>NC_138965.1:108108500-109480500 GCF_055761805.1 Camellia sinensis
TGAAACGTGATGCCCCTAATCTAACCATCAAAAGCGGATAAATAAAAAAGAGAAAGACAGGGGGGTTAGAAGACATACACATTATTACAACATTGATGCCCTCACGCAGGAGGGTCCGAATAATAAACTAGCTAAGCTAAACTACTTAACTAATTATTACAAAAATTGAATAAATAATTAACTACCTCTAAGCTAATTAAATCTTACAACAATTAAATAATTAATTATGCTAAGCTAATTAATTAAATAACAATAATGAACTAATTTAATTAACTACTTTAAGCTAATTAATTACAAAGCAAAACTAATTAAGCTAGTTAACTAATTAACCAATTTAGTTTATTAAATAATTTCAACACTTAACTAATTAGCAACAACTAATTAATTACAACAAAACTATGATTAAATACTAGTCAAACTAAACAAGTAGTCACGGGAATGGCGGGATGCATGCATGTTCGGTTTCCACTAGAAAAACATCCACTGTTTTACTTCCAATTGCCTCTGTTGCACAACCCTTGCACTGGTTTTCCACCTCTAGACCAATTCAGCTTTGCTTCAGGAGCTCAATACTAATTTTTTACACTGGTGGCCGGCCGGCCAAGAATAAGGGATTGTCGCCCACTGATGGTAGCATGCTGGCCACTATTGAGGGGTTGCTAGCCACTGATGGCTTGTTCCTCCTTCCTGCAATAGAGGACAAACAGAGCAAAAAGAGGGTATTGTCACAGGTTGTTTATACTGTGTATCCCTCCTTATCATGAAAACATCTCAAAGGAGTGATACACTTAGCTCTTAAACCATCAATCAAGCAATTTCATTGCATGATGGCCAAAGAACCAAGATTTACAAGCTCAATAAATGCACCAACAAGACCAAAAGCCTTCACCCTATCAGGCAAGATCAAGGGAAGAAGTTGACCTTGGAGACTTGGATCATTTCATCACTAGCAAGTATGAAATGGTCCAAGTTCCATGTGTTCAATTAACGTCTAATTGAACACAACCGAATATTATCTTGCTCACTTTTAGTCCCAAGTTTTAGTTACTCATTTTAAGTTACCGACCATTCTTTAATCCAATTAAGTCCATTAGTGAGTCAAGTCCTCTAAAAAGAAGGAAGTGTCAAACAAGGGGTGGTTTAAGGCAAGAGAGAGGTGTCATGTCGTTGATAATGAATCCCTAAAAGAGGATTAAACCATTAAGCATGGACCTCAATCTCAAGCTTACACAATCCCAAGGTTGAAACAACCCTCAAAGCAAATGAAAAAGTCAAGAAATGAGGGAGGTTGCAGAGATTAATAGTGCTGAAATTAAGTGAGAAAAATACTAAAACATGGTAATCAACTCAAACAAGTGGTGTTTAAAGGCCTAAAACAGCGAGCTTGTGAGGACACTTACACTACAAGCATGCAAAACAAGACTCAAATGCACTAAATAGCGAAAAACAAAGGCAAAATAATGTTAAACAGAGCCTAAAACATACTGGAATTAAGCTACGAAGGGTTAGAAAAATAAGCTAACACATAAAGCTATCTAGGCGAGCAAACAAGACACAAGGAGGGAAGGCTAACCCCTCCAAATTTAGACTTCAAAACATGATTTTCACTACTGAAAATACTCTGAAATTCAGTATTTAAAAGCCCAGAAAAAGATGGTTTGAAAGTGGGAAACAAAGGTGGAAAGACCTTATAAACAAGGAAGACAGAAAGGTGGACTACCCCCTAACTTTAAATGGCCTAAAACCACCAATTTCAACCCATAAAACAGAGTTTTCTACAGCCCAAAAATAGGTTTTATACAGCCAAAAAATCAGTAGAAAAGACAGAAAACAAGTGATGTAAAGATAGTACAAAAGCAAGAGAAGGTATACCTCTTGAAGAGGAATGAACCCTTAAGTTACAAACCACCAATTTGGCACTCTCAAGTGCTTCAAGAGCTCAAATTCAAGCTCAAATAACCTCAACAAGAAGCTCTCCAAGTTTGGTTAAGAGTGTTTGGGCTAAGGCTACGCAAGTTGCAAAAGAGAGAGAGAATTGTAGAGGGAGAGAAATTGTAGAGAGAGAGAGAGAGAGAGAGAGAGAGAGAGAGAGAGAGAGAATTTTAGGGAGAATTTCAGCTCCCAAACTTTTCTAACCTTTAAAACAAGAAGAAAGGTCCTCTATATATAGAAAACAAGAACCTTAGGTCAAAATATCTATATAGGGACAGGTGGAGCAATCTGGAAACAGTTGGCAATAGTTGGCATGAAAATATCTTCTTTTTTTTTTTTTGGCACCAGTGGCCGGCAGGCCACTAATGATGGATGATAGGCCACTAATGGTGGCCGACCGTCCACTATTTGTGGCCGGCACACCACTATTGGCGGGCACATCACTAGAGGGGCAAGGGGGTAAAACCACTCAAAAAGGAAAAAATTACCAGTGGCCGGCAGGCCAAAAGTGGTGGCCGACTGGCCACCAATGGTGGCTTGCTGTCCATAAAAAGGGGCTTGTCGTCCACAAAAGTCTACTCTCTAGGCCTAACTTCAAACAGACAAATCCAGACTCGGTTGTAGGTCATTCTTGAGTCTAAATTGAAGCCCCAGAAGTCTACTTTGCAATGGAGGTGGCCTCACATCTAAATTTTTAGTGTGCAAAGAGATATGTCTATTTTAGTAAAGGTTGCTCATTACTATCTTAATCGGATTGATGCCTAACTTCTTTTCCAACTAGTTTTCTTCACTCTCCTCTAATTTTCTTCAACTCCAAACCTCTAAATAAGATGTTTAAAAGATTTTTCAAAGAGTTCACCTCCCTTTCATTTATTTCCACTTTGTCCATACTCAATTTACTGAAAAGTGCAAAATTTTAAATGAAATACGAGTCTCGAAACATTGTAGAAAAATTTTGAAAAAGAGGATTTTAAGGTCTAAAATAGTTTTGGTCCAAAATGGGGTGTAAGGTTAGGATTTAGAGCTCTTCTTGTTGAAGAAATTGAACGTTTTCATAGCATAACTTTTATCATCGAGTGATCAATCAGTGGCCCCCAAGTCTTAAGGGCAGTCAAAAATCGTATGTCTACAGTTGGCCCTCTTTGACAGAGCTCCAAGTCATGAAATGAAGTGAGTAAATGTCAAAGCGCGAAGATGACCCATTTTGACAAGACCGTAAGACTTGGGCAAACAAACAAAATGCAGATTCTGTTAGTTGAACCCGAGGGTTGCCTATGTATCCCTTTGCAAGGAATCAAACCAGTGTAGTTCAGGGGCAGGATGCAAATGATGCACAATAAAACAAAATAGTGTAAATGATATACACGCTAATGAAATCATGCAAATGATATACAATGTAACGAAAACATCAAACCATAACAGTACAAAACATACGAACACCATAAAGGGATGGAGATACAAATCAAACTACGTTTTATACAGAAAAGAAGTGGACACATCCAAACGACGTCTAACACAGGCTAAGTGCCTACATCTTCAATACTGGCCTTAGCGCAGCATGGATGCTTACACATAACAGAACCATGTTTTAACGTGAAAGGGATGCGAGCACATGAAAGATTATGTTTTCTGTAGAAAGAGAAATAGTACAAGTAATTGGGTGGGATGATATAAGTGAGGAGTGGTTTGCTGAGGAAAGATAATGATCCTAAATGCTGAATATAACAAAACAAAGTACAATGCAATGGATGCGATGGATGAAGTGAATAAGGCGTAGGCCGAACCACATCTTACCTAGAAAAGGTATGGATACAAAACAAACCATGTCTAACACAGAAAAGGTTCCGAAACCCTCAGACCACAATTCTTGCAGAATAGACGCGTACATATGCATAGCTATGTTTTAACGTGAAAAGTATCCAAACTAAGCTTAAACGGAAAAGATGCATGATGTAATGGATGTAATGGACAATGCAGTAGATGCATGTGATACATGCTATATGCAATGTGATAGAAGTGATAGATTATAATGAATATGATGATGTAGCTAGGAAGTGAAGCTTTAGAAAGTACTTTACAGGGGCAATTGGCGAGGACTCACCTTATGCTGCTAGGGATCTTCCTCTTTTGCATCTTGTGCTACCAAACCATTGGTACTACTTTTCTCCCTTGCTATGTTCGCAACTTTCCCTATTCTCCAACAGGGTGACAGACTAGGTTGGTTCAGTATCCAGAATTGAGGCACATTCAAGCTACCTCAACCTATGGGGCTACCATACAGATGTCAAGCTGAGGATAGACCCCTGGGTATTTAAACCAGACTTTAGTCTCGAAAATCCTGAACCTTTGCGTTCTAGGCCTCAGCCACTTGAACTCCAGTTTTCACCATCTCAGTTGATCTCCTAGGAGCTCACTACAACACATAGTTAGGTTACGATGCGCAAGATAGCACGATTGAATTGAAATGTACAAGATAGTGCAATGCGCAAGATAGTACGACTAAAGTGAAATGCACAGGATAGTGCGATGCGCAAGATAGTGCGATTGAATTGAAATGCACAGGATAAATGCACTGAGTGAGATTTGTGCGAGAGATGCACGAAGTGAGTTTATTGTGTGATAGATGCACAAAGTGAGATTATTGTGCGATAGATGCACAGAATGAGATTATTGTGCGATAGATGCACAGAATGATTGGTTTACAAAGCAATACATTGACAATGCATGCAAGATAGACCACCGATGCATGAGGTTGAAAGCATGCTCTTTGCAAGAAGCAAGAAACAAGAGCATATTCGATGCAAAATTGAAAGCCTATTCTACGCAAAAATTGAAAGTATATGCTACGTAAAAATTGAAAGTATATTCGATGCATGAATCATGAACGATGCAAGGCACGCGTGCAATATAAGTATAGAAGAGAACAAAATATGTAATTTTGATAGGACGATAGATCGAACAAAAAGTGTTGTTCGGCAACAACCTCCGATTTACCCCTTGGAGACTTTGTAACATGGTCAAAAAATATATATCCTGTTCATATTGGCAAGGGGTAACATCTGCAAGCCGCTTTGATCGCCATTCTGACTTGAAGCAAGCTTGAACTCGGGGTTGAGGTACACTCATACTCCAGAGAAATGGTGAGGCCTGAGAAAGTGCACCTGGAATGCGGTCTCGGAATTTGCTGAAGTTAGAACACATTAAGATGCTCCAAATTTTCCCTTTTTCTTTTGCTTTGCAATCCGGAACCCATGTAGCTTCAGACAGGTCCTTGTTCTATTGCTCTCTCTTGCTCGAGGTTGGACCCTGCAGTTTATGAAAGAAAGAAACCTGTTTTGTACACCATGTTAGGAATGGCACAACACTCTGAGCACAAAATGATTTATTTTTGAAATTGAAACCAAGAATGAGTTCTTGACCAGGTATTGAGCCTACGACTGACCATAGTACACCATGACAATAAACAAAGTAAGAATAATCTAACACATCTATTTACACTCACAACGACTTAATACAAGACTCGAGACAAACAAAAACAACAAACACAACACTTGGATGTTTACCACAGGTGGGAGACCTTTCAGCTCACAAAGAGCCCACTGCTTCACCAGGTATTGTTTCTCATCTTTTCTCATTTATGATTCCCACATCACTTTGGCACTCAATCTCTATTTTCTCTGAAAAGCCCTTTTCTTATTTTTTCTCTCAGCTCACATCTCTCTATTCTTTAATCTCTCTTATTTTTTTATCCCTCCCCTGGGTGGTTGATCGATAAGTAAGAAGTTGTGGGCTCTTGCCCCCTGGTATTCTACTAGATTCTCTTTCTTTCATTCATAACTAGTGAGCATTCCCATAGAGTGGTTGTAGGGCAACTGGATGTGTAGCAGATCTACAACTGACATGCCCTTGGCTTAATTTAACCGAAATGAGTTACAGCATGTCCCACCAGCCAGGTATACAATTGATTGGTCTCACACATTGCTTTTTCCACTTCCCCATTCCGATTGAGACGCCAATTTGGGTGTGATCGTCCAAATGAGGGAATCAGATATCCAGCTCCATTTCTAGTTCATGATTCACACTTGGCTTGATACCTCACTGCTTGGAGGATGAGAGAGCTTTCGGCCCTTGCGGCTAACGTCAGTTGTGCCCTTTCTGGTGAGTATGTTGAAAATGGGGAAAAGATAGAAAACTTGACTCGACTGTGCCCTTGGTTCATCACTTTGACCATTTTTTGTTTTTAGCTTTCTGCTAAAACAATTTTGACCAACATGAGAATTAGATTAACATGCCTATTCGACTTTTTTGTTTTGAAATTATGTAAGTCAGGCTATGAACACTGAAATTTTTCATTTTTTAGGTCCAATAAATGGTCCAATTTTGGAAAAACCATTTCTAACAATCCCCTCACATGAATGGAATTTGATTACAACGGAAATGCAACAATATGCAAAATGTATCGAAAGAGTATAAATCAAAAATATCTTGTACGAGGACAGGTAACTTTCGCCCTTGAACCTTCTCTAGTGATAACCTATTAGACTTACTAGCTAACCAATGGACGCGATGCCTTAAATTGTTCAACCATTTGTGACAGCCAATACAATAGATTTCACCTAAAATATATTCTAACACATCGTGGTTCTCACGGTTTGTTCATTTTGGTCTTGAACATTCCTTGTTATTCATGAGTACTCTAGAGAGTTTAGCCTCTTCATTCTCATAGTACCGTTATACATATGACTCTATGCCCTTTCTATTGCAGATTGACTATCACAATGAACACAAATAACTGACACAGGTTTTGGACACATTAGAATGTCTTCTAAGAAATGGTGAAACCATTCTGCTTCTTCTTCTGCTTTATCTAAAGCAATGAACTCAGATTTCATTATAGATAGTGCGATGCATGTTTGTTTTGTAGATTTTCAAGAACCAACTGCACCCCCTAGAGTACAGACATAACCACTAGTGGGTTTTGAATCTTTAGTATCCAATTGGCATCATAATAGCCTTTGAGTACTATTAGATATCAAGTAAAGTTCAAACCATGATCACGGGTAAATCTTAGATTCCTAAGAACATGAATCATTGCTTTCCAATGATCTTCTCCGGGACAACATATGTTATATAAGGACGAATGTAGTTCATTAGGTACATTAGGCTTCCAATGATCTGGGAGTATTTTAACTGAGACATCCCATCACCTTTATTTTTTGAGAGATAAAAATTGACATCTACAGGTGTTCTTGCCACATTTACATCATCATTGATGTATTTACCAGGTATTTTCTCAATATAATGTGATTGAGACAATGCATATCCGTCAGATAGTTTAGTAATTTTCATTCCTAAAATAACATCTGCTATTCCCACATCTTTAAGTATTTGCTTGGTTGATTTGATCATATTATGGCTGCTACCAATTATGAGCATGTCGGCCACATAAAGACAAACTATGACATACCATTTGTCAATGTTTTTAACACAGATACATTTGTGATATTCGTTTATCTTAAATCCATTAGTTAGCATAGCGTGATCAAATTTCTCATGCCATTTCTTAGAAGCTTGTTTCAATCCATTGAGAGATTTGACAAGTCGACCCACTTTTTTTTCTTTTCTTGGTACACTTTCTTTTCTTTTTCATGTAGATTTCATGTAAATCACCATTTAAGAAAGCTGTCTTAACATCAATTTGATGTATCTCAAAATTATATAATGCTGCTATAGCAATAAGCATGCTACTGGATGTGATCCTTGCTATTGTAGAGTAAGTGTCAAAATAGTCCAGACCTTCCTTTTGTCTATAACCTTTTACCGCAAGTCTTGCTTTATACTTGTCTATTGAACAATCTGCTTTCATTTTCATCTTAAATATTCATTTTACAACCAGGTGGAAGATTCACTAACTCCCAAGTGTGATTTTGCATGATGAATTCAATTTCACTATTAACGTCCTATTTCCATAATGGTGCTTTAGGACCCAACATTGTTTCCTTAAAACTTCGAGGCTCATTTTCTAGCAAGTATGTTAGAAAATTTGGACCAAAGGATTTTGATGTTCTTGCTTTCTTACCGTGTCATGGTTCATTATTAGTTATTTCTTGCTGCTCATGGCCAATACTAGTCTCTTGCTCTTGATTGTTAATAATATCCCGACTTTGTATAGAATCATAAGTTTTTTTTTTTTTTTTTTTTTTTTTTTTTTTTTTTTTGTGAACTTAATTCCTGTCATTTCTTATGAGGAAAAACATGTTCAAAGAATACAACATTTCTAGACTCTATAATAGTAATTACATATATATATCAGGTATTTTTTACTTATGAGTCAGAAATCGATATGAACTACCATTATGTGCAAAAAAAATAAATACACATTCAACTATTTTGGTACTACTTTAGTTTTTTTAGGAACATGAACTTCTGCCTTTACTAGATACCTCCCCACTTTAAAATATTTATAGGAAGGCGGTCGACATTTCCACAACTCATATGTGTAGACATCCCATTTTTAACCACCCTTATGACTTGGACGTCACCACTTGCACACCCAATGATGAATGTGTATATACTTGTCAAGTGCTCAGAGTGCTCAGCAGAATGCCACAACTTTGAGCCTTCAAACCCTATACACCTCTTGCCTTGTTTTGGACCACGACCATAGTTCTTCAAGCTTGAAAAACCTTGGAACCTACTGGCCACCACTATTGGTTGCCGGCCACTAATTTTGGCTGTCGGCCAGAATTAGTGGCCTGCCGGCCACAAGTGTGTTTTGGCAGATATTTTTGCTAGCTGTGCCAACTGTTGTCACAGAACCATGCACTTTCTTACACGTGTATATATTGATATTTCTGAGGGAGTTTAATATTTTTCTATATATAGAGGACCTCCCCTCTTGCTTTAAAGGTTGAAAAATTTTGGAGCAAAATATTTTCTCTCTCTACAATTCTCTCTCTCTCTTGCAAATTTCATGAGCCTTTGCCTATACACAATAAACCAAACCTTGCCATCTTCGAGCTGAGGTACTTTTGAGACTACATTGAGCTCTTGAGGGTGTGTATGTGTTGAATTGTTGCTTAGAAGTGTTCTTCTCTTCAAGAGATATAAGGCTTGGCTTGTTTCCTTGCTTTGTCTGCTTCTTTTCCTACTGTTCTTCTACTTTTTTGGACTGTATAATCTCTATAATTTTGGGCTGAAACTCGTGGTTTAAGGCCTTAAAAGGTGGACGGGTGGTTGACCTTTCTTTCTACCTTTCTTCTTTAGCCTTTACCCTTGTGTTTCCCATCTTTACACTATCTTTTTTTTTAGCTTTTAAATACTGATTTTTAGAGCTTTTTTAGTGGCTAAAATTTTGTTTTGAAGTCTCAAAAATAGAGGGTGTAACCTCCCCTCCTTATGCTTTGTTTGCTAGCTTACATAGCTCCATATTTTAGCTTATTTTTCTAGCTATTGTTAGCTTAATTCTAGCATGTTTTAGGACTGTTTTAGACCTGTTTTGGGACTATTTTTAGTGGTTCATTGCATTTGAGCCTTGTATTGTATGCTTGTAGTGTAATAGTCCTCCTAGGTTGGTGCTTTAGGCCTTAGCCACCAACCTAATTAAGTTGATAGCATTTGTTTATGGATTTCCATGCTTGTTTCACCCCTAATCACTTTTGCAACCTCTCTCCTTTCTTGGCTTTTGCTTTGCTTTGAAAGTTGGTTCAAACTAGTTTCTTGTTTAAAGCAAGAGATTGAGGTCTTGTACTTAATGGTTTAATCCCTTTGGGGGTTCATTACCAACGGCATGACACTTCTCTCATGCCTAAAAGAACTCTTGTTTTAATGCTTCTTTCCATTAGAGGACTTAAAGCTCACCATCGGACTTAATTGATTAAGGAATGATTGGTAATTAAAATGGAGTAAGAAAATGAGGACTAAAAATGATGCAAGATAATAACTTGGTTAGGGTTCAATTGGATGTTAATTGAACCCTAGAGTCTTCAATCGTTTCACACTTGTTAGTGATGTAAACAGTTCAAGAGTCATTGTCAACCACTTCCCTTGATCAATCGATGATAGGGTTTATTCATTTGGGTTTGTAATAGTTAGTTAATTAGGTAATTAGGTTAGCTAGTTAGTTCATTCGGACCCTCTTGTGCGAGGGCAAGTAATGTAATAATGTGAATGTCCTCAAACCTCACGTCTTTTTCCCTTTTATTTACCTGCTTATGATGGTTAGTTTAGGGCATCATGTTTCGTTTAGCATCTCTCACGCCTTACATCCATTGTCTTGCATGCATGAGGCTCGGCACATCATTCTAACTTGCATTGTTAGTTAATACTTCTTTGAATACATGCTTACACCGCATGTTATGAAATTGATTCATATTGCCATATTAGTAACCGAGCCTAGTAATTGTATATCACATGCGTTACATTAGTCATATTGCATAATTAGGATCACACATTTTTCCTAACTCTTTCATCTTTTTTGGCTTGGAGTACTAGGTTAGCTTTTATTTGCTTTAGCATATTACATTGTATGTTAGTGTTGCCATATCAAAGCATGTTTACTATGAGGCTAAGTGCTTAAGTGATAAACTGTTTGAAAGCCTTACGATAAAGGCTAGCTGCTTGAATTTGGATGGTTTGATTCATGTACATTTAAACCCACTTTTTTTTAGTGGCACATTTACAAACTCTTTTCAAAACAAACATGAAATCAAGTGTTCCAATTTTTTGCAAGCTAGTCTATACTTGTGTGTGTGCGCATCACATAGTAATGCTAGCCTAATAATCAGAATAAGAGAATGTAATGTAAATAAGATTCACATCATGATTAGTAGGGGTCGATCTTTGATTGGGCGAGCGGGGGTGCTCAATTCATGACCTTCCCCTCTTGTACCTAAGTTCTCGAGCCGAGACGATCTTGGTGATGACGGACACGTGGCCTTTGGCATGAGTCATGGGTTTCCTAAATTTCCCAAAAAAATTTAGGTGGCGACTCTGTATCTAGCAAAGTAGTCCATTTTTGACAATTTGATTCAAAATTGATTTTTCCAAAAGATTTTTCAGATTTGGACTCTTTGGTGTTTATCTATTTCACATTACATTTGTGAGATCAGATTCAGAACAGCGGGAGTCCGATACTATAGAGCTTATTCGTCTTTCGAAAGGGGGCACGAAAGTCGAGCTATAATTTTTGGTGACTCTGTTGGGGAATTTAGAGAACTTGACTTGAAATTCATGATGTGAAATTTTATCTACACTTATATGTTTCTTTGCACTGCATTTGCATTGGTGCGCTTGAGTCACTGTGTTTGCCATCTGCTATTCCTGGACAGTTTGCTAGAGGCTTGCCTAAAAGCTTGCTAAAAGGCTGACCGGCCGCAGGTTCTGCCATGATGGCAACACAACCCTTGGATCTAGACTACCGTTGTATCGTTTGATCCTGCTTTCACTTCTCAGTGTTAGGTGTGAGAGGTATATTAGGTAGTCTTGCTGAGGTACCCTTTTAACCATTCAGTCTAGTTGCATATCGAAACTAGGACAAGATGCTCACCAAAAATGCCGGATTGCATGAAAATCACTTTGTTTGAATAGTGAACCCTAGTTCCTGACGAAACTAGGACAGGGTAACCCTACCCCTCATATGGGTGTTTTGGCTCTCACTTAACTGGTATGTGCTTGATGGTGAAATTGTACAGGAATGTGTATAGCAGTTGCAAGTTCGGTATCTATTTTGGCAGGCAAAATTTAGTGTGGACTGCAGTCCTACAGCTTTGATCATGTCTGTGTTGATAGTGTCATAGCTGAGGTGCTGTGCAGTTTCTGATTACTGCTTTCTTTTTGTTTTATTTCTTTTGCTAGGTAGTTTACCACCATAGTTTCAGAAAGTTCAGATATCCCCCAAGTACTTTGGGCCCGAGTTAGAAGGCTTTGCAGAGCCGAGGATCTTGTTTAGGGACTACCCGTGTTTGCCTCGCTCCCACCGCTTACAAAATGGAGGAGAATCAGACAGAGTTCACTGATTCAGTTTTTACAGCTGTCATCCCTTAATTCACCTATGTGCAGTCAGGATTAAGGATAGTCTTCTACTTCTGGCCCATCACAAGATCACTCGCCTATTCCAATGGCACAGTATCCCCCAGTTAGTATAGAAGAATTAGTACATCATTTGTAGCAGACAGTTGAAACCCTACAGCAAGATGCTGTCCACTAGGCCGATGTAATAACCAGGCCACAACAACAACAGCCACAGCTGGCTGAGGCCTCTGTATCCCATGCACCTCCCATGGGTATCCCAGTACCTAGAGCCACTGCCCATACTGCCAATGCCTAAGAAAATCAGGGCAGTCCAACAGAGCCAATCTCAGCACAAGCCTCCAAACTGCCTGTTTATCAGACTGAGGCTCCGTTTGAGTTTGAGGTTGACCTAACTGTACTCAAGGTCAATAAACTAGAAAAATTATTCAAGAGAGCACAAGGGGTTAACTCTATCCCAGACATAGAGGATGGGTACACTGATTCTATAGTGACATTGCCAGATCAATTAAAAATGTCGCACATCGATCAATTCGACAGCTCCGGAGATCCAATGGTTCACCTTCGACTATTTTCGAACATCTTGCGCCCGATGGGCCTGACTAGACTACAAAAACTGTCTCTCTTTGGCCGTACCATGTCTAGTATAGCGGCTATTTGGTATGCGAAGTTAGAAGACCCTGTCAAGCAGAACTGGGAAGAGATGTTTGAGGCCTTCATTGCGCAATATTCATACAATACTCAAATCGAGGTCACAACTCGTAATCTCGAAACAACATGCCAAGAGTCGAAGGAGGGCTTCTCCGAATTTGTGACAAGGTGGAGAGTTAAAGCCTCAATGATGACCACGAGGCCTTCTAAGAAGGATCAAATTAGGATGGTTGTCTGAAATTTACACGGCAAGTTGCTACAAAAGATGATCATCCTACCTTTGTTTACATTTACAGAACTCCATTAAATAAGGGTGCAAATTGAAGATGCCATGAAACAAGGGCTGATCACAGATGAGAAGAAGCCAACAAAAGGGCCATTTGTCCGTAGTTCCGATGCTGCCAGTGGTAGCACAGCTGCGAGGCCGTCACATGTAAGCATTGTCACCATAACCAAAACTGCCAACCCCTTTTCCAACACAAGCTCATAAACACCACCCAACCCTACTCGATCCCAAAGGACCTTCAACCAGTTGTACATGACCCTGTCTCAAGCTATGAAGGTGCTAGTCAAAAAAAGGCACCTCAAACCGCTAGAACCCTGTCCCCTTCTTGATCCTCTTCCATCCAAACACAACCCTGTAAAATACTGTGTATTTCACCAATAGCATGGTCATGATACCGACCAATGCTTTCGATTGCATCATGAGATTTAGGATCTTATTGACAACAAGGTGATCGCTCCACCTCAAAAACCCAACGTGACCATAAATCCACTCCCAGCCCATAATCAAGTTCCCTCCGCCTCGAAATCTCAACTTGATCCATACACTGACCACCCCTTACGACCCCAGCGTATATATCACCCCTTCCCACCCACCAAAATCGACGTTGTTCATTCCAGAAGGTGCAGATTTGTGCATGACAGACACGTCCAACCCCCAACCCAAGCTTGTGGTAATGCTTATAGTGGAAGAGGAGTCAACCATGAAGGAAGGTACTAGTCTGTTGGCACAGAAACCACCGAAACTTGGCACGGACAGCCGAAATTTCAAAATGACCACCGAAACTTGGCACGGATAGCCTTTTTAAGCCTAAATAGACTTGTAGGAACAAATGGGACCTCTATTGAATCTCCGGTTAGAAAATTAAAAGGAAAATTGTAAAACACAAGACTTAAAAGGCCCGTTCGGGGGCCGAAATTGCGAAATGACCACCGAAACCACCAAAACTTGGCATGGACAGGTTGTTCAAACTTAAATATACTTATAGGAACAAACGGGACCTCGATTGGATTTCTGGTTAGAAAATTACAAGAAAAAATGTAAAACACAAGACTTAAAAGGCCCGCTCGGGGGCTGAAATTGCAAAATGACCACTGAAACCACCGAAACTTGGCACGGGCAACTTGCTCAAGCCTAAATAGACTTGTATGAGAAAACTTGTATGAGCAAACAACACCTGATTGGACTTCCTGTTACAAAATTAAAATCAAAAATGTGAAATTCATATCGATGCTTTTTTTTTTTTTTGTCAATCTAATATTGTTTTTTCTTTTTTCATGTGACAGATTGGCAATGATGGAAAACAGTTCGAGCTGCATCAGAAGATTTGATTTTGTGTTTTTCGAAATATTTTGACATAGGATTTTGGTAAATGATTTATGGATTAAATGTTTAGCATCAAAATATTTAGTTTTGTGTTTTTGAAAATATTTTGACATAGGATTTGGTAATGTATTTATGGGTTTGATGTTAGTAGTTTGTAAGTACTTTCGTATGCATGTTTTAGATTGTTAGAGAATTGTAATTACGTTTATTGGGATTTTTCATAGCTATTAATTTTGAATTAGTTTGAATGTCTTGCACAGGTGTATTATTATTTACATTACATTTGTGTATGTATTGTGCACAGGAAAACAGGTGTTTTGGATTATTTTGAACAGGAAAATTATTAAAATCAAAATTTGTGTAGTGAATTTATAGTGACAGGTGGTGTTTTTGTTGCTGTTAATATATTTGGCGGCAACATATTGTTTTTGTCGCTAAAAGTTAGTGGTTATTCCAGGAACTTTTAGCAACCAAAGCTTACTCGTCGCTAAAAACGTGATTTTTAGCGACGAAATTAATTTTGTCGTTAAATAGTACTTTCGGCGACGCATTTATTTGTTGCTAAAACTACATAGCCTATCCAAATTTTAACCTTTTAGCGACATATTGTAATTTTATAACGACAAAATATATGATTTTTGGCGACCAATTTTGCTTGTCGCTAAATTTCTATATACGGTGACAATTTCTGATTTCGTTGCCAATACTTTTAGTAACAGGCCTTTGGCGACCAATTGTATACTTTGTCATCGACTCTTTTGGCGGCGAAATTTGTACTTTTGGCGACCAATTTTTGGGTCGCCAAATGTGTTTTTTGTTGTAGTGCAATGCAGTGTATCAGTGCAGTTTGGGAAATACTACAGTTGAGGTGGCAATGTATCAGTGGAAATATGATAATGTGGTGCACAACAGAGTTGGTAATGAAATGCATGTTGAAATGGAGGAAATTACCTAAATACCCTGGAGACCAAGCGGCGTCTCTCTCCTTTACACCATGTCGATTAGCGAGGCAACTAGCTCGAGGAGCCTCTCTATATGCTCCGTAGGTGCCTGCAAGTGCATTTGACTGATCAATATCTAGAATAAACAAATTTGAGATGGAAATGTAGGGTACAAATTGTAAAGTGTGGTCCATACCTGAGGCGCGCCTCTAGCTCTGACATACTCATGCCCTGCCTCTGCCGGCTTGATCGGGATCTGGTAGGCAGTCCCAGTCGGCAGCCAACATGTGAGCGCAGTGGGAATCTTTGGCCAAACAGTCATCTGCCCAACAGGAGGGGCCCCTCTAGTATGGGCCCTAGTCGCCCGAGTCGCCTCACCTGCCACAGAAGCTCCTGCTCCCTTACTTGCACGAACGCCCGTCAAAGAAGGCATAAAATGAGTCTGAATGAATATCGCGTAGTTGCCCTCTGCTCTGAAGAAGTCAACATTTAGGCCCATTATGAATTAGATGATCGCATCAATCGATAGACTATTTGCTGTTCTCATGGATGCTGGGGGTGGCATGTGAATAACCGGATCAGGCGAGCCTAGGGTTTAGCGTACAAACTGCTCGCTCAGAAACCAGGCCTGGCAGACTGGGCCCTCTGACAAAATTCGAAAGCAGGACGTGCCCTAGGCCCCGGCGTACTAGTCCCTCACACCAGCCGACATCGTTGCCCAAGACTGCCATGTGATCTGTAAACAGAGAATGTACGGATTGTTAGTTGTCGTCAATTTCCAAAGAGCAGTAGTAAAGTAAAAATGATTGTGAGCTTCGGGTTATCTCGTCAATCGCCACTGTATCAAAGTAGCGGCAGAAGAAGGCGAAGGTCGTGTTGTCGCGGCTCTGACGTTGACTTCGGTCGTCATACCGTCGTGAATATGGTACCACAGGGGGAATGTTCTCCATAGGCTCCGAAGCTAGAGCTGGGAAGTAAGCATAAATCCACAACTGCAAGAAGAGGGCAATGGTGTTAATGCATGAACATATATAAAATAGAAAGTGCAAAGCAGAAAGCACAATGCATGAACAGAAATGAAACAAAAAGTGCAAAACAGAAAGCACAATGCATGAACAGATATGAAACAGAAAGTGCAAAGCAGAAAGCACAATGTATGAATAGACACAGAAAGTGTAAAGCAGAAAGCACAAGTTTGAATAGATATTGAACATAAACTACGAAATCAGAAAGGTGTGGTGCATATCTCCCAAGCTCTCCAGTAGCCTCTAACTTGCTCTCCCTTCATCCGGGTGGTGGAGCTCATGTAGCCGTAGAGGGTGGTGAGGCCAGCTCCACCCCAATCATAGAATCGCACTAGCGGCAGTGTCACCAAGGCACTCAGCAGATATAAGCCTACGATGTTCCACCTGTTCAAAAACAAGGTGGTGCCGAGGAGAAACATTAAGAAGCCCTAGGAGTACTACTCCATCTCCTCTGGTGTCTCAAGCTCGCTCCTACGAAACTGCTCGGCAAACCAACTATACCTCACCATGGTCGGCCTGTATAGGGGTGGGCGTGCTACTAACAGGTGGATCCAAGTTTACTCTCACTTCCTATATTCGTGTCGAAGGAGATCGGATCACCCCCTGTTCCTAAGCCTGTGAGCATGGCAAAGTCATAGGGAGTCATCGTCGTCTCCCTGGCAGAAGAGAGGCGGAAAGAGCTGGTGGTGTCCCACCGCCTTTCCATCAATGCCCCGAGAAAAGTCTGGCTCGCTATGTGCCATTAGAGTCTAGAGTAGAATAGGATGAAGCCAGCCTCGTCAATAATGTCACGGACCCTGGCAGGGAGCTCATTATACCAGTCTCTCGCCGTCGTCGCTCCATATCCCCTATAAGAGCGGGAGTCCCCCTGTAGCAAAGAAAAGGTGAATCAGATGAAAGCTAATGATAAAAGAGCATTCAGATAAAAGGCAATGTAAGAAATGTAGTTAAGGGAAAGGCAGCAATGCATGAAAATAAAGTTCATGCCTCGGTAGCGCTGGAGGAAAGGTGGAAGTCCGGCTCCCTCAGTAGGAGGTCCTCTGGCGCTCCATGAGCTAAATCACGGAAGAGCCTGATGCCTCCGAGCTGTAGTATATGTGTATGAGGATGATATGTCATCAGATCGAAGGGGCGCACCCTTAGTGTTAATGGCTCTGGCTCGAGCTCTTTAGCTAACTCCGCCTCAAGATCAGCCGCGATATCCTCTATCGCCTCACTGGCCCCGACAATCACCGGCTCCTCAACCTCGACATGGGGTGATAATGGAGATGGAACCTTAGTAGGAGCCCCGTCGTGAGGAATATCATCCGCCATCTGGAAAGTGGGTGAAAAATGGGTGAAGAGTGAAGAAAAATGGAGAAAAGAGAAAAAATTAGAAAAAGTCAACCCTAGGGGAGAGAAAATGGGAGAAAAAGTCAAAACCCGGGAAAGTTCACGAAACCTGAGATAGACTTGAGGGAAACAAGCCTAAAGTGATGAAAATGCAAGAAAAGCGACGAAATCAAAATCTGATCGGTTCAAAGTATAGAGAATCAAGAGGGTTTCGCGAAAAAAGTTTGCATGGGGTGTTAGAAAACGCGTATAAAGCACAAATCTTGAGAGAGAATACACCTAGAGAGAGAGAGAGGAAGAGTATTTTTAGAGGTGTGGGTGTGTGCAAATGAAGTGTGGAGATGTATACTTACAGACCCAAGGCCAAAAGACGAATCTACCCCGAAGAAAGCACTAGTGACCGACAGGTGGCTGGTAGGTGGCCGGTGGTCCTCACTAGTGTCCTAGTGCTGTTTTGTGCCTCGGTTCGCTGAGAAGTGTATGAGAGGTTCACTGTTGGGTCTAGATTGATTCTAAGGGATCTCGAGACTGCGTTTCGACATGCAAACGTTCTCCATTTGCCAATATGAATGAGGTGTATCCTTTTTGAACATGTTGTAAAGTCTCCAAGAGGTAAATCGGAGGTTGTCACCAAATATTATTTCTGCTCGTTCTGTCAAAATCGCATAGTTGTTCTCTACTATTGCATAGAATGTGCATTTTCAAATACACTTATGTTGCGTGCGTGTCCTGCATCATTCATGATTCATACACAGAACAAGTTTTTCAATTTTGCGTAGCATTTGCTTTTGTTTCTTGCATAGAACATGCGTTCAATTAACATCATACGTCGGTTGTTTATCTTGCATGAAATAGGCATTGTCACTATATTGATTTGTAATCCTGTTCACTTTGTGCATCTATCGCACTTGTTCACTTTGTGCATCTATCGCACATGTTCATTTTGTGCATCTACCACACTTGTTCACTTTGTACATCTATCGCACTCACTCACTTTATGCATCTATCGTACACGCTCATTCCTCTTTGCATCTTTTGTTTGTATCTCAGGGCGCGTGAAGCGTGGCCCTAGGCGTGTTTTATCTCGAGACGCGTGAAACGCAAGCTCAAGCAATTTTTCTTCTATCTCAAGACGCATGAATCGTAACCCTGGATGGGTTTTATATCGGGACACGTGAAACACGACCCTAATTGGTTTCCTTTTCTCAGTTTCTCAGGACGCGTGAAGCACAGCCCTGGGCGTATTTTATCTCGGGACGTGTGAAATGCGAGCCCAAGTGATTTTTCTTCTATCTCAGGATGCGCGAAGCACGGCCCTAGGTGTGTTTTATCTCGAGAGGTGTGAAACGCGTGCCTGAGAGGTTTTTCTTCTATCTCAGGATGTGTGAAGCGCGACGATGGGCAGGTTTTATCTCAGGATGCGTGAAACATGAGCCCGAGCAATTTTTCTTCTATCTTACGACGCGTGAAGTGCGACCCTGAGCATGTTTTATCCTGGGACACGTGAAACGCGAGCTCAAGCAGTTTTTCTTTTATCTCAAGACACGTGGAACGCAACCCTGGGCGGGTTTTATCTCGAGACATGTGAAACGTGACCCCGAGCAATTTTTCTTCTATCTCAGGATGCGTGAATCGCGGCCTTGGGCTGGTTTTATCTCGAGACGCGTGAAACGCGACCCCAAGCAGTTTCCTTTAGTTAATTTCTCAGGACGCGTGAAACATATCCTTGTGTGGGTTTTATCTCGGGACGCTTGAAACGCGACCCTGAGCGATTTTCATTTCTCTGTTTCTCAGGACGCGTGAAACGTGAGCCTGAGCTGTGTTTTCTTTCCTTGTCTCGTGTTTTGGCATGGTTAGAGTTTTTGCATGGAACCTGTGTTGGTTTTAGGCTTGGAGTTGCTCATTCATATGTTGTTATCTTGCTTATTGCATCTGTTATTACTTATTTCATCATCTTGCATGATCATGAGTTTTCAAAATAGTCGGCTTCACGAAGCATGTTAGTCCAGCTTTCAAAGTTTTCTTCATGCATATCATTTGCATCTTGCCCCAGAACTACACTAGTTTGATTCCTTGCAAAGGAATATGTAGGTAGCTTGCGGGCGCAACCATTTAATTTATGTCTCGATTGTTTGTCCAAGTCTTATGACCTTGTCAAAATTGGTTGTCTTCGGGCTTTGACATTTACTCATGTCATTTCATGACTTTGAGTTCTGTCGAAAAGAGTCAACTGTGGATACCCCATTTTTGAGCGCCCTTGGGACTTGGACATCACCACTTGCACACCCAATGATGAATGTGTATATCCTTGTCAAGTGCTCGGTGTCATCAGCAGAATGCCACAACTTTGAGCCTTCAAACCTTATACACCTCTTGCCTTGTTTTGGACCACAACCATTGTTCTTCAAGCCTGAAAAATCTTAGGACTTGTTGGCCACCACTGTTGGCTACTGGCCACTTGTGTGGCCTGCCGGCCATAACTGTGTTTTGGCAGATATCTTTGCCAGCTGTGCCAACTGTTGTCACAGATGCATGCATTTGCTTACACGTGTATCTATTAATATTTCTGAGGAATTTTGATGTTTGTCTATATATAGAGGACCTCCCCTTTTGCTTTAAAGGTTGGAAAATTTTGGAGCAAAATATTTCTCTCTCTCTACAATCCTCTTTCACTCTTGTAAATTTGTTGAGCCTTTGCCTATACACTCTAGACCAAACCTTGCCATTTTTGAGCTGAGGTACTTTTGAGACTGCTTTGAGCTCTTGAGGGTGTGCATGTGTTGAATTGTTGCTTAGAAATGTTCTCCTCTTCAAAAGGTATAAGGCTTGGCTTGTTTCCTTGCTGTCTGCTTCTTTTCCTACTGTTCTTCTACGATTTTTGGACTGTATAAACTCTGTAATTTTGGGCTGAAACTTGTGGTTTAAGGCCTTAAAAGGTGGAGGGGTTGTTCATCTCTTTTTCCGCCTTGCTTCTCTAGCCTTTACCCTTGTGCTTCCTACCTTTACACTATCTTTTTCTGAGCTTTTAAACACTAATTTTCAGAGCTTTTTTAGTGGCTAAAATGTTGTTTTGAAGTCTCAAAAATGGAGGGGGTAACCTCCCATCTATATGCTTTGTTTACTAGCTTACACAGCTTATATAGCTCCATGTTTTAGCTTATTTTTCTAGCTATTGTTAGCTTATTTCCAACATGTTTTAGGGCTATTTTTAGTGGTTCATTGCATTTGAGCCTTGTATTGCATGGTTATAGTGTAATAGTCCTCCTAGGTTGGTGTAGACACCCCATTTTTGACCGCTCGTAAGACTTGGGCGCTACTAATTGTTTGCTTGGTGGTGAAAGGTATGCAGGGCAAAGGTTCAATTTCTTTGGCAAGGAGAGAGTCAAATCCCAACCTTACACCTCATTTTGGACCAAAGCTATTTTGAATGGTTTTTAGACCTTAAAACCCTCGTTTTCAAAATATTTTTGAAATAAAGTTCCTACGATGTTTCAAGGCTCGTATTGCGTTAAATGTTGCGCTTTTCGGTAAACCGAGTAAGGACAAAGTGGAAATGAATGAAAGAGGGATGAAATCTTTGAAAAATCTTTCAAAACACCTTGTTTAGGGGTTTGGAGTTGAAGAAAATGAGATGGGAGAGAATAAAACTAGTTAAGGCGAAGTTCGGCATAAATCTGGGTAGGATCGAAACTGAGCGGCTTCACCAAAACAGGCATAACTTTTTTCACAGTTGGAATTTTGATGCAAGGTTTCTACCATTGGAAATCCTACTTTCGGGGCTTCAATTTGGACAGAAGAATGACCTGAAAAAGAGTCCAGAAAAAGGAGATATGCTTATTTGAAATTGGACCTGGAAAGCAGAATTTTTCGTGTCGAACAAAAAAATGGGCTGGCGACCAGGAAAAGTGGTCGTCAACCACTAGGGGTGGTCGGTCGACCCAAAAAAGTGGCTGACCGACCACTACGGTCCCAAACTCAGATTTTTTGAAGATATTTTCCCTCCAACTATCTTCCACAACCTCCAGCTGTCTTATAATCAGATATTTCGACCAAACTCTTGTATATTGCCATATATGAGGCATTTCTCCCATTTTGCAAGGGTTAGAACATTTTGAAGGCTTAGAAAATTTGGGGAGCTTCCCACTCTAGAATCCTCTCTCTCTAGAAGATTTGTGAGCAAACTCTCTCTCTCTCTAGAATTCTCTCATTCTCCTCTTGTTTTTGAGCCTTAAGCTTAGAATTCTCTACACTTTTGCAAAGAGACCCTTAACCAAAGTTGATCACCATTGGGATGAGGTCCCTTGGAACCTATTTTTGGGCTATTGAAAGGTAGTTTGGCTCAGAAAAGAGGCTGATTTCCTGCTGTGCTTCAAAGGTAACCCCTTATCCCTTTTAAGCTCATTGTAAACTATTGTTTTGCTATAGTTTTCAACTACTTTGGGGCTATTTTTGGGGTGGTGTTGAACTACAACAACCTTTGTTTTTCTTCTTTTTTTCAGTCCTAATAGTGTTGGTTTGTGTCTTGTTTGGCTAGGGGGTTGTTCTCCCTTTTTTTTTCCTTGGCTTGTGAGGCCTTTGTGCAACTTCTCACCACCTTCAAATCCAACTTTTTGGGCCTTTTTACCACTAAAACTCAAAGGTTTTTCAGTGAGAAAAACTATGTTTTGAGGTTCCAAATAGGTGGGGGTGGTCCCCACTCCTCTTCTCTTGTTTGCATGTGTTGATGGCCAACCAAATAAGCATGTGTTTTTACTTCTTTGTGGCTTTGTTTAGGCTCATTTTTGCGACTTTTTAGACCTACCATAACTCTAATTTTGGCTTTCTTGGTCACCTGTTGCATGCTTATTGCACTTGTAGTGTAATCCTACTTGTGGCCTTGCAAAGTAGCATGTCTTTGTGCCTTTAGTTTGCTTGGTTCAAGCATGTTTTTAGCCATTATTTACCATGCTTTAACTCTGATTTTAGTTGGTGTGGTCACCTCTTGCTTGGTTTTTGTACTTGTAGTGCAATCCCCCTTTGTAGGCTTAACATGCATCATGCTTTATGCCTCTAATTCTAGCATGCTTTAGCTCTGTTTCAGCGTGCTTTTGGTCTTGATTTAGCATGCTTAAACTCTGTTCCAAGTGGTCTTGGTCATGTATGGCTTGCCTTGTAGGGCTATAGTGTAATTGGCTTTGCTAGCCTTGTGTTTGGAGACCCCAAGCATGCCTTATTGGTGATGTTTGTGTGATATTGCATCATTTGGTATGTAATTTCATAGCACGTTTCACTGTCATACTCTCATATAAATCACTCTTTCAATGCCTTTGAGAAGTTGAGCATTATGCCTTGTGTGTGCGCCAATACATGAGCTTATTTTTCTTGCCATCTATGCTACAAGTCTAGCATGTTTTTGCCATTTCAGTCCATTTTAGCCACTATTTTGGCATGCATGAGGTCTGTTTGGGGTTGGTTTAGTCCTTTGTGCATTGTATTGCATACCTCTAGTGTTGTGTCCTTCACTAGCCTCGGTATTCTTGGCTTCTAGCATGCATTGCATGAGTCGTTAGCATGTTTTAGCATCATTTAGCATGTCATTTCAGTGCTGAAATTATGCCATTGCACTCCATTGTTTACTCCTTCATTTGTTTTGAAAGTGGTCTTGAGCCCCTTGTTGGCTTGAGCATGGAATTGAGGCTCTCATGCCTAATGGTTTTAGCCTTCTCTTAAGGGTTTCTACTAACCAAAAGCATGAGGCTTCTTTCATGCTTAAGGTACTTGTGGTTTAGACCATCTTTCCCATTAAAGGACAATCACATTTTGGATAAATCAATTAAAGGATTAATTAGTAAGCTCAAAATGTGTAAACAAAATGAGACCAAGCAAAACATGTCAAGATAACATGCTTGAGTTGCATCGCATGTGTTTGGATCGGACGTTAATCCAAACACGAGGAATGTGGCACATTTTATACTCAAAGTGATGAAACGTGTAGCATTTCTTGGTCGCCGACCCTCTTGATCATGCATGATAGAGGTGGAGGCTCTTATGTGTTATTTGTGCATTCATTGACTACTGTAATCTTGGCTTCTCGGCCATCGTGCATTGCGATGCTTGGTTGGCGACCTGAGAGTCGAGAACCATACTCCCTTGAGCCTGAGAAATGATAGGGATGGTGGTTGTGCACACATATCTTGCAAATACACTGCTATGCCCCTTATTGTTCTCTGTTGCAGCAAAACTGGAGTTTGGAGAATCAGCTGGTCGTCCGACCACAAGAAGTAGTCGACCGACCAGTACGGGTAGTCAACCGACCAGTAAGGGTGGTCGACCGACCAGTTTTTCTGGTCTACAGCCCTTTTTTCTTGTCGGCTGCCCACCAGAGGGTACCTATGTTGGAGCAGAAACAATCTGGAAGTTTGTGCAATTTTCAAAGATCAAATCAAGTGCAAACAGAGGCAATTGGTGGTATAGCAATGGATTTCCGAGCGAGGCAATCGAGCATGCATGCATCCCTCGTCCCGAGGCCTTCTAACTATTTTGCTTAGCTAAGTTAGCTTAGTCGTTGTTGTAATTGATTAGTTAATGTGTTTAATTGATTCGGTTTGTAACTAATTAGCTTAGATTAGCTAGTTGTTCCAATTTTGTAATATTTAGTTAACTAGGAATAGTTAATTAGTTTTGTTTTGTAATAATTAGTCTAATTAGTTTAATTAGATTAGTAAATTAGCTTAGCTTAGTTAGCTTAGCCCATTATTCGGACCCTCCGTCGAGAGGGCACAATGTTGTAATAAGTGTGCATGAGTGTGTGAATGTCTTCCAACCCCATGTCTTTCTCCCTTTTATTTGCCAGCTTTTGATGGTTAGTTTTAGGGCGTGTTTCAATTAGCATACTTATGCTTTCCATGTGTGCATCATTCATTCGTATTGCATGCACCGGGCTCGGTGCATCATTCAAACTGCATTGTATTTCAATTCCTATTTGAATACATGTATCAAGTGTAGTATTCATATGCCATCTTAGATAGCCGAGCCTATTTTAGTTGCATTTTTACATGCATTGCATTAGGCATCTTGTATAGCTAGGATCATGCATGATTTCTAATTAGCTTCTTTTTTGGCTCGGAGTACACTGTATGTGTTTATGCTTTAGCATCTTTGCATGTGTGTAAGTGACAGCCATGATAGCATGCTTCCCATGAGGCTAATTGCTTAATTGATTAACTGCATGAATGGCTGTGGATGACGGCTTCATTGCTTGAATTGGAACAATTCATCAAAATGTGCGTTTTAAGCGCACTTTGCGGAGTGGCAAAATCATGTTGTTTTCTAAGCCCACTTGAGGGTGGCAAATCCGTGTCTTAGCCTACTTGCGAGTAGCACTTTCAAACCATTTATGAAAAACAAACATGAGACGTTTTGTTCCAATTCTTGTGATTGAGTCTTTACTTGTATGTTGTGTGCATCACATAGTAATATAGCTAATAACCGGAATAAGGACACATGTGTTTTCAAAAACAACATATCATGTTAGTAGAGGCCGATCTTTGATCGGGTGAGTGAGGGTGCTCATTTCAGGACCTTCCCCTCTCGTACCCAAGTTTCCGAGTCGAGGCAACTTTGGTGATGACGGACACGTGGCCTTAGGCACGAGTCGGGATTTCCTAAATTTTCCACAATAAAATATTTAGGTAGCGACTCTGAAATCTGGCAAAGCAGTCTATGTTTGGCGCTTTTTTATTAAAATCGATTTTCCGAAACGATTTGCCAGATTTGGACTCTTTGGTGATTTATCAGTCTTATATTGCACTTTGTGAGATTAGATTCAAAATCGTGACAGGAGTCTGAACCATAGTAGCTAGAACCCAATTCACGCCCTCGCGCACGAAGCGGAGTGCGGGCGGTCTATAGTTTCTAGCGACTCTGCTGGGGATTTAGAGAACTTGACTCGAACTCATGATATGTTGTTTATTTACACTTATGTGTTTCTTTGCATTGCATTTGCATTGGTGCGCTTAAGTCACAGTGTTTGTTGTCTGCTATTCCTGAATGGTTTGCTGCAGGCTTGCCTGGAAAAGCGTGTCATAAGGCTGATCGGTTACGGGCTCTGCCACGATAGGAACACAAACCTCGATTTTGTCGAGGCGCCCTTTTTGACTAATCGACCTAGTTGCATATCGGAAGCCATAGAGACCATTCCAAACTAGGACAGGTTGCTCACCCGATTGTAGGTTGTTTGAAACCGCATGTGTGCGTAGTGAAACCCTAGCTCCTGACGAAACTAGGACAAGGAAACCCTACCCTACCATAGGGGTGTTTTGGCTCTCACTTGCTTGATATGTGCTGTTAGGGTGTGTCTCTACAGGAATGCATGTATCACTTTCAAGTTTGGGTACCAGTCTGAGGACATCAGTATTTGGCGGTATCAGTTTAAGGTAGAAATTTGGGGCAGAATTTAGATAGAGCACAGTCATTCAGCTATGCTCATATATGTTCTAGTGAAATCAGGCTGAGGTGCTGTCTGTTTTCTCTTTTGCGGGGTAGTCTTGGAACTATAGCTTCAGAAGGCTCCAATATCTCCCGGGTACATTGGATTTGTGTTGATAGACTTTGTCAGGTCAGAGATTCTGTTCAAGGGTAACCAGTGTTTCCTCTTCTGAGGCAAGGCAAAGAAGGGCCAATCAACGCTCACCGGTTCAACTAATCCAACAGTCACCAGTCAGATCACCTTTTGTCCCACCAACTCTTGCAAAGTCTATCGACACTGGATCGATGAATGTAGGGATAATATGATTATGTGATCGGGGGATGAACCACCTGCTGATGGCACTCAATTTACTCCAGATGTGGGGGATGGCACACACTATTTTGAGCAATGTGCGAATGCTGTTTAATTTACTTTCTGACTTGGGTATTGGGTCAGTCTTGTTGTTTTGAGTTAGTCTTTTTGTACTAAGTTGGGTCTGTCTTGTTGAATCAAGTCAGTCTTGTTGTGTTAGAGTCGGGTGATTTCGGGGGTGTTACCTCGGGTATCATTTTCTTGTTTTGTGTTTGTCTTTTACACTCTTTTGAGTCTGTTTCTGCCATGGAGCCAGTTGCACCAGAAGGTTTGAATGAAACAGCAGTGATTTTCATACTTTTGAGTTTGTTGGTGCCTTGAAGCCAGTTATGCCAGCAAGTTTGAATGAAACGGCAGTGTTTTTCAGCTACTTTTTACGTGCCTTGAAATCATTGAATTGACCTAAGTTTTTCAAAACTTTTCTAACACTGTGATGAAAACAAAGAGGAAGGAATTCCTTGGGATTTGCAAAAATTTGATCAATTGAGAGGAAGAGAGGCGTGCTAAGCCTTTAATGAATGAGATCATGTTTGTTAATGTGAGTACTGAGAAGGATCCTGGCTTGATCTCGATTGGTTCTACATTGTCTTCAGCGCGAGCGACTAGTCGCTTTCTTAAAAGATTTCAAAAAATGTTTTGCATGGTCTTGCGAAGACATGTATGGAATTGATCTTGAGATTGTACAGCATAAGATCACTCTCAGCCTCGAGACTCGACCCCTTTTCTTTCGAATCTTGAACTTGGATTCAGAATGTTCAACGGTCAACCACAATATGAGGCTTGTATGGCCAGATTTGAAGCAGCCCATGAACTAGGGGCAATTAGGTCATATGACATCAAAGGAGGCCCGCCAGGCCAGATTTGAAGCAACCCTTGAACTAGGGGCAAAAAGGTCAGATCAAGAAGATCAGATGTTATCAAAGAAAGCTTGCATAGCTAGATTGGAAGAAACCCTTGGACTAGGGGCAAAAATGTCAGATGTGCTCAAAGATTCAAAAGATGGATTATTCTGCAAACCAATGAAGACTGGCAAGAAAGCCAAATTCCAGTAGCTGGAAGAAGAAAGTATTGCTGAAGGACAATCAAGTTCCTATCCACAACGCTCGGGGCAATTCAGACCCGGTTGGATGGACGCCTACATCATCAGCGAATGGCAGTCATTCTCCTGGATTCAGATGGTTTCGAGATCTCAAACTGATCAACATGGACAAGTTACACTTTTTTTTATCCTTGAGAGGCTCGCTGGGCCGAAGTTAGAGCAAGAAAAGAAAAAGAATGAATACAAAAATGAAAAGAAAATAAAAGAGAAGAAATGAAAAGAAGAGAAAAACAGAGCTCGCAACGTTGAAAACCCGAAAGGGCGGCTTTGGCAAAAGTTAGAGTGTTAAAAGGAGAGGTTAATACCCGAGTGTACCTTAACCCCGAACTACGTAAGGCTTGATTCCCATCTGTGGGATACGTAGGCAACTTCGTTCTGAAGTCCAACCATAAACACTTTCAAATCGACTGTGTCCATGTAATGGTTCTGATCATCTTTGTCTTCTCTATATCCAAGAGTTCGGTAGTGATCGTCACTGTGAAGACTAATTACAGTACGCTGTGATGCCATTCAGATAAAGGGCAACTTTCCGTTGCCGTGCAGTGCCATTTAGACAAGTGGCAATTTTCCATTGTTTTGGATCTGAGGTTATGCATCTCAAGAGTAAATTCTGTGTTGGTCGAGCAGTGGCCATTTGTAAAAACAGTTTTTGAGAATTTTTAATGAGGTTGACTAATTCTCTCGAAAATTATTCCATTTTTCCAAAACTGGACCATGTCTTGGACCAAAAAAAGGAAAATTTTCAGTGCTCACAACCTGATTTGCATGATTTTGAATCAGAAAATCGAATAAGTGTGTTAATCTAACTCTCATGTTGGTCAAAATTATTTTAGTAGAAAGCCAAAACAAAAAAATGGTCAAAATGATGAACGCACAGTTGAGTTAGGTTTCCTGTCTTTTCCCCCTGTCAACATACTTGCCAGAAAGGGGCATCATACTTGCCAAAAAGGGCGCTATATTTGCCAAAAATGGCACAACTAAAGCTAACAGCAAAGGGCAGAAAGCTCTCACATCCTCCAAGTAGCAAAGTATCAAGTCATGTGCGAAGCACAAAATGGAATGGATCAGGATATTTCACTCCCTCATCTGGACAGGTCTGATCACATCTGAACTAGTCAAGGGCATCATGAATCGATGTCAACTGCAAATTTGCTGCACATCCAACCGCATCACAACCCCCTCTGTGAGAAAGCTCACTGTTGTGAGCAGAAGAAAAAGAATCTAGTTGAATGCTAGGGGCAAGAGCCCGCAACTTCCTGTTTATCCATCAACCACCCAGGGGAGGGATAAAAAATGAGAGATTGAAGAATAGAGGGATGTGCGCTGAGAGAAAAAGTGAGAAAAGGGCTTTTCATAAAAAGAGATTGTGTGCCAAGTGATGTGAGAATCACAAATAAGAAAGGGTGGGGAACAATACTCGAAAAAACTAGCTCCTAATGAAATTGAGAGATTTTCCACTGGTGGTACACATCTAAGCGTTGTGTGTGTGTTTTTGTTTGTCTTGATTCTTGTTTTGAGTCGTTTCGAGTGTTAATAGATGTGTTTAGGTTGTTTTACCTTTGTTTTCCTGTGTTGAGTCATTTTTGGCGGTGGTCAGTCATAGGCTCAATACCCGGTTGAGAACTCTTTCTTAATTTCAATTTCAAAAAAATCGTTTTGTGCTCAGAGTGCCGTGTCATTCTCCATATATGTGCAAAACAGGATTTGTTATTTCGTAAAACTGTAGGGTTCAACCCAGGCCATGTGACAATAGTAGAACAAGGACTTATTTTAAGCTACATAGGTTCCGGACTGCAAAGCAAAAGAAAAGAGGAAAAATTTGGAGCATCTGAGTGTGTTTCAACTTTAGAAAATTCCGTGATTATACTCCGGATGTACTTCTTCAGGCCTTGTCAATGCTCCAAAGAATGAGTATGTCTCTACCTCAAGCTCAAGTTCAAGCCTGCTTCAAAGCCAGAATGGCAATCAGAAGTGCTCTCCCTGAGTACCAGTCCCTGCCAGAGGCATCTTGGTTGTGTTTGCAATGAGTTCCTAGGAAACCAACTAAGACGATGGAAACTAGAGTTTGAATGGTTGATGCCTAGAACGCAAAGGTTCGGGATTTTCGAGACTAAAGTCTAGTTTAAATACCCAGGGGTGTATCCTCGGCTTGAAATCTGCATGGCAGCCCCATAGGTTGAGATAGCATGCGTGCGCCTCAATTCTGGATACTGAACCAACCTAGTCTATCACCCCGTTGGAGAATAGGGAAAGTTATGAATATGATCAGGAAGAAAAGCGGCATTCGTGGCTTCTACATACAGAGGTTGTCCCTTGTTAGCATTTCAGGACCTTTGTCGTGTGAGTTGAAGGTAAGAGTTCGAAGAAAATAAGGGGAGATCCCCGTCAGAGTAGAGCGGTTCATCGCCACTCGCCCCATGAGGTGCTTGCTAAAGCGCCGCTTTGTTTGTTTATTGCATTCCCTAAGCATCATGCACTACATTGCTTATAACATGTATCATTGCACTTATTGCATTTATTTGCATCTTGTGTTATCTTGTATGATTTATCCTTTTATGCTGGGCAGCGTTTAGGTACGTTGTCCCTCGGGGCTTTCTCAGGTTGCGTCGAGTGCGCACCTGAGCGGTTGTTTTCGGACCTCTTGTCACGATTTCAGCGTGGTTAGAGTGTTCTTTTCCTTACACAATTTCAGCGTGTTTGGAATTTATCTCAGGTTGTGTCGAGTGCGCCCCTGAGCGATTGTTTTCAAACCTCTTCTTACGATTTCAACGTGATTAGAGTGTCTCTTTCCTCACACGATTTTGACGTGTTTGGGATTTGTTTTTCCTCCTCTCATAATCTCAGCATGGTTGGAGTATGTCACACTTTTGCATCTACTGCGCTATCTGTTACATCTATTGCATCATATCCATGTTATCATGCATCCTTTTCATGTTAAGCTTAGTTTGGCATGTGCCCATACTTTTCATGTTACAGCATAACATTGCATGTGTACGCGCCTATTCCATTAAGAGAATTGTGGTACGAAGGTTTCGGCACCTTTTTACTTGCATTGTTATGCACTTTTTCACTTGCATTGTTATGCACCATTTCACTTGCATTGTCATGTACGTTCCACTTGCATTGTTATGCACCTTTTCACTTGCATTGTTATGCACGTTGCGCTGGCATTGTTATGCACCGTTCTACTTGCATTGTTATGCACGTTCCACTCGCATTATTATGCACGTTCCACTCGCATTGTTATGCACCGTTCTACTTGCATTGTTATACACCATTTTCACTTGCATTGTTATGCACCTTTTCATTTGCGCATTGTATAAGCACACGTTTATTTCGTATTGAAATTCTATCTTGATGTAACGTTAAACATGTGTTTATATTATATTGTACCTGTCAAAGTTTCTCTTTTGTGCAGACACGATATTGTATGTACGGTTCATTCAGAGAAGTTCCGATTCAGTTTAACTGTGTTTCTATCACACATGTTCGCGTTTGGCACGCGCTCGGTTACCTTTCTCCTCTCGCATTTGACAGGCGGTTGGACGTACCTTTCTCCTCTCGCATTTGACATGCGTCAGGATGTACCATTCTCCTCACGCGTTTAACATGCGTTTGGACGTACCCTTCTCCTCTCGCATTTGACATGCGTTTGGAGGTACCTGTAGACACCCCATTTTTGACTGTCCTCAAGACTTGGACGTCACCGCTTGAGCACCCGGTGATCGTCCTTGTTTGTATTTGTCTTGAGTTCCTGGAGGTCTCGGCTACGTACCTTGCCTCAGGATCTCTCGACTCGACTGTTTTGTGTCTAGTTTTGCACCAAACACTTGTGTTTTGCCTTGGAGGGGCAGGGAATGGCTTGTGGGCCATCCCCACACATCACCGGCCATGGCTTGAGGCCACCGGCTGTGTTTTGTTTCCACCGGCCAAATGTTTGGCCGGCCGGCACTATAGATGGTCGTCCGGCCATCTTTTTTGGCCAAATTGCATTTTTGGCTGGCCAACCACTGTTCATCTGCTTTTGTAGATATTTTCATACCAGCTGTGATAGCTGGCATACACTTTGCTCCCCTCCATACACGTGTATGGAGGGATCTCCCTCTTGTTAGCTTGCCTTGGAAGCTTTACAAGATTGAATCCTCTATAAGAAGAGGCCTCTTCTCCCTCTTTTTGGTTAGACAACTTTTTTTCAGAGCTTTGAGTTCTAGGGTTAGGGTTTGCATATATCCTATCTCTATATCTCTCTCTCTTTGTGTTTTTGTGTGTGTTTTGTCTTACTTTTGTGCACAAACACCCACCATCACACCTTCTCTTGGAACTGAGGTACAAGAGGGTTGTTCTTGGTGTTCTTGAGTGGTTTTGAGCTCAAGGAAGCTGCTGGTCCACCATTTGTGAAGAGGGTCTTCAAGGGTAACATTCTTGCTCTTTTTACCCCATTTTTGCATAGCTTTTTTGACTGCCTTGCAACTGTTTTTAGACTTGGTGTATAACATATAAAAGTCTCGTTTTTTCCTACTCTAAATAGTTGTTTAAGAGTACTTTGAGCTTTGAGGTTGTTTGACCCCTCTTAAACCTTGTTAGGCTCTATTTTTGTGCCATTTTGGTGAGCTCCGGGACCATTGTGTTTTGGCCTCCTCACCACTAAAATCTTGATCTTGAGGGATTTCAGTGGTGAGGATGGTGCCTTGAGGTCCTAAGAAGGAGAGGTCCACCCCCTCTCCTTGTTGTCCTTGAAAAGGGCCATTTTTGTCTCATGTGTGAGCATCTAATTTAAGTGCATGTTGGCCATGTCTTAAGTGCTATTTGGTAGTATTTTGCCATGTATTACCTCTGTTTTTAGTTGGTTTAGACACACCATGCATGCTTAGCATACTTGTCTTGTAATGCCATGTTTTGGCCTAAACATGCTTTAAGTGTTGACCCTTGTTTTAGCATGATTTTGGCCAAGCTTTGTGAAGCTTTTGTGTATGTTTTAGTGTGCTTTAGCTCTGTTTTCAGTTGCTTTGGTCATGCTTAACATATTTTGTATAGTCTTTTTGCATTCTAGCTTGTAGGCCTTGAATGTGTGATGTCATGAGCATGCTTTACTTGTTTTAATTAGTTGGTTTGGCACCTCTATTTTATGCAATTTCAGAGTTTGGTATGCTTGCCATATGCCCATGATCATCTCTTTTAAGTGTGCTTAAAAGTTGCCTTTTGATGCTTAGGAATTGGATCATGAATGCATGCATGCTTGTATGTGCATTCGGCCCCATTTCCATAGTTTATGGCCACTATTTTAGGCTTGTTTGAGGGCTGCCTAAATTAGTTTCAGTCCATCCTTCATGTGTTATAACATGCTTGCCTTGTGCATTGTTTCATACTTGGCCTATTATATGTTATTGCTTGCTTGAAATCATGATGCATTTGGCATGTATTTCATTGGTTAAGTTGCTTTGCATTGTTCCTATGCTTAGGTCACCTTACATGTTGTTGCATGTTTGCCACTAGCGTAGTTGTCACATGCCTTGCATGCTCATTTTGCATACTTAGCCTCCATACCTAGGATGCATTGCATTGGCATGCATGTTTCACCTCTTGAGTTGAGTATGATAGAGGTGGAGCCCCTTTGTCTGATTATGTGCATTGCATCCCATATCAAAATACATACTTGGTTTCTTGGGCCATCACGCATTGAAATACGCGATTGGTGGTCGAAAAATCGAGGGCCATGCCCCTTTGAGTCAAAAACATGATAAGGGATGTGGTTGGTGCATACATTGCTTGAAATGCATTGCCATGCTATGTTTTGCCCTCTGCTGCTGTCAAAAATAGATTCTGCAAGAAGCTTTGGCCGGCCGGCCATCTATACTGCTGACCGACCAAATATGGATGGCCGAGAGCCCAACAAATGGTCGATGACCATTCTCCATGGCCAGTGACCAATTCCCTCAACCGGTGGTGTTCCACAACATTCAGGGAAGCAACCCGGAGATTTGTGCAGTCTTCAGAGAAGGATAACAGTCAAAGCAGAGGCAACTTATGCATGGCAGTGGCTTTCCGAGCGGAGCTGAGCGCGCATTGCATTGGGCCCTCTTCCCGAGGCTGTTTACTGTTTTATTAGATTAATTAATTTGTTAATTAATTAATTGGTCTGTAATATTTAACTAGCTTGTAGGTTAATTAATTTGTATTATTCTTTCGGTCCCTCCGAGTGAGGGCAAAGTTGTAATAAGTGTGGGTGCGTGTGTGCATGTCTTCCAACCCCCAATTCTTTCTCCCTTTTACTTACCTGCTTTTGATGGTTAGTATTAGGACATGTTTACTTTAGCATACCTTATGCTATGCATGCGTGCATCATTCATTAGTCTTGCATGCACCAGGCTCGGCACATCATGCTAACTGCATAAAGTGTTTCAAATCTAATTTGAATACATGCTATCTGTGCATTCTCACATGTCATACTTAGATTAGCCGAGCCTATTCTAGATTGCATTTTGTATGCGTTGCATTAGCCACTTAACATGGACTTGGATCATGCATTGATTGCTAACATGTTCTTGTCTTGGCTCGGAGTACATTGTAAGTATTTTTATGCTTTAGCATCTCGCATGAGTGTGAATGTCAACATGACAGCATGCTTACCATGTGGCTAGATGCTTATGTGATGTAAACTGCTTGAATGCCTGTGGGTGAAGGTTGGATTGTTTGAGTTGGAACAACTCGTTGAAATCCGTGTTTTAGCCTACTCGCGAGTAGCAAATTTCAAAACATTTTCCAAACAAACGGATATGCGATGCTTTGTTCCAAATTAGGCGAGCTAGTCTATACTTGTTTTGCTGTGCGCATCACATAGTAATTCTAGCTAATTAAACCGTAATAAGAATACATAACGTTTTCAAAATTAGATATCACGGTTAGTAGAGGCCGATCTTTGATAGGGCGAGAGGGGGTGCTCGTGGCTGACCTTTCCCAATCGTACCCAAGTTCCCGAGCCAAGGCAACTTTGGTGATGACGGACACATGGCCTTTGGCACCGAGTCAGGGTTTCCTAAATTTCCCAAAATAAAACATTTAGGTGGCGACTTTGTATCTGGCATAGCAGTCCATGTTTCGCACTTCTTTTCAAAAATCTGTTTCTCAAAACGATTTGCCAGATTTGGACTCTTTGGTTCAGTTTAAGAACCATGACAATTTGAGAGTCCTGAACTGTAGTGAGCCCAATATGAACAGAACGGGACTCATTCTCCCGGGGCGTTCGGGGACGTCTACAGTACCTTTCTCCTCTCACGTTTGACATGCTCTTGGACGTACCCTTCTCCTCTCGCATTTGGCATTCGTTTGGACGTATCTTTCTCCTCTTGCGTGTGACACGCGTTTGGACGTACCCTTCTCCTCTCGCGTTTGACATGCATTTGGAAGTACCCTTCTCCTCTCACATTTGACATGCGTTTGGACGTATCCTTCTCCTCTCGCATTTGACATGTGTTTGGACGTATCTTTCTCCTCTTGCGCTTGACATGCGTTTGGACGTATCTTTCTCCTCTCGCGTTTGACATGCGTTTGGACGTACCCTTCTCCTCTCGCATTTGACATGCATTTAAACGTACCCTTCTCCTCTCGCATTTGACATGCACTTGGACGTACCCTTCTCCTCTCGCATTTGACATGCGTTTGGACGTAACTTTCTCCTCTCGCGTTCGACACGCGTTTGGACGTACCTTTCTCCTCTCACGTTTGACATGCGTTTGGATGTACCCTTCTCCTCTCGCATTTGACAAGCATTTGGACGTACCTTTCTCCTCTCGCGTTTGACATGCGTTTGGACGTATCTTTCTCCTCTCGCGTTTGACATGCGTTTGGACGTACCCTTCTCCTCTTGCGTTTGACATGCGTTTAGACGTACCCTTCTCCTCTCGCATTTGACATGCCTTTGGACGTACCCATCTCCTCTCGCATTTGACATGCGTTTGGATGTACCCTTCTCCTCTCGCGTTTGACATGCGTTTGGACGTACCTTTCTCCTCTTGCGTTAGACACGCGTTTGGACGTACGTTTCTCCTCTCGCGTTTGACATGCGTTTGGACGTACCTTTCTTCTATCGCATTTGACACGCGTTTGGACGTATCTTTCTCCCCTCGCGTTTGACATGCATTTGGACGAACCCTTCTCCTCTCGCGTTTGACATGCGTTTGGACGTACCCTTCTGCTCTCGCGTTTGACAAGCGTTTGGACGTACCTTTCTCCTCTCGCGTTTGACAAGCATTTGGACGTATCTTTCTCCTCTCGCGTTTGACACGAATTTGGACGTATCTTTCTCCTCTCGCGTTTGACATACGTTTGGACGTATCATTCTCCTCTCGTGTTTGACATGCGTTTGGGCGTAGCTTTCTCCTCTAGCGTTTGACATGCATTTGGACGTAGCTTTCTTCTCTCACGTTGGACACGCGTTTGGACGTACCTTTCTCCTCTCGCGTTTGACATGCGTTTGGATGTACATTTCTCCTTTCGCGTTTGACACGCGTTTGGACGTACCTTTGTCCTTTCGCATTTGACACGCGTTTGGCCGTACCTTTCTCCTTTCGTGTTTGACACGCGTTTGGACGTACCTTTCTCTTCTCACATTTGACACGCGTTTGGACGTACCTTTCTTCTTTCGCGTTTGACACGCGTTTGGATACCTTTCTCCTTTCGCGTTTGACACATGTTTGGACGTACCTTTCTCCTCTCATGTTTGACACACGTTCGGATACCCTTCTCATTTCGCGTTTGACACGCGTTTGGATACCCTTCTCCTTTTGCATTTGACACGCGTTCAGATACCCTTCTCCTTTCGCGTTTGAGACGGGTTTGGTTACCCTTTCTCCTCTCGTGTTTGACCCGCGTTTGGATGCCCTCCTTCTCTCGCGTTTGACATGCGTTTGGATGACTGCGCTTTCTTGCATAGTCCTCATTTCGGGCTTGATACGCTAGGAGGTATTTCGTTTGAGACTTTGGGTGTTCTCGATAGTCGCTCTTAGTCTTTCCTACGTGCTGCGTATTTAAGATTGCAAAACTTTCTTACATCCTTTCTGCATGAAATGTGGTTTGGGTCATGTTTACTTACTTATGCACGAGTTAGCTGTAGCATTTCTTTGCATAACATTTGTGTCTAGATGTTTCATTACAGCCCTCTTTGCATAATCATAAGTTGTGCTCTTGCATATTGCATGCCACTTTGCATCATGCCCCTGAACTACGCTGGTTTGATTCCTTACAAATGGATACGTAGGCAGCCTGCGGGCGCAACCATTCATCTGTATTTTGTTTGTTTCTCCAAGTCTTCAACCTTATCAAAAATGGGTCATCTTTGGGCTTTGACATTCACTCACGTCATTTCATGACTTCCGAGTTCTGTCAAAGAGGGGCAACTATAGACACTTCATTTTTGAACGCCCTTAAGACTTGGGCGCTACTAATTGTTTGCTTGGTGGTGAAAGGTGTGCAGGGCAAAAGGTTCAATTTCTTCGGTAAGGAGAGACTCAAATCCCAACCTTACACCTCATTTTGGACCAAAGCTATTTTGAATGGTTTTTAGACCTTAAAACCCTCGCTTTCAAAATATTTTTGAAATAAAATTCCTACGATGCTTTGAGGCTCGCATTGCGTTAAATGTTGCGCTTTTCAGTAAAGCGAGTAAGGGCAAAGTGGAAATGAATGAAAGAGAGATGGAATCTTTGAAAAATCTTTCAAAACACCTTGTTTAGGGGTTTGGAGTTGAAGAAAATGAGAGAGGAGAGAAGAAAACTAGTTGAGGCGAAGTTCGGCATAAATCCGGGTAGGATCGAAACTGAGCGGCTTCACCAAAACAGCATAACTTTTTTCACAGTTGGAATTTTGATGCAAGGCTTCCAACATTGGTAATCCTACTTCTGGGGCTTCAATTTGGATACAAGAATGACTTGAAAAGGAGTCTAGATGAAAGAGATATGCCTATTTTAAGTTGGACCCGAAAAGCAGAATTTTTCCTGTCAACCAAAAAAATGGGTTGTTGACCAGGAAAAGTGGTTGTCGACCACCAGGGGTGGTCAGTCGACCCGAAAAAGTGGCTGACCAACCACTAAGGTCCCAAACTCATATTTTCTGAAGATATTTTCCCTCCAACTGTCTTCCACACCCTCCAGCTATCCTATAATTAGATATTTCGACCAAACTCTTGTATATTGCCATATATGAGGCATTTCTCCCATTTTACAAGGGTTCGAACATTTTGAAGGCTTAGAAAATTTGGGGAGGTTCTCACTCTAGAATCCTCTCTCTCTAGAAGATTTGTGAGCAAACTCTCTCTCTCTCTAGAATTCTCTCCTTCTCCTCTTGTTTTTGAGCCTTAAGCTTAGAATTCTCTACACTTTTGCGAAGAGACGCTTAACCAAAGTTGATCACCATTGGGCTGAGGTCCCTTGGAACCTATTTTTCGGCTATTGGAAGGTTGTTTGGCTCTGAAAAGAGGCTGATTTGCTGCTGTGCTTCAGAGGTAACCCCTTATCCCTTTTAAGCTCTTTGTGCACTATTGTTTTGCCATAGTTTTCAACTACTTTGGGGCTGTTTTTGGGGTGGTGTTGAACTACAAAAACCTCTGTTTTTCTTCTTTTTTTCAGTCCTAATAGTGTTGGTTTGTGCCTTGTTTGGCTAGGAGGTTGTTCTCACTTTTTTTTCCTTGGCTTGTGAGGCCTTTGTGCAACTTCTCACCACCTTCAAATCCAACTTTTTGGGCCTTTTTACCACTAAAACTCAAAGGTTTTTCAGTGACAAAAACCATGTTTTGAGGTCCCAAATAGGCGGGGGAGGTCCCCCCCTCCTCTTCTCTTGTTTGCATGTGTTGATGGCCAACCAAATGAGCATGTGTTTTTACTTCTTTGTGGCTTTGTTTAGGCTCATTTTTGTGACTTTTCAGACCTGCCATAACTTTAATTTTTGCTTTCTTGGTCACATGTTGCATGCTTATTGCACTTGCAGTGTAATCCTTCTTGTGGCCTTGCAAAGTAGCATGTCTTTGTGCCTTGAGTTTGCTTAGTTCAAGCATGTTTTTAGCCATTATTTGCCATGCTTTAACTCTGATTTTAGTTGGTGTGGTCACCACTTTCTTGGGTTTTGTACTTGTAGTGCAATCCCCCTTTGTAGGCTTAACATGCATCATGCTTTATGCCTCTAATTCTAGCTTGCTTTAGCTCTGTTTCAGCATGCCTTTGGCCTTGATTTAGCATGCTTAAACTCTGTTCCAAGTGGTCTTGGTCATGTATGGCTTGCCTTATAGGGCTATAGTGTAATTGGCTTTGCTAGCCTTGTGTTTGGAGACCCCTAGCATGCCTTATTGGTGATGTTTGTGTGATATTGCATCATTTGGTATGTAATTTCATAGCATGTTTCACTATCATACTCTCATATAAATCACTCTTTCAATGCCTTTGAGAAGTTAAGCATTATGCCTTGTCTGCGAGCCAATACATGAGCTTATTTTTCTTGCCATCTATGCTACAAGTCTAGCATGTTTTTGCCACTGTTTTGACCTGCCTTAGGACTATTTTGGATGGTTAGGGTCATTTGAGCATTGCTTAGTATGGTTGTAGTGTAAAGGGCCTTGGCTAGCTTTGAGCTGTGGGGCCTTTAACGTGTTGTGCATGTGATGTTTGCATGTTTTGGCATCATTTAGCATGTTATTTCAGAGCATATATATCTTCCACACTTCCATATTTTTCACTCTTTAAGTGCTCTTGAGAGTTAAGCTTTATGCCTTGCTTGCGAGCCATCATTTGCACATGCATTTTCTTGCTTTTCATGCTATCATTTCAGTCCATTTTAGCCACTGTTTTGGCATGCATGAGGTATGTTTGGGGTTGGTTTAGTCCTTTGTGCATTGTACTGCATACCTCTAGTGTTGTGTCCTTCACTAGCCTCGGTATTCTTGGCTTCTAGCATGCACTGCATGAATCGTTAGCATGTTTTAGCATCATTTAGCATGTCATTTCAGTGCTGAAATTATGCCATTGCACTCCATTGTTTACTCCTTTATTTGTTTTGAAAGAGGTCTTAAGCCCCTTGTTGGCTTGAGCATGGAATTGAGGCTCTCATGCCTAATGGTTTTAGCCTTCTCTTAAGGGCTTCTACTAACCAAAAGCATGAGGCTTCTTTCATGCTTAAGGTACTTGTGGTTTAGACCATCTTTCCCATTAGAGGACAATCACATATGGACAAATCAATTAAAGGATTAATTGGTAAGCTTAAAATGTGTAAACAAAATGAGACCAAGCAAAACATGTCAAGATAACATGCTTGAGTTGCATTGCATGTGTTTGGATCGGACGTTAATCCAAACACGAGGAATGTGGCACGTTTCATACTCAAAGTGATGAAACGTGTAGCATTTCTTGGTTGCCGACCCTCTTGATCACGCATGATAGAGGTGGAAGCTCTTATGTGTTATCTGTGCATTCATTTACTCGTGCAATCTTGGTTTCTTGGCCATCGTGCATTGTGATGCTTGGTTGGCGACCCGAGAGTCGGGAACCACACTCCCTTGAGCCTGAGAAATGATAGAGAGGGTGGTTGTGCACACATATCTTGCAAATACACTGCTTTGCCCCTTGTTGTTCTCTGTTGCAGCAAAACTAGAGTTTGGAGAATCAATTGGTCGACCAACCAGTAAAGGTGGTCGGCCGACCAGTTTTTCTGGTCTACAGCCTCTTTTTCTTGTCGGCAGCCCACTAGAGGGTCCCTGTGTTAGAGCAGAAGCAATCTAGAAGTTTGTGCAATTTTTAGAGATCAAATCAAGTGCAAACAGAGGCAATTGGTGGCATAGCAATGGATTTTCGAGCGAGGCGATCGAGCATGCATGCATCCCTCGTCCCGAGGCCTTCTAACTGTTTTGCTTAGCTAAGTTAGCTTAGTCGTTGTTGTCATTGATTAGTTAATGTGTTTAATTAATTTGGTTTGTAACTAATTAGCTTAGATTAGCTAGTTGTTCCAATTTTGTAATATTTAGTTAACTAGGAATAGTTAATTAGTATTGTTTTGTAATAATTAGTCTAATTAGTTTAATTAGATTAGTAAATTAGCTTAGCTTAGTTAGCTTAGCCCATTATTCGGACCCTCCGTCGAGAGGGTAAAATGTTGTAATAAGTGTGCATGAGTGTGTGAATGTCTTCCAACCCCATGTCTTTCTCCCTTTTATTTGCCAGCTTTTGATGGTTAGTTTTAGGGCGTGTTTCAATTAGCATACTTATGCTTTCCATGCGTGCATCATTCATTCGTATTGCATGCACCGGGCTCGATGCATCAGTCAAACTGCATTGTATTTCAATTTCTATTTGAATACATGTATCAAGTGTAGCATTCATATGCCATCTTAGATAGCCGAGCCTATTTTAGTTGCATTTTTGCATGCGTTGCATTAGGCATCTTGTATAGTTAGGATCATGCATGATTTCTAATTAGCTTCTTTTTTGGCTCGGCGTACACTGTAAGTGTTTATGCTTTAGCATCCTTGCATGTGTGTAAGTGACTGCCATGATAGCATGCTTGCCATGATAGCATGCTTGCCATGAGGCTAATTGCTTAATTGATTAACTGCATGAATGCCTGTGGATGAAGGCTTCATTGCTTGAATTGGAACAATTCATCAAAATGTGCGTTTTAAGCGCACTTTGCGGAGTGGCAAAATCATGTTGTTTTCTAAGCCCACTTGAGGGTGGCAAATCCGCATCTTAGCCTACTTGTGAGTAGCACTTTCAAACCATTTTCAAAAAACAAATATGAGATGTTTTGTTCCAATTCTTGCGATTGAGTCTATACTTGTATGTTGTGCGCATCACATAGTAATATAGCTAATAATCGGAATAAGGACACCTGTGTTTTCAAAAACAACATATCATGTTAGTAGAGGCCGATCTTTGATCGGGCGAGCGGGGCTGCTCATTTCAGGATCTTCCCCTCTCGTACCCAAGTTCCCGAACCCAGGCAACTTTGGTGATGATGGACACGTGGCCTTAACCACGAGTCAGGGTTTCTTAAATTTCCCAAAATAAAATATTTAGGTGGCGACTCTGAAATCTAGCAAAGCAGTCCATGTTTGATGTTTTTTGATTAAAATCGATTTTTCGAAATGATTTGCCGGGTTTGGACTCTTTGGTGATTTATCAGTCTTACATTGCACTTTGTGAGACTAAATTCAGAACCGTGACAGGAGTCCGAACTGTAGTAGCTAGAACCCAATTCGTGCCCTCGCGCACAGAGCGGAGTTCGGGCGGTCTACAGTTGGTGGTTTAGGCCTTAACCACCAACCTATTTGAGTTGATAGCATTTGTTTATGGCTTTCCATACTTGTTTTCATCCCTAATCACTTCTGCAACCTCCTTCCTTTCCTGGCCTTTGCTTTGATTTGAAAGTTGGTTCAAACTAGTTGCTTGTTCAAAGCATGAGATTGAGGTCTTGTGCTTAATGGTTTAATCACTTTTGGGGTTCATTACCAACGGCATGATACTTCTCTCATGCCTAAAACAACTCTTGGTTTGATGTTTCTTTCCATTAAAGGACTTAAAGCTCACATTTGGATTTAATTGATTAAGGAATGGTTGGTAATTAAAATGGAGTAATAACATGAGGACTAAAAATGATGCAAGATAATAACATAGTTAGGGTTCAATTGGACGTTAATTGAACCCTTGAGTCTTGAATTGTTTCATACTTGTTAGTGATGTAAACGGTTCAAGAGTCATTATCAACCACTTCCTTTGATCAATCCATGATAGAGACGAGGTTTGAGAGTCTTTATTTGTTGCATTTATTGAACTTGTACACTTTGGTTCATAGGCCATCATGCAATGAACTTGCATCCATTGATGGTTTGTGAATCAAATTTACTACTCCTTTAAGCTGTTTGATGATAAGGAGGGGTCAGTTGTACAAATAACCCTTGAGAATACTTTGGTTGTGCTCCTTTTGCTCTCTGTTGCAGTAGGAAGAACCAAGCATCAGTGGCTGGCAAGCCACTTTTTGTGGCCGGCAGGCTACTATTTGTCAACGGCAGACCATCTTTTGTGGACGGCAGACCACCACTTTTGGCCTACCGGCCACCTTTGCAAAACCCAACAGTGCCCTTTTAAAACAAAATAGAGTTGGTTTTGAGGTGAAAAACAGTAAAAGTGTTCTAACTTTGCAACAGAGGTTTCCTGGCAGCAGAATAGTGGCTTTTTCTGGTGGAAATCCACGTGCATGCAAGAGCACTCCTCACTTCCTGGGGCTGTTTAAACTAATTACTTAGCTTAGTTATTTATTGTAATTAATTAGTTGTAGCTAATTAATTTGTTTTTGTAATATTTAGTTAAGTAGCTTAGCTAATTTATTCATTTCGGTTTATAATAGTTAGTTAATTAGGTGTAGACACCCCATTTTTGACCGACCTTGAGACTCAGACGTCACCAGTTAAGCGCTCGGTGATATTGCATATTGTGCTCATTCAGAAGTTTCAGAGTCTCGGCTGCGAGCCTTACCTCCGGACTTCCGGACTCTTTTGTGCTTTGCCTCGGTTTGCGAACCAGGCTCAGTTTTCTATGTTTTCTCTTCTCGAAGGGATGGAGAGGTCCCGTAGACCATCTCTCAGTGGCCGTGGGCTACATTTGGTGGCCGTAGGCCATTTTGCCTATTTCGGGGCCCGGTTCCCGGTTTTCGGAGCCGTCAGGCCGTGTGCCTCGATTCGGGACCGCCTAACCGTCTCCGTTTGTTCTGATTTCTGGCATACTTCCTTTCTGCTCCCTTTTGAGGGACACTGGGGTCTGAGAAACCCACTTCGTGGCCGAATGCCACTTTCGGTGCTTAACAGCCCATTTTCGGGACCCCAAACTGCGTGTTTTGGTCCCCGAACATTCGTTTTGCATCGGTTTTTGTTCATTTTGGCAGGTACCTCTATTTTATCACCGGGAAGGTCACTGAAGGGTGGGAGGCCAGTAATTGTTGTAGCAACCAGTTATATATCCTCTGACGCCCTCCGGCGCCCGTTTTTCACACTTCCGGGCTAATGTTGAACACCTTGGGGCCACTTTCTTGAACTTTGAACCACATATCTGTGATGTACACACTTGGGAGGATCCTAAAAGTTGGTGGCCGGCCAGTAATGTTGCTTGACCCTTTTTAACCCCTCCTTCCGGGCCAATGTTGAACAACCTGGGCCCTTTTTCTTGAACTTTGAACCACATATCTGTGATGTACACACATGGGAGGACCTTAAAAAGTGATGGCCGGCCACTATTTCAACTTGACCGTTTTGACCCCTAGCCGGCCGGCTAGGTGGGGTGGCCGGCCGGCCACCTGGAGCTCCAAAAAGGGGCCGGCCATGTTCCTCTCAACATCAACTTTACAGCTGTATAGCTGTTTCCCCCAGAAAATATCCTAATCCGGGGGATATTTTGTGGAGGAAAACTTGCCTATTTTCCCCCACCTTTTGCCCCTCCTTTACTCCCCCTTTTTTGTCCATATAATCAGCTGGCAACATTGCATACAAGGGTTAGAAAATTTGCTCCTCAAGCTTGAATACAAAACTCTCTCTCCATCTCCCTCGTTTCCTTGAAAACCTTCAAGTTCTACACTACCATTTCTTCTACACCACCAAGCTCTACCACCACCACTCCAATCCAGCAGCAAGGGGAGGAATTCCAGCAGCTAAGAGGCAACAAATTTGGTCCAAGAAGCAACAAAAGAATTGGTCTTCAAGGGTGAGTTGCAATTTCCCCTTTTTGGCCCATTTCTTGTATCTTTTGCAAGCCATACATGCTTATTGTTTTGAGCTCCGACCAAAACTGAAAAGGTCATTTTTTTGAGCTCATTTTCATGTCTCATTAAGGGCTCAACCCTGTTTGAGCCCTCCATCTTGCACTCGCTTCAATACCCTCTTTGTATGTCAATATTTTGCATGCTTTTTCTAACCTACGTGTGATCTATTTTGGAGTTTCTCATGAACTGTAAGTAGGCTTATTTTGATCCCCTATTCAACATTGAAGAAGGGCTCATCTTTGTTTGGGACCTCCATGTACCACTTGTCTTTATATCCATCTTCGGTCCCCTATTCTTGTATGACTTGGCAGCCTATCTTGGTTCCATTTTTGGTCATTTTACAGAGCTATAAAATTTCTTATTTTGGCCCATTCTTCATGTTTCATTAAGGGCCTTTCATGGTTTGAGGCATATTTTATACACTTCATGTTATCTCTCTCTTTTAATCCCCATTTTTGCATCTTTCGGTAGCCTATCATGCTTCGGTTTTTGGCCTTTTTACAGTACTAAAAATAGTCTTATTTTGGCCCATTCTTCATATTTCATTAAGGGTCTTTGGCTGTTTGATGAATATTTTGTATACTTTGGGTTATAGCCACTTTTGAGCCTCATTTTGCATTGCATTTCTAGCATGTTTGTATACTGTTTTGGGGTTTTTACAGTCCTGAAAATATACATATTTTTGGTCCCTCTTCAATGTTGTAGAAGGGAATTTTTCGGTTTGGGCTTTGCATATACCACTTGCCTCTTTGGCCACCTTTTGGCCCTTTTTCTTGCATAAAAGCTTAGCCATCTCCATGTTTGTTTTTAGGGTTTTTACAATTCTGTAAAGTGGCTTATTTTTGCCCCCTCTTCAATGTTGTTGAAGGGCCCTAACCTATTTGGAGTTAGCAGCTGTGAGTTGCTTCATAATCTCATGTTTTGGGCCATTTTTGCATGCCATTGTTGCCCTATCTTTGCTTGCTATTTGGCCATGATTTGTACTGTAAAATGCTTATTTTGGGGCTGCCTTGCTTCTGTATTTTCATTCCATGTACCAATTATGCATGCTTTGTATAGCAGTAGTTCATTCTATGTGCCTAATTTTGCATTTCGGGAGAGATTCCATGCATCGGGTGTGTTTTCGCATTATTTCGGGGCTGTTTTTCCCCACATTTCATTGCTGAAAATCCATTAACATGTTTGCACATCATTTTCCATGCATTTGCATTGCATATGCCATTGCCTCGGTTTGCGTACCCGTGTGCACGCATTTCGAGACACTTCATTTTCATCTACCGGCATCCTATGTGAGTGTGGCTGAGGCTCTCTCATGTTGGTATAAGCCCATATCATGTTTTCATGTCATTTGCATTGCGTATGCCATTGCCTCGGTTTGCGTGCCCGTGTGCACGCATTTCGAGGCACTTCATTTTCATCTACCGGCATCCTATGTGAGTGTGGCTGAGGCTCTCTCATGTTGGTATAAGCCCATATCATGTTTTCATGTCATTTGCATTGCGTATGCCATTGCCTCGGTTTGCGTGCCTGTGTGCACGCATTTCGAGGCACTTCATTTTCATCTACCGGCATCCTATGTGAGTGTGGCTGAGGCTCTCTCATGTTGGTATAAGCCCATATCATGTTTCCATGTCATTTGCATTGCGTATGCCATTGCCTCGGTTTGCGTGCCCGTGTGCACGCACTTCGAGGCACTTCATTTTCATCTATCAGCCTCTTATGTGAGTGTGGCTGAGGCTCTCTCATGTTAGTGTAAGTCCATATCATATTTCCATGTCATTTGCATTGCGTATGTCATTTTCTCGGTTTGCGTGCCCGTGTGCACGCATTTCGAGGCATCTCATTTTCATAGCATTGTGTATACTAGGTTGTATCTTAGTTGCATTTCATGCATGTCATGCATATTGCATCGTGTTCGGGATAGGAGTTAGCCCGGGCACAGGAAACGAGGTACATTTTGTACTCCGAGTGACGGAATGTATCTCAAATTCCCCAGTTACCGACACTCCGGATTATCCATGATGGAGTTAGGTCTTGTTGTGTTTTCATGTGCATTCATTCTATATTGAGTTGTGCAATTCGGCTCCTCGGCCATCATGCCTCGGTATGCGTGATTGGTGGCACGAGGATCGAGGCATGCATATATCTGTGAAAATACATTGCTATGCCCCTTTCCTGCTCTCTGTTGCAGCAAAATGAAGAATCAGTAACTTTTCGGGGCTTGGCACGCATTTCAAGAACAGGTGCAAACAGAGGCTAATTGGGGCATCCCAGTGGATTTCCGCGCAAGGCAGCCCAGACATGCTTCATTCATCAGAAGCAAGGCAGTCCCTGGCTTGCACGCCAGTTTTACAGCTTTCTTAGTTAATTTGTTAATTAATTAGGAATTTGTATATATTCGGACTGTAATATTTGGACGGTACTATTCTTTTATTTGGGACTGTATATTTATTCGGACCCTCTGCGCGAGGGCACAACTGTAATAAGTGTGCGTGAGTGTGTTGTATGTCTTCCAACCCCACGTCTTTCTCCCTTTTATTTATCCGCTTATGATGGTTAGAATAGGGCATATTTCAATTAGCATACAGTATGATAGCATGTTTGCATTTCATTCATCTGTATTGCATGCACCAGGCTCGGCGCATCATAATGACTGCATTGTACTTTCAATTCCAAATTGAATACATGTTAGTTGTAGCATTTCATATGCCATGTTAAGAATAGCCGAGCCTGCTATAATTGCATTTTTGCATGTGTTGCATTGGGCATTTCTGTATACTTAGGAGCATGCATGATTTCTAATATGGTTTCTATTTTGGCTTGGAGTACTCGGTAAGTTTTATGCTTTAGCATCCTTGCATGCATGTGAGTGAATGCCATGAATAGCATGCTTACCATGAGGCTATATGCTTATGTGATATAATTGCCTGAATGCCTGTGGGTGAAGGTTGAGTTATTTGGATTGGAATAAATCATCAAATGTTTATTTTAAGCCCACTAGATAGTGGCAAAACCATGTTTTCTAAGCCCACTCGAGGGTGGCAAATCCACGTCTTAGCCTACCTGCGGGCAGCACCATCAAACCATTTTCAAACAAACAAACACGAAATGTTTTGTTCCAATTCAGGCGACTTAGTCTATACTTGTATGCTGTGCGCATCACATAGTAACCTAGGCTAATAACCGGAATAAGAACATACAATGTTTTCAAAAATAGATATCATGGTTAGTAGAGGCCGGTCTCTGACCGGGCGAGCAGGGGTGCTCACGAAGTGACCTTCCCCAATCGTACCCAAGTTCCCGAGCCGAGGCAACTTTGGTGATGACGGACACGTAGCCTTAGGCAACGAGTCAGGGTTTCCTAAATTTCCCAAAATAAAATATTTAGGTGACGACTCTTTATCTGGCAAAGCAGTCCATGTTTGGCACTTCTTTCAAAATCTGTTTTTTTCTCAAAACGATTTGCCGGATTTGGACTCTTTGGTTCAGACTTAGAACCGTGACAAATTTGAGAGTCTTGAGCTGTAGTGACCCCAAATGAACAGAACGGGACTCACCCTCCCGGGGCGTTCGGGGACGTCTACAGTTTCTGGCGACTCCGCTGGGGATTTAGAGAACTTGACTCGAACTCATGATATCTGTTTTTGACTACACTTGTGTGTTTCTTTGCATTGCATTTGCATTGGTGCGCCTAGGACACCGTGTTTGCCATCTGCTATTCCTGAACGGTTTGCCAGAGGCTTGTCTTGTCAAGGCATGACCATAAGGCTGACCGGTTGTGGGCTCTGCCAGTATGGGAACACAAACCCTGGTTTTACCAGGGCACCCTTTTTGACCATTCGACCTAGTGCATATTCGGATCCATAGTGACCATTCCAAACTAGGACAGGTTGCTTACCCGTTTATAGGTTGTTTGAAACCGCTGCGTGCGTAGTGAAACCCTAGCTCCTGACAAAATAGGACAGGGAAACCCTACCCCAACATAGGGGTGTTTTGGCTCTCACTTATCTATTATGTGCTTTAGAGTGCGTCTCTACAGGGAATGCATGTATCAGTGTATGAGTTTGAGCATCAGGCCTGCGGGCATCAGTCAGTGGTTGAGAATCAGTACTTGAGGGTATCAGTTTTCCGGCAGAATTTTGGGCAGAATTCAATAGAGAGCACACTCATTCAACTATGCTCATATCTGTTCAGGTGAAATCAGGCTGAGATGCTGTCTATTTTCTCTTTTGCTAGGCAGTCTTGGAACCATAGCTTCAGAAGGCTCCAAAATCCCCCGGGTACATTGGACTAGTGCTGATAGACTTTGTTAGGTCAGAGATTCAGTTCAAGGGCAAACCAGTGTTTCTTCGCTGAGGTAAGGCAAAGGAGGGCCAGATAAGGTTCACTTTGTTCATCTGATCCGACAGTCACCAGTCACATCATCAGCAGACTCGTGATGACGCAAAATTCGAAAGAAATTATGGTTATGACAGCCGCATCAGACCAAGGAATCGCATTGCGGGGTGATACCGATGTTGGAGTGCCACACCCACCCAGGTCACTTGCCGCACATCCGATCTGGGAACCCCAGTTATTTCAAACCCGTGAATCCACTACTTCTGAGCTAAAGAGAATGATCGAAGACCTTCAAAGAACTGTGATAGATCTAGCTTCTGGGACATTGGCTCCATTATCGACCACAGCACATGCCAGGAGTTTCACGACAAAAAGCTCCCCAATCTTGGGACGGGCTGCATTTGAAGAAGGCCGATCCCTTGACCAAGTGAGGGGAAGTGGTGAAAACAAGATAGGGACGGACATGGATCCCCATGAACATCTTTTGTTGGCTGTTGAGGCTTTGAAAGCCGAGGGACTGAACAAAGAGCAAGTGCTCACGGTTGTTGCAAAAACTGTGGACGACACTTTTGCCACTCAAAATGAGAGCATTTTGAATCAAGGGGCAAGCCGGGAGAAGGGTCGTTGTATCAGAAACGTTGCTTTCAGTTATAATCCTACACTCGAAAGAGATCAACAAACCAGGCCAGCACCTGCCAATCCCTTTACTGGTGCGTCCAGCAAAAATCCACAAACCTCGAAGTATCTACCCCGAGGTCAGAGAGTCTTCCATGCTCTCTATATGCCTTTGTCCAAAGCTCTCCAAATCCTTGTTGGACAAGGCCATCTCAAACCCCTTCAGCCTCGGCCTCTCCCGAACCTTCTTTCGGCTATGCATGATGCCACCCAGCACTGCGCTTTCCATCAACAAATCGGTCATAACACCGACAGTTGCGTCCGTCTCCGCCACGAGATACAAAATTTGATTGACAACGGGGTCATCCCCGCACCAGGTCCTGTAAAGCCTATCGGCACTTGATCAGTGAATTTGGGGGATAATGTGATGTGGTTGGGGGGATGAACCACCTACGGGCAGCGCTCAGTTTACTCCAGATATGGTGGATGGCATGCACGGTTTTGAGCATTTGCGAATGCTAGTTTTTATACTTTCCGACTTGGGTATTGGATCAGTCTGTTGTTTTGTATATAGTCAGTCTTTTGTACTGAGTCAGTTGGGTCTGTCTTGTTGTATCGAGCCAGTCCTGTTAGAGTCGGGTGATTTCGGGGGTGTTACCTCAGGCATCACTTGCTTGTTTTCTATTTGTCTTTTTTTTTTTGTTTTCTTTTGAGTTTGTTTCTGCCAGGGAGCCAGTAACACCAAAAGATTTGAATGAAACAGCAGTAATTTTTGCACTTCTGTGTTTGCTTCTGCCGTGTGCTAGTTGTGTCGGAATCCGAATGAAACGGCAGTACTTTTTGCCTACTCTTTTGTACCCCAAAATCATTGCATTGACCTAAGTTTTTCAAAACTTTTTGAACACTGCGGTGAAAACGAAGAGGAAGGAATTCCTCGGGTTTTGCAAAATTTGATGATTTGAGAGAAAGAGATGCATGCTAAGCCTTTAATGATCGAAATCATGCTTGTTAATGTGAGTACTGAGAAGGATCCTGGCTGGATCCAAATTGGTCCCACACCGTCTTCAGCGCGAGTGATTTGTCACTTTCTTAAAAAATTTCAAAAAAAAAAAACAAAATGTTTTGCGCGGTCCTGCGAAGACTTGTGTGGAATCGCTCTTGAGATTGTGTAGTTTAGGATTGCTCTCAGCCTCGAGACTTGAGCCCTTGCTTTCAAACCTTGACCTTGGATTCAGAGTGTTCAACGATCAACCGCGATATGAGGCCTGTGTGGCCAGATTTGAAGCAGCCCTCGAACAAGAGGCACCAAAGTCAGATCAAGAAGATCAGACCTCATCAGAAGGAGCTTGCAAAGCTAGAACAGAAACACCCCTCGAACTAGGGGCAAAAATGTCCGATGTGCTCGAAGAGCCGAAGATGGATCTTTCTACAAATCGATACAACAACCACTCTCTTGGATATCGATGGCTTCGAGATCCTAAAACCATTTGGCATGGACTTGTTACACTTTTACCCTTTGAGAGGCTCGCTGGGCTGAAAACCCGGAAGGGCGACCCAAGCAAAAGTTAGAGCAAGAGAAAAATACAAAAAAAAAAAAAAAAAAAAGAAAGAAAATACAAAAACAAAAGAAAAAAAAATGCAAAAGAAAAGAAAAAATCCAAAAAAATGCAAAAAAAAAAAGAAGAAAGAAAAGAAATGAAAAAGAAAGAAGAACAAAGCTCGCAAGGTCGAAAACCCGTGACGGGCACCTAGGCAAAAGTTAGAGCATAAAAAGGAGAGGTTAAATACCCGAGCGTACCTTAACCCCGAACTACGTAAGGCTTGATTCCCATCTTTGGGATACGTAGGCAACTTCGTTCTGAAGTCCAGCTGTAAAACACTTCAAATTCGATTGTGTCCATGCGATGGTTTTGGTCATCTTTGTCTTCTCTGTATCTGAGAGTCTGGTTGCGTTCGTCGCTCTGAGGACTGCCCACAAAGCGCTGCGGTGCCATCCAAACAAGGGGCAACTTTCTGTTGCCATTCAATGCGCCGTGGCGCCGTTCAAACAAGGGGCAACTTTCCGTTGCCATTCAATGCGCCGCGGTGCCGTTCAAACAAGGGGCAACTTTCCGTTGCCATTCAATGCGCCGTGGCGCCGTTCAAACAAGGGGCAACTTTCCGTTGCCATTCAATGCGCCGCGGTGCCGTTCAAACAAGGGGCAACTTTCCGTTGCCATGCAGTTCCCCTTAAGCAAGGGGCAATTTTCCTTCGAATCCGAGGTTTTGCATCTCGAGAGTAGGTTCCATACTCGTTGAGCAGTGGTCATTTGCAAAAATAATTTTTGAGAATTTTTACTGAAGTTGACTAATTTTCTCTCAAAAATTATTCCATTTTTCCAAAACTGGACCATTTCTTGGACCCCAAAAAGGGAAAATTTTCAGTGCTCACAGCCTAACTTGCATGATTTCAAATCAGAAAATCGAACAAGCGCGTTAATCTAGCTCTCATTTTGATCAAAATTGTTTTAGAAAGCCAAAACAAAAAATGGTCAAATTGATGAACTAGGGGCACAGTTGAGCCAGGCTTCCTGTCTTTTTCTCATTGTCAATGCATTTGCCAAGAAGGGCACTCTACCTGCCAGAATAGGGCACAACTGAAGTTAACAACAAAGGGCTGAAAGCTCTCTCATCTTCCAAGCAACGAGGTATCAAGCAAAGTGCGAAGCACGAACTAGAATGGGGCAAGATATTCCACTCCATCGTCTGGACAGATCTTATCACGTCCAAACTCCCCAGCAAAGCATCGTCAACTGATGTTAGCTACAGACTTGCTACACACCCAGTTGTAGCGCAACCTTTCCGTGGGAGGAATTCACTAGCTGTGAGTGAAAGAAAGAGAATCTAGCAGAATGCTAGGGGCACGAGCCCACAATTTGCTGTTTATCCATCAACCCCCCAGGGGAGGGATGAAAAATGAGAGATTGAAATATAGAGAGATGTGCGATGAGAGGAAAAGTGAGAAGAGGGCTTTTTCAGATAAACAGAGCTTGAGGGCCGAGTGATGTGAGAACCACAAATGAGAAAGGGTGGGAAACGCTACCCGGTGAAACAGGCTCCCTGTGCACGTCTGAGTGTCGTGTCTTTTTGTTTTATCTCGATTCTTGCTTTGAGTCATTCCGAGCGTGTCTCGATGTGTTCAGGTTGTTTACCTTTTGTTTTTCGTTGTTGAGTCTTTTTCGCTGTGTTTAGTCGTAGGCTCAATACCTGGTCGAGAACTCATTTTCTCAATTTAAAAAAAAAAATGATGATTTGTTGTGTGCTCAGAGTGCTGTGCCATTCTCCACATTTGTGCAAATAAGGGGATTTGTTCTTTTGAAAACTGCAGGGTTCAACCCAGGTCATGTGAGAACAGTAAAATTAGGATCTATCCGAAGCTATATAGGTTCCGGACTGCAAAGCAAAAGAAAAGAGGGAAAATTTGGAGCATTTGGGTTTGTTTCAGCTTTTATAGGTTCCGTTTTGCATCCTGTCTTTTCAGATCAGATTGTTTGTTCAGAATGAGCTGTGTGCCGAATAAACCAAATACTGTGTTATGAGCTGCATGTCCAGAATGAGCATTGTGCTGATATGAGCTGTGTGTTCAAAGTGAACAGATTACTATGTTGACTGTTTCACTGTCTCAAGCCAGAATGGCGATCAGAAGTGCTCTCCCCGAGTACCATTCCCAGTCAGAGTTATCTTGGCTTTTGTTTGTAATGAGGGAAAGTTGCGAATATGATCAGAAAGAAAAGCGGCATCCGTGGCTTTTACATGTAGAGATTACCCTTTGTCAGCAAGAAATCATTTTATCATTCTTCCATTCGCGTGAGATGCATTTGGATTTCGAATCCACCTTTCCTCCTTTCCTCCTTTCGCATTTGGTTAAAACCTTCCCTCTCTCTGTATGAAATACGTTGAGATATGCCTGTTGGTTACACCATTGTTATTCTCTTCGGTTAAAACCTTCCCTCTCTCCGTATGAAATACGTTGAGATATGCCTGTTGGTTACACCATTGTTATTCTCCTCGGTTAAAACCTTCCCTCTCTCCGTATGAAATATGTTGAGATATGCCTGTTGGTTACACCATTGTTATTCTCCTCGGTTAAAACCTTCCCTCTCTCCGTATGAAATACGTTGAGATACGCCTGTTGGTTACACCATTGTTATTCTCCTCGGTTAAAACCTTCCCTCTCTCCGTATGAAATACGTTGAGATATGCCTGTTGGTTACACCATTGTTATTCTCCTCGGTTAAAACCTTCCCTCTCTTCATATGAAATACGTTGAGATACGCTTGTTGGTTACACCATTGTTATTCTCCCCGGTTAAAACCTTCCCTCTCTCTATATGAAATACGTTGAGATACGCCTGTTGGTCACACCATTGTTATTCTCCCCGGTTAAAACCTTCCCTCTCTCCGTATGAAATACATTGAGATATGCCTGTTGGTTACACCATTGTTTTTTCTCCCCGGTTAAAACCTTCTCCCTCTCCGTATGAGATGCGGTTAGGTATGCTTGCTGGTTACACCACCTTCGCACACCTTTCACGTGAAACGTGTTAGGATTTTGTGTTCATTTTCCTGCAGTCGCATGAAACGCGTTTGGATCTTATTGTTCCATCTTTCCGCCTTTCGCGTGAGACGCGTTAGGTCGCTGATTCACTGGGTTAGAAACATCAGGTGCGCCAGGTGTTCACACCATCTTTCCTCATTCATTTTGCGTATCTATCGCACTCTTTCACTTTGTACATCTAGCGCGCACTTTCATTATAATTGTGGTACAGTCTCGTACCTTTCTTTTATATCTCGGGACGCGTGAAGCGCGAGCCCGAGCGGTTTTGGGCCTCCTCTCACGATTTCAGCGTGGTTTGAGTGTCCCCGTTCCTTACGCGATTTCAGCGTGTTTGGAATTTATCTCAGGTTGCGTTGTGTACGCACCTGGGCGGTTGTTTTTGGGCCTCCTCTCACGATTTCAGCGTGGTTTAAGTGTCCCCATTCCTTACGCGATTTCAGCGTGTTTGAAATTTATCTTAGGGTGCGTGGAACGCGCTCCTGATTTGATTTTCTTTGTTCTTCCTCCATTCACGAGTCCGGCGTGGTTGGCGTGTGTTCACCCTTTGCATCTATTGCATCACATCTATTACATCGTATCTATTTTACTGTCTGGTCTAGGAGACCTTAAATCCCCTGGTCTAGGAGACCATAAATCCTGCATCTTTATTCGCACTGTCTCGTGCGCTTTCTGGTCTAGGAGACCTTAAATCCTCTAAAGGTGCAATTCCTTTGGTGTTTGTCGTGCCCGAACGACTTCTGGTGGTCTGGTATAGCCACCTGCCTGTGTTTGCGGTGAGTTCCTAGGAGACCAATTGAGACGGTGGAAACTAGAGTTCGAATGGCTTATGCCTAGAACGCAAAGGTTCGGGATTTCCGAGACTAAAGTCTGGTTTAAATACCCAGAGGTGTATCCTCGGCTTGAAATCTGTATAGCAGCCCCATAGATTGAGATAGCATCTGTATGCACCTCAATTCTGGATACTGATCCAACCTAGTCTGTCACCCTGTTGGAGAATAGGGAAAGCTGCAACCATAGTCAGGGAGAAAAGTAGTACCTGTGGTTTAACTGAGAAGAAGAGGAAGATTCCCACATCAGCATGAGGTAGGACATTGCCGAGGTAAGTCATTGCCAATTGCACTGTAAGGTACCTCCCTTTTCCTAGCCATCACATTGAATTTTAGCCACTACATTGCAGTGCATTGCATGAATCCCCAATTTTCAAACCGGCTTCGCGTAGCGTATAAGTCCAACTTTCAAACCGGCTTCGCATAGCGTGTAAGTCTAATCTTTCAAACCGGCTTCGCGTAGCGTATAAGTCCAATCTTCAAACCGGCTTCGCGTAGCGTGTAAGTCCAATCTTCAAACCGGCTTCGCGTAGCGTGTAAGTCCAATCTTCAAACCGGCTTCGCGTAGCGTGTAAGTCCAATCTTCAAACCGGCTTCGCGTAGCGTATAAGTCCAATTATCAAACCGGCTTCGCGTAGCGTATAAGTCCAATTATCAAACCGGCTTCGCGTAGCGTATAAGTCCAATTATCAAACCGGCTTCGCGTAGCGTATAAGTCCAATTTTTCAAACCGGCTTCGCGTAGCGTATAAGTCCAATCTTCAAAATATTTCTGCATATCATTTTGCATTATGCCCCCTGCCTGCGGGCATGCCTGCGGGCACATCTTTGTTATCTTGCCTGTTTGTCTAAGTCTTTGGCCTTGTCAAAAATGGGTCGTCTCTGGGCTTTGACATTCACTCCCGTCACTTATGACTTTCGAGTTCTGTCAAAGAGGGGCAACTGTAGACACCCCATTTTTGACCGACCTTGAGACTCAGACGTCACCAGTTGAGCGCTCGGTGATATTGCATATTGTGCTCGTTCAGAAGTTTCAGAGTCTCGGCTGCGAGCCTTACCTCCGGACTTCCGGACTCTTTTGTGCTTTGCCTCGGTTTGTGAACCAGGCTCTGTTTTCTCTGTTTTCTCTTCTCAAAGGGAGGGAGAGGTCCCGTAGACCATCTCTCAGTGGCCGTGGGCTACATTTGGTGGCCGTAGGCCATTTTGCCCATTTCGGGGCCCGGTTCCCGGTTTTCGGAGCCGTCAGGCCGTGTGCCTCGATTCGGGACCGCCTAACCATCTCCGTTTGTTCTGATTTCTGGCATACTTCCTTTCTACTCCCTTTTGAGGGACACTGGGGTCTGAGAAACCCACTTCGTGGCCGAATGCCACTTTCGGTGCTTAACAGCCCATTTTCGGGACCCCGAACTGCGTGTTTTGGTCCCCGAACATTCGTTTTGCATCGGTTTTTGTTCATTTTTGGCAGGTACCTCTGTTTTATCACCGGGAAGGTCACTGAAGGGTGGGAGGCCAATAATTGTTGCAGCAACCAGTTATATATCCTCTGACGCCCTCCGATGCCCGTTTTTCACACTTCGGGGCTAATGTTGAACACCTTGGGGCCACTTTCTTGAACTTTGAACCACATATCTGTGATGTACACACTTGGGAGGATCCTAAAAGTTGGTGGCCGACCAGTAATGTTGCCTGACCCTTTATAACCCCTCTTCCGGGCCAATGTTGAACAACCTGGGCCCTTTTCTTGAACTTTGAACCACATATCTGTGATGTACACACATGAGAGGACCTTAAAAAGTGATGGCCGGCCACTATTTCAACTTGACCGTTTTGACCCCTAGCCGGCCGGCTAGGTGGGGTGGCCGGCCGGCCACATGGAGCTCCAAAAAGGGGCCGGCCATGTTCCTCTCAACATCAACTTTACAGCTGTATAGCTGTTTCCCCCAGAAAATATCCTAATCCGGGGGATATTTTGTGGGGGAAAACTTGCCTATTTTCCCTCACCTTTTGCCCCTCCTTTACTCCCCACCTTTTGCTCCTCAAGCTTGAATACAAAACTCCCTCTCCATCTCCCTCATTTCCTTGAAAACCTTCAAGTTCTACACTACCATTTCTTCTACACCACCAAGCTCTACCACCACCACTCCAATCCAGCAGCAAGGGGAGGAATTCCAGCAGCTAAGAGGCAACAAATTTGGTCCAAGAAGCAACAAAAGAATTGGTCTTCAAGGGTGAGTTGCAATTTCCCCTTTTTGGCCCATTTCTTGTATCTTTTGCAAGCCATATATGCTTATTGTTTTGAGCTCTGACCAAAACTGAAAAGGTCATTTTTTTGAGCTCATTTTCATGTCTCATTAAGGGCTCAACCCTGTTTGAGCCCTCCATCTTGCACTCGCTTCAATACCCTCTTTGTATGTCAATATATTGCATGCTTTTTCTAACATACGTGTGATCTATTTTGGAGTTTCTCATGAACTTTAAGTAGGCTTATTTTGAGCCCCTATTCAACATTGAAGAAGGGCTCATCTTTGTTTGGGACCTCCATGTACCACTTGTCTTTATAGCCATCTTCGGTCCCCTATTCTTGTATGACTTGGCAGCCTATCTTGGTTCCATTTTTGGTCATTTTACAGAGCTATAAAAGTTCTTATTTTGGCCCATTCTTCATGTTTCATTAAGGGCCTTTCATGGTTTGAGGCATATTTTATACACTTCATGTTATATCTCTCTTTTAATCCCCATTTTTGCATGTTTCGGTAGCCTATCATGCTTCGGTTTTTGGCCTTTTTACAGTACTAAAAATAGTCTTATTTTGGCCCATTCTTCATATTTCATTAAGGGTCTTTGGCTGTTTGATGAATATTTTGTATACTTTGTGTTATAGCCACTTTTGAGCCTCATTTTGCATTGCATTTCTAGCATGTTTGTATACTGTTTTGGGGTTTTTACAGTCCTGCAAATTTACATATTTTTGGTCCCTCTTCAATGTTGTAGAAGGGAATTTTTCGGTTTGGGCTTTTCATATACCACTTGCCTCTTTGGCCACCTTTTGGCCCTTTTTCTTGCATAAAAGCTTAGCCATATCCATGTTTGTTTTTAGGGTTTTTACAATTCTGTAAAGCGGCTTATTTTTGGCCCCTCTTCAATGTTGTTGAAGGGCCCTAACCTATTTGGAGTTAGCAGCTGTGAGTTGCTTCATAATCTCATGTTTAGGGCCATTTTTGCATGCCATTGTTGCCCTATCTTTGCTTGCTGTTTGGCCATGATTTGTACTGTAAAAATGCTTATTTTTGGGCTGCCTTGCTTCTGTCTTTTCATTCCATGTACCAATTATGCATGCTTTGTATAGCTGTAGTTCATTCTATGTGCCTAATTTTGCATTTCGGGAGAGATTCCATGCATCGGGTGTGTTTTCGCATTATTTCGGGGCTGTTTTTCCCCACATTTCATTGCTGAAAATCCATTAACATGTTTGCACATCATTTTCCATGCATTTGCATTGCATATGCCATTGTCTCGGTTTGCGTACCCGTGTGCACGCATTTCGAGACACTTCATTTTCATCTACTGGCATCCTATGTGAGTGTGGCTGAGGCTCTCTCATGTTGGTATAAGCCCATATCATGTTTTCATATCATTTGCATTGCGTATGCCATTGCCTCGGTTTGCGTGCCCGTGTGCACGCATTTCGAGGCACTTCATTTTCATCTACCGGCATCCTATGTGAGTGTGGCTGAGGCTCTCTCATGTTGGTATAAGCCCATATCATGTTTTCATGTCATTTGCATTGCGTATGACATTGCCTCGGTTTGCGTGCCCGTGTGCACGCACTTCGAGGCACTTCATTTTCATCTATCGGCCTCTTATGTGAGTGTGGCTGAGGCTCTCTCATGTTAGTGTAAGTCCATATCATATTTCCATGTCATTTGCATTGCGTATGTCATTTTCTCAGTTTGCGTGCCCGTGTGCACGCATTTCGAGGCATCTCATTTTCATAGCATTGTGTATACTAGGTTGTATCTTAGTTGCATTTCATGCATGTCATGCATATTGCATCGTGTTCGGGATAGGAGTTAGCCCGGGCACAGGAAACGAGGTACATTTCGTACTCCGAGTGACGGAATGTATCTCAAATTTCCCAGTTACCGACACTCCGGATCATCCATGATGGAGTTAGGTCTTGTTGTGTTTTCATGTGCATTCATTCTATATTGAGTTGTGCAATTCGGCTCCTCGGCCATCATGCCTCGGTATGCGTGATTGGTGGCACGAGGATCGAGGCATGCATATATCTGTGAAAATACATTGCTATGCCCCTTTCCTGCTCTCTGTTGCAGCAAAATGAAGAATCAGCAACTTTTCGGGGCTTGGCACGCATTTCAAGAACAGGTGCAAACAGAGGCTAATTGGGGCATCCTAGTAGATTTCCGCGCAAGGCAGCCCAGACATGCTTCATTCATCAAAAGCAAGGCAGTCCCTGGCGTGCACGCCAGTTTTATAGCTTTCTTAGTTAATTTGTTAATTAATTAGGAATTTGTATATATTCGGACTGTAATATTTGGACTGTACTATTCTTTTATTTGGGACTGTATGTTTATTCGGACCCTCTGCGCGAGGGCACAACTGTAATAAGTGTGCGTGAGTGTGTTGTATGTCTTCCAACCCCACGTCTTTCTCCCTTTTATTTATCCGCTTATGATGGTTAGATTAGGGCATATTTCAATTAGCATACAGTATGATAGCATGTTTGCATTTCATTCATCTGTATTGCATGCACCGGGCTCGGCGCATCATAATGACTGCATTGTACTTTCAATTCCAAATTGAATACATGTTAGTTGTAGCATTTCATATGCCATGTTAAGAATAGCCGAGCCTGCTATAATTGCATTTTTGCATGTGTTGCATTGGGCATTTCTGTATACTTAGGATCATGCATGATTTCTAATATGGTTTCTATTTTGGCTTGGAGTACTCGGTAAGTTTTATGCTTTAGCATCCTTGCATGCATGTGAGTGAATGCCATGAATAGCATGCTTACCATGAGGCTATATGCTTATGTGATATAATTGCCTGAATGCCTGTGGGTGAAGGTTGAGTTATTTGGATTGGAATAAATCATCAAATGTTTATTTTAAGCCTACTAGATAGTGGCAAAACCATGTTTTCTAAGCCCACTCGAGGGTGGCAAATCCACGTCTTAGCCTACCTACGGGCAGCACCATCAAACCATTTTCAAACAAACAAACACGAAATGTTTTGTTCCAATTCAGGCGACTCAGTCTATACTTGTATGCTGTGCGCATCACATAGTAACCTAGGCTAATAACCGGAATAAGAACATACAATGTTTTCAAAAATAGATATCATGGTTAGTAGAGGCCGGTCTCTGACCGGGCGAGCAGGGGTGCTCACGAAGTGACCTTCCCCAATCGTACCCAAGTTCCCGAGCCGAGGCAACTTTGGTGATGACGGACACGTGGCCTTAGGCAACGAGTCAGGGTTTCCTAAATTTTCCAAAATAAAATATTTAGGTGGCGACTCTGTATCTGGCAAAGCAGTCCATGTTTGGCACTTCTTTCAAAATCTGTTTTTTTCTCAAAACGATTTGCCGGATTTGGACTCTTTGGTTTAGACTTAGAACCGTGACAAATTTGAGAGTCTTGAGCTGTAGTGACCCCAAATGAACAGAACGGGACTCACCCTCCCGGGGCGTTCGGGGACGTCTACATTAGGTAATTAGCTTAGCTAGTTAGTTCATTTGGACCCTCCTGCGTGAGGGCAAGCAATGTAATAATGTGAATGTCTCCCAACCCCACGTCTTTCTCCCTTTTATTTATCGACTTATGATGGTTAGTTTAGGGCATCATATTTCGTTTAGCATCTCTCATGCCTCAAATCCATAGTCTTGCATACATGAGGCTCGGCACATCATTCTAACTTGTATTGTTAGTTAATACTTCTTTGGATACATGCTTAGACTGCATATTGTCAAATTGATTCATGTGATATATTAGTAGCTGAGCCTAGTAATTCCATATCGCATGCGTTGCATTAGTCATATTGCATAGTTAGGATCACGCATATTTCCTAACTCTTTCATCTTTTTTGGCTTGGAGTACTAGGTGAGCTTTTATTTGCTTTAGCATATTGCATTGTATGTTAGTGTTGCCATGTCAAAGCATGTTTACCATGAGGCAAAGTACTTAAGTGATAAACTGTTTGAATGCCTATTGCAGACGTTCCCGAACGCCCCGGGAGGGAATCCCCCCCGTTTTGTTCATTGGGCTCACTACAGTTCAGGACTCAAAGTCACGGTCCTGTATCTAATCTCGTAGAGTGCAATGCAAGAACGATGAATCATCAAAGAGTCCAAATCCGACAAATCGTTTTTGAAAACAGATTCGGTGAAAGAAGTGCCAAACATGGACTATTTTTCCAGATACAGAGTCGCCACCTAAATATTTTATTTTGGGAAATTTAGGAAACCCTGACTCATTACCTAAGGCCACGTGTTCGTCATCACCAAAGTTGCCTCGGCTCAGGAACTTGGGTACAATTGGGAAAGGTCACTTCGTGAGCACCCCTGCTCGCCTGATCAAAGATTGGCCTCTACTAACCATGATATCTAGTTTTGAAAACATTATGCGTTCTTATTCCGGTTATTAGCCTAGATTTACTACGTGATGCGCACGACATACAAGTATAGACTAGATCGCCTAATTTGGAACAAAGCATTGCATATCCGTTTGTTTGGAAATGTTTGAAGTTTGCTACTCGCAAGTAGGCTAAAATGCGGATTTCAATGAATTATCCCAATTCAGGTAATCCAACCTTCACCCACAGGCATTCAGGCATGTATATCACATAAGCATATAGTCACATGGTAAGTATGCTGTCAAGCTAACAATCACACTCATGCGAGATGCTAAAGCATAAATGCTTACATTGTACTCCGCGCCAAAATAGAGAACTCGTTAGCAATCATGCACGATCCAAGTCCATGTTAAGTGCCTAATGTATTGCATACAGAATGCAGTCTAGAATAGGCTCGGCTAATCCTAGGACAGCATGTGAAATGCAACAGATAACACGTATTCAAGTTAGATTTGAAATACTATGTAGTTAGTATGATGCGCTGAGCCCGGTGCATGCAATACAGATGAATGAATGCACGCATGCATACCATAAGGTATGCTAATTGAAATATGCCCTAAATCTAACCATTATAAGCGGTTAAATAAAAGGGAAAAAGAAATGGGATTGGAAGACATGCACACACACACCCACACTTATTACAAATTTGCCGTCACTCGGAGAGACCGAATAAATAATACAAGCCGCCTAATTAACTAGCTAACAAGCTACTTAATTATTACAGAGCCAAATTGAATAACTAGCCACAACTAACTATTACACAACTTAATTAATTAACGAATCAATTAACTAATTAATGAATGACAACAAGGAGGTAGGGAAAGCAGTAAACGGTGCTATTACAGCTCTGTTTGAAGAAAGGAGGTATGCATGCTCGCTTCAGTTCTTCGCCTCGAAACGCCTTTCGGTTGCTCTTTAGATGCTCTGTTTGCAGGGTGTCTTCCAGCGCTTGTTGCTGGACCTTACCAAAACACTGCAGGGGAAGTCACCAGTGGCCTTCCAGCCATGGAAGGATCACTGCCGGCCAAAGGTGGTTCATTGCCGGCCAAGGGTGGCACACTGCCGGCTATCAGTGGCAGGCTGCCGGCTACTGGTGTGCTCTGACACCAAACTGCAACAAAGCACAAAATAGAGAAAATGGAGGGTTTCCCAAGGATATGTACGCACCGTAGCACTACAAATCACCTCAAGACATCAAGGGAGAGGCCTAGTCAGATCCACGACCATCAATCACGCATCCCGATACATGATGACCAAAGATCCAACTTATGCCAATTAATATGAAAATGAATGCACAAATAAAGCAAGCAAAGCCTAGAACTCTATCATGAATCATCAAGAGCTTCGGCGACCGAGAATTGAGACACGTTCCATCACTTGAAGTATGAAACGCTCCTCATTCCTCGTGCTCGGATTAACACTTAATCCAAGCAATGCAACACATAAGCACGGCAAACATGCAACATGACCTAAATGTGCAAACATGCAACTAAACCAAGCATGCAACAAGCATAAAAGCATGATGTGAGGTGATGACCTTGGACAACATGACAAAATGCAACATGAGCCTGTGAGCATGCAAGGTATGCAAAGCTAAACAAGTATGCGACAACATACGAAATGAAACAAGCATGCGACAACATGGTAAGATGGGCTTACACCAAAGATGGACGGCTCTCAACTAGGTCCAAATCAGTAGCCAAAGCGATGAATTAAGCCATACAACACACTCAAGCATGCGAAATGCGAAAGGTTCATCAAAGGGGCCTAAAAGGGGTAACTCTCAAAAGTGCCTAAGAAGTGACAAATGTGCAAGTGTAACAATACTAGAGGCACTAAAATGAGATGATAAACGATGCCAAATCATCTAAATAGCTCAAGGATAGCATGCATGAATCACCGAAACACAAAGCTTGCAAGGCCAATTACACTACAGCTATACAAAGCATGAAGGATATGGCAAGGGCAACCCAAAATAGTCCTAGTACATGTTGATATGAGACTAAAACATGCAAGGAAGTAAGCAAAAGAAAGCTAGCATACAATGCTAAAACATAGGATATGCAAGGCTACAAAAGAGGCAATGCACTGCACCTATTAGAGCCAATCATGGCATGACTTGGACAACCAAAAACAAAGTTACATCATGGTATATTAGGATCCAAAATGTACTGAAATGACGAGCCAAAGACTTAGGCTAGGTGGCATGCGCAAAAGTCCATTCTTGAGGCATAAAGCACAAGCTATACAAAGCATTCGAGGCATGTCAAATGCAAGTGTATGACAACATTTTATGGACTGAAATAGCATGTGGAATGAAGGCAAGGCATGCAAACATCACACGTATGGCATGATAGAGGCCTCAAAACCCAAAACTAGCCTAAGCATTTACACTATAGCTATACAAAGCATGAGTGATATGGCCATGGCAAGCCAAAATAGTCCTAGAACACTTCAAAATAAACATAAAACCAAGTTTGAGCAAAGCCAAAATATGCTAGTATGATGAGTCAAAACATCATACACAAAGGGCTAGTAAACATGATTTGTTCTACACCTATATGGAGCATACAAAGGATGATCAAACCAACTATGGATAGGGTCATAACATGCCAAATGATGACCAACTATATGCTGAAATGTAAACCAAACAAGCTAAAATGACATGGCATGGCATGGATCATATGGAGCTAGTTTAGGAGATTTACATTACAAGTGCATCATGCAAGTATGGAGTGACAAACCTGACCCAAAACAGGTTCATGGCATGGTAAAACATCACCAAAAATGGACTGAAATAGACTCAACAAAGACTATGCACACATGCTACTTTGATGAGCTATGGATGGAGTTACACTACACATACTAGATGGATGCAAAATATGACCAAACCAGCCATGGACAGGGCCAAGGCAGGTCCTAAAAGTCACAAAAATAAGCCTAGACCAAGCCTCAAAAATGCATAGAGGGATGGTCCTTTGGAAGTCCAAAAATGCAAGCAAAGAGGAACACAAAGAGAGGGGACTACCCCCTCTGATTTAGGACCTCAAAACCACACCTCTACCACTGAAATCCAGTCACCAAAATCCCACTGGATTTCAGTGGTAGGAAGGCCAAACTAAGGCTAGCTCGGAGGCCTCAAGATATGGCTTAAAACAAAGCCAAACAAAGCATGCAAGGGGGCTACACACCCCAAACAGCAAAATGACCTTAACCAAACTTAAAAATCACTTAAAAATAAGACTTTTTCCAGTTATAAGAAAAGCCTAAATCAATATGCAAATAGGGCTAAAGCAAGGTGGAAGAAAGTGCAAAAATGGGGGAAATGCTTACCCTTGAAGACCCTCTTCGAAACCAGCAATTTCAGGGGGTGGAAGCTTGCTTTCAGACCTTAAGAAGACCTCCCAAGAAGCTTGGTTCAATGGTAGTGGTGTATATCTAGGTGTTGTAGTGTAAAAAAGCAAGGAAATCCAACTTCAAACCATTAAACATAAACAATATAGAGAGAAAGGGAGTTTGTGCTCTCCAAAACTCAGAACCTCTAGCAAAGAGGGAGGTCTCTTGCTTATATAGAGGAATGCAAAGCCAAAGCTTCTTCAAGAAGCTTTACAAGGGCTTTATCCCTCCATGCACGTGTATGGAGGGAAGCAAACAAAAAACCAGCTGGCTCAAAAGATCTGGAGGAAAACCAGCTGAGACAGGGGGGGTGCCGGCCATCATCAATGGCCGGCAGGGCATCACCAATGGCCAGCATGAACAAGGCAATGGCCGGCAGTTCCATGCCATGGTCGGCAGTGCACCAAGAAGGTCACTTTGAAAGGACCTACTCAAGGTCCAAAAAAAAAAAATAGAAAGGATACAGGGTCCGGGAAGCTCGAACCGGTGGCGTTTCGCCGCGACAGTCGAGTACTCAGCGAGCAATCGAACTAGTTGTTGGGTGTACCTACAAGCACAACCAAGTCTCAAGGACGGTCAAAAATGGGGTGTCTACGGTTGCCCCTCTTTGACAAAACTCGGAAGTCACAAAGTGACGGGAGTGAATGTCAAAGCCCAGAGACGACCCATTTTTGACAAGGCCGAAGACTTAGACAAACAAGCAAGATAATAAAGATATGCGCACGCAGGCAGGGGCAAGATGCCAATGATATGCACAATGCCGAACATAACTTATGATCATGCAAAGAAAGCCGTAACGAAGCAAAACAATGCAACAGTTTTAAGCAAGTAGAAACCAAGCTACATTACAATGCAGAAAGGATGTAAGAGAATTATTGCAATTCTCACTACGAATACAGTGTGCATGTGTGATAGATACACGAAGTGAACGTGTGTGATGGATACACAAAGTGAATGTGTGATAGATACACAAAGCGAATGTGTGTGATGGATGCACAAAAAGGTGAACACAAAGTTTGATAGATGCACTAAGTGAACAAGGTATGACAGATGCACAAAGTGAGAGTGTGTGATTGATACACAAAGTAGGCATAGTGTGACAGATACAAAGCGAGTGTGTGTGATTGTAACAAGCCCGCGGGGGACCTCGCTACAGCTCGGACTCGACTTTTCGTTAGTCACGGTTCTAAATCTGAACCAAAGAGTCCAAATCCGGCAAATCATTTTAGGAAAACTGATTTTTTGAAAGAAGTGCCAAACATGGACTGCTTTGCCAGATACAGAGTCGCCACCTAAATATTTTATTTTGGGAAATTTAGGAAACCCTGACTCGGTGCCAAAAGGCCACGTGTCCGTCATCACCAAAGTTGCCTCGGCTCGGGAACTTGGGTACGATTGGGGAAGGTCACTTCGTGAGCACCCCCGCTCGCCCGGTCATAGACCGGCCTCTACTAACCATGATATCAATTTTTGAAAACATTGTGAGTTCTTATACCGGTTATTAGCCTAGGTTACTATGTGATGCGCACAGCATATAAGTATAGACCGGGTCGCCCGAATTGGAACAAAACATTTCATGCTTGCCTTTTTTGAAAGAAGTTTTGCTACCCGCAGGTAGGCTTGAAACATTTGATGATTTATTCCAATTCGGATAACCCAACCTTCACCCACAGGCATTCAGGCAGTTATATCACATAAGCACATAGCCTCATGGTAAGCATGCTATTCATGGCAACACTCACACGCATGCAAGGATGCTAAAGCATAAAACTCACCGGGTACTCCAAGCCAAAAATAGAAACTGCATTAGAAATCATGCATGATCCTAAGTATACAGAAATGCCTAATGCAACACATGCAAAATGCAACTATAGTAGGCTCGGCTATTTTAAGATGGTATATGCAATGCTACAACTAACATGTATTCAGTTTGGAATTGAAAGTACGATGCAGTTAGTATGGTGCGCCGAGCCCGGTTCATGCAATACAGATGAATGATGCAAACATGCTGTCATACTGTATGCTAATTTAAATATGCCCTAATCTAACCATCATAAGCGGATAAATAAAAGGGAGAAAGACGTGGGGTTGGAAGACATACATCACACTCACGCACACTTATTACAGTTGTGCCCTCGCGCAGAGGGTCCGAATAAATATACAGTCCAAATATTACAGTCCAGAATGAAAGAATATTACAGTCCGAAATGTTACAAAATCCTAATTAATTAATGAATTAACTATGAAAGCAAATAAAACTGGCGTGCAAGCCAGGGACTGCCTTGCTTCTGATGGATGATGCATATCCGGGTTGTCTTGCGCGGAAATCCACCGGAATGCCCCAATTAGCCTCTGTTTACACCTGTTCTTGAAATGCGCCCAAGTCCCAAAAGGTTGTTGATTCTTTGTTTTGCTGCAACAGAGAGCAGGAAAGGGGCATAGCAATGTATCTGCACAGATATATGCATGTCTCGATCTTCGTGCCACCAATCACGCATACCGAGGCATGATGGCCGAGGAATCGAAATGCACAACTCAATATAGGATGAATGCACATGGAACTACAGCTAAAACCTAACTCCATCATGGATAATCCGGAGTGTCGGTGACTGGGGAATTGAGACACATTCCGTCACTCGGAGTACGAAATGTACCTCGTTTCCCGTGCCCGGGCTAACTCCTATTCCGGACACGATGCAATATGAGTGATATGCATGAAATGCAACTAAGATATAATCCTAACATACAGAATGCTATGGAAATGAGATGGCTCGAAATGCATGCACACGGACACGCAAACCGAGAAAATGACAGAATGCAATCTAAGATACAACCTAGTATGCACAATGCTATGAAAATGAGGTGCCTCGAAGTGCGTGCACACGGGCACGCAAACCGAGGCGATGATAAATGCAATGAAGATGAGGTGCCTCGAAGTGCGTGCACACAGGCACGCAAACCGAGGCGATGATAAATGCAATGAAGATGAGGTGCCTCGAAGTGCGTGCACACGGGCACGCAAACTGAGGCGATGATAAATGCAATGAATATGAGGTGCCTCGAAGTGCGTGCACACGGGCACGCGAACCGAGGCAATGATGAAATGTAATGAAATGACCTGGAAATGACAAATGGACTTATACCAACATGAATGAGCCTCAGCCACACTCACATCGGATGCCGACGGATAAAAATGGAGTGCCTCGAAATGCGTGCACACGGGCACGCAAACCGAGGCGATGATAAAATGGAATGGAATGACATGAAAATGACAAATGGGCTTATACCAACATGAGTGAGCCTCAGCCACACTCACATCGGATGCCGGCGGATAAAAAAAGGAGTGCCTCGAAATGCGTGCACACGGGCACGCAAACCGAGGCGATGATAAAATGGAATGGAATGACATGAAAATGACAAATGGGCTTATACCAACATGAGTGAGCCTCAGCCACACTCACATCGGATGCCGGCGGATAAAAAAAGGAGTGCCTCGAAATGCGTGCACACGGGCACGCAAACCGAGGCGATGATAAAATGGAATGGAATGACATGAAAATGACAAATGGGCTTATACCAACATGAGTGAGCCTCAGCCACACTCACATCGGATGCCGGCGGATAAAAATGAGGTGCCTCGAAATGCGTGCACACGGGCACGCAAACCGAGACAATGGCAAAATGCAATGAAACATGGCAAAAATGATATGCAAGCATGCCAATGGAATTTCAGCAACAAAATATGGGGGAAAACAGTCCCGAAATGAAGCGAAGTGACATGAAATGCAAGGGAATGTCCCGAAATGCAACATTAAGCACCCGAAATGGCCTATAGCCATGCCAAACATGCACAATATGGACATGCAATGCAAAGACAGAAGCTAGACAGTCCCAAAAGATGCACTTTCACAGTTATAAACATGGCCAAACAGCAAGCATAGATAAGGGAAACATAGCATGCAAGAATGGGGGCCAAAAGAGGGGTAATGAAGCAAGTGGTATAAGAAAAACCCAAACTAAAAAATTTCCTTCTACAACACTGAAGATGGACCAAAAATATGAACATTTACAGTATATGGCAGCCTCAAAATCAGTATAAAAATATGCTAAAAATGTGATGCAAAACAAGGCTCAAAAGGTGCTATAACATGAAGTATGTAAAATAATCACTAAACAGACAAAAAGTGTGAATGAAACATGAAGTATAGGCCAAAACAAGGCTACTTTCAGTTCGGACCAAGGTCCAAAAACAGAAGCAAGGAGGGCTATCAATTTATACAAAAATGGGGCCGAACAAGGGATTGAACTACAAGTGACATATGGAAACACCAAACAATGTTGAGCCCTTCTCCAATGTTGAAGAGGGGCTCAAAATAAGCCTTATATCAGTTTACAACATGCTCGAAAATAAATTGCTCATAGGTCAAAAAAAGCATACAAAATCATGACATACAACATGGTCAATGAAGCAAGTATATTATGGAGGGCTCAAACAAGGTTGAGCCCTTAATGAGAAGTGAAGATGAGCTCAAAATATGGCCCTTTTCAGTTAGGACCGAAGCTTGAAACCAAAAAGAAATGAGGCTTAGAAATAGATCAAAGGAAAGGGTCAAAAGGATCAAAGTGTAACTTACCCTTGAAGATCTAGACTTTGGTTGCTTCTTGGATGGATTTGCTGCTCCTTTGGCCTTCAAGAACCCTTCCTAGCTGCTGGAAATGAGATAGTGGTGGTAGAGCTTGGTGGTATAGAAGGAATGGAGGTTAATGGACTTAGGGTTTTTGAAGAATTGAAGAAGATGAAGATGGAGTTGGCTATGGAGCTTTTAAGATCAAATTTTCTAACCCTCAAGAAGAAGGTCCTCAGCTGGTTATAAGGTCAAGAAAGGGGGTGTAAAAGGGGGGTCAAATGGAGAGGAAAACTCTCTCCCAAAATATCCCCCGGATACAGAAAATATCTGGGGGATATTGCCCTACAGCTGGAAGGGGCACAGTGAGGAGAGCACGGCCGGCCGCTCACTTTTGCTGGAGGTGGCCGGCCGGCCACACCCCCTAGCCGGCCGGCTAGGGGTCAAAAGGGTCAACCATCTTTTCTGGCCGGCCAGGTATTGGGGAGGTAGGCCTATGTGTGTACAACACAACCATGTAATTGAAATTCCAAGAAAGTGGGCCCAAGGGGTTCAACAGTGGCTCGGAAAGAGGGGTTCAAAAGGGTCAAGTGACCTTAATGGCCGGCCATGAACTTTTAGGGGCCTCTCAGATGTGTACATCACAGATATGTGGTTCAAAGTTCGAGAAAAAGGGTCCAAGGGGTTCAACATTAGCCCGGAAGGAAGGGGTCAAAAGGGTCAGGTGACCTTAATGGCCGGCCATGAACTTTTAGGGGCCTCTCAGATGTGTACATCACAGATATGTGGTTAAAAGTTGGCAACGCTAGCTCTAAGGTATTCAACATTAGCCCGGAAGTTGGAAAAACGGGCGCCGGGAGGCTCCGGAGGAGAGATAACTGGCTGCTGCAACAATTGCTGGCCTCCCACCCTTCAGTGACCTTCCCTGTGATAAAACAGAGGTACCTGCCAAAAATGAGCGAAAACCGTTGCAAAACGAATGTTCCGGAGCCAAAACACGCAGTTCGGGGTCCCGGAAATGGGCTGTTAAGCACCGAAAATTGTATTTGACCTCGAAGTGGGTTTCTCAGCCCTCAGTGTCCCTCAAAATGGATGAAATAGGATGTATGCCAAAAATCAGAGCAATAGGAGATGGTTAAGCGGTCCCGAACCGAGGCACACGGCCTGACGGCTCCGAAAACCGGGAACCGGACTCCGAAATGGGAAAAATGGCCTACGGCCACCAAATGTAGCCTACGGACATTGAGAGATGGTCTACGGGACCTCTCCTTCCCCTCAGGAAAAGAAACGGAGAAAACCGAGTCTGGTTCGCAAACCGAGACAAGGCACAGAAAAGGGTTTGGAAGTCCGGAGGCAGGGCTCACAGCCGCGACTCTGAAACCTCTGAACAAGCACATTATGCAACATCACCAAGCGCTCAATCGGTGACGTCTGAGTCTTAAGGTCGGTCAAAAATGGGGTGTCTACAGTTGCCCCTCTTTGACAGAACTCGGAAGTCAGAAGTGACGGGAGTGAATGTCAAAGCCTAGAGACGACCTATTTTTGACAAGGCCGAAGACTCAGAAAAACATACAAGATAGAAAAAGATGTGCCCGTAGGCATGCCCGCAGGCAGGGGGCAAAATGCAAAATGATATGCGAGAAGATTGGACTTATACGCTACGCGAAGCCAGTTTTTGAAAGTTGGACTTACACGCTACGCGAAGCCGATTTGAAAGTTGGACTTATTCGCTACGCGAAGCCGGTTTTGAAAATTGGACTTATACGCTACGCGAAGCCGGTTTTGAAAGTTAGACTTATACGCTACGCGAAGCCGGTTTTGAAAATTAAGGATTCATGCATGCAATGCACTGTAATGTAATAACTAAAATGCAATGTAATAGCTAAGAGGTAAAGGTACCTCACAGGGGCATTGGCAATGACTTACCTCACGCTGCTGGGGATCTTCCGCTTCTTCTTGGTTGAACTGCAGGTACTACTTTTCTCCCTGACTATGGTCGCAGCTTTCCCTATTCTCCAACAGGGTGACAGACTAGGTTGGATCAGTATCCAGAATTGAGGCGCATACAGATGCTATCTCAATCTATGGGGCTGCCATACAGATTTCAAGCCGAGGATATACCCCTGGGTATTTAAACCAGACTTTAGTCTCGGAAATCCCGAACCTTTGCGTTCTAGGCATAAGCCATTCAAACTCTAGTTTCCACCGTCTCAGTTGGTCTCCTAGGAACTCACCGCAAACACAGGCAGGTGGCTATACCAGACCATCGAAAGTCGTTCGGGCACGAAAAACACCAAAGGAATTGCACCTTCAGAGGATTTAAGGTCTCCTAGACCAGGGAGTGCACAAGACAGTGCGATGCAGAGTGAATGCACAAAACAGTGCTAAACAGATGCACAAAATAGTGCGATGCTAAAGGTGTACAAAACAGTACGAGCAAGGTGAATGTACAAAACAGTGCGATACAAATAAGGTGCGCAAGATAGCGCGATACAATGCACTAACAAGTACAGGTGAGATGCGCAAGATAGCGCGATGGAATGCATGCAAAATGCAAGTAAGGTGCACAAAACAGTGCAATGCGCAAGAAAGCGCGAGTGATTCTGAAATGCACTAAACAGTGCGAGTGATGTGCGAAATGTAAACTACATGAAACAGTGCAATGCGCAAAATAGCACGAATGATAAACTGCACAAAACAGTGCGATGCGCAAAACAGCGCGAGTGATTTTGAAATGCACTAGACAGTGCGATACGCTAAACAACGCGATTGAATGCACTAACAGTGCGATACGCTAAACAGCGCGATTGATTTTGAAATGCACTAGACAGTGCGATACGCTAAACAGCGCGATTGAAATGCACTAACAGTGCGATACGCTAAACAGCGCGATTGATTTTGAAATGCACTAGACAGTGCGATACGCTAAACAGCGCGATTGAATGCACTAACAGTGCGATACGCTAAACAGCGCGATTGATTTTGAAATGCACTAGACAGTGCGATACGCTAAACAGCGCGATTGAAATGCACTAACAGTGCGATACGCTAAACAGCGCGATTGAAATGCACTAACAGTGCGATACGCTAAACAGCGCGATTGATTTTGAAATGCACTAGACAGTGCGATACGCTAAACAGCACGATTGATTTTGAAATGCACTAGACAGTGCGATACGCTAAACAGCGCGATTGAATGCACTAACAGTGCGATACGCTAAACAGCGCGATTGATTTTGAAATGCACTAGACAGTGCGATACGCTAAACAGCGCGATTGAAATGCACTAAACAGTGCGATACGCTAAACAGCGCGATTGATTTGAAATGCACTAGACAGTGCGAGTGAGATACAACCACAAGATGCACAAGACAGTGCTAGTGAGATACAAAGTGTAAGTGCACAAGATAGTGCGAGTGAATGCATGTTCTATGCAAATGAGGTGCATTTTCTATGCAAATATGGAAGAGTGCATTTTCTATGCAAGTATGGAAGAGTGCATTTTCTATGCAAAAGATACGAGCATTTTCTATGCAAGAAACAGGAGCATATTCTGTGCAATATTGAAAGCAAATTCTATGCAGAATCGAAAGTAGGCATATTCTATGCATGAATCATAACGATGTGTGGCACGCATGCAACAGAAGTGTATATGAAAGTGCACATTCTATGTAGTAGAGGAGCATCAAATATGTACTCTGGTGCCTCTGATTTATCTCTTAGAGGACTTTGCAACACACTCAGCTCAAAAGGGGCACACCCTGTTCATATTGGCGGGAGATAACATCTGCTGCTGCTGCTTTAATTGCCGTTCCGACTTGAAGCATGCTTAAGCTTGGAGTAGAGGCACACTCATTCTTCAGGGCACTGGCAAGGCCTGAAGAGATACATACGGAATGCAATCTCAGAATTTTCTGAAGGTGAAACACACTCAGATGCTCAAAATTTTCCCTATTTTCTTTTGCCTCGTAGTCCGGAACTTATATAGCTTCAGATAGGTCCTTTTTTTTACCGTTCACACTTATTGGGGGTGGACCCTGCAGTTTTATGAAAGAACAAATACTGTTTTGCACAAATGTGGAGAATGGCATAGCACTCGGAGTGCAAAACGATTTTATTTTTGAATTGATAAATAAACTCTTGACCGGGTATCGAGCCTACGACTGAACACAGCAAGACAACTCAACACGGCAATAAAAGGCACACAACCTAAACACATCGAGTAACACTCGAAACGACTCAAAACAAGAATCGAGATAAAACAAAAGGACACGACACTCAGACGTGCACAAGGAGCCTGTTTCACCGAGTAGTGTTTCCCACCCATTCTCATTTGTGGTTCTCACATCACTCGGCCCTCAAGCTCTATTTTTTTCTGAAAATGTCCTTTTCTCACTTTTTCTCTCATCGTACATCTCTCTATTCTTCAATCTCTCGTTTTTCATCCCTCCCCTGGGTGGTTGATGGGTGAACAGGAAGTTGCGGGCTCACGCCCAACATAATCAGCTCGCGGCTATTTCCTTTGGTGACATCTGTCGATGTGCCGGATGAGGGAATGGAGCATCTTGATTCATTCTAATTCGTGCTTCGCACTCGGCTTGATACCTCGCTGTTTGGAGGATGAGAAAGCTTTCTGCCCTTTGTTGTTAACTTCGGTCATCCCCTTTTTTGGCAGGTAGAGTGTCCTTCTTGGACAAGTAGAATGCCCTTTCTGGCAAGTATGTTGGTAATGGGGAAAAGACAGGAAGCCTGACTCAACTGTGTCCGTAGTTCATCATTTTGACCATTTTTTTAGCTTTAGTTTTCTCTTAAAAAATTTTGACCAAAATGAGAGTTAGATTAACATGCTTGTTCAATTTTCTGATTTAAAATCATGCAAGTTAGGCAGTGAGCACTGAGAGTTTTCCTCTTTTGGGTCCAAGAAATGGTCCAGTTTTAAAAATGGAATACTTTTCGAGAAGATTAGTCAACCTCAGTAAAAATTCTCAAAAACTATTTTCGCAAACGACCACTGCTCAACGAGCATGGGACCTACTCTTGAGATGCGCAACCTCGGATCTATGGCAATGGAAAATTGCCCCTTGTCTGAAGGACACTGCATGGCAACGGAATGTTGCCCCTTGTTTGAAATGACACCGCGGCGTTCTGAATGGCAACGGAAAGTTGCCCCTTGTTTGGATAGCACCGCAGCGCATTGAATGGCAACAGAAAGTTGCCCCTTGTTTGAATGGCACCGTAGTGTATTGTAGTCAGTCCTCAGAGCGATGAACGCAACCAGACTCTCAGATATAGAGAAGGCAAAGATTATGAGAACCATTACATGGACATGATTGAATTTGAAGTGTTTTACGGCTGGACTTCAGAATGAAGTTGCCTACATATCCCAAAGATGGGAATCAAGCCTCACGTAGTTCGGGGTTAAGGTACACTCGGGTATTAACCTCTCCTTTTTAGGCTCTAACTTTTGCCAAGGCGCCCGTTGCGGGTTTTCGACCTTGCGAGCTTTGTTCTTCTTTTCTTTTCAATTCTTTTCATTTCTTTTTCCTTTTTTGATTTTTTCGTTCTTTTCTTTGCATCTTTCTTTTTTGTTCTCTTTTTTTTTTTCTTTTTGCATCTTTTGCTTCTTCTTCTTTTTTGTATTTTTCTCTTGCTCTAACTTTTGCCTGGGTCGCCCTTCCGGGTTTTCGGCCCAGCGAGCCTCTCAAGGGTAAAAGTATAACAAGTCCATGCCAAATGGTTTTGAGATCCTGGAGTCATCTGAATCCAGGAGAATGGCTGCTGCTTTGCTTTGTAAGCTTCTTCTGATGAGATCTGATCTTCTTGACCTGACTTTGGTGCCTCTTGTTCGAGGGCTGCTTCAAATCTAGCCACACAGGCCTCACATCGTAGTTGACCGTCGAACCTTCTGATTTCAAGTTCAAGGTTTGGAAGCGAAGGGGTTGAGTCTCGAAGCTGAGAGCGATCCTAGGCTGCACAATCTCAAGAGCGATTCCACACAGGTCTTCGCAAGACCACGCAAAACATTTTGTTTTTGAAAGTTTTTAAGAAAGCGACAAATCGCTCGCGCTGAAGGTAGTGTGAAACCAGTCTGAATCAAGCCAGGGTCCTTCTCAGTACTTACGCTAACAAACATGATTTCATTCATTAAGGGCTTAGCATGTCTCTCTTTCTCTCAAATGATCAAAGTTTTGCAAATCCCGAGGAATTCCTTCCTCTTCGTTTTCACCGCAGTGTTCGAAAAGTTTTGAAAAACTTAGGTCAATGCAATGATTTCGGGGTGCAGAAGAGTAGGCGAAAAGTACTCCTGTTTCATTCAAACTTTCTAGCACAACTGGCACATGGCAGAAGCAAATATGAGAGTGTGGAAATCACTGTTGTTTCATTCAAAATCTGTTGGTACAACTGGCTCCCTGACAGAAACAGACCCAAAACAAAACGAAAAGACAAACACAAAACAAAATGATGATGCCCGAGGTAACACCCCCCGGGACCACCTGACTCCTATACAACAGGACTGACTCGATACAACAAGACAGACCCGAAACAAAAAGAGACTGACTCAAAACAAAAAGACAGACTCAAAACCAAACAACAAGACTGACCCAATACCCGAGTCAGAAACTGGCATTCGCAAATGCTCAAAACAGTGCATGCCCTTCCCACATCTGAGGTAAATCGAGTGCTGCTCGCAGGTGGTTCATCCCTCCAATCACATCACATTATCCCCCAAGTTCACTGATCAAGCGCCGATAGACTTTGTAGGGCCTGGTGCGGGGATGACCCTATTGTCGATCAGATCTTGTATTTCGTGGCGGAGACGAAAGCACATGTTAGTGTCATGGCCAGCTTGCTGATGGAAGGCACAGTAGTCGACTGGGTTGTGCGAGAGAGGGAGGTTCTTTGGTAATGGCTGCGGCTCCAGGGGCTTCAAATCCCCCTCTCTAATCAAGATCCTAAAGGCCGTTGATAGAGACATGTATAGTGGTGCGAACACCCTCTGGCCTCGAGGTGGGTATTTTGAGGTTTGTGGATTTTTACTGGACGCTCCAGCAAAGGGATTGGCAGGTGCTGGCCTGGTTTTCCGATCTCTTCTGAGTAGAGGATTAGAGATAGCAGGATCGTCTCTGGTATGACAGTCCTTCTCCCGATGTTCCCTTTGATTCAGACCACCCCCAACTTGAACAGCGAAAGTGTCATCCACAGCTTTTGCAACAACTGCGAGGACTTGCTCTTTGTTCAGTCCCTCGGCTTTCAAAGCCTCAACAGCCAACAGAAGATGTTCATTGGGCTCCATGTCCGCCGCTATCTTGTTCCTCCCACTCACCTCCATTCCTCCAAGGGATTGGTTTTCCTCAAATGCAGCCCGTCCCAACATCGGGGAGTCTCTTGACATGAAGTTCTCGGTATGTGGTGTGGTCGATGATGGAGCCAATGTCCCGGAGGCCAGATCCGTCACGGTTTTTTGAAGATCTTTAATCATTCCCATCAACTCAGAAGTAGTGGGTTCACGGGTTTGAGATGGTTGAGGTTCGGGTGTACCCATCATGCATAAGTCCATGCTTTCTGGGATAAACACCTCAGGCTTGGGTAGATGGGCCGGGGTGATGTATATGCTGGGGTCAAAGGTGGATGGCAGTATGTGGATGTGATTGAGGTAGGCAGGAGATGTTTGGTCATTGGGGTCCGAAGGTGGAGCTATCGTCCGGTTGTCGATGAGATTTTGGATCTCATGACGAAGGCGGTAGCAACGGTCGGTGCCATGACCGCGCTGCTGATGGTACACACAGTACTTGGCGGGGTTATGTCTGGCTGGGAGTGGGTTGGGAAGAGGTTGAGGATCGAGGGGTTTGAGATGCCCTTTTTCCATCAAGGCTTTTAGTGTGCTAGTCAAGCTCATATAGAGGGGGGTGAAAGTTCTACCCTGAGTTTGGACTGGGCCAGCTGTTTGTAGGCTCGGTTTGGCAAAAGGGTCGGCTGTGGTGACCGTATTGATTTCGGTGGGTTTGGGAATGCTACTACCAGCGTTGGTACTCCTTGAAATTACCTTCCTTGTCAATTCCCTTGTCCTGGGAATGATCCCGCTGTTGAACGCATTCTCGACTTGAACCCCCAGTTCATGCAAATTTTTGAAAGTGAATAGTGGAACGACTATCAACTTTTGCAACATATCATGCTCGAGGTTTCGGACCATCATCTGCACTTGATCCTTCTCAGAAGGGCGACGATCTGTCATTTGTGCTGCCTTGGCTCTCCACCTTGCAATGAATTCCACAAAAGGCTCTGTTGGGTTCTGGCGGGTTGCTTCAAGCTCTTGGATGGTCATTTCAACTTGGGTATTGTAGGAATACTGATCGACAAAGGCCTCAGCCAGTTCTTCCCAGTTTTGCTTCACTGTATCCTCCAGTTTGGTATACCAAGTAGCTGCTACACCCGACAGGGTTCTTCCATATAGAGAGAGTTTCTGTGGCTTAGTCAGACCCATCGGCTTCAGGACATCCAAAAAAAGTCGGATATGTACCATTGGATCTCCAGACCCGTCGAAACGGTCGATATATGGCATTTTGAATCTGTCTGGGAGCCGGATGGAAGCCTCGGTGTGCCCATCCTCAATGCCAGGAATGGAGTTAAGGCCCTGTGCCTTTTTGAATTGCTTCTCAAGGTTTGCAATTTTCACTGCGGTCAGATCGGGGTCATTAGCATCAAGGGGATAACACCTCTCATTAGGCTGCACCAGGGGTCTAAAAACTTGAGCTTGAGCCAACCTTTCTCGAGGATCTGGATCCTGCAAATCTTCAACTGGCGGAATTGGGTCAAAGTTCGGCTGGGGTCCCAAAGCTGGATGTGAGGCAGATGCCCCAGATGGGCGCTGCGTTTCAATACTGGTCTCAGCCTGCATGGCAGTTCCCTGATTTAGCGCTGCTGTCACGGCTGCGAATTCTTCCGAACCTTGTGCCATCACGGTCTGCTGAGTCCGAACAAAGATGATGTGACTGGCGACTGACGGATTAGATGAACAGATGAGCCCTGACCGGCTTTTCTTTACCTTGCCTCAGCGAAAGAACACTGATTGCCCTTGAACTGAATCTCTGACCTAGCAAAGTCTATCAGCACAAGTTTGATGAACCTCAGGGGATATCGGAGCCTTCTGAAGCTATGGTTCCCAGACTACCTTGCAAAAGAGAAAACAGACAGCATCTTAGCCTGATTCCATCTGAACAGATACGAGCATAGTTGAATGAGTGTGCCCTCTACTGAATTCTGCCCCAAAATTCGGCCTCAAAAACTGAGTCTGATACCCACAGGTAAAGCTGACTCCCAAATACTGATAGTAATGCCCGCAGGCCTGATGCCCAAATTCGCAAACTGGTGCCCGCAGGCCTGACGCCCAAACTCATACACTGATACATGCATTCCTGTAGAGACGCACTCTAAAGCACATAACAGATAAGTGAGAGCCAAAACACCCCTATGTTGGGGTAGGGTTTCCCTGTCCTATTTTGTCAGGAGCTAGGGTTTCACTACGCACGCAGCGGTTTCAAACAACCTATAAACGGGTAAGCAACCTGTCCTAGTTTGGAATGGTCACTATGGATCCGAATATGCACTAGGTCGAATGGTCAAAGAGGGTGCCCCGGTAAAACCGGGGTTTGTGTTCCCATACTGGCAGAGCCCACAACCGGTCAGCCTTACGGTCATGCCTTGACAAGACAAGCCTCCGGCAAACCGTTCAGGAATAGCAGATGGCAAACACGGTGTCCTAGGCGCACCAATGCAAATGCAATGCAAAGAAACATACAAATGTAGTCAAAAACAGATATCATGAGTTCGAGTCAAGTTCTCTAAATCCCCAGCAGAGTCGCCAGAAACTGTAACAAGCCCGCGGGGGACCTCGCTACAGCTCGGACTCGACTTTTCGTTAGTCACGGTTCTAAATCTGAACCAAAGAGTCCAAATCCGGCAAATCATTTTAGGAAAACTGATTTTTTGAAAGAAGTGCCAAACATGGACTGCTTTGCCAGATACAGAGTCGCCACCTAAATATTTTATTTTGGGAAATTTAGGAAACCCTGACTCGGTGCCAAAAGGCCACGTGTCCGTCATCACCAAAGTTGCCTCGGCTCGGGAACTTGGGTACGATTGGGGAAGGTCACTTCGTGAGCACCCCCGCTCGCCCGGTCATAGACCGGCCTCTACTAACCATGATATTAATTTTTGAAAACATTGTGAGTTCTTATACCGGTTATTAGCCTAGGTTACTATGTGATGCGCACAGCATATAAGTATAGACCGGGTCGCCCGAATTGGAACAAAACATTTCATGCTTGCCTTTTTTGAAAGAAGTTTTGCTACCCGCAGGTAGGCTTGAAACATTTGATGATTTATTCCAATTCGGATAACCCAACCTTCACCCACAGGCATTCAGGCAGTTATATCACATAAGCACATAGCCTCATGGTAAGCATGCTATTCATGGCAACACTCACACGCATGCAAGGATGCTAAAGCATAAAACTCACCGGGTACTCCAAGCCAAAAATAGAAACTGCATTAGAAATCATGCATGATCCTAAGTATACAGAAATGCCTAATGCAACACATGCAAAATGCAACTATAGTAGGCTCGGCTATTTTAAGATGGTATATGCAATGCTACAACTAACATGTATTCAGTTTGGAATTGAAAGTACGATGCAGTTAGTATGGTGCGCCGAGCCCGGTTCATGCAATACAGATGAATGATGCAAACATGCTGTCATACTGTATGCTAATTTAAATATGCCCTAATCTAACCATCATAAGCGGATAAATAAAAGGGAGAAAGACGTGGGGTTGGAAGACATACATCACACTCACGCACACTTATTACAGTTGTGCCCTCGCGCAGAGGGTCCGAATAAATATACAGTCCAAATATTACAGTCCAGAATGAAAGAATATTACAGTCCGAAATGTTACAAAATCCTAATTAATTAATGAATTAACTATGAAAGCAAATAAAACTGGCGTGCAAGCCAGGGACTCCCTTGCTTCTGATGGATGATGCATATCCGGGTTGTCTTGCGCGGAAATCCACCGGAATGCCCCAATTAGCCTCTGTTTACACCTGTTCTTGAAATGCGCCCAAGTCCCAAAAGGTTGTTGATTCTTTGTTTTGCTGCAACAGAGAGCAGGAAAGGGGCATAGCAATGTATCTGCACAGATATATGCATGTCTCGATCTTCGTGCCACCAATCACGCATACCGAGGCATGATGGCCGAGGAATCGAAATGCACAACTCAATATAGGATGAATGCACATGGAACTACAGCTAAAACCTAACTCCATCATGGATAATCCGGAGTGTCGGTGACTGGGGAATTGAGACACATTCCGTCACTCGGAGTACGAAATGTACCTCGTTTCCCGTGCCCGGGCTAACTCCTATTCCGGACACGATGCAATATGAGTGATATGCATGAAATGCAACTAAGATATAATCCTAACATACAGAATGCTATGGAAATGAGATGGCTCGAAATGCATGCACACGGACACGCAAACCGAGAAAATGACAGAATGCAATCTAAGATACAACCTAGTATGCACAATGCTATGAAAATGAGGTGCCTCGAAGTGCGTGCACACGGGCACGCAAACCGAGGCGATGATAAATGCAATGAAGATGAGGTGCCTCGAAGTGCGTGCACACAGGCACGCAAACCGAGGCGATGATAAATGCAATGAAGATGAGGTGCCTCGAAGTGCGTGCACACGGGCACGCAAACTGAGGCGATGATAAATGCAATGAAGATGAGGTGCCTCGAAGTGCGTGCACACGGGCACGCGAACCGAGGCAATGATGAAATGCAATGAAATGACCTGGAAATGACAAATGGACTTATACCAACATGAATGAGCCTCAGCCACACTCACATCGGATGCCGACGGATAAAAATGGAGTGCCTCGAAATGCGTGCACACGGGCACGCAAACCGAGGCGATGATAAAATGGAATGGAATGACATGAAAATGACAAATGGGCTTATACCAACATGAGTGAGCCTCAGCCACACTCACATCGGATGCCGGCGGATAAAAAAAGGAGTGCCTCGAAATGCGTGCACACGGGCACGCAAACCGAGGCGATGATAAAATGGAATGGAATGACATGAAAATGACAAATGGGCTTATACCAACATGAGTGAGCCTCAGCCACACTCACATCGGATGCCGGCGGATAAAAAAAGGAGTGCCTCGAAATGCGTGCACACGGGCACGCAAACCGAGGCGATGATAAAATGGAATGGAATGACATGAAAATGACAAATGGGCTTATACCAACATGAGTGAGCCTCAGCCACACTCACATCGGATGCCGGCGGATAAAAATGAGGTGCCTCGAAATGCGTGCACACGGGCACGCAAACCGAGACAATGGCAAAATGCAATGAAACATGGCAAAAATGATATGCAAGCATGCCAATGGAATTTCAGCAACAAAATATGGGGGAAAACAGTCCCGAAATGAAGCGAAGTGACATGAAATGCAAGGGAATGTCCCGAAATGCAACATTAAGCACCCGAAATGGCCTATAGCCATGCCAAACATGCACAATATGGACATGCAATGCAAAGACAGAAGCTAGACAGTCCCAAAAGATGCACTTTCACAGTTATAAACATGGCCAAACAGCAAGCATAGATAAGGGAAACATAGCATGCAAGAATGGGGGCCAAAAGAGGGGTAATGAAGCAAGTGGTATAAGAAAAACCCAAACTGAAAAATTTCCTTCTACAACACTGAAGATGGACCAAAAATATGAACATTTACAGTATATGGCAGCCTCAAAATCAGTATACAAATATGCTAAAAATGTGATGCAAAACAAGGCTCAAAAGGTGCTATAACATGAAGTATGTAAAATAATCACTAAACAGACAAAAAGTGTGAATGAAACATGAAGTATAGGCCAAAAAAAGGCTACTTTCAGTTCGGACCAAGGTCCAAAAACAGAAGCAAAGAGGGCTATCAATTTATACAAAAATGGGGCCGAACAAGGGATTGAACTACAAGTGACATATGGAAACACCAAACAATGTTGAGCCCTTCTCCAATGTTGAAGAGGGGCTCAAAATAAGCCTTATATCAGTTTACAACATGCTCGAAAATAAATTGCTCATAGGTCAAAAAAAGCATACAAAATCATGACATACAACATGGTCAATGAAGCAAGTATATTATGGAGGGCTCAAACAAGGTTGAGCCCTTAATGAGAAGTGAAGATGAGCTCAAAATATGGCCCTTTTCAGTTAGGACCGAAGCTTGAAACCAAAAAGAAATGAGGCTTAGAAATAGATCAAAGGAAAGGGTCAAAAGGATCAAAGTGTAACTTACCCTTGAAGATCTAGACTTTGGTTGCTTCTTGGATGGATTTGCTGCTCCTTTGGCCTTCAAGAACCCTTCCTAGCTGCTGGAAATGAGATAGTGGTGGTAGAGCTTGGTGGTATAGAAGGAATGGAGGTTAATGGACTTAGGGTTTTTGAAGAATTGAAGAAGATGAAGATGGAGTTGGCTATGGAGCTTTTAAGATCAAATTTTCTAACCCTCAAGAAGAAGGTCCTCAGCTGGTTATAAGGTCAAGAAAGGGGGTGTAAAAGGGGGGTCAAATGGAGAGGAAAACTCTCTCCCAAAATATCCCCCGGATACAGAAAATATCTGGGGGATATTGCCCTACAGCTGGAAGGGGCACAGTGAGGAGAGCACGGCCGGCCGCTCACTTTTGCTGGAGGTGGCCGGCCGGCCACACCCCCTAGCCGGCCGGCTAGGGGTCAAAAGGGTCAACCATCTTTTCTGGCCGGCCAGGTATTGGGGAGGTAGGCCTATGTGTGTACAACACAACCATGTAATTGAAATTCCAAGAAAGTGGGCCCAAGGGGTTCAACAGTGGCTCGGAAAGAGGGGTTCAAAAGGGTCAAGTGACCTTAATGGCCGGCCATGAACTTTTAGGGGCCTCTCAGATGTGTACATCACAGATATGTGGTTCAAAGTTCGAGAAAAAGGGTCCAAGGGGTTCAACATTAGCCCGGAAGGAAGGGGTCAAAAGGGTCAGGTGACCTTAATGGCCGGCCATGAACTTTTAGGGGCCTCTCAGATGTGTACATCACAGATATGTGGTTAAAAGTTGGCAACGCTAGCTCTAAGGTATTCAACATTAGCCCGGAAGTTGGAAAAACGGGCGCCGGGAGGCTCCGGAGGAGAGATAACTGGCTGCTGCAACAATTGCTGGCCTCCCACCCTTCAGTGACCTTCCCTGTGATAAAACAGAGGTACCTGCCAAAAATGAGCGAAAACCGTTGCAAAACGAATGTTCCGGAGCCAAAACACGCAGTTCGGGGTCCCGGAAATGGGCTGTTAAGCACCGAAAATTGTATTTGACCTCGAAGTGGGTTTCTCAGCCCTCAGTGTCCCTCAAAATGGATGAAATAGGATGTATGCCAAAAATCAGAGCAATAGGAGATGGTTAAGCGGTCCCGAACCGAGGCACACGGCCTGACGGCTCCGAAAACCGGGAACCGGACTCCGAAATGGGAAAAATGGCCTACGGCCACCAAATGTAGCCTACGGACATTGAGAGATGGTCTACGGGACCTCTCCTTCCCCTCAGGAAAAGAAACGGAGAAAACCGAGTCTGGTTCGCAAACCGAGACAAGGCACAGAAAAGGGTTTGGAAGTCCGGAGGCAGGGCTCACAGCCGCGACTCTGAAACCTCTGAACAAGCACATTATGCAACATCACCAAGCGCTCAATCGGTGACGTCTGAGTCTTAAGGTCGGTCAAAAATGGGGTGTCTACAGTGATTAATACACTATATGAACAGAGTGTGATTGATACACAAAGGGTGAAGTGAGCAAAGTGTGATACATACACAAAAGGCAAACACAAAGTGTGATAGATGCACTAAGTGAACGAGTGTGATGGATACACTAAAGGTGAAAACAAAGCGTGATCGATGCGCTAAGTGAACCAAGTATGATGGATATACTAAATGTGAACACGAAGTGTGATAGATACACTTAGTGAACAAGGTATGATTGATATACTAAATGTGAACACGAAGTGTGATAGATGCACTTAGTGAACAAAGTATGATGGATATACTAAATGTGAACACGAAGTGTGATAGATGCACTTAGTGAACAAGGTATGATTGATATACTAAATGTGAACACGAAGTGTGATAGACGCACTCAGTGAACAAAGTATGATTGATATACTAAATGTGAACACGAAGTGTGATAGATGCACTTATTGAACAAAGTATGATTGATATACTAAATGTGAACACGAAGTGTGATAGATGCACTTAGTAAACAAGTATGACGGATATACTAAATGTGAACACGAAGTGTGATAGATGCACTTAGTGAACAAAGTATGATTGATATACTAAATGTGAACACGAAGTGTGATAGATGCACTTAGTGAACAAAGTATGATTGATATACTAAATGTGAACACGAAGTGTGATAGATGCACTTAGTGAACAAAGTATGATTGATATACTAAATGTGAACACGAAGTGTGATAGATGCACTTAGTGAACAAGTATGATTGATATACTAAATGTGAACACGAAGTGTGATAGATGCACTTAGTGAACAAAGTATGATTGATATACTAAATGTGAACACGAAGTTTGATAGATGCACTTAGTGAACAGAGTATGATTGATATACTAAAGGTGAACACGAAGTGTGATAGATGCACTTAGTGAACAAGTATGATGGATACACTAAAGGTGAACACGAAGTGTGATAGATGCACTTAGTGAACAAGTATGATTGATATACTAAAGGTGAACATGAAGTGTGATAGATGCACTTAGTGAACAGAGTATGATTGATATACTAAAGGTGAACACGAAGTGTGATAGATGCACTTAGTGAACAAGTATGATGGATATACTAAAGGTGAACACGAAGTGTGATAGGTGCACTTAGTGAACAAGTATGATTGATATACTAAATGTGAACACGAAGTGTGATAGATGCACTTAGTGAACAGAGTATGATTGATATACTAAAGGTGAACACGAAGTGTGATAGATGCACTTAGTGAACCAGTATGATGGATACACTAAAGGTAAACACGAAGTGTGATAGATGCACTTAGTGAACAAGTATGATTGATATACTAAAGGTGAACACGAAGTGTGATAGATGCACTTAGTGAACAGAGTATGATTGATATACTAAAGGTGAACACGAAGTGTGATAGATGCACTTAGTGAACAAGTATGATGGATATACTAAAGGTGAACGCGAAGTATGATAGGTTCACTTAGTGAACAAGAATGATTGATATACTAAATGTGGACACGAAGTGTGATAGATGCACTTAGTGAACAAGTATGGTGGATATACTAAAGGTGAACACAAAGTGTGATAGATGCACTTAGTGAACAAAGTATGATCGATATACTAAATGTGAACACGAAGTGTGATAGATGCACTTAGTGAACAAGTATGATTGGTATACTAAATGTGAACACGAAGTGTGATAAATGCACTTAGTGAACAAGTATGATGGATATACTAAAGGTGAACACGAAGTGTGATAGATGCACTTAGTGAAAAGTATGATTGATATACTAAATGTGAACACGAAGTGTGATAGATGCACTTAGTGAACAAAGTATGACTGATATGCTGAATGTGAACACGAAGTGTGATAGACGCACTTAGTGAACCGAGTATGATGGATATACTAAAGGTGAACACGAAGTGTGATAGATGCACTTAGTGAACAAAGTATGATTGATGTACTAAAGGTGAACACGAAGTGTGATAGATCCACTTAGTGAACAAAGTATGATTGATATACTAAAGGTGAACACGAAGTGTGATAGATGCACTTAGTGAACAAGTATGATGGATATACTAAAGGTGAACACGAAGTGTGATAGATGCACTTAGTGAACAAGCATGATTGATATACTAAATGTGAACACGAAGTGTGATAGATGCACTTAGTGAACAAGTATGATGGATATACTAAAGGTGAACACGAAGTGTGATAGACGCACTTAGTGAACAAAGTGTGATTGATATACTAAATGTGAACACGAAGTGTGATAGATGCACTTAGTGAACAAGTATGACTGATATACTAAATGTGAACACGAAGTGTGATAGATGCACTTTGTGAACAGGTGTGATGGATACACAAAAGGTAATGAAGTGAATATGTGCTTGATAGATACACAAAATAAGGGTGTGTGTGATAGATACAGAAAATGAGAATATGTGTGATAGATACAGAAAATGAGAATGTGTGATTGATACACTAAGCGAAGAGACTGTGATTGATACACTAAATAAATGAAGTGTGATTGAAACACTAAACGAATGAAGAAAGTGTGATTGATACACTAAGGGTGAATGAGGTGTGATTGATACACTAAATAAATGAAGTGTGATTGATACACTAACTGAGTGGAGTGTAATAGATACAGAAAATGAGAATGTATGCGATAGATACAAAAAATGAGAATGTGTGTGATAGATACACAATGAATGAAGATGTGTGTGATAGATACACAAAGAATGAAGTGTGAGAGTGTAATTGATACACTAAGTGAATGACTTTAAACGGAACTTCTTTGAATGAGCCGTACATACAATATCGTGCATGAATGAGAAAATAACTTTATAGGTACAATGCAATACAATGCATGATGTTTAAGGAACGCAATAAACAAGCAAAGTGGCGCTTTAGAAAGCACCTCATGGCGTGAGTGGCGATGAACTGCTCTACTCTGATGAGGATCTCCCCTTGTGCTCTTCAAACAGTTACCTTTCTTACCGTACAAAGGCTCTGAAATACTGACAAGGGTTCTTCACGTAGAACACTTTGGATACTGCCTTTCTTCTTGATCATATTCACAACTTTCTCTATTCTCCAACGGGGTGACAGACTAGGTTGGTTTAGTATCCAGAATTGAGGTGCATACACATGCTATCTCAACCTATGGGGCTTCCATACAGATTTCAAGCCGAGGACACGCCTTTGGGTATTTAAACTAGACTTTAGTCTCGGAAATCCCGAACCTTTGCATTCTAGGCATCAGCCATTCGAACTCTAGTTTCTATCGTCGCAGTTGGTCTCCTAAGAACTCATTGCAAACATAGCCAAGATGCCTTTGGCAGAGACTGGTACTCAAGGAGAGCACTTCTGATCACCATTCTGGGTTGAAGCAGACTTGATCTTGAGCTTGAGGTAGAGGCACACTCATACTTCGGAGCATTGGCAAGACCTGAAAAGGTACATCCGGAATACAATCTCGGAATTTGCAGAAGTTAAAACAAACTCAGATGCTCCAAATTTTTCCCTCTTTTCTTTTGCTTTGCAGTTCGGAACCAATATAGCTTCGGATAGGTCCTGGTTTTACTGTTCCCACATGACACGGGTTGAACCCTGCGGTTTTACGAAAGAACAAATCCTATTTTGCACAAATGCAGAGAATGGCACAGCACTCTAAGCACAAAACGATTTGAAATTGAGAAATGAGTTCTCGACCGGGTATTGAGCCTACAACTGACCGCAGTCAAAAAGACTCAACAGCAGAAAACAAAAGGTAAACAATCTAAACACATCGAGACACGCTCGGAACGACGCAAAGCAAGAATCGAGACAAACAAAACAAAAGACATGACACACAGACGTGTTACAAAGACGAGAGACCTCTCAGTACGCGAGGAGCCAGTTTCTCCAGGTATTATTCCCTACCCTTCCTTATTTGTGATTCTCATATCACTTGGTCCTTAGGCTCGATTTTTCTCTAAAAACCCTTTTGCTCACTTTTCTCTCAACGCACATCTCTCTATTCTTAACTCTCTCATTCTTTATATCCCTCCCCAGGGTGATTAATAGACAAATAGAAAGTTCTGGGTTTATGCCCAACATTGTTAGCTCGCAGCTATTTCCTCCGGTGACGTTTAGTCGATGTTCCGGCTAAGGGAATGGAGTACCCTGATCCACTGCAATTCGTGCTTCGCACTTGGTTGATACCTCGTTGCTCGGAGTTTGAGACAGCTTTCAGCCCTTTAATGACAGCTTCAGTCGTGCCCTTCTGGCAAGTATGCTGGCGATGGGGGAAAGACAGGAGGCCTAACTCAACTGTGCCCCTATTTCATCATTTTGACCATTTTTTGTTTTGGTTTTCTACTAAAACAAATTTCGACCAACACGGGAGTTAGATTAACATGTTTGTTCGATTTTTGATTTAAAATCATGCAAGTTAGGCTATGAACACTGAAAATTTTCCTTTTTGGGTCCAAAAAAAGGTTCAGTTTTGGAAAATGAAATATTTTTCGAGAAAATAGTCAACCTCAGTAAAAATGTTCAAAAATTATTTTTGTAAACAGTCACTGCTCAACGAGCGTAGAACTTACTCTCGAGATGTGCAACCTCGGATCGGAAGCAATAGAAAATTGCCCCTTGTCAGGATGACACTGCATGGCAACGGAAAGTTGCCCCTGGTTTCAATGGCGACTCTTGGCAACGGAAAGTTGCTCCTTGTCTGGATAGCGCCGCAGCATGTTGTAAACAGTCCTCATCAGTGATGATCGCAACCGAACTCTCGGATACATAGAAGACGAAGATGGTCAAAACAAATATATGGACATAGTCGCTTTGAAAGCATTGGGGGCTAGACTTCAGGATGAAGTTGCCTACGTATCCCAAACATGGGAATCAAGCCTCACGTAGTTCAGGTTAAGGTACACTCGGGTATTAACCTTTCCTTTTGTGCTCTAACTTTTGCCAAGGTCGCCCTTTCTGGGTTTTCAACCTTGCGAGCTTTGTTCTTCTTTTCTTTTCTTCTTTTTTTTTCTTTTTCATCATTTTTCTTCATTTTCTTTTTTTCATTCTTTGCATTTTTCTTTCTTTTTCTTTTCTTCTTTTTCTTCTTTTTCTTGCTCTAACTTTTGCCAGGGTCGCTCTTCCGGGTTTTTAGCCCAACGAACCTCTCAAGGGTAAAAGTGTAGCTTGGTCTATGTCAAATGGTTTTGAGATCCTGAAGTCATCTGAATCCAGGAGAATGACTGTCGTTCGCTGACAATGCAGGAGTCCATTCAATGGGGACTGAATTTGCCCATAGTGTTGTGGATAGGAACTCAGTTGTCCTTCAACAGTATTTTCTTCTTTCTTGGGGTTTGGCATTCTTGTCGATCTTCATTGATTTGTGGAATGATCCATCTTCGGCTCTTCGAGCACAATCTGGCATCTTTTGCCCCTAGTTCGAGGGGTGCTTCTGATCTAGCTTTGCAAGCTCCTTTTGACGACATCTAATCTTCTTGATCTGACTTGCCCCTAGTTCGAGGGCTGCTTCTGATCTGGCCACATGGGCTTTACATGGTGGTTGACCGTTGAACCTTCTGAATCCAAGTTCAAGGTTTGAAGGTGAGGGGTCGACTCTCGAGGCTGAGAGCGATCCTAGGCTGCACAATCTCAAGAGCGATTCCACACAGGTCTTCGCAGGACCACGGAAAACATTTTTTTTGAAATCTTTTAAGAAAGTGAAAAATCGCTCACGCTGAAGACAGTGTAGAACCAATCTGGATCAAGCCAGGATCATTCCCATTACTCATACTAACAAGCATGATCTCATTCATTAAGGGCTTGCAACGCCTCTCTTTCTCTCAATTGATCAAAAAAAAATTTCAAATCCCGAGGAATTCCTTCCTCTTTGTTTTCCATCACAATGTTCAAAAAGTTTTGAAAAACTTAGGTCCATGCAATGAGTTCGAGGCGCAGAAAAGTAGGCAAAAGGTACGGCCGTTTCATTCAAACTTTTTGGCACAACTGGCGCAAGGCAGAAGCAAACACAAGGGTGTGGAAATCACTGCTGTTTCATTCAGATCTGTTTTCACAACTGGCTCTCCGGCAGAAACAGACTCAAAAGAAAACAAAAGGACAAACACAAAACAAAATAGTGATATCCGAAGTAACACCCCCGGAATCACCCGACTTCTGTACAACAGGACTGACTCGATACAACAAGACAAACCCTAAATCAAAAAGACTGACTCAAAACAAAGAGACAGACTCAAAACAAAACCACAAAACTGACACAACACCCAAGTCAGAGGCTACAAAAACTAGCATTCGCAAATGCTCAAAACAGTGCGTGCCACATGCCACATCTGAAATATACCGAGCGCCGCCCGCAGGTGGTCCAACCCCTGATCACATACTCGTGGTATCCTCGAAGTCCAAAAGTTCAGTGGTGACAGACTTTGCTGAGGTATGTGGGAGGATGACCTCATTGTCGATCAAGTCCTGTATTTCATGGAGAAGACGGAAGCAGTTGTCGGGGGCATGACCGGTTTGCTGATGGTACGCGCAGTATTGAGTAGCGTCATGGCCTGCTGGAAGATGACTAGGGAGAGGCCTAGGCTCGAGGGTTTTAAGATGCCCATTTTCAGCCAGGATTTGAAGTGCCTTAGACAGAGGCATGTAGAGGGCGTGAAAGAGTCTGCGCCCTCGGGGCAGATACTTCGAAGTCTGTGGATTCTTGCTAGACGTACTAGTGAAAGGGTCGGCAGGCACTGCCTTGGCTTTCTGAACTCTTCCAGGTGCAGGGTTATGAGTGGAAGGAATTGTTCTGGCATGACGGGGCTTATCTCGGTTTTTCGTCTGGCTTGAACTGCCGTCGGTTGGAGTGGGGAAAGCATCATCTACAGTCTTGGCCACAACTGTGAATACCTGCTGCTTATTCATCCCCCCGGCTTTCAAAGCCTCGACTGCCCACAGCAGTTGTTCAATGGGATTAGTGTCTGCCTTCATTTTGTTCTTACCTCTGGCCTCAGCCTGATCAAGGGTTTGGGTTGTTGTTGACATGTCATTGCAATAGCTCGGGACAACCTCAGGTTGGCTGAGCTCGATCACAATTCGCCCCAGTAGCGGGGGCTCCTGCGGTACAAAATTTTCGGCATATGATGTAGTTGGCGGCAAAGCTGACATTCCGTAAGTGAGATCCGCCACGGACCTCTGAAGGTCACCAATCATTCCCATTAATTCAAACGTGGTAGGTTCACGGGCTTGAAACAACTGGGGCTCCCAGATCAGGCGCGCAGCAGGCGACCTGGGTGAATGTGGTACATCAACATTGGTCTCGCTTTGCAGGATGATTCCTTAGTCTAATGCGGTTGCCATAACCACGATTTCCTCTGGATTTTGCGTCATCATAGATCCGCTGAGCTGAACGGAGGTGATGCAACTAGTGACTAACGGATCAGATACCTGTCTTGCCTCAGCAAGGGGGAACACTAACTATTCTGAACTAATTCTCTGAACCCCCCCCCCTCTGAAAGAGAAACCACACAACATTTCAGCCTAAGCAAAACAGACATAAGCATAGCTGAATCACTGTACTCTACTACTGATCACTGTTCTGCAAAGTCGCTGCCCCAAAACTGAATCTGATACTCGCAGATATAACTGATTCCCAGATACTGATAGTGGTGCCCTCAGGCCTGGTTCTCAGATTTGCAAACTAATACGTGTATTCCCTGTAGAGGCAAACTCTAAAGCACATAACAAACAAGTGAGAGCCAAAACACCCCTATGTTGGGGTAGGGTTTCCCTGTCCTATTTTGTCAGGAGCTAGGGTTTCACTATGCACGCAGCGGTTTCAAACAACCTAAACTCGGGTAAGCAACCTGTCTTAGCTTTGGAATGGTCACTATGGATTCCGAATATGCACTAGGTCGAATGGTCAACAAGGGAGCCCCGGTAAAACTGGGATTTGTGTTCCCGTCGTGGCAGAGCCCTGAACCGGTTAGCCTTATGGCACGCTTCTCGAAGCGAGCCTCCAGCAAACCATTCAGGAATAGTATACGGCAAACACGGTATCCTAGGCGCACCAATGCAAATGCAATGCAAAGAGACACATAAATGTAATCAAAACCAGATATCATGAGTTCGAGTCAAGTTTTCTAAGTCCCCAGCAGAGTCGCCAGAAACTGTAGATGTCCCCGAACGCCCCGGGAGGGAATCCCCCCCGTTTTGTTCATTGGGCTCACTACAGTTTAGGACTCAAAGTCACGGTCCTGTATATCTAATCTCGCAGATTGCAATGCAAGACCGATGAATCATCAAAGAGTCCAAATTTGGCAAATCATTTTTGAAAACGGATTTGTTGAAAGAAGTGCCAAGCATGGACTGCTTTTCCAGATACAAAGTCGCCACCTAAATATTTTATTTTGGGAAATTTAGGAAACCCTGACTCGTTGCCTAAGGCCACGTGTCCATCATCACCAAAGTTGCCTCGGCTCGGGAACTTGGGTACGATTGGGGAAGGTCACTTTGTGAGCACCCCCGCTCGCCCGATCAAAGATCGGCCTCTACTAACTATGATATCTAGTTTTGAAAACATTATGCATTCTTATTCCGGTTATTAGCCTAGATTTACTACGTGATGTGCACGGCATACAAGTATAGACTAGATCGCCTAATTTGGAACAAAGCATTGCATATCTGTTTGTTTGGAAATGTTTGAAGTTTGCTACTCGCAAGTAGGCTAAAATGCGGATTTCAATGAATTATCCCAATTCAAGTAATCCAACCTTCACCCACAGGCATTCAGGCAGGTATATCACATAAGCATATAGCCACATGGTAAGCATGCTGTCATGCTAACAATCACACTCATGCGAGATGCTAAAGCATAAATGCTTACATCGTACTCCGCGCTAAAACAGAGAACTCGTTAGCAATCATTCATGATCCAAGTCCATGTTAAGTGCCTAATGTATTGCATACAGAATGCAGTCTAGAATAGGCCCGGCTAATCCTAGGACGGCATGTGAAATGCAACAGATAACACGTATTCAAGTTAGATTTGAAATACTATGCAGTTAGTATGATGCGCCGAGCCCGGTGCATGCAATACAGATGAATGAATGCACGCATGCATACCATAAGGTACGCTAATTGAAATATGCCCTAAATCTAACCATTAAAAGCGGTTAAATAAAAGGGAGAAAGAAATGGGGTTGGAACACATGCACATACGCACCCACACTTATTACAAATTTGCCGTCACTCGGAGAGACCGAATAAATAATACAAGCCGCCTAATTAACTAGCTAACAAGCTACTTAATTATTACAGAACCAAATTGAATAACTAGCCACAACTAATTATTACACAACTTAATTAATTAACAAATCAATTAACTAATTAATGAATGACAACAAGCAGGTAGGGAAAGCAGTAAACGGTGCTATTCCAGCTCTGTTTGAATAAGGGAAGCATGCATGCTCGCTTCGGTTCTTCGCCTCGAAACGCGTTCCGGTTGCTCTTTAGAGGGTCTGTTTGCAGGGTGTCTTCCAGCGCTTGTTGCTGGACCTTACCAAAACACTGCAGGGGAAGTCACCAGTGGCCTGCCGGCCATGGAAGGATCACTGCCGGCCAAAGGTGGCCCATTGCCGGCCAAGGGTGGCACACTGCCGGCCACTGGTGTGCTATGACACCAAACTACAACGAAGCACAAAATAGAGAAAATGGAGGGTTTCCTAAGAATATGTACGCACTGTGGCACTCCAAATCACCTTAAGACATCAAGGGAGAAGCCTAGTCGGATCCACGATCATCAATCACGCACCCCGATACATGATGGCCACAGATCCAACTTATGCCAATCAATATGAAAATGAATGCACAAATAAAGTAAGTAAAGCCTAGAACTCTATCATGAATCATCGAGAGCTTCGGCGACCAAGAATTGAGACACGTTCCATCACTTGAAGTATGAAATGCCCCTCATTCCTCGTGCTCGGATTAACATTTAATCCAAGCAATGCAACACATAAGCATGGCAAACATGCAACATGACCTAAATGTGCAAACATGCAACTAAACCAAGCATGCAACAAGCATATAAGCATGATGTGAGGTGATGACCTTGGACAACATGACAAAATGCAACATGAGCATGTGAGCATGCAAGGTATGCAAAGCTAAACAAGTATGCGACAACATACGAAATGAAACAAGCATGCGACAACATGGTAAGATAGGCTCACACCAAAGATGAACGGCTCTCAACTAGGTCCAAATCAGTAGCCAAAGCGATGAATTAAGCCATACAACATGCTCAAGCATGCAAAATGCGAAAGGTTCATCGAAGGGGCCTAAAAGGGGTAACTCTCAAAAGTGCCTAAGAAGTGACAAATGTGGAAGTGTAACAACACTAGAGGCACTAAAATGAGATGATAAACAATGCCAAATCATCTAAATAGCTCAAGGATAGCATGCATGAATCACCGAAACACAAAGCTTCCAAGGCCAATTACACTACAGCTATACAAAGCATGAAGGATATGGCAAGGGCAACCCAAAATGGTCCTAGTACTTGTTGATATGAGACTAAAACATGCAAGGAAGTAAGCCAAAGCAAGCTAGCATACAATGCTAAAACATAGGACATGCAAGGCTACAAAAGAGGCAATGCACTGCACCTATTAGAGCCAATCATGGCATGACTTGGACAACCAAAGACAAAGTTACATCATGGTATATTAGGACCCGAAATGTACTGAAATGATGAGCCAAAGACTTAGGCTAAGTGGCATGCGCAAAAGTCCATTCTTGAGGCATAAAGCACAAGCTATACAAAGCATTCGAGGCATGTCAAATGCAAGTGTATGACAACATTTTATGGACTGAAATAGCATGTGGAATGAGGGCAAGGCATGCAAACATCACGTGTATGGCATGATAGAGGCCTCAAAACCCAAAACTAGCCTAAGCATTTACACTATAGCTATACAAAGCATGAGTGATATGGCCAAGGCAGCCCAAAACATTCCTAGAACACTTCAAAATAAGCATAAAATCAAGTTTGAGCAAAGCCAAAATATGCTAGTATGATGAGTCAAAACATCATGCACAAAGGGCTAGTAAACATGATTTGTTCTACACCTATATGGAGCATGCAAAGGATGATCAAACCAACTATGGATAGGGTCATAACATGCCAAATGATGACCAAATATATGTTGAAATGTAAACCAAACAAGCTAAAATGACCTGGCATGGCATGGATCATATGGAGCTAGTTTAGGAGATTTACATTACAAGTGCATCATGCAAGTATGGAGTGACAAAACCGACCCAAAACAGGTTCATGGCATGGTAAAACATCACCAAAAATGGACTGAAATGGACTCAACAAAGACTATGCACACATGCTACTTTGATGAGCTATGAATGGAGTTACACTACACATACTAGATGCATGCAAAATATGACCAAACCAGCCATGGACAGGGCCAAGGCAGGTCCTAAAAGTCACAAAAATAAGCCTGGACCAAGCCTCAAAAATGCATAAAGGGATGGTCCTTTGGAAGGCCAAAAATGCAAGCAAAGAGGAACAGAAAGAGAGGGGACTACCCCCTCTGATTTAGGACCTCAAAACCACACCTCTACCACCAAAATCCCACTGGATTTCAGTGGTAGGAAGGCCAAACTAAGGCTAGCTTGGAGGCCTCAAGATATGGCTTAAAACAAAGCCAAACAAAGCATGCAAGGGGGCTACACACCCCAAATAGAAAAATGAGCTTAGCCAAACTTAAAAAGCACTTAAAAATAAGACTTTTTCCAGTTATAAGCAAAGCCTAAATCAATATGCAAAGAGGGATAAAGCAAGGTGCAAGAAAGTGCAAAAATTGGGGAAATGCTTACCCTTGAAGACCCTCTTCGAAACCAGCAATTTCAGGGGGTGGAAGCTTGCTTTCAGACCTCAAGAAGACCTCCCAAGAAGCTTGGTTCAATGGTAGTGGTGTATATCTAGGGTGTTGTAGTGTAAAAATGCAAGGAAATCCAACTTCAAAGCATTAAACACAAACAATATAGAAAAAAAAGGGAGTTTTTGCTCTCCAAAACTCAGAACCTTTGGCCAAGAAGGAGGTCTCTTGCTTATATAGAGGAATGCAAAGCCAAAGCTTCTTCAAGAAGCTTTACAAGGGCTTCATCCCTCCATACACGTGTATGGAGGGGGACAAACAAAAAACCAGCTGGCTCAAAAGATCTGGAGGAAAACTAGCTGAGACAGGGGGGGTGCCGGCCATCATCAATGGCCAGCAGTGGCTCACTGATGGCCGGCAGGACATCACCAATGGCCAACAGGAACAAGGCAATGGCCAGCAGTTCCATGCCATGGTCGGCAGTGCACCAAGAAGGTCACTTTGAAAGGACCTAGTCAAGGTCCCAAAAAAAAGCAGAAAGGATACAGGGTCCAGGAAGCTCGAATCGGTGACGTTCCGCCACGACAGGCGAGTACTCAGCGAGCAATCGAACTAGTTGTTGGGTGTACCTGCAAGCACAACCAAGTCTCGAGAATGGTCAAAAATGGGGTGTCTACACCTATGGATGAAGGCTAGATGCTTGAATTGGGATGGTTTGATTCATGTACATTTAAGCCCATTTTTCAAGTGGCACATTTACAAACTCTTTCCAAAACAAACATGAAATCAAGTGTTCCAATTTTTGCAAGCTCATCTATACTTGTGTGAGTGTGCGCATCACATAGTAATGCTAGCCTAATAGTTGAAATAAGAGCATATAATGTAAATAAGATTTACATCATGATTAGTAGGGGCCAATCTTTGATCCGGCGAGCGGGGGTGCTCAATTCATGACCTTTCCCTTTCGTACCTAAGTTCTGGAGCCGAGACGATCTTGGTAACGACGGACACATGGCCTTTGGCACGAGTCATGGGTTTTCTAAATTTTTCAAAAAATATTTAGGTGGCGACTATATATCTGGCAAAGTTGTCCATTTTTGGCAATTTGATTCAAAATCGATTTTTCCAAAAGATTTTCTGGATTTGGACTCTTTGGGATTTATCTATTTCACATTGCACTTGTGAGATTAGATTCAGAACTGCGAGAGTCCGATATTGTAAGGCTTATTCGTCTTTTGAAAGGGGGCACGAAAAGTCGAGCTACAATATGGAGTGCTATTAGTTTTCTTATGGGGTATTCTGTTAAGAACATAAATAGCATATAATATTGCTTTCGCCCACAAATTTTGTGGTAAGCCTAAACTTAGTAACATGGCATTCATCATTTCTTTAAGGGTTCTATTTTTTCTTTCCGCAATTCCATTTTGCTAAGGAGAATATGGGGCTGTAGTTTGATGAATAATGTCATGTTGTGCACAAAATTCATTTAAAGGTTCATCATATTTACCACCCCCATCACTTCTAACCATTTTAATGATTTTACCCAGTTGATTTTCAATTCTAGTTTTGTAAAGTTTAAACATTTCTAAGGCTTCATCTTTACTTCTAAGTAAGTATACATAACAATATCTTGTGCAATCATCAATAAATATTATGAAACACTTTTTGCCTCCTCTAGTTTGAACAAATTTAAGATCACATACATCAGTATGAATTAATTCTAGAGGTTCGATTTTTCTTTCAACCAATTTAAATGGCACCTTAGTTAGTTTAACTTCTACACATACTTTACATTTATGATTAGGATCAATTTGAAATTTTGGTATATAATCCAATCCAATTAGTCTATGCAAAGCATCAAAATTTTCATGTCCTAACCTACCATGCCATAAATTAGACTCAAGAATATAAACAGAAGCTGTGTGAATCTTATTAATAGCAAAAATTAGTACAACAGTCATTACATACATCTTAAAGAGCCCATTGCTCATGTACTTTTTCCCCATGCATACCACTTTTAGTTAGTTCAAATTTATCAGACTCAAATACAATCCTAAAACCATTTTTACTCAATAAAGACTCAGAAACTAAATTCTTGCGAATGTGTAGTGCTTGCAGCACATTGTTGAGAGCAAGTTCCTTCCCCGATGTCATTTTCAATTATATTTCCTTGTCCAACCACTGCAGAAGTAGAAGAATTTTCCATTAATAGTTGTTCCTTATTGGCAGCCTTACTATATGAGGTGAACATCTTCTTATCTACACAAATATGATGAGTTGCCCCAGTGTCGACCCACCACTCCTTGGGATTTCCAATCAAATTAGCCTCAAACACCAAACAGAGAGATTGATGTCATTTACCCCTTCAGAGATGCAATCTAGTTCAGTCACATTGGCTTGATTGGCAATCATTTTGCTTGTACTTCTACAATCCTTCTTAGGGCGTCGACAATCAGAGGCACAATGTCCAATCTTGCCACTGTTATAGCATTTTCCTTTGAATTTTTTATTGTCATTATTGTCGCCTTGTTTAGGACCATCTCCAGCACACTTCCTCTTGTTGTTATGTTGTTTGTGCACTTGTTCCACTACATTAGCCTTGGACTTAATGGGATTTTTACAACTCCTCTTTTCAGCATTCCAGTTTTCCTCTTCAATCCTCAATTGGACAGTGAGTTCCTCCAATGTCATTTCTTTGCGCTTATGCTTAATATAGTTCTTGAACTCTTTCCAAGCAGGCAGTAATTTTTCCACAATTGTAGCAACTCTGAATGATTCGCTTAAAGACATACCTTCTGTATGAATATCATGCAAGATAAGTTGGAGACTTTGCACTTGGCTAATAACCGTCTTAGAATCAATCATTACAAAGTCCATAAATTTCCTAACAATGAATTTCTTCGTGCCTGCATCATTTGTCTTGTATTTTTTCTTTAAAGAATCCCACAATTCTTTTGTTGTTTTAAGAGGACTATAAACATTATACAACATGTTGTCCAGGCCATTCAGGATGTAATTCCTACAAAGAAAATCAAAATGCTTCCAATCGTCCACTGCGACAATAACTTGCCGATCACTTTTATCCTCTTTAAGCACTAGAGCTTCTTCATGGAGAAACCAGGCAAGATTAAGACTTGTAAGATAGAAAAAGATCTTTTGCTGCCATCTCCTAAACTCTATACCATTAAATTTTTCTAGTTTCCCTCCATGATTCATAGAAGCCACAGGAACTTGAACAGGGTTCTGGGTAATCACTGGTGTTAGTGTAATTACCGGATTTAGTGTACTAGTTTTAGTAGCCATCAATTCTGATTACAAAAATCAGAAAAACAAATTAAAATCAATACAATGTTCTAGTTACAAAAACCAAAAGATAAAATACCGATTTGAAATAAAATCAGAATTTTGAATACAATGAAAACTAGTCTTAATAATAATAATAATAATAATAATAATAATAAATAAATAAATAAATAAATCTATCTTAAGATTATTAGTCAATCTTCACTGAATTCGAAGAATAGATTAGGAAAGAAGAAATTTTGTTCAAGTATGAAACACCAAAACCGAATGTACAAAATAAAAATACAGAAAAATAGAATCTGTTTTATTATTGAAACAAAAAAGAATCTACAAAGAGAAAAAAATGAAACAAGGAAAAACATATTAAAATACTTACAGTATTATTTTTCCAAAAAATCGATGAAGTCCAATATTTGATACTATTTCCTTAAGACAGATTTGTCTTCTCCATGGTGCTTTCAGAATATGGACGTCTATCTCCTTGGATAAAATGTTCGACAACAATTAGTAGCAACACTACACACTAATTGTTCAACAAACACACTCAGTGTATACTCTCTCTTACAAAAGAAATGCATAAAATATGCAAACAAAAAGAATGAATGGAATGAACAAATGCAGGACTGCCTATTTATAGAAGAATTAGTGGTTGTTCATAATAGAATTGAACAGGTATGGAACCTGTTTGGGTTGGAAGGAAAAGCTAGAAAAGTGTGTCAGGCCAAACTGCCAACATTTAGAAACATTGAGGGCATTTTGGAATTTAATTTGAATTTCAAATAGAAATTTGAATTCCAAACGAAAAGAATTTAATTTAGAAAAAAATGAAATTCAAATATTTTTGGCCCAAAAAGATAAGTACTAGGCTGGCCCACACAAGCCCAAACTAACCTCACACCCGTGCTCGGTTCTGTAACACTTTGTATATCTTGGACTAGTGGGATTACTCTTCACAATATTATTATTGTACTTGGAGCCTCTTTGGTTCATTTTCGGATATTGATTGAGGTGGTATCATAATGGTAAAGTAAGATTGAACTAAAAACATTGATTCAGATAATTGTCCCATGAGTAGTCTTCACTCTTTTGCCTTTTTCTCTTTCAAAACTTTGAATTTAGATGTAGTTTAGAACCATTAGAAAGCTTGTTTTCAAGGCTTCGATTTTGACACAAGAATGACCTAAAACGGAGTTCGGACAAAGGAGTTATGCCTGTTTGAAATTTGAATACCCGTGTTGGAAGCAAGTTTGCTTGAGTGAACTTTTGATCGCTTGAGCAGTCTGCATGAATTCCAAAGATTCTTGGAGCTTCTTTTCACTACTCGAGCCAAGCTTTAACCACTTGAGCGGTTTGTTCAATATTAAGTACTTTTAAGTGAGTTTTTTGCCCAAAATCATTTTTCTTTCTTTATCTCTTCTCTCCCTCTCCTTCATACCCAAAACCCTAGAGCTCCAAACACTTGATTTCTCCAGTTTTTCCCCTAAATCCACCCTAGATCCTTCAAGAAAATTGAAGAATAAGTCTAGTTCAAGATATCTACCGATTGTTTCACATTTTCGTTGAAATTTCAAGTGGGTTTCTATCTTAAGCTTCCATTCTTGAGATAGGGGTATCTTTAACCTGTTATATCTTTAATTTGAGACCCACATGTGGTAATTTCATTAGATATTCACCTTTGTATATATATATATATATGTATATGTGTGTAAATGTATAGAATGTGTTTGCTAATAAATGATTTGGAAGGATGTGGACAATAATTCATGATTATGGATGGAAGTATGTCTATTATTGAGGATTAGTGTTGTTGATGATGGGAATTAGTCTCCAATTCATGAAAGAGAGAAAACCCCTAATTTTCTACAAACCCTAGTTTTTGAAACTTGTTTAATGAAGAGGGGTTTTGCTCAATTGATTTCTAAAACATGAAATTGGGCATGTTTATTCAACTTTGAGGTTGAAATATGAATTATTGGATTGTTGTGATACTAATGTATATGAATGGCTGGAAGAGTAAAAGAAGGTTTTGCCCAATTGGCCTCTAGAACCTAAAATTAAGTGTATTTACTTGACTTTGATGTTGAAAAGTTAGACTTTAAGACTTTTACACCAAAACTGGATGATGATGGTTATGAATTAAATCTTCTCATAGTTGACATGGGAATTATTGAATTATTATGCATTGAAATCGTTTTAGGGGAAAATGAGAATTTACAAATTCATGCATCATATGCATTATTAAATTTCTTTTATAACACAATGATGATTTGAATAGTGGAAAGTTGAAAGGGGGTAAATAATCTATGAGTCCGGGTAGTGAGTTGGGTGGTTTTGAGTTGTGTCCTGTATTTGGTACCCGCGGGGGGAGTCAAGGTGCCCAATTGCCCTGTCTGCACATACAGCTGGATAAATGTAGGAAAATGTTTTTGGGTGTCTACGATCCCGTTGTTTCAGGAGTCGGCAAATGTGGAAAAACATGGTTTTGGATGTCCACGGCCCCGCCATTTATGGAGTTAGCAAATGCGGTAGGGAAAAATGTTTTTGGGTACCCATCGCCCTGGCATTTCTAGAGTCGACAAATGTGGGACTATTTTCAGTATAAAAAATCTATATCTATGTATGTATTTTGAATTACGACTCTTACTCGAAATGTCATAGTATATTTACCTCCCTTGAAAAATCAGGAAATGCTTATTTAACCTTAACATTTGCTCATTTCATACTCATGCATAAAGGTATTCATATGCATACATAATAAAATTTATCAAATGTTTGCATTGCATGATCATGTGTATTTCAATTAATCATATAATTTGTTAAATATACTTCCTACTGAGCATTCTCACCCCAAAAACTAACCATTTTCAGGAAATGAAGTTGATGAGCCATCTAAATGATTTACTATGGAAAGCAATTTGGATGATGTGTGAATGCTCAGTCATTTGATGTTTTACGTCGAAGCCTTGGGGCTATTTTGTGTAAATGTGAAGGATTTTATTTTTAAATCATGGACACTTTTGATAGAGTGTTGTTTTTTTTTTTCCTTTTTTGATTTCTCTCTTTGGCATAAGTTCATAGTTATGGAACTGTTTCCTTTTAACTCTGGATGTAAGCAGACTGTATTGAATATTTTGGGAATATTCAATGGGAAATAAGTGTTACGGAATTATATTATTATTTCTTTATCTACTGGTTGTATCTATGCAGATTAAGATAAGGGAAAAGGATTTGGGAGGTGTTTTCCCAAGGCGTTACAGATTAGCATCAGAGCTAACGAAGTTTCAATACCTTGGGCTCGTGGGAAGTGACGTTGGTCACAATAGGTTTACTGGGCTAGGATGGGGGTGCTTATGTGATTTGCATGCTTTGCGTGTTTATGTGGCTATGTGGGTATGGGGTTAAGATTCTAGGATACAACTTGCGCCTATTGTATTCATCGAAATTCTTTTGGAAAGGCACTTGATTAATGCTTTTTCCACTTGGAAGTCTTTGAGCGTTGTGGAACAAGTTGATATCTTAGAAAAGTGATCTGTATGTGCTCTATGTGACTATGTGCTTATGTGGTGTAGATACATGTATAGATGCATGTTTAACTCAAATACGACGTGTGGGAATTTGTGCAGAGTATTAAACTATGAGTTGATTTTGTCTCTATCTTAAGGATGTTTCTCCCTAGAAAAATAGGTAAGATAGACTACAAGGGCCAGATTGATTGGTCAATATGATTTAGAATTTACATTGGATCATAAGCTAAATGGTTTTGTAGAATTATGGGTGTTTGTGTGACCATCAAATGGTGGAGACTATGATGCACAGTAAATGATTTGCCATTATGAGGAGTAACTATTTCTGAAGCCTTACATCAAATTGTGAAAGTGAGCTATCTAAAGGATTTTGAAGGTAAAGCTAGTAGAAATTAGAGTAATAGTACAATATTGAGGCTTTAATGACAAGTGGAGCGACTTAAAGTAAAATGTCCTAGAGTGATGATGTCAGAATAAGTAAAAGCTAGTTCTAAATTTCTTTGGGATGGACTAAGTTAATTGTGGTTGGAAAGCTCTGATTGTTTGATTGACTATTTATGAGAATTGTGTTAGGCCTTAAGTCAATTATTTTGGTATGTATTTAGAAATATGTGTGGTCTTAACCTGAAAGAAATTGTAGGGTGTAGTAAGAGATGCTTTTTTCAGAGAACTTATCTAGTTCAGAATCTTGTAACAATGTCTAGGTGAACGAAGTAGGTAAAGAATTTTGGGACGAGAATCAATATGATTTAAATTGCACTGTGTGATTAAATTTCTAGTGATGGATAATAGTGACCTATGAAATTGTGTTATGAGTATTGAAGATAAGGATATGTAGGCTAGTTTTGAATGCCTTTGGAACTAGTAGGGTCAATTGTTTTGGAGTTGTTTGTTAATATATTTGAGTGTAGTAGATGGATGCTTACCAAGATGATAAGTAATTGTGTTAACAAATTAGTGACCCTAGAGAAATTGATTTTTGATGAAATTGTGAGAATGTTATGATTCAATAGAGATTGTGACTAGCTATTTTGAGATAGTTGATGCAACTATAATTTGAACATGGAAATTTGTTGTTGGTCCACCGAGAGTAATTAGTGTTAATTTTTAAAGTTACCCTCATCTAAACGTTATAAATTGTGAAGACCCGAGATATAGATGCATATTCCGAGAGTATAATGACAATGTGGTTCGAGAAGCCGAAATGGAGATTTATCTTGTATCCTTTGACCTTGGACCATAAGTTGCTTTGTATTCTTGAAGAGAAATTTATGATTCCCTTCTATTGGTCCGTCGTTTCCCATAAGGGTGATGGGAACTTTGTAGTTGATATATTATTCTAATATTGCCATTGAGCTTCAGTTAGGTGTACTTGACCATACTGCCAAAAATGGACTGCTTTTCCAGATTACAAAGTCGTCACCTAAATATTTTTGGAAAATTTAAAAAACCCGTGACTCGTGCCAAAGGCCACTTATCCGTCATCACCAAAGTGTCTCGGTTCGGGAACTTAGGTATGAGAGGGGAAGATCATGAATTGAGCACCCCTCTCACCCGATCAAAGATCGGCCTCTACTAATCATGATGTGATTTTTATTTACATTATATGCTCTTGTTCCAATTATTAGATATGCACACAAGTATAGATTACTTTGTAAAAGTTGGAACATTTTGATTTCGTGTTTGTTTGAAAATTATTTTTGATACTCTGTCACTTGAAAATGTGAGTTTGTATGTACATTAATCAATGCATCCCAATTTTAGCAATTAGCCTTCATCTACAGGCATTCAAAGAGTTATATTACTTAAGCAATTAGCCTCATGGTACTATGTTTGGCATGGAAACAATCACACTTATGCGATATGCTAAAGCAATAAACACTCACCTAGTACTCCAGGGCAACCCAAATAAAGAAAAATGATTAGAAAATATGCATGTTCCTAAACGATACAACGTGACTAATGCAACGCACACATTTATGCAATTTTTAATAGGCTTGGCTATGAGCATGGTATATGATTCAATTCAAGACACGCGATAAATCATGTATTCAAACAATGAAATTGAAATTGACATTGGTTAGTATGATGAGCCGAACCCAAATGTATATGAAACAAGTGCATGCAAACATGAGAATGCTAAGTAAACGTGATGCTCTACATTACCATTATAAGCGGATAAATAAAAGGGAGAAAGAAATGGGGGTTGGAAAACATACACCATTACTACACATTTGCCCTTATACAAGAGGGTCCAAATAAGTGTCCAAATGTCCGAATTAACTAATTATTACAAATTCAAATAAATGAATTTAAACTAGCTAACTACTACCTAGCTAAGCTAATTGACTTCTAAGGGACACTAAGCTAACTATCTAATTTATTACAAGAAAGGCATTATATAAATAATAATTGCAACAAGGATATTACAACAATAGGAATTATTTACAACAATTACAACAAAACTAATGAGAATAGTAACCTAGGCAACCATGAGACACAATGATCGTATGCAAAGTGCCCAGAAGTTGCTCTATCTGCCCAGATTGCTTTGCCTCACCTTTGGCCTCTGTACTCTGTTTTTGCAAAAAGATCACTATTTACCAAACATTGGGAGCCGGCTGGCTCCAAGTGTGATCCGACCGGGCCAAAACAGTGCCGGCCGGCTCCAAGTTTTATGCCAAAATATGTTTTGTTCTTTGAGGAGAGAACAGTGCAGACAGAGCCTTTCTAGGCCCTGTTTGTCCCTTTTGCCCCTCTCTGTCATGTGAAATCCAAGAGAAGAACAAATTCACATTCGAAACCATCAATTAGCACAAGTTGATGGCTTGATAATCCCGAGCATGTTTGGACAAAATTGATAAATGTGATGAAAAACCACCATTCCCTCCTATCATGAAGACTCAAAGAGGGAAGCAGACACGCTCTAAGTCTTATCAATTTATCATGGATTGATACGTGACAATTCTCGGAACGATGGACTTGGAATAACGTCCAGCCAAATCCAACCAACTCTAAACATTTTCTTTATGTCGGTTTTGTTCATTTTAAGCCTATTTTATTAGTGCTTTCCATTCTTTAATCAATTTGTCCAAAATGATGTTTAAGTCCACTAAATGAGAAGAAACATCAAACGATAAGTGATTCTTGGCATGAAAGAGAGCCTATGCCTTGATGATGAACCCCCGTAGAGATTAAGCCATTGGGCATAGGTCTCTTCACATGCCTTGAATAACCATCAATCGGTTGAAGTGACTCTCAAACAAAAAAAAAAGAAAAAGAAGAAAAGAGGGAGGTGGCAGAAATGATTGCGGGATCAATTATTAGAATGAGACTCTTCAACATGAAAATTAAACAAAGAAAAGCTATCAAAGCATATATAACACAACACAACAAGCTAGATGTGAAGACTTATAATGCAACAAGCTAGATATTCAAAACATACACTAATTAAATAAATTACAATAGCCCTAAAACAGCCCCTAATATGCTAAAAACTGTGGCTAAAAATCACGTTAAAGAGCATAAAAAGGTAGGAAAGAACAAGGCAAAGCAAGGCTAGTGAACATAAGCAAGGAGAGGTGGCTATCTCTCCATTTTTTGAGACCTTAAACCATGTTTTTTTAGCCTTTTTTAAACTCTGGAAATCAGTTAAAAGGCAAAGAAAAGAGTGTAAAACAAGGCTGTGAGCTATGAAGTAGAGTGTAAGAAAAGGTGTTAACCCTTTCTACCCTTTGGTAACTATTCAAACCTAAGTTCCAACGCTTGAAATAGGATCAAAACAATACAAAAACACAAGAATTAAACAAAGAAAGACATAAATGAAAGAAATACAAAGGTGGTGAGCTTATACCTCTTGAACAAGGTAAGCTCTTTTTTGTGAACCAAACTTGGTCCAAGCACACTCTCAAGCTTGAATTGTCACTCACAAAGCTCAACCAAGGTTCTAAGTTATGGCTCCAAGGTTGTGTATGGTATATAGATATAGTATAAGGATGATCAAATATCTCAAAGTTGGCTGGCATAAGAAAAAGGTGCTCTCAAGGGTTAGTTTGCTTCTTTGAAATTTTTCCAACCTCTAACACTGAGATATAGGCTCGTAGTTATAGAATCTGAGCAAAAATAGATCATAAATATCTTTAAAAATGGATAACTGGCCTATTCCTGCCCAGAACAATATTTCTCGCTATCAAGAGCCAGCCGGCTCCCAATAGCTATGGTTGGCTCCCAATGCTCTCCCCTATTCCACTGTTTTAAACTCAGTGTAGGGTTGCACAATGGTCAAAAATGAATTTCTGGGGTAAGAACAGTATGAATATGAATGGTTTGAAATTGGTTTTGGAGCGCAAGCTTTCATTCCTTTGTTGAGAATTCTAGTCACAATCAACACAACTTCATCATCGAGTGTCGAGGACAAAGCGTCCAAGTCTTGCAGGCGAACAAAAATGGGGTGTCTACAGTTGCCCCTCTTTGATAGAACTCGAAGTTATGGAATGACGTGAGTGAATGTCAAAGCCCAAAGACGACCCATTTGACGAGGCCGTAAGACTTGGGCAAGAAAAAAAATCAAAATACAATTGCCAAAAGTTGAACCCGAAGGTTGCCTACATATCCCCTTTGCAAGGAATCAAACCTGTGTAGTACAAAGGCGGAATGCAAAATGATATGCGGGAAACATAACTTATGATCAAGCAATGAAACAATGCAAAGAAACAAGAATGTAAATAACAAGCGACGAAACAATGCTATAAGCAAAAGCAGGTATGCAACACCTGAACAAAAGCAAAACAACTCGAACCTCATCTCACACGGAAAGAGGTAAGTAAACAAACACTGGGACAAAGAAAGTGCAAACCAAACCATGTCCCGTGCAAGAAAAACACCAGCCTACCTACGTCACACGCAGGGAAGATGGAGGGCAATGTAAACACTGTGCGCACCCAAGATTTAAACTGAGGAACTAGAGATCTTAACGCGTCTCACGCGAAAGAAGAAAGGTGGTGTGAACAGACAGGCGCACCTGCTGTTTTTAACCGAGTTAAAACAATCCTAACGTGTCTCACATGAGAGGAGGAAAAGATGGTGTGAACAAACAAGCGCACCTGCTATTTTTGACCAACTGAAACAATCCTAACGCGTCTCATGCGAAAGGAGGAAAGGATAGTGTGAACAAACATGCGCACCTATTGTCTTTAACCAAGGAAAACAATCTTAACGCGTCTCACACGAGAGGAGAAAATGATGGTGTGAACAAACAAGCGCACCTGCTGTTTTTAACCGATTGAAACAATGCTAACGCGTCTCACGCGAAAGGAGGAAAGAATGGTGTGAACAAACAAACACATCTGCTATTTTTAACTGACTAAAACAATCCTAACGCATCTCATGCAAGAGGAGGAAAGGATGGTGTGAACAAACAATCACACCTGCTATTTTTAACAGACTAAAACAATCCTAGCACGTCTCACGCGAAAGGTGGAAATGATGGTGTGAACAAATAGGCGCATTTGCTATTTTTAACTGACTGAAACAATCCTAATGCGTCTCATGCGAAACGAGGAAAATGATTGTGTGAACAAATAGGCACACCTGCTATTTTTAACAGACTAAAAGAATCCTAATGCGTCTCACATGAGAGGAGGAAAGGATGGTGTGAACAAACAGGTGCACCTGCTATTTTTAACCCACTAAAACAATCCTAACGTGTCTCATGCGAAAGGAGAGGTCAAATCAATGAAGAAGCAAACAAATTCAGAAAAGAGTGAGATTATCTCAACCCTAGAAAGGCCTCGGAACACGAAGCCATGAACGCCATGGAGAAAACAGTACAAAGCATAAACACAAGTTTCCATAATTCAATAAGAAACGCACAAATCCGGGCTCGAATTAGCAAATCTTAAGAACAAGCTTGCCAATTGTGAAAAAAAACCCTAGCTTGAATAATGGAACACATTACAAATTCTCAAAATAGTGAGATAATGTACCAAAGCATGAATTAATGAAGCGAGTAACGAAATAATTACGACCTCAAAACAACTTTAAACAAAACAAATTACGAACTCAAACTAATTAAAAAAATTACCCGACTACAAATTAATTCAATATGAATAAAAAACAATTGATTAAAACCAACAAAATATGAATTTTTTAAAAAAAATAAAACAAATTACGAATTTAAACAAATAAAACAAAACTCTCTTCCTTTTTTCCTTTTCTCTTCCTTTTCTCTTCCTTTTCTTTACCTATTTTATTTTTTCTTTTTCACTCTTTTTTCCCTTCCATTTTTACAAACCAAATTGAAACCCAACACTGAATCATACTGAGATAAACAAAATAAAACAAAACAAAAAAACAAAAAGCAAACTGGGTTTGCATTTGGAGCTGGCCGGCACTCAGCGAAGTACGGTCGGGCTCAAATAGGGCCAGCTAGCTCGCGATAGTGGCAACGACAGATTGGTAAAACCATGACCGTGGTTGATGTAACCCCCATTCCAACCTTAATTTCATGCACACCCATGTTCGAAAAACCTCTCTCTATCTCTCTCTAGAATCCTCCTCTCTCTAGATTTTTCGCCCATTCACATTACCCAATGGTTCTTGCCAAATTTTCTTTGAAAACCCTTCAAATCCTCAACATTTTGAACCGATTGGAATTTGATTTGGTTGAGTTTTGGGTTTCTCTTGGTTTTTCAGCTCATTCTCACAATTTTCCTTGCGATTTCCTCTACCTTCTCTTGATTTTCAACTTTTTCTTCATTTTCTCTCTCCTAGGGCTAGAATATGGGGTTTTTGGAGTTTTTCACCTAATCTCACTCACCCACACATTGTTCTTCATTTTTCCTTATTTTCCTCACTTTTCCCTCCATGGCTAGCGGTAAACTACCCATCACCTACCCCATTGTTGATATTCGAGCCCTCCTAGGTGAGGACATAGAGGACGATGATGTCCTCCCTCCCATTCCTGAGCCCGTATTACCTCCTCTTGCCGATAGACCATTTGATGTGGCCACCTACCAGCCACGTACACACGCTCTGACCTTAGATAGTAGTCTGCGATTTGAGGGCCTTATTCCAGAGATTGATGAGGACATCCTATTGCGGGAGCCCACCGAGCACTTGTTCGCCGATGCCTCCACAGTAAGCACTATTCTTTTCTTGTTTGAGCATATTTGAATTCCTTTCAAGGTACGATAGATACTGACAACATTCCCATACTACAGGTGATGGCTAGGAGGATTAGAGGTTACAGGTCTATTTTTGGCTCTGGGCACTAGTACAACAGGCTCCTTGCAGAGGTTCGTACATTAGTTGATATGGCTGGCTTCAGGCCTTTTCTGTTTAGGATTGGTGCAAATGAGGGCTAACCCATTTCTACATGGGGCCCTAGTGGAGCACTAGTAGGACACTACAGATTCGTTCCACTTCTCGTCAATTAGGGAGATGACTCTGACCCCGTATGATTTTGCGATGCTCACCGGCCTGCAAGTCGAAGTTGGCAGCCCAATCCCTTTTGATCCTGATATGTCACAGTGGAGGGCTGCACAACTTCACCTCCTCGGAGTGATCCCAGACACTGCTGGTCCTGGGATGGTGAGATATAGTTGGTTCTTGGAGCATTTTTCTGAACTTCAGCTAGCTACCCCAGAGGAGGTCACCTAGTACGCTCGCGGATTTCTTTTGAATCTCTTCGGTACTGCCCTATTTACGAATAGGGAAAATATCGTAGGGCTATATCTCTTGGGAGCACTGGTGCATCTACAGTGGGTGGAGGAGTATGACTGGGGTGGCGCTGACCTGGCCACTCTATACTGCTACATGAGCTCCACATCCCGCCGCAAGGCAGACTTACTTGGCGACTCTTGCCAAGTTTGGGAGGTACACTTCACACTTCCTCTTTCTGTTTTTGCTTTCCATTCCCTATTTATCTTATCTGCTTTACTGCTCTATTCATTCATTGACATATCCCATCATTGCAGCTGTGGGTTTATACATATTTCATTTCCCTTGCTATGGTTCCAATACAACCACTTGAGCTGTCAGTACCCCGCTCTCGGTACTACAACTTTCAGTTTGAGCGGCGTTGGTGCGTCGACCGAGATTTCTCTTATTTTTGTCGCTTCTTCGACACCATCACCACAGATCGATAAACAATACTAGCCTTTAACTCTTACATACCGTGTGCATACTACACTATATCCATACTGTTGTCCCATACTACACTGTCATTCTCATACTGTTGTCCCGTACTACACTGTCATTCTCATATTGTTGTCCCATACTGCACTGTCATTCTAATATTGTTGGCTCATACTACACTATCATTCTCATATCGTTTAGACTCTTGACATTGGCCACTTGCTTTGTACATTCTGTTCATAGGTTGACTGGCACCGCTGGGCGGGCATCCCATAAGCTTCGAGGGTGATTTATGCTGCTGCATGGGAGGCCTCCACCATGCAGATCTTTTTCGAGGGCCCTATCGGCAACGCATACTATTTGGGGGAGTAGTTCCTTCGCCAGACCCGAGGCCAGGCTGATCCTAATGTTCCACATCCTCTTCTTCCCAGTATGCGGATTGCCGATGATCTTTACGACAACCTCTGATCGATCACCTGATGCAGGGAGAGGATGGTGATAGATACCACGAGGCCGGCGATTTCACTACATTCTTTCAGACCCAGGTGATGGCGCCTCTTACCAGGGGTGTAGCCCACGTACTTTCTGATGCCACTGCCGCAGCCCACGTACCTCCCAAAGATGTCGCTCCCATTCCTAGGTTTCTTGCGATTCCTATTGAGGTCGTATACATGCATCTAGATAGAGTGCTCAAGCAAATCCCTCTTGAGCATATCGAGGAGTGCTCCTGGCATCAAGCTGGTACACACTTCTTTATACTTCTGCTCACTGCACTTCATTTTTTTTTTGCCTCTGTGCTTTATTACCCTGTTCCACTGTACTCCACTTTCCACTATTTTACAAGTGCCCGAGACGTATGCTAAGGATCTCCTCCGGATGATTAACCGACTACTCCTCATGGTGCGGAGGAGATAGACTGCTTTGGCCACTCATGGGATTAATGTATCCTTTATCACCAGTTCACTGTTGTTGCCGTACTGTCGATATTTCTGTTAGTCCATACTGATACCTATACTTTTTTCATCTCGAGTCGATGCCAGCAACATCCACGGATCTCCTCCAGCTAGGAAGAGAGGGAGACGAGGCCCAGTGAGAGGCCGAGGATAGACTGATCGGGAGAGAGTCTGAGCGACGCAACGCTCACCTTTTGAGGAGTCTTTTGATGGGTCTATGACCCCCGAGGACAAGGGAGAGGAGGTCAACTTGCAATCTAGCAGCCCCAGCGATGATAGTGATGCACCTCATCTGCAGCCGAGGAGGAAAAAGGCCAGGATTAGTTAATGATTCACTTTTCTTTTCTTTTACTTTGTAGTTAGGAACTATGTAGCTTCAGATAGACCTATGTATTTTGTTTTTGAAGACTTTTCCTTTGTTTTTGGTCTTTGTAAAACAAAGATCGGAGGTGAATCCTAAAGTTATGAAAAGAAAATTTTGGATGACTTCTCTCGTATTGCGTAGCATGTGATGATTGTATGGAGCAATTGTTGCATGATAATCTTGTACAAGGCATTTCGAACCGTGAAAACTTGCTCTTGACTTTATTATTGAATTGGATAACAACTTACAATTAGACAAAATACAAAATACATTTCGATGACAAAATACAAAATACAACTCGATGACAAAAAAACAAAATGACAACAACATAAAAATGCTAAACAATACTTGATACAAACAAGAGAAGACTCAAAACACAGCTCTGGTACGCCAATGTGAGAACCTACCCTCTCTGCCACTGCTCTAATCTGGGTAGTCATTGAGAGCCGACTGGCTCCCAATACATACGACCAGCCCCTAATGAAATCCGGTCGACTCTAAAAGTAATGCCGGTCAGTGCTATATGGCTATCATACATGGCTTATTCTCAAAGTCTATAAAAAATGATCCCACACTGTTTTCCTGGAGGAACAACAAAATTTTGATATTTTGGCTCTTAAGATGGATATTCTTCTCAACAATAGGCTGTGAGACTGGATTGCCGCTTTAGACGACTCGAAAAAGGTGAATTTTCGTGGTTTTAGCCTAAACGCTCTTTTTCCTTTGAGCCGCACCCCACTTAGTTTTTTGTTCCTCCATGCCGCGGTCCGGTGCTGGAACCCAATTACGCACGTGTTTCACTTCGAATTGCAAGAAATGTGTTCAACGCTTGAAGAATTTCAAACATTGATGGAATCCTGGCGCGACGAAGAAATTACGCCTCAACTCCATTTTAGCCATGCCTAGGCTTTGGGATTGATGTGTGGGCTTTCATTACATGAGGCTCGGTCCTTGGCACATGATAGGGATTTAGTTCATCGATTTTCCACCATTGGAGACAAGAGTGCCCTTCTCTGGCGAGGCTACCGGCAACATGCTCTCTGTTTGTGCCTGCTTGCTCAATTCCTTCTTGCTCCTAGTGTTAGCGTAGCCAACATCCGATTGATTGAAGTGGCCCAGTGTCTGAAAGAGGGCAAAAGCTGCATTTGATAGGTTTTGATGCTTTTCGTCAGCGAGAAACTACTCGGTTTGCAGGGAGCCCGCTGCTTCTCCAGGTATCGTTTCCCACCCCTCTTGTTTAGGATCCTCGCACCACTCAACACTCATTCTCTATTTTTCTCTCTAGCCCTTGCCTTACTTTTCGCTCAACGTTCATCTCTCTATTCTTTAATCTCTCTTATTTTTTATCCCTTCCCAGGTCTGGTTAATCGATAAGCTGAAAGTGGTGGGCCCTTGCCTTGAGTACTCAGCTCGAGCTTACTTCTTTCGCCAACGGCTAGTGAATTTCCCTTCAAAGGGGTTGTGGTGTGACTGGATGTGCAGCAGATCTGCGACTGACATAACTTAGTGTTGTCCTTGTCTTCATTTCACTGAAATGAGCTACAGCATGTCCTATCAGCCGGGCATACAGTTGATTGGCTTCACGCACTACGTGTTCTATTTTCCATTTCAGTTCAGACGCCAGTTTGGGCTTGATCAGACACGTCCACATGAGCAAGTGGAATACCCGGCTTCATTTCCTATTTATGGTTCACACTTGCCTCTGTACCTCACTGCTTGGAGGACAAGAGAGCTTTTGGCCCCTGCCCCTAGCTTCAGTTACGCCTTTTCTGGGGAATGCTCAGCTTGGCTTGAGGACGAAAAACAAGTTGGGCCATCTTTACCTACAGAAACTTCTACGAGTGCAAGCAGAAAACACAAAGCTACCTGACTTGGTTGTGCCCCTAGTTTTACTACTTTGATCTTTCTTTTCACGTTTTATGATGTAAAAGCAACTTTGATTTAATCAGAGAGTTGGAGAATGTACTTGTGTTGAAATGAATAAAATTAAAGTTACGAGTACTAAAAGAAATTTTCTTTTGGTCCCAAAATGGTCTAAGTTGTAAAAAGGTAAAATTTTGAACAAAGCCAACTTTTATTAAAACTTTTTAAAACAATTTTCGAAAGCAGTCATTACCTGACATACATGGAATTAACCCTCAGGATGTACAGCTCCGAATCCATATATCACGATTGCCCATAACTGCATCCACCATACCGGCCTTTCTACCAACATAAAGATTACACAACCGTGCTAACTGATAATGGAGAAAGATGACCTGATCAAATATGAACGAATAGGATAGTTGAGTTGGAGATGGTTATGGTTGAACTTCATGATGAAGTTGTTTACGTATCTCAAAGATGGGAATCAGGCCTTACGTAGTTCGGTTGGGGTTCACTCGAGTTTAACTCTCTCCTTTTGCGCTTTAACTTTTGCCAAAGTTGCCCTGTACGGTTTTCAACCTTGCGAGCTCAGTTTTTCTTTATTTATAATTTTTCATGCTCTAACTTTTGCCTAGGTCGCCCTTTTGGGTTTTCGACCTAGCGAGCCTTTCAAGGATAATATTTCTTCAACTTGTCCATGTTGATCCGCTGTGAAAACTCCAAGCCATCCAAACCCATGAGACTAATCACCCCTCCTTACCAGATTGACTTGATGATATAAGGACCAATCCAATTAGGTTTGAACTTGACCCTAGGGTCATGAATGAGAGCTCGGTTGTCTTTTAGTACCATGTCCCATTCTTTGAGATTTCTAGACTTAACTTTCTTGTTAAAAGCTCTGTCAATTTTTCGTTGGTAGCCCTGGACATGATACAATGCCCCTAGTCTTCTTTCGTCAAACAGCATCAGTTCCTCAAATCTACTTTGTTGTCAATCAGCCTCTACTATCTTTCACTCAGCCATAACTCGCAATGACGACACTTCAATTTCAATTGGCAGAATAGCCACCATCCTATAGACAAGAGAATAAGGGGTTGCGCCTATAGATGTTTGGATAGAGGTTCTGTAGCCCCAGAGCGTGAATGGTAGTTTATCCGACTAAACCCTATATGTTTCAACCATCTTCCACAGAATGTTCTTCACATTCTTGTTCGCGGCCTTAACAACTCCGTTGGTCTGTGGTCTATACGTTGATGACTTATGAAAGACACGTTATATTTCTTAAGTAGATCCACCTCCTCTTTCTTGAAGTGCGAACCATTAGCAGAGATGATCTCATTCGGCACCCCATACCGATTGATGATATTATTCTTGATGAACTTAGCCACATGCAATGCCTTCAATACAGAGCAAGATTGGGCCTCCACATATTTAGTAAAATAGTCAATCACCACCAGGATAAACTCGTGGTGAGACTGCCCTAATTACATCGATTCCCCAGACTGAGAAAGGCCATGGTGAAGTCATGTTATAGAGCTTTGACGGCGGTATGTTCATGCGATTAGCATGGACTTGACATTTGCGGCATCACCAGACAAAACCAATGCAATCCTCTTCCATAGTTGACCAGTAATAGCCTTGTCTGAGAATCTTCCGGGCCAGCATTACACCATTCATGTGTGCCCCACACTCTCCTCCATGGATAGCTCCCATGAGGTGCTTCGATTCCTCTTCCTTCACACACAGCTTGTGCATTCCCAGATGACCTCTTTTATACAACTTACCTCCACAGATGATAAATTAGACGACCAGACTCCATATTCACCGTTTGTCCTTGGCACTTGCCCCTGGTGAATACGTCTCTTTTTCCATAAAGTTCCAAATATCGTAATACCAGGGGTTTTTGTCTTGAACTTCATCTATTACGGCGATAATCTGGTAAGCAGGCGTGTACTTCTTCTCAATGATGATTGGACGCATCTTCACTTCCAGCGGAATGTCTACCATGGAAGATAGAGTTACTAACGCATCAGCGAACCGGTTGCTCTTTCTCAACAAATGTGTAAATATTAGCTTTTCAAACCTCAGAATTAGAATATCCAAGGTCTAATGGTAAACCTTCATTTTTTCCACTTTGACTTTCCAGTCTCCGTTTGCTTGAAAAACATCCAAATTTGAATCTCCGAAGACGTCCAACCTTTTTTACCCTAGTTCTAGGGCAGCTTACAACCTAGCAATACACACTTCGTATTCTGCTTCAATATTACACACTCTGAACTGAAGTTTGAAAGCTAGTGGTATATGGGAATCATCGGGTGTCATCAAGAACACACCTATCCATAACCGTATTGATTAGTTGCCCCGTTAAAATACATTGTCCATGTCTCTTCTTGTATTTTCAAAATATTTTCATCTAGGAACAGGTATTCCACTACTTCATCTCCTTCTACCGGGTGGTCTGCCAAGAATTCCACCACAGCTCTCCCTTTAACTGACTTGCGTGTAGCATATTTGAGATCAAATTCGGAGACAAGAAGCAACCAACGAGCTAGCCTACCTGTAAGTGCGGGTTTCTTGAAGAGATATTTAGTGGGATCTAATCTCAAAACCAAGATTACAGAATGAGCTAACAAGTAGTGCCTCAACTTCCTGGTAGCCCATACCAAGGCTAAGCTTGCTTTCTCTAGGGGAGTGTAGTAGGTCTAGTAGTCGAGCATCTTTTTGCTCAAGTAGTAGATGGCCTTCTCTACTTTGGCTTCAGATTCTTGAACTAGCATGCTCCCCATAGTTGAATTCGTCACTGGCAGGTACAAGATCAATGGTTTCCCTGGTTCTGGTAGTGATAACACATGCGGATTTTGCAAATACTGCTTGACCTGTTCAAAGGCAAAGTGACAGTGATCATCCCATTGGAACTTCTTTCCCTTCTTCAGGAGACCAAACAATGGTTCACAAGTTAAAGTTAGTTTTGAAATAAACTGCGTTATGAATTGCACTTTACCCAGAAAGCCGTGTACCTCATTTTCAGTCCTTGGTGGTGGCATTTCTAAGATGGCCCTGATTTTGGAAAGATCTACTTCAATTCCCCTCTGCGTGATTAGGAAACCCAGTATCTTCCCTATCGTCACCCCAAAGGTGCACTTCTGGGGGTTCAGCCTCAATCTATACTCTTTGATCCATTGAAAGAATTTCTCCAGTGCGATGTAGTGGCTTTCTCGCTCTTTGGACTTAACAATCGTGTCGTCCATGTATACCTCAACTTCTTTATGGATCGTGTCATGCAAAATGGTGGTTGCAGCCCTTTGGTAGGTAGCCCCAACATTCTTCAACCCAAATGGCAAGACTCGGTAGCAGTAAGTGCCCCAAGGAGTAGTGAAAGCGATCTTTTCTCTATCCTCGGGTGCCATCAGAATCTGTTTATACCCGAAAAATCCATCCATGAATGATAACAGCTCGTGTCTAGCGGTGAAGTCTACCAACTCATCAATATACGGCAAAGGAAAGTCATCATTTAGGCTCGCTTTGTTCATATCTCGAAAGTCGACACAGACTCTGATTCTACCATCCTTCTTCGGCACTGGAACAATATTGGCCAACCACGTTCGATACTCAGATACAAGTAAGAACCATTCCTCAATCTGTTTGGTGACCTTCTCTTTCATCTTCAATGCCCAATCTGGACAAACTCAGCGCAGCTTCTGTTTAACTGGTGGGGCCTCAAGGTCAAGAGGGATCCGGTGTTGTACAATCTCAAGATCGATTCCAGGTATGTCTTCATAGGACCACATGAAAACATCTTTGAAATCTTTTTATAAAGCGATTAAACGCTCGCGTTCCTCCAAAGATAACGTGGACCTGATCTGGACCAAGCGAGGATCCTTCTTGGTACCCACATTAATTGCAATGATTTCATCTGTATGGGACTTAACATGCCTCTCTTCCTTTTGGTCAACCAATTTTTTCAAAACCCGAGGAATTTCTTTCTCTTCGTTTAAGTCAAAATTTTGAAAATCAATATCAGTACAACAAACCAAAGGCAAAGAAAAATAGGCAAAGTCTACTGCATTCCCATTCAAACGGTCTAGATCCTCGGTTATAGTTGACTCAAGAGAAAAACTGAAAGACGACCAGGATAGGACCTTGGTATCCGGGTTACCACTCCCTGAAAATACTAGTCTCAAACAAACTAGAATTTGACTCTGACTCTACAGACTTAGTGGAATCAGATTCGGACTCGCTATCTGATTCAGAACTACTGATGACGCCTTTCTCAAACTTCCAAACCAGGCGTGGAGCCTCAAATGCATCCACGATGAGACTAGTGAAATCTGCTGCCGATGTATCCCCAATCATTGAGATAGTAAAACTATCCTCCAAGTTGGCGGACTTAACTCCAACAGTAGAACTTGCTAATAGGTTAGCCAGCATTTTTCCCAACAGCTCTTCTTCTTCAATAACCAGGCTTATAGTCCTGTTTTGATCTATGTGGGTGCTCAGGTCCGTCTACTCATCCTCCTCTTCCGGTAACTGGTGTCCGAAAAAGATCTCGAACCTCGGATACCTGGTCTTTGTTTCCCAATCATACCAAGGCTCTGGAAATCCACAGAAGGGGAAATCTTCCCCTTGGTGGACAAAGCGCCCGTTCAAGGTTCCCCGTATTGGTTTGTCGACCAACTCATACTGTCTTCCAGTCCTCTTTGCTTTTAGCCTTCCTCGCAACTCTTCCCATTTTCTTTGCCAATCTGCAGCGATAGGTTTGTATCCCAGCCCAAAAACATGGGAGTTGTGACTCATCTCCTTAGCAACAATACGTCTCTGCCTGCCACTTCTACCCAGTCCTGATCCAAGGATATGCCCCTGTTTGTTCATCATGTAGATAGACTGAGCACTCACGTAATTTCCATTGTCCTTCGCCATGATGGTTTGGACCAACCGGGCCTCTACCAGAGAGGAACACGTCATCTTCCCTATGTATGATTTCTAGCATAGGTGCAGTAGTTCCTTGAGGATGATGGATCGAGAATTGTCATACATAGTAGCAATCTCGTCTTTAAAGGCGTACTTCACCAACTGGTGGACTGTGGATGAAACAGCCCTCATCTGATGTAGCCAAGGCTTTCCCAAAAGTAAATTGAAAGTGGTCGGAACATCCATGACAAGGAATTCTGCATCATGTTCGAACAGGCCGATTAGGATATAGCTCTTGAACGTTCCCATAACATACCGGCTTATATTTTTAAAAGCCCAGAGGGCCTGGGTTGTGGGCATAAAGTCAGCTGGCCTCAAACCGATGGTATAGGCAGTCCTTATCGGGCATACATTAATCGTTAATCCGGTATCTATCAGCACCATCGGAATCCACTTTCTTCGACTTTTTAGGGTTACATATAAGGGTCGGTTGTGGTTGACACCCTTAGGTGGTAACTCCTTATCTGTAAAAGATATCACCGGCGTAACATCCTCAGATGTAACCAACAATACCAATTGGTCAACAGTGGTATCGATAGGCAGTTTGGTCCGGTTCATTGCCTCTGGCCGTGATTGCCTATGCTCCCGAGAAGCCATGATTAGCCCCCAAATTGATATGTCGGCCGGAATTTTCTTAAGTTGTTTCAAGACCAGGTTTTCTTCAACATCCCTCTTTTTTGACTTCTCGGCCTCTTTTCCAAAGGTCTCTAGTTAATCTAATGCTACAGGTTTGAAATACCAACCGCTCTGGGTCATGTGGTTAATCTTGTTAGTATACCAGGTGTCATCAGGGGTTTCAGCTTTCCACCATTCGTTAGTGTACACATGACTTAGGTCACTATCTTTCCACCACTCTCCTGCAGCCATGGTCGGGCCATCATCGAATTCTACCTAGAGCATGTTCACATCACACCCCCTATCATCATACCATTCCTCTTACACCACATCGTTGCTTTCTACATTCCGATACTTTCTGAGCTTCCTTAACATCCTTTTCTGGTCACTAGGCTCCCATTCGATCTTTTTCGTAGCTTAGACATCACCTACTATTGTCTCGGTTTCTTTTTCCCTTTCCCTTTTCTCTGTTCCAAAGCTATCTTCCTCTGGATCTTTTCTATCCTTTCCCTTTGAAATTGTTCCAACGCCTATTTTTTTCTCAGTCAAAGGTGCAACCTTAGCCTTGCTACTAGCACTAATTTCCTCTTCTTTCCCAATCTCTCCTATCTGTTCCTCCACATCTGACTCGTCCTCACTCAACCACCCATTACTTGTTTTCGGCTGGCTTGGATCCCACCACCCAGCTGTACACTGCTTGTATCCTCTTCTTCAAAGAAGTAGAGGTTGTCTAGGTCCTCTTCTAGTTAAGCCAAGTCTTCTTCCAGTTTAGCCAAGTCATTTAGGCCCCGTTCTGACCAATCATTCTGATTCTACCCTAACTGGTCCTCCCCAATAGTGTTAATACTGAAGAAGTTCGGCAATATAACTATTGGCTTCAGTTGATCAACGGCCACGATGCATAAGCTGGGGTCGTACTCCTGTGATAGTGAGGCCATTTTCTCTATGACTTGGGCATCAGGAAAACCCTTCTCTAGTGCTCTTTCTTTCTTTCTTCTTCACCTCTATCGCCACGAATTCTAGTTGGGCTTGTGGTGTTAAGTCCATTATGCACATGTCCGTGCCTTCTGGAATAATCACCTTTGGCTTGGGTAAATGGGATAGGGTAATGTATGCACTGGGGTTAAAGGAGGGCGGTAGTGTATGTATTTGGTTAATGTTTCTGGGTGGGAGGACTTGGTTATGTAGAGGAAGTGGGTTGGTGGTTATGTTTGGCTGGGCAAGTGGAGCAATGACTTTGTTGTCAATGAGATCCTAGATCACATGACGTAAGCGATAACACAATTCTATGGGGTGGCTATGTTGTTGGTGAAAGAGACAGTGCAGGGTCAGGTCATGTCTAGGTGGCAGTGGGTTAGTGAGGGATCGCAAATCGAGGGGCTTGAGATGCCCTTTTCCATTAACAATTTAAAGGCACGGGCTGGGCTCATATGGAGGGAAGTAAAGGTCCTTCAATTTCGGGATGGGCCAGTGGTTTGTGAAGGTTATGAGGCTATTGTGGCAAAGGGATCGGTCATTTTCGCCATAGTAACAACAATACTGACATCTGCAGACCGCGGAATAGTGCTACTGCTAGCATTGGTACTTTGGGAGAATGGCCTTCTTGCAGGTTCACTGCTACTGCTAGCATTGGTACTTTAGGAGAATGGCCTTTTGGCAGGTTCACTAGTTCTATGAATGATACCCATCTTGAATGTACTCTCAATCTGGACCCCCAACTCATGTAGGGAAGCAAATGTGGGTAGTTGTGCCACTATCATTCTTTGCAGCATATATGTCTCAAGGTTCTGGACCACTAGTCGGACTTGCTCTCTTTCAGAAGGTCTATTTGTCATTCTTGCTGTTTTTGCCCTCCATCTGGCAACAAAGTCAATGAATGAATCCTTTGGGGTTCTGGGTAGTAGCCTCCAGCTCACTGATGGTTACCTCTATTTGAGAGTTATTACTGGTTAACAAACGCCTCAGATGACTCCTTCCAATTCCGCTTTGTAGAGTTCTTCAGTTTAGCGTACCAAATGGCCGCTACATCAGAAAAGCTTCACTCGAACAATGATAGTTTTTGAGCCCAAGACATGCCTATTGGTCTTAGCACATCTGAAAACAAGCGAACATGTACAATCGGAAGCCCACTCCCATCGAAGCTATCGATGTGGGGCATCTTAAATTTCTACAATAATCTAATCGAAGCCTCAGTGTACCTGTCTTTAATATCTGGAATGGAGTTGAAGCCTTGGGATTTTTTCAGCGCTTTCTCTACCTTGGAAATCTTTATCAGAACCAGATCAATTTCATTGATATCAAAGAGAACGATTCCCGTAGGGGGTTGAGCCAGAGGCCTATAAGTCGGAGTCGAGGGAAACATTTCCTAAAGATCTGGGATTTGGAGATTTTCCACTGGCGGAGGTGGATCCAAGTTCGGCTGAGTAGTCAGGATTGGATGTACGGTCGAAGTGGATGCCCTAGATGTAGATCATAGATCAGTGATGATTTCATCTTGTACGGTCATTCTTTGGTTCACAGTATCCATAGTTCTCTGAAAAGCTGCCATCATGGTTGCAAACTCTTCTACGTTCTGTGCCATTACTGGTCTAGGTGAGTTAGATACTGGTGAACTGCTTTAGTGAGAACAGATAGGTGTTTGTTGAATGCTTTGTACTGGCGCGGTTGATTGTATGTTCTGTCTTCGTCGAACAACTGGTGGAAGTGAGACTAACACTAGTTGACCACCAACAAGGTCTTGAGTTTTGCAAAGCCTGCCAATGTGAGTCCACACAACTTAGGGAATATCAGGTCTTTCTGAAGCTATGATGGTAAACTACCTAGAAAAAGAAAGAAAACAAAAACCATCAATCAAAATTGGATGGCACTTCGGCCCAATTTACAGCAGATCAAAACACAGTTAAAGAACCACAATCCCCACTGAACTCTATTTCTCAAACTAATACTGATACGAACCATCCTGTACAGTCTCACTGTAAAAGCACATACCAAGTAAAAGAACCAAAACACCCCTAGGAAGGGGGTAGGGTTACCCTGTCCTAGATTTTTGACATGATCTAGGATGCACTACTTCAATCAATGCATCTCACAACATCCAGCATATGGGTGGCATCCTGTCCTAATTTTGGGATACTCGTTACAGCTTTACTATATGAAGCTAGGCCAAATGGTCAAAAGGGTAGCTCGACAAGATTAACTAATATACCTCTCACACCTAACACTGAGAAGTGAAAGCAGGATCAAGCGGTACAACGGTAATCCAGATCCAAGGGTTGTGTTTCCAACGTGGCAGAGCCCATGATTGTATGCACAGTGCCCAAAAGCTGCTTTGTCTGCCCAAACTGCTCTGCCTCACCTACAGACACTGCCCGTTGTTTCTGCAAAAAGATCACTATTTGCCAAACATTGGGAGCCAGCCGTCTCCAGGTGAGATCCGGCCGGGCCAAAACAGTGCCGACCGGCTCCAAATTTTATGCCAAAAAATGTTTTGTGCTCTAAGGTGAGAACAGTGCAGACAAAGCCTTTCTAGGCCCTGTTTGTCCCTTTTGTCCCTCTCTGTCATGTGAAATCCAAGAGAAGAACAAATTTACATTCAAAACCATCACTAAGCACAAGTTGATGGGTTCATGATCCCGAGCATGTTTGGACAAAATTGATAAATGTGATGAAAAACCACCATTCCCTCATATCATGAAGACTCAAAGAGGGAAGTAGACACGCTCTAAGTCTTATCAACATATCATGGATTGATACGTGACAATTCCCGGAACGATGGACTCGGTATAACGTCCAGCCGAATTCAACCAACTCTAAACATTTTCTTCATGTCGGTTTAATTCATTTTAAGTCGATTTTATTAGTTCTTTCCATTCTTTAATCAATTTGTCCAAAATGATGTTTAAGTCCACTAAATGAGAAGAAATGTCAAACGATAAGTGATTCTTGCCATGAAAGAGAGCCTATGCCTTGACGATGAACCTTTGTAGAGATTAAGCCATTGGGCACATGTCTCTTTCCCATGCCTTGAATAACCATCTATTGGTTGAAGTGACTCTCAAATGAAAGAAAGAAAGAAAAAAAAGAAAGGAGAAGAGTCACAGAAATGATAACGAGATCAATTATTAGAATGAAACTCTTCACCATGAAAATTCAACAAAGAAAAGCTATCAAAGCATGTATAACACAACACAACAAGCTAAATGTGAAGACTTACAATGCAACAAGCTAGATATTCAAAGCATACACTAATTAAATAAATTACAGTGGCCCTAAAATTGCCCCTAATATGATAACACCAGTGGCTAAAAATCATGTTAAAGAGCATAAAAAGGTAGGAAAGAACAAGGCAAAGCAAGGCTAGTGAACAAAAGTAAAAAGAGGTGGCTAACCTCTCCATTTTTTAAGTCCTCAAACCATGTTTTTTTAGCCTTTTTTAAACTCTGAAAATCAGTTAAAAGGCAAAGAAAAGAGTGTAAAACAAGGATTTGAGCTATGAAGTAGAGTGCAAGAAAGGGTGTTAACCGTTTCTACCCTTTGGTAGCTATTCAAACCCAAGTTCCAACACTTGAAATAGGATCAAAACAATACAAAAACACAAGAATTAAACAAAGAAAGACATAAATGAAAGCAATACAAAGGTGGTGAGCTTATACCTCCTGAAGAAGGTAAGCTCTTGTTTGTGAACCAAACTTGGTCCAAGCACACTCTCAAGCTTGAATTGTCACTCACAAAGCTCATCCAAGGTTCTAAGTTATGGCTTCAAGGTTATGTATGGTATATAGAAATAGTATATGGATGATCAAATATCTTAAAGTTGGCTTGCACAAGAAGAAGTAGCTTTTAAGTGTTAGTTTGCTTCTTTGAAATTTTTGCAGCCTCCAACACAGAGATATATGCTTGTATTTATAGAATTTGTGCAAAAATAGGTCATAAATATCTTCAAAAATGGGCAGTTGGCCCATTCCAGCCCAAAACAGTGCTTCTCGCTATCGAGAGCCGGCCGACTCCTAATAGCGACAGTCAGCTCCTGTAGACGTCCCCAAACGTCCCGAGAGGGAATCCCGTTTTGTTCATTTGGGCTCATTATAGTTTTGGACTCAATGTCACGGTCCTGTATCTAATCTCGCAGAGTGCAATGTCAGATTGATAAATCACCAAAGAGTCTAAATCCGGCAAATCGTTTTGAAAAATAGATTTTTAGAAAGAAGTGCCAAACATGGACTGCTTTGCCAGATACAGAGTCGCCACCTAAATGTTTTATTTTTGGAAAATTTAGAAAACCCTGACTCATTGCCTAAGGCCACGCGTTCGTCATCACCAAAGTTGCCTCGACTCGGGAACTTGGGTATGATTGGGGAAGGTCAACTATGAGCACCCTCGCTCGCCCGATCCGAAGATCGGCCTGTACTAAGCATGATATTTTGTTTTGAAGACATATGTGTTCTTATTCCAGTTAATTAGCTAGAATTTGCGATGTGATGTGCACAACACACAAGTATAGACTAGATCGCCCAATTTGGAACAAAGCATCGCATATCCGTTTGTTTGGAAAATAGTTTGAGGTTTGCTACTCGCAAGTAGGCTAAAAATACAGATTTCAATGAATTGTCCTAATTCAAGCAATCCAACCTTCACCCACAGGCATTCAGGCAGTTAATCACATAAGCAGTTAGCCTCATGGTAAGCATGCTATCATGGCAACACTTACACACATGCATGGATGCTAAAGCGTAAATGCTTACCTAGTACTCCAAGCCAAAACAGAAACTAGTTAGTAATCAAATGCATGATCCTAGTTCATGTTAAGATGGCTAATGCAACACATGCAAAATGCAACTAGAAATAGGCTCGGCTATTCTAAGATGTCATGTGAAATACAACATGATACATGTATTCAAATTGGAATTGAAATACAATGCAGTTAGCATGATGTGCCGAGCCTGGTGCATGCAAGACAGATGAATGGATGCAAACATGCGGGCATATAGATGCTAATCGAAATATGCCCTAGAACTAACCATCAAAGCAGGTAAGTAAAAGAGAGAAAGACGTGGGGTTGGAAGACATGCATCACACACACGCACACTTATTACAACATTGCCCTATCTCGGAGGGTCCAAAAGAATAATACAAATTAACTAACTAACAAGCTAATTAATTATTTACAACACTTAACTAATTAAATGAAGTAATTAAGCTAAGAAAGCAGTAAAGAGGCCTCGGGAAGAGAGATGAATGCATGAATGTTCGGTTTCGCTTAGAAATCCATCGCCATACTCATGCTGCCTCTGTTTACACTGCTCTGCACCTCTGAAGACTGCACAAGTCCTAAGGCTGCTTCTGGACCACCTTTTGAGCACTGTGGAAGGTCACTGGCCAAGAGGAATAGTCATCGGCCATGGAAAAGTGGTCATCGACCAGTTGTATAGCTCTCGGCCAGAAATTAATAGTCGGCCAGCACTGAATGTGGTCGGTCGGCCAACTCTTCCTGCAGAATCCTGTTTTGCAGCAGAAGAGGGCAAACAAAGCATGGCAATGCATTTTCAAAGCAATGTGTGCACAACCACCCTCCTTATCATGTTATGAACTCAAGGGAGGATGGTCCTCGACCCTCGGGCCACCAATCACGCATTTCCATGCATGATGGCCAAAGAGTCTAGTGTGCAATTCAATATGGAATGAAATGCACAAAACACATAAAGGGCCCCAACCTCTATCATGATTGATCAAGAGGCAAGGGATGCATGCTCAATACTATTCAACCTAAGCATGCAAACAAACTAATGCAAAATGAGTATTCTAGCAAGCAATATGCAATAGGCATACAACCTAAATATGCAAACATGCGACCTAGCATACACAATGCTATAGACTATATGGCATACACAATGCTATATTAACTATGGCATGCTCAATGCAACTAACCACCTAGTATACACAATGCAAGGAGTGACGTGGCATACACAATGCTAACAACATAGCATGCACAACACATTGTAACATGGCATACAAGCACAACTCTCAATAGCACTTAAAACATGGAAAACATGGGAGTATGGAACAAGTATAAGCCCTGAAATATCATACCCAATGATGCCAAAACATGCATACACCTCAATATAAGCATGCAATAGGCTTCAAAACTCAAGACTAGGCATGGCTATTACCTTACAAGCATACATTGCAAGTACCATTCGACCATGGGACATAAAAATAGAGCTAAGGCAGTCCAAAACATACACAAAATCATTTTAAGGCATGGCCAAAATATGCTAGAATGGAGGGCCAAAATAACATGCAATGTAAGCTAGTAAGCATGGTTTACACTACAAGCATATGGAGCATATGAGGGGCCACCAAACCAGCCAAAAATAGATTCATGGCATGCCAAAATATGACCAAATACCCACTGAAATGTGTCTAATACATGCAAGAATGAGGTGCTCCTTTGAAAGGCCATGAAAGGAGTTGTTCTACACATCCAAGAAGGACATCTAATATGGAAAAACCAGCTCTGGACAGAGCTTATGAAGGTCCTAAAACTCACCAAAAAGGGCCTGAACCAAGCTTGGGATGCATGAAAATATGGGCTCCTTTGTAAGGCCAAAAATGCAAGTAAACAAGACAATAAGGAGAGGGGATGGCCCTCCCCTTCTTAGGACCTCAAAACATCATCCCCACCACTAAAATCCCTCTAGATTTCAGTGGTGAGAAGGCCAATATAAGGTGGTGCCGAAGCTCACAAAAAAGGCACAAAAATGAGACCAAACACGGCTTAATAGGGGGTAGACAACCCCAAACACAAAAGTGGTCTTAAAAAAACTTCAAAAGGAGCTCAAAATAAGATTTTTTTCAGTTTATGACAAAGCTCGAAAATGCTTGCAAGTATGGCTAAAAGATGAAGCAAAATAAAGACCAAAAGAAGGTAAAGTGTGTTACCCTTGTAACCAGCAGCTTCAAGACCAATAAACCAGACCTTCAATCTCTAAAAATGGCCTCCAAGATCCTTAAGTTGATGATGGAGGTGTTAGGCTAAGAGTTGGTATGCAAAGGGGCCAAGAGCTACACTCTTTCTAAGCCTAAGTGTAGAGACAAAGAGAGATATATGTGTACACCTTAGCAAAAAATTTTTGGAACTTTTCTAATGAGGGAGAGGCTCTCTCTTATAGAGGAACAAAGGTCCAAGCTTCTCTTAGAAGCTAAAGCAAAAAGGGTCAAGCTTCTTGAGAAAGCTAGAGCAAAGGGGTCAAGCTTCCTCAAGAAGCTAAGAAAGGTTCAAGCTTCTCTTAGAAGCTTGAAGCAAAGGGTCAAGCTTCTTTAAGAAGCCAAAAAAGGGGTCAAGCTTCTTGGAGAAGCTAAAAAGGGTCAAAAGGCTCAAGCTTTGTCAAGAAGCTAAAAAAAGGTTCAAAAGGTTCAAGCTTCCTATAAGAAGCTAAACCAAAGGTTCAGAAGGGTCAAGCCTCCCCAAGAAAAGGTCTCAGCCAGAAAAAGTGGTCGATTGATCAAAACAATGGCCGGCCGACCAAAAACAATGCCGACCGACCAACACCTTTGGCCGGTAGCAAGAAAACAGGGCCGGTGGCCTCATGCCATGGCCAGTGAGGTGTGGGGATGGCCAACAAACCATTCCCTGCCCTTAGAAGCAATCACACAAGTGTTTGGTCTACAACCAAGCACAAAACAAACAAGTCAAGAGGTCTCGAGGCAAGGCGTGCGGCCGAAACCTCTGAGAACTCAAGACAAACACGAATATGGATAATCATCGAGTGTTCAAACGATGACATCCAAGTCTTGAGGACGGTCAAAAATGGGGTGTCTACAGCTCCCAATGCTCTCCCATGTTCCACTGTATTAAACTCAGTGTAGGGTGGCACAAAGGTCAAAAATGAATTTCTGGGGTAAGAATAGTATGAATATGAAGGGTTTGGAATTGGTTTTGGAGCGCAAGCTTACATTCCTTCGTTGAGAATTCAAGTCACAATCAACACAACTTCATCATTGAGTGCCGAGGACAAAGTGTCCAAGTCTTTCGAGCGGTCAAAAATGGGGTGTCTACACATAGCTTGTGGTTGTATCTTTAGAGCTTGAGTATGAGGGAGCTGACTAGAGACTTCATAAAAGATTTCAAGGTAACTACAACTATGAATATTTGTTGGTGTAACCTTTTGTCTTGAGTTGTGTAGGCTTTTGTGGTGGGTTAGATATGGTAGTGGGTGTTGTTTTGTGGTATGAGCAATTGTGAGAATTAGATTTTGTTTTCATTTTTGGTAACCTGTGGTGAATGACTTTTCGAGTTAAATTATTTTTCAAGGGTGAAGCAGCTTTAGTAGTGATTGGAGTGAAGTACTGGAAATATGATTTTGTTAGAATTTAGTTATAGAGGCGTAGTATTATTTTGGTGAGAGATGTTTATTGAATTTCATTTGGAGAGATTCTCTTGTAATATGAGATTAATTTATTTATTAATAATGTAAATAATTGTCATTGAATAAGTTCGTGTTATAGAAGATATTAAATTTAGGTTTGACCTCATGGGACGTCATGATATTGGTATGGTGTGGAGTTGTGTTTCAACTTTGGAGTTAATATCATGACTTTGATTCTAAGGAATGTAGTGTGTTGTGCGAGTATAAGTAAAAGATGCAAATGTAGAAGGTTTCCTTCGGTAGCATGATAATTATGGTTGTAGCATTAGGAAAGGTTGACAGGGAGTCATGTCAAAACTCATCTAAATTCTAGAAATTAGATGTGTGAATGAAAATTGATTGTTTAGTGAGTGTGTGACACTCTAGAGAGTGACAAATTGTGCAAATTGCTTGGTATTTGTTTTTAGTTGGTCGCGTGTGATCCCCAAGATGGGGTAGTTGTAAAGAAAATATATATATATTTGGCAACCTTGAAATTTGTAATGATAGCTGTGGGGGAATGCAACTTCCCAAGTTTATGAGAAAAACTTATCTGTTGGTTTTCTTTAACTTTATTGTTATTATTTTGAATTGTTGTTGCCTATATGATTGTGATGAGGTTGTGACATCACAGTGGTAGGGATGGAATCCTTGGTTGGGTGATGTTTGGCAGTCAACGGGTGAAACATGTTTGAGAACATAATTTTTCTATTGGGTATGACCTTATTTTTGCCGGAATTGAGAATTTATTGCTATAGATAAACTAGTGAGTAAAAAAAAGGGAAAAACAGTCAAGAAGTGGACGTATCGAGTCTTACGATGTGACAGTTAATTTTTTCAGACCGCTTGAGTAATGATCTTCAACTCCCAGTAGTTGGCTGTTTTGCAGGTAGGACCGCTTGAGCGGTGGAGTTGTCGCTCGAGCGTAGAATTCATTCTCCTAGTGTTTTCACTGTATCTCTGTAAAACTTCTAAAACTTCTCTTTTTTTCTTTTTTTTTTTTTTGCTCGTGAGATGGAATGACCACTCGAGTGATCGCTTCGAATTTGTACTGCTCACTTGAGCGTAGGAAATTGCGCTCGAGCGCTCTATTCAGGATCAGCCAGTATAAAAACCACTTTTTGCTCATTTTCTCTCATTCTTCTCTGTTTTCTCTCCCTCCCCTCTTCATGTCTAAAAACCCTAGAAACAAAACCTTTGATTTCACCTTATTATACGAAGGACCCACCTTAGATCATGCAAGATTAGTGAAGAATGAGTGAGGATCTTCCTCTTGACCAATTGGATTGCAATTTCATCAAAGTTTGTGCTTGGGTCTTCATTGTTTGCTCACCATCTTGAGGTAGGCAGTTCTCTTAACTCTAATCTTTTAAGATCTAGTTCGATTATGTTGTATTATGGGAAGTTTGGGTTGATTTGAGTTTGAAATCTTTGATTAAAAGATGTTTATATTAAAAATTGGGATTTTCACTCAACCTTTGAAATATTTAGAATGTTTTGGTACTTTGATGGTTAATACTAGATGATTTGAGGATTTAACAAAAAATGAGGAAAACCCCCAATTTTATTGAAAACCCTAGAATTAGAATTTTTAAATTAAAAGAGGGTTTGAGTTAAGCGGTACCTTATGTTGAAAATTAAAGTGATTTGTCATGTTGATAAGTGTGTTGGATAAATTTATTGTCTATGATGATATTATTGGTGATTTAAATAAGTTGAATTGTGTGAATACTACGAATGTTGAAAGAATGTAAGGTATTATTTTGCATGGATTGATGGTTGGTAAAGAGTAGGACGTAGAGTTTTGAAAATGAGAATAGTGTGTTAAACTGTTGTGCAATTAAAAAGAATTTTGGGATAAAAAGGAAGGTTTGAGAACTCATGCATTGCATTGCATTTCCATGGGGTTGGATTAAATATTGGATCATTTAAAGGTGTGTGAGTGGTTTCGAAATGCGTTATGTGTGTTGAGGTGCCCAATTGCCCTTCCGTGTTTGGTGGCCGATGAATGTGAGGGATGTCATTGATATTTTGGTATCGGTGCACAATTGCCCTTTTGTGCTAAGCACTGGTAAATGTGGGGGAAATGTTGAAATGGTTGATGGGTGTCCAATTCCCCCTCCGTGCTCTGTGGCCGAAAAATGTGGAGATGTTTTTAAAATGAAACGGGTGTCCAGTTACCCCTCCGTGCTCAGTGGCCGAAAAATGTGGTGATGTTTTTAAAATGAAACTTTATGCTTGGTGGCCGGTAAATGTGGAGGTTTTCAAAAAAAAAAAAAAAGTAAGAGGTGTTCATTTTCCCTATTGTGCTTGGTTACCAATAAATGTCTGGGGAATTTTGAGGCGTCTTACGTGGAGTTGGTGTCAAAATGAAAGTTCTTGGTTATGATGATGGGTAATGAGTTGAGTCACATAAATTAGAAATCGTGTATTTAAGAATTTGGTTCCTAAATAGAGTTAAGTCGTAAACATGGCATGGCATTGCATGAGCAAAATTACATTGCACATTCATACATGTTAATTTTACATCCTACTAGGCATAAAAGCTCACTCCCATTTTATGGGCTGGATATCCTCAAAGTCTAGGTGATGAAGTTGACCCAAGACATCATTGAAAAGTGAATAGAATTCAACACAGAGTGCTGAAGCTTCTTTGATATTGTTTGCCTACAGCTATCGAGGTTATTTGTCGAGTTAGGATTTTGTTTGTTGAAACCAAGACCCTTAGTCATGAAAGGTGTAAGCCCTTATGGCAATTTGGATGTATTTACTTTTGCTTATATGTATTTTTGTGCCTTGTAAATCATTATAAAGAACCTGAAGAGGAATTTATGGGAATGTAACGGACTTCAGTTTATAAAGTTATTACTTTTATTTATTGTTCACATGTATACCCTAAAATTGGGGAACCAATATTGGATTAGTGAGGAATGATGTGATATAAAAATTGGATCGTTACAACTTGGTATCAGAGCTCACCGGATTTGAATATCTTGGGCTCATGGGAAGTGACGTTTGTTACAATGGGTTACTAGTTTAGAATGGGGTGCTTAAGTGCTTACTCTGATTTGTGTTTGTTGATATGATTATGTGGGTATAGGATTATACTCTTGGGATGAAGTTTGTGCTTATGAATTCTTAGGAGTCTTGTTAGGAGGGCACCGGATCAATGCCATTCTAACTTGAATTCTTTGTATGTTATGCGGTTGATTGGCATCTTAGGAGGATAATTCGTATGTGCTTTATGTGACTATGTGTTTATGTGGTTTTTCATTGTGAGAATCGATATGTGTATAGACATACGTAGATATTTTGGGTAGAGTGTGGGGTTCTATTCGGGTTAAATTGTGAGCTAAGTTTTATCTTATTCTTATATAGGATGTCCGGACATAGTGATGGGAGTCGTGGTAGACCTCGTTGTGGTGGTCGGGGTGTTTCCTCTCGAGGAGAGGGGGTGCATGGTGTTGTGGGCTCGTTGGCTTAGGAGTTAGTGGGTGCACTTCGGGAATCTATGGATATCTTAAGGGCTGAAGAAACGGCACGGGCCGCCGTACGAGAGACTATATCCTCTTCTTTGGCTAAGGAGTTCTTTAAATCTAATCCTATGGAGTTTCATGGCAGTGCTAATTCACTTCTAGCAGATGAGTGGCTTGAACAAACAGTGAAGACGTTTGAGGTGTTTCACATAGTAGATGACGAGCTTCTGGTCAGATTGGGGGCTTTTCAATTGAAAGGGGACACGGGTCAATGGTGGAAATATGCCAAAGATCGTATAGTGCACACGTGGGAAGCATTCACTCACGCCTTCCAAGAGAAGTATCTTCCATTCACAGCCAAAGAGTGTTTGAGAAAACAGTTTGAAGAGCTCGAACAACTCAACACAACAGTAGTAGAATTTGAGGCCATTTTTACTAGTTTATCTAGGTTTGCACCAGAGTTAGTGGTGACCGAGGAGCGCCGTTGTTTGGAATTTGATAAGAGACTTAGGTGGGAGATTAAGGTGAAAGTGGTTGGTAGCATGATTCGAAACTATGATAGATTCATGGAAGCAATCGCACATGTGAAAATTACTTTAGAGGGGGGAAAGAAACAAGAAAGTAAGAGACAAAAGGAAACGAGTCACAGAGTGACTCGGGGACGTCCAAGAAGTCGAGGGGTAGCACTAGCACACCTTTGCAATCGTAGCGAACTGAGCCTCAAGGTTTGGTAACAGGGATAAGTTTAGGGAGTACTAGTCAAAATAAGATGACTTGTTTTCATTGTGGCCAGCAGGGTCACAAGACTTCAACTTGCCCTCAATGGAAGGAAAGACGACTACAATAGCAATTGGCTCCTTCTTAGAGTCTGTTTTGGGGTAGTGGTCGAGTATCCACCTATTACCAGTGTGGATAACCACGGCATGTGAAAAGACTTCGCTCACAATTAGTGAAAGTCCCTAGCATCTCAAGATCCCAACAGTCGCATAACCATTCACCAGTCTCGAACTGGGAACAAGATACGGGACCATCCACTTGTTTTAATTGTAATCAACCAGGCCATGTTAAACGTAATTGCCCCCAAAGTGGGCGGGACCTGTTCGGTGATCTTAGTCAAGACGGTGATGTAATGAAGGAGTAGTGTGATGTATTGTTGTTTTGGTATGGTAATGCTATGGTATTGTAGATAGGGCAGTGTAATTATAGATGTTGCATGTGTATGGATATATGCATGTGTATTTTCCAAGGGAATTGGATGGTAATTATTTGTAATTTTATATGTTTGGATGAATCCATGTTAAGTTTGTGATCTTAATCCTATTTCGAACACGTTATTGCTTCGTAAGTTGAGTGTGTGAGGTCTTGTGAGATTGGATTGTTGGAATTTGGGATTCATATTAAGATGTTAGGAATGGAGTTTCTTCTATTTTGGGTGTATAATGTGAGGGTGGTGTGATCCCTTAGAGTTCATAGAATGAGAGAGAGTGGTTAGGAACAGGTTGGTACGAAGAGTGAGTATTGTAACTCTATCAGTCTATTGTGTAATGTGAGAGGTTTGATGGCCAAAGGAGTATGCGTCACTTGATTTAAGGGTGTGAGTGGTATTCGTTGACCTTTAAAAGTCCAGTTTGAACTCAGGTGTGATAAAAGGATATGCTTGCCAATAAGGCACGTGAATTATGGTATGTTTGGAAACATGAGTGGTAGGGTTTGATTTAGGGAATCTAGTATGAAATCAAGGAATGTGTAGAATGGTGTGGAAAACTCCTTCTCGAAGTAAACAGTGTTAAGTAGAACGTCAGCGCTTAGTGCCATGTGTAGGAATTTGTTGAGCTAGTTAATCAGTGGGTTGATAGGGGAGTTTGGCTGTCAAGTGGTCACGTTGGGAATGGCAGGGCTTGCGTAGGAGAACTGTAAAGTTACGGGTGCATTAGGGTGGTTTTGCGAGTGTGAAATCTCGTATATGTGGCTGTGAAACTAGTGCAAAGCTTGTCTTAAGCTAATGAGATTTCCTCTGGTTAGAGTAACGTGTGGCAAACTCATTGTTTTGACTTCTTCATTATGCCTCGTGTAGGTAATAATTGATGGTAATGTCATGGAGGAATAACATTCCAAAATTGTGAATTTTCTTGTGCCTTACTATAGACTCGACTTTCTCTGCGCGCCCCCCTTTCGGAGAGGGCGCGAATTGGTCTTACTACAGTTCGGAATCCTGTTACGGTTCTGAATCTAGTCTCACAAGTGCAATGTGAAACTGATAATCACCAAAGGGTCCAATCCGGCAAATTATTTTGGAAAATCATATTTTAAATCAAATAATGCCAAAACTAGACTGCTTTGCCAGATTACAGAGTCGCCACCTAAATATTTTATTTTGGAAAATTTAGGAAACCCTGACTCGTGCCAAAGGCCACGTGTCCGTCATCACCAAAGTTGCCTCGGCTCGGGAACTTGGGTACGAGAGGGGAAGGTCATTAAATGAGCACTCCCGCTCGCCCGATCAAAGATCGGCCTCTACTAAGCAGGATATGTTGTTTTAAAAACACATATGTTATTAATCTAACTTACTATGTGATGCGTACAGCATACAAGTGTAGACTCAACCATGAGAATTGGAACAAAACAACTCATGTGTGTTTTTTAAAATGCTACTCGCAAGTAGGCTAAAGCACGGATTTGCCACGCTCAAGTGGGCTTTAAAACATGATTTTGCCACTTCGCAAAGTGGGCTTCAAACTCACAATTATCAAATTGTCCCAATTCAGGAAATCAACCCTTCACCCACAGGCATTCAAGCAATTAATCACTTAAGCAAATAGCCTCATGACAAGCATACTATCATGGCAACACTCACACTCATGCAAGGATGCTAAAGCGTAAACACTTACAGTGTACTCCAAGCCAAAACAGAAAACTAGTTAGAAATCACGCATGATCCTAACTATACCAGATGCCTAATGCAACACTTGCAATAATGCAACTACTAGGCTCGGCTATCTAAGATGGCATATGAATGCAACCATCGATACATGTATTAAAGTAAGTATTGAAATACGATGCAGTTTGAATGATGCGCCGAGCCCGATGCATGCAAGACCAATAAATGATGCACGCATGCAAACCTAAGGTATGCTAATCAAAAAAATGCCCTAAAACTAACCATCGAAAGCGGTTAAGTAAAAAGGAGAAAGAAGTGGGGTTGGAAGACATGCACACACACACGCACCCTTATTACAACATTACGCCCTCACGAAGGAGGGTCCGAATAAATAAGCTAAGCTAATCTAAGCTAAGCTAACTACCTAATCTAATTAAACTAATTAGACTAATTATTACAAAACAAACGAATAACTAGCAAACTACTTACTAATTATTACAACAATTAACTAATTAACAAATTAATTAATTAATTAAGTTACAAATTCAAGCTAATTAATAAATAAAGCTTTAAAACTATGCTGCCTTGGCTCTATTCTAGGAAGTAAAAGATGCATGCTCGGTTTTCGCCCCGAAAAGCTCTCTGGTTTTCTCTTTAGAGGCTCTATTTGCAGGGTGTCCCCAAGAACTTCTGCTAAACCTTGCCAAAACAATGCTGAGGAGTGCACCAGTGACCTGCCGACCATGAATGGTGTCTGCCGGCCATCTGCCGGCCAAGAGTGTGCCTCTGCCGGCCAACAATGCAAGGGTGCCAGCCAACAATGAAAGGGTGCCGGCCACTGGTGTGCTGTGACACCAAATTGCAACAAAGCACAAAATAGAGGAAAATTGAGGGTCTCCAAAGGACATGTATGTACTATGCCACTCCTTATCATCTCAAGACATCAAGGGAAAGGCATTATTGGATCCAAAACCATCAACCAAGCATACAATGCATGATGGCCAAAGATCCAACTTGCACAAATTCAATAAATGCAAGACAAACAAGACTCTAGGACCACTACCTTATCATGAAAGATAAAAGGCAATGGAGACAAAGGGAATTGGCTCATTTTCATCACTTTGAGTATGAAATGGACCAATTCACCTTATGTTCAATATAACGTTCGATTGAACACAAAGCAATGCAAATGCAACATGCTTATCTTAACATGTTTTACTTGATTCAATTCTTGTTTACACATTTTACATTACCAATTAGTCCGTCCTCTAATTGGAAAAATGGCCTTAGCCACAAGCACCTTGAGCATGAAAGAAGCCTCATGTTGTTGGTTAGTAGAAACCCTCAAGAGAAGGTTAAAACCATTAGGTATGAGAACCTCAATTCCATGCCCAAGCCAACAAGGGGCTTAGGATCAGTTTCAAGGCAAGTGAAAGATTGAAACCATGGAGTGCGATGACATACATTTCAACACTGAAATGACATGCTAAGTAGCTTAAAACCATGCAAATAACCCATAATATGCATGTTTAAAGGTTTAAGAATCAAAGCTAGTGAAGTGCTTTACACTAGACCCATGCAATACAATGCTCAAATGGCCAAGCCAGCCCTAAACAGACCTCAAACATGCCAAAATAATGACCAAAATGTGCTGAGATGGTAGCATGAAAAATAACAAAAATCATGTTCATGCATTGGCTCACAAACAAGGCATAAGGCTCAACACTCAAAAGCACTCAGAGAGTGAAATATATGAGAGTGTGACAATGACATATGCTCAGAAATTATATGTGAAATGATGCTATGTCATACAAACATCATAAGCAAAGCATGCTAGAGACCTCAAAACACAAGGCTAGCAAGGGCCTTTGTACTACAACCATGCATAACAAGTCTCATATGACCAAAACCACTCAGCACAGAGTTAAAGCATGCAAAATCAGTGGTAAAAGCATGCTAAAGTTAGACTAACACATGCTAGAAAGATGAGCTAAATCATTAAGCATACAAGGCTAGTATGCAAGATTTGCACTACAAGTGCAAGATGCAAACAAGAAGTGACCAAACCAGCGAAAACCAGAGCTAAAACATGTTAAAAAAGTCACAAAAATATACTTAGATCAAGTCAAGAGATGGTAGAAAAACATGCTCATCTACTAAGCCATCAACACATGCAAAGGAGAAACAAGGAGAGGAGATCACCCCCTCCTATTTTGGTCCTCAAAACCAAGTTTTTGCCACTGAAAATCCCCTGGATTTCAGTGGTTAAAAGACCAAAAAGAGATTGTTTTAAAGGTTTTTAAACATGGCACAAAGCTTAGCAAATAAGCCACAAAAGAGAGGAGAACACCACTAACCTCAAAAGAACCTCAAACTACCATATCAAACACTTGAAAATAAAGGTTTTTGTAGTTGAAAACTAGGCCAAAAACAACATGCAAGGGTGGCCAACCAATGAAGCAAAACAAAGCTTAAAAGGGGGGAACTTCTTACCCTTGAAGACAACAGCAAAACAACAAGCAAACAATCAAACTTCTGAGCCAAAACCACTCCAAGGAGCTCTAACAAGGCCTCCAAGAACCTCAAGTCTAAGGCTAAGGTGTTTGGCTAAGGATGCTAGTGCAAATATGCAAGAAAAGCTCACTTTCAAGGCTAAAATGTAAAGAGAGAGGATTCTAGAGAGAGAGAAAGAGAGAAATATCTTAGCCAAAAATTTGTAACCCCTTGAATGCATATAGATAACTTCTATATATAGAAGATACAAAGGAGCCTTGAAGAGATCCAACCATCCACGTAGGTGCAGATGGTCTATCCTGCAAACAGCTGGCTCAAAAATATCTGAAAAATATCTGTTGAAATAATGGTGGCCGGTCGGCCATCAGTGGTGGCCGACAGGGCCTCATTGTTGGCCGGCAGGGCCTATTAGTAGCCGGCAGCCCTTGATCATGGCCGGCAGCCCTTGATCATGAACATCAATATGGAGGGACCAAAACATGGTCCAAAAATGAGACAGAATGGAAATAGGGTCTGGAAGGATCAAACCTGGAGCATTCCGTCGTGAAAGTCGAGCACTCAGCGAGCAATCAAACTTGTCACCAGATGTACCTGCAAGCACATCCAAGTTTTGAGGACGGTCAAAAATGGGGTGTCTACACTTACTTGTATTGGCAATACGGTTGTTGTTCCTATTAATTATTATTACATAAATGTTGTGTATATGTTGTTGTTGCATCACTGTAAAAGTGATGAGCATTATTGGGTGACGGTAGAGGTTCACTAGGTGTTATGTGAAAACGGAAGCGAAAATAAAAATTTTACTGTGTTATGATTGCAAACGGCGCTGACAAATGAATATGTCGTGGATTTGATCTAAATTCCGGTGAGGGATTTCACCAAATAATTGTTGCGACATAATTGTGGATGATTATGTGTCCAAGTTGGCACTTTTGTGGAAATAAATAAATAAATAAATGGTAAAAATGTATTTCTAACTTTGGATGGTATGAGCTTGAAGACTTTTTGAGAAATGTTCTAAATACAAAAAAATTATTTTCAAAGAATTAAGAAAAAGAGAAATTTTCTTTTTACAAGGAGTTCTGTTGTTAATTGTTTGGAGTGAATGGGTTGGATAGCGACCTTGTTTGAACTGTTAGTCACAGATTTGTGGGGTTGCTTGGAGGAGTGTTTTGGGATTGTTGGGGCTTGTTATGCTAGAGTGTTGTTTTGACCGTGTTCTATTGCAAGTTCTTCTCTTTAGTAAAAGTCAATCGAAGGTTTTATTTCGAGGGCTTTCTTTCATATTCAAGCATTGAATATTCGATGGGGTTGTGCGTGTTGTTTGTAATGGGGCATGGTGAATAATCTTAGGGTAAAAGTTGTTGTTGTTATTGTCGTTGTTGTTGTCCCTTATCTTATAGGCTCTAACGAATTATGTGAGTTGAGGAGACATTGTTATTGTTCGAGAGTCCTTGGGGCCCCAAAATATTGGACCGGGATTCAGGAATTTGTTCCAAGTCTGGATCTAATTTCAATTTGTGGCCATCCTTCTGTTAGTGGTTAAGCCATGTTGTTTGCTCTTTCTTTAATTTCAGGGACGAAATTCTTTAAGGAGGGTAGACTGTGATAGTTGAGTTTTTCGGACCACTCGAGCAGTCATTTGGTCGTTCGAGTGGGTGATCTTCAACTCCCAATAATTGGTTGTTTTGTAAGCAAGATCGCTCGAGTGGTAGAGTTGTTGCTCGAGCGTAGAATTCATGCTCCCAGTGTTTTCACTGTAGCTTTGCAAAACTTATGGGACTTCTCTTTTTTTTGCTCGAGCGGTGGAATGATCGCTTCAAATTTGTGCTACTCACTCGAGCGTAAAAAGTTGTGCTCGAGCAGTCTGTTCCAGATTAGCCAGTATAAAAGCCACCTTTTGCTCATTTTCTCTTGTTCTTCTCTCTTTTCTCGCCCTCCCCTCCTCATGTCCAAAAACCCTAGCGACAAAACCTTCATTTCACCTTATTGTACCAAGGATCCACCTTAGATCATGCAAGATTAGTGAAGAAGGAGTGGGGATCTTCCTCTTGACCGATTAGATTGCGTTTTCATCAGAGTTTGTGCTTGGATCTTCGTTGTTTGCTCACTTTCTTGAGGTAGGGAGTTCTCTTAACTCTAATCGTTTAAGATTTAGTTCAATTATGTTGTATTATGGGAAGTTTGGGTTGATTTGAGTTTGAAATCTTTGATTAAAAGATGTTTATATTCAAAAATTGAGACTTTCACTCAACTTTTGAAATATTTAGAATGTTTTGGTACTTTGATGGTTAATACTTGATGATTTGAAGATTTAACAAAGAAATGAGGAAAACTCCCAAATTTATTGAAAACCCTAGAATTGGGATTTTTAAATTAAAAGAGGGTTTGAGTTAATCGGTACCTTATGTTTAAAATTAAAGTGATTTGTCATGTTGATAAGTGTGTTGGATAAATTTATTGTCTATGATGATATTATTTGTGATTTAAATAAGTTGAATTGTGTGAATACTAGGAATGTTGAAAGGATGTAATGTAATATTTTGCATGGGTTGATGGTTGGTAAAGAGTAGGACGCGGAGTTTTGAAAATAAGAATAGTTCATTAGATTTTATGTGTTGAACTCTTGTGCAATTAAAAAGAAATTTCGGGATAAAAAGGAAGGCTTGAGAACTCATGCAGTGCATCACATTGCATTGCATTTCCATGGGGTTGGATTAAATATTGGATTATTTAAAGGTATGTGTGTGGTTTCGAAATGCGTTGTGTGTGTTGAGGTGCCCAATTGCCCTTCCGTGCTCGGTGGCCGGTAAATGTGAGGGATGTCATTGATATTTTGGTACAGGTGCGCAATTGCCCTTCCGTGCTAAGCGCCAGTAAATGTGGGGGAAATGTTGAAATGCTGGATGGGTGTCCAATTCCCCCACCGTGGCCGGAAAATGTGGAGATGTTTTTAAAATGAAACGGGTGTCCAATTGCCTCTCCGTGCTCGGTGGATGAAAATTGTGGAGATGTTTTTAAAATGAAACAGGTGCCCAATTGCCCCTCCGCACTTGGTGGATGTTGTAGACGCGCCCGCGTGGGGCCTCACTACAGTTCGGACTCGATTTGATGTCACGGTTCTTAATCTTGAACCAAAGAGTCCAAATCTGGCAAATCGTTTTGAGAAACAGATTTTTAGAAAAAGAAGTGCCAAACATTGACTGCTTCGCCAGATACAGAGTCGCCACCTAAATATTTTTTATGGGGGGAATTAGGAAACCCTGACTCGGTGCCGAAAGCCACATGTCCGTCATCACTGGAGTTGTCTCGGCTCGGGAGCTAGGGTACGATTGGGGAAGGTCAGCTATGAGCAACCCCTCTCGCCCGATCCGAAGATCGGCCTCTACTAACCGTGATATCCGTTTTTGAAAACGTTATGTGTTCTTATTCCAGTTATTAGCCTAGAATTACTATATTATGCGCACAGCAAACAAGTATAGACTAGATTGCCTAATTTGGAAATAAGCATTGCATATCCGTTTGTCTTAAAAAAGTATTTTGGAATTTGCTACTCGCAAGTAGGCTAAAATACGGATTTCAACGAGTTTTTCCAACTCAAACAATCCAACCTTCACCCACAGGCATTCGAACAATTTATAACACATAATCATCTAGCCACATGGTAAGCATGCTATCATGTTAACATTCACACGCATGCGAGATGCTAAAGCATAAATACTTACATCGTACTCCGTGCCAAAACAATAAACTAGTTAGCAAACATGCGTGATCCTAGTTCATGTCAAGTTGACTAATGCAACACATGCAAGATGCAATTAGAGTAGGCTCGGCTAACCTAAACATGTCATGTGAAATGCAACCAATTAATGCACATATTCAATTTGGAATTGAAATACAAATGCAGTTAGAATAATGTACCGAGCTCGGTGCATACGGGACAAATGTATGGATGCACGCATGCATAACACAAGGTATGCTAATTTAAAACATGCCCTAATCTACCATCATAAGCAGGTAAATAAAAGGGAAGAAAGAAGTGGGGGTTGGAAGACATTCACACACTCACCCACACTTATTACAGATTCGTCCTCGCTCAGAGGGACCAAAAGAATAATACAGATAATTAACCTACAAGCTAATTAATTATTACAAATTACCTAATTAGCTAACAAACTAACTAAGCTAGGAAAAATAGTAAACTGCCTCGGGAAGAGAGCTCAAAGCAATGCGTGCTCGGATCTTGCTCGGAAGTGCACCGCCATGCATAGGCTGCCTCTGTTTTCCTTGATGTACTCCTCTAGAGGTTGCCAAAACCTCAGGGTTGCTTCTCTGGATACTGGAGAATGCCATCGGCTGGGTAGAATGCTCATCGGCAGTGGCATGTGATCACCGGCCATTGGTGAAGCTATCGGCAAAGGGAGGATTGCCGGTCGGCACTTAGCACTGCCGGTCGGCAGAGAAATCTTGCAGAATCTGCAATTGGCAGCAACAGAGGGCAAGGCAGAGCATGGCAATACAATTCGAGGCATATATGCACCAATCATGTCCCTTATCATGTTAATGACTCAAAGGGACATGCTCCTTGGTTCTCGGACCATCAATCGCGCATTTCCATGCGTGATGGCCCAAAGGACCAAGTGTGCACATTTTGATGTCAAATGCAATGCAAACCAACAAACCAAAGGGACTCGACCTCCATCATGACTTGGTCAAGAGGTAGAGCATGCATGCCAATGCAATGCAATCCTAATCATGCGAGCTAGCATGCAACATAGAAATGCAATGCGAGTGATATACACTAGGCACACCAACTATGCAAACAAGCAAACAAGCATACAAGGCGTGAGATAATGCCACCAACAAGTATGCAAGGCATAATGTGGGTGTTTAAGCATGTAAACAAACATGTGACTTCATTCAATCATGCAAGTTCAATTGTTCAACAACTCACCAATATGCTACAACATACAAGGAGTACATGCAACAAACAAAAAGATGGATTTAAACATGATTTGGGCAGCTCTAATAAGGCCCAAAACAATGGTCGAAATGACCAAAATAAAGGACCAAATACACATGCATACATGCACATGATTAAGGGCCAACACTTAGGCACAAAAGGGGGACTCTCAAGCACACTTGAAGGAGGCATAATGTGGACTAGTGGCATGCAAGATAAACATTGAAAATCATGTTAAGATGGTGCCAAACCAAGCAAACAAAATAGACTAAGCATGCGATAAATGGCCCAAGTACTTGGAGCAAGTCAAAAGGGCTTGAACCATGACCAAGTCAACCAAGCCTCACAAGGCTAAGAGGACTTAAAATAGGTTCAAGGCAAACCTAGACCATGCAAAGGGGGGCCCCTAGATGGCATCTAAGTGGCTCAAATTCAAAGGCATGTACAATGGCCAAAACATGGAACATGCTACACAAGCTTTCAAAGCATTAAAGAGGTGTCCAAGGAAAGCATACAAGCATGTCAAAAGGACTGAAATTACATGACAAATGGTCCCAACCCACTAAATTAAGGCAAGGATGCATGCTATACATTCACACACTTAAGGCCAACAAGTCAAAATGCAAAGGGGCTATACAATGCATGCCATGGCCGACCCAAACAACTATGGACAGACCTCTAGCACGATAAAATAAGCATAGAAGCTTCACAAAACTAGACCTAAAACAAGCTTGAACAAAGGTTTACAACCTAAGGCATGTTAAGGCCTAAACATGGCATTACAAGGTAGGTATGCTAAGCATGCATGGTGTACCAAAACCAACAATAAATAGAGGCATATTATGATATAATAGGCACAAAAAATAGCCAAGGCATGGTCAACATGAAGCTTAGCTAGATGCTCCCTCAAGAGGCCAAAAATGGTCTATTTCAAGGACAATAAGGAGATGGGGTGGCCCTCTCCTTCTTGGGACCTCAAGGCACCATCCTCACCTCTGAAATCCCTCAAGATTTCAGTGGTGAGGAGGCCCAAACATCAAGGTCTCAGAGCTTACTCAAAATAGCACAAAATGGGGCCTTTCAAGGCCTAAGAGGGGTCAAACACCTCCAAACCACAAAAAACTCTAAACAAACTATTTAGAGGGCCTAAAAATAGAACTTTTTTATATTATACACCAAGCTCAAAAACAATTTTAAGATAGGTAAAAATACAATGCAAAAATGGGGAATAAATGGACTAGTTTCTTACCCTTGAAGACCCCTTCAACAATGGTGGACCAGCAGCCTCTTTTAGGTTGAAACCAGCTCCAAAACCTCAAAAAAAACCTCTTAGAACCTCAGTAGCTAAGGGAAGGTGAAACACTATGTGTTTGTGTGCAATAGTAAGACACAAACACACTTAAACACACACAAAGGTAAAAAGAGAGAGGTATAGAGATAGAATGTGTATCAATCCTAACCCTAGAACTCAAAACCCTAATATGGCTGTCTAAAATCTCTAAAGTGTCTAACCCTAAGCAAGGGAGAGAAGGGCTCCTCTTATAGAGCTTCTTGTCTTGTAAAGCTTACAAGACAAGCTTCTAAAGAGGGAGATCCCTCCATACACGTGTATGGAGGGGAGCCAAATGTAAGACAGCTGTAATAAAATATCTGCAAAAGTAGATGAATAGTAGTCGGCTGCCCAAAAGTGCCATTTTGGCAAAATGGAGTGCCGACCGGCAATATAGATTGCCGATGGCAACAAAACACCAGCCGGTGGCCTCTGGCCATGGCCGGTGATGTGTGGGGATGCCTCACAAGGCATTCCCTGCCCCTCCAAGGCAAAACACAAGTGTTTGGTGCAAAACCAGACACTAAACAGTCGAGTCGAGAGATCCTGAGGCAAGGCGCGCGAGCCGAGACCTCCGGGAACTCAAGACGAACACAAACATGGATAATCACCGGGTGTTCAAACGATGACGTCCAAGTCTTGAGGATGGTCAAAAATGGGGTGTCTATAGCTGTTAAATGTGGAGGTTTTCAAAAAAAAAAAAAGTAAAAGGTAGTAAATGTGGAAGGAATTTTTAGGTGTCTTACGTGGAGTTGGTTTTAAAATGAAAGTTCTTGGTTATGATGATGGGTAATGAGTTGAGTCACATGGGTTATAAATCATGTATTTCAGAATTGGGTTCCTGAACAGAGTTAAGTCATAAACATGGCATGGCATTGCACGAGCATAATTACATTGCACATTCATACATGTTGTTGAGTTTACTTCCTACTGGACGTAAAAGCTCACCCCTGTTTTATGGGCTGAACATCCTCAAACTCTAGGTGATGAAGGTGACCCAGGACATCGTTGAAAAGTGAATGGAATTTAACACAGAGCGCTGAAGCTTCTTCAATGTTGTTCGCCTACAGCTATCGAGCTTATTTGTCAAGTTAGGATTTTGTTTGTTGAAATCAAGACCCATAGTCTTGAAAGGCGTAGCCATTATGGCAATTTGGATGCATTTAATTTTTCTTATATGCATTTATGGGCCTTGTAAATCATTATAAAGAACCTGAAGAGGAATCTATGAGAATGTGACGGACTTCAATTTATAAAGTTATTACTTTTATTTATTGTTCACATGTATACCTTGAAATTGGGGAATTAATATTAGATTAGTAAGGAATGATGTAATATAAAAATCGGGGCATTACATACGACATGTATAAACCCTCACCATTTTCAGAAGATCATTCCTTTCCAAACCCTTTATTCTTACCATTCACTTTTATGTATCTAAAACATCCCTTTATATATATATATATAGTTTTATACCAGTTTTGAATCCCTTCAATCTTCAAAGGTCTGGAAATATTGTTTTGGGTATTGTTGACTTTTAGGTATTTCAATAATGTAGTTGAGTAATGTGTGGATATGTAAACTAGTTGTATTACAAGAACGTAGCTTGTGGTGCTTTGATTTTATTGGGTTGTATCTTGTTGAAAGTCCATGATTGGCGGATAGAATTCTTATTGGAAATTTTTTTTTCCTCCTCTCTATTTTCTTTTCATGACAAGGAGTTAAGGACTTCTGAAGTGATGTGAGATATTCTTTTGAAAATTGGGTTGCCAAATGACCGGTAGTTGTTTCTTGGAGTTTGAATGTGATGTGAGAACTATTTTTCTAAGGTTCTAGGTTATTAGATGACCAATAGTTATTACCTAGAAGTTGAGTCTATTTGAGGTAGGAGTACTGTAAGGTATTTTAGTGAGACCTTTACCCTTGATCTTTAGTTTTGTGAAAATCAATAGGTTCTTGTGGCTTATTAGAAGTATTCGTGACCATACTATTTAATCTTGAGAAATGGGGACCGGTACATAATGGGAGTCGCCTTTCTGGGTTTATTGGGCCTTGGTAATCCTTTTCGATGAGTTAAAGGAAAGACTCATCACTTGAGTATTGTTATTCGTATCATATGGGGTTGGTTTAAATATTAACGTGGAACTTGAAAATGAGAGTTAACCTTAGATTTTGAACTAGATTCTGGAGTGGTCATTGTAATGTTATTGGGAATTGTTCTACCCCTTATATCATTGGGTTGCCTTATCTTCTTTTATGGGAGTTGTTTCTTGTTCATCATGCGAAATCTTTTATGTTGGGAGAATCTTCTAGAAACTTGTTGTCAAGTAGAAGTCATTTGTGATAAGTTGGTGAGAGTGTTAGTTCAATCTCTATTTCATTTGGAATTGTCTAAACTTTAGATCTTGAATTGTTTAATTTCGGGGATGAAATTTCCTAAGGTGGGGAGATTGTAACACTGTACTTCTTGGACTAGTGGGATTGCTCTTGACACTATTATTATTGTAGTTAGAGCCTCTTTGGTTCATTTTAGGATATTGATTGAGGTGGTATCATAATGGTAAAGTAAGATTAAACCAAAAACAATGATTCGGATAATTGTCCCATGAGTAGTCTTCCCACTTTTGCCCTTTTATTTTTCCACACTTTGAATTTGGATGTGACGCTAGAATCATTGGAAAGCTTGTTTCCGAAGCTTTGATTTGGACACAAGAACGACCTAAAACGAAGCCCAAACGAACGAGTTCTGCCTTTTTGAAATTTGAGTACCCGTGCTGGAAGCAAGGTCGCTCGAGCGAACTTTTGATTGCTCGAGCAATCTGCACGAATTCTAGAGATTTTGGGAGCTTCTTTTCACTGCTCGAGCCAAGCTTTAACCGCTTGAGCGGTCTGTTCGATATCAAGTACTTTTAAATGGCTTTTTCACCTAAAATCATTATTCTTTCTTCATCTCTTCTCTCCCTCTCCTCCATACCCAAAACCCTAGATCTCCAAACACTTGATTTCTCCAGTTTTTCCCCAGATCCTTCAAGAAAATTGAAGAATCAGTCTAGTTCGAGATATCTACCGATTGTTTCACATTTTCTTTGAAATTTCAAGTGGGATTCTATCTTAGACTTCCATTCTTAAGATAGGGGTATCTTTAACCTATTATATCTTTAATTTGAGACCCACTTGTGGTAATTTCATTAGATATTCACCTTTGTAGATATAGATATGTATAGATTGAAGTGTGTCTATTGTTGAGGATTAGTGTTATTGATGATGGAAATTAGTCTCTAATTCATGAAAGAGAGAAAACCCCTAATTTTCTACAAACCCTAGTTTTTGAAACTTATTTAATAAAGAGGAGTTTTGCTCAATTGGTTTTTAAAACATGAAATTGGGCATGTTTATTCGACTTTGAGGTTGAAATATGAATTATTGGATTGTTGTGATACTAATGCGTATGAATGGTTGGAAGAGTAAAAGGGGGTTTTTCCCAATTGGCCTCTAGAACCTAAAATTAAGTGTATTTACTTGACTTTGATGTTGAAAAGTTGGACTTTGAGACTTTTACACCAAAATTAGAGATGATGGTTATGAATTGAAGAATCTTTCTCATTGTTGACATGTGAACTACTGAATTATTGTGCATTGAAATCACTTTAGGGGAAAATGAGAATTTACAAATTCATGCATCATATGCATTATTAAAATTCTTTTATAATACAATGATGATTTGAACGGCCGAAAGTTGAAAGGGGGCAAATAGTCTATGAGTTTAGATAGCGAGTGGGGTGGTTTTGAGTTATGCCTGGTATTTGGTACCCGCGCGAGGAGTCAAGGTGTCCAATTGCCCTATCTGTGCATATCGCCAGACGAATGTGGGAAAATATTTTTGGGTGTCCACAATCCCGTTGTTTCAAGAGTCAGCAAATGTGGAAAAACATGATTTTGGGTGTCTGCAGCCCCGACGTTTCTAGAGTCAATAACTACGGAAGGAAAAAATGTTTTTGATACCCATCACCTCGGCGTTTCTAGAGTCAGCAAATGTGGGACTGTAGACGTCCCCGAACGTCCCGGGAGGAAATCCCCCATTTTGTTCATTGGGCTGACTACAGTTCAGGAATCAAAGTCACGGTCCTGTATCTAATCTCGCAGAGTGCAATGCAAGACCGATGAATCATCAAAGAGTCCAAATCCGGCAAATTGTTTTTGAAAATAGATTTTTTGAAAGAAGTGCCAAACATGGACTGCTTTGCCAGATACAGAGTCACCACCTAAATACTTTATTTTGGAAAATTTAGGAAACCCTGACTCGTTGCCTAAGGCCACGTGTCCGTCATCACCAAAGTTGCCTCGGCTCGGGAACTTGGGTACGATTGGAGAATGTCATTTCGTGAGCACCCCCGCTCGCCCGATCAAAGATCGGCCTCTACTAACCATGATATCTAGTTTTGAAAACATTATGCGTTCTTATTCCGGTTATTAGCCTAGATTTACTATGTGATGGGCACAGCATACAAATATAGACCGGATCGCCTGAATTGGAACAAAATATCTCATGTTTGTTTATTTGAAAATGGTTTGATGGTGCTACTCGTTAGTAGGCTAAGACGTGGATTTGCCACCCTCGGGTGGGTTTAGAAAATATGGTTTTGCCACTATCTAGTGGGCTTAAAACTCACAGTCAATGCATTATTCCAATTCAGATAATCCAACCTTCACCCACAGGCATTCAGGCAGTTATATCATATAAGCATATAGCCTCATGGTAAACATGCTATCATGGCAACATTCACACGCATGCAAGATGCTAAAGCGTAAAAGCTTACCTAGTACTTCGAGCCAAAACAGAAACTAGGTTAGAAATCCATGCATGATCCTAACTATACAGAAATGCCTAATGCAACACATGCAAAAATGCAACTACAATAGGCTCGGCTATTCTAAAATGACATGTGAAATGCTACAGCTAACAAGTATTCAACTCGGAATTGAAATACAAATGCAGTTAGTATGATGCGCCGAGCTCAGTGCATGCAAGACAGATGAATGGATGCAAACATGCGAGCATAAGTATGCTAATTGAAACATGCCCTAAACTAACCATCATAAGCTGGTAAATAAAAAGGAGAAAGACGTGGGGTTGGAAGACATACATCACACACACACACACTTATTACAATTGTGCCCTCGCTCGGAGGGTCCGAAAGAATAATACAGTCTGAATAAATAATTAAATATTACAAAACCCTAATTAATTAACAAATTAACTAGGAAAGCGGATAAACTAGCATGCAAGCTTATGGACCGCCTCAGCTCTGTTCCGAATGATGAAAGATGCATGCTTGAGTTGCCTGGTGCGAAAATCCATCGCGATGCCTCGAGTCGCCTCTGTTTGCAATTAATCCCGGAATGCTATGCAAGGCTCTGGAAGGTTGTTGATTTTTGATTTGCTGCAACAGAGAGCAAGAAAGGGGCACAGCAAAGTATTTTCACATATGTATGCATGACTACTCTTCAGGGAGTGTAGTCCTCGATCCTCGTGCCACCAATCACGCATCTCGATGCTTGATGGCCGAGGAGTCGAATTGCACGACTAGATGTGAAATGAATGCACATGAAAACGCAACAAGACCTAAACTCCATCATGGGTATCCGGAGTGTCGGCGACCGGGAATTGAGACACATTCCGTCACTCGGAGTACGAAACATCCCTCATTTCCCGTACTTGGGCTAACTCCTATCCCAAACACAATGCAAATGAGATGGCATACACAATGCGACTAACATACAACCTAGCATACGTAATGCTATGAAATGGCATACACAATGCTCTAACATGCGACCTAGCATACGCAATGCTATGGACCGAAATGACATACACAATGCACGATGGACTTACACCAACATGAGTGGACCTCAGCCACACTCACATCAGTGGCCATGTGATGAAAATGAGAGACTCGAAATGCATGCACACTGTAGCAAGCCCGCGGGGGACCTCGCCACAGCTCGGACTCGACTTTCGTCAGTCACGGTTCTAAATCTGAACCAAAGAGTCCAAATCCGGCAAATCGTTTTGAGAAAACTGATTTTTTGAAAGAAGTGCCAAACATGGACTGCTTTGCCAGATACAGAGTCGCCACCTAAATATTTTATTTTGGGAAATTTAGGAAACCCTGACTCGGTGCCAAAAGGCCACGTGTCCGTCATCACCAAAGTTGCCTCGGCTCGGGAACTTGGGTACGATTGGGGAAGGTCACTTCGTGAGCACCCCCGCTCGCCCGGTCGTAGACCGGCCTCTACTAACCATGATATCAATTTTTGAAAACTTTGTGTGTCCTTATTCCGGTTATTAGCCTAGGTTACTATGTGATGCGCACAGCATACAAGTATAGACTGGGTCGCCCGAATTGGAACGAAACATTTCATGTTTGTTTTTGAAAGAGGTTTTGCTACCCGCAGGTAGGCTTGAAACATTTGATGATTTATTCCAATTCAGATAACCCAACCTTCACCCACAGGCATTCAGGCAGTTATATCATATAAGAACATCGCCCCATGGTAAGCATGTTATTCATGGCAGTCACTCACACGCATGCAAGGATGCTAAAGCATAAAACTTACCGGGTACTCCGAGCCAAAACAGAAACTTCATTAGAAATCATGCATGGTCCTAAGTATATAGAAATGCCTAATGCAACACATGCAAAAATGCAATTATAGCAGGCTCGGCTATTCTAAGATGGCATATGAAATGTTACAACATATCATGTATTCAACTTTGAAATTGAAAGTACAATGCAGTTAGTATGATGCGCCGAGCCCGATGCATGCAAAACAAATGAATGAATGCAAACATGCTATCATACTGTATGCTAATTGAAATATGCCCAAATCTAACCATCATAAGCGGATGAATAAAAAGGGAGAAAGACGTGGGGTTGGAAGACATACATCACACTCACGCACGCTTATTACAGTTGCGCCCTCGCGCAGAGGGTCCGAATAAATAATACAGTCCAAATATTACAGTCCCGAATAAAAGAATATTACAGTCCAAAATATTACAAAATTCTAATTAATTAATGAATTAACTAAGAAAGCAAATAAAACTGGCGTGCAAGCCAGGGACTGCCTTGCTTCTGATGGAAGATGCATGTCCGGGTTGTCTTGCGCAGAAATCCACCGGAATGCCCCAATTAGCCTCTGTTTACACCTGTTCTTGAAATGCGTGCCAAGCCCCAAAAAGGTTGCTAATTCTTTGTTTTACTACAACAGAGAGCAGGAAAGGGGCATAGCAATGTATTTGCACAGATATATGCATGTCTCGATCCTCGTGCCACTAATCACGCATACCGAGGCATGATGGCCGAGGAGTCGAAATGCACAACTCAATATAGGATGAATGCACAAGAAATTACAGCTAAAACCTAACTCCATCATGGATAATCCGGAGTGTCGGTGACTGGGGAATTGAGACACATTCCGTCACTCGGAGTACGAAATGTACCTCGTTTCCCGTGCCCGGGCTAACTCCTATTCCGGACACGATGCAATATGCATGATATGCATGAAATGTAACTAGATACAATCCTAACATACACAATGCTATGGAAATGAGATGCCTCGAAATACGTGCACACGGGCACGCAAGCCGAGAAAATGACAGAATGCAATCTAAGATACATCCTAGTATGCACAATGCTATGAGAATGAGATGCCTCGAAATGCGTGCACACGGGCACGCAAATCGAGAAAATGACAGAATGCAATGCAAGTGACTAAAATGGCATGGAAAATGCAACATGGACTTATACTAACATGAGTGAGCCTCAGCCACACTCACATAAGAAGCCGGTTGATGAAAATGAAGTGCCTCGAAATGCGTGCACACGGGCACGCAAATCGAGGCAATGGCATAGGCAATGCAAATGACATGAAAACATGATATGGGCTTATACCAACATGAGTGAGCCTCAGCCACACTCACATAGGATGCCGGCGGATGAAAAATGAAGTGCCTCGAAATGCGTGCACACGGGCACGCAAACTGAGGCGATAGCGGAATGCAATGTAATGACATGAAAGCATGATATGGACTTATGCCAACATGAGTGAACCTCAGCCACACTCACATAGGATGCCGGCGGATAAAAATGAGGTGCCTCGAAAAGCGTGCACACGGGCACGCAAACCGAGGCGATAGCGGAATGCAATGCAATGACATGAAAGCATGATATGGACTTATGCCAACATGAGTGAACCTCAGCCACACTCACATAGGATGCCGGCGGATAAAAATGAGGTGCCTCGAAATGCGTGCACACGGGCACGCAAACCGAGGCGATGGCGGAATGCGATGTAATGGCATGAAAGCATGATATGGACTTATACCAACATGAGTGAGCCTCAGCCACACTCACATAGGATGCCGGCGGATGAAAAATGAAGTGCCTCGAAATGCGTGCACACAGGCACGCAAACCGAGACGATAGCGGAATGCAATGCAAATGACATGAAAACATGATATGGACTTATACCAACATGAGTGAGCCTCAGCCACACTCACATAGGATGCCGGCGGATAAAAATGAGGTGCCTCGAAATGCGTGCACACGGGTACGCAAACCGAGGCGATAGCGGAATGCAATGCAAATGACATGAAAACATGATATGGACTTATACCAATATGAGTGAGCCTCAGCCACACTCACATAGGATGCCGGCGGATAAAAAAAAATGAAGTGCCTCGAAATGCGTGCACACGGGCACGAAAACCGAGGCGATGATGGAATGCGATGTAATGACATGGAAACATGATATGGGCTTATACCAACATGAGTGGGCCTCAGCCACACTCACATAGGATGCCGGTTGATGAAAATGAAGTGCCTCGAAATGCGTGCACACGGGCACGCAAACCGAGGCTATGATAAAATGCGATGCAATGACATGAAATGGATAGCAATCATTCTAATGGAATTTCAGCAGTAAAATATGGGGGAAAACAGTCCCGAAATGAGGCGAAATGATAACAAATGCATGGAATTGTCCCGAAATGCGAATTTAGGCACCCGAAATGGCCTATAGCTATGCCAAACATGCACAACATGGACATGCAATGCAAAGACAGATGCTAGACAGTCCCAAAAAAGGCACTTTCACAGTTATAAACATGGCCAAACAGCAAGCATAGGTAGGGTAAAAATGGCATGCAAGAATAGGGGCCAAAAGAGGGGTAATGAAGCAAGTGATATAAGCAAAATCCAAACTGAAAAATTTCCTTCTACAACATTGAAGAGGGACCAAAAATATGAATGTTTACAGTATATGGCAAGCCTCGAATCAATATACAAACATGCTAAAAAAGGGCACAAGATTGAGGCTCAAAAGGTGCTATAACATGAAGTATACAAAATAATCACCAAACAGAAAAAAAAAATGTTAATGAAACATGAAGTATAGGCCAAAACAAGGCCACTTTCAGTTCGGACCAAGGTCCAAAAACAGAAGCAAAGAGGGCTGCCAATTTATGCAAAAATGGGGTCAAATAAGGGATATAACTACCAGTGACACATGGAGGCACCAAATGGTGAAGGGCCCTTCAACAATGTTGAAGAAGGGCCCAAAATAAGCACATTCACAGATTACCTCATGCTCAAAAACAGATTACTCATGGGCCAAAAATAGCATGCAAGATTATGACATACAAGAGGATCAATGAAGCAAGTGCATCATGGAGGGCTCAAACAGGGTTTAGCCCTTAATGAAAAGTGAAAATGAGCTCAAAAGAGCGTCCCTTTCAGTTAGGGCCGGAGCTTGAAACAAAAAGCATGTAGGGCTTAAAAATAAATCAAGAAAAAGGGTCAAAGAGGAGAAATGTTACTCACCCTTGAAGACTAAGACTTTTGTTGCTTCTTGGATCAATTTGCAGCTCCTTTTGCCTTTGAGAAACCTTCCTTGTTGCTGGAAATGAAGTGGTAATGGTAGAGCTTGGTGGTGTAGAAGAAATGGTGCTTAGGGACTTAGAGATTTTCAAGGAAATGAGAGGTATAGAGATGGAGTTGTGTATGGAAGCTTGAAGGTGAAGTTTTCTAACCCCAACAAATGATCTAGCTTGCTTGCTATATAGGCCAACAAGGGGGTGTAAAGGTGGGGGAAAAGGAGACAAACTTTCCCCCACAAAATATCCCCCGGATAAAGATCTTTTCTGGGGGATAAAGCTCCACAGCTGTAAAGTGCGCAGTGCCAAGATCTCGGCCGGCCAGTTACTTTTGCTCCAGGTGGCCGGCCGGCCACACCCCCTAGCCGGCCGGCTAGGGGTCAAAAGGGTCAATCAGATTTTCTGGCCGGCCACCAATTGATGGTGTCCTCCTATGTGTGTACAACACAACCCTGTGGTTCAAAGTTCAGGAAAGTGGGTCCAAGGGGTTCAACATTAGCTCGGAAAGAGGGGTTCAAAAGGGTCAGGTGGAATTACTGGCCGGCCACCAACTTTTAGGGTCCTCTCATGTGTTTACATCACAAATATGTGGTTCAAAGTTCAAGAATGTGGGTCCAAGGTGTTCAACATTAGCCCGGAAGTGTGAAAAACGGGCGCCGGAGGGCGTCGGAGGATGTATAACTGGTTGTTGCAACAATTGTTGGCCTCCCACCCTTCAGTGACCTCCCTGGTGATAAAACAGAGGTACCTGCCAAAAATGAACGAAAACCGTTGCAAAACGAATGCTCGGGGACCAAAACACGCAGTTCGAGGTCCCGAAACTGGGCTGTCAACCACCGAAAGTGGCACTCGGCCACGAAGTGGGTTTCTCAGACCCCAGTGTCCCTCAAAATGGAATATAAAGGAAGTATGCCAAAAATCAGAACAAACGGAGATGGTTGGGCGGTCCCGAACCGAGGCACACGGCCAACGATCCCGAAAAACCGGAAACCGGACTCCGAAATGGGCAAAATGGCCTACGGCCACCCAATGTAGCCTACGGACATTGAGAGATGGTCTACGGGACCTCTCCCTTCCCTCAGGAAAAGAAACAAAGAAAACCGAGCCTGGTTGGCAAACCGAGGCAAAGCACAAGAGAGGGTTCGGAAGTTCGGAGGCAGGGCTCACGGCTGCAACTCTGAAATTTCTGAACAAGCACATTATACAACATCACCAAGTGCTCAATCAGTGACGTCTGAGTCTTAAGGTCGGTCAAAAATGGGGTGTCTACAGTTGCCCCTCTTTGACAGAACTCGAAAGTCATAAGTGACGGGAGTGAATGTCAAAGCCCAGAGACGACCCATTTTTGACAAGGCCGAATACTTAGACAAACGTACAAAGTAAGCAGAGATGTGCCCGCAGGCATGCCCGCAGGCAGGGGGAAAAATGCAAATGATAATGCAAGAAGATTTTGAAGATTGGACTTATACGCTACGCGAAGCCGGTTTTGAAAGTTAGACTTATACGCTACGCGAAGCCGGTTATCACTCATGATCATGCGAATGCAGCAAGCTGTAATGAAGCAAGTATTCGCAAATAGATGCAACAGTTTTAAGCAAGAATGCAAAGCAACAACTACATTTCATGCAGTTAAGAATGCGGAGGATTATTCAATCCCCGCCACGTCTCACACGAAGAAGATACGATACCTGCGCGATTCGTCTGGTCGCACCAGCCTCAATTGAACCGTACATACAATATCGTGCCTGCAAAAGAGAGAAATTGCAACAAGTACAATATGCTACCAATATATATCCAATGTGATTCTGGAAGTTCGACACACGCAGTGCCGGTGTGTGAATGCATCGCAATGCAAGAGTGGAACATGCGTGACAACGTATGCTCAAACATAGAGGTATGCCAATATCAAGAAATGTGCATAAAAATGTGAGTATGCTCATGAGAATGCAAGTTATGTGCACGATAGTACAAAATGGGCATGAATCAGGGTGCCCGTTTGTCATGAAATAACGAGTACGGAAACGCGTGTTTCGGCGAAGGTAACTCGATCACGGCCTCCGATCCGCTTCCCTGAAAGGTTACAACTCATTCAAAAAAGGATACACTTTGATTTTGATGAGTGATGATGAGACATATGTCAGAACTTGAAGCTGAAGTCCCGGCGGAGCTATTTCGCGACCGGAAGTGTACTTTTCTTGAACTTTTTCAAGTCCCGGGAACTCCGATCTTCCTCAAAATTTGCAGGGAGCTAGGTGAGCATGTGGGGGACATGGCCGGCCGGTTATAGGGAAAGGGGGAGGTGGCCAACTGGTTTTCCATAAAGTAGATAGCTGGCCGGCCAGTTATCCAAAAAGCAGATAGCTGGCCGGCTAGAAAAGGGGGCCGGCCGGCCATATGCCAGATCCGAGGGCAGTTTGGTCTTTTTCACCTCCTTTTTGCATGCATCTTCAACCAAGACCTTGAGCCTATATAAGGCAGCCGAGGCCCCCTTCCTTTCTTGCCTCCTATACCACTTTCTTCTTCAGATCTGAGTTTCACACGCATTTTCCAACGCCCCGTGCAAATTGTTTTCGCAAAAACATTCAGTTCCAAGCACTTTGAAGCGATTAAATTTCGGTTTCGGAGCTTCTTTTCGCATTTTCACCACTTGAGGTAAGTTTGTCTCAATATTTGGAAGATTTTCTCGGGAGTTGACTTTTGTTGACTTTTTCATTTCCCGAGAGTTGACTTTTGTTGACTTTTTCCAATTTCGGCTCATTTTGCTCATTTTTGCTCCCTTTGCAGATTCTTTGGAAATGGCGGGTAATTCTCCCCACGGCGGAGGTTTTCCAGGTGCCGGAGATGATTTCGATCCTATGACCCTACCCCCGAGGACCCGACCTTTTATTCCCGGGAGGTACCGTCCTTCAGCACACGTCCTCCCTCGTGCTGTCTTCCGTCACTTCACTAGCTTTGACGAGCGAGCACCCGAGGATCTGCTTCTCCGAGAGCCGGAGCATCACCTCTCTCATGAGGCCCGAGAGGTATTTACTTCATTTTTTGTATTTTTCATAGATTTCACATCTTTGCCATGCTTGAATACGCAGTTTAGCTTATGACATAGTACTTTGCTTGCATCCTGAACATGTAGTTTCAACACTCGAATTTCTGAACACTTGGCTCACTAATTAATTGTGAACGCACAGTACACATTAGTTAAGAAGCGAACACACGGCTCAAACACTGATTTGTCGAACACACAGCCCGAATTCGAAAGTGAACACACAGCCCACACTTTACATTTTCTGAACACACAGCCCAGATTAGATAGTGAACACGCAGCCCACAATTTAACTGAAAGTTGAACACGCAGCCCAAACTTCAAATTTTCTGAACACGCAGCCCAGATAGATAGTGAACACGCAGCCCACAATTTAACTGAAAGTTGAACACACAGCCCAAACTTCAAATTTTCTGAACACGCAACCCAGATAGATAGTGAACACGCAGCCCACAATTTAACTGAAAGTTGAACACGCAGCCCAAACTTCAAATTTTCTGAACACGCAGCCCAGATAGATAGTGAACACGCAGCCCACAATTTAACTGAAAGTTGAACACGCAGCCCAAACTTCAAATTTTCTGAACACGCAGCCCAGATAGATAGTGAACACGCAGCCCACAATTTAACTGAAAGTTGAACACGCAGCCCAAACTTCAAATTTTCTGAACACGCAGCCCAGATAGATAGTGAACACGCAGCCCACAATTTAACTGAAAGTTGAACACGCAGCCCAAACTTCAAATTTTCTGAACACGCAGCCTAGATAGATAGTGAACACGCAGCCCACAATTTAACTGAAAGTTGAACACGCAGCTCAAATTTCAAATTTCTGAACACACAGCCCAGATAGATAGTGAACACGCAGCCCACAATTTAACTGAAAGTTGAACACGCAGCTCAAATTAGATTTTGCATGTAGCTTATTTCACTTCATCGGCATACAGCCCATTTCATTTCATTGGCACGCAGCCCAGTTCATTTCATTGGCACACAGCCCATTTCATCTCATTGGCTCACAGCCCATTTCATTTCATTGGCACGCAGCCCAGTTCATTTCATTGGCACACAGCCCATTTCATCTCATTGGCTCACAGCCCATTTCATTTCATTAGCACACAGCCCATTTCATCTCATTGGCACACAGCCCATTCATTTCATTATTGACACATGTATTCATTCTGAATGCAGGTTTGTTCCCGCAGTGTGCGGGGGTATGGTTCCACCATCGCACGGGACTGGTACGCTGAGCTCCCGGAGGGTGTCCGAGACTTAGTAGACTTGGCAGGGTTTGGGCCCTTCTGCGTCGGGTTGTCACGTTGTCCTGCCAGGAGGACACTGATGGCAGCCTTGGTAGAGAGATGGTGGGACACCACCAACTCCTTTCATTTCTCTGCCACTGGAGACATGACCATGACGCCCCTAGACTTCGCTGTGTTGACTGGCTTAGACATAGGAGGTTGGTCCATCCCCTATGATGAGGATATGGGCGAGTGGGAGGCCGCTTGGATGTATCTATTGGGTGCTCGCCCGCCTGTTGACAGGGTTTCTGGGAGAGTCCGATACACTTGGTTCTCTTCCCACTTCCGGCGGGCGGAGATGGTGCCTGAGAGTCCCGAGGAGACGGAGCAGTACGCCCGTGGTTTCCTTATGTTCCTCTTCGGGACTACCCTGTTCACCGACAGAGGGAACACAGTCGGGTTATATTTGCTGAGCGCTCTAGTCGACCTATCACAGGTCAGTAGATATGACTAGGGTGGCGCCGGCCTGGCTACCCTTTACTTTTATATGAGTGCGACCTCCCGCGGGCGGGGCGATTTACTTGGCGGCTACTGGAGAGCCTGGGAGGTACTTTTCTGTCCCCTTGATTTACATTTCTACTTCTCATTACTTGTACATTGCGCACACAGCGCACTTTTACAGTTTGTATTTTGCTCTCGGCATTTCGCACTTACATTCTGCACTGCTTTTCTCAGCTATGGGTCTATGTATACTTCCCATCATTAGCCCCAGAGCTGGAGGTGGCAGGGATTCCCATGACCCCATATTCATTGGTGTTCGAGGGCCCGCACCGGCCGAGACATCGAGAGACCCTCCTTTACCTGCGACAGTACTTTGACACTGTGCGACATTCAGAGGTACCTCAGAACTTTCAGTTCTTTTCATTTTCATCTTTGATTTGCTCTGTATATTCTCGATTTCTGATTGGTTTATGCATTTATCATCCGCAGATCACATGGCAGCCTTGGGCGCCCCTGGGTGATGGTCTCCGACTTCAGTATACCGGAGGGTCGGACATCTCCCAGTATAGGGTCCTGCTTGAAGGGCCGGTTGGCAGGGTATGGTTCTTGGGGGAACGCTTTCTGCGCCAGGTATGGGGGTATCTTTCTCAGGATCTTCCCGCAGTACCCCCAGCCAGTATGCGGACTGCTGACAGGCTCTCTTACTCGGAGGTAGTTGGCGCCATGCTGGGTAGTGATGCTTTACTACATATTGAGGAGGGGGACTACGCCACTTACCGTCACATATATTTGATGCCTCCATTGGTGGGAGCTCGTATTCCGATGATGAGGCCTGCCGGTATGTCATCCTCGGGCCAGGCTCGGGCTCAGGCTGCAGACGCCCCTTCTACTAGCAGGGCTGGTACATCTAGAGGTGGGAGTAGACCGGTTCCTCCGGTTCCGTCGACTTATCCTCATCCTGGATGGCCAGATATGCCGACTGAGTTGATGGCGTGGCAGTATGGGGCTATCTCTCCGACCCCGATCCCACTAGAGCCTTCGATGCCCAGTGATCGATACGCCATTGATCCTGACTCACCGCTGGTATGCTCCACTGTTTTTCATTCATCATTCAGATGTTTAGACATTCTTTTGTTCACTGATGATTATGAGCTCATATTTGCAGCCACCACGAGGGTACATGGAGGAGGTGGTTGGACTGGTGGCCACATTCGAGGGCATGGTCCTGCGTAGGGAGGCACAGTTGTCTGTCGCGGGCATTCAGGTACCCTTCAGTTTTCTGGCATTTATCATACTTCTGATGACATGCTGATTTCTACTGCATCGATAGACTACTTGTGTAGAGCACATCTGACACATACCCCTCTTGTACACTGTATTTACATGCACCCACTTCACGTAGCCTTTGCCTGTATCTGCATCTGATGTATATATTTTGAATTGAACTTTTTGTTTTCAGATGCCTTCATGGTCCGGTCAGCCGCAGGCCAGGCCACCCGGGCCTCCTTGGGGAGCTGGGCCATCTGGGCCTTTTCAGGGGGCGGGGCCATCTCGGCCTTTTCGAGGAGCTCGAGGAGGGCCTGTCCGCAGATGCAGGGCTCACGTTGTGGAGGTGGAGCCTGAGGAGGAGGAGGAGGATGCTGAGGAGGAGGAGGAGGAGGCTATCGATCGTCAGTCAGAGACATCTGCTGAGGAGGGGGGCTCCGGTTTTGGCTCAGGGAATAGAGGCGAGGCTGAGGGGGATCCTAAGGATGACAGCTCCGACTCAGATGATGATGATGGCGCAGAGGTTGTTCCGCAGAAGAGGATGAGGAGTGCTTCTCATTCTCGTTCCCGAGGACATTGATGCCGCTATTTCCTGCTTTATTTTTCTTTTTGCGAGTAGTTTGTAGCACTTTGCACATTGTTAGGCAGTTTTATTTTTTTTTTTTTTGTAAAACTTGTACCTTTGTTTGTTGTAAAGCATGATGAAATGAAATAGCTTTTGAAAAAGTGTTTGTATTTTAAACTTTTAGCATCGTATCGCATCAATTTATTTTGCACAAAAATGAAATTGAATGGGAATGTGCATTGTGTAATCACCAAGTCAGGTAGTGAACCGACGCAACAAACTAAACAACTCACCTTACTAAGATATAACAGATCCTTAGGAAGTTTACAACTCGATAAGAAAAATGCAATAATGTTGACAATGCAAATAAACAAGACTTTAAACAAAGATTGTTAAAACAGAGCGCAATGACTCAAAAACACGAAACACGTCCGCTCGACATACAACTCGATAAGCAAAACAACAACTCGATAATCAAAACAACAACTCGATAAACAAAACGATAACAGAGTGTACTCCTGACGATCTGGGCATCGGAACGCATCCGAAACGGAGGGAGATGAAGGCCTTTGACTCTCCCGTTGCATGGAAATGCTTGGAACTCTCCCTCGAAGGGTAAAACAGGGCCAAGAGGATACACTGCAGCATTGCCGGCCACTTTTGGGAGCCGGCCGGCCATTTTTGTTGAGAGAGACAGCTGGCCGGCCAGTTTTGTAAAAAGTAAATGGCTGGCCAGCCAGAAAAGGTGGCCGGCCGGCCACTTAGTCCTGCAGCCACCAGATTTTTGACACGTGTCCCCGTGAATAGTGTTTTTCCTTCTATAAAAGCCTCAACTTCGGGAACATTCATTTCATCTTAGTTTTAGACAAAGATGGAGGCGTTTCTCGCAGAAAATGTCACATCTTGGATCTCTTCTCTAGATGGCTCGGAAAAGCTGAATTTCCGGGGTTTCGGCTTGAATGCACTATTCACGCTGAGCCGTACTCCGCTACAGCTTCCCTTTCTCCATGCCGCGGCAAGGTTCTGGAATCCAGTGACGCATGTTTTTAGCTTTGGCGGCCAAGAGATGTGTCCCACTTTCGAAGATTTTCAGGTTTTGATGGAGTCTGAATGCTCTGAAGTGATCTTGCCCCAGCTCCGTTTTGGCTATGCTCAGGTTTTAGGGCGGATGTGTGGGCTCACTGCGCATGACGCTCGATCTCTGATCTGCAGTGGGGAACTGGACATCCTCGGCTTGATCCATCGTTTTTCCGACGCCGGTGACCGCAGCAACCATCATTGGCAGGGTTTCCGGCAACACGCCCTCTGCTTGTGTTTGTTGTCTCACTTTCTGCTTTCCTCGGGCTTCAGCGGGGCTAGCATTCGCCTGATTGAAGTCGCCCAAGGTTTGAGAGAAGGAAAGAGTTGTATTGCCATGACCTTGGCCGAGACACTGATGGGCTTAGATTCTGTCTATCGCCGGGAGGCGACTAGGTTTGCTGGGAGTCCACTGCTGCTGCAGGTAATGTTTCCCACCCGACCTTACATATATATTTGCTCACATCACTCGACCCTCAGGCTCGATTTTTCTCACAAAACCCTTGTCTTACTTTTCTCTCATCGTACATCTCTCTGTTCTTTATTCTCTCATTTTCCATCCCTCCCCTAGGTATGGTTAATGGACAAGTTGCAGGTTGTGGACTCTTGCCCGGCCTATACAGCTCAAGGCTACTTCTTTCGACAGCGCCTAGTCAATGCTCTTGACGAAAGGTGGTGGTTCGATTGGATGTGCAATTTGTCCGCAGACGGCATTGCTTGGCGTTGCCCTTGGCTCAACCTCCCGGCAATGAGCTATAGTATGTCTCGGCTGATTGGGATCCAATTGATTGGTCTAACCCACTGCGTATTCTATTTTCCGTTCCGGTTCCTGCGTCAGTTTGGTCATGATCAGACCTGCCCACCGGAGGGGATTGAGTACCCAGCTGCTTTCCCGGTCCGGGGTGCACAGCTTGCTCGATATGCCACGGCATGGAGGACTAGAGAGCTCCTGGCCCCTGCTTCAACTTTCAGTTGTACTTTGTCCGATGAGTGCTTGGTTTGGCTCAATGAGGAGGCACAGGTTGGGCCTAGCTTGGCATCAGATGCTTCGTCCAGCTTTGGGAGGGGACGCAGAGATACTTGATTCAACTATGCCTCAAGTTTATTGCTTATTTAGCATTTTCAAGTTTTCTTTATGAATGTACTAAAAAAGCAACCTCGATTGTAATGCAAGAGCAGGAGAACTCTATTTTGAAATCAATGAAATTGAAGGTTATGGTACTGAAAATTTTCCGCTTTTGGTCCAAAAATGGTCTCAGTCGTAAAAAGATTGATTTGAACAAAGTCAACTTTTATTAAAACTTTTCAAAACTATTTTCGATGTGGATCAGAACTGGACACGCCGAAAATCTGTCACTGAGATGCACAACCCCAGATCCCTGCAACTGGAAAGTTGCCCCTAGTCTGAAGAACAATGCGGCACTGCACGGCAACGGAAAGTTGCCCCTTGTCTGAGTAACTTTGCACCGTCGCGGCAACGGAAAGTTGCCCCTAGTTTGAACAGCACTGTACCGGAGATCGCGATAAACGCTGATGGATAAAGATGACTGAGATGATCGAAATGGACAGAGTTGATCGGGGAAAAGTTTATGGCTGAACTTCAAGGTGAAGTTGCCTACGTATCCCAAAGATGGGAATCAAGCCTTACGTAGTTCAGGCTCGGGTTCACTAGAGTATTTTCACTCTCCTTTTGCGCTCTAACTTTTGCCAACGCCGCCCTTTGCGGGTTTTCAACCTTGCGAGCTCAGTTTTTATATTTTCTAATTTTTTGTGCTCTGACTTTTGCCTAGGTCGCCCTTTCGGGTTTTCGGCCTAGCGAGCCTCTCAAGGATAGTATTTCTTCAACTTGTCCCTATTGATCGGTTGTGAGAACTCCAAGCCATCTAGATCCATCAGAACCACAGCCCCACCTGACCAGATAGCATTGATGATGTAAGGACCAGTCCAATTGGGTTTGAACTTGCCCCTTAGGTCGTGGATGGGAGCTCGGTTGTCTTTGAGCACCAAATCTCCTTCTTTCAGATTCCTGGACTTAACTTTCTTGTTGAAAGCCCGGGCAATTCTGCGTTGATAGCCTTGGATGTGGTACAGTGCTTTCAGCCTCCTTTCATCAAAGAGCATGAGTTCTTCGAATCTGCTCTGCTGCCAATCTGCTTCGGCTATCTGGCATTCAGCCAATACTCGTAACGACGGAACCTCAATCTCAATGGGTAGAACAGCCTCCATTCCATAGGCCAATGAATATGGAGTTGCTCCAGTAGAAGTCCTGATTGAAGTCCTGTAGCCCCACAGAGCAAATGGCAGCTTGTCTGGCCAATCCCGATAGGTTCCCACCATCTTCCGCAGTATATGCTTGATATTCTTGTTGGCGGCCTCAACCGCTCCGTTGGTCTGCGGCCGGTATGTAGATGACTTATGGAAAGCCACATTGTATTTCTCCAACAAGTCTACCACTTCTTTCTTGAAGTGGGAACCATTATCTTAAATTATCTCGTTTGGCACCCCGTAGCGGCAGATGATGTTGTTCCTGATGAACTTTGCGACGTGCGACGCCTTCAACACCGCGTATGATTGGGCCTCGACCCACTTTGTGAAATAATCTATCGCTACCAGGATAAACTCATGCCCGTTTGACCCCTTCGGGGTAACAGCTCCGATCACATCAATTCCCCAGACTGAAAAAGGCCACGGCGAAGTCATGTTGTACAGTTTTGACGGCGGGATGTTCATGCGGTTTGCATGAATTTGACATTTGTGGCATCGCCGAACAAAACTAATACAATCCTCCTCCATGGTTGACCAGTAGTAGCCCTGTCTGAGAATCTTTCTAGCCAGCATTACTCCATTCATGTGTGCACCGCACTCTCCCCCATGGATGGCCTCCATCAGGCACTTTGACTCTTCGGCTTCCACACAGAGCTTATGCATTCCCAGATGACCCCTTTTGTACAGCTTTCCCCCGCAGATAATGAACTGAGCAGCCATTCTTCTGACGGCCCTCTTATCCTTGGCATTTGCCCCCGGTGGATATGTCTCCTTTTCCAAGAAGTTCCAGATGTCGTAATACCAGGGGTTGCTGTCTTGAACCTCATCTATGGCGGAAATTGACTCGTATGCCGGCACGAACTTCTGATCAATAATGACTGGATGCATCCGGACTCAGGACGGGATGTCTATCATAGAAGATAGAGTTGCTAATGAATCTGCAAACCTGTTGTTCTCTCTTACGAGGTGGGTGAAATTTAGCTTCTCAAACCAAGGAATTAACAAATCCAAGGTTTGGTGGTAGATTATCATCCTTTCCTCCTTGACTTTCCAATCTCCTTTTGCTTGAGACACAACAAGGTTCGAGTCCCCAATGACATCCAACCGTCTTGCCCCTAGTTCTAGGGCTGCTTCCAGGCCAGCAATACATGCCTCATACTCTGCTTCATTGTTGGAAACTTTGAACCGGAGCTTGAATGCTAAAGGGATACGGGAATCATCAGGCGCTATCAGCAACACCCCTATCCCATACCCATACTGGTTTGACGCTCCGTCAAAGTACATCATCCAAGTTTCATCTTCGACGTGCAGAATGGCTTCATCTGGGAATAGATACTCAACCGCTTCATCCCCCTCAACCGGGTGGTCGGCAAGGAACTCCGCTACCGCTCTACCTTTTACTGACTTGCGCGTTACATACTTCAAATCAAATTCGGAGAGTAACAGCAGCCAACGAGCTAGCCTACCCGTAAGTGCTGGTTTCTCAAAAAGATATTTGATAGGATCCAAACGCGAAACCAACATTACTGAGTGAGCTAATAGGTAGTGCCGCAGCTTCCTGGTTGCCCATACCAAGGCCAAACAAGCCTTCTCCAACGGTGTATAGCGGGTCTCGTAATCCAGCATCTTTTTGCTCAGATAGTAGATGGCTCTTTCCACTTTGTCTTCTGACTCCTGCGCGAGCATGCAGCCCATGGTAGTCTCAGTTACCGAAAGGTACAATATCAACGGTCTCCCTGGTTCTGGTGGTGACAACACGGGTGGGTTCTGTAGATACTCTTTGATCTGCTCAAAAGCTGCTTGACATCGGCCATCCCATTGGAATTTCTTTCCTTTCTTCAGGAGACCAAAAAGTGGTTCACAAGTCAAGGTTAATTTAGAAATAAACCGTCTTATGAATTGCACTTTACCCAGAAAGCCTCGCACCTCCTTTTCAGTCTTTGGTGGTGGCATTTCTAAGATGGCCTTGATTTTGGAAGGGTCGACCTCGATGCCCCTTTGTGTAATCAGAAACCCTAGCATCTTCCCCGCTGTAACACCAAACGTGCATTTCTGGGGATTCAGTCGCAGCCGAAACTCTTTGATCCTTTGAAAGAATTTTTGTAAGGCGGTGTAGTGGCCCTCTCTATCTTTGGACTTGACAATCATGTCGTCCACGTACACCTCGACCTCTTTATGGATCATATCATGCAATATTGTAGTTGCTGCCCGTTGATACGTAGCTCCAGCATTTTTCAACCCGAATGGCATCACTCTATAACAATATGTACCCCACGGGGTAGTGAACGCAGTCTTCTCCCGGTCTTCGGGTGCCATCACTATCTGATTATAGCCTGAGAAACCATCCATAAATGAAAGCAAGGCGTGTCCTGCCGTGAAATCCACCAATTCATCAATGTGTGGCAAGGGAAAGTCGTCCTTTGGACTGGCCCTGTTCAAATCTCTGAAGTCTACACAGACCCGAATTTTTCCGTCCTTCTTTGGCACCGGAACAATGTTGGCCAACCAAGTTGGATACTCAGATACCAGCAGGAACCCTGCGTCAATTTGTTTGGTGACCTCTTCCTTAATTTTGAGGGCCCAGTCCGGGCGAATCCTTCTGAGTTTCTGTTTGACAGGGCGGGCCTCGGGATCAAGAGGGATCCGGTGCTGTACAATCTCAGGATCGATTCCAAGCATGTCTTCGTAGGACCACGCGAAAACATCTTTGAAATCTTTTAATAAAGCGACTAAGCGCTCACGCTCTTCCGAAGACAACGTGGACCCGATCTGGACCAGCCGCGGGTCCTTCTCAGTACCAACATTCACAGTAGTGATTTCATCCATTAAAGGTTTAACTAATCTTTCCTGCTCTTGATCAATTAATCGTTGCAAAACTGGGGGAATTTCTCCCTCGTTGTTTTCATCAAAATTTTGAAAATTCTGATTTAAGCAATAAATCAAAGGCACAGAAAAATACTCGGAAACCACATCCACATCATTCTCATTAAATACTTCCAAGCCGTCAGATTCCTCTGTTACAACAGACTCAAAAGAAAATGAAAATGACGACCTAGACAAGACTGTGGCATCCGGGTTATCACCCCCAGGAATACCGGACCCAGACTCAGTCGAGCTGGAATCTGATTCTGACGCACAAGATTCGGTAGAATCAGATTCCGGCTCACTACCTGACCCGGAGCTGCTAGATAAAAAGCCTTCTTCATATTGCCAGATGAGAGAAGGTGCGATAGATGCATCCAAGATCGGCGCTGGAAAGCCCGCAGCTATTTCATCTCCAATCACAGAAACCGAAGAGTTATCCCCCAAGCACTCTTGGCCGATCGGAGGATCTGGTAGTAGACTCGCCAGTGCTACCCCCATTTCAAGCTCTGTGCTCTCAGGATCCACTACTTCACATTGCTCAACCTCAGTTGGTGGGTCTGTCTGCGCTTCGGCAACGTCATCCCCAGATAATTGTATGTCGAAGAAGATTTCAAAACCAGGCACGCGCGTCCCCTCCGCGTTTAGCCATGGCTCCGGGAAGCCGCAGAATGGAAAATCTTCCCCCTCCCGGACGAAGCGTCCGTTTAGGGTACCCCAGATGGGCCTGTGCATTAACTCAAATGGCTTCCCGGCCTTCTTTGCCCTGGCCCTTCCGGCCATTTCTTTTCCTTTCCTCACCCAATCCTCCTTGGTGGGCAGATAACCCAGTCCAAAGGCGTGGGGGTTGTGTGGCACTTCGGCCAATACTGAGACGCCCTTCCGGCCGCTTCTCCCTAAACCCATCCCGGGGGTATGTTTTAGCTTGTTCATGAGGTAAATAGATTGAGCACTAACGTACATACCCTCATTCACAGCCATGACATTCTGCACCACTTGAGCCTCGGCCAAAGTGAACCCCGACAAAAACACATCCTCCGTGCCGTGCTCGATCTCCAAGACAGGTGTGGACACTTCCGGCGGCGGATGGATTGACGAATTCCCAAAAACAATTGCTACCCCTTTCCCGTGGGGGTACTTTAGCATTTGATGTAGAGTGGAAGAGACTGCTTTGACCTGGTGCAACCACGGTCGCCCCAAAAGTAGGTTAAAGGTTGCGGGAACGTCCAAGATATGAAATTCGATGTTGTGTTGTCCTGGACCAACCTTTGTTTGAATTTTAACAGTCCCCATCACTTCTCTGCTGGTATTGTCGTATGCTCTGATTACTTGGGTAGTTGGGACGAAGTCCACGGGTTTCAACCCGATTGCATATGCCGTTCTGGTCGGGCAGACATTAATCGCAGACCCGGTATCAACAAGTACCACCGGTATCCACTTATCTCTACATTCGACAGAAATATAGAGAGGTTTGTTATGACTTGTGCCCTCAGGCGGTAGTTCCTTGTCCGAAAAGGTTAATGCCGGGGAACCTCCTTCCGGAAAAACCAGCCCAACCAGCTGTTCAGGCATGGTGTCTATGGAGAGTTTGGACTTGTCCATAGCAGATAGGACAGCTTCTCTATGTACTCGCGATGCCATTAGCAGTCCCCAGATGGAGATGTCTTCTTGTATCTTCTTTAATTGTTTCAGCACAGCTTCCTCTTCAATCTGCTTCTCCTTCTGTTTCTCCGCTTCTCTATCCTTCCCGGATGCCTCGGGTTGGTCCAGGTGTGGGGGTTTGAAGTACCGCCCACTTCTCGTCATGTGGTCGACCTCATCGAGGTACCAAGTGTCATCCGGTTGATTACTCCCCCGGTCTTCATCCGTGTGGGCAAGACATAAGTCATCGTCTTCTCACCACATTCCATCGGCAGCCAACAGACACCTGTCTGGCTCCAGTTTAGTTGTACTCACAGTATTCTCTGTCCACATGCTCACAGCGTTCTCCATCTTTGTGCACACAGCACTTTCAGTCCCCTCAGGGCCTTTAGCTTTCCTAATTCTCTCAGCCTCCTCAAACTTTTCTCGTTCTAGCTGCATCAGTACAGCTGCTTGTTCAACAATTCCCGTATCTGTAATGCCCATGTCTCGAGCGGAATTCTTAGCACCGGCGCTCTCCGGCGATACAACTTGACTTTCGGCCATTCCGGCCACAACTGATACTTCTGCCCCTGCCGGGCTCTGTTCTAGTTGGGCTTCCCCCACTGCATCTGGTTGATCTTCGAGCCATCCAGTGGCCTCCTCTGATCCCTCATAATCGTACCAATTGATTGACGCATCCCTCAGTTCCTGGTCGTCGAGAAATTGCAGGTTGGCAAAGTCCTCCTCTACGGCTGTCAGATTATCTGCCCATAGCCCAGATCCGTCCCCCCGGATCATGCATAGCTCTCCTGTCTCTGGCAATTCCATACCTAGCCCAATTCGGCTTGTTGATAGGATGTACTTGCTTGGATCATAGGCTCCCCCAGTAAAACTCCGTCCAGTCCCGGATTCAACAATCTCATTCTCTTCCAAAATCTGCCCTGCCCTGTCTTCGACGGTCACCACCATCGGTTCTGGTTGGGTTTTGGAGATGTCCACCATGCACAAGAAATCAGTGCAATCGGGGAGGAGCACCTCTGGCTTGGGTAGGTGGGTGGGTGTAATATAGATGCTAGGATCGTAAGATGCGACCCCAGTCTGGATAAAATTAATTCTTTTGGGAGGGAGAGGTTGGTTATGTGGTGGGAGAGGGTTGGTTGTGACATTGGGTTTATCAGGAGGCGCGATCACCTGTTTGTCAATAAGATCTTGGATCTCATGACGCAATCTGTAACAACAGTCGGTGTCGTGACCGTGTTGTTGGTGATATGCGCAGTACTTTGACGGGTCGTAAGAGGGGGGGAGTGGATTCGGTAATGGCTTTGGCTCCAGGGGTTTTAAATGATTTTTTCTGATCAATATTCCCAGAACTTTGGTCAGGGGCATATATAGTGGGGTAAAGGTTCTTTGGCCTCGTGGTTGGAATCTGTTGGTTTGTGTGTTGCTTCCGGACGCGCCGGAGAAGGGTGTGGCAGTCATGGGCCTTGGAGGGGGAGGGGGAGTGGTGGTGACCATACTAACTTCCGAGGCTCTCGTATTTGCAGCGCCACTCGGGCCCGCATTGTTGTTACGGTTGAAGGTCCTCCTCGGTTGTTCTCTGTCGTGGTCAAACAGACCTTGTTTCATTGCGTCTTCGATTTGCACCCCCATCTCATGTAAATCTGCGAAAGTAGGGAAGGGGACTACAATCATTCTCTACATCAGTTTTGGGTGGAGATTGCGCACAATCATCCGGATTTGATCTTTGTCAGTGGGCCTTAAAGTCATCATTGACGCCTTTGCCCTCCATCGGATCACAAAGTCCGAGAAAGTTTCCTTGGGCTCTTGCCTTGTCGTTTCAAGATCACGAGTTGTGATCTCGATCTGAGTGTTGTACGAATACTGCGCGACAAAGGCCTCAACCATCTCATCCCAATTCTTCTTCACTTCATCTTGTAACTTTGCGTACCAATGGGAGGCCACACCCGACAGGGTTCGGCCGAATAATGAAAGCTTTTGTGGTCGTGTTAGGCCCATTGGCCGCAAGATGTCTGCAAACAGTCGGATATGGACCATGGGGTCGCCGGACCCATCAAAGCGGTCGATTTGTGGCATTTTGAACCTATCGGGGAGTGTTACGGCCTCCTCGGTTTATCCATCTTTGATATCCAGCATAGCCTTGACCCCTTGGGATTTCTTGAAGAGCTTCTCCAGTTTGCTCAATTTCAGAGCTGTATGATCAACCTCGACCTCAAATGGAGAGTCCGGGTGATTGGATGTATGGACCTTGGACAGTTGTGGTGGAAGCGGGGGCGGAGCGGGCCCCGTTGGAAGATTCGTGTCCTCTTGCGGGTTCTGGATAGTCGGTACAGTATTCTAGGTGTTTGGAGGAGCGTTCTGAACAGCAGGTGTCTGCTCAGGTAATGGAGCCCTCGCCGGAGGAGGAATTTCTTGTGAAACAGATGCTGTATTTTGTTGTTGCAGTCTGGTAATCAGCTCAGTCTGCTGGGTCATAATCTCGGATTGTTGCTTGGCGAGTTCATCCCGGCGAACGGCATCCTGTTGCATGGCCCGCATGGTTTCCTGCATTTGGCGCATCATTTCCTCAACTCCTGTTGGTGCCGTCATACTGTTTTGATTTGTCTGAACTACTGGCAGATCTGTCTCAATGGGGATCTCAATCCAACTGTCCACTGATGGGGGAAACCACTGTTCTGGTGATCTCTGTTCAGATACACTGCGCTTTTTCTGCTTCCTTCTGGTAACAGGGGGTAGAGAATGGAACACTGGCTGTCCGTCGATTAGATCCTCAGATCGATGGAGTCGACGACCTCGTGTCCAAAGTGCTTGGGAAATGCCTGCTGGGTTGGAATCAATTGTGCTAAAGACTGACCCTAGCAAAAGATAAATAAAGCGAAAAGGAAATAAATAAACAGATAAACGGGCAGCATAACAGCTTAAAATAAAATGCATGACACACAGTCGGGCATAATCAACACACAGTCAATAAGCTGAATAAACACTATCCTCAAACACTGATTATTATCCTTGTATCACTGTCCCCTAAAACAGAATCTGATACCCGCAGATAGCTGATTCTCAAATACTGGCTGATGCCCGCAGGCCTGATACCCATAATACCGAACTGATGCCCGCAGGCCTGATACTGACAATACTGAACTGATGCCCGCAGGCTTGATACTCAAACTCATATACTGATCTGATGCCCGCAGGCCTGATACTGACAATACTGAACTGAAGCCCGCAAGCTTGATGCCCAAACTCATATACTGATACATGCATTCCTGTAGAGACGCACTCTAAAGCACATAACAGATAAGTGAGAGCCAAAACACCCCTATGTTGGGGTAGGGTTTCCCTGTCCTATTGTGTCAGGAGCTAGGGTTTCACTACGCACGCAGCGGTTTCAAACAACCTATAAACGGGTGAGCAACCTGTCCTAATTTGGAATAGTCACTATGGATCCGAATATGCACTAGGTCGAATGGTCAAAGAGGGTGCCCCGGTAAAACCGGGGTTTGTGTTCCCATACTGGCAGAGCCCACAACCGGTCAGCCTTATGGTCATGCCTTGACAAGACAAGCCTCCGGCAAACCGTTCAGGAATAGCAGATGGCAAACACGGTGTCCTAGGCGCACCAATGCAAATGCAATGCAAAGAATCACACAAGTGTAGTAAAAAACAGATATCATGAGTTCGAGTCAAGTTCTCTAAATCCCCAGCAGAGTCGCCAGAAACTGTAGCAAGCCCGCGGGGGACCTCGCCACAGCTCGGACTCGACTTTCGTCAGTCACGGTTCTAAATCTGAACCAAAGAGTCCAAATCCGGCAAATCGTTTTGAGAAAACTGATTTTTTGAAAGAAGTGCCAAACATGGACTGCTTTGCCAGATACAGAGTCGCCACCTAAATATTTTATTTTGGGAAATTTAGGAAACCCTGACTCGGTGCCAAAAGGCCACGTGTCCGTCATCACCAAAGTTGCCTCGGCTCGGGAACATGGGTACGATTGGGGAAGGTCACTTCGTGAGCACCCCCGCTCGCCCGGTCGTAGACCGGCCTCTACTAACCATGATATCAATTTTTGAAAACTTTGTGTGTCCTTATTCCGGTTATTAGCCTAGGTTACTATGTGATGCGCACAGCATACAAGTATAGACTGGGTCGCCCGAATTGGAACGAAACATTTCATGTTTGTTTTTGAAAAAGGTTTTGCTACCCGCAGGTAGGCTTGAAACATTTGATGATTTATTCCAATTCAGATAACCCAACCTTCACCCACAGGCATTCAGGCAGTTATATCATATAAGCACATAGCCCCATGGTAAGCATGCTATTCATGGCAGTCACTCACACGCATGCAAGGATGCTAAATCATAAAACTTACCGGGTACTCCGAGCCAAAACAGAAACTTCATTAGAAATCATGCATGGTCCTAAGTATATAGAAATGCCTAATGCAACACATGCAAAAATGCAATTATAGCAGGCTCGGCTATTCTAAGATGGCATATGAAATGTTACAACATATCATGTATTCAACTTTGAAATTGAAAGTACAATGCAGTTAGTATGATGCGCCGAGCCCGGTGCATGCAAAATAGATGAATGAATGCAAACATGCTATCATACTGTATGCTAATTGAAATATGCCCTAATCTAACCATCATAAGCGGATAAATAAAAAGGGAGAAAGACGTGGGGTTGGAAGACATACATCACACTCACGCACGCTTATTACAGTTGCGCCCTCGCGCAGAGGGTCCGAATAAATAATACAGTCCAAATATTACAGTCCCGAATAAAAGAATATTACAGTCCAAAATATTACAAAATTCTAATTAATTAATGAATTAACTAAGAAAGCAAATAAAACTGGCGTGCAAGCCAGGGACTCCCTTGCTTCTGATGGATGATGCATGTCCGGGTTGTCTTGCGCAGAAATCCACCGGAATGCCCCAATTAGCCTCTGTTTACACCTGTTCTTGAAATGCGTGCCAAGCCCCAAAAAGGTTGCTGATTCTTTGTTTTACTACAACAGAGAGCAGGAAAGGGGCATAGCAATGTATTTGCACAGATATATGCATGTCTCGATCCTCGTGCCACCAATCACGCATACCGAGGCATGATGGCCGAGGAGTCGAAATGCACAACTCAATATAGGATGAATGCACATGAAACTACAGCTAAAACCTAACTCCATCATGGATGATCCGGAGTGTCGGTGACTGGGGAATTGAGACACATTCCGTCACTCGGAGTACGAAATGTACCTCGTTTCCCGTGCCCGGGCTAACTCCTATTCCGGACACGATGCAATATGCATGATATGCATGAAATGTAACTAGATACAATCCTAACATACACAATGCTATGGAAATGAGATGCCTCGAAATACGTGCACACGGGCACGCAAGCTGAGAAAATGACAGAATGCAATCTAAGATACATCCTAGTATGCACAATGCTATGAGAATGAGATGCCTCGAAATGCGTGCACACGGGCACGCAAACTGAGAAAATGACAGAATGCAATGCAAGTGACTAAAATGGCATGGAAAATGCAACATGGACTTATACTAACATGAGTGAGCCTCAGCCACAATCACATAAGAAGCCGGTTGATGAAAATGAAGTGCCTCGAAATGCGTGCACACGGGCACGCCTACCGAGGCAATGGCATACGCAATGCAAATGACAAGAAAACATGATATGGGCTTATACCAACATGAGTGAGCCTCAGCCACACTCACATAAGATGCCGGCGGATGCAAAATGAAGTGCCTTGAAATGGGTGCACACGGGCACGCAAACCGAGGCGATAGCGGAATGCAATGTAATGACATGAAAGCATGATATGGACTTATGCCAACATGAGTGAACCTCAACCACACTCACATTGGATGCCGGTAGATAAAAATGAGGTGCCTCAAAATGCGTGCACACGGGCACGCAAACCGAGGCGATAGCGGAATGCAATGTAATGACATGAAAGCATGATATGGACTTATGCCAACATGAGTGAACCTCAGCCACACTCACATTGGATGCCGGCGGATAAAAATGAGGTGCCTCGAAATGCGTGCACACGGGCACGCAAATCGAGGCGATAGCGGAATGCGATGTAATGGCATGAAAGCATGATATGGACTTATACCAACATGATTGAGCCTCAGCCACACTCACATAGGATGCCGGCGGATGAAAAATGAAGTGCCTCGAAATGCGTGCACACAGGCACGCAAACCGAGACGATAGCGGAATGCAATGCAAATGACATGAAAACATGATATGGACTTATACCAACATGAGTGAGCCTCAGCCACACTCACATAGGATGCCGGCGGATAAAAATGAGGTGCCTCGAAATGCGTGCACACGGGCACGCAAACCGAGGCGATAGCGGAATGCAATGCAAATGACATGAAAACATGATATGGACTTATACCAACATGAGTGAACCTCAGCCACACTCACATAGGATGCCGGCGGATAAAAAAAATGAAGTGCCTCGAAATGCGTGCACACGGGCACGCAAACTGAGGCGATGATGGAATGCGATGTAATGACATGGAAACATGATATGGGCTTATACCAACATGAGTGAGCCTCAGCCACACTCACATAGGATGCCGGTTGATGAAAATGAAGTGCCTCGAAATGCGTGCACACGGGCACGCAAACCGAGGCTATGATAAAATGCGATGCAATGACATGAAATGGATAGCAATCATTCTAATGGAATTTCAGCAGTAAAATATGGGGGAAAACAGTCCCGAAATGAGGCGAAATGATACCAAATGCATGGAATTGTCCCGAAATGCGAATTTAGGCACCCGAAATGGCCTATAGCTATGCCAAACATGCACAACATGGACATGCAATGCAAAGACAGAAGCTAGACAGTCCCAAAAAAGGCACTTTCACAGTTATAAACATGGCCAAACAGCAAGCATAGGTAGGGTAAAAATGGCATGCAAGAATAGGGGCCAAAAGAGGGGTAATGAAGCAAGTGATATAAGCAAAATCCAAACTGAAAAATTTCCTTCTACAACATTGAAGAGGGACCAAAAATATGAATGTTTACAGTATATGGCAATCCTCGAATCAATATACAAACATGCTAAAAAAGGGCACAAGATTGAGGCTCAAAAGGTGCTATAACATGAAGTATACAAAATAATCACCAAACAGAAAAAAAAAAATGTTAATGAAACATGAAGTATAGGCCAAAACAAGGCCACTTTCAGTTCGGACCAAGGTCCAAAAACAGAAGCAAAGAGGGCTGCCAATTTATGCAAAAATGGGGTCAAATAAGGGATATAACTACAAGTGACACATGGAGGCACCAAATGGTGAAGGGCCCTTCAACAATGTTGAAGAAGGGCCCAAAATAAGCACATTCACAGATTACCTCATGCTCAAAAACAGATTACTCATGGGCCAAAAATAGCATGCAAGATTATGACATACAAGAGGATCAATGAAGCAAGTGCATCATGGAGGGCTCAAACAGGGTTGAGCCCTTAATGAAAAGTGAAAATGAGCTCAAAAGAGGGTCCCTTTCAGTTAGGGCCGGAGCTTGAAAAAAAAAGCATGTAGGGCTTAAAAATAGATCAAGAAAAAGGGTCAAAGAGGAGAAATGTTACTCACCCTTGAAGACTAAGACTTTTATTGCTTCTTGGATCAATTTGCAGCTCCTTTTGCCTTTGAGAAACCTTCCTTGTTGCTGGAAATGAAGTGGTAATGGTAGAGCTTGGTGGTGTAGAAGAAATGGTGCTTAGGGACTTAGAGATTTTCAAGGAAATGAGAGGTATAGAGATGGAGTTGTGTATGGAAGCTTGAAGGTGAAGTTTTCTAACCCCAACAAATGATCTAGCTTGCTTGCTATATAGGCCAACAAGGGGGTGTAAAGGTGGGGGAAAAGGAGACAAACTTTCCCCCACAAAATATCCCCCGGATAAAGATCTTTTCTGGGGGATAAAGCTCCACAGCTGTAAAGTGCACAGTGCCAAGATCTCGGCCGGCCAGTTACTTTTGCTCCAGGTGGCCGGCCGGCCACACCCCCTAGCCGGCCGGCTAGGGGTCAAAAGGGTCAATCAGATTTTCTGGCCGGCCACCACTTGATAGTGTCCTCCTATGTGTGTACAACACAACCCTGTGGTTCAAAGTTCAGGAAAGTGGGTCCAAGGGGTTCAACATTAGCTCGGAAAGAGGGGTTCAAAAGGGTCAGGTGGAATTACTGGCCGGCCACCAACTTTTAGGGTCCTCTCATGTGTGTACATCACAAATATGTGGTTCAAAGTTCTAGAATGTGGGTCCAAGGTGTTCAACATTAGCCCGGAAGTGTGAAAAAAGGGCGCCGGAGGGCGTCGGAGGATGTATAACTGGTTGTTGCAACAATTGTTGGCCTCCCACCCTTCAGTGACCTCCCTGGTGATAAAATAGAGGTACCTGCCAAAAATGAACGAAAACCGTTGCAAAACGAATGCTCGGGGACCAAAACACGCAGTTCGAGGTCCCGAAAATGGGCTGTCAAGCACCAAAAGTGGCACTCGGCCACGAAGTGGGTTTCTCAGACCCCAGTGTCCCTCAAAAGGGAGTATAAAGGAAGTATGCCAAAAATCAGAACAAACGGAGATGGTTGGGCGGTCCAGAACCGAGGCACACGGCCAACGATCCCGAAAAATCGGAAACCGGACTCCGAAATGGGCAAAATGGCCTACGGCCACCCAATGTAGCCTACGGACATTGAGAGATGGTCTATAGGACCTCTCCCTTCCCTCAGGAAAAGAAACAAAGAAAACCGAGCCTGGTTCGCAAACCGAGGCAAAGCACAAGAGAGGGTTCGGAAGTTCGGAGGCAGGGCTCACGGGCGCAACTCAGAAATTTCTGAACAAGCACATTATGCAACATCACCAAGCGCTCAATCAGTGACGTCTGAGTCTTAAGGTCGGTCAAAAATGGGGTGTCTACACACACATGCACGAATGCCAAGGACCGAACCTGAGGCATGAAATACCACTCTACCAAAACATGGCAAGGGATGAAAGATGGCATACAAACATGCAATTTACAACTCTGAAATATGATTCTCAATGGTCCCGAATCATGCCAACATGGCACACAATGCAAGCTAGGGGGCCCAGGTACCGAAACTAGTGAAGTGCGTTACATTAGAGGTACCCAAAGCAATGCACCAAAGGCAAAACCAACCCCAAACAGACCCTAGGAAGGTCTGAAACAGTGGAAAATTGGCCTAAAATGATGGCTCAACAAGCATGAAAATGAAGCTCATTCAATGGTCGGTAAACAAGGCATTCAAGCCCGACTCTCAAGCACACTTAAAGAGATGAAAATATGGCAATATGTCATTCATATAGGCTCTAAAATGTGATGTAAAATGGCCTCAAAACATGAACACACCTCAGCACATGCATGCAATGGACCTCAAATCTCAAAGTTAAGCATGGGTATTGAGCTACAAGCATGCAAAACAAACATCATTCAATTATGAGACCCAAAAACAGAGCTAGGGAAGTCCAAAATAAGCACAATATCAGTTTATGACATGGCCAAAAAGTGCTAAAATCAAGGGCCCACAAAGCATGCAAAGAAAGCTAGTGAACCATGAGTTGTTCTACAACTATATGAAGCATATGAAAGCTCATTAAACCAGCCAAAAAAAAGATGTATGCCATGCCAAAATATGCCCAAATAACCACTGAAACTCAGTCAATGCATGCAAAAATGATGAGCTCCTTTGGAAGGGCAACAAAGCTAGTAAAGAGAATGAGGGGTGAGAGGGTCACCCCTCTATGATTTTGGAGTTCAAAGACACATCAAACCCACTAAAAATCCACTGGATTTCAGTGGCTGAAAGGCCAATGCAAATGCTCAAATGCATGGCTCAAAGCATAAGGAAATGAAGCATGCAAGGAAGAAGATGACTCCAAGAAGAAAAGTGACCTCAATAAAACTTAAAGAGGAGGTCAAAAAAGGACTTTCTTCAGTTTAGGTCGAAGTCCAAAAATGCTCACAAATAGGGCTAAGATTTGAAGCAAAATAAGCCTTAAAAGAGAGATGGAGCAAACAAGAAGGTAGATGGCCTCAAACAGAAAAGTGTCCTTAAACAAAGTTCAAGAGGTGCTCAAAATAAGACACTTTTCAGTTCATGCCAAATCTCAAAAATGCTTGCAAATGGAGCTAAAGTATAGAGCAAAATAATGCAAAAAAAAGGGTAAATGAAGACTTACCCTTGTAGCACAGCAATGTAACAACTTCTGGACCAAGAATGTGAGCTCTCAACCCTCTGCAAATGACCTCCAAGGTGCTGGAATGGATGGTGGAGGTGGTAGGCTATGAGGTGTAGTGTAAAATGGCCAAGAATATTAGGGTTTGGAGGCTTGAAATATAGAGATAGAGGGAGTTGTATGTATGCTCCAGCCAAAACTTTTTAACCTTGCAAAATGGAGTTGAGAGCTTGTCTTATAGAAAACAAAGGGCCATGGCTTCTCTAGGAAGCCTCAAGTAAAGGATGCAAGCTTCTAAAGGAAGCTAACCAAAAGGGTCAAGCTTCTTGAGGAAGCTAGACCAAAAGGGTCAAGCTTCCTCAAGAAGCTTGGCCAAAGGGTCAAGCTTCTCTTAGAAGCTAAGCAAAGGGACCAAAGCTTGTTTAAGAAGAGAAACAAAGGGCTCAAATCTCGGAAAGTGGGTCAATTGCTTCACAATTGGCACAGCTGGAACACACTCAGAGAGACAAAACAGAGGGTAGCTGGCCGACCAGTTCAAGTGGTCGGCCAGCCACTTGCCCTGGTCGGCTGACCAGGGATCAAAAGGTTCAAGGCCTAAAACTAGTCGGCCATGAAGCCTTTGAAGTTAGCTTTCCAATTCCGCAAACCTTGCATTAAAATTCCTCCTGTGCAAAAAGTTATGCCTGTTTTGGTGAAGCCACACAGATTCGATCCAACCGGACTTCAACCAACCATATCTCCCCCACCCAGACATGGCTTTAGGAGATTGTTTTTACTAAAAACTGAAGCCCCGGAAGTCTCCTTTCCAATGGAAACAACCTTGCATCAAAATTCCCCCTGTGCAAAGAGTTATGCCCGTTTCGGTGGAGTCGCGCAGTTTCGGTCCTACCCGGATTCATGCCGAATTTCTCCCAAACTAGTTTTCCTCTGTCTTCTCCTCTTTTCTTCAACTCCAAACCCCTAGACAAGGTATTTTGAAAGTTTTTTTTAAAGATTTCATCTCTCTTTCATTCATTTCCACTTTGTCCTTGCTCAGTTTACCGAAAAGCGCAACATTTGACAAAATGCGAGCCTCGGAATATCGTGAAAACTTTATTTCAGAAACGTTTTAAAAGAGAGGGTTTTAAGGTCTAAAATCTTTTGATCAAGAGTGTTTTGGTCCAAAAAGGGGTATGAAGTTGAGATTTGACTCTCTCCCTGTAGAAGAAACTGAACCTTTCCCCTGCACAACTACCAAAACCATCAATCGCGTCCAAGTCTTAAAGGTGGTCAAAAATGGGGTGTCTACAGTTGCCCCTCTTTGACAGAACTCGGAAGTCAAGAAGTGACAGGAGTGAGTGTCAAAGCCCAGAGATGACCCATTTTTGACAAGGCCGAAGACTTGGACAAACAAACAAAATATAAATAAATAAATGGTTGTGCCCGCAGGCTGTCTACGTATCCCTTTGCAAGGAATCAAACCAGCATAGTTCAGGGGCAGGATGCAAAATGATATGCTGGAAGATTTTGATAATTGGACTTATATGCCGGGCGAAGCCAGTTTGAAAGTTGGACTTATATGCTACGCTAAGCCGGTTTAAAAATTCATGATTTATGCAATGCACTGTAATGACTAAAATGCAATGTAATAGCTAGGAAAAGGGAGGTACCTTACAGGGGCAATTGGCAATGACTTACCTCGGCAATGTCCTACCTCACGCTGATGTGGGAATCTTCCTCTTCTTCTTAATTGAACCAAAGGTACTACTTTTCTCCCTGGCCACAGTCGCAGCTTTCCCAATTCTCCAACAGGGTGACAGACTAGGTTAGTTCAGTATCCAGAATTGAGGCGCATACATATGCTATCTCAATCTATGGGGCTGCCATACAGATTTCAAGCCACGGATATACCTCTGGGTATTTAAACCAGACTTTAATCTCGAAAATCCTAAACCTTTGCATTCTAGGCATAAGCCATTCGAACTCTAGTTTCCACCTTCTCAGTTGGTCTCCTAGGAACGCACCGCAAACACAAGCAGGTGGCTATACCAGACCACCGGAAGTCGTTCGGGCAGGACAAACACCAAAGGAATTGCACCTTTAGAGGATTTAAGGTCTCCTAGACCGGAGAGTGCACAAGATAGTGTGACGAAATGCAAGTAAAATGCAAGTACGATGCGTAAAACAGCACGAATGATGATGCAGGATTTAAGGTCTCCTAGACCAGACAATAAAACAGATACGATGCAATGGATGTAATAGATGTGATGCAATAAATAATAGATGCGATGCAACAGAGAGTACAATAGAGGCAAAGGGTGAACACACTCCAACCACGCTGGACTCGTGAGTGGAGGAAGAACAAAGAAAATCAATCACGAGCGCGTTCCACGCAACCTAAGATAAATTCCAAACACGCTGAAATCGTGTGAGGAAGGGGAGGCTCCAATCACGCTGAAATCATGAGAGGAGGTCCAAAAACAACCCGCCCAGCGCGTCTACAACGTAACCTGGGATAAATTCCAAACACGCTGAAATCGTGTGAGGAAACGAACACTCTAACCACGCTGAAATCGTGAGAAGAGGTCTGAAAACAACCGTTCAAGTGCGCGCACAACGCAACCTGAGATAAGATCCAAATACGCTGAAATCGTGTGAGGAACGGGACACTCAAACCACTCTGAAATCGTGAGAAGAGGTCCAACAACCCGCCCAGCGCGTCTACAACGCAACCTGGGATAAATTCCAAACACGCTGAAACCGTGTAAGTAATGGGACACTCAAACCACGCTGAAATCATGAGAGGAGGTCCAAAAATAACCCGTCCATCGCGTCTACAACGCAACCTGGGATAAATTCCAAACACGCTGAAATCGTGTGAGGAAAAGAACACTCTAACCACGCTGATATCGTGAGAAGAGGTCTGAAAACAACTGCTCAAGTGCGCGCACAACGCAACCTGAGATAAGATCCAAACACACTGAAATCGTGTGAGGAATGGGACACTCAAACCACGCTGAAATCGTGAGAGGAGGTCCAACAACCCGCCCAGCGCATCTACAACGCAACCTGGGATAAAGTCCAAACATGCTGAAATCGTGTGAGGAAAAGAACACTCTAACCACGCTGAAATCGCAGGAAGAGGTCTGAAAACAGCCCGCCCAGCGCGTCTACAACGCAACCTGAGAAAGTCCCAGAGGACAACGATCCCAAACGCTGCTCAGCGTAAAAGGATAAATGGTAGAAGATAACACAAGATGCAAATAAATGCAAGTAAGGTGTGCATGACAATACAACGAGCGTGCGTGACAACGCAAGTAAAGGTATGCATGACAATACAACGAGTGGAAGAGTGCATAACAATGCGGGTGGAAGGGTGCATAACTTTGAAGCAGGCTTGATCTTGCACTTGAGGTAGAGGCACACTCATACTTCAGAGCATTGACAAGGCTTGAAAAGGTACATCTGGAATACAATCACTAAATTTTCTAAAGTTGAAGCACACTCAGATGCTTCGATTTTCACTCTTTTTCTTTTGCTTTGTAGTCCGGAACCAATATAGTTTCAGATAGGTCCTGGTTCTACTATTCTCACATGGCCTGGGCTAAACCCTGCAGTTTTACAAAAGAACAAATCCTATTTTGCACAAATGCAGAAAATGGCACGGCACTCTAAGCACAAAACAAATCATTTTGAAATTGAGAAATGAGTTCTCGATCGGGTATTGTGCCTACGACTGAACACAGCACACCACGACTCAACAACGGAAGACAAAAGGTAAACAAACCTTGACACATCGAGACACACTCGGAACGACTCAAAGCAAGAATCGAAACAAAACAAAACAAAAAGACACGACACACAGACGTGTTACAAAGACGAGAGACCTCTCAGTTCGCGAGGAGCCAGTTTCTCCGAGTATTGCTTCCCACCCTTTCTAATTTGTGATTCTCACATCACTCGGCCCTCGAGCTCTGTTTTTTTTGAAAAAAAAAAAGCCCTTTTCCTCACTTTTTCTTTCAGTGCACATCTCTCTATTCTTCAATCTCTCATTTTTTATCCCTCCCCTGAGTGGTTGATGGATAAACAGAAAGTTGTGGGCTCTTGCCCCTAGCATTCCACTAGATTTTTCTTCTTGTTCACAACAGTGAGCTTTTCCCATATAGGGGTTGTGCTACAGCTGGGTGTGTAGCAAATCTGAAGCTAACATCGGTTAATGATCCTCTGCTGGGAAGTTTGGACGTGATCAGATCTGTCCGGATAAGGGAGTGGAATATCTTGATCCATTCCAGTTCGTGCTTCGCACTTGGCTCGATACCTCACTGCTTGGAGGATGAGAGAGCTTTCAGCCCTTTTGCGGTCAGCTTCAGTGGTGCCCTTTTCTGGCAGGTAGAGTGCCCTTCTTGGCAAGTATGGTGCCCTTTTCTAGCAAGTATGTTGACAATGGGGAAAAGACAGAACACTTGACTAAACTGTGCCCCTAGTTCATCATTTTGACCATTTTTTATTTTTGGCTTTCTACTAAAACAATTTTGACCCAAATGAGAGTTAGATTAGCATACTTGTTCAATTTTTGATTTAAAATCATGCAAGTCAAGTTGTGAGCACTGAAAATTTTCCTTTTTTGGGTCTAAGAAATGGTCCAGTTTTGAAAAATGGAATACTTTTCGAGAAAATTAATCAACCTCAGTAAAAATTCTCAAAACTATTTTTGTAGATGGCCAATGCTCAACGAGCACGGAACCTACCCTCGAGATGCACAACCTTAGATCTAAAACAATGGAGAATTGTCCCTTGTCTCAAGGACGCTGCATTGCAACGGAAAGTTTCCCCTTGTTTGAATGGCACCACAGCACATTGTAGTCAGCCCTTAGAGTAACAAACATAACCAAATCCTCAGCTATAGAGAAGACAAAGATGACCAGAACCATCGCATGGACACAATCGAATTTGAATTGTTTTACGGCTGGACTTCAGAATGAAGTTGCCTACGTATCCCAAAGATGGGAATTAAGCCTTACGTAGTTCGGGGTTAAGGTACACTCGGGTATTTAACCTCTCCTTTTGTGCTCTAACTTTTGCCAAGGCCGCCCTTCCGGGTTTTCAACCTTGCGAGCTTTGTTCTTCTTTTCTTTTCAATTCTTTTCATTTCTTTTTTTTTCTTTTTTCATCTTTTCCTTTCGTTTTCTTCATTTTTCTTCTTTTCTTCTTCTTCTTTTTTTTTTTGCATTTTTCTTTTTTTTGTTCTTTTTTTCTTGCTCTAACTTTTGCCTGGGTCGCCCTTCCAGGTTTTTGGCCCAGCGAGTCTCTCAAGGGTAAAAGTGTAGTTTTGTCACTGTCAAATGGTTTTGAGATCCTTAAGTCATCTGAATCCAGGAGAATGGCTGCCGTTCGCTGACGATGCAGGAGTCCATCCAATGGGGGCTGAATTTGCCCCTAGTGTTGTGGATAGGAACTCAGTTGTCCTTCAACAGTATTTTCTTCTTCCTCCCTTCTGGGATTTGGCATTCTCGCCGATCTTCGTTGATTTGCAGAATGATCCATCTTCAGCTCTTCGAGCACAATCGGACATCTTTCTGCCTCTAGGTCGAGGGCTACTTCGAATCTGGCCACACAGGCCTCACATGGCGGTTGACCATTGAACATTCTGAGTTAAGGCACAAGGTTGAAAAGCAAAGGGGGGGTCGAGTCTCAAGGCTGAGAGCGATCCTAAGCTGCATAATCTCAAGGGCGATTCCACACAGGTCTTCGCAGGACTGCGCAAAACATTTTTGTTTTGAAATCTTTTAAGAAAGCGACTAATCGCTCGTGCGGAAGACAATGTAGAACCAATCTGGATCAAGCTAGGATCTTTCTCAGTACTCACATTAACAAACATGATTTCATTCATTAAGGGCTTAGCATGTCTCTCTTCCTCTTAGTTGATCAAATTTTGCAAAACCCGAGGAATTCTTCCCTCTTTGTTTTCACCGCAGTGTTAGAAAAAGTTTTGAAAAACTTAGGTCAATGCAATGATTTCAAGGCACAGAAAAGTAGGTGAAAAGCACTGCTATTTCATTCAAAACTTCTGGCACAACTGGCACAAGGCAGAAGCAAACACGAGAGTGTGAAAATCACTGTTGTTCATTCAAATCTGTTGGCATTACTGGCTCCAAGGCAAAAACAGACTCAAAAGAAAACGAAAAGACAAACACAAAACTAGCAAGTGATGTCCAAGGTAACACCCCCGAAATAACCCGACTCCAACTAAATAGGCCTGACTCGGTATAACAAGACAGACCCAACTGACTCAGTAAGAAAAGACCGACTCTGTACAAAACAACAAGACTGACCCAATACCCAAGTCAGAAAGTACAAATTAACAACATTCGCAAATGTGCTCAAAACAGTGCATGCCATCTACCATATCTGGAGTAAACTGAGCGCCGTCTGCAGGCGGTTCATCCCCCGATCACATGGTCACATTATCCCCCAAGGTCACCGATCCAGTGCCGATAGACTTTGCAGGACCTGACGTGGAGATGACCTTTTTATCAATCAGATCTTGTATTTCATGGTGAAGACGAAGACACATGTCAGTGTCATGGCCAGCTTGTTAATGAAAGACACAGTACTTCGCCGGGTTATAGGAGAGAGGAAGCTTATTCGGTAATGGCCGCGGCTCTAGGGGCTTCAGATGTGCCTTTTTGATCAGGACTCTCAGGGCCGTTGAAAGAGACATGTCCAGTGGGATGAACACCCTCCGGCCCCAAGGTGGGTATTTGGCAGGTTGTGAGCTGGTTGTGCTGGATGTACCGACGAAAGGATCGGTAGGTGCTGACTTTTGATGATCTCTTCCGAATGTAGGATTGGAGCTGAAAGGGGTGTTTCTGGTACAACATCTCTTGTCTTGGTTTGCCCCTTGATTCAAACTGCCCCCAACTTGAGTGGCAAAAATATCATCCACATTTTTTACAACCATTGCAAGCACTTGCTGTTTGTTTAGTCCTTCGGCCTTCAAAGCCTCAACAGCCCGTTGAAGGTGTTCATGGGGACCAATGCTTGCCCCTACCTTGTTCTTGCCGCCTACTTCCCCTTTGCCAAGGGTTTGGCTTTCTTCAATTGCAGCCAGTCCCAAGATTGGGAAGCCTTTTGTCATGAAATTCCCGGTATGTGGTGTGGTCGATGACTGAGCCAATGTCCCGGAGGCCAAATCTGTCACAGTTCCCTGAAGATCTTCGATCATTCTCTTCAGCTTAGAAGTAGTGGGCTCACGGGTTTGAGATGATTGGGGTCCAGGTGCATTCATCATGCATAAGTCCATGCTTTCTAGAATGAACACCTCAGGCTTGGGTAGATGGGCTGGGGTGATGTATATGCTGGGGTCGAAGGTGGATGGTAGTGTATGGATGAGGTTGAGGTGAGGAGGTGATGAGTTAGTACTAACCTGAGGTCCTTTGGGTGGAGCTAGGGTCCCTTCATCAATAAGATCCTGAATCTTATGACGGAGGCGGATGCAACGGTTCGTATCATGAATGTGTTATTGATGATAGGCACAATATTTAGCTGGGTCATACCTTGGTGGAAGAGGATTTGGAAGGGGTTGGAGTTCTAGGAGTTCTAGGTGCCCTTCTTCTTGCAGCTTCTTTAAAGCTTGGGACAGACTCATATAAAGAGGATTGAACTTTCGGGCTTGGGGCCGATTTGAGGTGGTTGGTTTTTGGCCATTGAGGGAAGTGGTGATAGTGTCTACTTCTGAGCATTTCATAGCTATGCTACCTTTAATAGTAGTATTGGAATTGTGAACAACATTTCTCTTCAACGGCTCATTATCTTCTGCAAAGATCCCTTGTCGGATGGCATCCTCAATCTGAACCCCCATTCCATGAAGGTCTGGTAAGGTAAACAGTGGTAGAACGATCATTTTCTGCAGCAACATGCCATGTGGATTCTGAACAATCATCCTGATCTGATCTTTATCGGAAGGCCTTGTAGTCATCATTGAGGCTTTTGCTCTCCATCTCGTCACGAACTCTGAGAAACTCTCCTTAGGTTCTTGGCGGGTGACTTCGAGATCACGAGTTGTGACCTTGATCTGTGTGTTGTAGGAGTATTGAGCAATAAAGGCCTCAGCCAGCTCTTCCCAGTTCCGTTTCACAGAGTCCTCCAATTTCGCATACCAGATTACGGCTATCCCAGACATGGTTCGGCCAAAAAGAGACAACTTCTGAGCTGTGGTCAAACCCATTGGCCTCAAGATATCAGAAAACAAGTGGAGGTGCACCCTTGGGTCTCCAGAGCCATCAAAGCGGTCGATATGCGGCATTTTAAATCTGTCCGGCAGCGTCACAGCTGCGTCGGTATACCCATCCTCGATGTCCGAGATGGACTTTACTCTCTGAGATTTCTTGAACATCTTTTCAAGCTTGCTCAACTTCAACGCTGTAGGGTCTATCTCGAACTCAAAGGGAGAGCCCGGTAGGTTGATTGGTGCTTTAGACAGCTGGGGTAAGATTGTGAGCGAAGCCGGCCCTGTCGGAATGTTCGTACCTTCCTGGACATTTGGCGTCTCCCCGGGTATTGGATCTACTGGTGGGGAGGAGCTTGATGCGAAGCAGATGCTCCGTTTTTCTATTGCAACTTGGTGATTAGCTCTGCCTGCTGGGCCATGACCGCAGCCTGCTGTTTGGCAAATTTCGCTTGGCGGACAGCATCTTGCTGCATGAGTTTCATACTTTCTTGGAGTTGGCGCATCATTTCCTCCATCCCTGCCATGTTCTGCTGTTCCGGCTAACTGACTGGTATATCTATCTCTGTGATAAAAACTGAGGCCTCAGCCTGACTGCTCACTGGTGGGGTGGATAAGGGCCACTGATTTGGTAACTGCTGAACTGGTGATCTGTGCCTGACTGGCCCTTTTACCCTGCCTCTGGTAAAGGAACACTGATTGCCCTTGAATTGAATTTTTGACCTAAGTCTATCAGCACTAGTCCAAGGTACCCGGGGGATATCGAAGCCTTATGAAGCTATAGTTCCAGGACTACCCTAGCAAAAGAGAAAACAGACAGCATCTCAGCCTGATTTCAGCAGAACCATCATGAGTGAAGCTGAATGACTGCGCTCCCTACAAAATTCTGCCCAAAATTCTGCCTGTAAACTGATACCCTCAGGTAAAACTGATTCTCCACATACTGATGCCCGCAGGCTTGATACCTAGACTTGCAAACTGATACATGCATTCCTGTAGAGGCACACTCTAACAGCACATAACAAGCAAGTGAGAGCCAATACACCCCTATGTTGGGGTAGGGTTTCCCTGTCCAATTTTGTCAGGAGCTAGGGTTTCACTACGCACGCAGCGGTTTCAAACAACCTAAAATCGGGTAAGCAACATGTCCTAGTTTGGAATGGTCACTACGGATTTCGATATGCACTAGGCCAAATGGTCAAAAGGGAGGACCCCGGTAAAAACTGGGGTTTGTGTTCCCGTCGTGGCAGAGCCCGCAACCGGTCAGCCTTATGGTATGCTTCTCAAAGCGAGCCTCCGGCAAACCGTTCAGGAATAGAATACAGCAAACACGGTGTCCTAGGCGCACCAATGCAAATGCAATGCAAAGAAACATATAAGTGTAGTCGAAACAAGATATCATGAGTTCGAGTCAAGTTCTCTAAATCCCCAGCAGAGTCGGCAGCAACTTTAGACGTCCCCGAACGTCCCGGCAGGAAATCCCCCGTTTTGTTCATTGGGCTCACTACAGTTCAGGAATCAAAGTCACGGTCCTGTATCTAATCTCGTAGAGTGCAATGCAAGACCGATGAATCATCAAAGAGTCCAAATCCGGCAAATCGTTTTTGAAAACAGATTTTTTGAAAGAAGTGCCAAACATGGACTGCTTTGCCAGATACAAAGTCGCCACCTAAATATTTTATTTTGGGAAATTTAGGAAACCCTGACTCGTTGCCTAAGGCCACGTGTCCGTCATCATCAAAGTTGCCTCGGCTCGGGAACTTGGGTACGATTGGGGAAGGTCACTTCGTGAGCACCCCCACTCGCGCGATCAAAGATCGGCCTCTACTAACCATGATATCTAGTTTTGAAAACATTATGCGTTCTTATTCCAGTTATTAGCCTAGATTTACTATGTGATGGGCACAGCATACAAATATAGATCGGATCGCCTGAATTGAAACAAAATATCTCATGTTTGTTTATTTGAAAATGGTTTGATGGTGCTACTCGTTAGTAGGCTAAGACGTGGATATGCCACCCTCGGGTGGGCTTAGAAAACATGGTTTTGCCACTATCTAGTGGGCTTAAAACTCACAGTCAATGCATTATTCCAATTCAGATAATCCAACCTTCACCCACAGACATTCAGGCAGTTCTATCATATAAGCATATAGCCTCATGGTAAACATCCTATCATGGCAACATTCACATGCATGCAAGATGCTAAAGCGTAAAAGCTTACCTAGTACTTCGAGCCAAAACAGAAACTAGGTTAGAAATCCATGCATGATCCTAACTATACAGAAATGCCTAATGCAACATATGCAAAAATGCAGTTAGTATGATGCGCCGAACCCGGTGCATGTAAGACAGATAAATGGATGCAAACATGCGAGCATAAGTATGCTAATTGAAACATGCCCTGAACTAACCATCATAAGCTGGTAAATAAAAAGGAGAAAGACGTGGGGTTGGAAAACATACATCACACACATGCACACTTATTACAATTGTGCCCTCACTCGGAGGGTCCGAAAGAATAATACAGTCTGAATAAATAATTAAATATTACAAAACCCTAATTAATTAACAAATTAACTGGGAAAGCGGATAAACTAGCATGCAAGCTTATGGACCGCCTCAGCTCTGTTCCGAATGATGAATGATGCATGCTTGAGTTGCCTAGTGCAGAAATCCATCGCGATGCCCCGATTCGCCTCTGTTTGCAATTAATCCCGGAATGCTATGCAAGGCTCTGGAAGGCTGTTGATTTTTGATTTGCTGCAACAGAGAGCAAGAAAGGGGCACAGCAAAGTATTTTCACATATGTATGCATGACCACTCTTCGGGGAGTGTAGTCCTCGATCCTCGTGCCACCAATCACGTATCTCGATGCTTGATGGCCGAGGAGTCGAATTGCACGACTCGATGTGAAATGAATGCACATGAAAATGCAACAAGACCTAAACTCCATCATGGGTATCCGGAGTGTCGGCGACCGGGAATTGAGAGACGTTCCGTCACTCGGAGTACGAAACGTCCCTCATTTCCCGTACTTGGGCTACCTCCTATCCCAAACACAATGCAAATGAGATGGCATACACAATGCGACTAACATACAACCTAGCATATGCAAGGCTATGAAATGGCATACACAATGCTCTAACATGCGACCTAGCATACGCAATGCTATGGACCGAAATGACATACACAATGCACGATGGACTTACACCAACATGAGTGGACCTCTGCCACACTCACATCAGTTGCCATGTGATGAAAATGAGAGAATCGAAATGCATGCACACATGCATGAATGCCAAGGACCGAACCTGAGGCATGAAATACCACTCAACCAAAGCATGGCAAGGGATGAAAGATGGCATACAAACATGCAATTTATAGCTCTGAAATATGATGATCAATGGTCCCGAATCATGCAAACATGGCACACAATGCAAGCTAGGGGGCCCGGGTACTGAAACTAGTGAAGTGCGTTACACTAGAGGTACGCAAAGCAATGCACCAAAGGCAAAACCAACCCCAAACAGACCCTAGGCAGGTCTGAAACAGTGGAAAATTGGCCTAAAATGATGGCTCAACAAGCATGAAAATGAAGCTTATTCAATGGTCGGTAAACAAGGCATTCAAGCCCGACTCTCAAGCACACTTAAAGAGATGAAAACATGGAAATATGGCATTCATATAGGCTCTGAAATGTGATGTAAAATGGCCTCAAAACATGAACACACCTCAGCACATGCATGCAATGGACCTCAAATCTCAAAGTTAAGCATGGGTATTGAACTACAAGCATGCAAAACAAACATCATTCAATTATGAGACCCAAAAACAGAGCTAGGGAAGTCCAATAAGCACAATATCAGTTTATGACATGGCCAAAAAGTGCTAAAATCAAGGGCCCACAAAGCATGCAAAGAAAGCTAGTGAACCATGAGTTGTTCTACAACTATGTGAAGCATATGAAAGCTCATTAAACAAGCCAAAAAAAGATGCATGCCATGCCAAAATATGCCCAAATAACCACTGAAACTCAGTCAATGCATGCAAAAATGATGAGCTCCTTTGGAAGGCCAACAAAGCAAGTAAAGTGAATAAGGGGTGAGAGGTTTACCCCTCTATGATTTTGGAGCTCAAAGACACATCAAAGCCAGTGAAAATTCATTGGATTTCAGTGTCTAAGAGGCCAAAACAAGGCCAATGCAAATGCTCAAATACATGGCTCAAAGCATGAGGAAATGAAGCATGTAAGGAAGAAGATGACTCCAAACAGAAAAGTGACCTCAATCAAACTTAAAGAGGAGGTCAAAAAAAGACTTTTTTCAGTTTAGGTTGAAGTCCAAAAATGCTCACAAATAGGGCTAAGATTTGAAGCAAAATAAGCCTTAAAAGAGATATGGAGCAAACAAGGAGGTAGATGGCCTCAAACAGAAAAGTGTCCTTAAACAAAGTTCAAGAGGTGCTCAAAATAAGACACTTTTTAGTTCATGCCAAAGCTCTAAAATGCTTGCAAATGGAGCTAAAGTATAGAGCAAAATAGTGCAAAAAGGGGGTAAATGAAGACTTACCCTTGTAGCACAGCAATGCAGCGACTTCTGGACCAAAAATGTGAGCTCTCAACCCTCTGCAAATGACCTCCAAGGTGCTGGAATGGATGGTGGAGGTGGTAGGCTATGAGGTGTAGTGTAAAATGGCCAAGAATATTAGGGTTTGGAGGCTTGAAGTATAGAGATAGAGGGAGTTGTATGTATGCTCCAGCCAAAACTTTCTAACCTTGCAAAATGGAGTTGAGAGCTTGTCTTATAGAAGACAAAGGGGCATGGCTTCTCTAGGAAGCCTCAAGTAAAGGGTGCAAGCTTCTAAAGGAAGCTGACCAAAAGGGTCAAGCTTCTCTTAGAAGCTAAGCAAAGGGACCAAAGCTTGCTTAAGAAGAGAAACAAAGGGCTCAAATCTTGGACAGTGGGTCAATTGCTTCACAGCTGGCATAGCTGGAACACACTCAGAGAGACAAAACAGAGGGTAGCTGGCCGACCAGTTCAAGTGGTCGGCCAGCCACTTGCCCTGGTCGGCCGACCAGAGTTCAAAAGGCTAAAGGCCTGAAGCTGGTCGACCATGAAGCCCTTGAACTTAGCTTTCCATTGCCGCAAACCTTGCATTAAAACTCCTCCTGTGCAAAAAAAGTTATGCCTGTTTTGGTGAAGCTGCGCAGATTCGGTCCAACCGGACTTCAACCAACCATATCTCCCCCACGCGGACTTGGCTTTAGGAGATTTTTTTTAGTGCAAAATGAAGCCCCGGAAGTCTCCTTTCCAATGGAAACAACCTTGCATCAAAATTCCCCCTGTGCAAAGAGTTATGCCCGTTTTGGTGGAGTCGCGCAGTTTCGGTCCTACCCGGATTCATGCCGAACTTCTCCCAAACTAGTTTTCCTCTCTCTTCTCCTCTTTTCTTCAACTCCAAACCCCTAGACAAGGTGTTTTGAAAGTTTTTTAAAGATTTCATCTCTCTTTCATTCATTTCCACTTTGTCCTTGCTTGGTTTACCGAAAAGCGCAACATTTGACAAAATGCGAGCCTTGGAATATCATAAAAACTTTATTTCAGAAATGTTTTGAAAGAGAGGGTTTTAAGGTCTAAAATCTTTTGATCAAGAGTGTTTTGGTCCAAAAAGGGGTATGAAGTTGAGATTTGACTCTCTCCTTGCCGAAGAAACTGAACCTTTCCCCTGCACAACTTCCAAAACCATCTGTCGCGTCCAAGTCTTAAAGGCGGTCAAAAATGGGGTGTCTACAGGGACTTTTTTCTGTATATAAAATTTTTATATATATATATACATATATATATTTTTTGAATTAGGGCTCTTACTCGGAATGTCAGTATATTTACGGTCCCTGAAAATTCAGGAAATGCTCATTTAACCTTAACATTTGCTCATTTCATACTCATGCACAAAGGTATACATATGCACACATAATAAAATTTATCAAATGTTTGCATTGCATGATCATGTGTATTTCAATTAATCATATAATTTGTTAAATATACTTCCTATTGAGCATTCGCTCACCCTAAAAATTGACTATTTTCAGGAAATGAAGTTGACGAGCCATCTAAATGATTTACTATGGAAAACAATTTAGATGCAGCATGAATGCTCACTCATTTGATGTTTTATGTTGAAGCCTTGGGGCTATTTTGTGTAAATGTGAAGGATTTTATTTTTAAATCATGGACACTTTTGATAGAGTGTTGCTTTTTTTTTCTTTTCTTTTTTTTTTTCTTTTTTTTTTTGATTTCTCTTTTTGGTATAACTTCATAGCTATGGAACTGTTTCCTTTTAACTCTGGATATAAGCAGATTGTATTGAAGTTTTTGGGAATAGTTCAATGGGGAAGAAATGTTACGGAATTGTATTATTATTTCTTTATCTACTGGTTGAATCTATGCGGATTAAGATAAGGGAACAGGATTTGGGAGGTGTTTTCCCAGGGCATTATAGGTTCGGTCCGAGAAACAGTACGGGCATGTGTGGTGGTTTTTGGGTCCAATGGGTCAAGGTCCACTTTACCCATAATCTCCCCCTCCACAAAACTTGGATGCCCCTTGGGGCCTTGTCTAATATGCAAACTCAATGTTTATAAACACATACCATGTTTGCCCATCCAAGCAATGTGGGACAAGCCTTTCTTCATTCCTTATGGAAATCTCACCGAAACACCAATTCCATGAAGCTCGCTTTGGTATCGATTTCCCATTCACCGGATAATGGTTTTGAGCAACCAAATATATGACGTGAATCATCACGCGGGAAATAACAAGTTGTCACGTAGACCCGCCAACTTTGGCACATGGGTCCTACTTTAAAAATAGACCAAAGTTTAGAAAAAATCTATTTTTTCCCAAACCTTCCCAAACCATTTCTAACAATCTTTCTAGGTGAAAATGTTTTTATTTTTTTGTTTGGGTTTTTGAAAAGTGAAATTCTATAATACATTTCAAAAATGGTATATCATTTGCATCAGTTATGATGTTTATGTTATTTGGTTATAATCTATTATGATACTTGTTATGATTCGATGGTCAGTGGTGAAGCTAGAATTTTGGCTCATATACGGCATCATTGAGTTAAAATCTTACTAGAAATTACAATCCAATTGAACCCAATTTTTGTGGTAAGAATAAAAATTATTGGAATGCAAAAGTTATATTTTGCTATAAGCTCAAGTTTATTGATTACAATCAATTTTTTATTGATTATAATCATTTTATGTAGGATGATCACATGCTTCAAAAAATAATTACATGCCTCATAAAATATGAAATAAAATTATATCAAGTTGCACACACAAAAAGAGATCTAGATAGGAATAACAGAAGAAAAAAAAAATAAGAGACGTGAATAAATAATACGAAGAGATTGTTATATATCACTTTTTGTTGCAATTTTGAATTATTGAATTACATGATAATATGTTATTAGTTGCCATTGATTGTATAATAATTATCTCTAAACAAATGAATTAATTATGAGTATTCATATAAGTGGTGATCTAAATAGACACAAAAAAAAAAAAAAAAAAGAAGAGTGACCCATAGCATTTTTCTAATATAAAATTTGTAAATTTTTTTAAGCATTATTAACATTTAAAATGACAAATTAAACAAATTTTTTGAGAAAAAGAAGACTAAAATATATAAATCTTAAGAACATAATTGAAAGGATTAAATTAATTTTTTTACCAAGGGGCAAAAGTATAATTTATAATAGTTATGACTATCTTATTATGATTATTATTTTAGTTATGATGAAAAAAAAAAAACAAAAAAAAAAAAAAAAAACTTTGATTATACTTCAACGATTATTCATTATGATTCTGTGTAGTAGATAGTTCTATTGATTTTTTTTAGGGAAATTTATTAGAAAATTCTTTTTTATATTTTGTTATCTCAATTAGTTCATAATATATTTTTATATTCCAATACATTTTATCAATTGGATATTTGATCCACCAAATCTTAATTATCATATTTAAGATATTTTATGGATAATTTTACCCTTACAAATATTTTTTGAACACTTAGCAATTTAGTGATGTAAACATTTATATTTGACAATATGAATGTTCACATTGAAGTGTGAATATTCACATCACGAAACATTCACGCTGTCAATATGAATATTAATGTGTGATTCACCCTATTATTATTAGGGATATTTTGGTAAATATATCACTCATGGAATTTATTGGAATGTAAGAAAATAATTTGAACTAACTGAAACATAAATAGGTAAAAATTACTTTATGAATAAATGCCACATTTTTTTTACATTCGTAGTTCAAAGTGGTATACTCCCTCTGTTCCATTTTATTTGTCCACCTTTTCATTTTAGTCCGTTCCAAAATGTTTGTTCACTTTCTATTTTGAGATATTAAATTTTGTTAGATTTCTAAAATTGCCCCTTATAAATCATTATGAACACATTTTAAAATTCAAAAATAAGGGTAATGATGGGAAAAATATTTCAAAATTGAAATTAAAATATAATGATCGTAAGTCTCCTTAATAAGTTGAATTTTCTATAGCACACAAATAATTGAAACGTTGCAATAGCGTCAAGACCTTGAGCAGTAGGAGAAAGATTAGATCAATTGTTATAACTTAACTATTTAGTTAATAATGAATTCCAATATATATATATATATATATATAGAGAGAGAGAGAGAGAGTAAATTGATGATAAATCTAATCTAAGAAGGTTATAAGGCATTAGATCCAGTCGATATTTTTTTGTTGCTGAAAGGTTCACTTTTTGTGAAGCAGTTTTGTGAGAAGTCCTTTTATTTGTTTTGAATGACATTTTATTTTCAATTTTATTCCTTAATTTCTCTGTTGACTGTCATTGACTATCTGTTCAAATTTTTTCCTTATCTATTCAAAAAATTTCCCTATCTGTTCAAAGTTTTACTTACCTGTTCAAATTTTTTGCCTATCCATCCAAAATTTTCCCTATCTGTTCATTTTTTTTATATCTGTTTAATTTTTTCAATTCAAATTTTCCTTATTTCTTTAAATATTTTGTGTAAATAACATTCTATTTGTTGTTTGAAGATTTCACTAACTTGTTTTCTATCTATTGAAATTATCTATTCAAAAATATTATCTATTCAATTTTTTCTCTATTCAAAATTTATCTATTCAATTTTTTTATCTTTATCTGTTCAAATTCTCATTCATAAATACTGAGAGAGAGAGAGAGAGAGAGAGAGAGAGAGAGAGAGAAAGAGGATCCTATAATTTTATCTATTCAAAATATTGCCTATCTATAAGAAGCTCTCATAAACACACTCACAAATATATGAACATGTCATCCAACAAAACAAAACAAAACAAATATCTGTTAACAACAGCAACAATAAAGAATCATCTTGGTGTAGACGCGCCCGAACGTCCCGAGAAAAATCTCGTTTTGTTCATTTGGGCTCACTACAGCTCGGACTCAAATGTCACGGTTCTTAATCTGATCTCGCAAAGTGCAATGCGAGATTGATAAATCACCAAAGAGTCCAAATCCGGCAAATCGTTTTGAAAAACTGATTTTTAGAAAGAAGTACCAAACATGGACTGTTTTGCCAGATACAGAATCGCCACCTAAATATTTTATTTTGGGAGAATTTAGGAAACCCTGACTTGTGCCTAAGGCCACGTGTTCGTCATCACCAAAGTTGCCTCGGCTCGGGAACTTGGGTACGATTGGGGAAGGTCATTTCATGAGCACCCCCGCTCGCCCGATCAAAGATCGGCCACTACTAACCATAATATCTTGTTTTTTAAAACACATGTGCTCTTATTCCGATTATTAACCTAGAATTACTATGTCATGCGTACAACATACAAGTATAGACTAGATTGCCTAAGTTGGAACAAAGCATCGCATATCCGTTTGTTTTGAAAATGGATTGAAGTTTGCTACTCGCAAGTAGGCTAAAACACGGGTTTCGACGAATTATTCCAATTCAAGCAACCCAACCTTCACCCACAGGCATTCAGGCAGGTATATCACATAAGCACATAGCCTCACGATAAGCATGCTATCATGGCAGTCACTCACACGCATGCAAGGATGCTAAAGCATAAACACTTACCGAGTACTCCAAGCCAAAAAAAAGAAGCTAACAAGAAAACATGCATGAATCCTAACTATACTGAGATGCCTAATGCAATGCATGCAAGAATGCAATTAAGATAGGCTCGGCTATTCTAAGATGACATATGAGATGCTACAGGTAACATGTATTCAACTTGGAATTGAAATACAATGCAGTTAGTATGATGCGCCGAGCCCGGTGCATGCAAAACAGATGAATGGATGTAAACATACTAGCATAAGGATGCTAATTGAAACATGCCCTAAAACTAACCATCATAAGCAGGTAAATAAAAGAGAGGAAGACGTGGGGTTGGAAGACATACATCACACACACGCATACTTATTACAACATTGCCCTCTCTCGGAGGGTCCGAATGAATAATATAGAATCGAATTAACTAATTAATACACAACACTAGCAAATTAACAAATTATCTAAACTAGCATGCAAACTATGTAAAATGGGCTGCCTCAGCTCTGCTTTGGATGACAAAGGATGCATGCATGCGCGAATTGCCTTGCTCGGAAAATCCATCGCGATGCCTCGACTCGCCTTTGTTTGCAATTGATCTCAGAAACTTGCACAAAGCTCCAGAAGGCTAAAACCACACCCTGGGAACACATGGAAAGGCTGCCGACCAACTCATGGCCTTGGAGACCACCTACTGACCACCTTTTGTGGGAGAAACCCAAAAGGGTAGTCGGCCTGCCAGAAAAGATGGTCGGCCGACCACTTTCTACCCTTGGTTTCTGGTTTTTCTACAACAAAGCCAAGAGAGAGAGAAGGCAAGGTATTTTCAACATATGTGTGCATGACCACTCCCCCCATCATTGCATAAGCTCTAGGGAGCGTAGTCCTCGATCCTCAGGCCACCAATCACGCATCTCGATGCATGATGGCCGAGGGGTCAAATTGCACGACTCAATGGGACGTGAATGTATATATAAGCAACTAAAACCAACAACTCCATCATGGATGGTCAAGAGTGTCGGTGACCGAGAATCGAGGCACGTTTCATCACTTGGAGTATGAAAGGTTCCTCGTTTCCCGTGTTTGGACTAACTCCTATTTCAAACACGATGCAACAAGTAGAATGGCATGGTATGTACAAATGCAACTCTAGTATGCAATCCTAAATGTAATGCGACCAAGTGATGCAAACATGCAAAGGATGATATGCAAGCATGCAAATGGCATACACAATGCTATGAACTAATCAATGGCATACTCAATGCACATGGATTATATGGCATGCATACACAATGCACTAGCATACACAATGTTATGAACGAGGCATACGCAATGCAATGATCAAACATGCGATAACATGGACTATAGGGCATACACAATGCAAGATGGACTTAAACCAAGATGGATGGGCCTCGGCCACACCCAAATCAGTGGCCAATATGATGAAAATGAGGCAACAAGGTACATGCAAACATGCACAAATGCCAGGGACCAAACCTGAGGAACAAAATGCAACTCTACCAAAGCATGACAAGGATGAAATATGGCATACAATGACACAAGTTCCAGCTCTGAAATGACATACAAGATGGTCCCAAATCATGCAAACAACTCACCCGATGCATGTCGGATGGCACAATTACCGAAACTAGTGAAGTGCATTACACTAGAGGTATGCAAAGCGATGCCCAAATGACCAAACCATCCCCAAACAGTCCCTATGTAGACCCAAAATAGTGGCAAAATGGACTAAAATGATGGCTTGCAAAGCACAAAAATGAAGCTCATGCAATAGCCCGAAAATGAAGCATACAAGCATAACTCTCAAATGCATTTAAAGAGTAAAAAACATGGGAATATGGCACAAGTATAAGCCCTAAAATAACATGTTCAATGATGCCAAAACATGCAAACAACTCAAGTTAAGCATGCAAGAGGCTTCAAAACTCGAAGCTAGGCAAGGGTATTACACTACAAGCATGCATGGCAGGCATCATTCGACCATGGGACCTCAAAACAGAGCTAAGGTAGCCCAAATCATGAATAAAATTAGTTTAGAACATGGCCAAAATATGCTAGAATCAAGGGCCAAAACAACATGCAATGTGAGCTAGTAAACATGGATTACACTACAAGCATATGAAGCATTCAAGAGGCCACTAAACCAGCAAAAGTCAGAGACATGGCATGCCAAATAAAGCCCAAAAACCACTGAAACATGATCAATGCATGCAAGAATGACTTGCTCCTTTGATAGGCTGTAAGAGGGGTTATTCTACACATGCAAGAGACACACCCAAGGTGACAAAACCAACTCTGGACAGAGCCTAGGCAGGCCCTAAAAGTCACTAAAAAAGGCCTGAAACAAGGCTTGGAGGTGTGGAAATATGGGCTCCTTTGAAAGGCCAAAAATGCCAACAAACAAGGCCAAAAGAGAGAGGGTCTCCCCTCTCTGATTTTGGCCCTCAAAACTATATGCCAACCACTGAAAATCCGCTGGATTTCAATGGCTAAAAGGCCAAGAAAAGATCAATAGAAAGACCTCATGGCATGGCTCAGAACAAGGCTAAATGGAGCATGCAAGAGGGTAGATGACTTCCAACACCAAAATAGCCCTAAACAAACATGAGAAACACTTAAATATGAACCTTTTTTTCAATTGACAACAAAGCTCAAATAAGCATGCAAATGAGGCTATGAAAAGGATCAAAATAATGCTCAAAAGAGAGAAAAGGAGTTATCCTTGGAGCTCAGCAAAAACCAGCAAGTTTTGGGACCAAAAACCAAACCTTTAACCTCTGAAAATACCCTCCAAGAACCTTAGACCAATGGTGGAGATGTGTGGCTATGAGGTGTAGTGCAATAGGCCAAGAACCATGCACACTTGGAGCCAAAATGTAGAGATATAAAGAGAGATATATTTTTTTGCCCTAGGGAAATCTGAACCTGTGCCAAGGAAGAGGAGAGCCTCTCTTATAGATAAACAAGGCCAAAGCTTCTTCAAGAACCTAAAAACCAAGGCTCAAGATCCTCCATACACGTGTATGGAGGATACAGTCTGTGCCTTCCAGTTGGCACACACTCAAACAGACAAAACAGGAGGAAAGGGGCCGACCAGAAAAAGTGGTCTGCCAGCCACTTTAGGTGGTCTCCCAAAAAGAAGTGGTCTCCAAGGGCATTGGGTGGTCTCCACATTGAAAGAAAGCTAGTGGTGTGGTGGGAGACCAGTAATTGTGGCCCAAAGATCAAGGAGACCAGTTTCCCGACATGAAAACTGGCCGATGGGGAAAAGTGTTCTCCAAGGAGAAAAGGTGGTCTCCCACCCTTGCACCACCTTCCAAACAATGAAAACAAGGTTCATGCCAAAAATGAACCAACACCGATGCAAAACGAGGGTTCGGGGGGCAAAACGCGCGGCTGGGTGCCTCGAAAACAGGCTGCTAAGCACCAAAAGTGGCGTGCGACCACAGAGGTGGTCTCTCGGGCCGCCGTGTCCCTCTAGACAGAGGAAACAAGGTGTGTGCCAAAAACCATGCCAAACGGAGAATGTTATGCGGTCCCGAACCGAGGCGCGCAGTCGACGACTCTAAAAACTGAAAACTGATCTCCAAACGGGAACAGTGGCCTGCGACCACGAAAAGTAGCCTACGGCCACTAAGAGATGGTATGCAAGGCCTCTCCCTCCCTCCGAGAAGAGAAAGCAAGACCTGGTCCGCAAACCGAGGCAAAGCACAAAGAGTCTCAAGGCCTGGAGGCAAGGCTCTCAGCCGAAACCTCGAAACGAGCACAACATGCACAATCACCAAGCGCTCCATCGATGACGTCTGAGTCTTAAGGTCAGTCAAAAATGGGATGTCTACAGTTGCCCCTCTTTGACAGAACTCGAAAGTCATAAGTGACGGGAGTGAATGTCAAAGCCCAGAGACAACCCATTTTTGACAAGGCCGAAGACTTAGACAAACAGGCGAGATAAACAAAGAGATGTGCCCACAGGCGGGGGGCAAAATGCAAAGGGGTATGCACAAAGCCGAACATAACTTATGATCATGCAAAGCACGTTGTAATGAAGCAAATATACACAATAAATGCAACAGTTTAAGCGAATGTTATGCAAAGCAAGTAAATACGAGCCAAACCACATCTCATGCAGAAAGGATGTAAGAAAATTATACAATTCTCACTTCGTCTCATGCGGAGAAGGCTAAAAGCGACTACCGAGAACACCCGGAGTCTCAAACGAAACAACTCTCAACGTATCAAATGCAAAAGGAGAAAGCGAACAAATGGACACCGGGACACATCTGAGTGCTCGAAACTGAAGACGTCCTAACACACCACATACAAGAGGAGAAAAGGTATGAAAGAACACCGGAACTCATCCGAGTGTTCGAAACAGAAAATGTCTTAACACACAGCATGCGAGAGGAGAAAAGGTATGAATGAACACCAGAACTCATCCGAGTGTTTGAAACCGAAGATGTCCTAACGCACCGCATGCGAGAGGAGAAAAGGTATGAATGACACCGGAACTCATCCGAGTGTTCGAAACCGAAGATGTCCTAACGCACCGCATCCGAGAGAAGAAAAGGTACATTCAAACTGAACCAGAACTTTTCTTGAATGAACCGTACATACAATATCGTGCCTATAAAAGAAAGGAACTTAATAGGTACAATAAGTTAGCAACATTCATAGCAATGCAAGTAAAAAGTGCGTGACCACGCAAGCGGAGGGATGCATGACAATGCAACCTAAGTGTGACGCATAACAATGCGGAAGGGATGCAAAATAATGCAACCTAAATGTAACGCATAACAATGCGGTAACGATGCAAAACAATGCAATGCACTAACAAGTGCAGATGAGGTGCGCAAGATAGCGCGAATGATATGCAATATTAGAAAACAATGTATTAATATACAATGTAACGAAATAATGCAAATGATATGCAATGTATGTGAGATGATCAAATCACAAGCAGTACAAAACCACACAAATATGATAAAGGGATGGAGATGCAAAATCAAACTACTTTTAACACAGAAAAGGCAGTGGGCACGAGCCGAATGACGCCTAACACAAGCTAAGTGCCTACATCCTAGTACTGGCCACAACTCAGCATGGATGCTTGCACATAACAGAACCGTGTTTCAACGTGAAAGGGGTGCGAGCACATGCAAAACTATGTGTTTCGCAGAGAGACCACAAAGTACAAGTAATTGGGTGGCATGACATAAGTGGGGAATGATCTGCTGAGGAAAGATCGTGATCCTAAATGCTGAATGTAACAAACTAAAATACAATGAAATGAATGCAATGGATGAATTGAATAAAGCGCGCGGCCAAACCACATTTTGCCTAGAAAAGGCATGGACACAAACAAACCACGTCAAACACAAAAATGGTGCCGTCACCCTCAAACCACAATTCCCTTAGTGGAATAGGCGCGTACACATAATCACATAACCATGCTTTAACGCGAAAAGTATGGGCACATGCCAGACTGAGCTTAACATGGAAAGGCACAAGTGAGATAATGGATATGCAGTAAATGCATGCAATATATTCTATGTACAATGCAATGGACATACTAGATGATGTAGTAGCTAGGAAGTGAAGGTACCTTACAGGGGCAATTGACAACGACCTACCTCATGCTGCTGGGGACCTTCCCCTTCTTCTCGGTTGAACCGCAGGTACCACTTTTCTCCCTGACTATGGTCGCAGCTTTCCCTATTCTCCAACAAGGTGACAGACTAGGTTGGGTCAATATCCAGAATTGAGGTGCATACACATGCTATCTCAATCTATGGGCTGTCATACAGATTTCAAGCCGAGGATATTCCCCTGGGTATTTAAACCAAACTTTAGTCTCGGAAATCCCGAACCTTTGTGTTCTAGGCGTGAGCCATTCGAACTCTAGTTTCTACCGTCTCAATTGGTCTCCTAGAAACTCACCGCAAACACAGGTAGGTGGCTATACCAGACCACCGGAAGTCGTTCAGGCACGACAAACACCAAAGGAATTGCACCTTTAGAGGATTTAAGGTCTCCTAGACCGGAGAGTGCACAAGACAGTGGGAATGCAGAGGGAATGCACAAAACGGTGCTATACAGGTGCACAAGACAGTGCGATACAAGGTGAATGCACAAGACAGTGCGAATAAAGATACAGGATTTAAGGTCTCCTAGACCAACATAAAACAAATATGATGGAATAGATGTAACAGATAGAGCAATAGATGCAAATGGGGTAACGCACTCCAACCACACTGGAATCGTGAGAGGAGGAAGAACAAAGAAAACCAATCAGGGGCGCGTTCTATGCAGCCGGAGATAAACTCCAAGCATGCTGAAATCGTGTGAGAAAGGGAACACTCTAACCACGCTGAAATCGTGAGAAGAGGCCTGAAAACAACCGCATAGGTGCATACACAATGCAACCTGAGATGAATTCCAAACACACTGAAATCGTGTGAGCAAAAGAACACTCTAACCACGCTGAAATCGCGAGAAGAGGCTCGAAAACAACCACCTAGGTGTGTACACGACGCAACCTGAGATAAATTCCAAATACGCTGAAATCGCGTAAGGAAAGGGACACTCAAACCACGCTGAAATTGTGAGATAAGGTCCGAAAACAAACCGCCCAGGTGCGTACATGACGCAACCTGAGATAAATTCCAAACACGTTGAAATCGTGTGAGGAAATGGACACTCAAACCACGCTGAAATCGTGAGAGAAGGTCTGAAAACAAACCACCTAGGTGCGTACACAACGTAACCCAAGATAAATTCCAAACACGCTGAAATCGTGTGAGGAAATGGACACTCAAACCACGCTGAAATCCTGAGAGGAGGTCCGAAAACAAACCGCCCAGGTGCGTACACGACGCAACCCGAGATAAATTCCAAACACGCTGAAATCGTGTGAGGAAAGGGACACTCAAACCACGCTGAAATCGTGAGAGGAGGTCCAAAAACAAACCGCCCAGGTGCATACACGACGCAACCCGAGGTAAATTCCAAACACGCTAAAATCGTGTGAGGAAAGGGACACTCAAACCACGCTGAAATCGTGAGAGGAGGTCCGAAACAAACTATCAGGCGCATGCTCGGTGCACCCTGAGAAAGTCCTGGAGGACAACGATCCTAAACGCAGCTTGGCGTAAAAGGATAAATGGTACAAGATAACACAAGATGCAAATAAACGCAATAAGTGCGATGATACGATACATGTTACAACAATGTAGAGCATGATGTTTAGGGAATGCAATAAACAAACAAAGCGGCACTTTAGAAAGCACCTCATGGAGTGAGTGGCGGTAAACCGCTTTACTCTGACGGGGATCTCCCTTCCATTGTGTTCTTCGAACACTTACCTTCAACTTGCAGTACAAAGGTCCTGAAATGCTGACAAGGGGTAGCTTCTGCATGCAGAAACCACAAATGCCGTTTTCCTTCCTGATCATATTCACAACTTTCCCTCATTGCAAACACAGCCAAGATGACTCCGACAGGGAATAGTACTCAGGAAGAGCACATTTGATTGCCATTCTAGCTTTGAAACAATCAACACAGTATTCTGTTCACTTTGAACACACAGCTGGTATCAGCACACTGTTCATTCTGAACACGCAGCTCATAACATAGTATTCAATTTATTCGGCACACAGCTCATTTTTGGGCACACGGCTCATTTTTTTCAAGCACACGGCTCATTTTCGGGCGCACAGCTCATTCTTCGGGCACACGGCTCATTTTCGAACACGCAGCTCATTCTTCGGGGGCACACAACTCATTTCGGGCACACGGCTCATTTTGGGCACGCAGCAGATCTTGGGCACACCGCTCATCTTGGGGGCACACAGCTCATTTTTCAGGGGCACACAGCTCATTTGGGGCACACGGCTCATTTCGGGCACACAGCAGATCTTGGGCACACAGCTCATCTTGGGGGCACACAACTCATTTTTTCGGGGGCACACAGCTCATTCTGAACACACAGTTCATTTCGGGCACACTACACATTTTGGGGCACACAGCACATTCTGAACACACAGTTCATACATTTTCATTTGCACGCAACTCATTCTTAATTCTGAACACGCAGCTCATAAATTTTCATTTCTGAACACACAGCTCATTCACTTCATTTTGAACACGCAGCTCACACATTTCAATTCTGAACACGCAGCTCATAAATTTTCATTTCTAAACACACAGCTCATTCACTTCATTTTGAACACGCAGCTCACACATTTCAATTCTGAACACGCAGCTCATTCTAAATTCTGAACACGCTGCTCATAACACAACACTACTTGATCTGAACACATGGCTCATAACACAATATTCTTTTAATTTTGAACACACAGCTCATTCTGAAGATACAGGATGCAATGATGGAACTTGCAGAAGTTAAAACAAACTCAGATGCCCGACATTTTCCCTTTTTTTTCTTTTGCTTCGAAGTCTGGAACTTGTATAGCTTCAGATAGGCCCTGGTTTTACTGTTCCCACATGACCCGAGTTGAACCCTGCAGTTTTTGAAAGAACAAAATCTTGTTTCGCACAAATGTGGAGAACGGCACGGCACTCTGAGCACAAAATGTTTTTTTTTTTTTTTTGACATTGTAATAAGAAAAGGGTTCTCAACTGGGTATTGAGCCAACGACTGAACACAATGCACCACGACTTCAATAAAGGAAAACAAAAGGTAGAACAACCTAAACACAGCTCAACAAAGGAAAAACAAGGTAAAACAACCTAAACACATCTATTGACACTCAAACGACTCAAAACAAGAAATCGAAACAAACAAAAACACACAAACACAACACTCAGCTGTGTTATAAAGGCAAGAGACCTCTCGGTGCACGAGGAGCCAGTTTCTCCGGGTATTTTTTCCCGCCCTTTCTCACTTGTGATTCTCACATCACTCGGCCCTCAAGCTTTGTTTTTCTGAAAAAATCCCTTTTTCTTACTTTTTCTCTCAGCGCACATCTCTCTATTCTTCAATCTCTCATTTTTTATCCCTCCCCTGGGTGGTTGATGGATAAGCAGGAAGTTATGGGCTCTTGCCCCTGGTATTCTACCATATTCTTGTTCTTGTTCACAACAGTGAATTTCTCCCACAGAGGGGTTGCGCTACAACTGGGTGTGTAGTAAATCTGCAGCTGACATCAGTTGACGATGCTCTGCTGGGGAGTTTGGACGTGATCAGATCTATCCAGATGAGGGAGTGGAATATCTTGATCCGTTTCAGTTCACGCTTCGCACTTGGCTCGATACCTCGCTGCTTAAAGGATGTGAGAGCTTTCTGCCCTTTTGCGGTTAGCTTCAGTGGTACCCTTTTCCGGCAAGTATGAGTGCCCTTCTTGGCGAGTATGTTGGCAATGGGGAAAAAACAGAAAACCTAGCTCAACTGTGCCCTAGTTCATCATTTTGACCATTTTTTGTTTTTTGGCTTTCTACTAAAACAATTTTGACCAAAATGAGAGTTAGATTAACATGCTAGTTCGATTTTCTGATTTGAAATCATGCAAGTCAAGTTATGAGCACTGAAATTTTTTCTTTTTTGGGTCCAAGAAATGGTCCAGTTTTGGAAAAATGGAATAATTTCCAAGAGAATCATGCAAATGGCCACTGCTCGACCAACGCAGAATTTACTCTTGAGATGCACAACCTTAGATCCAAAACAAATGGAAAATTGTCCATTTGTCTGAAGGACACTGCACGGCAACAGAAAGTTGCCCCCTGTTTGAATAGCACCGCAGCGCACTGTATGGCAACAGAAAGTTGCCTCTAGTCTGAATAGCGCCGCAACATGTGGCAACCAATCCTCACAGTGACAATTACAACCAAATTCTCGGATACCGAGAAGACAAAGATGACCAGAACCATCACAAGGACATTGTTGAATTTGAAGTGTTTTACGGCTGGACTTCAGAATGAAGTTGACTACGTATCCCAAAGATGAGAATCAAGCCTTACGTAGTTCGGGGTAAGGTACACTCAGGTATTAATCTCTCATTTTATGCTCTAACTTTTGCCAAGGCCGCCTTTCTGGGTTTTCAATCTTGCGAGCTATGTTTTTCTTTTCTTTTCAATTCTTTTCATTTCTTTTCATGTTTTTTCATCTTTTCTTTTTCATTATTTCTATTTTTTTTTTCTTGCTCTAACTTTTGCCTGGGTCGCCCTTCCGAGTTTTCGGCCTAGCGAGCCTCTCAAGGGTAAAAATGTAGCTTTGTCCATGTCAAATGGTTTAGAGATCTTGAAGTCATCTGAATCCAGGAGAATGGCTGATGTTCACTGATGATGTAGGAGTCCATCCAATGGGGGCTGAATTTGCCCCTAGTGTTGTGGATAGGAACTCAGTTGTCCTTCAACACAAACTTTCTTCTTTCCTCCCTTCTGAGATTTGGCATTCTTGTCAGTCTTCATTGATTTGCAGAATGATCCATCTTCGGCTCTTCGAGCACGTCTGATATTTTTTGCCCCTAGTTCAAGGGGTGCTTTTGATCTAGCTTTGCAAGCTTCCTTTTGACGATGTCTGACCTTCTTGATCTGACTTGCCCCTAGTTCATGGACTGCTTCTGATCTGGCCACACAAGCCTTACATGGTGGTTGACCGTTGAACATTCTGAATCTAAGTTCAAGGTTAGAAAGTAAGGGGTCGAGTCTCGAGGCTGAGAGCGATCCTAGGATGCACAATCTCAAGAGCGATTCCACACAGGTCTTCCCACCGCGTAAAATATTTTTTGAAATCTTTTAAGAAAGCGACAAATCGCTCACGCTGAAGACAGTGTAGAACCAATCTGGATCAAGCCAAGGTCCTTCTCAGTACTCACATTAACAAACATGATTTCATTCATTAAGGGCTTAGCATGCCTCTCTTTCTCTCAATTGATCAAATTTTTGCAAAACCTGAGGAATCCCTTCCTCTTTGTTGTCATCACAATATTCAAAAAGTTTTGAAAAACTTAGGTCAAATACAATGATTTCAAGGCACAAAAGAGCAGGTGAAATGTACTGCCGTTTCATTCTAAAACTTGCTGGCACAACAGGCTCAAAGTAGCAATAAGCACAAAACATGACAGCCACAGCTGTTTCGTTTAGATTTCTTGGTTGCAACTGGCTCCACAGCAGAGACAGACTTAAGAGAAAGCAAAAGGACAATCACAAAACAAAATAATGATGTCCGTTGTGACACCCTCGAAATCACTCGACTTCTGTACAACAGGACTGACTCAATACAACAAGACAGACCTTAATCAGAAAGACTGATTCAAAACAACGAGACAGACTCGAAACAAAACCACAGAACTGACTCAACACCCAAGTTAGAAAGTCCAAAAATTAGCTTTCGCAAATGCTCAAAATAGTGCGTGCCAAACGCCACATCTGAAATAAAACGAGCACCGCCCGCAGGTGGACCAACCCCTGATCACATACTTGTATTATCCTGGAAGTCCACCAACTCAGTGGTGACAGACTTTGCTGAGCTTGGTGGGAGAAGTGACCTCATTGTCAAACAAATCCTGCACTTCATGCCGAAGACGGAAGCAGTTGTCGGTGTTGTAACCGGTTTGTTAATGGTGTGCACAGTACTGGGTACCATCATGCTTAGCTGGAACGGGATTCGAGAGGGCCCGAGGCTCAAGGGGTTTGAGATGTCCCTTTTTAGTGAGGATTTGAAGCGCCTTAGACAAAGGCATATAAAGGGCATGGAATACCCTGCGACCTCGGGGTTGATACTTCGAGTTTTGTGCATTTTTACTGGATGCACTAGCAAAAGGATCAGCAGGTACAGGCTTGGCTTGCTGATTTTTCCTGGGTGTAGGATTAGGGTTGGAGGGAACGGTTCTCGTATGATGACCCTTCTCTTGATTTTTCCCTTAGCTTGAACTGCCCCCGGTATGAGTAGAGAAAGTGTCATCCACAGTCTTAGCCACAACTGCGAGTACTTACTGCTTATTCAACCCTCCGGCTTTCAGAGCCTCAACAGCCTACTGAAGTTGTTCATAGGGATCAGTATCCACCTTCACCTTTTTCTTTCCACTAGCCTCAGCTTGGTGGATGGTTTGGGTTGCTACTTCAGTGCAAAGCCCCGTTGTCACCGACATGTCATTGCCAGAGCTTGAGACAGTTTCAAGTTGGTTGAGCTCAATTACAATTCGCCCCAGTAGTGAGGGCTCCTGCGGCATGAAATTCCCGGCATACGATACAGTTGGTGGCGGGGCCGACATTCCATAAGCTAGATCAGCCACAGATCTTTGAAGGTCGCCAATCATTCCCATCAACTCAAAGGTGGTGGGCTCACGGGTTTGAAATAACTGGGGTTCCCAGATCGGATGTGCGGCAAGCGACCTGGGCGGGTGTGGTACCTCAACAACGGTCTCACCCTGCAAGATGATTCCTGGGTTTAGTGCGGCTGCCATAACCATAATTTCCTTTGAATTCTGGGTCGTCATAAGTCTACTGAACTGGACAGAGGTGGTGTAACCGATGACTGACGGATCTGATGAATCGGTGAGTCTTTTCCTGCTTTGCCTCAGTAGAGGAGAACACTGGTTGCTCTGAACTGAGTCTCTGAATTGAAAGAGAAAACAGGTAGCATCTCAGCCCAATCAATACAGACATGGACATAGCTGAAGAACTGTTTTCGACCACTGATCACTATTCCCCAAATTACTGCTCCAAAACTGAATCTGATACCCGCGGATATAATTGATTTTCAAAATACTGATACTGATGCCCGCAGGCCTGGTACCCAGACTTGCAAACTGATACATGCATTCCTGTAGAGACACACTCTAAAAGCACATAGCAAACAAGTGAGAGCCAAAACACCCCCACGGAGGGGTAGGGTTTCCCTGTCCTATTTTGTCAGGAGCTAGGGTTTTGCTACGCACGCAGTGGTTTCAAACACCCTACAATCAGGTAAGCAATCTGTCCTAGTTTGGAATGGTCACTGTGGATTCCGATATGCACTAGGTCGAATGGTCAAAAAAGGGTGCCCTGGTAAAAAAAATCGGGATTTGTGTTCCCATCGTGGCAGAGCCCGCAACCGGTCAGCCTTATGGCATGCTTCTCAAAGCGAGCCTCCGGCAAACCATTCAGGAATAGCAGATGGCAAACACGGTGTCCTAGGCACATCAATGCACATGCAATGCAAAGAAACACATAAGTGTAGTCAAAACAAGATACCATGAGTTCGAGTCAAGTCCTCTAAATCCCCAGCAGGGTCGCCAGAAACTGTAGACACGCCCGAACGTCCCGGGAAAAATCCCGTTTTGTTCATTTAGGCTCACTACAGCTCGGACTTAAATGTCACGGTTCATAATCTGATCTCGCAAAGTGCAATGCGAGACTGATAAACCACCAAAGAGTCCAAATCTGGCAAATCGTTTTGAAAAATTGATTTTTAGAAAGAAGTGCCAAACATGGACTGCTTTGCCAGATACAGAGTCGCCACCTAAATATTTTATTTTGGGAGAATTTGGGAAACCCTGACTCGTGCCTAAGGCCACGTGTCCGTCATCACCAAAGTTGCCTCAACTCGGGAACTTGGGTAAGATTGGGGAAGGTCATTTCATGAGCACCCCCGCTCGCCCAATCAAAGATCGGCCACTACTAACCATGATATCTTGTTTTTGAAAACACATGTGCACTTATTCTGGTTATTAACCTAGAATTACTATGTGATGCGCACAGCATACAAGTATAGACTAGATTGCTTAAGTTGGAACAAAGCATCGCATATCTGTTTGTTTTGAAAATGGATTGAAGTTTGCTACTCGCAAGTAGGCTAAAACACGGGTTTCGACGAATTATTCCAATTCAAGCAACCCAACCTTCACCCACAGGCATTCAGGCAGGTATATCGCATAAGCACATAGCCTCACGATAAGCATGTTATCATGGCAGTCACTCACACGCATGCAAGGATGCTAAAGCATAAACACTTACCGAGTACTCCGAGCCAAAAAAAAGAAGCTAACTAGAAAACATGCATGAATCCTAACTATGTTGACATGCCTAATGCAATACATGCAAGAATGCAATTAAGATAGGCTCGGCTATTCTAAGATGACATATGAGTGTAGACACCCCATTTTTGACCGACCTTAAGACTCAGACGTCGCCGATTGAGCGCTTGGTGATGTTGCATATCGTGCTCGTTCAGAGGTTTCGGAGTCTTGGCCGCGAGCTTTGCCTCCGGACTTCCGGACTCTTTCATGCTTTGCCTCGGTTTGCGAACCAGGCTTTGTTTTCTCTGTTTCTTTACCGAAGGGAGGGAGAGGTCTCGTAGATCATCTCTCAGTGGCCGTAGGCTACGTTTTGTGGTCGTAGGCCATTTTGCCCGTTTGGAGTCCGGTTTCCGGTTTTTCAGAGCCGTTGGCCGTGTGCCTCGGTTCGGGACCGCTTAACCATCTCTGTTTGCTCTAGTTTCCGGTGTGCATCCTATTTTCTCCCTTTTGAGGGACACTGTGGTCCGAGAGACCAACTTCATGGTCGAACACCACTCCCGGTGCCCAACGGTCTGTTTTCGGGGCCCCGAACTGCGCGTTTCGGCCCCCGAACCTTCGTTTTGCATTGGTTTGGGCTCATTTTTGCTGGAGACCTTATTTTTACTGTCAAAAAGCTTGTTGGAGGGTGGGAGGCCAGCAATTTTGCTGAAAAGCCAACTTTTTTTTGGTCAAAAGTGGTTCAGCATGAATCCGGGAAGGAGAAAAATCTGCGCGGCTTCACCGAAACGGGCATAACTCTTTTCACAAGAGGAATTAAGATATTAGGACACCACCATTGGAAAGCTTACTTCCGGGGCTTCATTTTGCACTCAAGAATCTCCCAAGTCCAAGTCCTGGGGGGAGAGATGTGGTTGGTTGAAGTCCGCTTGGACCGAATCTGCGCGGCTTCACGGAAAAGGGCATAACTTTTTCTACAGAAGGAATTTTAATACAAGGTTTACACCATTGGAAAACTAACTTCTGGGGCTTCATCCTAGGGGTTGTCCGGCCACTTTTTTCCCTTTGACCTAGCCGGCCGGCCACTTACCTGGTGGATGACTTTTTTTTCCCCTTTTAAACTGGCCGGCCATTTTTGCCCCTGTGAGTGCATTCCAGCCATGTATTTGTCTTTACACTTCACCCATGTCCGAGGGCTTGGCATTTTTTTGGAGGGAAACTTGATCCATTTCCCCCCCCCCTTTTTCCCCCCTTTTTTCCCCCCATTCTTGCCAATTTAACAGAGGCTCCAGCTGCTGGTTTAGGGTTGGAAAATTTCCCTAAGAGCCTCTTGCATTATATCCCACCATCTCTCTCATTTCCTTCAAAAAACCTTCAAACCCTACACCATTTTACACTACACCACCAAGCCTCACACCACCACTTCCATTTCCAGCAGCTTTGAGGTCTTCTCAGAGGCTAGGGGGCAGCAAATTTGGTCCAAGAAGTTGCTAAAGGTTGGTCTACAAGGAACTGTAAAAGATCATGTTTTGGGCCCCTCTTCAACTTTGTTGAAGGTCCCTAATCTGTTTGAGGACAGCAGCTGTGAGTTGCTTCTTAATCTCATGTTTAGGGCCATTTCTTGCATGCTAGTTTTGCCCTGTTTTTGTTTGCTGTTTGGCCATGCTTTGAACTGAAAAAGTGCTTATTTTGGGGCTGCCTTGCTTCTGTCTATTCATTTCATGTCCATATTGTGCATGTTTGGTATAGCTATAGGCCATTTCGGGTGCCAAAATTCATGTTTCGGGACTATTCCATGCATCGGGTGTACTCTCGTCTTATTTCGGGGCTGTTTTCCCCCACATTTCAGTGCTGAAATTCCATTAGCATGTTTGCATATCATTTTTGCCATATTGCATTGCATATGTCATTGCCTCGGTTTGCGTGCCCGTGTGCACGCATTTCGAGGCACTTCATTTTCATCCATCGGCCTCTTATGTGAGTGTGGCTGAGGCTCTCTCATGTTAGTATAAGTCCATGTTGCATTCTATGTCATTTTTGCCATATTGCATTGCTTATGCCATTGCCTCGATTTGCGAGCCCGTGTGCACGCATTTCGAGGCACTTCATTTTCATCCACCAGCCTCTTATGTGAGTGTGGCTGAGGCTCTCTCATGTTAGTATAAGTCCATGTTGCATTCTATATGCCATTTTTGCCATATTGCATTGCATATGCCATTGCCTCGGTTTGCATGCCCGTGTGCACGCATTTCGAGGCACTTCATTTTCATCCATCGGCCTCTTATGTGAGTGTGGCTGAGGCTCTCTCATGTTAGTATAAGTCCATGTTGCATTCTATATGCTATTTTTGCCATATTGCATTGCATATGCCATTGCCTCGGTTTGCGTGCCCGCGTGCACGCATTTCGAGGCACTTCATTTTCATCTGATGGCCTCCTATGTAAGTGTGGCTGAGGCTCTCTCATGTTGGTGTAAGCCCATTATTGCATTGCGTATGCCATTTCATCCATAGCATTGTGTATGCTCGGTTGTGTGTTACCCCGTATAGCGTGTATGTCATTCCATAGCATTGTGTATGTTAGGATTGTATCTTAGTTGCATTTCATGCATGTCATGCATATTGCATCGTGTTCGGGATAGGAGTTAGCCCGGGCACGGGAAACGAGGTGCATTTTGTACTCCGAGTGACGGCATGTATCTCAATTCCCCAGTCACCAACACTCCGGATCACCCATGATGGAGTTAGGTCTTGTTGTGTTTTCATATGCATTCATTCCATATTGAATTGTGCAAATCGACTCCTCAGCCATCATGCATCGAGATGCGTGATTGGTGGCACGAGGATCGAGGCATGCATACATTTGTAGAAATACATTGCTATGCCCCTTTCCTGCTCTCTGTTGCAGCAAATCAAGAATCAGCGGTCTTCCGAAGCTTGGCACGCATTTCAAGAACAGGTGCAAACAGAGGCTAATTGGGGCATCGTCATGGATTTCCGCGCAAAGGCAACCCGGGCATGCATCATTCATCAGAAGCAAGGCAGTCCCTGGCTTGCACGCCAGTTTTACAGCTTTCTTAGTTAATTTGTTAATTAATTAGGAATTTGTACATTATTTGGACTGTAATATTTGGACTGTACTATTCTTTCATTTAGGACTGTATTATTTATTCGGACCCTCTGCGCGAGGGCAATGCTGTAATAAGTGTGCGTGTGTGTGTTGTATGTCTTCCAACCCCACGTCTTTCTCCCTTTTATTTATCCGCTTATGATGGCTAGATTAGGGCATGTTTTAATTAACATACAGTATGATAGCATGTTTGCATTCATTCATCTGTCTTGCATGCACCGGGCTCGGCGCATCATACTAACTGCATTTGTATTTCAATTCCAAATTGAATACATGTTAGCTGTAGCATCCCATATGCCATGTTTAGAATAGCCGAGCCTGCTATAGTTTGCATTTTTGCATGTGTTGCATTAGGCATTTCTGTATACTTAGGATCATACATGATTTCTAATGTAGTCTCTATTTTTTGGCTTGGAGTACTCGGTGAGTTTTTATGCTTTAGCATCCTTGCATGCGTGTGAGTGACTGCCATGATAGCATGCTTGCCATGAGACTAAATGCTTATGTGATATAACTGCCTGATTGCCTGTGGGTGAAGGTTAGGTTGTTTGGATTGGAACAAATCATTGACTGGGAGTTTTTAAGCCCACTAGATAGTGGCAAAACCATCTTTTCTAAGCCCACCCGAGGGTGGCAAAATCTGCATTTTAAGCCTACTTGTGAGTAGCAAACCATCTTCCAAAAAAAAAAAACAAACATGAAATGTTTTGTTCCAACTCAGGAGACCCGGTCTATACTTGTTTGCTGCGCGCATCACATAGTAACCTAGGCTAATAACCGGAATAAGAACACACAATATTTTCAAAAATAGATATCATGGTTAGTAGAGGCCGATCTTTGATCGGGCGAGCGGGGGTGCTCACGAAGTGACCTTCCCCAATCGTACCCAAGTTCCCGAGCTGAGGCAACTTTGGTGATGATGGACACGTGGCCTTTGGCACCGAGTCAGGGTTTCCTAAATTTTCCATTAAAAAATATTTAGGTGGCGACTCTGTATCTGGCAAAGTAGTCCATGTTTGGCACTTCTTTCAAAAAATCTATTTTCTCAAAACGATTTGCCGGATTTAGACTCTTTGGTTCAGACTTAGAACCGTGACAAATTTGAGAGTCCTGAGCTGTAGTGACCCCAATATGAACAGAACGGGAGCTCGTTCCTCCCGGGGCGTTCGGGGACGTCTACAATGAGATGCTACAGGTAACATGTATTCAACTTGGAATTGAAATACGATGCAGTTAGTATGATGCGCCGAGCCCGGTGCATGCAAAACAGATGAATGGATGCAAACATACAAGCATAAGGATGCTAATTGAAACATGCCCTAAAACTAACCACCATAAGTTGGTAAATAAAAGGGAGGAAAACGTGGGGTTGGAAGACATACATCACACACACGCACACTTATTACAACATTGCCCTCTCTCGGAGGGTCCGAATGAATAATACAGAATGGAATTAACTAATTATTACACAACACTAGCTAATTAACAAATTATCTAAACTAGCATGCAAACTATGTAAAATGGGCTGCCTCAGCTCTACTTTGGATGACAAAGGATGCATGCATGCTCGAATTGCCTTGCTTGGAAAATCCATCGCAATGCCTCGACTCGCCTTTGTTTGCAATTGATCTCAGAAACTTGCACAAAGCTCCAGAAGGCTGAAACCACACCCTGGGAACCCATGGGAAGGCTGCCGACCAACTCATGGCCTTGGAGACCACCTACCGACCACATTTTGTGGGAGAAACCCAAAAGGGTGGTCGGCCTGCTAGAAAAGATGGTCGGCCGACCAGTTTCTGCCCCTGGTTTCTGGTGTTTTTGCAACAAAGCCAAGAGAGAGAGAAGGCAAGGTATTTTCAACATATGTGCGCATGACCACTCCCTCCATCATTGCATAAGCTCTAGGGAGCGTAGTCCTCGATCCTTGGGCCACCAATCACACATCTCGATGCATGATGGCCGAGGGGTCGGATTGCACGACTCAATGGGACATGAATGTACATATAAGCAACTAAAACCAACAACGCCATCATGGATGGTCAAGAGTGTCGGTGACCAGAAATCGAGGCACGTTTCATCAATTGGAGTATGAAACGTTCCTCGTTTCCTGTGTTTGGACTAACCCCTATTCCAAACACGATGCACCAAGTAGAATGGCATGGCATGTACAAATGCAACTCTAGTATACAATCCTAAATGTAATGCGACTAAGCGATGCAAACATGCAAAGGATGATATGCAAGCATGCAAATGGCATACACAATGCTATGAACTAATCAATGGCATACTCAATGCACATGAATTATATGGCATGCATACACAATGCACTAACATACGCAATGTTATGAATGAGGCATACGCAATGCAATGATCAAACATGCGATAACATGGACTATAGGGCATACACAATGCAAGATGGACTTAAACCAAGATGGATGGGCCTCGGCCACACCCAAATCAGTGGCCAATATGATGAAAATGAGCCAACAAGGTACATGCAAACATGTACAAATGCCAGGGACCAAACCTGAGGAATAAAATGCAACTCTATCAAAGCATGACAAGGATGAAATATGGCATACAATGACACATGTTCCAACTCTAAAATGACATACAAGATGGTCCCGAATCATGCAAACGACTCACCCGATGAATGTCGGATGGCACAATTACCGAAACTAGTGAAGTGCATTACACTAGAGGTATGCAAAGCGATGCCCAAATGACCAAACCAACCCCAAACAGTCCCTATACAGACCCAAAATAGTGGCAAAATGGACTAAAATGATGGCTTGCAATGCACAAAAATGAAGCTCATGCAATAGCCCGAAAATGAAGCATACAAGCATAACTCTCAAACGCATTTAAAGAGTGGAAAACATGGGAATATGGCACAAGTATAAGCTCTGAAATAACATGTTCAATGATGCCAAAACATGTAAACAACTCAAGTTAAGCATGCAAGAGGCTTCAAAACTCGAAGCTAGGCAAGGGTATTACACTACAAGCATGCATGGCAAGCATCATTCGACCATGGGGCCTCAAAACAGAGCTAAGGTAGCCCAAATCATGAATAAAATTAGTTTAGAACATGGCCAAAATATGCTAGAATCAAGGGCCAAAACAACATGCAATGTGAGCTAGTAAACATGGACTACACTACAAGCATATGAAGCATTCAAGAGGCCACTAAACCAGAAAAAGTCAGAGACATGACATGCCAAATAAAGCCCAAAAACCCACTAAAACATGATCAATGCATGCAAGAATGACATGCTCCTTTGATAGGGTCTAAGAGGGGTTATTCTACACAAGCAAAAGACACATCGAAGGTGAGAAAACCAACTCTGGACAGAGCCTAGGCAGGCCCTAAAAGTCACTGAAAATGGCCTAAAACAAGGCTTGGAGGTGTGGAAATATAGGCTCCTTTTAAAGGCCAAAAATGCCAACAAACAAGGCCAAAAGAGAGAGGGTCTCCCCTCTCTGATTTTGGCCCTCAAAACTACATGCCAACCACTGAAAATCTACTGGATTTCAGTGGCTAAAAGGCCAAGCAAAGATCAATAGAAATACCTCATGGCATGGCTCAAAACAAGGCTAAATGTTGCATGCAAGAGGGTAGATGACTCCCAACACCAAAATAGCCTTAAACAAACATGAGAAACACTTAAATATGAACCTTTTTTCAACTGACAACAAAGCTCAAATAAGCATGCAAATGAGGCTATGAGAAGGATCAAAATAGTGCTCAAAAGAGAGAAAAGGAGTTACCCTTGGAGCTCAGCAAAAATCAGCAGGTTTTGGGACCAAAAACCAAACCTTTAACCTCTGAAAATACTCTCCAAGAACCTTAGACCAATGGTGGAGATGTGTGGCTATGAGGTGTAGTGCAATAGGCCAAGAACCATGAACACTTGGAGCCAAAATGTAGAGATATAGAGAGATATATTTTTTTGCCCTAGAGGAAATCTGAACTTGTGCCAAGGAAGAGGAGAGCCTCTCTTATAGATAAACAAGGCCAAAGCTTCTTCAAGAACCTAAAAACCAAGGCTCAAGATCCTCCATACACGTGTATGGAGGATACAGTCTGTGCCTTCCAACTGGCACTGCTGGCACACACTCAAACAGATAAAACCGGAGGAAAAGGGCCGACCACCCTAGGTGGTCTCCCAAAAAAAAGTGGTCTCCAAGGGCATTGGGTGGTCTCCACATTGAAAGAAAGCTAGTGGTGAGGTGGGAGACTAGTAATTATGGCCCAAAGATCAAGGAGACCAGTTTCCCGACAAGAAAATCGGCCGGCGGGGAAAAGTGGTCTCCAAGGGGAAAAGGTGGTCTCCCATCCTTGCACCACCTTCCAAACAATGAAAACAAGGTTCATGCCAAAAATGAACCAACACCGATGCAAAATGAGGGTTTGGGGGGCAAAACGCGCGGCTGGGTGCCCCGAAAACAGGCTATTAAGCACCAAAAATGGCGTGCGACCACAAAGGTGGTCTCCCGGGCTGCAGTGTCCCTCTAAACAGAGGAAACAAGGTGTGTGCCAAAAACCGTACCAAACGGAGAATGTTAAGCGGTCCCGAACTGAGACGCGCAGCCGACAGCTCTGAAAACCGGAAACTGGTCTCCAAACGGGAACAGTGGCCTGCGACCACGAAAAGTAGCCTACGGCCACTGAGAGATAGTCTACAAGACCTCTCCCTCCCTCCGGGAAGAGAAAGCAAGACCTGGTCTGCAAACTGACCCAAAGCACAAAGAGTCCCGAGGCCCAGAGGCAAGGCTCTCAACCGAAACTCCAAAACCTCGAAACGAGCACAACATGCGCAATCACCGAGTGCTCTATCGATGATGTCTGAGTCTTAGGGTCGGTCAAAAATAGGATGTCTACACATGGTTGCCAAGAAAACATCTATTCAATTTTCCCACAGATTGATCTACTTGGTTGCTGACAAAATCTGGAAGCAAAAATATACTTTCTTCATCATTATGCCCTCACATTCCCAGCTTTTTATATATAACCAAATCAAACCAAACCAAGCCTTAAGTCCCATCAAATAGGGTCGACTACATGAATCCTTTTTTGTCCACACGGCCCTATCAAAGGCCGTTTCGTTAGACAAATTAAGTATATCCATATCTCTATTTACAATGCTAGCCAACGTTAATCTAGGTGTGGCTCTCCTTTTCACGCCCCCTTTCGGAAGGTTTGAAAGAAAGGCCTCACAGTTCGAACTCCCACGGTTCTGAATCTAATTTTACAAGTGCAATATGAAATTGATAAACACCAAAAGTCCAAATCCGACAAATCTTTTGGAAAATCAATTTTTAAATCAAAAATGTCAAAATTGGACTGCTTTGCCAGATACAGAGTCGCCACCTAAATATTTTTATTTTCAAAAAATTTAGGAAACCCTGACTCGTACCGAAGGCCATGTGTCCGTCATTACCAAAGTTGTCTCGGCTCGGGAACTTAGGTACGAAGGGGGAAGGTCATGAATTAAGCACCCCAGCCCGCCCGATCAAGGATCGACCTCTACTAATCATGATATGATACTTTATAAATATTTATGTGTTCTTGTTCCAGTTATTAAACTAGCTTTACTATGTGATGCGCACAAGCAAGTATAGACTAGTTTGCTCAATTTGGAACAATTCAACTCATGTTTGTTTTCGAAAATGGTTTGAATTTGCCACCTCAAATGGGCTTAAAGATGCGGTTTTGCCACCAAACATAGTGGGCTTAAAACATGATTTGCCACTCAACAAAGTGGGTTTAAAACGCACATTTGTTGAACTGTTCCAATTCAAACAACAAGCCTTCATCCACAGACATTCATGCAGTTTAGCATTTAAGCACATAGCCTCATGGCAAGCATGCTAGTCATGGCAACATTCACACTCATGCAAGTATGCTAAAGCGTAAAAACTTACCTAGTACTCCAAGCCAAAATAGAAAGTAGTTAGAAAGATGCATGATCCTAACTATACAAGATGCCTAATGCAACACATGCAATATCCAATTAATAGGCTCGGCTACTAATATGGCATATGAATCGATTTGAACAACATGCGATTAAACACGTATTCAAAGAAGTATTGAAAGTGCAATGCAGTTTGAATGATGCGCCGAGTCTCGGTGCATGCAAGACAAATGAATGGATGCAAGCATACGATGTGCTAATATAAAATATGTCCCTAATCTAACCATCAAAAGCGGATAAATAAAAGGGAGAAAGACGTGGGGTTAGAAGACATACACACACGCACGCACACTTATTACAACATTACGCCCTCGCAAAGGAGGGTCCGAATGAATAAAAGTTAACCAACTAGTTACGTTAATTAAGCTAACTAATTATTACAAAACCAAATTAATTAACTATTCTAGTTAACTAATTATTACAAACCGAAATCAAATAACTAGTTAAACTAACTAACTATTTACAACACTTAATTAGCTACAACTAATTAATTACAACACATGTTTAAACAAGATATTTAAGCGATAAATAAACTTGGAATGCAAGGGAGGCTCATGCATGTGCCTGGTTTCCACCCAAAAAGGGACTGTCTTGCTGCTGTATGTCTCTATTTGCACACTTGAACACCAAAGAAACTGTCTACTTCCAGAACACCTCTGCTCCACCTCAGGAACACACTGTGCAAATTTCATTGGTGGCCGACAAGGGGCCAGTCGGCTACCAATGGTGGCCAGTCGGCCACTGATGGTCTGAGCTTTCTTGTTACAACAGAGAGCAAAACAAAGCATTTCTCAAGGGTTGTTTGCACACTTTGTCCCTCCTTTTCATGGGAAAATCAAAGGAGGGACAAGCTTTGGTTCACAAACCATCAATCAAGTAATTTCATTGCATGATGGCTTATGAAACCAATTATGCAAGATCAATGAATGCAAAGACAAGACCAAAACGACCACCACCCCATCATGCATGATCAAGGGCAATGGAGACTAAGGAAAATAGGACATTTCATACTTGCACATTTCATTACTTTTAAGTATGAAATGTCCTATTTTCCTTGTGTTCAAATTAACATCCGATTTGAACACATGCAATGCAACACAAAGAGATGCTTATCTTGCCTCTTTTACTTGCCAATTTTATTTACTCATTTTAATTACCAAATCATCCTTTAATCCATTAAGTCCATTGGTAAGTGTTCTCTAATGGAAAGAGGGCTTAAACCATAAGTTGCTTTGGGCATGAAAGAGGCATTACACCATTGGTAATGAACCCCCCTAAGGGATTAAACCATTAGGTATAGCACCTCTATTTCACCCTTAGGCAGACAAGTGGTTTGAAACCACTTTCAATGCAAATCAAAAGTGAAGAATTGAGAGGGAGATTTCAGAGATTATAAGTGCTGAAATGAAGTAGAAAAAGCACTAAAACATGCAATCAACTCACACCAATGATGATTAAAGTCTTAAAACACTAAGCTAATGAAAAGGGTTACACTACAACTATACAAAACAAGACTCAAAAGAACTAACCAGCCCAAAACAGAGCTAAAATAAGTTATTTCAAAGGCTAAAACATGTTGGACTTGAGCTAAGTTAAGCTAGAAAAAGATGCTAACATGTGAAGCTAACTAGGCATGCAAACAAGACACAAGGAGGGGAGGCTAACCCCTCCAAAATTGGACTTCAAAATGAGTTTTTTTCCACTGAAAAACCTCTAAAATTCAGTATTTAAAAGCTCAAAAATAAATAGTGTAAAGGTGGGAAACACAAGGGCAAAGGCCTCCAAAACAAGGTACAAAGAAGGGTGAACCACCCCCTCAACCTTTATTGGCCTTAAACCACAAGTTTTAACCCAAAAAGACAGAGTTTGTACAGCCCAAAATTAGTTGGAAAACATGCTGGAATGAAGACAAAAGTAGCTAAAGCAATAAGCTAAAACATGAAGCTTTTGAACTACCAAACAAGCATAAAGAGGGGTGGCTAACCCCTCTATTTTTGGGACCTCAAAACAATATTTTTAGCCTCTGAGAACCTCTGAAAATCAGTGGTAAAAATCTCAAAAAAGTTGAGAAAAGAATAGGAAACACAAGTGTAAAGGCTTAGAGAACAAGGTTCAAAGAAGGCTGATTAACCCCCCAACCTTTAAGAGCCTTAAACCACAAGCTTCAGCCCATAAAAACAGGTTTTAAAGAGGTTAAAAACAGCAATAAAAAATGGGAAAAAATGGTGTAAAGATGGTACAAAGGCAAGAAAAAAGTATACCTCTTGGAGAGGAGTGAACCCTTAAGCCATAAACCACCAATTTCCACACTCTCAAGTGCTTCAAGAGCTCAAATCCAAGCTCAAGTCACCTTAGCAAGAAGCTCTCTAGGTTTGGTTTAGTGTGTTTGGGCATAGGCTATGCATGTTGCAAAAGAGAGAGACAATTGTAGAGAGAGATAGGATTGTAGAGAGAGAACATATTTTTCAAAATATTTCTTCACTCCTAATGTTTTCTAACCTTGAAAGCAATTCTATATATAGAAAAAAAGCCCCTTAGGTCAAAAATATCAAGCCCTGGATAGCTGGAGCTTTTGGGGGAAAGCTGGCACAAAATATCTAGCTTTTTCATCATTGGCCGTCAAGAATTATCGGCCATCAAAAATCTACTTCCAGGCCCGACTTCAAATGGGCATATCTCCTTCATCCAGACTCCTTTGCAAGTCATTCTTGAGCCTAAATTGAAGCCTCAGAAGTATACTTTCCAATGGAAGTGGCCTTACTTCAAAATTCTAAGTGTGCTAAGAGAATGCCTATTTTAGTGAAGGTCGCTCAGTTTTGGCTTAATCAGATAGATGCCTAACTTCAACCAGCCATATCTCCCTCATTCAGATTCGTCTTTAGGAGATTCTTGAGTGTAAAATGAAGCCCCGAAAGTCCACTTTCCAATGGTTATCACCTTAAAACTTAAGTCCAAGTGTAAAAAAGGATAGACCTAATTTAGTGAAGGCTGCCCGGTTCTCTCTTAACGGTTTATGCCTAATTTCTTCCCCAACTAGGTTTCCTCCCTCCCCTCCAATTTTCTTCAACTCCAAACCTCTAAATAAGATGTTTTAAAGATTTTTCAAAGATTTCACCTTTCTTCCATTATTTCCGCTTTGTCCTTACTCAGTTTACCGAAAAGCACAATCTTTAACGAAATGCGAGCTTTGGAACATCGTAGAAACATTTTCAAAAATATTTTGAAAGAGATGGTTTTAAGGTCTAAAATAATTTTGGTCAAAATGGTTTTGGTCCCAAATGGGGTGCAAGGTTGGGATTTAGAGCTCTCCTTGCTAAAGAAATCAAACATTTGCATAGCACAACTCTCATCATCGAACGATCAATTAGTGGCGCCCAAGTCTTAAGACAGTCGAAAATGGGGTGTCTACACTAGGCTTACCCCGCCCCCTAACACTCCCATCTACCGTTATAGCATCGCATCTCTTCATTACTACCTCAGTTGGTCTCCGTTGAATGTGACCAAACCATCTCAAACTATTCTCTCTCAACTTATCTTCTATCAATGCTACTCCTACCCATTCTGGAATACACTCATTCATAATTCTGTCTTGTCTAGTCTTGCCACACATCCACCTGGCATCCTCATCTCAATCACACTCATCTTATCCACATGTTGTTTCTTGGTTGTCCAACACTCCGTTCCATAATAGCCGTTCTATAGAATTTACCATTTAGTCTAGTGGGTATTCGTTCATTGCACAGTACCCCAGACGCACTTCTCCACTTACACCAACCCGCCTTATCCTATGGGCCAAATCTGCATCAATCTCTCCCGTTGTTGTGATAATTGACCCTAAATAACAAAAATGTTCGCACTTAGACAGTTCTCGGTTCTCAATCTTCATTTATCCTCTGCTTTCATTGTTACTGTTACTAAATTTACACTCCATATACTCAGTCTTAGTTCTGCTTATTCAGAATCCTTTAGATTCAAGAGCTTTTCTCCAAATCTCCAACTTTGTGTTAACTCCTTCTCTAGTCTCATCCACTAGCACAATATCGTCTGTAAAAAGCATACACCATGGCACGTCATCCTGAATATTTCTCATCAACTCATCCATAACTAAAGCAAAAAATAAGGACTTAAGGTAGATCCTTGATGTAACCCTGTAGTGATAGGAAATTCATTTGTCTCTCCAGCAGGCGGTCTAATAGTGACCACCACCCTTTCATACATGTCCCTAATCACATCAATGTAATCTTTTGTCACCCATTTCTTCTCTAATGCCCACCATATTATATCCCGGGGCACTCTATCATATGCTTTCTCAAGGTTAATAAACATCATCTGAATGTCTCTTTTATTTTCTCTATGCTTGTCCATTACTCTCCTCAAAAGATAAATCGCTTCCATTGTTGACCTACCAGGCATAAACCCAAATTGATTCTCTGTCACTTCTATTATATCTCACAATTCGCGTTCCATCACCCTCTCCCACACTTTCATTATATCACACATTAGTTTGATTCCTCTATAGTGGTTGCAATTATGGACATCTCATTTATTCTTATAGATTGGCACTAAAATACTCTTCATCCACTCATCTGGCATGTTCCAAGTCAACAAAATTTTGCTAAACAACCTAGTCAGCCAAGCAACCCCCTTTTTACCCAAACACTTCTAAGCTTCAATAGAGATATCATCGGGTCCTAAAGACTTATTTGATTTCATCTTCTTAAGTGCAATCTCCACTTCAAAGTTTCTAATCCTGCGATAGAACCTATAGTCTTGGTTTATCGTATCACTGGTTATTTATTCCCCTATTGTCGTACCTCCATGTTCCCCATTTAATAGTTCCTCAAAACAGTTCTTTCATCTTTCCTTAATCTCCTCATCCTTCACCAATACCTTAGAATCCTCACTCTCGATACACTTAACTTGATTAAAATCTCTTATTTTCTTCTCCCGTATCTTAGCAAGTTTGTATACCCTCTTCTCTCCTGCCTTTCTATCTAGTCTAGTGTATAGGTCATCATAGGCTTTCAACTTAGCCTCTCTCACCACTTTTTGACCTCTTTATTAGCCAATTTATAGCTCTTAAAGTTTTCCTCAGTTCTATCCTTCTGCCACTTTTTAAAGCACTCTTTTTTTGTCTTAACTACTACTTGAACCTCTTCCCTCCACCACCAATTTTCCCTAATGCTGGGTCCCGTCCCTTTTGACTCTCTAAGCACTTCCCTCGAGATTCTCCTCATACAATTGGCCATCAAGTTCCACATAGTGTTAGCATCATCTTCAAAGTCCCAAGTACCTTCCTTACCCATTCTATTCTTAAATATTTCTAGTTTATCTCTTTTTAGGTCCCACCATCTCGTCCTACGACACCCACCATCCTTCCTAGCTTGGTATTTCCCTCTAAAACATAAATCTAATACCAAAATCCTATGTTGAGAGGCCAAGCTCTCTCCAGGAATCACCTTACAATCATTGCATTTTAGGTGGTCCACTTTTCTCACTAAGAAGTAATCTAATTTGACTGACTCACTCTTAAAGGTTATCGAATGCTCCTCCCTCTTCTTATATATAGTATTGGCCACCACCAGGTCAAAAGCCAACGCAAAATCTAAGATACTCTCTCCAACCTTATTTCTATCACCAAAACCATATCCACCATGCACCCTTTCAGAGCCTAGTTTATCTATGCCTACATGGCCATTAAAATCTCCACCTATAACCAGGTTCTCTCCTATGAATATCTCCTGTAAGATCTCATCCATTTGCTCCAAAAAATCCCTCTTAGTCTGGTCATCTAATCCTACTTGAGGGCGTGTATACACTAATAACGTTCACTATATTCTCTTCAATAACTAGTTTAACTAACATAATCCTATTCCCTTTTCAAATGACTGCCATTACATTCTCCACAAGACCCTTGGCAATTATGATTCCTACCACATTCCTGTGTCTATCATTACCACTATAATACAGTTTAAAACCGGTATCCTCAATTTCCCTAGCTTTCTCACCCGTCCACTTAGTTTCTTGTACGCAAGCTATACTAACTCTCCTCCTAATCATAACATCTACCAATTCCATCATCTTACCAGTTAAGGTTCCTATATTCCAGGTGGCTACTATAAACCTGTAGTCTTGGACTAGCTTCTTTACTCGTGTTCGTCCAGAAAAATGCGGGAATATTTGCCCATTTTTTCACCTCACCCAGGCGTTGATGCGACGCCCCTTGCTCACTTTTCGAAACATCCGGAGGCAGGCGCAATGCGTCACTTGAGGGGAACGGCCTCGCATTTAAATGATTCAAAGTAGGATTCATTGTTACAAGGGATCCGAGCAGCTTTTTTATGTGTTAACTGTCGGCTACCTAACACACAACCCTCCTTCTTAACACAAGCTTGGGACCGGCGGAGTTCCAGCTCTACATATATATATATATTAAATAATAAATTTACTAGTTAGATTTAAAAACAAAAGTAATAGTTCCATCATTATCTGCAAAACAGTGTCTAGGAAAAAAAATAGCAAAAAAAAAAATTTTGAATAATGTTTTTCTCAAACAAATGCCTAGATTTGTCATCATTGGTTAAAAAAACGACTAGATTGATCGGACTCGTCATTGCATTTGTTCATCACTTAGAAGAGTTTGCATATATATATATATATATATGTGTGTGTGTGTGTGTGTGTATGTATTTGAAAAATGAAATACTAGAAAGAGGAAAAGAGAACATTCAAAATCACAATTACTCTGATAATTGAAAACAAAAATAAATTAAAATGAAGAAGCTAAGATGAATGGAGGTAGGTGCCACAGATTCAGATCTCAGATCCAGATCTACCACATCTCAGATCAAGTTTAAGATGGTTCGTCTTTGTCTTACGGAAATAGAGAGATCTTCGGGGGACCGAGCTCAAAAAAAAGATGACCTCTGGATTTAGAAGATGGAGATGTGGCTCGGGTCAACATTGAGGGAGTGGTGTCAGTGGCAAATCGTGATGGTGTGGTATGGCGGTGAACAATCAGAGTGTACCGTCCCTAAATAATTACAATAAGATCAACCCATGACAGATGTTAAATAATAATAGATATTTTAATGTAGTGTTCTCTCATTCATAAGGTTTTATCTCTTTACAAAAGTGTAACACATGCAGTAATACATTCACAAGTCCTAACCTTGAATCTATAGCATGTGTTATCAGTACAAGATATGAAATAAGAGTTAAACAGATATAGTAATGTCCTATTGGTTGCAACTTTCCAAGACGTTGCTTGATTACAACAAAAGTGAGTTTAAACTCAATGCAAATTAAGCCATAGACTTGTACAAAATAAAAACAACAAATATAAAAATAAAAGCTCTTGGCTCCAAGTCCTCACAAGCTATTGCCTTGGCGAAAGCATATCATCAGCACCTGAAAATGGTTTTCCACATAGGGTGAGCCAATGCCTAGTAAAGATACTCTAACACAGTGTATGAATCTTAATAGAGTTATAAGGTGAATGTATATGCAATGCTCACGGCAAAACTTTTTACATCTCTTTTCAAAACCATGCAATGCCAGGTTACATCACAATTCTTGAATTCACTAGCTTCACAATAGAAAACAGGGTGGTGGATACAACACTAGGAATCTCTAGGATGTGTCTGCAAGTAGGCTACAAACATTACCAATTGTTATTTTTATCGATATTAACCAGCAGACTCGGCTCCTATTCGCGCGAGTTTCTAGACTTTCACCAATGACACACAGGCTAACTTAATACCACAACTACACTCCTTACCCAAATTCACCAAGGTATTCACCCATTTTTCTCAAAACAATAAACATTTTCAATCTATTAAATATGTTACAATGCTCAATGCAATGGATGAGAAATTAATTTTAATTTACCTAATTCTCATGCAATTTCTACAACAATCATAGCTCTCCTTCACTGATAGCCCAAAACAGATATCTTTAAACAAATAAAAAAATTTCAATTCCATGAAACACTTTCCAACATTTCCAAATAGGAGTGATAATTCATATCTAACTCCACCACCACCCTCGTCATCATCATTATCATCATTCCAATTCCATGAAACCAACATGAATTCCATTTTTTCTTTACAAAATCCAATATTCACATTTTAGGGAAAAATCCATCTTGAAAATCATTCCAAGGACGAAAATCCACCATTTTGTCACAGTTCAACCATATCTACAATCCCAAGAACTTCTCCAACTAAAACGAAGCCCTCGACATGCACTACTTTTTTTATCAAAAGATCTAGGGTGAGAAAATCACTAGATTAAGCTGTATTTGAGTCAAATATTCAAGAACTAGAGAGAGAGTGTGTGTAGATTTTAGATTTTGGAGTGTTTAGAGAGAGAGATGTGAAAAAGTGATCCAAAAAGTGACTTCCTCATACTGATATACGCACAGATCGATTGTGCGTAGGAATGGTCACTCGAGGGACCAGACACAACGAAGACATTACTCGAGTACAAGAAAGGTCGCTCGAGCGCACATTCCACCCCTCCCCGTAGTTCAGACCTACAAAAGTTCGCTCGAGCGCAAAAATGACCGCTCAAGCAAAGAACTCAAACTCCCAGTAGTTTTGTCGATTGCAAAAGACCGCTCAAGCGCAGAAATGGTCGCTCGAGCAAATAAGTAAATTTCTAGGCAACAACACTTTGAAAAACCAACCTCCAAACCTTTTTCAACTCAACCAAGACATTCTAATAACCAAACTCAACAAGGAATGAGACGAAAGAAGACAAGAACAATCATCAAGACAACAAATCTCGGTTCCAAAACAATAAACTAGTCGGGTTTCAACCAGGGTCGTTATAACCTCCCCCTCTTAAGGAATTTCATCCCCGAAATTTTAAAATCAACACAAAACCACCGTATTTAAATCAATTACAACAACAAATAGCCATGACCCACCCACCGGCCATTCATTCTCATAACAACACTAAGCAAAGTTCTCAATACTAAATATACAATTCACTTTTTCAAAACATACACAACGTTTACATCCGATAAACATAACAAAATTTTCATTACATGTTATAGACATTAACAAAAAGATCTGGATACTTCTCACGGACTTTCGCCTCATGTTCCCAAGTCGCCTCCTCAACACCATGGTGTCTCCATAACACATTTACTAATGGAATTGTCTTTGCCTCGCAAGACTTGGTCCCGTGTATCTAGGACTCTAACTGGTCTCTCCTCGTATAAGGCATCCTCATCTACCTCTAACTCGGTCTAATCCAACACATGTGATGGATCCAGCTCATACTTCCGAAGCATACAAATATGAAACACGTCATGAACCGTGGAAAGCTATGGTGGCAAGGCCAAACAATAGGCTACCTCCCCAATGCGCTCTAAAATCTCAAAAGGCCCAATAAATCTAGGAGACAACTTTTCGCTCTTTCTAAACCTCATCAAACCCCATCTAGGTGATATTTTCAAGAAGACGCGATCTCCTATCTCAAATAATAATGATCTCCTCCTATGATCGGCATAGCTCTTTTGACGACTCTTAGCCGAAACCAACCTCTTACAGATAAGTGCAACTTTCTCTGTCATTTTCCGAACTAAATTGGGACCTAACATAGGTGTGTCACCTACCTTAGCCCAACACAAAGGAGATCTACACGCTCGACCGTACAAGGCATCAAACGGTGCCATACCAATACTTGCCTGAAAGTTATTATTGTAGGCAAACTCTACTAAAGACAAGTGTCTCTTCCATGACCATTTAAAGTCAAGAACATAACCCCAAAGCATATCCTCTAGGATTTGAATGGTACGCTCTGATTGGCCGTCAGTCTGAGGATGATAGGCAGTACTAAATGTCAATCTAGTGCCAAGGGCATGTTATAGGCTCTACCACAATTAAGCCATGAAACGCGAATCTCTATTTGAAACAATCGTCATAGGAACCCCATGAAGTCGCATTATGTCTCTAACATACAAGTCGGCAAGGTAATCTACCGAGTCACTCGTGCGCATAGGTACAAAGTGTGTTGACTTAGTTAACCGATCAACTATCACCCACATGACATCATTAACCCGTTAAGTCCTCAGAAGACCCACAACAAAATGTATAGTGACATTCTTCCACTTTCACTTGGCTATAGTCAAGGGTTGCAACACATTCACTGGCCTCTGATGCTCGGCCTTCACTTATTGACAAGTAAGGCACCTCGATACAAACAAGGCTACGTCTCTCTTCATCTTCCTCCACTAAAACTGGCGACTAAGGTCGTGGTACATCTTGGTGCCTCCCAGATATACTGTAAAGCACGAATGGTGAGAATGTCATCAACAAAGACAACTACAAAACAGTCTAGGAACTCATGAAAGATCTTGTTCATCAAATCCATAAACAAAGCCGGTGCGTTGGTTAACCCAAAAGGCATCACTAGAAACTCATAATGGCCATACCACGTACAAAATGTCGTCTTCTGGATATCCTCTTCCTTCACTCTCAATTAGTGATAACCAGATCTCAAGTCTATCTTAAAGAAACAACAAGACCCTTTCAACTAATCAAACAAGTCATCTATATGAGCCAATGGGTACTTGTTTTTAACAATTACCCAGTTCAACTTCGGGTAATCAATACAAAGTCGCAATGTGCCATCCTTCTTCTTGGTAAAGAGAGTCAGTGCTCCCCAAGGCGAAGTACTAGGGCGAATAAAGCCTTTATCTAGCAATTCTTGGAGTTGAATCTTTAACTCACGCAACTCAACGGGTGCAAATCGATATGGTGCCATAGAGATCAGTGTTGTTCTAGGCACTAAATTAATAGAGAATTCAATCTCACGATGAGCTGGTAAACTAGTGAGATCCTTGGAAAAGACGTCCTGGTATTCACAAACTACTGTAGACACCCCATTTTTGACCATCCTCAAGACTTCGACGTCATCGTTTGAACACTCGATGATCATCCATGATCGTGTTCGTTTTGAGTTCTCGGAGGTCTCGGCTACGAGCCTCGCCTCAAGATCTCTCAACTTATCTGTTTTGTGCTTAGTCATGGACCAAACACTTGTGTTTTTGCTTCTAAGGGCAGGGAATGGCTTGTTGGCCATCCCCACACCTCACCGGCCATGGCTTGAGGCCACCGGCCCTGTTTTCTTGCTACCGGCCAAAGGTATTGGCTGGTCAGCATTGTTTTTGGTCGGCCGACCATTGTTTTGGTCAATCGGCCACTTTTTCTGGCCGAGACCTTTTCTTTGCCTTTTCAAGGCATTATGCATACCACCTGTGCCAACTGGTAAGCACAGACCCTGCCCTCCATACACATGTATGGAGGATTTACACCCTTGTCTTAAGCTTCTTGAGGAAGCTTGAACCTTTTGAACCCTTGTTTTAGCTTCTTGAGGAAGCTTGAACATTTTGAACCTTTGTTTTAGCTTCTTGAGGAAGCTTGAACATTTTGAACCTTTGTTTTAGCTTCTTGAGAAATCTTGAACCTTTTGAACCTTTGTTTTAGCTTCTTGAGGAAGCTTGAACATCTTGAACCTTTGCTCGGGCTTCTCCAAGAAGCTTGAACCTTTGCTCTAGCTTCTCCAAGAAGCTTAAACCCTCTTCTTTCTCTATAAGAAAGGGCCTCCCTCTCCTTTAGAGAGGTTGAAAAATTTTTCTAAGGCACAAGAGATATATCTCTCTATATCTCCATATTTTGGGTTCAAAAGAGTGAGATTCTTGGCCCCTTTGCACACCACCTCACAACCACACACCTCCACCATTCATCTAAGGTTCTTGGAGGGTATTTTCAGAGGTTAAAGAGCTGGTTTTTGGTCCAAGAACCTGTTGGTTTTGCTGAGCTACAAGGGTAACTCATTTTCCCTCTTTATTCTCCATTTTTGCACAAGATTTTAGCCTATCTTGCATGCTGTTTTGAGCTTAGTGTATAACTGATAAAAGTTCTATTTTTTCATGCTTTTAATCTTTGTTTAATATCACTTTTGTATTTGGGTTTGTTTACCCCCTCTTAGGCCTTGTTTGGCCTCATTTTTGTGCCTTTTTTGTGAGCTTTGGGACCACCTTGTATTGGCCTTCTCATCACTGAAATCCAGAGGGATTTCAATGGTGGGGATGGTGTTTTGACGTCCTAAGAAGGAGAGGGCCCCCTCTCCTTTGTTGTCTTGTTTACTAGCATATTTGGCCCATCAAAGGAGCATATGTTTATATCATTTGGAGGCCTATTTCAGGCACTTTTTGATGACTTTTGGGACCTGCCTAGCCTCTGTCCATGGCTGGTTTGGTCTCCTTTTGTTTGCCTCTTGCATGTGTAGAGTAATCTCATTCATAGCTTATCAAAGGATCATGTCATTCTTGCATGTATTGACCATGTTTTAGTGGATTTTTGGTCATAGTTCGGCATGCCATGATTCTTTTTTTGGCTGGTTTGGTGGCTCCTCACATGCTTCATAGGCTTGTAGTGTAAATCATGCTTACTAGCTCACATTGCATGTTGTTTTAGCCCCTTATTCTAGCACCTTTTGGCCACACTCCAAACATGTTTTGTTCATATTTTGGGCTGCCTTAGCTTTGTTTTTAGGCATCTTAGTCGATTGGTTCTTGACATGCATGGTTATAGTGTAATAGCCTTGCTTACCTTTGAGTTTTGGGGTCCCTTGCATGTGTTTCTTGAGGCATTTTAGTGTTTTGGCATCATTGAATATGATATTTCAGAGTTTATAGGTGTGCCATATTCTCATATTTTATCATGTCTTCAATGTGTTTGAGAGTTGTGCTTTTATACCCCATTTGTGAGCCATTGCATGAGCTTCATTTTTGTGCACTTCAAGGCATCATCTTAATCCATTTTGCCACTATTTTGGGCCTACATAGGGACTATTTGGGGTTGGTTTGGTCATTCGAGCATCGCTTTGCATACCTCTAGTGTAATGTGCTTCACTAGTTTCGGTATTTGAGCCTTCCTACATGCATTGTGTGAGTCTTTTGCATGATTCGGAACCATTTTGTATGTCATTTCAGAGCTGGAATATATGCCATTATATGCAATACTTCATCTTTTCAATGCACCAGGAGAGTTGCATCTTGTGCTATGAGTTAGAGCCCTTGCACCTTGCATGTTTGCATGTGTTTTGTTGCCTCATTTCCATCATGTTTGGCCACTGTTTTTGGCATGCTTGAGAGCTACCCATGTTAGTGTAAGTCCATCTCACCATGTTGTTGCATGCTTGTTTCATTTTGCATGTTGTTGCATGCTATACATGTTCACATGTTTAGGTTGTATGCCTATTGCCTATTGCCTATTGCATGCTTGTGTTGCTTTGTTAAGTTCATCATGCATGTATTACATTGGTCTAAGTATACTTGCCTTTGCATGTTATTAAATGTTAGCCTATTGACATGTTGTTGCATGTTCATCCATCTTGCATACTTATTAAGTTACATGCTTGTTGGCATGCTTGTCTTTGCATATTGTTATATGCTAGTTGCCTTGTATAGCATTGTTTCTTCCATGCACATGTTGCATTAGTTTGCTTGTATGCTTAGGTTGCATAGCATTGTGTGCGCATCCCTTGCCTCTTAATTCAATCATGATAGAGGTTGGGGCCCTTATGTGTTTTTGTGCATTTCATTTGATATCAAATTGCACACTTGGCGCCTTTGGCCATCATGCATTGAAATGCGTGATTGGTGGCCCGAGGGTCGAGAACCAAACCCCCTTGAGTTCATAGCATGATAGGGAGGGTGGTCGTGCATACATTGTCTTGTAAATTCCTTGCCATGCACTGTTTGTCCTCAGTTGTAGCAAAAATAGAGTTCTAGGAACAGATGGTCGGTTGGCCCTCTTCAGTGTCGGTCGGCTACCAAAGTCTAGTCGATGGCCCCCTTTTTGGTCGGTGACCACTTCCTAATGGCCGGTGGTCCTATCTTTTGGCCGGTGACATCCCACAATGCTCAGGAAGTAATTCAGAGGCATCTCAAGGATTTTCACAGTTCTCAGAGGTGCAGAACAATGCAAATAGAGGCAACATGTGGCATGGCAACGGGTTTCCGAACGAGGCGACTCGAGCATGCATGCATTTGACCCTCTTCCCGAGGCATCTTTACTACTTTAATAGCTTAATTAATTCGTTAATTAATTAAGGTTTTGTAATATTTAATTAGCTAGAGTAGTTAATTATTTATTTGGTTTGTATTATTCTTTTGGCCCCTCCAAGAGAGGGCGAATTTTGTAATAAGCGTGCCTGTATGTGATGCATGTCTTCCAACCCCACGTCTTTCTCCCTTTTACTTACCTGCTTTCAATGGTTAGTCTTAGAGCATGTTTCAATTAGCATACTTATGATAGCATGTTTGCATGCATTCATTCGTATTGCACGCACCAGGCTCGGCACATCATACTAATTGCATAGTATTTCAATTCCAACTTGAATACGTGTATCGAGTTGTCATATTTCACATTCCATTCTTAGGGTAGCCGAGCCTATCTTAGTTGCATTTTGCATGCGTTGCATTAGCCATTGCTAACATGAACTAGGATCATGCATGATTACTAACTAGTTTCTTGTTTTGGCTCGGAGTACACTATGAGTGTTTATGCTTTAACATCTTGCATGTATGTGAATGTTAACATGAAAGCATGCTTGCCATGAGGCTAATTGCTTATGTGACATAACTGCCTGAATGCCTGTGGGTGAAGGTTGGATTGCTTGAATTGGAACAATTCATTGAAATCCGTGTTTTAGCCTACTTGCGAGTAACACCTTCAAACCGTTTTTCAAAACGAACATGAGATGTTTTGTTCCAATTCAGGCGACCCAGTCTACACTTGTATGCTGTGCGCATCACATAGTAATTCTAGGCTAATAATCGGAATAAGAGCACATATGTTTTCAAAACTCGATATCATGCTTAGTAGAGGTCAATCTTTGATCGGGCGAGCGGGGGTGCTCATAGCTGACCTTCCCCAATCGTACCCAAGTTCCCGAGCCGAGGCAACTTTGGTGATGACGGACACGTGGCCTTAGGCACGAGTCAGGGTTTTCGAAATTCCCCCAAAATAAAATATTTAGGTGGCGACTCTGTATCTGGCAAAGCAGTCCATGTTTGGCACTTCTTTCTAAAAATCAGTTTTCCAAAACGATTTGCCGGATTTGAACTCTTTGGTGATTTATCAATCTCACATCGCACATTATGAGATCAGATTAAGAACCGTAACATTTGAGTCCGAACTGTAATGAGCCTAAATGAACAAAACGGGATTTCTCCTGGGGCGTTCGGGGATGTCTACAGTTTTTGGCGACTCTGCTGGGGATTTAGAGAACTTGACTCGAACTCATGATATCTTGTTTTGATTACACTTATGTGTTTCTTTGCATTGCATTTGCATTGGTGCACCTAGGACACTGTGTTTGCCATCTGCTATTCCTGAACGGTTTGCCGGAGGCTCGCTTTGAGAAGTGTGCCATAAGGCTGACCGGTTACAGGCTTTACCACGATGGGAACACAAACCCCCATTTTTACCGGGGCACCCTTTTTGACCATTCGACCTAGTGCATATCGGAATCCATAGTGACCATTCCAAACTAGGACAGGTTGCTTACCCGATTGTAGGTTGTTTGAAACCGCTGCGTGCATAGTGAAACCCTAGCTCCTGGCAAAATAGGACAGGGAAACCCTGCCCCAACATAGGGGTGTTTTGGGCTCTCACTTGCTTGCTATGTGCTTTTAGAGTGTGTCTCGACAGGGGATGCACATATCAGTTTGCAAGTCTGAGTATCAGACCTGAGGGCACCAATATTTGGGAATCAATTTTACCTAAGGGTATCAGTTTACAAGCAAAACTTGAGGCAGAATTCAATAGAGAGCACAATCATTCAGCTTTGCTCATATCTATTTTGGTGAAATCAGGCTGAGATGCTGTCTATTTTCTTCTTTTACAAGGTAGTCTCGGAACCATAGCTTCAGAAGGCTCCAATATCCCCCGATACATTGGGATTGTGCTGATAGACTTGGCAGGTCAGAGATTCAGTTCAAGGGCAAATCAGTGTTCCTTCGCCAGAGGCAGGGTAAAAAGGCCAGTCAGGCATAGATCATCAGTTCAACAGTTTTCAGATCAGCAGTCATTATCCATCTCACCTGTGTGCAGTTAGGTTGAGATATCTGTTTTTACCACAGAGACAGATATACCGATAGATCAGTTAGATCAGGGCAGTATGGTAGGAATGGAGGAGATGATGCGTCAACTCCAAGAAAGTATGAAAACCATGCAGCAGGACGCTACTCGTCAAGCAGAATTTGCCAAACAGCAGGCTGAGGTCATGACCCAACAGGTAGAGGTAATTATTAGGCTACAGTAGCAAACTGGAGCATCCGCTTCACACCAGGCTCCTCCCCCACCAAGAGTTCTTATACTCGGGGAGACAGTTAACGTCCAGGATGATACGGACATTCCAATAGGGCCGGCTCCGCCCCCGATCCTACCCCAGCTATCCAAAGCGCAGACCAACCTACCGGATTCTCCCTTTGAGTTCGAGGTGGACCCCACAGCATTGAAAGTGAGCAAGCTTGAAAAGCTATTCAAGAAGTCTCAGGGTGTGAAGTCCATTTCGCATATTGAGGATGGGTACACCGACTCGGCCGTGACGCTGCCAGACCGATTTAAGATGCCACACATAGACCGCTTTGACGAGTCTGGAGATCCTATGGTGCATCTGCGGCTGTTTTCAGACATACTAAGGCCGATGGGCCTCTCCAAATTACAGAAGCTTTCCTTGTTTGGCCGGACCCTGTCGGGTGTAGCGGCTATCTGGTATGCAAAATTAGAAAACAATATTAAGAGGAATTAGGATGAGATGGCCGAGGCTTTTGTCGCTCAGTACTCCTATAATACAAAAATTGAGATTACAACCCGTGATCTTGAGATGACTAGGCAGGAGCCTAAGGAGAGCTTTTCTGAGTTCGTAACCCAATTAAGGGCCAAGGCCTCAATGATGACCACTAGGCCCACTGACAAAGATCAGATTCGGATGATTGTGCGTAATCTCCAACCCAAACTCATGCAAAAGATGATCGTTCTCCCCTTCCTTACCTTTTCAGATTTACGTGAGATGGGGGTACAGATCGAGGACGCTATGAAGCAGGGCCTCATTGACCAGGAGAAGGAGCAGCCCCGGAGGGCGTTTTCCCGCAGTTCGAATGCAACCACCAGTGGTGATGCAGCTGCAAGATCTTCTGAAGTAGGTATGGTCACCACCGCCGCATCAAGAATAGCTACCCCATTCACTGGTGCGTCCGGAAGTAGCTCACAAAAAACCAAATATCCACCTCAAGTTAAGAGGGTTTTTACCCCACTTTATATGCCTTTGTCAAGGGCTCTAGAGGTCTTACTCCAGAAAGGATATCTGAAACCGTTGGAACAACATCCTCTACCCGATCCTATCCCTTCAAAGCATGACCAGACTAAATACTGTGCCTACCATCAACAAACTGGTCATGACACTGACAGTTGTTTTCGTCTTCGCCATGATGTACAAGATCTGTTTGACAACAAGGTCATCGCCGCACCAGCTCAGCAAAGTCTATCGCCACTAGATCAGTGAACTTGGAGGATAATACGAATATGTGATCAGGGGATGAACCACCTGCGGGCGGCACTCAGTTTACTCCAGATGTGGTATATGGCATGCACTGTTTTGAGCATTTGTGAATGCTGGTTTTTGTACTTTCTGACTCGGGTATTGAGTCAGTTTTGTTATGTCGTTTAGAGTCTGTCTCGTTGTATAGAGTCAGTCTTTTCATACTGAGTCAGTTGGGTCTGTCTTGTTGTATCAAGCCAATCCTGTTTTGTTAGAGTCAGGTGACTTCGGGGGTGTTACCTCGAACATCACTTGCTTGTTTTGTGTTTGTCTTTTCGTTTTCTTTTGAGTCCGTTTCTACCTTGGAGCCAGTTGTGCCAACAGATTTTGAATGAAACAACAGTGATTTTTACACTCTTATGTTTGCTTCTGCCTTGTACTAGTTGTGCCAGAAGTTCTTAATAAGATGGCAGTATTTGACCAGAACTGTGTCTTTTCTATGCTTTGAAATCATTGCATTGACTTGAGTTTTTTCAAAACTTTTTGAACATTGTGATGAAAACAAAGAGGAAGGAATTCCTCGGGATTTGTAAAAAATTTGATCAATTGAGAGAAAGAGAGGCATGCTAAGCCCTTAATGAATGAAATCATGCTTGTTAACGTGAGTAATGAGAAGGATCTTGACTTGATCCAGATTGGTTCCACACTGTCTTCAGCACGAGCGATTAGTTGCTTTCTTAAAATTTTTCAAAAAATGTTTTGCGCGGTCCTGTGAAGACCTGTGTGGAATCGCTCTTGAGATCGTGCAACTTAGGATCGCTCTCAGCCTCGAGACTCGACCCCTTGCTTTCAAGCCTCGAACTCGGACTCAGAAAGTTCAAAGGTCAACCATAATATGAAGCCTGTGTGGCCAAATTCGAAGCAGCCCTCGAACTAAAGCAGGGAAGTCAAATCAAGAAGATCAGATGTCATCAAAAGAAGCTTGCAAAGCTAGATCAGAAGCACCCCTCAAACTAGGGCCAAAAATATCAGACGTGCTCGAAGAGCAGAAGATGGATCATTCTGCAAATCAATGAAGACTGGAAAGAATGCCAAATCCCAAAAGGGAGGAAAGAAGAAAGTTTGTGCTGAAGGACAACTGAGTTCCTATCCACAACACTAGGGGCAAATTCAGCGCCCATTGGATGAACTCCTACATCATCGGTGAACATCAGCCGTTCTCTTGGATTCAGATGACTTCAGGATCTCAAAACCATTTGACATGGACAAAGCTACACTTTTACCCTTGAGAGGCTCGCTGGGCCGAAGACCCAGAAAAGCGGCCCAGGCAAAAGTGAGAGCAAGGAAAAAAAAAACAAAAAAAAAAAGAGCAAAAAAAAAAGTGAAAAAAAAAATTCTGAACAAAGATCAAGAAAATGAAAAAGAAATGAAAAGAAAAGAAGAACAAAGCTTGTAAGGATGAAAACCCAGAAAGGGCGGCCTTGGCAAAAGTTAGGGCGCAAAAAGAGAGGTTAATACCCGAGTATACATTAACCCCGAACTACGTAAGGCTTGATTCCCATCTTTGGGATACGTAGGCAGCTTCATTCTGAAGTCCAGCCGTAAAACACTTCAAATTCGACTATGTCCATGTGATGGTTCTAGTCATCTTTGTCTTCTCTATATCCGAGAGTTCAGTTGTGATTGTCACTCTGAGGACTGATTACAATGCGCTGCGGTGCTATCCAAACAAGGGGTAACTTTCCGTTGGCATATAGTGTGCTGCGGTGCTATTCAGACTAGGGACAACTTTCAGTTGCCACACAGTGCCATTCAGACAAGGGGCAATTTTCCATTGTTTTGGATCTGAGGTTGTGCATCTCAAGAGTAAATTCTACGTTGGTCAAGCAGTGGCCATTTGCAAAAATAGTTTTTGAGAATTTTTACTGAGGTTGACTAATTCTCTCAAAAATTATTCCATTTTTCCAAAACTAGACCATTTTCTTGGACCAAAAAAGGAAAATTTTCAGTGCTCATAACCCAACTTGCATGATTTTAAATCAGAAAATCGAACAAGCATGTTAATCTAACTCTCATGTTGGTCAAAATTGTTTTAGCAGAACGTCAAAAACAAAAAAATGGTCAAAATAATGAACTAGGGGCACAATTAAGTCAGGTGTTCTATCTTTTCCCCATTGTCAACATACTTGTCAGAAAAGGGCACCGTATCTGCCAAAAAAGGGCACAACAGAAACTAACAGCAAAATGCCAAAAGTTTTCTCATCCTCCAAGCAATGAGGTATCAAGCTAAGTGCAAAGCACGAACTGGAATGGAGCAAGATATTACACTCCCTCATCTGGACAGATCTGATCACGTCCAAACTCCCCTGCAGAGCATCGTCAACTGATGTCCGCTGAAGATTTGCTACACACCCAGTTGTGACGAAACCCCTCTGTGGGAGGAACTCACTGGCTGTGCACAGAAGAAAGAGAATCTAGTAGTATGCTAGGGGCAAGAGCCCATAATTTCTTGTTTATCCATCAACCACCTAGGGGAGGGATAAAAAATGAGAGATTGAAGAATAGAGAGATGTGCACTGAGAGAAAAAGTGAGGAAAAGGGTTTTTTTTCAGAAAAAAACAGAGCCTGAGGGCCGAGTGATGTGAGAATCACAAATGAGAAAGGGTGGGAAACAATACCCAGCGAAACAGGCTCCCTGTGCACGTCTGAGTGTCGTGTCTTTTGTTTTATCTCGATTCTTGTTTTGAGTCGTTTCGAGTGTTACTCAATGTATTTAGGTTGTTTACCTTTTGTTTTCCGTTGTTAAGTCGTAGTTCCATTGTTGAGTCGTAGTGCGCTGTGTTCAGTTGTAGGCTCAATACCCCGGTCAAGAACTCATCTCTCAATTTCAAAAATAAAATCATTTTGCACTCCGAGTGCTGTGTCATTCTCCACATCTGTGCAAAACAAAATTCGTTCTTTCGTAAAATCGCAGGGTTCAACCCAGGTCATGCGGGAACAGTAAAACCAGGACCTATCTAAAGCTATCTAGGTTCCAGACTGCAAAGCAAAAGAAAAAAGAGAAAATGTCGGGTATCTAAGTTAGTTTCAACTTTAGTAAGGTCCGAGATTACATTCCGTGTGTACCTCTTCAGGTCTTGCCAATGCTCCGAAGTATGAGTGTGCCTCTGCCTCAAGCTCAAGATCAAGTTTGCTTCAAGCCAGAATGGCGATCAAGTGCTCTTCCTCAGTACCATTCCCTGCCAGAGGCATCTTGGTTGTGTTTGCAATGAGTTCCTAGGAAACCAACTGTAACGGTGGAAACTAGAGTTCGAATGGCTGCTGCCTAGAATGCAAAGGTTCGGGATTTCCGAGACTAAAGTCTGGTTTAAATACCCAGAGGCATGTCCTCGGCTTGAAATCTGTATGGAAGCCCCATAGGTTGAGATAGCGTGTATGCACCTCAATTCTGGATACTGAACCAACCTAGTCTGTCACCCCATTGGAGAATAGGGAAAGTTGTGAATATGATCAGGAAGAAAGGCACCATCCAAAGTGTTCTACGTGAAGAACCCTTGTCAGCGTTTCTGAACCTTTGTACTATAAGTTGAAGGTAAGTGTTCGAGGAGCATGAGGGGAGATCCCCGTCAGAATAGAGCGGTTCATCGCCACTCACCCCATGAGGTGCTTTCTAAAGCGCCGCTAAGTTTGTTTATTGCATTCCTTAAACATCATGCATTGTATTGCATTGTACCCATCAAGTTTCTTTCTCATTCATGCACGATATTGTATGTATGGTTCATTCAAAGAAGTTCTGTTTGAGATTATTTATTTAGTGTATCAAATCACACTTCATTCAGTTAGTGTATCAATCACACTTCATTTATTTAGTGTATCAATCACACCTCATTCACCCTTAGTGTATCTATCACACTTTTTTCATTCGCTTAGTGTATCAATCACACTTCATTTATTTAGTGTATCAATCACACTCTCTTCACTTAGTGTGTCAATCACACTTTTTTCATTTTCTGTATCTATCACACACATTCTCATTTTCTGTATCTATCACACATATTCTCATTTTCTGTATCTATCACACATATTCTCATTTTCTGTCTCTATCACACACATCCTCATTTTGTGTATCTATCATGCACATATTCACTTCATTATCTTTTGTGTATCCATCACACTTGTTCACTTAGTGCATCTATCACACTTTGTGTTCACCTTTAATGTATCTATCATACTCTGTTCACATAGTGCATCTATCACACTTTGTGTTCATTTTTAGTGTATCTATCATACTTGTTCACTTAGTGCATCTATCACACTCCGTGTTCACTTTTAGTGTATCTATCATACTTGTTCACTTAGTGCATCTATCACACTCTGTGTTCACCTTAGTGTATCCATCACACTTCATTTACTTTGTGTGTATGTATCATACTTGTTCACTCAGTGTATCAATCACACTTCGTGTTCACCTTTAGTGTATCTATCATACTTGTTCACTTAGTGCATCTATCACACTTCGTGTTCACTTTTAGTGTATCTATCATACTTGTTCACTTAGTGCATCTACCACACTCTGTGTTCACCTTAGTGTATCCATCACACTTCATTTACTTTGTGTGTATCTATCACATTTGTTCACTTAGTGCATCTATCACACTTCGTGTTCACCTTTAGTGTATCTATCACACGCTCGCTTTGTGTATCCATCACACATTTACTTTAGTGTATCTATCACACGCTCACTTTATGTATCCATCACACGTTTACTTTGTGTATCCATTACACGCACGCTTTGTGTATCCATCACACGTTTACTTTGTGTATCCATCACATACGTTCGCTTAGTGTATCTATCACATATTTGCTCTGTGTATCCATCACACTCGTTTCGCTTTGTGTATCTATCACACTTTGCTTCACTTAGTGCATCAATCACACTTTATGCGTATGGTGTATCCTTCACACTCTCTTCACTTTTGTGTATCTATCGCACATGCTTACTCATTTTGTGTATCTATCACCCTTCGTTCACTTTTGTGTATCTATCGCACAAGCTCGCTAAGATTGCATAATCATCTTACATCCTTTCTGCATTGTAATGTAGTTTGGTTTTTGGCTTGCTTAAAACTGTTGCATTTATTATATGTATTTGCTTCATTATAGCTTTCCTTGCGTGATCATAAGTTATGCTCGACTTTGTGCATTGTCTTGCATCTCGCCCCTGCCTTCGAGCACATATCTTTATCTGTAGCTTGTATGCTTTGTCTAAGTCTTCGGCCTTGTCAAAAATGGGTCGTCTCTGGGATTTGACATTCACTCCCATCATTTTTATGACTTTCGAGTTCTGTCAAAGAGGGGCAACTATAGACACCCCATTTTTGACCATCCTCAAGACTTAGACGTCATCGTTTGAACACTCGATGATCATTCATGATCATGTTCGTTTTGAGTTCTCGGAGGTCTTGGCTACGCGCCTCGCCTTAAGATCTCTCAACTTATCAGTTTTGTGCTTGGTCATAGACCAAACACTTGTGTTTTTGCTTCTAAGGGCAGGGAATGGCTTGTTGGCCATCCCCACACCTCACCGGCCATGGCTTGAGGCCACCGGCCCTGTTTTCTTGCTGCCGGCCAAAGGTATTGGCCGGTCGGCATTGTTTTTGGTTAGCTGACCATTGTTTTGGTCAATCGGCCACTTTTCTGGCCTAGACCTTTTCTTTGCCTTTTTCAGGCATTATGCATACCAGCTGTGCCAACTGGTAAGCACAGACCCTACCCTCCACACACGTGTATGGAGGAATTGCACCCTTGTTTTAAGCTTCTTGAGGAAGCTTGAACCTTTTGAACTCTTGTTTTGGCTTCTTGAGGAAGCTTGAACCTTTTGAACCTTTGTTTTAGCTTCTTGAGGAAGATTGAACCTTTATTTTAGCTTCTTGAGGAAGCTTGAACCTCCTGAACCTTTGCTCTAGCTTCTCCAAGAAGCTTGAACCTTTTACTCTAGCTTCTCCAAGAAGCTTGAACCTTTGCTCTAGCTTCTCCAAGAAGCTTGAACCCTTTTCTTTCTCTATAAGAGAGGGCCTCCCTCTCCTTTAGAGAGGTTGAAAATTTTGTCTAAGGCACAAGACATATATCTCTCTCTATATCTCCATATTTTGGGTTCAAAAGAGTGAGATTCTTGGCCCCTTTGCACACCACCTCACAACCACACACCTCCACCATTCATCTAAGGTTCTTGGAGGGTATTTTCAGAGGTTAAAGAGCTGGTTTTTGGTCCAAGAACCTGCTGGTTTTGCTGAGCTACAAGGGTAACTCATTTTCCCTCTTTATTCCCCACTTTTGCACAAGATTTTAGCCTATCTTGCATATTGTTTTGAGCTTAGTGTATAACTGATAAAAGTTTTTTTTTTCATGATTTTAATCTTTGTTTAAGATCACTTTTGTATTTGGATTTGTTTACCCCCTCTTAGGCCTTATTTGGCCTCATTTTTGTGCCTTTTTGTGAGCTTCGAGACCACCTTGTATTGGCCTTCTCACCACTGAAATCCAAAGGGATTTCAGTGATGGGGATGGTGTTTTAAGCTCCTAAAAAGGAGAGGGTCATCCCCTCTCCTTTGTTGTCTTGTTTACTAGTATATTTGGCCTATCAAAGGAGCATATATTTATATCATTTGGAGGCCTATTTCAGGCACCTTTTGGTCACTTTTGGGACCTGCCTAGCCTCTGTCCATGGCTGGTTTGGTCCCCTTTTGTTTGCCTCCTGCATGTGTAGAGTAATCCCATTCATAGCTTAGCAAAGAAGCATGTCATTATTGCATGTATTGACCATGTTTTAGTGGATTTTTGGTCATATTTTGGCATGCCATGATTCTTTTTTAGGCTGGTTTGGTGGCCCCTCACATGCTTCATAGGCTTGTAGTGTAAATCATACTTACTAGCTCACATTGCATGTTGTTTTAGCCCCTTATTCTAGCACCTTTTGGCCACACTCCAAACATGTTTTGTTCATATTGTGGGTTGCCTTAGCTCTGTTTTTAGGCCTCTTGGTCGATTGGTGATTGCCATGCATGGTTGTAGTGTAATAGCCTTGCTTACCTGGCATTTTAGTGTTTTGGCATCATTGAATATGATATTTCAGAGTTTATAGGTGTGCCATATTCTCATGTTTATCATGTCTTCAATGTGTTTGAGAGTTGTGCTTTTATACCCCATTTGTGAGCCATTGCATGAGCTTCATTTTTGTGCACTTCAAGGCATCATCTTAGTCCATTTTGCCACTGTTTTGGGCCTGCATAGGGACTGTTTGGGGTTGGTTTGGTCATTCGAGCATCGCTTTGCATACCTCTAGTGTAATGTGCTTCACTAGTTTCGGTATTTGAGCCTTCCAACATGCATTGTGTGAGTCTTTTGCATGATTCGGAACCATTTTGTATGTCATTTCAGAGCTAGAATATATGACATTATATGCAATACTTCATCTTTTCAATGCACCAGGAGAGTTACATCTTGTGCTATGAGTTAGAGCCCTTGCACCTTGCATGTTTGCATGTGTTTTGTTGCCTCATTTCCATCATGTTTGGCCACTGATTTTGGCATGCTTGAGAGCTACCCATGTTAGTGTAAGTCCATCTCACCATGTTGTTGCATGCTTGTTTCATTTTGCATGTTGTTGCATGCTATACATGTTCACATGTTTAGGTTGTATGCCTATTGCCTATTGCCTATTGCATGCTTGTGTTGCTTTGTTAAGTTCATCATGCATGTATTACATTGGTCTAAGTATGCTTGCCTTTGCATGTTATTAAATGTTAGCCTATTGACATGTTGTTGCATGTTCATCCATCTTGCATACTTGTTAAGTTACATGCTTGTTTGCATACTTGTCTTTGCATATTGTTATATGCTAGTTGCCTTGTATAGCATTGTTGCTTGCATGCTCATGTTGCATTAGTTTGCTTGCATGCTTAGGTTGCATAGCATTGTGTGCGTATCCCTTGTCTCTTGAATCAATCATGATAGAGGTTGGGGCCCTTATGTGTTTTTGTGCATTTCATTTGATATCAAATTGCACACTTGGCGCCTTTGGCCATCATGCATTGAAATGCGTGATTGGTGGCCCAAGGGTCGAGAACCAAACCCCCTTGAGTTCATAGCATGATAGGGAGGGTGGCCGTGCATACATTGTCTTGCAAATTCCTTGCCATGCACTGTCTGTCCTCTGCTGCAGCAAAAACAGAGTTCTGCAGGAACAGATGGCCGGTCGGCCCTCTTCAGTGCCGGCCGGCTACCAAAGTCCAGCCGATGGCCCCACTTTTGGTCGGTGACCACTTCCTAATGGCCGGTGGTCCTATCTTTTGTCCGGTGACATCCCACAATGTTCAGGGAGTAATTCAGAGGCATCTCAAGGATTTTCACAGTTCTCAGAGGTGCAGAACAGTGCAAATAGAGGCAACATGTGGCAAGGCAACGGGTTTCCGAGCGAGGCGAATCGAGCATACATGCATTTGACCCTCTTCCCGAGGCAGCTTTACTGCTTTAATAGCTTAATTAATTCATTAATTAATTAAGGTTTTGTAATATTTAAGTAGCTAGAGTAGTTAATTATTTATTTGGTTTGTATTATTCTTTTGGCCCCTCCGAGAGAGGGCGAATTTTGTAATAAGCGTGCGTGCGTGTGTGTGATGCATGTCTTCCAACATTACGTGGCCTTAGGCACGAGTCAGGGTTTCCTAAATTCCCCCAAAATAAAATATTTAGGTGGCGACTCTGTATCTGACAAAGCAGTCTATGTTTGGCACTTCTTTCTAAAAATCAGTTTTTCAAAACGATTTGCCGGATTTGGACTCTTTGGTGATTTATCAATCTCACCTCGCACATTATGAGATCAGATTAAGAACTGTGACATTTGAGTCCGAACTGTAGCGAGCCTAAATGAACAAAACGGTATTTCTCCCGAGGCGTTCGGGGACGTCTACAACTACGGGGACGTCTACAACTACCCTTTGCAATTCTACTCGGACCACGTCACTCTCAACACCCAAGATGACATCAAAACTTGACATGTCAACCAACACTAAAGCAAAGGGAAGTCAGCGACCGACAACCTCTATCTCTCACCCTGACACCCCTGGTCCAACACAACCTCACCATTAACAGGTGACTCTACCCTAAGTAGAGATGTTAACCGCACCACTTCTAACCTAACACTGATGCGAATGTAGACGAAATAAAAGAATAAGATGCACCGGTATCAATCAACACATTGGTAATAGAATTACACAACAAGAAGTTACCTCTCACTATCGAAAGTACTGGCAACAAATCTGGCTTGGTAACAATATACGCATGCCCTATAGGTCTTTGCTCCACTTGCTAAGCATAAGTCCGATACACTGACTAAGCCAAAGAGGCTCTATGATTGGCCCTCGAGGCCTGTGCTGACGGTGTAGGATGATAGTTTTATGTCTATCTTGAACCAAATGCCCCAGATGTGCCACCTGCCTGAGGGTAAAACCTCCTTAGGTGCCCTAACTGTCCATACTGATAACAAGTATGCAGCTACCCTCTTCCCTGACTCTGGTTCTAAGAACGAGCCAAAGACGGTGCAGACAGTTACCCTCCTCCCTTCTGCAGGCAAACTACAGACTTATGACCCAACTAATCACACTTACAGCAAGTGATCCTACTCTGACCACCTCTCCCGGAACCAGAACTCAGTACTGGAAAAGTGGACCTAGACTATGCTCCCTAGGACTGCTATGGGTTGGAACCCCTCTAGCTCTTGTTGTCCTAAGTCTCTCCCTGAACCTCCTGACTCATCTGCCTAGAGCCCCTCATCGGCTCCTCCTCAGTATAAATCACAGTCTCTAAGTGAGTCGTTGCCTCCATAAGACTACCGTAATCCCTAATCATAGATGTGGCCACCTTAAAAAGGAGTCTGGTCCTCAACCTCTTCTCAAACTCCAAGCAACGACATTCCTCCATCACTACAAGCTCCGGTGCAAACCTCGACAGACTAGTAAAGGAAACCTCAAACTCTGCCACCAGTGTGTTAAGCTGCTTAAGCTTCAAAAACTGCTCCCTCAACTTCTCCCTAACATTGGGAGATAAAAACTTGTCCTGGAAGGCGTTAACAAAAGCCTCCCAAGTCACCCCAATGTTCCTATGTAACCCTCATCTCCTTTCAGCTAGAAGGATGCCAAGGTCACGCTTAGCCTATCGTTCTCGATACCAAGTATCTCGAACAACTTCATCATCTGCTCCAACCACTCATCTACCTTCAGTGGCTTCTTCGAGTCTCCTAAAAACTCATCTGAATTAGATAAGAAGAACTCCCTCTTCAAAAATGATGGCCCTGCTTCGGCAACCTGGGCCTGCACTTGATGCTCAACTCTGAGAATGTCCATGGATTCCCGTAAAGCTCCATCCATTTCATGGGCCAAATCGCCCATGGCCTGCTGACCAATTGGTTCAGCCACATTGGCTAGACCAACCCCCTCCTTCTATGCTAGAATATCATCCAGTAACGGCACCTTCTGCTGTCTAGGCCTGCCACGCATACCACTACCATGTCCATGTCCTGACATCCTAATGAAGGTAATACAAGAGATTAGCATATATACAAATGTGTGAAAGCTAACTCACTCGCGTCCTAATGTGGTGGACAAAAATTAATTCACTCCACATAAGCACATAATCACATAAACACATACTAATTTCCTTTCTAGATAATGATCATCTCGCGACGTTGCCAGAGTTCCAGTTAGAAATAGCAATGATCAAGTGCTCATCTAACAGGACTTCTAGAAACTCGTAGACTCAATCAACATCTTAGAAATTTAATTCCATACCCACTTAGTCACATAAGCATGTTATCACAAAACATACGGGGTTTATTCCTAATATCATCTAGCAAGGGAACCCATTGTGGTAATAACCACTTCTCACGATCTCAAAGTATTCAAACCCGGTAGCTTTGATACCAAGTTATAACACCCCGAATTAAGTACAATAAGATCAACCCACAACAGATATAAAATAATAACAGATGTTTGAATGTAATGTTCTCTAATTCATACGTTTTCATCTCTTTACAAAAGTGTAACACATGCAGTAATACATTCACAAGTCCTAACCCTGAATCTGTAGTATGTGTCATCAATACAAGATATGAAATAAGAGTTAAACAAATATAGTAATGCCCTATTGGCTACAGATTTCCAAGATGCTGTTTGGTTACAACAAAAGTGAGCTTAAACTCAATACAAATTAAGCCCTAGGCTTGTACAAAATAAATACGACAAAGACAAAAATAAAAGCTCTTAGCTCTAAGTCCTCCCAAGCTATTGTCTTGGCAAAGGTATATCATCAGCACCTGAAAATAGTTTTCTATATAAGGTGAGCCAATGCCCAGTACAGATACTCTAACACAGTGTATGAATCTTAACAAAGTTATAAGGTAAATATATATACAATGCTTATGCCAAAACTTTTTATATCTCGTTCCAAAACAATGTAATGCCATGTCATATCACAATTCTTGAATTCACTAGCTTTACAATAGAAAATAAGGTCATAGATACAACACTGGGAATCTCTAGGATGTGTTTACAAGTAGGCTACAAGCACTACCAATTGCCATTTTTACTGGTATTGACCGGAAGGCTTGGCACCTATCCGCGCGGGTTTCTAAACTTTCACCAAGATCACATAGGCCAACTTAATACCATAACTACACTCCCTACCCAGATTTACCAAGGTATTCACCCATTTTTCTCAAAACAATAAACATTTTCAATGTAGCTAATATGTTACAATGCTCAATGCAATGGATGAGAAATTAGTTTTAATTCACCTAATTCTCATGCAATTTCTACAAAAATCATGGTTATCTTCCACCGATAGCCCAAAACAGATATCTGTAAACAAATAAGAAATTTTCAAATACAGATATACTTTCCAACATTTCTAAATATGAGTGATAATTCATATCCAACTCCACCACGACCACCACCACCACCACCATCACCACCATCATCATTATTCCAATTCTATAAAACCAACATCAATCAATTCCATTTTCTCTTTACAAAATCCAACATTCACATTTTGGGGCAAAATCCCTCTTCTTTGAAAATTAATTCCAATGATGAAAATCCGCCATTTTATCACAGCTCAACCATATCTACAATCCCATAATTATTTCCAATAAACCATTTTGAAAACCCCTCTTTTGATTTCAAAGCTAAAACCCTAAGTTTTATACAAAAATCCCCAAATCACAATATCCTTTTTAAAAGACTAATAACTAAGTTAAAAATCATAAAAAGAGTCGAACTAATCCCTACCTCAAGAAGACGACACAAGGGAAAGATGGTTAAAACTAGACGGAGCTGAAAACACAAACTTCTCTGATTAAAACGAAACCCTCGACGTGCGCTACCTTTTTATCAAAGGATCTAAGGCAAGGAAATCAATAGATCAAGGTGTATTTGGGTCAAATATTCAAGAACTAGAGAGAGTGTGTGTAGATCTAAGATTTTGAAGTGTTTAGAGAGAGAAAGAGAGAAAGAGAGATGTGAAAAAGTGATCAAAAAAGTGACTTCCTCGGAATGATATACGCATAGATCACTTGAGTACTGGAATAGTCGTTGGAGCAATTAGGCACAGCGAAGGGACCGTTTAAGTGCGAGAAAGGTCACTCGAGCACACATTACACCCCTCGCAATAGTTCAGACCTGCAAAAGTTTGCTCGAGCACATGAATGACAGCTCAAGCGAAGGACTTAAACTTTCAGTAGTTTGGCGGCCTGTAAAAGACCGCTCGAGCGAACAGGCAAATTTCTAGGCAACAACACTTTGAAAAACCAACCTCCAAACCTGTTTCAACTGAACCAAGACATTTCAATAACCAAACTCATCAAGGAATAAGATGAAAGAAGACAAGAACAATCATCAAGACAAGAAATCCTGCATCCAAAACAATGAACTAGTCAGGTTTAAACCAGGGTCGCTATACAAAGAGTGAGAGGGAGTGAGTTGAGGGAAGAAAGAGAGCGATGAGAGAGAGAGAGGACTCATGACTGTCGTCGAACACTGGTTCACCGCCGTCAACGATCAAAGGAGAGAGAGAGAGAGATCTGAGGAGAAGAAAAAGAGATGAGCATTTGGTTTGGTTTGTTTAGAGTTTGGAAACAATATATATACCTACACTACAACAAAATTGAATTTTTACGACTTGCAATGCATACCGTAAAAACTCTTTCACGGCATGCACACAAATGTCATTATATGACATGCCGTGGAAAGTTGACCATCATTTACAGCATACAGGTAAAGTTGTAAAAAGTGATAAAATTAAACATTAATGACATACTTTGTATGTCGTATATAATTTTTTACGACATTTTTTCCTTGCCATAAATCATCATACTTTTCATGGCATAGTTTTGCATGTTATAGAAGGTTATTTTTAATATGTTTATGGCATACTCTGTATGCTGTATATAATATTTTACGACATTTTCTTGCATATCATTACAATTTTCACAACATAATTTTGTATGCCATAGAAGATCATTTTTAATATATTTATGACAGACATTATATGTCGTATATAATCTTTTACGACATTTTCTTGTAAGTCATAAATCATTACACTTTTCCTGACATAATTTTATATGCAGTAGAAGGTTATTTTTAATATAATATATATATATATATATAGAAATATAACATTGCCTAATAGAATGTAGACAGTAGCTTATAAAAGGCAACCTATGAACAAACCAAGCAAAAGCAGCAACTATAAAGTAAGCAAAAAAATCTAATATCCATACACCAAACAACCTGCATACTAACTTCTATCCTCAACTTCCATCATATCAAGCTAATAACAACTTCAAACATACAAACCAAGAAAAGTATCCAAATCATAAGATTCATTAATCTCTAAAATACGACTTTAAACATCCAAAAAGCATAACTACAAATCATAAATCAATTAGTCTAATATTTAGTCCGAAAGAATGAATTAACTAAGCCATGCAACTATACTTTATATTACATCTTGAAGATTATACATTTCATGAGTAGAAGGAAACAACAGCACGTTGACTATTACGTGGTTCACCCATACGTTCGAACACATAAGTCCAAGGTTCACATGATGCACATTTGACTTAGGATCCCTTGATGCAATTTGGCCCTCTGCAACCACCAAGTTTGTCCCCTCCCAATGCAACAACTTACATTTGACATTACTTTGATCCTATAAAAATTAGGAGTATATAAGCATACTACATAACATCCATCCCATTTACAGAGTATTAGCTCAACAAATGAAATGAAAGTGTCAAAAAGTTTCAATCAGATTAAAAAAATTATTTATGTTGACAGAGTTAGAGTAGGTTGCAGCACATGGAGGGCTTGAAATGTCTGTTTTACTATTACTTTCAAAAGATGTACTCTCTCTACTAGTTTGTCTAAGGTTTTAAGGTTTTAATGTGGCTTCCGCCTTTCTCTAATTATGAGGACTTAATTTTGAGGACTAGAAAAATGACTTTTCCTCCTAATTGGAAATGATCGTTGTTACAGTATCTGAGAACTGTTACATTAAAATAATCAAATTATATTACTATCGTCTTACAATGCCCTCTATTGCTAGGGAAGACAATTCTTGATGTCTCGTGATACATTTATAGGATAACAAAGATTTTGTCAATTTTCATTTCAATTCACTAAAACCTTTTGGATCTCAAGTCAAAAGCTTTAACTTTTATTTCAAAATGAAATATAATAACAACACCATTACTAAATGTAATTAATAGAGAACATACCTATCCAATCTAGAAAGATTTGCATCCATAAAACTTGCATCAACTTCAACATTATGCTTGTTCAATTAATCGCCCGTATCAAAAAAAGAAGAAGAAGAAATGTCTCGATGCTCATCGTGATGGAGGCTGAGAAAGAACAAACGAATTAAATGAGAAGGGGGTCAAATGTTTGCATTGACAAGTAAAACGACAACAAAATGGATTCCACATATCTTCTTCAATCAAAACTACTTTACGTTTATCAAAATTTCTATGCAACTTCACATGTTGTAGGCTCAATTGATAAAGTAGTTAAACCTAATGGTAAAACAAATTCAAATAATTTAGGTGTCACTGTGTTTATCTTGAAAAAAGAGGCAAAAATACTAGAGACTAAAGAGATACCTACACTTACAGGCCAAAATCACTTGCTAACTTTCACATGCCAGTTAACAGAGTGTTCTTATGAGAAAGGGTAGGTTAAAATTGCAACTTAATAAATAAATAACTAACTATCAAAAGAGTGACAAAGTTGTCTAATTGCACTCGTAGATGCAATTTAACATGTAGTAAACGAGATAATACTGGTTACAAGAGGGGTGAAAGACATAATTTCTTTCATTGCTCATCCTACTCAAAGCTACTTTTGGAATCAAGTCCAAATTCATAGACTACTAGATGATGAAGACCATAACACAGCAGGGAGGCAAACAAATATTGAATAAATTGGCCCAAGTCAAAGTCATATTATAAGATACATCACCAACATTACATACATACATACATACATACATACATACATACATACATACATCACCATCATTACATACATACATACATATATAAAGGAGTTGAAGGAATAAAAAAGTATTTGCTTTGCGTACATGAGAAAAGCAGAATTAATATAGTCACATCATATTTCTCCATATAGTGGTGAAAAGTCTCAAGATGTGAGACCAAATCAGCAGCAGCATCATTGACGAAAACCAACCAAAAAGATGCCTGGCTACATATAAATGTAATGTATAGACAAACACTAGTCTCTTCATTGAGGTAGCTGGCATAGAGCAAACACATTTTACGGGCACCATCACCACCAGTATTATCATCTCACCAAAATCGATGAGAAAGCTCTGGAAATTAAGTTCATCCTAGCGATGACCGTTCGTTTGCCCAGAACTTAAATTTTCTCAGCAAGGAAAGGTAACCAAACCACCATAGGATAGGATTTGACATTGACTTGGGAGAAATATTTTCTTAGCTGTTGTTTTTACCTTAAAAAGTGAGGAAATATTTCTAGGGAATTAGGCCTTGTTTGGGAACCATCTTTTTTAGTCAAAAAGTCAAAAAGTTACTAAATTAGCCAAAAAGCCAATAACTCATACCAAAAAGTCAAATATTCTCTTTTCTCTCTACTTTTTGCACATCTTTTTGTAAAAAGTCAAAAAATCATTCCAAACATACTAGTTTTTTTTAGCTCATATTTTAGTCAAATAACCAAAAAGTTACTAAATTAGCCTGTTCCCAAACGAGGCCTTAATATTTGATTAAATCTGAATATTTACAAGGAAAGTGAATTAGATTCCTAAAATTATAACAGACTTTTTTCAAACCCTACCAATAGTAAAACAATCAAAACTCAAATTAATCGAACAAATAACATACAAATCGAATAAAAAAGATTGATTGAGAGAGAGAAACTGAATTAAGACCTTTTCTAGAGATCGCGGTGGAATTTGGCGGAGACGGAGGCTAGAGAGGTGTATGACCTTCAAACAAAACAAGCAATCATACAAGTGGAAACCCTAGAAATCAAAATCAAAATCAAAATCAAAGAGAGATGAGAGAGGAGAAACTGAATTAATCGAACAAGGAATGTAATTCAAGGCTCTCGCCGAATTAATCGAATAGAAACTGGAAAAATAAATGTGCTAGCAACAATATATACCGAATTAATCAAATGGAAACTGAATAAGTTAGAAACTCACAAACAAAATCAAATTCATGGAAGGGGCTCAGAATCGAATCGAACTCCAAGCTCAGAATTAGAATCAAACGCCAAGCTCAAAAGATATCAGTAGTGATTTGAGGGGCAGCAGCTGGTAGTGCTCGTGCGTTTGTATGAGATGCCAATGGAGAAGAAGAAGAGAGAGAGAGACGTATATTCAGGAATCCAAAAAAATGTGAGTTTAACAATGTTAATAAATTTGTTTAAAAAATCAAATAACAATATTAATAATGATAATAATAAATCTGAGATGCAAAGAATGTGTAACTTTAATAATATTAATAAATAAATAAAATTTGGAGTAGAAAATTTTAGACAAAAAGATTTAAGTATAAGTTTATAAATTATTTTTGTATTAAAAAAAAGCTAGACTATAACTAAAAAAATCTAGTTTATTGGAAAAAAATAAATAAATAAAAATTTCTCATATCCACTAGAAATCTATAAATATTTAGCCTCCGTTTGGGAAGTGGGTTGGCTTTTTGACTTTTTTGGCTATTTTAGCCTGGGCTAAAAAGCTTGGTTTGGGAAGAGCTTTTTGGCTTTTTTGACTTTTTTTGTGAGAGAAGAGTGTAATGATTATGGGTTGGATGTGATGTTTTGTTTGTTGCGGCTAAAATAACCTATTTTGTTTTTTGTGGCTATTTTAGCCCCAACCTTGCCAAATGGACCCTTAAGAACATCTAGAATTTTTATTATTATTATTTATAACTAAAATATAATTTCTCTAGAGAATGAGAGGGTTTAGGACAAAAACAGGTATGGATATTAAATGAGAGGAAGTGTGGCGTAAATTTTTAAATAATTTTTTCTTTTTACTTTTTAAATTCAAATAATTTATATATACTTAAAAGGAAAATATTTTTTAATTTTCTAAAAAAATCACTAAATTCAAAAAAATATATAATTTAATATTTTAGGACATGAAATGTATATTGTCTTAAGTGTAAATATTTTATAACATATTTTTGTATGCAATGAAAATATATATTTTTTACGCTATACTTTTGCATGTCAAAACAAAATCGGATTGATTTTTTTTTTAGAAGTTTTCACAACATGCATAACATGTCATGTAAGGTTATAATATTTTATAACATGAAATATATGTTGTCTTAAGTGAAAATATTTTATGACATATTTTTGTAAGTCGTAAAAACATACATTTTTTATGACATATTTTTACATGCCATAAATATATAAGTTAACGACTTACATGGTATGTATGCTGTTATTGAAAAAACATTAAAGACTTGCAAAAAAAAATTAATTCTTAAAATGTACTAACTATGACATGCATTCGATACATGCCATAAACATAATACTGTAAATAATTAGTTTTGTTGTAGTACTAGGTAGTTTGGTTATTTTGTAAGAACTTGTCCTTGTAGACAAAGAAAAGTGTCACCTGCATCTTTGGATAAAAAAAAAAAAAATCTAATTTTGGACTTTTGGCCAAGAGCCCATATATATATGTATATATTTTTAATAAAATAAAAAGAAAGAAAAAAAAAAAAGAAGAAGATGATGGGGAAAGAAAGAAGAAAAAAAAAAAACTAGTTTAGCATTTGCAATTGAGAAATTCAGTCCAAACTGTATGAAACTCAACCCAAAAACCCACGGAAAGCCTATCTCGGCCCATTTCACTAGCCCAATAATACACATAAGAGGCCTGCTACCTTTTTTTAACAAACATTGGCATATTAAAGCCCATATTAATATAGATTTAAGGCTATGTTTATATTTTAAAAAAATGAATTAAAAGTTAAATTTTAATAATTTGTTTCCCATTCAATTAGGATTAGAATGAAAGAGTAGTAAAATGTGGGAAAGAGAAAAAAATAAAAAAATAAAAAAATTATCTAAATTTATTTAGCATGAGAATAGTAAAAAGTATAAGAAAATTTAAATTTCTTATACAACTCAATTTTACAAAAAAAAACACAATTTTTTTCTTCCCTCTAGCCAAAGTCGGTAATTGTTATCTCACTTTTAATTTCTCTTATAACTTTATCTCACATAATTTCATCTTAATGAAATATCTACAAGAAATTTCACCTTTTTTTTCACTTTACTTTTTATCATTTTTGTCTTTCCATCATAATTTTCACTCTAAACGTCCACTTTTTGGTTTAATTTCTCTTATAGTTTTAGTCTAATTACGTTCGCGTCTTTCTTCAAAAACACATATATTAATGACATTAAATTTGACAATGATTGTTTTTTTATGCCCTTCTATTTTTATTGAGTAATGCTATATGTATCAATTACTGTGCTAACTAGTATATCAATTGATAATGTGACATAGTTTAAGATATTTTTGATATTTATAATTTGTTTAATGAGTGAGGTCAATAATAATATCATAACTAGTGTTCGTACACTAGTTACTATACTAATTGGTACATATAACACTACTCATTTTTATTTGCTAAAAGACCAATTTGTATCTAAACAAATTAACTTAATTAACTGATCTTTCAAAACGAATTGGCAAGAGTAAACAAGTAATTTAATTTTTTTCAATCGATAAAAAATTAATTATAAGGAGAAAAAATCATCACATTAAATTAAACAATTAAAGTTCAGCAATACACGAAGTCCGTTTATTGACTCAAAATATGTCACATGTGAAAATTTATTACAGATGTGGTACGGCTGGTATGGAGAGAGTTTTATACATTAGACATAAATAATTAACTCAACTTGTTGGGTACATTTTATCAAAATTTTGAATTTTTGGGTATCATTTGGTAATATTTATAGTTTTTTTTTTCAGAAAAATTATTAAAGATTTTTATGTTTATTTTTAGTAAAATGAAAATTAAAAAAAAAATAAATTTTTTCTTCTTTTTAAATGAAAACAAGTGAAACGGTTGTCTTGTCACTACAACAAAAAGAAGCTACGACAACGTTTTTTTTATGGCATTTTTATTAAAACGCCATCATTGATCAATTAAAAATTAAAAACTACAGTGCTGTGTTAATTAAATTTCAAAACAGTGTTGTTGTGGGTGCACATCTGACGCCGTTACATATTCTATCTCACTCTTTCCCTCTCTCTCACTCTTGCTCGAATTCACTCTCTCTCACTCTCACCTTCGCTCGAAGTCTCTCTCACTCTCTGTCTCATTCTCACTCTCTGTACTCATCTCTTCATCAGATCTATGAAGTTTGTCGAAGATTTGAAGGTTGATTCCTGAAGATTCGAAGGTTGATTCTCCAGATTTGCAGTTGTCTCTCGCTGTCGCTCTCATTCTCTCTGTCTTAGTCTCGCTGTCGCTCTTGCTCGAATTCTCTCTCTCTCAGTCTCAGTCTCAATCTCTATACTCATCTCTTCATCAAATCTATGAAGTTTGTTAAAGATTTGAATGTTGATTCTTGAAGATTCGAAGGTTGATTCTCCAGATTTGCAGTTTCTCTCACTCTCGCTCTCGCTCTCGCTCGAATTCTCTCTATCGCAGTCTCGCTCTCGCTCTTGCTCGAATTCTCTCACTCTCACTCTCTGTACTCATCTTTTCATCAGATTCGAAGGTTGATTCTTGAAGATTCGAAGGTTGATTCTCCAGATTTGCAGTTGTCTCTTTCGATTTTGTGAGTTTCAATTTGTTTAGGTTTTTTTATTTTTAATAGATTTTTTACATTCTAACTCGATTAATCTACATGAAACCTGTTTGAGATTTGGTTTCTCAAATCTGTAAGTTTTTATTAGATCTCTCTCTCTCTCTCTCTCTCTCTCTCTCTCTCTCTCTCTTCTTTGTGTATACTGTTATATATATATATATATATATATGCTGTTAGAATTGCAATATTACTTGGGATTTGCTCTTTATTTTTAGATTATAACTTCTCATTCTCTTTTGTTATTGGCAGAGGGTATTTTTTTACTCTGTATCTGGGTTTAAAATATTTTGTACTCATTCCTTTCAGGAGCAAGCAGAAGTTAATAACTTACATTCAATAGCATTTTGTTATATCATGTAATGTACTTCAAATTGTTGTAAAACCCCAAAACATATATTTTTTCCTCATTGATTTGTAATAATTTGACCTGAATGCCACTGATTTGTAATTTTCCTCAATAATCAACTAAAGAAATAAATGTTCCCCTCTCTCTCTCTCTCTCCCCCTCTCTCTCATTTTATTTTTTTAAATAGGTTAGTTAAGGAGACTGGAACCTGTGTCTGTTTATCAAGGGAATGTGACCCAATTCAATGGGGTGTCTCCTTGGTGGCATTAATGTTTCCTCTTTTGTTACTGGTTTATTATGAATGGCTCTTTTATCCAGCTTTCCAATTTAAGATGCCAAACTATTTTGTAAACTGTTTGTTCTTAGGAAGAAGTCTTCAAAGGATTTTAAGCATTGGACGGATTTTCAATATGGTATTTTACAAATAAAAAAATTATTTTTGCTCTATTTCAATTGTTGCTGATAACTCTTTACGTTGGATCCAGTGACTGCTGATCCAAACCTAAATATTTGACCTATTTATTGTTTTCATTTATATATTTCTATGTTCATCTGATATGCAAGTTAGATGCCCCGTCGTTCTTAAAATCTGGAAGCCATATCTTCAGTCAAAAGAGAATGAGAAGTTATAATCTGAAATTATTTTTGTGCTTGAAACATTCACAATGCATTGTGATTTATGCATGTAGGTTCAAAAGAGGCTCTTAGAATTCATACTTGCTGCATTCCATCGATCTCCTGATTTTGTTGCACTTCTGAAGGTATTCTCCTGACCAAATTATGCCTATACTTTTCGGTTGCAAGTCAATTATGTTGGAGCTTTATTGATTACTTACCTTAGTATCATTGTCACCTGCTATGTCGAATGTAATTCTAGATCTGGAAAATGGAAAGTAAGAGTGCATATAAATTTTAAACAGACATGGAGTGGAAAGTAGGAGTGCGTATTAACTGCTAAAGCATGTATTGGTAGCGTACACTTATTTTGATGTAGTGCCTTTACTATTCACTTGGATTTTTTTCTTTGTTCTTGGGATCCTATGAGTTTCTGTTGGGTTGTCATAATAAACCTCAGTATGCAATCTTTGTAATGAGTTTCTGTTAGTGCCTTCTCATTCTTCATCCTCCTTATCCTCTAGTTCTTTGTAATGCGTTTAGGAGTCTCTTCCTTTTACCAATCAAAGTGGAAAGGAAAGAGAAATTCTGCTCCATATGGTTGAATACATGTGTGTCTGTTTCCCATTCATGTAAATTTGGTAATTCGTTAGTGCTATAAAGATTGTACGTAGCTAATACTTCTACTACAGGTTCTATTTGATTCTGTTATGCTTGAAAACATCTTTTTGATTTTTTCATTGTCATTGGTGATGCTGCTGTTTTTCCTTCTTCATTGGTGATGCTTCATTTTTGCATTGTCATTGGTGATGCTACTGTTTTTCCTTACTGGAATTTATTACTTTGGTTTGCGTATATATTGTTTTGGATGAACTATATTTTATTATTGTCTCTCTTATTGATTGAATATGCACACAGTTGTAGACACCCCATTTTTGACCGACCTTAAGACTCAGACGTCACCAGTTGAGCGCTTGGTGATACTGCATATTGTGCTCGTTCAGAAGTTTCAGAGTCTCGGCTGCGAGCCTTGCCTCCGGACTTCCGGACTCTTTCATGTTTTGCCTCGGTTTGCGAACCAGGCTCGGTTTTCTCTGTTTCTCTTCCCGAAGGGAGGGAGAGGTCTCATAGACCATCTCTCAGTGGCCGTAGGCCACGTTTCGTGGTCGTAGGCCATTTTTGCCCGTTTGGAGTCCGGTTTCCGATTTTTCGGAATCGTTGGCCGTGTGCCTCGGTTCGGGACCGCTTAACCATCTCCGTTTGCTCCGGTTTTTGGCATACTTCTTATTTGCTCCCTTTTGAGGGACACTGTGGCCCGAGAAACCAACTTCATGGTCGAACACCACTCCCGGTGCCTAACAGTCAGTTTTTAGGGCCCCGAACTGCGCGTTTCGGCCCCCGAACCTTCGTTCTGCATTGGTTTTGGTTCATTTTTGGCAGAGACCTCTGTTTCATTGGTAAGAAGGCCGTAGAAGGGTGGGAGGCCAGTAATTGTTCTGTTAGCCAACTTTATCCCTTCATCGCCTTCCGTCGCCCGATTTTCCTCACTTCAAAGCCAATGTTGAACACCCTTGGGCCATTTTCTTAAACCCTAAACCACATATTTGTGATGTACACAACTGGGAGGCCACCAATATTTGGTGGCCGGCCAGTAATCCTTTCTGACCCTTTTGAACCCCTTCTAAAAGTGGGTTGTTCTCTCTCCTGGTTCACTTTTTTCAGTGTTTAACCACAGGGTTGTGTTGTGCACACATCAGAGGCTCTCTATTTGTGGTGGCCGGCCATTAATCACACTTAACCCTTTTGACCCTTGGCCGGCCGGCCATGGGAAGTAGCCGGCAGGCCACCTGCAACCTAGATAACTGGCCGGCCAGAATCCTTACATCAGCTACAGTGCAGATATGCATCTGTTTTCCCCCCAGATTCTGTATCCGGGGGGCTGCATTTTAGAGGGAAACTTGGTTTGTTTTCCCTCCATTTTTTCCCCCTTTTTCCCCCATTTTTTGGCTATATAACAGGGGCTCCAGCTCTGTTATTAGGGTTACAAAAAATCCCCCTCAAGCCTCTTGTTGTATCTCTCTCTCTCTATACACTTCAACCCTCCAACCTCTCAAGTCCCACACCCTTTTCTTCATCAACCCATAGCCCCACCCTTCCATCCTTCATTCCAGCAGCTGGAGGTTGTTCTTTAGAGCCTAGGAGTGTTGCAACTCAAGCCGAGGAGCTGCCAAAGACAAGTCTTCAAGGGTGAGCTTCCATTTTCCCTTTTCTACCCTTTTCTTGATCTATTTGTAAGTCATTCTTGCTTGCTGTTTTGGACTCCGACCCTAACTGGAACTCGGCTTATTTTGAGCCATTTTACATGTTTGTTTAAGGGTATTTACCTGTTTGAGGTCTCCTTGTTACACTTGCTTTATTACTCCCCTTGTATGCCATTTTCTTGTGTAGTATTTTTGGCTTATGTATAAACTGTTTTGAGCTCTGTCATGAACTGAAAAGTAGCTTATTTTGAGCCCTTCTTCAACATTGTTGAAGGGCTCATTGCTGTTTGAGGCTTTCATTTATCAGTTGCCTTTATATCTCTCTTTTGGCCATATTTTTGCATGATTTGTTAGCCTCTTTTTGTTCTGTTTTTGGGTCCTTGTCCGAACTACAAATGGCCTTATTTTGACCCCCTCTTCATGTTTCATTAAGGGTCTTTTACTGTTTGAGGCATCCTTTATATACTTTGTGTTATATCTCTCTTTTTGGCCTTATTTTGCATAGCATTTTGAGCATATTTTCTTACTGTTTTGGATCCGGCCATCAACTGTAAAGTGAAATATTTTGGGCCCCTCTTCAACATTGTTGAAGGGCCCTAATCTGTTTGGGGCCAGCAGCTGTGAGTTGCTTCTTTACCTCACATTTAGGGCCGTTTTTGCATGCTAGTTTTGCCCTATTTGTGTTTACTGTTTGGCCTTTCTTAGAACTGCAAACATGCTTATTTTGGGGCTTCCTTGAATCTGTCTTCACATGTCATAAGCAAATAATGCATGCTTGATGTAGCTACAAGTCATTTCATGTGCTTAAATCTTGCATTTCAGGACCATTTCATGCATCGGGTGCCATATTCCTATGATTCGGGGCTGTTTTAGGTCATGTTTTGCTGCTGAAATTTGTATGTTTGTATGTCATATTTCATGCCTTGCCATGTCTTGATAGAGTGGCATTTTGTGCCTTAGGGTCGGTCCTCGGTTTGCGTGCATATGTGCACGCATCTCGAGTTGTCTCATTTTCATCTTATGGCCTCCTATGTGAGTGTGGCTGAGGTCCACTTGTGTTGGTGTAAGCTCATATTGCATTGTGTATGCCATTTCATTTCATAGCATTGTGTATGCTAGGCCGTATGTTAGCGCATTGTGCATGTCGTGTTACCTCGTGCATCGTGTATGCCATTTCATAGCATTGTGCATGCTAGGTTGTATATTAGTTGCATTCATGCATATCATGCATATTGCATTGTGCTTGGGATAGGAGTTAGCCCGAGCACGGGAAACGAGGTACGTTTCGCACTCCGAGTGACGGAACGTGTCTCAATTCCCAGTCACCGACGCTCTGGATTATCCATGATGGAGTTAGGTTTTAGTTGAGTTTTCATGTGCATTCATTCTATATTGAGTAATGCAAATCGACTCCTCGGCCATCATGCATCGATATGCGTGATTGGTGGCACGATGATCGAGGCATGCATACATCTGTGAAAATATATTGTTATGCCCCTTTCCTGCTCTCTGTTGCAGCAAATCAAGAAACAGCAACCTTCCGGAGCTTGGCGCGCTTTCCAAGGATAATCGCAAAACAGAGGCTAATTGGGGCATCCTAGTGGATTTCCGCACAAGGCAGTCCAGACATACATCATCCATCATCTGAAGAAGAGTCAAGGCAGTCCCTGGCTTGCATGCCAGTTTATAGCTTTCTTAATTAATTTGTAAATTAATTAGGGATTTGTATATTATTCGGACTGTATTATTTGGACTGTATTACTTGGACTGTATTATTCTTTTGGACCCTCTGCGCGAGGGCACAACTGTAATAAGTGTGCGTGTGTGTGTTGTATGTCTTCCAACCCCACGTCTTTCTTCCCTTTTATTTACCCGCTTATGATGGTTAGATTAGGGCATGTTTCAATTAGCATACAGTATGACAGCATGTTTGCATCATTTATCTGTTTTGCATGCACCGGGCTCGGCGCATCATACTAACTGCATTGTATTTTCAATTCCAAGTTGAATACATATTAACTGTAGTATTTCATACGCCATGTTTAGAATAGCCGAGCCTGCTATAGTTGCATTTTTGCATGTGTTGCATTAGGTATTTCTGTATAATTAGGATCATGCATGGATTTCTAATTAGCTTCTTTTTTGGCTTGGAGTACTCGGTAAGTTTTATGCTTTAGCATCCTTGCATGTGTGTGAGTGACTGCCATGAATAGCATGCTTACCATGAGGCTATTTGCTTATGTGATATAACTGCCTGAATGCCTGTGGGTGAAGGTTGGGTTATTTGGATTGGAACAAATCATTGACTATGAGTTTTAAGCCCACTAGATAGTGGCAAAACCATCTTTTCTTAAGCCCACCTGATGGTGGCAAAATCTGCATCTTTAAAGCCTACTTGCGCGTAGCAAACCATCTTTCAAAAACAAACATGACATGTTTTGTTCCAATTCAGGCGACCCAGTCTATACTTGTATGCTGTGCGCATCACATAGTAAATCTAGGCTAATAACCGGAATAAGAACGCATAATGTTTTCAAAAATAGATATCATGGTTAGTAGAGGCCGATCTTTGATCGGGCGAGCGGGGGTGCTCACGAAGTGACCTTCCCCAATCGTACCCAAGTTCCCGAGCTGAGGCGACTTTGGTGATGACGGACACGTGGCCTTAGGCAATAAGTCAGGGTTTCCTAAATTTCCCAAAATAAAACATTTAGGTGGCGACTCTGTATCTGGCAAAGCAGTCCATGTTTGGCACTTCTTTCAAAAATCTGTTTTCTCAAAAACGATTTGCCGGATTTGGACTCTTTGGTTCAGACTTAGAACCGTGACAATTTGAGAGTCCTGAGCTGTAGTGACCCCAAATGAACAGAACGGGACTCACCCTCCCGGGGCGTTCGGGAGACGTCTACAGTTTCTGGCGACTCTGCTGGGAATTTAGAGAACTTGACTCGAACTCATGATATCTGGTTTTGACTACACTTGTGTGTCTCTTTGCATTGCATTTGCATTAGTGCGCCTAGGACATCGTGTTTTCCATCTGCTATTCCTGAACAGTTTGCCGGAGGCTTGTCTTGTCAAGGCATGACCATAAGGCTAACCGGTTGTGGGCTCTGCCAGTATGGGAACACAAACCCCGGTTTTACCGGGGCACCCTTTTTGACCATTCGACCTAGTGCATATTCGGATCCGTAGTGACCATTCCAAACTAGGACAGGTTGTTTACCCGTTTATAGGTTGTTTGAAACCGCTGCGTGCGTAGTGAAACCCTAGCTCCTGACAAAATAGGACAGGGAAACCCTACCCCAATATAGGGTTGTTTTGGCTCTCACTTATCTGTTATGTGCTTTAGAGTGCATCTCTACAGGAATGCATGTATCAGTTTATGAGTTTGGGCATCAGGCCTACGGGCATCAGTCAGTATTTGAGAATCAGTCTTCAAGGGTATCAGAGATTCAGTTTTGGGGACAGTGATTCGGGGACAATAATCAGTGTTGGAGGACAGTGTGTATTCAGCTTGTCGACCGTGTGTTGTTATGCCTGGCTGTGTGTCATGCATTTATTTTAAGCTGTTATGTTGTCTGTTTATCTGTTTATTTATTTCCTTATTGCTTTATTTGTCTTTTACTAGGGCAGTTCTAGCACAATTGCTTCCAACCCAGTAGACATTCCCCAAGCACTTTGGACACGAGGTCGTCGACTCAATCGATCCGAGGATCTAATTGACTGACAGCTAGTGTTTTATTCTCTACCCCCCGTTGTCAGAAGAAAGCCGAGAAAGCGCAGTGTGTCAGAACAGAGGTTGTCAGAACAGTGGGTTATTCCATCAGAGGACAGTAGGACTTAGGTCTCAATTGTTGCTTTAGAAATAGACTTACCAGTTAGTCGGATGGATCAGCAAAATGCATCAGGGATGGAAGCTCTGAAGCGCCAAATGTAGGAGAGCATGAGACAAATGCAAGAGGATGCCGCCCGTCAAGCGGAATTCTCCAAACAGCAGGCCGCGATCTTGGCCTAGCAGGTCGAGCTAATTACCAGACTGCAACAGCAGAATGCAGCATCTGCTTCACATCAGGTTCCTCCTCCGCCAGGGGCTCCATTACCCGAGCAGGCACCCACTGTCCAGAACGCTCTGCCAAACACCCAGAACACTGTGCCAAATATCCAGAACATACAAGAGGACACGAACCTTCCAACGGGGCCAGCTCTGCCCCCGCTTCCGCCTCAACTGTCCAAGACCCATACACCCAACCACCCGGACTCCCCTTTTGAGTTCGAAATAGATCATACAACTCTGAAACTGAGCAAGCTTGAGAAGCTCTTCAAGAAGTCACAAGTGGTGAAGGCTATTCCGGATATCGAGGACGGATATACCGATGTGGCCGTGACATTGCCCGATAGGTTCAAGATGCCGCAAATTGACCGCTTTGACGGGTCCGGGGACCCCATGGTCCATCTTCGGCTATTCTCAGACATCCTGCGGCCAAGGGGCCTAACCCGACCACAAAAGCTCTCTCTGTTCGGCCAAACCCTGTCGGGTGTGGCCGCCATCTGGTACGCAAAGTTAGAGGATGAGGTAAAGAGGAGTTGGGATGAAATGGCCGAGGCCTTTGTCGCACAATACTCGTACAATACCCAGATCGAGATTACAACTCGTGATCTCGAAATGACAAGGCAGGAGCCCAAGGAAACTTTCTCAGATTTTGTAACCCGGTGGAGGGCAAAGGCGTCAATGATGACTTTGAGGCCCACTGATAAGGACCAAATCCGGATGATTGTGCGCAATCTCCAACCAAAGTTGATGCAGAAAATGATTGTGCTCCCCTTTTCCACTTTCTCAGATTTACACGAGATGGGGGTACAAATCGAAGATGCAATGAAACAAGGTCTGATTGACCAGGATAGGGAGCAACCGAGGAGGACATTCAACCGTAACAACAATGCAGGCCCGAGTGGCGCTGCAACCGCCAGAGCTTCGGAGGTCAGCATGGTCACCATCATTCCCCCTCCCCTTCCAAGGCCCATGGCAGCTACACCCTTCTCCGGTGCATCCGGAAGCAATACTCAAACCTCTAAGTACCCGCCCAGAGGCCAAAGAACCTTCACCCCACTATACATGCCTTTGTCTAAGGCTCTGGCGGTCTTGATCAGAAAGGGGCATCTAAAACCCCTAGAGCCGAGGCCATTGCCGAATCCACTCCCTCCCTCTCACAACCCAGCCAAGTATTGTGCATATCACCAACAGCACGGCCATGATACTGACCAATGTTTCAGGCTGCGTCACGAGATTCAAGACCTCGTTGACAAAAATGTGATTTTGCCGCCAGAAAAACCCAACGTCACAACCAACCCCCTCCCTACACACAACCAAACTCCACCTCCCAAAAGAGTCAATCTTATCCAGACTGGGGTCGTGTCTTACGATCCTAGCATCTATATTACTCCTACCCATCTACCTAAGCCGGAGGTGTTCCTTCCCGACTGCACTGACTTCTTGTGCATGTTGGACATCTCTACAACCCAACCAGAGCCGACGGTGGTGACCATCAAAGATGGGGCAGGGCAGACTTCGGGAAAGAATGAGGTTGCTGAGTCTGGGATTGAACAGAGTTTTGCTGGAGAAGCCTACGATCCAAGTGAGTATATCTTGTCGACAGGCCATATTGGGTTGGGTATAGAATTGCCAAGAAAGGAAGAGCTGTGTATGATCCGGGGGGATGGATTTGGACAAGGGGCAGATGATCTGACAGCTGTAGAGGAGGACTTCGCCAACCTGCAATTTTTTGATGATCAAGAACCAGGGGATGCGGCAGTCAACTGGTTTGACTATGAGGAATCGGCAGAGGCCACCGGATGGCTCGATGATCAACCAGATGTGGTGGGAGAATCCCAACCAGAATAGGACCCGGCAGGGGCAAGAGTATCAACTGTGGCCGGAAGGGCCGGAAGTCAGGTTACATTGCCGGAGAGCGCCGGTACGAAGAATTTCGCTCAGGACGGAAGCATTGTGAAGGTTGAACAACAAACTGCACTGACGCAGGGGGAACAACAGGGTTCTGAGAGAACCGGGAAAGCCAAAATCCATGAAGGGATCGAAAGTGCTGCGGGCACGAGAACAGAGGATGCTGTGAGCATGCGGACTGAAAGTGCTGTGAGTACAAACGTGTCCGAACCAGACAGGTGCCTTTTGAATGCTAGCGGAATGTAGTGGGAAGATGACGACTTATGTCTTGCCCACACGGACGAAGACTGGGGAAGTAATCAACCGGATGACACTTGGTACCTCGATGAGGTTGACCACATGACAAGAAGTGGGCGGTACTTCAAGCCCCCGCACCTAGACCAACCCGAGGCATCCGGGAAGGATAGAGAAGCTGAGAAACAGAAGGAGAAGAAGATCGAAGAGGAAGCTGTGCTGAAACAGCTAAAGAAGATACAAGCAGACATCTCCATCTGGGGACTGCTTATGGCATCGCGAGTACATAGACAAGCTGTCTTATCTGCTATGGACAAGTCCAAACTCTCCATAGATACTACACCAGAGCAGCTGGTTGGGCTGGTTTTTCCGGGAGGAGGTTCCCCGGCATTAACCTTTTCAGACAAGGAACTACCGCCTGAGGGCACAAATCACAACAAACCCCTCTACATTTCTGTGGAATGTAGAGACAAGTGGATACCGGTGGTACTTGTTGATACCGGGTCCGCCATCAACGTCTGCCCAACCAGAACAGCGTATGCAATCAGGTTGAAACCCGCGGACTTCGTGCCGACTACTCAAGTGATCAGAGCATACGATAACACCAGCAGGGAAGTGATGGGGACTGTCAAAATTCAAACCCAGGTTGGTCCAGGACAACACAACATTGAATTCCATGTCTTGGACATTCCCGCAACCTTCAACCTACTTTTGGGGCTACCATGGTTGCACCAGGTCAAGGCAGTCTCTTCCACTTTGCATCAAATGCTGAAGCACCCTCACGGGAAGGGGGTAGCGATTGTTTTTGGAAATTCATCAATCCATCCGCCACCGGAAGTGTCCACACCAGTCTTGGAGATCGAGCATGGCACTGAGGATGTGTTCTTATCAGGGTTCACTTTGGCTGAGGTTCGAGTGGTACAGAATATTATGGCTGTGAATGATGGGGTGTACGTCAGTGCTCAATCCGTCTACCTCATGAACAAGTTACAACACATCCCCGGGATGGGATTGGGAAAGAGCGGCCGGAAGGGCGTCGCAGCATTGGCCGAAGTGCCACACAACCCTCACACCTTTGGATTAGGTTATCTGCCCACCAAAGAGGACTGGGTGAGGAAGGGTAAAGAGTTGGCCGGAAGAGCCAGAGCAAAGAAGGCTGGGAAGCCTTTTGAGTTAATGCATTGGCCCATTCAAGGTACCCTAAACGGAGGCTTCGTTCGGGAGGGGGAAGACTTTCCATTCTGTGGCTTCCTAGAACCATGGCTGAACGTGGAGAGGAAGCGCGTGCCTGGTTTCGAGATCTTCTTCGACCTGCAACTATCCGGGGATGACGTTGCCGATGAGTAGACAGACCCATCAGCTGAGGTTGAGCAGTGTAAGGTAGTAGATTCCGAGAGCACCGAACTTGAGATGGGGGTAGCGCTGGCGTGTCTACTTTCAGATCCTTCGATCGACCAAAAGTGCTTGGGAGATAACTCCTCGGTTTCCATGATTGGGGATGAAACAGCTACGGGCCTTCTAGCAACTATCTTGGATGCATCTATCGCACCCTCTCTCACTTGGCAGTACGAGGAGGGATTTTTGTCCAGCAACACCGGGTCAGGTAGTGAGCCGGAATCTGATTCCACCGAGTCCTATGAGTCGGAATCAGATTCCAGTTCGACTGAGTCTGAGTCTGGTAATCCTGGGGATGATAACCCGGATGCCGCAGTTATGTCCAGGTCGTCTTTTTCTTTCTCATTTGAGTCTGTTGTAACCGAGAATTCGGACGATTTGGATGAGCTTAATGAGAATCAAGTAACTGTGGTTTCTGAGTACTTTTCTGTGCCCTTAATTTATTGCATAAACTCAGACTTTCAAAATTTTGATGAAAACGACGAGGACGAAATTCCTCCGGTTTTGCAACGTTTAATTGAGCAGGAGCAGGAGAGATTTGTCAAACCCTTAACAGATGAAATCATTACCGTGAATATTGGTACTGAGGAGGACCCGCAGCTGGTCCAGATCGGGTCCACGTTGTCTTCGGAGGAACGCGAGCGCTTAGTCGCTTTATTAAAAGATTTCAAAGATGTTTTCGCGTGGTCCTACGAAGACATGCCTGGGATCGATCCTGAGATTGTACAGCACTGGATCCCCCTTGACCCCAAAGCCCGACCTGTCAAGCAGAAACTCAGAAGGATCCGCCCGGATTGGGCTCTCAAGATTAAGGAAGAGGTCACCAAGCAAATCGACGCAGGCTTCCTGCTGGTATCCGAATACCCGACTTGGTTGGCCAACATCGTTCCAGTGCCGAAGAAGGATGGTAGGATCCGGGTATGCGTGGATTTCAGGGATTTGAACAGAGCTAGTCCGAAGGACGACTTTCCCTTACCGCATATTGATGAGTTGGTAGATTTCACAGCAGGGCATGCTTTGCTCTCATTCATGGACGGCTTCTTAGGGTACAATCAGATAGTGATGGCACCAGAAGACAGAGAAAAGACTGCATTCACCACCCCGTGGGGAACATACTGCTACAGAGTAATGCCGTTTGGGTTGAAGAATGTCGGAGCTACTTATCAACGGGCCGCGACCGCAATACTGCACGACATGTTCCACAAAGAGGTTGAGGTGTACGTGGACGACATGATTGTCAAGTCCAAGGAAAGAGAGCGCCGCTACACCGCCTTGCAAAAGTTCTTCCAAAGGATCAGGGAATTCCGGTTGCGGCTAAATCCTCAGAAATGTACGTTCGGCGTTACAGCGGGAAAAATGCTGGGGTTTCTAATTACACAAGGGGGCATCGAGGTCGACCCTTCAAAAATCAAGGCCATCTTAGAAATGCCACCACCAAGGACTGAAAAGGAGGTGCGGGGCTTTCTGGGTAAAATGTAATTCATAAGACGGTTTATCTCAAAATTAACCTTGACTTGTGAACTACTTTTTGGTCTCCTGAAGAAAGGCAAGAAGTTCCAATGGGACGGCCGATGCCAAGCTGCTTTTGAACAGATCAAAGAATATTTACAGAACCCGCATGTGCTGTTGCCACCAGAGCTAGGGAAACCATTGATATTGTACCTTTCAGTGACTGAGACTACAATGGGCTGCATGCTCGCACAAGAATCGGAGGATAAGGTGGAGAGGGCCATCTACTATCTGAGTAAGAAGATGTTGAACTACGAGACCCGTTACACTCCGCTCAAGAAGGCTTGCTTAGCTTTGGTATGGGCTACCAGGAAGCTGCGGCACTACTTGTTAGCTCACTCTGTAATGTTGGTTTCACGACTGGATCCCATCAAATACCTTTTCGAGAAACCGGCACTTACGGGTAGGCTAGCTCGTTGGCTGCTATTGCTCTCCGAATTCGATCTGAAATATGTGACACGCAAGTCAGTCAAAGGAAGAGTAGTGGCAGAGTTCTTGGCCGATCATCCAATCGAAGAAGGTGAAGCAGTGGAGTACTTGTTCCCAGATGAAGCCATTTTGCACATCGACGACGAATATTGGACGATGTACTTTGACGGAGCATCAAATCAGTACGGATATGGGATAGGGGTGTTGCTGATAGCACCCGACAATTCCCGTATCCCTCTAGCCTTCAAACTCCGGTTCAAAGTCTCGAACAACGAAGCAGAATATGAGGCATGCATTGCCGGTCTAGAAGCGGCCCTAGAACTAGGGGCAAGACGTTTGGACATCATCGGGGATTCGAACCTTGTTGTATCTCAGGCAAACGAAGACTGGAAAGTCAAAGAAGAAAAGATGATGATGTACCACCAGACCTTGGACTTGTTAATTCCTCGGTTTGAAAAGCTAAACTTTGCTCATCTTCCAAGAGAGAACAACAGGTTCGCAGATTCTTTAGCAACTATATCTTCCATGATAGACATCCCATTTGGAATCCGGATGCGTCCAGTTGTCATTGACCAGAAATTTGCGCCAGCTTATGAGTCGATCGCTGCTATAGATGAGGTCCAGGATGAAAACCCCTGGTATTATGCCATTTGGAATTTCTTGGAAAAAGAAGCATACCCGCCAGGGGTAAATGCCAAGGATAAAAGGGCAATCAGAAGAATGGTCGTCCAGTTCATCATCTGTGGGGGTAAGCTGTATAAGAGAGGTCATCTAGGAATGCACAAGCTGTGTGTTGAAGCCGAAGAATCAAAGCGCCTGATGGAGGCCATCCATGAAGGAGAGTGCGGTGCGCATATGAACGGAGTAATGCTAGCACGGAAGATCCTCAGACAGGGTTATTACTAGTCCACCATGGAGGAAGATTGTATTAGTTTTGTTCGGCGATGCCACAAATGTCAGATTCATGCAAACCGCATGAACATCCCGCCGTCGAAGCTGTACAACATGACTTTGCCATGGCCATTTTCAGTTTGGGGAATTGATGTGATCTGGGCTGTCACTCCGAAGGGGTCGAATGGGCATGAGTTCATCCTGGTTGCGATAGATTATTTCACGAAGTGGGTCGAGGCCCAATCGTATGCGGTGTTGAAGGCGTCACACGTTGCAAAGTTTATCAGAAATAACATCATTTGTCACTATGGGGTCCCGAACGAGATCATTTCAGATAATGGTTCCCACTTCAAGAAGGAAGTGATAGACTTGTTGGAGAAATACAACGTGGCTTTCCATAAGTCATCCACATACCGGCCGCAGACCAACGGAGCGGTCGAGGCTGCCAACAAGAATATCAAACACATACTGCAGAAGATGGTGGAAACCTACCGGGATTGGCCAGATAAGCTGCCATTTGCTCTGTGGGGCTACAGGACTTCAATCAGAACTTCTACCGGAGCGACTCCGTATTCATTGGTTTATGGGATGGAGGCCGTTCTACCTATCGAGATTGAGGTTCCGTCATTACGAGTATTGGCCGAGTGTCAAATAGTCGAAGCAGATTGGCAGCAGAGCAGATTTGAGGAACTCATGCTTTTTGACAAGAGAAGACTGAAAGCACTGTACCATGTTCAAGGCTATCAGCGCAGAATTGCCCGGGCTTTCAACAAGAAAGTTAAGTCCAGGAATCTAAAAGAAGGAGATTTGGTGCTCAAGGACAACCGAGCTCCCATCCACGACCCAAGGGGCAAGTTCAAACCCAATTGGACTGGCCCCTACATCATCAAAGCTATCTGGTCAGGTGGAGCTGTGGTTCTGATGGATCTAGATGGCCTAGAGTTTTCCCAACCGATCAACATGGACAAGTTGAAGAAATATTGCCCCTGAGAGGCTCGCTAGGCCGAAAACCCGAAAGGGTGACCTAGGCAAAAGTTAGAGCACAAAAAATTAGAAAATATAAAAACTGAGCTCGCAAGGTTGAAAACCCGCAAAGGGCGACCTTGGCAAAAGTTAGAGCGTAAAAGGAGAGTGAAAATACCCGAGTGAACTTAAGCCTGAACTACGTAAGGCTTGATTCCCATCTTTGGGATACGTAGGCAACTTCACCCTGAAGTTCAGCCATAAATTTTTCCCCGATCAACTTTGTCCATTTTGACCATCTCGGCCATCTTTGTCCATCAGCTTTTATCGCGATCTCCGGTACAGTGCTATTCAGACTAGGGGCAACTTTCCGTTGCCACGACGGCGCAGCGCTATTCAGACTAGGGGCAACTTTCCGTTGCCATGCAGTGTCGTGGTACTCTTCAAACTAGGGGCAACTTTCCAGTTACAGGGATCTGGGGTTGCGCATCTCAGTGACAGATCTTAGGCGTGTCCAGTTCTGATCCATATCGAAAATGGTTTTGAAAAGTTTTAATAAAAGTTGACTTTGTTCAAATTAATCTTTTTACAACTAGGACCATTTTTGGACCAAAGCGGAAAATTTTCAGTACCACAACCTTCAATTTCATTGATTTCAAAACAGAGTTCTCCTGCTCTTGCATACAATCGAAGTTGCTTTTTATTACATTCATAAAGAGAACTTGAAAGTACTAGTAAAGCAATAAATTCGGGGCATAGTCAAGTCAAGTATCCCTGCGCCCCCTCCCAGAGCTGGTCGAAGCCTCTGACGCCAAGCTAGGCCCAACCTGTGCCTCCTCATTGAGCCAGTCCAAGCACTCATCAGACAAAGTGCAACTGAAAGTGGGAGCAGGAGCCAGGAGCTCTCTAGTCCTCCATGCTGTGGCATATCAGGCAAGCTGTGCACCTCTGACAGGGAAAGCAGTCGGGTACTCAATCCCCTCTAGTGGGCAAATCTGATCATGACCGAACTGGCGCAGGAACCGGAACGGGAAGTAGAACGCACAGTGGGTCAAACCAATCAACTGGATCCCGATCAGCCGGGACATGCTATAGCTCATTGCTGGGAGATTGAGCCAAGGACAACGCTAAGCAATGCGATCTGCGGACAAATTGCACATCCAGTTAAACCACCACCTTTCATCAGGGGCATCGACTAGGCATTGTCGAAAGAAATAGCCTCGAGCTGAGTAGGCTGGGCAAGAGTCCACAACCTGCAATTTATCCATCAACCATACCTGGGGGAGGGATGAAAAATGAGAGAATAAAGAATAGAGAGATGTACGATGAGAGAAAAGCGAGAAAAGGGTTTTTGTGAGAAAAACCGAGCCTGAGGGCCGAGTGATGTGAGCAAATACATATGTAAGATTGGGTGGGAAACACTACCTGCAGCAGCAGTGGACTCCCAGCAAATCTAGTCGCCTCCCGGCGATAGACAGAATCCAAGCCCATCAGCGTCTCGGCCAAGGTCATGGCGATGCAACTCTTTCTTTCTTTCAAGCCTTAAGCAACTTCAATCAGACGAATGCTACATCCGCCAAAGCCCGGGGAAAGCAAAAAGTGAGACAGCAGGCACAAGCAAAGGGCGTGTTGCCGGAAACCTTGCCAATAATGGTTGCTGCGGTCACCGGCGTCAGAAAAGCGGTGAATCAAACCAAGGATATCCAGTTCCCCATTACAGATCAGAGACCGAGCATCATGCGCGGTGAGTCCGCACATCCGCCCTAAAGCCTGGGCATGGCCAAAGCGGAATTGGGGCAAGATCTCTTCATGACTTTCAGATTCCATCAAAACTTGAAAATCTTCAAAAGTTGGACATACCTCTTGCCCGCCGAAGCTAAAGACATGCGTCACCGGGTTCCAAAACCTCGCCGCGGCATGGAGGAAAGGGAGATGTAGCGGGGTACGACTCAGCGTGAATAGTGCATTCAAGCCGAAACCCCGGAAGTTCAACTTTTCCGAGCCATCTAGAGAAGCGATCCAAGCTGTGAGATTTTCAACGAGAAATGCCTCCATTTTTGTACAAAACTAAGATGAATTGAATCAAAACACGGAGCCAAGGCTTTTAAAGAGGAAAAGACACTATTCAAGGGGACAAGTGTCAAAAATTGGGCGGCTGCAGAGTTAAGTGGCCGGCCGGCCATATTTTCTGGCAGACCGGCCATTTCTTGTTTCAAAACTGGTCGGTGACCCTCCCTTCTGCAATAAATCTGGCCGGCCGGCTCCCAAAGGTGGCCGGCCATGCTCCAATGTATGTCTTTGGCCCTGTTTTACCCTCCGGGAGAAAGTTTCAAGCATTCCCATGCAACCGATGTGTCAAAGGCCTCTATTTCCCTCTATTTCGGATGCGTTCCGTTGCCCAGATCGTCCGGAGTACACTTTGTTTTGTTGTTTTGTTTATCGAGTTGTCGTTTTGTTTATCGAGTTGTCGTTTTGCTTATCGAGTTGTTTGTCGAGCTGTCGTGTTTCGTGTTTTTGAGTTATTACTCTTTGATTAAGTTTTTTATTTAAGTCTTGTTTATCGAGTTGTCAACATTATTGTATTTTGTTTATCGAGTTGTAAACTTGCTAAGGTTTTGTTATATCTTAGAAAGTTAAGTTGTTGCGTCGGTTCACTACCTGACTGGGCAAAATGCACAATATACATTTCCATTCAACCTCATTATGATGCCAAATGATGCGATATGATGCTAAATGTTTAAAATACAATACTTTTTTTTAAAGCTGTTTCATCCCATCATGCCTCGCTTGTTACAACATTTTACAGACTAAGGCACAAGTTTTACAAGAAAATAAAACTGCCCGATAATGTACAATGTGCTACAACTACTAGCAAAAAGATAAATAAAACAGGAAACAGCTGCATCTGTGCTCTCAAGAGCAGGAATAAGAGGCCCTCTTCGTCCTCTTCTGCGGAACAGACTCTCTGCCACCATCGCCATCGCCATCATCTGAATCAGAGCCGTCATCCTCGGGATCCCCCTCGGCCTCGCCTCCACTCCTAGAACCAAGGCCGAAGCCGTCTTCTCCATCAGCAGATGTCTCCGACTGACGGTCTGCAACCTCCTCCTCCTCATCCTCATCAAGCTCCTCCTCCACAATATGTGCTCTGCGCCTGCGAGACGACCCCTCCCCTCGAGAAGGCCTGGATGGCCCAACTCCTCGGAAAGGCCTGGACGGCCCAGCTCCGTGAAAAGGCCTGGATGGCCCAGCTCCCCAAGAAGGCCCAGGTGGCCCGGCCTGCGGCTGAGCATATACCGGAGGCATCTGAGAACAGAGAGTTCAAATTAAATACATCAGTCCAAATATGTACATCAGATGCAGATACAAGCAAAAGCTACATGAAGTGGGTGCATGTAAACACAATGTACAAGTGGGGTGTGTGTCAGATGTGCTCTACACAAGTAGCCTATCAATGCAGTAGAAATCAGTATGTCATCAGAAGTATGATAAATGCCAGAAAACTAAAGGGTACCTGGAAGCCCATGATAGACAACTGTGCCTCCCTTTGCAAGACCATGCCCTCGAGTGAGGCCACCAATCCGATCACCCCCTCCATGTACTCTCTAGGTGGCTGCAGATACAATCTCAAATCATCAACGAATAAAGGAGTGTCTAAGTATTTGAATGATAGATGAAAAGCAGTAGAGCATACCGGCGGTAAGTCAGGATCAATGACATATCGATGACCAGGCATCGGAGGCTCTATCGGAATCGGAATCGGAGAGGTAGTCCCAAACTGCCACCCCATCAGCTCAGTCGGCATGTTCGGCCACCCAAGATGAGGAAGAGTCGGAGGAATCGGGGGAACCAACCTACCCCCACCTCTAGATGTACCAGCCCTACTGGTAGAAGGGGCGTCTGCAGCCCGAGCCCGGGCCTGGCTCGAAGATGGCATACCAGCAGGCCTCATCATCGGAGTGCGGACTCCAGTCAATGGAGGCATCAGGTATGTGTGACGGTAAGTGGCGTAGTCCCCCTCCTCAATATATAGCAAAGCATCAGTGCCCAGCATAGCATTAACAACATCCCGGGAAATGAGCACATCAGCGATCCGCATATCGGCTGGAGGTGCTGAGGGAGGGTCCTGAGAAGTGTACCCCCAGACCTGGTGCAAGAAATGCTCCCCCAGAAAAAAGGCCCTACCAACCGGCCCTTCGAACAGGAGTCTGTACCGGGAGGCACCCCACCCTCCGGCAAACTGGAAACGGAGACCCTCACCTAAGGGCGCCCACGCCTGCCATGTAATCTGCGGATAACAGGTGCATAAACCAAACAGAAATCGAAGATGTACAGGACAAATCAAAGATGAAAACAGAAAGAACTGAGAGTTCCGAAGTACCTCCGATGAGCGCACTGTGGCAAAATACTGTCGCAGGTAAAGGAGAGACTCTCGAGGTCTTGGCCGGTGCCGGCCTTCAAACACAAGTGAGTACGGGGTCATTAGAGGTCCCGCTACCATCATCTCCGGGACCAATGTCGGGAAATATGCATAGGCCCACAACTGTAAAAAACAAAGCAGAATGTGAAATGCTGAGGGCAAAATGCACGATGCAGAGTATAAAGTGCGCCGTGTGTGCAATGTGCAAGTAATGAGGAGCAGAAATGTAAATCAAGAGGGCAGAAAGTACCTCCCAGGCTCTCCAGTAGCCGCCAAGTAAGTCCCCCCGTCCGCAGGAAGTCGCGCTCATATAGCAATAAAGGGTAGCCAAGCCGGGCCACCCCAGTCGTATCACCTGACCTGTGACAGGTCCACCAAGGCACTCAACAGATAGAGCCCAACAGTGTTCCCTCTATCAGCAAACAGAGTGGTCCCGAAGAGGAACATCAAAAAGCCGCGGGCATATTGTGCCGCCTCATCAGGAGTCCCGGGCTCCATCTCCACCCGCCGGAAATGGGAAGAGAACCAGGTGTATCGGACTCTCCCCGAAGCCCTGTCAACAGGTGGGCGAGTCCCCAGCAGATATATCCAAGCGGCCTTCCACTCACCCATGTCATCATCATATGGGATCGCCCAGCCTCCCACATCAAGGCCGGTCAATACAGCGAAGTCAAAAGGGGTCATAGTCAAGTCCCCAGTGGCAGAGAAATGGAAAGAGTTGGTGGTGTCCCACTATCTCTCCACCAAGGCGGCCATCAGTGTCCTCCTGGAAAGACAACGAGATAGCCCAGCACGGAAGGGCCCGAACCCCGCTAAGTCGACCAAATCTCGAACGGCCTCCGGGAGCTCAGCATACCAGTCTCTAGCCGTGGTGGAGCCATACCCTCGCACGTTGCGAGAAGTCACCTGCATTCAGAATGAGCACATGTTTCAGCATGAAATGAATAAAGCTGCGTGCGAATAAAATGAATAAGCTGCGTGCAAAGTAAAGTAAGTGGGCTGCGTGTTCACCTTCAATCTGGGCTGTGTGTTCAGAAAATCAATTTGGGCTGTGCGTTCAGAAAATCAACCGGGCTGTGTGTTCAGAAAATCGACTTGAGCTGCATGTTCAGAAAATCAGTGTTTGGGCTGTGTGTTCAAATCTCAATCAGTCTGGGCTGTGTGTTCAAAAAATCAATTTGAGCTGTGTGTTCAGAAAATCAACTGGGCTGTGTGTTCAGAAAATCAGTGTTTGGGCTGCGTATTCAACTCTCAATTAGTGTGTGCTGTGTGTTCACCTTCAATCTGGGTTGTGCGTTCAGAAAATCAATTTGAGCTGTGTGTTTAGAAAATCAGTGTTTGGGCTGCGTGTTCAACTCTCAATTAGTGTGTGCTGTGTGTTCACCTTCAATCTGGGCTGTGTGTTCAGAAAATCAATTTAAGCTGTGTGTTCAGAAAATCAACTGGGCTGTGTGTTCAGAAAATCAATTTGAGCTGTGTGTTCAGAAAATCAACTGGGCTGTGTGTTCAGAAAATCAGTGTGTGCTGCGTGTTCACCATCAATTTGGGCTGTGTGCTCAGAATACTAGTGTTTGGGCTGCGTGTTCAAATCCCAATCAGTCTGGGCTGCATGTTCGGAAAATCAATTTGGGCTGTGTGTTCAGAAAATCAGTGTGTTGGGCTGCGTGTTCAACCCTCAACCGATGTGTGCTGTGTGTTCGCAATCAATTTATGGGCTGAGTGTTCAGAAATTCAAGTGATTGAACCGTGTGTTTCGAGTACAAACAGAATACAAGAAAAATTCATAATACGTTACAAAAAAGGTAAAAACGAAGTAGATACCTCTCGTGCCTCATGGGAGAGATGATACTCAGGCTCCCGCAGGAGGAGATCCCCGAGTGCTCGCTCGTCGAACTCGGTAAAATGATGAAAAACGGCCCGCGGAAGAACGTGTACTGGTGGATCATACCTCTCGGGGATGAAGGGGCGGACCCTCGGAGGCAGAGACATGATGTCAGGATCGCCTCCGGCGCCTGGAGAACCTCCACTGTGGGAAAATTGACCCGCCATTTCAAGAAATCTGCAAAAAGGGGCAAAAATGAGCAAAATGAGCCAAAATTGGAAAAAGTCAACAAAAGTCAACCCCCGGGAAATGAAAAAGTCAACAAAAGTCAACTCCCGAGAAAATCTTCCAAATATTGAGACAAACTCACCTCAAGTGGCGAAAATGAGAAAAGAAGCCCCGAAACCAAAATTTAATCGGTTCAAAGTGCTTGAAACTGAAAGATTTCGCGAAAACAACTTGCGTGGGACGTTGGAAAACGCGTATAGGGCACAGATCTGAGGGAGAAAATGGTTTGGGAAGCTAGAGAAGAAGATTTCAGACCTACACTTATGAGCCCGAAGTGTTTGGGTGGATGTATTTAAAGAAAAGAGGCCGAAAAGACAAAACTGCCTCCGGATTAGGCAAAGTGGCCGGCCGGCCACTTTTTCTGGCAGGCCGGCCATTTACTTTTCAAAAAATGACCGATGGCCTCCCTCTCCCAATAAAAATGGCCGGCCATGTTCCCCACATGCCCTCCAAGGTCCCTGCAAATTTTGAGGAGGATTGGAGTCCCCGAGACCTGAAAAAGTACAAGAGAAGTGCACTTTCTGGCATGAAATCACCCCGCCGGATCTTCAGCTTCAACTTCCGATACATGTCTCATCGTTTACTCATCGAAGGTGAGGTATATCCTTTTGAACATGTTGTAACCTCTCCGGGAGGTGGACCGGAGGCTGCGATCGAGTCACCCTCGCCGAAACGCGCGTTTCTTCCCGCATTACGATGCACTTTTCTATCAACACAGTGATTGCCTGCATTTGATATCACATTGAACAGTATGCTGTTAGATATGTTGTGCTTGTTGAGTTTCTTTGTTTGCAGGCACGATATTGTATGTACGGTTCATTTGAGGCTGGTGCGACCAGACGAATCGCACAGGTATCGTATCTTCTCCGTGTGAGATGCGACGAGAATTGAATAATTCTCCGCATTCTTAACTGCATGAAATGTAGTCGTTGCTTTGCATTCTTGCTTAAAACTGTTGCATCTATTTGCGAATACTTGCTTCATTACAGCTTGCTGCATTTACATGATCATTGAGTCACCTTCGGCTTCTTGCATTGTCAGTTGCATTTTGCCCCTGCCTGCGGGCACATCTCTGTTTATCTCGCCTGTTTGTCTAAGTCTTCGGCCTTGTCAAAAATGGGTCGTCTCTAGGCTTTGACATTCACTCCCGTCACTTATGACTTCTGAGTTCTGTCAAAGAGGGGCAACTGTAGACACCCCATTTTGACCGACCTTAAGACTCAGACGTCACCAGTTGAGCGCTTGGTGATACTGCATATTGTGCTCGTTCAGAAGTTTCAGAGTCTCGGCTGCGAGCCTTGCCTCCGGACTTCCGGACTCTTTCATGCTTTGCCTCAGTTTGCGAACCAGGCTCGGTTTTCTCTGTTTCTCTTCCCGAAGGGAGGGAGAGGTCTCATAGACCATCTCTCAATGGCCGTAGGCTATGTTTCGTGGTCGTAAGCCATTTTTGCCCGTTTGGAGTCCGGTTTCCGGTTTTTCAGAATCGTTGGCCGTGTGCCTCGGTTCGGGACCGCTTAACCATCTCCGTTTGCTCCGGTTTTTGGCATACTTCTTATTTGCTCCCTTTTGAGGAACACTGTGGCCCGGGAAACCGACTTCATGGTCGAACACCACTCCCGGTTCCTGACAGTCAGTTTTCGGGGCCCCGAACTGCGCGTTTCGGCCCCCGAACCTTCGTTCTGCATTGGTTTTGGTTCATTTTTGGCAGGGACCTCTGTTTCATTGGTAAGAAGGCCGTAGAAGAGTGGGAGGTCAGTAATTGTTCTGTCAGCCAACTTTATCCCTTCATCTCCCTCCGTCGCCCGATTTTCCTCACTTCAAAGCCAATGTTGAACACTCTTGGGCCATTTTCTTGAACCCTAAACCACATATTTGTGATGTACACATCTGGGAGGCCACCAATATTTGGTGGCCGGCCAGTAATCCTTTCTAACCCTTTTGAACCCCTTCTAAAAGTGGATTGTTCTCTCTCCTGGTTCACTTTTTCCAGTGTTTAACCACAGGGTTGTGTTGTGCACACATCAGAGGCTCTCTATTTGTGGTGGCTGGCCATTAATCACACTTGACCCTTTTGACCCTTGGCCGGCCGGCCATGGGAAGTAGCCGGCCGGCCACCTGCAACCTAGATAACTGGCCGGCCAGAATCCTTACATCAGCTACAGTGCAGATATGCATCTGTTTTCCCCCCAAATTCTGTATCCGGGGGGCTGCATTTTTTAGGGAAACTTGGTTTGTTTTCCCTCCATTTTTTCCCCCCTTTTTTGGCTATATAACAGGGGCTCCAGCTCTGTTATTAGGGTTACAAAAAATCCCCCTCAAGCCTCTTGTTGTATCTCTCTCCCCCTATACACTTCAACCCTCCAACCTCTCAAGTCCCACACCCTTTTCTTCATCAACCCATAGCCCCACCCTTTCATCCTCCATTCCAATAGTTGTAGGTTGTTCTTTAGAGCCTAGGAGTGCTGCAACTCAAGCTAAGGAGCTGCCAAAGACAAGTCTTCAAGGGTGAGCTTCCATTTTCCCTTTTCTACCCTTTTCTTGATCTATTTGTAAGTCATTCTTGCTTGCTGTTTTGGGCTCCGACCCTAACTGGAACTAGGCTTATTTTGATCCATTTTACATGTTTGTTTAAGGGTATTTACCTGTTTGAGGTCTCCTTGTTACACTTGCTTCATTACTCCCCTTGTATGCCATTTTCTTGTGTAGTATTTTTGGCTTATGTATAAACTGTTTTGAGCTCTGTCATGAACTGAAAAGTAGCTTATTTTGAGCCCTTATTCAACATTGTTGAAGGGCTCATTGCTGTTTGAGGCTTTCATTTATCAGTTGCCTTTATATCTCTCTTTTGGCCATATTTTTGCATGATTTGTTAGCCTCTTTTGCTTCTGTTTTTGGGTCCTAGTCCGAACTACAAATGGCTTTATTTTGACCCCCTATTCATGTTTCATTAAGGGTCTTTCACTTTTTGAGGAATCCTTTATATACTTTGTGTTATATCTCTCTTTTTGGCCTTATTTTGCATAGCATTTTGAGCATATTTGCTTACTGTCTTGGATCCGGCCATCAACTGTAAAGTGAAATATTTTGGGCCCCTCTTCAACATTGTTGAAGGGCCCTAATCTGTTTGGGGTCAGAAGCTGTGAGTTGCTTCTTTACCTCACATTTAGGGTCATTTTTGCATGCTAGTTTTGCCCTATTTGTGTTTACTATTTGGCCTTGCTTAGAACTGTAAACATGCTTATTTTGGGGCTTCCTTGAATCTTTCTTCACATGTCATAAGCAAATAATGCATGCTTGATGTAGCTACAAGTCATTTCATGTGCTTAAATCTTGCATTTCAGGACCATTTCATGCATCAAGTGCCATATTCCTATGATTCGGGGCTGTTTTGGGTCATGTTTTGCTGCTGAAATTTGCATGTTTGTATGTCATATTTCATGCCTTGCCATGTCTTGATAGAGTGGCATTTTGTGCCTTAGGGTCGGTCCTCGGTTTGCGTGCATATGTGCACGCATCTCCAGTTGTCTCATTTTCATCTTATGGCCTCCTATGTGAGTGTGGCTAAGGTCCACTTGTGTTGGTGTAAGCCCATATTGCATTGTGTATGTCATTTCATTTCATAGTATTGTGTATGCTAGGCCGTATGTTAGCGCATTGTGTATGCCGTGTTACCTCGTGCATCGTGTATGCCATTTCATAGCATTGTGCATGCTAGGTTATATATTAGTTGCATTCATGCATATCATACATATTGCATTGTGCTTGGGATAGGAGTTAGCCCGAGCACGGGAAACGAGGTACATTTCGTACTCCGAGTGACGGAACGTGTCTCAATTCCCAGTCACCGACGCTCCGGATTATCCATGATGGAGTTAGGTTTTAGTTGAGTTTTCATGTGCATTCATTCTATATTGAGTAATGCAAATCGACTCCTCAGCCATCATGTATCGATATGCGTGATTGGTGGCACGAGGATCGAGGCATGCATACATCTGTGAAAATACATTGCTATGCCCCTTTCCTGCTCTCTGTTGCAACAAATCAAGAAACAGCAACCTTCCGGAGCTTGGCGCGCTTTCCAAGGATAATCGCAAAACAGAGGCTAATTGGGGCATCCTAGTGGATTTCCGCGCAATGCAGTCCAGACATGCATCATCTATCATCTGAAGAAGAGTCAAGGCAGTCCCTGGCTTGCAAACCAGTTTATAGCTTTCTTAATTAATTTGTAAATTAATTAGGGATTTGTATATTATTCGGACTGTATTATTTGGACTGTATTACTTGGACTGTATTATTCTTTCGGACCCTCTGCGCGAGGGCACAACTGTAATAAGTGTGCGTGTGTGTGTTGTATGTCTTCCAACCCCACGTCTTTCTTCCCTTTTATTTACCCGCTTATGATGGTTAGATTAGGGCATGTTTCAATTAGCATACAGTATGACAGCATGTTTGCATCATTCATCTGTTTTGCATGCACCGGGCTCGACGCATCATACTAACTGCATTGTATTTTCAATTCCAAGTTGAATACATGTTAACTGTAGTATTTCATACGCCATGTTTAGAATAGACGAGCCTGCTATAGTTGCATTTTTGCATGTGTTGCATTAGGCATTTCTGTATAATTAGGATCATGCATGGATTTCTAATTAGCTTCTTTTTTGGCTTAGAGTACTCGATAAGTTTTATGCTTTAGCATCCTTGCATGTGTGTGAGTGACTGCCATGAATAGCATGCTTACCATGAGGCTATTTGCTTATGTGATATAACTGCCTGAATGCCTGTGGGTGAAGGTTGGGTGATTTGGATTGGAACAAATCATTGACTATGAGTTTTAAGCCCACTAGATAGTGGCAAAACCATCTTTTCTTAAGCCCACATGAGAGTGGCAAAATCTGCATCTTTAAAGCTTACTTGCGAGTAGCAAACCATCTTTCAAAAACAAACATGACATGTTTTGTTCCAATTCAGGCAACCCAGTCTATACTTGTATGCTGTGCGCATCACATAGTAAATCTAGGCTAATAACCGGAATAAGAACGCATAATGTTTTCAAAAATAGATATCATGGTTAGTAGAGGCCGATCTTTGATCGGGCGAGCGGGGGTGCTCACGAAGTGACCTTCCCCAATCGTACCCAAGTTCTCGAGCCGAGGCAACTTTGGTGATGACGGACACGTGGCCTTAGGCAACAAGTCAGGGTTTCCTAAATTTCCCAAAATAAAACATTTAGGTGGCGACTCTGTATCTGGCAAAGCAGTCCATGTTTGGTACTTCTTTCAAAAATCTGTTTTCTCAAAAACGATTTGCCGGATTTGGACTCTTTGGTTCAGACTTAGAACCGTGACAATTTGAGAGTCCTGAGCTGTAGTGACCCCAAATGAACAGAACGGGACTCACCCTCCCGGGGCGTTCGGGGGACGTCTACAACAGTCATAGGATTTTATTCATTTTTCTATTTTTTTGTTCCTTTTTCCCCAAAATGATGTATGACCTTGACGATGTTCTTCTTATCAACAACAGGTTTGGAGTGGAATCTGCACCTGCAATTGTATTTTTGAAAGAACGTGGAATCAAACCTGTTGTGTACCATGGTATGTCACTCTTTTTATTTTGTTGCCCCTATTATAAGGTGTTTTACTTTGGAAGATCCATGTGATACATGAAATAGAGATAGTAATACTTACTGGGAATATATATCAAGTTTTTTGAGAGACTTTTTCTTAACCAATTAGCGTTTTGACAAAAAGGAACAATATTTTAGTCAAGTTGGTGTGATCAATCTTCTCCAAGAGAAAGGTGGTCTCTGTTTTGGAGTTTTTTTTTTTTTTTGTTTACTATTTTTGGAAGTGTTTTGGTTTGGGTCTGTAATGGTTTGACGCTTCATTTTGAGGTTTTGTTTTGCTTAGATTGCTTGATTCAACTTGACAAGCCTTAATTCCAATTACTTGGGGTTGACTACACCCTGCATACATCCATAACTTTTTACTCAGCTTTACGTAGAGCTAGTGTGTTTTGAGTTTTGACTAGATAAAAGCTTTATAATATTTTGGAAATCCAACAGCGTTGGGGTTACCCTTGGGGACATGTTAAAACATTAGAAAAATTATTAGGTTTGTAATTTCAAGGACCTTTGGGTAATTATGTGATTCGGCCATCCCAATGCTTAGTTAACACACATTGTAGTCAAGTATGTAATATGAATCGTAGTTTATAATCTTTATTTATATACTTATTAACATCTTCTTGTTGTTCCTTGTCAAAGGTTGTCAATCTAAATATTGGTGCTAATCGACATACAATTGCAAATTTTGAACACCTTGGAGACAAGCCAACAACTCAGGTGGAAGTTTGGGTTGATGTGACCAGTTGTGAGAAGCAATTTTTGGAACTGCTTGATGTAGTGAATTGCTATTAGAGTATTGTGTATTGTTGTTAGATTAGCTACTACTAGTTAATTTGTATTGATGCTTAAAGCTGTTAATTTGTATTGGTACTTTGGATTGAATAGTATGTCATCTTTGCTTCATTGGTATGTGTTGTTGCAAAAACAGCTCATGGGAATTGAGTGGGTCTGTTTTCTCAGTTTTATATGATAACACACCCAAAAAAATAAATAAATAAATAAATAAATAAATGGCATTTTTGGTAAAAACGCCACGTCATTGTGACGTCATCTGTTAGTAACGGAAGTTCCAACAGTGTCAAACATTTTGCGGCGTTTTCAAAAACGCCGTCTAATATTCTTAGCGACGTTTTTCAAACGTTGCAAAGCTATTGCGGCGGCCGTATCAGCGACGAAAATATTAAACGTTGCTGTAACATTTGGCAGCGTTTTTTAGGCTTTTGCGGCGTTTTTGAAACGCCGCTAAAAATCTAATTTCCTGTAGTGTGTTGGAGAAAGTTGTTAACCTTGTGGAGATTTTTTTTTTTTTTGATAAATAAAGAAAATTTTATTAAAATGAGGGAAAAGATACAAAAAGTTGGAGGGAGATATACATTATAACTTGATAGATGAATCCCAACTAGGCTAGTATCCCAAAACAAACGCAATCATGTGCAAAACCCAACAAACAACACTTGCAAGAAAATGAGAATCGAACAAAATACATATTCAAAACAAAGAACTACAAAAACTAATTCATAAAAGGATAAAAGGTAAAAAAAAACTATTTTTAACCTCTTGGCCTGAATAACATTTCCATCTTCTTCTTCTTTTCCTTTTTTTTTTTTTTTATTTGATCCTTATAATCACTTCAATGTGTGATAGAAAATTGAAAATTGTTGTCATTCGTGGAAATTTGTAGGTTGTTGTCAGTTGCATGAGTTTGTAGCTAAGGGTGTCTGTTAGGTTTTTATTATTGGCAATCTTATTTGATAAAAAATTTTTCAGTTGTAATTTTATTCGATCTTTTATTTTAGTGAGGCTAACCCGAATTGTGCTTTGCAGAGGAGTTTGTGATGTTAATTCTTTCATATTTGCTACTTCGCTAACTACATTAATTCTTTCAATCAAAGTTGCTTGACTGCTCAAGCGGCCATTTGTACATTTGAGCGAAGAATATTTGGTTCCAAAAGTTTGAACTGTCTGCAAAAGTACTGGGAGTTGTGTTTTTGCGCTCGAGCGGCACTTCCTGCACTTGAGCGTAGATTTGTGCTCTAAAACATGCGTTTTAGTCAGCTCGCTCGAGCCATCATTCCTGTGCTCGAGCGGAGATCGCGATTCAACCTGCTATAAAGCTGCGATTAAATCAGATTTTAGGATACAGCCTCCAAATCTACTTCTTGGGTATTAGGGTTTTCATCTAGAGCTTCTTTACTTGTTTCCTTTGAAATCTGTGAAAGTTTAATCATGAATTGCGTGGATTATATCAAAGGGTTTGTTTAGTTTGTTTTATTCAAAAAAGAGAGAGTTGTTCTTCGGTGGATTTTGTGAAACTTGAGCCTGAAACTTTGGTGGATTCTGGAGTGGCTCATTGTCGTGATTCGACATGAGCGTTGTGGATTCAACATTGGACAAGACAATTATGAGGTGAAAACAGTGTTAGAAGAGAAACATTGAGGTCGGTTCAATTCGGACATGGATTCGCTAGGTAATTGAGAGTACACTTGTGTAATTTCTTTTTATCTTCTTAGTAGATTGTTTTGTGACTTTGGCCCGTGATTTTTCATCATAATTGAAGACACTCCAATTGTGTTTTGTCCACGTTAAATCGTTGTGTTGTTTATTCTTTGATTGTTTACTTGGGATTTTGACTTATTATTTAAAATTAATACATAACCACAAATTAATATCTCCGAAATTTTAGATTTTTCGGTGTCAATGGTCGAAGATGGTGGCTTACTATTGAAAGTGATGATCTAAGTTGATTTATGGCAAGAAGTGGTGACCGGAGGAGGTCACTAACGACAGTGAAAAGAGGTGTGGCAAAGAGTGATAGACATAAGGGGTGGTGGTGATCCAAGGTGGGAAAAAATGAAAAAATAATGAATTTAATACATTTTAGGGCAAATTACATATACCCCTCGAGGTTTGTCCAAATTACAAATACCCTCTGAGGTTTAAGAAATTACAAATTATTCCCTGAATGCTATATTTGCATAACAAATTAGAGGGTAATTTGTTATGAAATTTAAATCTCAGGGGACAAATTGTTATGAAAATACAAACCTTAGGGGTGGGATGTAATTTCTGAAATCTCAGGAGTATCTATAATTTAGCCAAACTTTAAGAGATGCATATGTAATTTGCCCTAAATTTTTATAAACTATTTAAAAAGGAAAGTGCATATTGTATTTATAATCTTTAAATATAAACTTTAGGTGACGATTTCTTTTAGTCTAAAATCTGGATAAGAAGGGATTGTGTGAGCCTGTGAGGTTCATTACGGGTCCCGTTGCGATGATCTGGACCATTTATTTTATTAGATATTTTGTGTATTTCATTTTTAAAAAAAAATTAAATTGATTCGATAACTGTAACTTATTCAATTTATTATTTTTGTCATCAAAAAAATGTATGATTCATTTTCTAAAAACACAATTGTCGTCCATTTTTATAGTGAAAAAATGATAAATTAAATAAGTTACAATTATCAAATTAACATAATTTTTTGTATGAATAGGATATACCAAGTATGTAACAAAATAAATGATTCCAATAATCGAAACGACATCTATAATGAACGGGAAATTATAGGATATTTTCAAAATTTCATATGTCTATACTCCTTAATCAATTATTTTTCAATATATTCTCATATTTCCTAATTACCTAATACAACACTTTACCTATTTAATTTTTTTTATTAATTATAATATTATAAAATACTACATATCTATATTATAAAATTATTCAATAATTACCCGTAATGAAAGCGCACAGGCCTAAGCACCGCTCTCCACTCTAGATTTTGAACAGAAAGAAATCGTCCTGAACTTTATATTTGGCAAGTATTCAGATGGGCCTATATTTTAAATGATCTCTGCCAGGCTGTATTGGGACAAGATATGCGTGGGTCCACACACGGATAATTACGGACAATGATTGATGGCCACAAATTTTGTGATTCAAATGACTCAAAAATGTCAAAACGATGTCATTTTAGGTACAAAACAACTCTGAAAATGTCAAAACGACATCGTTTTGATATTTTCGAGCCATTTGAGCCATAAAATTTGTGGCCACCAAATATTTTCCGATAATTATTCAGGATCGTTTGTTAATACTTACGTTTTCAAATTTTTATTTATATTTATAAAATTTTTAAAAATTCAAATAAAAATTTATTTGGTAAATTTTTTATTTATAAATCAGTAGTCTCAGTTTATAAATTTGGTCAAAAAATATAAATTCAAAAAATATGTTTCCGTTTTGAATTTTAAGGTTTTTTTTTTTTACCACCCAACACTACCCACCATCCTCCACCATTTTCAACCACCGTCTTCCGCCACCACCACCCACCCCCTACCACCACTCACCACCCACCTGCCAATACCACCCGCCACCACCACCACCACCCACATGCCACCCACTCGCCACCACCACCCACCCCTCGCCGCCGCCGCTACCACCACCCACCTGCCATCCACCCGCCACTACCATCCACCGCCTGCCACCACCACCCGCCACCATCGGTCACCCACCATCACCAGTCACCTGCCACCCATCACCACCACCACCCACCCGCCACCCACTTGCCACTACCACTACCACCACTACTACCACCACCACCACCCACTCGCTACCACCCACGACTTGCCATCGTCACCCACCCGCCACCACTCGCCACCACCCGCTATCCGCTACCCACCTGCCACCACCACCCACCACCCGCCACAACCACCACCACCCACTCACTACCACCCTTCACTGTTGCCCACCCACCCACCATCACCACCTGTCACCACCACCCGCCATCCGCCAACCACCTGCCACCACCATCCACCACCCGCCACCACCACCTACTCGCTACCACCCACCACCCGCCACCACCCACCACCACCAGCCATCCGCCACCCACCTGCTACCACCACCTGCCACTACCACCCACTCGCTACCACCCGCCACAGTCACCCACCCACCCGCCACCACCTCCTACCCACCACCCACCGTCACCACTTTCCACCACTGTCTTCCACCGCCACTTGCCATCACTTACCATTTCTCACTCTTTTTTATATTTTTAAAAATTTTATACATTTTGTCAATTACCAAACGCGTTTGTAGTTTATGTTTTTTTAAAAATAAACAAAAACTAATTTATAAAATTTTTATAAATATAAACCGAAAACGTAAACATTACCAAACAAACGCTCAGTAATTCTACAATATGAATATATGACATTTTATAATATTATAATTTATAAAGAATGTAAATAAGTGAAATATTATATTAATAATTAGAAAATATAAAAAGATGAAATATTATATTAATAATTAGAAAATATAAAAAGATATATTAAATAATAATTAATTAAAAATAAAGACGCATAATATTCTTAAAATATTGAATAATTTCAGTCCACACACACTCCCTTCGATTGTTCAACTTCTTGGTGGGTACACATGACATGATATGATATTGTACAAAACCGTACTTTGATTTGGTTTCTGATTTAGTTTTTTTTTTTTTACGTTAAATTACAAACGTATTTCTTAAAATTTATTTAAATACGAATCACTTTTTAATATTTTAGAAATTACTATGAAATTTTTAATTTTATAACAAATGGTCTTTTTATTAATAAATTATCAATTTAATTAACATTTTTTAATAAATACCATAACTATATTTTAATTAATAATTTATGTAAATTTATTATTATATAGGAGTATAGTTATGGATTTTATTTTATTTTTTTAGTTAATTTTATTAAATTTAAAATTCTAACAGTGAGATATTTAAAAATTTTAAAATTACATAGAATAATTTGTATTTTAAACAAATTTTATAATATATGTTAAATTTATCCTTTGTTTTATTTTCATTGGATCCGTTTGTTTTTGGAGTATCTCTGCTTTAAAGGAGACATCATATCACGTCTACTCAAATAATCTTTACCTATGATCCAAAACAAATAATGCCATGTTTGATTTGTTTTATGAAATAATTTTAAAAAATAATTTTTTAAAAATAGTTAGAAAATTTTAAATTTATTTAATTGTATGTTTTGAAAATAATTTTAGAGTTTAAGATGATTTATTTATTTATAGATTGATGAATAGTTGTAAGAGAAAAATTGATTAATCCATATATAAGATATGAGAACAGGAGATAGGAGAGAGACGAGAGATAAATGTGATTGATTATTGTGTACTACAAAGAAGATGATTTTGAATTTTTTTCTTTTCAAAAATTTTCAACTGAAAAAAATTTCCAAAAATTATGGCCTTGTTTGGTTTGTGTTTCTTAAACAAACCAAGCAAGGCCAATAATAATGAAATAAAATAATCTTTATCTCTATTTTTGCCAATCATTTGTGGAATATTGTGAACCGTAATAAGTACTCAAATTTTGAGTTTAATGGGGGAGTTTGGGGGCTTCCCAAGTGTTGGGAATACGGAGGCACTTCGATAATTTTTTGTTATTCTTGCGTTATCTTAATTTTTATGTTCATAAATAAATGAGAGACATCTTTTGTATTGTGTAGAGAGTTGTAATCATTTTTTTATTATAGCAAAAATTATAATAGTCATGGATCTAATTCTATTTTAAAGTGAATCACGTAAATATTTATATTTTTTATACGTGTGATTCTTTCGATTCTTTTTAACGTTATTATTTGTTATTTTATTTTTCACCAATCTTAATTACATATTATCGTTTCCCTAACATCATTTTGTATAATTTTAATAGAGATTCTATTCTCTTCAAGTCAAGATCTGAATTTGAGCTAAATGGGTTATTTGAGCCCATGAAATATATTTCATTTCAATAATTTGAATAATTTATTTTAGGGTAAATTACACTCACCTTTACTGAGGTTTCTAATAATCATAGGAACATTTCTTGTAGTTTTAATAATTACAAAACGACCCCCACTTTTAAAACTATTATTAAGATTCTTTCTCCGTTAATCTTCTGTTAATTTATTTAACAGAGCATGATGATGTCATGCTAATGTCATGTACTATGAGTAAAATACATTTAAGATTGCCCTTATATATTCAAATAGTAAATTTCTCTCACCTCCCCTAAAGTTTTACAAAAAAATTAATAAAGACCCATTAATGTTAAACAAAATTATTAAATTCTGTACAATATTTAAAAAATTCTAAATTGGTAAGACAAATATATATATATATATATAGTAGAGTAACCAAACATTACCTTATCTAAAAAAAAGAAAAAAAAGAAGAAGCTAATAAATTGATCACCATAAAACCTTATACTAGATTAAATATAATCATTTATTTGAAAATTGCGAAACAAAGTATAAAAGATGTTTTATTTTTTTAAAAGACCACCAATTTTATAAATAATTATTTTGAGAAATTAGAGTTTGAATAAAAATTTAAAAATACATGTAAGTATTTAATTTTTTTTTTCCCGTATGAAAAACACATATTTGGAGAATTATCCCTCTCTTTCCATTTTTTTTAATTTTACTTCTTTCATTTTTCTTTCTATTTATTTTTTCATTCATTTTTTCATAATGTCACTGCAGCAAATAGTAACACCATATAATTTTATTATTATTATTATTATTAGTATTATTATTTGTTCCCTTCACTATGGTTTTTCCTCAATTTTTTTCATCATTTTTTCTCTTTCATCAATGTTTGCTAGTATCACCCAATACCATACCAACTTACGAAACATTAATTTTTCTTTTGTTCTGTAAACATATTTGTGTATTAATTTTTTTAAAGAAAAATAAAGATAATAACATTTCATATTTATAATTAAAAAAAAAAAATTGGCTTATAAAAATTATCGAATGTTACCTCATAAATATATTAAAATTTTTTTATCATTTTATCTTTTCACATTCCTATATTATTCGCAAATTTTAACTATCATTAAAAAAAATTCTTTATACATCATTAATGTTAAAGCTATCTTTATAGAATAAATTCGAAAGCTAAAGGAGTTTTGGCTTAGGCCCCGTTTGGGGACTTACCTTTTTAGCCAATTAGCCAAAAAGTTACTAAATTAGCCAAAAAGCCAACAATTCATACCAAAAAGTCAAAGATTCTCTTTTCTCTCTACTTTTTGCACATCTTTTCGTAATTAGCCAAAAAGTCATCCCAAACATGCAAGTTTTTTTTTACTTACCTTTTTAGCCAAATAGCCAAAAAGTTATTAAATTAGCCTGTTCCCAAACGAGGCCTTAATTAGAGGAGAAGTGACCAAAAAAGTTTATCATGCACGAGGTCAAACGGTCAAATCTTACAAAAATCAAACATTCAAAATTTTGGAGTCACTAGATGTTTGTCTGATTGTTAACTTTATGACCTTAAAATTAGTCAAAGTGCGCGTAAACTAACTCAGACACCAAGTTATAATATACATAATGAATTCAAGGGGTAATGCTATGCAAGTTATGACATTTGTGGGTTTGATTATATTTGATTACTACAAATGTTATAACTCAATCATATGTGAGTCATAACTAAAAAACAAAAAAAGTTATAACTAAACACAACAGTAAGTCATAACCAAAGACTGAAAAATAAAAGAATTACAACCAAACACAACAACAGGACACAACAATAGGTTATAACCAAAAACTACAAAATAAAATGACTAGACCATCTCCAACCGTGTATCAAACTCATTATCGAATTTGAATTTGATGAAAATGGTGTCCTTTTTCAACTCCAATGATTTCATCAAATCGATATTAAAATGAGGATTTCACTTTTCTTTCGTCAAACTGAGCACCAACTTTTCTTTCATCAAATCATCGTTCATACTACCAAGACTCTTGATATTCGCTCTCGCGAAACAAAATACACTTATTGGGATTACATAGATGCCTTCAACTATGTTTTCTATTACTAAAACCCTATCTAGAATCATTCATGGTTTATCCATGTTGTTCCCGACGTTATCAACATCGAGCTCCCCAATTGGTTTCTCGCTTGGTGGGACAAATTTGGGTTACAATTTGAAATTTTACCAGAACCAATCAGACAAGCTTTTAATGAATGGAAAATTGCTTACTCTCGCTTACCAACAAATCGAGAAATTTCCATGACTAAATCCTTGATCCATTTTACTATTCATTTTGGAATACCATGGATTTGAAAATAGGACTTTCAATGTGATTATTAGAATAAGATTCCACGTTTAAAACAAGTGTTCTTTGTTAAATGGTAGAATAAGAGCATAGACCCTACTCAAACAGAATTAATCCAGAGTATTAAGGCACATTCTAAATCTTGCTGGAAAGCCACTCCAAAAGCTATTCCAGCCTCACCAGTATCACGTAATCCATTTTTGCAAATTCAAACCGAACGTTGTAAACAAAATCCGAAGATTTCTAAAGTAGAATTACTCATTAAGAGTATGGATTTCATGAAAGAACAATTTTTATAATCCATAACCAGAGATGAAACCTCTATGAAGTCCTTGTAACACCCCGAAATAATAACCATTGTTTATCTCATGACAATTATTAAATAACAATACATTTGCGAACATAATATCCTTCAATTCATATGATTCCATTTTTTAAAAAAAAATGTAACACACGCAATAATACATTCATAAGTCCTGACCGTGAATCTATAGCATGTGTTATAAGCAAAAGATATGAAATAAGAGTTAAACAGATAAATGAATGCCTTAATAGCCATAACTTTCGAAGTCAATACTTGGTTATAACAAAAGTGAGTTTGAAACTCAATACAAGTAAAGCCCTAGGCTTGTACAAAATAAATCCGATAAAAACAAAACAAAAAGCTCTCGGCTCCAAGTCCTCCCAAGCTACAGCCTTGGCAGAGGCATATCATCAGCACATGAAAATGGTTTTCCACATAGGGTGAGCCAAAACCCAGTAGAGATGCTCTAACACAGTGTGTGGATCTTAATAGAGTTATAAGGTGAATGCATATGCGATGCTCATGCCAAAAAAATTTATATCTCTTTCTAAAAACCATGTAATGCCAGGTTTATATCACAATTTATGAAATCATTTCCTTTACAATAGAAAACAGGGCAGTGGATACAGCACTGGAATCTCTAGGATGTGTCTGCAAGTAGGCTACAAGCACTACCAATTGCCATTTTTACTGGTACTAACTGGAAGGCTCGGTACCTATCCGCGCAAGGACTTTCACCAAGAACACACAAGCCAACATAATACCACAACTACACTCCTACCCAGATTCACCAAGATATTCACCCATTTTCTCAAAACAATAAATATTTTCAATGTGTTAAATATGTTACAATGTAGCCGACTCCATTTGATAGGACTTAAGGCTTGGTTTGGTTTGGTTTGTAATTCTCATGTAATTTCTACAACAATCATAGCTATCCTCCACCAATAGCCCAAAATAGATATATAATTTCCAATAAATATATACTTTCCAACATTTCAAGCTAGGAGTGATAATTCATATCCAACTTCATCACCATCATCATCATCGTTCCAATTTCATAAAACCAACATCAATTCCATTTTCTCTTTACAAAATCAAATATTCACAAATCCAAGGATAAAACTCCACCATTTTTCCACAACTTAACCACATTTATAATTCCACAATCCTTTTCAAAAACCCATTTGAAAACCCCTCTTTTGATTTCAAACCAAAACCCTAGATTTGTTCAAAAATTCCCAATATCAAGATTTCTTTAAAAAGACATATAACCAAGTTAAAAATCATACTAAAGTGTGGAGAAATCCCTACCTCAAAGCTAGAAGACGAGAGAGAGAGAAGAAACCTCGACGAAGCCGATAACTAACTTTGCTCCGATTAGAATGAAGCTCTAGGTAAGCTCTACCTTTTTAACAAAGGGACTAGGGTATAGAGATCAATAGATGGAGAGTATTTAAAGGTTGAATGTGAGTTTTAGAGAGAGATGGTCTAGATTTAGGGTTTTGAAATGTTTAGAGAAAGAGAGAGATGAAAAAGTGACTCAAAAAATGACTTTTATGGACTAATATACGTATAAACCATTCGAGCGACCAAAATACTGCTTGAGCAACTGGACACAAAAAGAGAGACCACTCGAGCGAACAAAATACCGCTTGAGCGAAGAACACCACCCTCTCAGCACTTTTGCAGGCCTGCAAAAGTATTGAGAGTTCTAAAACACCGCTTGAGCGCAAGAAGGACCGCTCAAGCCAAGACTGCTCAAGCACAAGAAACACCGCTCGAACAAAGAATGACATACTTCCAATAGTTTTGCAGACCTACAAAAGTACTAGAAGTTCTCAAAGTTCGCTCGAGCGTAAGAAAGTTTGCTCAAGCGATCAGGCCAAAATCTGGATAGCAGTAGTTTTGAAAAACTAACTTCCAACCTATTTCAAACGCAACCAAGATACTACAATAACCAAACTCAACAAGGAATGAGAGGAAAGAAGAGATGAACAACCATTAAGACGAGAAATCCTAGATCCAAAACAATGAACAGGTCGGGTTTAAACCAGAATCATTATAACCTCCTCTCCTTAAGGAATTTCATCCTCGAAATTTTAAAATCAACACAATAACCACTGTATTTAAATCAATTACAACAACTCATAACCATGACCCATCCACCGGTCATTCTTTCTCATAACAACGATAAACAAGGTTCTGAATACTAAATATACAATTCACTTTTTCAGAGCATACACAATGTTTACATTTGATCAACATAACAAGATTTTCATTACAAGTTTCAAACATTAACAAAAATATATTTCTCACGAACTTCCACCTCATGCTCCCAAGTCGTCTCATCAACACCATGGTGTCTCCACAACACCTTTACTAATGGAATTGTCTTGCCTCGTAAGACTTGGTCCCATGTATCTAGGACTCTAACCGGTCTCTCCTCATACGAGGCATCCTCATATACTTTTAACTCGGTCCAATCAAACAAATGTGACGGATCTGGCTCATACTTCCAAAGCATACAGATATGAAACACATCGTAAATCCTGAAAAGTCGTAGCAGCAAGGCCAAACGATAAGCTACCTCTCCAATGCGCTCTAAGATCTCAAAAGGCCCAATAAATCTAGGAGACAGTTTCCCACTCTTCCCAAACTTCATCAAACCCCGTCTAGGCAATATTTTCAATAAGATGTAATTCCCTACCTCAAATGATAACGATCACCTCCTACAATCAGCACCCTGAGCCGAAACCAATCTCTTACGGATAAGTGCAATCTTCTCCGTCGTTTTCCAGACTAACTCAGGACTTAACATAGGTGTGTCACCCACCTTGGCCCAACACATAGGAGATATATACGGTCGGGCATACAAGACCTTAAACGGTGTCATTCCAATACTCGCCTGAAAGCTATTGTTGTAGGCAAATTCCACTAAGGGCAAGTGCCTCTCCCACGATCCCTTAAAGTCAATAACACAATCTCGAAGCATATCCTCTAGGATCTGAATGGTACGCTCTAACTGCCCATTAGTCTGAAGATGATAGGTGATACTAAATATCAATCTAGTGCCCAAGGCATTCTGTAGGCTTTACCACAACCGAGCAGTGAAATGCGGATCTCTATCCGAAACAATAGTCACAGGAACCCCATGAAGTCGAACTATGTCCCTAATATACAGGTCGGCAAGATAATCTACCGAGTCACTGGTGCGCATAGGTAAAAAGTATGTTGACTTAGTTAACCGGTCGACTATCACCCACAAGGCATCATTACCCCGTTAAGTCCTCGGAAGACCCACAACAAAATCTATCGTGACATGCTCCCACTTTTACTCGGCTATAGGCAAGGGTTATGACAAACTCCCTGTCCTCTGATGTTCAGCCTTCACTTGTTGACAAGTAAGGCACCTCGAAACAAACAAGGCTATATATCTCTTCATTCCTCTTCACCAAAATTAGCGACTAAGGTTGTGGTACATCTTTATGCCTTTCGGATGTACTGCAAGGCGCAAATGATGGAACTCTCAAAGTATCTCCTCTCTACAAGACTCTGACACGAAAAGATGGTCAAGATATCTAACACTAGAGTCAAAATACACGTTCAAGCCCTTTTCTACCTTCCCTCTAGATATCTTTTCCCAGATGGATTCTACCTCATGATCACCCCGCTGTGCTTCCATAACTCGGCTCACAAGTGTAAGTTGTGCAACCATAGTAAACAAAGTTCCCGACTCAACAAACTCACCAAGATGCAAGTCAAACTCCCTAATAGTGTCCAACATCCCCCATTCCCGAATGACAATGCTAGCTACACTGCTAATGGATTTCCTACTTAAGGCATCAGCCACTACATTGGCCTTTTCTGGATAATAATGTAACTCGAAATCATAATCCTCCATAAACTCCATCCTCAGATTTAAATCTTTCCGCGAAGATAGATACTTCAAAATCTCTCATCATACAAGTAATGTCTCCAAATCTTCAAGACGAACATCACTGCTACTAGCTCTAAATCATGAGTAGGATAGTTTCTCTCGTATGTTTTCAACTACCGTGAGCCATATGCTACTACATTCCCCTCTTGTATCAAGACACAACCCAAACCTTCCGAAGACACATCATAATACACTAAAATGCCCAAACCCTCTTCGGAATAATCAACACTGGAGTAGTGGTAAGTCTAACCTTAAACTCTTGAAACGATTTCTCACAAGTCTTACTCCACACAAATTTAATTCTCTTCCTCGTTAGTCTAGTCAATGATGTGGCTAATTTAGAGAAATCCTTCACAAAACAGCGGTAATACCCGACTAATCCCAAGAAACTCTAGATCTCAAAAGCATTCTTAGGTTGTTCCCAATCTTACACTGCCTCTATCTTAGAAGAATCCAAAGTTACCCCTTCCCCAGACACCACATGGCCTAAGAATTTCACCTCCTTCAACCAAAACTCACACTTCTTGAACTTAACATACAATTTGTGGGCTCTAAGCAACTCAAGTATAATCCGTAAATGTTCCTTGTGTTCCTCCTCAAAGGGTGAGTAAATCAAGATGTCATCAACAAAGACAACCACAAAATGGTCTAAGAACTCACAGAAGATTCGGTTCATCAAATCCATAAACAAGGTCAGTGCATTGGTTAACCCAAAAGGCATCACTAGGAACTCATAATGGTCATACCGCATACGACGTCACTCTCAACTGGTGATAACCCAACCTCAAGCTTGTCTTAGAAAAGCAACAAGACCTCTTTAACTGGTCAAACAAGTCATCTATACGAGGAAATAGGTACTTGTTCTTGACAGTTACCTGGTTAAACTTCTGGTAATCAATACAAAGTCGCAATGTGCTATCCTTCTTCTCGGCAAAGAGAGTCGGTGCTCCCCAAGGCGAAATACTAGGGCGAATAAAACACTTATCTAGCAATTCTTGGAGTTGAATCTTTAACTCAGTCAACTCGGCGACTGCAAATCTATATGGTGCCATGGAAATCGATGCCATGCCAAGAACTAAGTCAATAGAGAACTCAATCTCGCGGTGGGGCGGTAAACTAGTAAGATCCTTGGGAGAGACGTCTGGGTACTCAAAAATTACCCTCGACAACTTAACTTGTACCACATCGCTCTCAACACCTAAGAATGTAGCGAGAAGGAGACTAAGCTTGCCTCACTTGGATCACACACTGGCAATAAGGTTCTATCAACTCAATCCCCTAGGAAATAAAAACAATCACCACTTGAGGTGCACACCGTAGCTCTTTGACGGTAATAGCCTATAATGGCTAGAAAAGATGACAATCAATCCATGCCCAAAATGACATCAAAACTCGACATATCAATCAACAAAAAAGAAAAAGGAAGTCGGCAACCGATAACCTCTATCTCACAACCCCGATACCCCTGGTCCAATACAACGTCACCACCAACAGGTGACTCTACCCTGAGTGGAGATGCTAACTAAGCCACTTCTAACCCCAATACTGATGTGAATGCAGACGAAATAAAAGAATGCGATGCACAAATATCAATCAACACATTGGCAATAGAATTACACAATAAGAAGTTACCTCTTACTACCAAAGGTGCTGGCAACAAATTTGGCGTGGTAACAACATACACACACCCTGTAGATCTCTACTCCACCTGCTTACCCCTCGGAGTATGAATCTGATACACTGACTGAGCCAAAGAGGCTCTCTGATTGGCCCTCAAGGCTTGAGCTGATGGTATAGGCTGATGGCTCTGTGTTTGCCTCAAACCAGATACACCAGATGTGCTACCTGCTTGAGAGAAAAACCTCTTCAAGTGCCCTGACTGCCCACACTGATAACAGGTAGGCGGCTATCCTCTTCCCTAACTCTGGCTCTGAGAATAAGCCGAAGGCAGCGCAAGTTATTACCCTCTACCCCTCTATGGGAAAACTACAGACTTATGGTCCTAGCTGACCACATTTAAAACGAGTGATCCCTTCCTGACCACCTCTCCCAAAACCTGAACTCGAACCTAGACTGTGCTCCCTAGGACTGCTATGGGTTGGAACCCTTCTGCCTCTCGCCCTCCCGAGTCTCTCTTTGAAATTAGTTTCAATTCACCTAATTCTTATGCAATTTCTACAACAATCATAACTATCCTTCACCAATAGTCCAAAATAGATATATAATTTCCAATAACGATATACTTTCCAACATTTCAAGATAGGAGTGATAATTCATATCCAACTCCATCATCATCATCATCATCATCATCATCATCATCGTTCCAATTTCAAAAAACTAACATCAATTCCATTTTCTCTTTACAAAATCAAATATTCACTATTTAGGGCAAAATCCCCTTTCTTTAAAAATCAAATCCATGGATTAAAATCAACCACATTTATAATTCCACAATCCTTTTCAAGAATCCATTTGAAAACCCCTCTTTTGATTTCAAACCAAAACCCTAGATCTGTTCAAAAATCCCCTTTATCAAGATTTCTTTAAAAAGACAAATAACCAAGTTAAAAATTATACTAAAGTGCAAAAAAATCCCCACCTCAAAACTAGAAGAGAAAAGAGAGAGAGAGAGAGAGAGAGAGAGAGAGAGAGAGAGAGAGAGAGAAAAACCTCGACAAAGTCAAAAACTAACTTTGCTCTTATTAGAATGAAGCTCTAGGTTAAAGATCAATAGATAAAGAGTATTTGGAGATTGAATGTGAGTTTTAGAGAGAGAGGGTCTAGATTTAGGGTTTTGAATTGTTTAGAGAGAGAGATATGAAAAAGTGACTCAAAAAGTGATTTTTACGGACTGATATACGCGTAGACCGCTCGAGCAACCAAAACACCGCTCGAGCGACCAGACACAAAAAGAGAAACCGCTCGAGTGAATAAAGTACCGCTTGAGCGAAGAACACCACCCTCCTAGTACATTTGCAGGCTTGCAAAAGTACTGAGAGTTCTAAAACATTGCTCGAGCACAAAAAGGATTGCTCAAGCCAAGATCGCTCAAGCGTAAGAAACACCGCTCGAGTAAAAAATGGCATACTTCCAATAGTTTTGCAAGCCTGCAAAAGTACTAAAAGTTCTCAATGTTCGCTTGAGCGCAAAAAAGTTCGCTCGAGCGATTAGGCCAAAATCTAGGCAGCAAGAGTTTTGAAAAACTAACTACCAACCTATTTCAAATGCAATCAAGACACTCCAATAACCAAACTTAACAAATAATGAGACGAAAGAGGACATGAACAACCATCAAGACGAGAAATCCCAGCTCTAAAATTATGAACAGGTCAACTTTAAACTCGAATCGTTATAGTCCATCACCAGTAGTCAAGACCAGGATGAAAATGAGCTCTCAGTCTTAGCAGGGGAATCTCAAGATCCAGAAGACGACGAATCCAATCTTGCAGATTTTTGGGAATTGCTTACCACTTTCATTTAAGAAAAAAAAAAAAAAGGCAATGCACGTGAATGATGTCAATAGTATTCACCGATGCATAAAGACAAACCAGGACAACAATAATTTTGCCTTCCAGGTAAGGAGACTCCCTATGACTCCACTATCTGCATAAAGCTAATAAAGATAAGGGTGCTAAGTCATAAAGAAGATTCCCACTCAGCCAGAGGATAAGGATGCACGACTCCATCTACTCAGGACATGCCACCTGTTCTCCACCTTATCTATACATTATATATATAAAGGGATAGCCTCACCATTTTTGGGGCAAAGTGTGCTTTGTTTTTTAAGTTTTTAAGTTTTCTTGTTTATCCTCTCTCTCTCTTTCTCTTTCTCAATGTGTAATCAGAAGGTTCAAGAAATACAAATATTATTGTAAGTATCTCTTTCTCTTTCATGTATGTCCATTGAATTACTTGTTATTTTATGTGAAACATTAGAATTTCATAAACATAGACGATCTTTGTATTTAAATTTACTATCTAATCGTTATTTAAGACTGTCCATCTTACCTATTCTTGAAAAACTTGAACATCAGATAACTCATACAGAACAACAGATCCAAGAGGAGATCTGTCGCTTGGCGGCCTATCTTAGGCCTTCACCTCAAAAGTAAAACAGTAATTAGACCATATATGGCATAATTTAGATCTAATATAATTGTAATATAAATTGTAATATTCCTGGGCTTGTGCTAAATAGGGACTAATCTGGATTAGGATAAGTGGGATGTTGCCTAAGTCGCGTACGGGGTTGTAAGACTGCTAGTGCAGAGAATGCATACAGGTTTGTTTCCCAGTATGTCGTTAACAGGCGTGCTTATCTTAGTTCTGTTGTTAGCATCTACTTTGGTATCAGAGCCAAGTTTATTACTGTTTAGATTATGATTATATTCTATTTAAATTATACATGTATGGTCACAATACATCCATATGGATTCTGAGTCTTTATCAATTACAACAGTAGCCAATACAGTAGCTTTCACCACATAAGCAACAAAACTTGTAGCATATCAGGATGTTTAGGAAGCTTTAGATAAATGGACTATTCCAAATGTTAAACCAGATACTATTTATAAAATTGGAACATTTGATTTTACCAGCAAAAAGATTATAAAAACTTTTGAACGTACAGCACCTTTACAGAATAATGATGAAATAATTAAATTACGTCATATACAGGATCTTGCTCATTTCTTCAAAAAAATATAAATATGTTCATATAGGGTTAGTCCAGATAGCCTTTAAACCCTTAACTTTGTTAGGACAAAATACCAGTATCCAATGTACCCTTAGAGATGGTAGATGCCTTAATTGAAAAGCCTCTCTAATGGGAACAATTGAAACCAGTTTACCTCATGGACTAGTTTATTTTAATATTTATCCGAATTTAAGTGTGTCACTTCTTAGCCCTAATCTTTCAGAAGTCCTAGAGCTTAGAGTTCTTACACACAGTTATGAATATTTACCAAAAACACCCCTTTTATCAACAATATTTAGGATTCACTTACAGGTTTTGACAACCTTAAATCCTTATACTAGAAAATATAGTGATTTAGGTCATACTGTCTTACTAGACACCAACATATTTAATTCTTAGGTGGCTGTCCCCAAAATGATCCCTTGGTAGGATACTTTTCCATAACAATGGAAGATACAGAATGTTGTTCCAGCAAGACCACTTATTCGAAAAACTTTAGACCAGGTCATCCAAACACAATGAGGAAATGTATACCTCAATTTTCGAAGGCCATTAACTAGAAGTATGTCTAGTACTAGTGTTAGATCTACCCTACCTTATAGGGTTGACCTATCTGAATCCTCTAGACAATCTACTTCTAAACCTGTAGAATCAGTAGTACAAGGTATGCCATTTAGGCCACCAATTGATCCACTATTAGAATCTGTCATTCAGGGAATCAATATTTCAAAAAATCAAATACCTCATGGAGTGTATGATACCAAAAGGCCGTATGATAGAGGTAGCCCTACGACCCATGATACGAATTTTGAAATTTAATGGATTTACACCAGGAAGTGAAAATCGTCGTATTATTAACCAAGATTTTATGCAACCTAAATACCAGGAGTTTCAAGGATGGTATTTTAATTACCACAATTCTCCACAGCTTGAGAGACTCAAAAACCAGTATTATTTCCATTTAGAAAAACATCAACAACTTATATCTTTCCCTGAGTGGTATTTTGACTTTGCCACTATTATAAGAATACTTCCAAAACCTCAACTTAATGTCTTAGAAAACTTACATAAGACATGGTTAACAACATAAGGCAAATGTATCACATCGATACATCATCCTCCACAATCATTAGAACTAGCACCAAGCCTAGCTTCTTATTCTAGTACTCCATTAGTCATTACTGCTTTTGCCTACTGAAACTCCAAAAAATATATATATATAAAAAAAAGAGATACAGTGGAAGTGGCTTCATATAGCCGACCCCATTAGATGGGACTTAAGGCTTGGTTTGGTATACAGTGGAAATGGCTGATCTCACACTTCTTATCAAACAGAATAATTATACTAACTTACATTTCAAACTGTAGGTAAACAGTTATCCAGAATCAAAGAATCTATTAATGAATTAGTTAACCACCAAAAATCCAATCCTAAATTGGAATCAACTGTCTAACCAGTTAACATTAAACCACCTTTGGAAGTTTCTAACTTCAAACTTAAACCTTCTAATCATAACGATGAATTTATTGATGCTCTTGTTAATAAAATGAAAAATATATGCATAGGTACCTCCAGCTCTCAAATCAATATGCTTTCTCAGCATCAACAGGATCTTTCTTTAGATAATGACGACGATGGTAACATCACACCATACCAAAATTTTGAAATCCAAACTAATTTCCAGGATATGCAATTTGTGAATAAAACCTATTTTCTCCAACAGACTTCTCTTATGGCTTTAATATGACCCAGTAGGTATTACTATTCTAGACCTACTCTTTAGGATATCCTTTATGAAGAAGATTTTCTTCATTCTCAAAAATCTTACCATAGGAAAACCATTTATGAATGGAACATAGATGGGAAATCTGAATACCAAATATTTGAACTTATTCACCATATATTTGTGTATAGTACAGTTTGTAAACAGAATGATAACTCCGACAGCTAGATAGCCCGTTTTATCATCAATGGCTTCACTGGGATTCTTAAAGGATGGTGGGATAACATCCTCACTCTTACAAAAAATAATGAAATTCTTAATTCCTTTAAGATAGAAACAGACCCACTAACTGGCACTGCCAGAAATAGGGAAGATGCAGTCTATACCTTAACCCAGACTATTCTTCACCATTTTGTTGGACCAAAAATTACTACTAGTGACAGGGGTCGTGAACTTTTACGGAACCTTAGATGTCCATCTTTAACCTATTTCCGATGGTGTAAAGATGTTTTCATGCTCATAGTTATGCAGAGAATCGATGCTAACAGTGAACATTGGAAAGCCAAATTTATTGACGGCCTTCCTAATCTCTTTGTAGAGAAAATCCATAAGAAACTTAGGGATCGCCATAATGGTATGTCTATTCCTTATGACTAGTGTACTTATGGCCAATTAATCAACGTTGTAGTTGAAGAAGGTCTATCTTTGTGTAATGACCTTAAACTCCAGTACCTTATGAAAAAATAGAATCTCACAACAAGAAAATAACTTAGTGAATTTTGTGATCAGTTTGCTTATGACACCAAGATCCAGTATCCTTCCAAGCCTAAAAGGCAAAGGCAAGGTATGCCTTGCAAAAAGTATTCTCGAAAACCTTATTCCAAGAAATATAAGAGTTATAAATCCTCTTACCAGTATAAGCGTAGAAAGTATTCGAAAGGCAAACCGCAATCTACTTCTCACTCAAAAAAGGATAAATTTCCAATTACCTGCTACAAATGTGGTGCAACAGGCCATTATGCCAATAAGTGTAGGGCAAAGTTAAAGCAGAAACTTAATGAGATGTCTTTAGATAAGAATATCCAACAACAGATTTTACTTACTCTTTCTGAATCAAACTTTGAGTCTAGTGCAAGAGAAGAGCTTGTAGAGTTATATTCTCCATCTGAGTGTGAAAGATCGGACTCTCTTGAACAGTGTCCTTGTGCTTCCGTCCACCTTAATCCCCATTACAAAATCTAATTACTGGCAAGCAATTGTTGAAATGAATGGACTTAACATTGGAGGACCAAGTATTAATGCTATAACAGATGATCAAAAATCTATTTTAGATTTAATTGACCAGGTTAAGGACCTTGAAATGAAGTTAAAATTTTTAGAAATCTGTTATCAAAATCAGAAATCCGAAGAAGTTCTTCCCGTGGAACATTACAGTATGACAAAAATTATGAATCGCATGCAATTCTCTTCTTCTTTAGAAAAACCAGTAACCATCCAAGATCCCAAAATGGAGATTAATGTGTTAAAAATAGAAGTTAAAAACCTCTAAACAACTAATAACCAAATACCCCAAAACAATAAAGGTATTATAATAAAAGAAAATTCAGAAAAACAGGATAATCAATATTTATTACTAATAAATCAGGTAACTTTTCAGAAACGGTATATCATAATTACTTTTATTATTAAACCAAACTTTATTCTCAAAGATGCTATAACTCTAGTAGATAGTGGAACAAACATGAACTATATTCGGAAGGGATTAATTCCTACACAATATTTAAAAAAAACCACTCTATCACTCACTAGTGGTAGTGGTAATCCTATGAAAATTAAGTATAAAATTTCAGAAGTTTTAATCTGTAATCAAGGGATTTGTCTCCCTACTTTTTTTGTTCTCATCTGAAACATGTTCCAAACAATTATTTTAGGGACTCATTTTTTATGCTTATTAATGCCAATCGCTAAGATTAACTTAGTTGGCATTCATACCACCATCAATAACCAACCTATTGTTTTTGAATTCAGAACAGAACCATATACCAAGGAATTAAATCAAATCAAAGATCTAGTTAATTTTAAAGAAAAACAGATAAATTTTCTCCAAAACGAAATTAATTTACTTTTTATTGAACAGCGATTACAACAACCTTCTTTACAAAAGCTGCTGATTTAAAAGATCATCCTAGAATTTAAGAACACATTTACAATTGCTAAACATTCCTTTTTAATAGTCAAATAATTTAAGGCTGTTGCTGCTTTCCATGTCCCTGATGTAAATCATAAAAGTTCTTCTATTTGTTTATGAGGATTGTACTATTTAAGAATACCACAATAACATTGGTTAGAGGCATCAGTTTTAATAATCTTTTTCCATTTTGGATGTGGTAAAACAAGACAAGGGAGTTGTTTTACTTTCAATTTAATCTTTCGTACTGCTTGAGTATGTGCTGGAGCTAGGGGTGGCCGTAGTTCGGATTTGAGCGGTTGCGGATTGGTTTGGACTCGCCTGCACCAATGCGGGTTGGGAAAAAGTCAACCCGCAACCGCCCGCAATACGGTTTGCAGTTTGTGCGAATAGGGTTTGCGGATGTGCGTGCGGTTTGCGGATTGGACTTCTTTAAAAAAAAAAAAAATATTTTTGAGCCTTTTTTTTTCCCATTTTGTAAATATTTATTTTGGACCCTTCCTTCCCCCCTTCCTCATTTTCTAAAATGTTCAAACATTAATAATTAATGAATTAAAAAAACACCGATATCTAATATATAAGACAGAAACATACTGAAATAGTCACTCTCAATTAGTTTCTAGGAATAATGCTAAGGTTTAAAATCACAGAATCACAAGCCCCAAATTGGAAACTACATCATCAAATTTCTAACCACAAACAACTCAATATCACCTAAAAATCCAAAAAATTGTAGCTTTACAACCCCTTCTGCGTAGATCGATCTAATATCACAATCAATCATTGAAAACCCAAAAATGGTAAAACAATAACCTCCAAATCAATCCTCAGCTTACAATTCAACAAGTAAATATTGACAATTTACTTAGTCCAATTAACAACTTCACAGAAATCAGTAGATAACACACCAAAATATCCATTTCACACATGGTCAAAAACACAAAAAATTACCTTATTATTTCTTGACAAAAATTCTTGATAAAAATGGCACATTTCATCAACCAAAAAGAAAATTTCCCGAAAATCTTTCACATACAACTCTCTCTCTCTCTCTCTGTCTCTCTATGTATGTATGTGTACATATAATTTAAGTGTAGACAAACATATTTCTTGATCACATCACATTCAACCATAAACCACCCAGAAACATAGAACTTCCATGAAATACTCACAAAGATTCAGTAATTCCCCCCAAAAGTATCTAGTCCAAGACCCCAAAATATGAAGGAAAAAAAAAATCAAACCAAAAAATTCAAATAAGCAGAAAAAAAACTCCCAAAATTTGCACATAAAAAAAAAAATTGCCGGAGAGAGAGTGAATCTTGCGAAGGTCGATCAGTCGCTCACTTCGCTGGTTTTGGTTGCCACAGACAAAGAGAGAAATGGAAGAACAAGAGAGATAAGAAATGGAAGAATGGGAGAGAAGAAGATAGCTACGCAGATTAGGATTAGGGTTTGGTTTGTTTGGTCAAAACAAAAATATCTAGGATAGATCATAGATGAACGGCCCCGGTTTTTTTTTTTTATATTCTAAGTGCGGGCGGGTTTGTGAAGGGTGCGATTCAAACCCGCAACTCGCCCGTAACCCCAAAAACTTGCTATATTCCAAACTGCGCCTTACCCTATTGTATTTGCGAAACCGCCTATACGTGTGCGGGTCGGGTCGGGTCAAGTAGGGTAGGTTGTGCGAGTCAGATAACCCTATGCCCAACCCTAGCTGGAGTCCATGGTGAAGGATTTTTCTGTAGCCTGGTATAAAGTATGGCTGCATCTTGGGACCGCTGATGATAATAATCTCTTATATAATTAAGACTACCAAGAAATCTTTGTAATTAAGTTTTATCTTTTATTTCATCTGGAAATTTTGATGCAAATTCAATGCTTCGATTAACAAGTATGATTGTGCCATTGTGTATATTATGGCCAAGAAATCATACAAATGTTTGAAAAAGCTGCATTTTTTGTGCAAAAATCACCAATCCATTTCTAATAATAACATTCGTAAAAATATTAAGATGTTTAATATGCTGATCAATAAAAGATGAAAATATAAGAACATCATCAATATAGCAAATAGAAAATTCTGTATAAGGATTAAAAATATCGTTCATGATATGTTGAAATTCTGATAGAGCATTTTTCAATCTAAAGGGCATAACATTCCATTCATAATGCCCAAAGGGTACTATAAAAGCAGTTTTATAGCGATCTTGTTCAGCTATTTGTACCTGCCAATATCCTGATTTTAGATCAAATTTAGAAAATATAACTACATCCTGTAAACGATCTAGAAGATCATTTTTGTTCAGAACTGGGTACCTGATCCATTTCAAAGCATCATTAAGAGGTTTATAATTAATAACTAATCTTGGCACAACTCTTTCTATTTCTACATTTTTATTTACGTAGAATGCTATACAACTCCATGGTGAGTGGCTTGGTCTGATTAATTTTTTCTAAAGAAGAGTATCAATTTCCTTTTTGCATAATTCTAAATACTATTTTTTTATTTGGCTAGGTTGAGCTTTAGTTGGAATGTATCGCTCATCACAATCTGGTTCATACGGAAGGGAAACATATATTTTTTGCATTCCCAAAAGGTACTAGGAACATCATTACTAATTTCTGTTTGGAATTCCTTTTCTATGAATTTAATTTTATTCTGTAAAGAAGGTTGTTGTAATCGTTGTTCAACAGTAAGAAAATTAATTTCGTTCTGGAGAAAATTTATTTGTTTTTCTTTAAAGTTAACTAGATCTTTGATTTGATCTAATTCCTTGGTATATGGTTCTATTATGAATTCAAAAACAATAGGTTGGTTACTGATGGTGGTATGAATGCCAACTGGTGTTGGGGTATACCTCCTTATTGGAGTGTGAGACCCAATTGGTTTTGGTTTGTTAAAGAATTTTAATTTGGTTTGGTTTAGGTATAATATATTTTAATATATTATGTCTAATTTGTGGAGACCCAATTCAATTTGGTTACAATTAGGGTTTGATAAAAAAAAAAAAAAAAAGCCCACAAGTTTACCATATATATCTTGTTTCTTTCGAAGTGGCAGCCGTAGATTTGACTATTCTTGAGTGTTGCATCCGTGGTCATCAATTTTGGGTGAGATAGTGCCTTTTTTCTTTATATCAGAAAGTCAAATTGTGCTATGGTTGGTTTTGGATTTGGTGGCTGCTACGTACATTGTAGTGTGCGTGTGAATTGATTTGGGTAGATTATTTTGGGTCTTCTAAGCAAGCTCTGCGGTAATGGTACAAAAAATTTGACTCTTTTATGATGAATAATGGCTTTTCTAAAACCACTTCGGACCATTGTGTGTTTGTGAAAAATTTCCCGAACGGTAAATTTATTATTCTTTTGCTTTATGTTGATGATATGTTAATTGTGGGTCAAGATTCTACCATGATAAACAGGTTGAAATTGGAGTTGAGCAAGTCTTTTGCTATGAAAGATTTGGGGCCGGCAAAGCAAATTCTTGGTATGAAAATTGTTCGTGATAGTAAAGAGGGGCTGATTTGGTTGTCTCAAGAAAGCTACATTGAGAAAGTTCTTGAGAGGTTCAATATGGATAAAGCAAAGTCGATTGGTTGTCCACTTGCAGGTCACTTCAAGCTTAGTTCGAATCAATATCCTACAAGTGAGAAAGACAAGGAAGAGATGCAGAAAATTCCTTATGCTTCAGCAGTTGGTTCTATGATGTACGCCATGGTTTGTACAAGGCCGGATATTGCTCACGCCGTTGGTGTGGTGAGTCGGTTTCTCTCTAATCCGGGTAAAGAACATTAGGCAGCAGTAAAATGGATTCTAAGATATCTTCGAGGGACTTCGAAGGTATGTTTGTGTTTTGGGAATGGTAAGCCGATACTTGATGGGTTCACAGATTCTGACATGGCCGGTGATGTTGCTTCTAGGAAATCTACTTTGGGGTATTTGATGACATTTGCAGGGGGAGCTGTGGCATGGCAATCAAAATTACAAAACTGTGTTGCTCTCTCAACTACCGAAACTGAATTTATTGCCATTACGGAAGCTTGCAAAGAAGAGTTATGGTTAAAGAAATTTTTGCAAGAGTTAGGTTTGAAGCAAGAAAAGTATATTCTTTATTGTGATAGTCAAAGTGCTATTCATTTGAGTGAAAATTCTACTTTTCATTCAAGATCAAAACGTATTGATGTGAGATACCATTGGATTCGTGATGTGTTAGATTCGAAATTGTTACAACTAGAAAAGGTTTACACGGATGATAATATTTCAGATATGTTGACTAAGACTTTGTCGAGAGACAAACAATTGAAGTGTCGAACTTTGGCGGGTATGGTTGATGTCTCCACCTAAGTCGATAGGGGGAGAATTGTTGGGGTATATCTCCTTATTGGAGTGTTTTGGTTTGTTAAAGAATTTTGATTTAGTTTGGTTTAGGTATAATATATTTTAATATATTATATTTAATTTGTGGAGACCCAATTCAATTTGGTTACAACTAGGGTTTGATAAAAAAAAAAAAACCCACAAGTTTACCATATATATTTTGTTTCTTCCGAAGTGGCAGCCGTAGATTTGACTATTCTTGAGTGTTGCATCCGTGGTCATCAATTTTGGGTGAGATAGTGCCTTTATTCTTTATATCAGAAATTCAAATCGTGCTATGGTTGGTTTTGGATTTGGTGGCTGCTACGCACATTGTAGTGTGCGTGTGAATTGATTTGGGTAGATTATTTTAGGTCTTCTACAACTCTATTTCTGAAGATTTTTGTTCGTCTATTTGGTGAGGTCTTTCCTTTTGTTTATTTATAATTATTTAGAATTCACTTCAGGGTGGTTTTGTGTGTCCATTTGTGTCTCGTTTGTAATCATTTGGAAACTTGTTTGGTTGATAGTGGAATCGGGTTTCGATCCCGTGGATGTATCTCACATTGAGGGAACCACGTAAAATTCTTGTGTTGCTTTTGATTTAATTTTTCCGCATTAGTTTTTATTCCCATTGATTGATTTACTTGTGGGGAATCACACATTTTCACTAACAACTGGATCAATCTTAGTGATTGGTATTAATAAGCACAAAGGAAGAGTTCCTAAAATAATGGTTTGGGACATGTTTCGGATGAGAACAAACGAAGTAGGGAGACAAATCCCTTGATTACAGATTAGAACTTTTGGAAGTTTATACTTAATTTTCATAGGTTTACCACTAGCACTAATGAGTGATCGAGTGGTTTTTTGACAATATTGTGTAGAAACTAATCCCTCTTGAATACAGTTCATGTTTGCTCCACTATCAACTAGAGCTATAGCATCTTTGAGAATAAAGTTTGGTTTAATAATAAAAGTAATTCTGATATACCATTTTTGAAAAGTTTTTTTGGGTAAGTAATTTTTGAAAAGTTACCTGATTCATTAGTAATAAATATTGATTATCTTGTTTTTCTGAATCTTCTTCTATTATAATACCTTTATTCTTTTGGAGTATTTGGAATATCTAGTTATTAATCTTTCAAATATCTAAAAGTGTAGATTGATAGCTGTTTGGAGGTGTTTAACTTCTGTTTTTAACACCTACTTTGGTATCAGAGCCAATTTTATTACTGTTTACATTATGATTATATTCTATTTAAATTATACATATATGGTCACAATACATCCATATGGATTCTGAGTCTTCATCAATTATAACAGTAGCCAATATAGTAGCTTCTATCTCAAAAGCAGCAAAACTTATAGCATATCAAGATGTTAAGGAAGCCTTAGATAAAGGGACTATTCCAAATGTTAAAACATATATTATTTATAAAATTGGAACATTTGATTTTACTAGCAAAAAGATTATAAAAACTTTTAAACATGCAGTACCTTTACAGAATAATGATGACATAATTAAATTACTTCATTTACAGGATCTTGCACCGTTCTTCAAAAAATATAAAAAAATATAAATATATCTATATAGGGTTAATCCAGATAGTCTTTAAACCCTTAACTTTGTTAGGACAAAATACCAGTATCCGATGTAGCTTTAGAGATAGTAGATGCCTTAATTGGAAAGCCTCTCTAATGGGAGCAATTAAAACTAGTTTATCTCATGGATCAGTTTATTTTAATATTTATCCAAATTTAAGTATGTCACCTCTTTACCCTAATCTTTCAGAAGTCCTAGAACTTAGAGTTCTTACACACGGTTATGAATATTTACCAGGAACACCCCCTTTATCAACAATATTTAGGATTCACTTACAGGTTTTGACAACCTTAAATCCTTATACCATAAAACATAGTGAATTAGGTCATACTGTCTTAGCTGACACCAACCTATTTAATTCTTATGTAGTTGTCCCCAAAATGATCCCTTGGTCGGACTACTTTTCCAAAACAATGTAAGATACAGAATGTTGTTCTAGTAAGACCACTTATTTGACAAACTTTAGACCAAGTCATCCAAACACAAGGAGAAAATGTATACCTCAATTTCCGAAGACCATTAACCAGAAGTATGTCTAGTACTAGTATTAGATCTACCCTACCTTATAGGGTCGTCTTACCTAAATCCTCCAAACAACCTACTTTTGAACTTGTAGAATCAATATTACAAGGTATGCTATTTAGGCTACCGAGTGATCCACCATTAGAATTTGTCATTCAGGGAACCCATATTTCAGAAAATCAAATATCTCATGAAGTGTATAATACCAAAAGGTTGTATGATAGAGGTAGCCCGACGGCCAGTGATATGAATTTTGAAATTTAATAGATTTTACATCAGGAAGTGAAAATCGTCGTATTATTAACCAAGATTTTATGCAACCTAAATACCAAGAGTTTCGAGAATGGCATTTTAATTACCACAATTCTCAACAGCTTGAGAGACTCAAAAACCAGTATTATTTCCGAATGTGATTGATTAATGTGTAGTAGAAAGAACGGCAATTTTGAATTTATTTTTTTTCAAAGGTTTTCCACTAAAAAAATTTTGAAATTTTTTACCAAAAATATCTCCAGAAACAAACCAAACAAGGTCAATAATAATGAAATAAAATAATCTTTACCTCTATTTTTGCCAATCATTTGTGAAATATTATGAACCGTAATAAGTATTGTACATCGAATTTTGAGTTTAATGGCGGAGTTGGGATGGCCTTCCCAAGTGTTGGGAATTCGGAGGCACTTTGATAATTTTTTGTCATTCTCGCATTGTCTTAATTTCTATGTTTATAAATAGCTGAGGGATACCTTTTCTATTGTGTAGAGAGTTGTAATCATTTTTTATTATAGTGAAAATTACAACCATAGACCTAATCATATTTTAAAGTAGATCACATAAATATATATATTTCTTATATATGTGATTGTGGGTGTTTGAGAAGTAGGTTTTTATATAGATTTTTTTAGTTGTAGGATATTATTGGATAAAAAATTTTTAGGTGTCGTTTGGTAACACTTACGTTTTCAGTTTCTGTTTATATTTACAAAAATTTAAAAAACTCAAATAAAAACTTGTTTGGTAAAATTTTTGATTTATAAATTAGTAGTCTGAGTTTATAAATTTGGCCAAAAAATGAAAACACAAAAAATGTGTTTCCATTTTGAGTTTTCAATTTTTTTTTTTACCACCCAGCACTAGCCACCACCCGCCACCATTTTTCACTACCATCGTCCGTCACTACCACCACCCACCACCCACCACCCACCTGCCATCCACCCGTCACCCGCCACCCGCCACTACCATCCACCGCCCGTCACCACCACCCACCACTACCATCCATCGCCCGCCACCACCACCTGCCACCTACTTGCCACCACCACTCACCACCTACCTGCCACCACCATCCACCACCTGCCACCACTAGCAACCTACCACCACCAGCCACCTGCCACTACTAGCCACCACCACCATCACCCACCAGCCACCTGCCACCACCACCCACTCGCTACCACCTACCACTCGCCACCATTACCCACCCACCCACCACCGCCACCACCGCCACCACCCGCCACCACCCACCACCACACGCCATCCGCCACCCACCTGCCACCACCACCACCACTACCACCCACCACCTGCCATCGTCACCCACCCACCCACCCACCATCACCACCCACCCGTCACCACCCACCACCACCTACCATCCGCCACCCACCTGCCACCACCACCCACCACCCCCCACCGCCACCACTACCGCCACTACCCACTCGCTACCATCCACCACCGTCACCCACCCACCCACCCACCACCACCACCACCCGCCACCTACCCGCCACCACCACCCAGCCACCTACCCGCCACCACCACCCGCCACTTGCCACCACTTACCATTTCTCATTCTTTTTTATATTTTTAAATTTTTTTAAACATTTTGTCAATTACCAAACGCGTTTGTAGTTTATGTTTTTCTAAAAATAAACAAAAACCAGTTTATAAAATTTTTGTAAATATAAACTAAAAACGTAAACGTTACCAAACACACCCTAGTGTTTGGAAAGATAGTTGGGTTTTTTTGTAGTTGAATATGATATTTGTGAGAGAAAAAATGAAATAATTATGAGGTTGAATGTGATATTTTGTTTAAATTTGTTTTTTTCTTTGGTTTTGTAAAAAGTTTGTCTTTTAATATAAAAAAAAAAAAAAAACCCAACCCACGTACTTCCCAAACATCACCATTGTTTCGATTTTTTTTAGCGTTATTATTTGCTATTTTATCTTTCATCAATCTTAATTATGTATTATCATTTTCCTAACATCATTTTGTGTAATTTTAATAGAGATTGTATTCTCTTCAATTCAAGATTTGAGCCTTTTTGAAGAGCATCTGAGAAGGAGCAGGCTTGGGCTCAAGCGGAGCCGAGCAAAATCTTAACCCTTTTTGTTTTGTATTTGGTTTTGTACTTTTGTTTTGTCATTTGGGGTTGTTTTGAATATAATATAAGTTATAGACGCTGGATATCTGTATTAGATGTTTAAAACCTTCGTCATGAATATGTATAAGGAATAGATGAAAAGTGTTAATATGTGGCATCTTACATATGCACAGCTCAATGGTTCATCTATATATATATTTTATATTGTTTCCGTTATGCCTTGATAATTATAATGAGACTAATTTTGTTATTAGAGGCCATAGGTAATCTGAGATTTCTGGTCAATCATGGCGCTAAATTTATAAGGGCAAGTTTGGATTATAATATACACACTTAGATATTAAATATATCTTATGAATATGAAATATTTAGACTTAAATCAATGAAAATTATATTTTGAATGATGATTACATAGTTTAATAGGTAAGAAATTAGCAAAAGTTTCTATGTAAGATTATCATTTTATATTTTTCATTTTTTAGATATTTCTTATCGACCATTCTTAACAAAGATAAAATTTCAATTTTTAAAATAACAATAATTTAACAACGATATTGATATTTGGACAATAAACATACATACTTTTCTAAGTAACAACGATCAAATAATAAGAAAAAAAATATTTAGGATCTTTTATTTTAATGTCTCAAATATTTTAAAAGGTACAATTGATCTCATCCATATAATATTTAATTATATTTAATTTAATAAAATAAAAATAGATAATTCATGATGTAAGTTACTTTAATCTTAAATATTTTTAGAAGATATATAATGATTTTTTTTAAAGGAAAAAAATGAGAAAAAAACATATGGTTTGACTGAATCTAATTAGATCTTATTTAAAACTTTATGATCATAATCACTAAAATAACAAAAATATATATATTGGTTATTTTGACACTAAACGCTATTATAAGTTGTGTTATGTCATTTTCACTAAAAAATAAAGAAAAAAATAGTCGAAAATATGTCGGATACGAAAGTTTCAAAAATTACATGAATCGTAAAAAGTGAATCGAACCATGAATTGAGTGTGAATCTTGCGATTCACTAGAAATTCGATTCCAAAATTGATTCACCCATAAATTCTTATCGATTTTATAAAAAATACAAATTGAATCACAAATCGTAAGATTTTAATAATAGAGTTTTTATCCAATATCATTATACTCTAAAAAAACATAATAAAGATTGACTCCACAAAATATATATATATATATATATATATGATCCATGTTATATTCAAAGCATTGTATATCAAATTTTAAGTAGGGTCTTCTTAGATTTTTCTCAAGTTCTGTTATGAAGCATAATAAACTAAAATAAAATAAAAATTTCTCTCAAGTTCTTGAACTTGACATTATGAGTTTTGGATAATTTAAAATATTTATAAAATTATCCGTATGTATCATTTATCAAAAAAGATAGATTAATTTGATAATCATAATATTTTTATTTTTCAAAAATAAATATGATAAAATTAAATGAATACAATTAACAAATCAATCTAAGTTTTTTTTTTCATAAATAATATACAAAAATATATATATATATATATATAATAAACAATTAAAATTATTAAAACAAGATCCGTAATTAAAAAGTAAATCTTTAAGCCTCGTTCGGCAAGAGTTAAAGTGACTAATACTAAAAAAAAATACAATAATTTAGTCAATAAAATAAAATATCATATTTAAATCATAATTATTTTATTTTTACTTTTTCTCTTACAATTATCACACTCAGACAAAAAAAAAATTCAAAAAAATTTCTCAAATAAAACCAATTTAACTGAACTAAACTAAACTAACTAAAAAATTAAAAAATAAAGCAAAATTAATTCTTTTCAAACCAAGGCTAATAATAGGAAACTCACATGTAGTCCTCTTCTTTCACAATAAAACCTACACACGAAGTGCAAGTTGGAACCAAGATTTGATAAATTTTGACTGCCAGAGAGAGAGGACAGGCCATTTGCACGTGTGAAATGTACTACCAAGTCTCACTTTAGAATTAAAATTGACACAAATCTCAAAGAGATTTGGATGGGGTCTTCCCTTCTTCTTCTTTAATTGCCGTCTCATTTTGTGGACCCAAACAAGACCTAACTTATTTCAATACTTTCATATCTACTCCTACCCTTCGCCCTACTGTCGGCGAGTTCTTTATTATAAACCCCAACCCAAACGAAAAATGCCTTTTTTTTTTTTTTTTAAACCCAAACTTTATGTAATATTGGCCCTGTTTGGTAGAGCTGTGGGAAAGTGTTTATAGCTTATGCCTCAACAGCTTATAGCTTATAACTTTCAGCTTAAGCTGATTTCCAGCTTATTCTTAAAGCATCTCCTGCCCCACTCAAAGAATAAGCTGATTTCTGACTTCTAAAAAGCTATAAGCTATAAGTTATAAGCTAAACTAAACACATCAAAATAGCTTAAATTAAGCTGAAAGCTGAAATAAGCTGTAATTAAGCTCTACCAAACAGGCACATTGATAGTTTTAAAATAATAGCTCATTTTCATAGATCTTTTAATTTAAAGTAATAAGATCAAAATCTACCACATCATTCCACATAGGATCTTATGTTTATGAATTTTTGTTTCCTTAATTTGATATCCTGATATTTTAACATATGAGTGGAGTGTATTAGAATAGGAAATAAAAAAAATCGAGAACACATTATTCTTAATCAAAAGCTAGTCCTAAGTATAAACAGGCAAGGTTGCCTGCTTTAAGTTTCAAAATTTTTATTGAAATTTTTAGAACTCAAAAAACAATCTAGCTCTTATTCTAGGTCCAATTTTTTTTTTTTTTTTTTTTTAGGCTACAAATAAAATAAGGCCAATCCAAAGCAAAGAAGTGTAATATTTAGACACTATTTAGCATAAACTAAATAAGTGAACTTATTTAGATGAATATATTTATTTAGATCATATCACTTTTTTATTTTTATATATTTTTTTATAAAAAATCAAAAATATACTTATTTAGATCATTTTAAGTAATTCCTTAAGTGATATTAGTATTATGATTTTAGATTAATTTCTATGTAATTTTTGTATATACAGAAGTAAATTTTTCTCTTTTTTATTGTGAATATATAAAGGCGAGCACAATATTTTGTATTAATTTTCTCTATAATCATTTGTTTATTTGTTATTAATCTCTATTCATACCTATGATATAAATATAAGAAAGCTAGCTGGTGTGTCTGTACTTAGGCTTTACAACAAGGAGGCAAATATCTTATAATTTGATACTCTCCACTCCACCCTTTCCTCCCACCTTCCCAAATGTCCAAAATTCACTTTTTTTACTCTCTCTCTCTCTCTCTCTCTCTCTCACACACACACACACACATTACCAACTAATTCTTCATTGTATTATAAATCCCTCTCCAAACCTCACTCTCCCATATCAAAACCCCATCTCTCTCTCTCTCTCTCTCTCTCTCTAAAATGGCTTTATCATCAGCATCATCAATTCCCATCTCTCCCAAGAAGCTAAGGCAAGATGTGTATTCATACACATACCAACAAGACTCAAACACACCACTAGTGATCTCTGTTCTGGCTTCACTCATTGAGAGAACCATGGCTAGGAATAAGAGAATTGCAAGAAATTGCAAGTGGGTTTTGTCTAGAAACACTTGTAGAACTGCTATTTTTGATTGCAATGAGACACCAGACTTGACAATTCAATCCTATTTGGAGAGAATTTTTAGGTACACAAGAGCAGGACCGTCGGTGTATGTGGTGGCGTATGTGTATATAGATCGGTTCTGTGAAGCTCATCCTGAGTTTAGAATCAATGCCTGTAATGTTCATAGGCTTCTCATTACTACTATTATGGTTGCTTCTAAGTATGTTGAGGACATGTAAGTTTCTCTCTCTCTCTGTCTTACTTTATATATTTAAATTTTTTTTTTTTGGAAAGATTATAGTGCTGGAAAAATGTATAAAAAGTGTATTAAAATGTATAGAAAAATATTTTGATATGTAAAATATATTTTAAATTATAAATATTTTGACATTTTTTTAGTGGATATTGACAGTTTTTACAATTTTCTTTTTTTTTTTTTGATTAACATGCCCTTTTTTGTTTACTTGGCTAATTTTGAGTAAAATGTTTTTTCTTTAAATTATAAATTTGGGCAAAATTTTTAATAATAACTAAGGTCTAAAGTTATAAATCTTAAAAATTTGAGTCCAGGAGTGAGAAGCTTTTGAATATTTTTATCAACATTTAAATTTGACATAGATTTTCAATCAAGATTAAGGCATAGTTTGGGAAGACTAAATAAGTGTACTTTTTAATTTTTTTTTGTATTATGTGTAGAAAAAATAGAGAAGAGATGTTGATTGATGTGACTCAAAAAAGATAAAAAGATGAAATAAGTACACTTTTTTCTTTGTAGCCAAACTTGGCCTAAAGATGCCTTGGGGTTTGGCAAATTTTTTAATAATTTTTTACTGTTTTTTTACTTTTTGAACAGAAAATTGTAAAAAAAAGTCGATGCATTTATTAAAAAATAAAAAAATTGTATTTTCGTTAGTGGGAAAGTTTTTTGGAAAAATTGTTTATTTTTTGGCTAAAAAAAAGCCATTGCTAAATAGACAAAAACTAATTTAACCCTAAATTGAACAATTATTGAGAAAATTTTTACGATTAAGCAGAGAAAGTAAAACTTAGATTTCCTTTGCAAATTAACTATTTTAGTCGATTTTTTAAGTTTTTAAGAAAAGATTTTTAAAAAAAAAAAAAAATAGGGAGAGCAATGTGATTAGGTGCTTTGACTTTTTTTTTGGTGGAATTACGATGATGTGCACCCTTAAAATGGTTCCCATTGTAAAAAAATAAAATAATATAATAATAATAATAATAAAATATGCAACTTTGTGGTAATAGTCTAAAATTTTCATTAAAAAGTATGTACAATTGGTCTAAAATTTTCTTTCTTCTTTCGTTGAACAGGAATTACAGAAATTCTTACTTTGCAAGAGTTGGGGGATTAACAACAAACGAAATGAACCAATTGGAGCTAGACTTCTTATTCTTGATTGGATTTAAGCTTCATGTGAATGTAAGTGTGTTTGAGAGCTATTGTTGCCATTTGGAGAGGGAAGTGAGTGTTGGAGGAGGGTACCAAGTAGAGAGGACATTAAGATGTGCTGAGGAAATCAAATCAAGACCAAATCAAGAAAGAGGATATGACCAAATTGCCCATGTTTTATTGTAGCAAATATCATATTTTTGATGATTACACCAAAGTTGGGATAATCAAATACTTTGTACAAGTTGTGTATAAATGTGCTTTTTTTGGCTTCTCTTGTTTTGGAGCTTTCATTGAAGCCCTACAAAATGATGTATAAATATGTTAATTAATGAGTTTTTGTTTCGTTTTTGGGCTAATGCATGTTACGAATTTATTTTTACTTGAATTGGATGGAATAACAAAAAAATCCCACTATAAATTGTAATCACATTTGCAAATCATTTTTATTGATATTTAAGTAATTCTATAATCACTTCAAGCCACAATGATACATAATTGAATATCACAAATGTCATAATTAAGAATTAGTGCTTGTAGAATGTTACTGTTACAAATCTTTTAATTTGACAATGTTGCTTCAATTGCGCAAACATTGTTTTTTTTATTTCTTCACAAAAGTTAAATATAAGTATTATTTGTAAGTCTTATTAGAGAGAGAAAAATTATTATCATAATTTGACATTTCAATGACATCATTATAGTTTGACATTATTATTGCTAAATTTTGTCTTTGATATGGTAACACACCAACAAAATTGTTATAAACTTGATATGACTTGGGTGGAGTGGAGTGGACCGAGTGTAAATTTAACCTTCAACATTATACAAAATGGCTGCCCTCAAATGTTTAAGTCAAAACTTTTTATTGCAAAAATATTGAAGATGCTAAAATTTTTATCGAAGTTCTATCAAATATTTTATATGGGTGTGGGACTCACATAGGATTCACATTGTGTGAATTTCACATTTATGTGAGATATTTGATAAAAATTTTAATAAAATTTTTAAAATCTCTAATATTACTTTTTTTATTAACCAATTGTCCCCTGTTAGTTACAAAGTACACCTCATTTAATCTCCATTAATAGAGGTTTGGATTAGGAAATATTTGTTCGCTATGTTCAGTGGTTAAAGAATTAATCCATAAGATGATATTGTGGGTGTGAAATTTGTTTAGCTTTGTTTTTTCATTTTTTTTTTAATATTTACCAATCAATCTTATTAATTAGATTTATTTATCTCGGGTCATGATTGATAAATTTATCACTTTAAATTTATTCATAGGACTTAATAGGTAATAAATTCTAAAAGTGAAACTTATTGATAATTTACCCCTTTTTTTTGGTTCACAAATCGACCTGATCACATCCTTATTTAATGGAATTCCAATCAATTAAGGAGTTCAAATGAATTAGTTGATGAGTGATCATATAGTTAAATAAATGGCTTTGTTAGCACACAAATCTCAAGATCTAGTAAATTAATTGTGGTTTTGTTAAAATCCAAGTATTTATTTTAATACATGAAAAATGATATTCACATTTCTATTTTACCTCTTATGCTCTATCTATTGTGTTTTTGCATCTCACAAGAGAAATGTGCAAGTATAATTTCTCCAATACGTTGAGAAAAGAAAGAAAAGGGAAGGGGGGGGGGGGGGGGGGGGGGGGGGTTGGTGTTTCAAGTTTTCAAAGCAATTTGTAGAATTGAATTAACCGCTCCTCCCACCTCGAGTGTTTGGTTATGAATAATCACCATGTTTAATGTTCTTTTATAAGATAATAATGATTTGTAATGAATCTAATAATCATGTCATACCAACAGAAGACAAACTTTTAGAAGAGAAAAGAGTGATGAAATTTAAAGGAAGAAAACATTGACATGATGAATATATTTACAAATTGTGTTCATGGGAAGGGCATCTTCTTCTTTATAAGGAAAGATGTGGAGATCATCAAATGATGGAACATTAATTATTTTTTATATCTTAAATTAGTGTTAGGGTTCCCAACATGTTTCTTTAATAATTCCATTATTGTTTTTAAAGCACCGAAACGAGCATTAGACCTAATTTTGCTTTAGATAATTGATCGATCACCTCTAGAAAAACTTAGTTGTCCTCCGTTATATTTTTCAAGAGGCTTTTTTTTTTTTTTTTTTTTCTTTTTCTCTCAGGATTTTCACAAGCTTCATCTATGTTGAGCTTCATCTATTATTGGGTAATTTTTTCACCAAAAAAAAAAAAAAAAGAAGATAAAAAAAATCAGCTAAGGTTAAAGTTTTGTCTATATCATGTCATTAAAAGACAAAAGAAATAATGCATCAACTTTAATAAGAATGGTGATCTGATCATTGCCTTTAGGGCTCAATTAAGAGCAATAGGGCAACTTAAAATGGTCAATATACTTGGGGTTTATTTGGTAAGTGACTTTTTCAATAATTTTGTTATTTTTTAATTAAGATATGAGGTGAAAAAAAATAGTATTTGGAATTGACTTTCTACATAAAAATGTGTAAAAAATAAAAACAATGAAAAAATAATTTTTGACTTTTTTGTATAATTTTTGACCTTTTTTTTTTTTTTTTTTTTTTTTTTTTAGCCTTTTCCCAAACACCCCGTAGTCTGGTGATTGTTTTCATGCTCAAATTATGCTATGCAACAAACAATGGTGGCATTACTCTTAGAAGCCAATGAAAAGGCACTCAACCTCCTATTTGAAAGCCGTTATACTATAAGAACCAACCACTAAATAAACATAAAATGAAAATACCCTGTTTTACATGTTTGGTGATTAGTTCTGTATTCATAGCATTTCTGATTAGAAAATACAAATGTCATGTATTTATGAAGAAAAAATGCATAGAATTTGAATCTATAGTGTAGATTATTAAAACTTGAAATAAATCTCAACTACACATTTTAAATTCTAACACTGTTCTAACTATATTTCAATCAATTAGAAAAGTAGAATTTATGGGTCATCAAACAATCAAAATTGTCCTAATACGAGATTTTTATTTTGTTAAAATTAAAATTCAGCTAATCAATGTTTTCCTAAACTCTACAAAATGAACTTATGCTATACTTTCAAAACAATACATACACAAGAATTGACTTCTCTTCCCACCTCTGGGTGTTAGGTATGAATCCCCAAAATTATGCAGTTATATTAGGCGCATAACCATATATTTTGTTGTGAATGAAATGACAAATGTCCTACCAACTTGACACAATTTCAAGGACAAAGGGGGAGAACAAAAATCATTTATAAAAAAAAAAAAGAAAAAGAAAAGAAAGAAAGATAATCGACACGATTAGTGTACAAATCGTTCGTTAGGACATCTTCCCTGCTATAAGGAAACATACAGACAATGAGATCTTCAAAACATTATTTTATATCTTAAACCTGTTTTTGTGTTTCTTAACATGTTTTTCTTGTTTAATAACATTTCCGAAGTTTCCAAGCACTGAGACAACCATCAGATAATAAAAGCCATAATTAACAGGTTTACTATGAACTTTCATTGAAAAAAAAAAAATGTAAAAAAAATAAAAATTACTAATTAGTATGAACTTTCATTAGTGTCTCATATTGGAAACAAATCCATTTCGGTTGTGATGTAATAGTATCGAGAGTATCAAGTGATACATATCATGAATCCGATGATACAGTTGTGAATTTTTATAAATAATTGGGAACTAATTGGAATTGTCTCGTAAAAAGTATTTGTTCTAGTAGTACTATTCATAGTTATATTATAGAGTTTGGATTCTCTTCAGTCCTTTGCGGACTGACTATTCAATCTGGCAAATTGGACCCTGCATAAGACTTGCTTTGACAATTCATTTCGTTAATTTTTTAGGTCTCTGTATATGTATAGATCATTTATATATATATATATATATGAAAGAAATAGACTTGACGTGTATAAGTCCATAAAGGCTACGAATCACTATGAACAATCCAAGCCCATTACTTGGAGCCCAATGCATAACTCAGCTGGTGAGGTTCAGGACAGCTGGAGTCCAATATGGCATAAAGAACCAATGACATTCAGACACACGGCATGTAAAGGATGAGCCACATCAGCAGACAAAGATCTACAAAATTATTGCCACTGCACATCACCATTAATGTAGCCCATCACAGCATTTATTACGACAACACCTCTCCGTCGGAACAGGACCCCCTTACCCTGAACAAGGTAAGCTACAACATAGACTTTCGGCGAGGAGGGCAGGTCAGAAGGGACAGCGAAATGACTACCAAAGGATATAAGCAAACGTTGAAGACAAGAAGAAGGTTAAGCTTTTCTATCTCTAACCTCTCTCTCTACACTCTACTTCTCTTCCTAACTTGCTCGTCGGAGGGTTCACTGGGGGACTACCCCGTTCCCCGTTGAACTTGTTTGCAGGTTATCCGATAGGCTTGATCATTTGGACCTGGGCTTGAGAAACTTGGACCAGTCCAATCCATTCACTGGGACAAACTGTATCATCAGTTGGCGCCATCTGTGGGAAAGTTCTTATCCGGACGCCAGTTATGCTCATTGTCACCGGAGACCCTGTCCTAACAACCTTTTCCTCCTACCCATCCAAGTGTATGGTCATGACTAGATCCATGGCTTCTCACCATTATGCTGCCGACCATCAAACCGACCCTCCCAATCCAAACAACCCACCACAGTATATCATTGAGCTTACCAACAACATTAACCGCATGGCCGAACAAAACCAGGCCCTGATAAATGCTTTACTCCAAAGAAACCTTCCGATGCCTCTTCCACCACCTCCAGATATCCCACCCAACCAAGAAAGAGCCCCGAGCCATACTGTTCCGCAACTCTATCCACCTAACTTGGAAGGTTTGCAACCTCCCCCCCCCCCAGGCATATAAATCTACCACCTCCACCCTCACACCCTTTGGTCGTAGCACCAACCCCTGAAGGGGAAGCCAGCAGCGTCCAGCCCCCATTGACTGACCGTGGTGACCACATTCCCCTCTGGGACGCTGAACTCCGAGCAATGAAGCTCTAGCTCCAGGGGGTCATGCAGAACATTCAGCATAAACCCTCTACCACGGCAAGCTTACCATTTGTTGCCTCCATCCGGGACAAACCTCTGCCCGCCAAGTTCAAGATGCCCACCATTGACTCTTTTGACGGTACGACGGACCCAGTCGACCATCTGGAGACCTACCGTACCCTCATGATCCTCCATGCCTTCCCTGACAAGATCATGTGTCGGGCTTTCCCCGTGACACTGAAGGGGTCAGCTCGACTATGGTTCAGCCAGTTACCAGCAGACTCTGTCTCCACTTTCCAGCATCTCAGCGACTCCTTCCTTAGCCATTTCATTGGAGCCCAGCACCAACGCCGCCCTGCAACCCAACTCCTCAACATCCGTCAGACCGAAGGGGAGTCGCTGTGCAGTTTCATTACCCGTTTCAACACCAAAGCCTTGCAGGTAGCGAAAACGATGACAAGGTCATCCTCACGGCTTTCATGGCCGGGCTACGATCGTTCGATTTCCTCTTCTCCCTCTTCAAAAACCCCCCGACCTCCATGGCCGCCCTACACTCGAAAGCCCAGAAATACATGAATGTCGAAGATTCATTAGCCGCTCGGCAGGATCCAATATCTAAAAACCCGACCCCTAGAGAAAAGAGAAAAGACTCAGAACCCAGAAACACCCAGTATAACAGCCAAACACCCCACTATACCGACCGACCTCCTCGCGCTGACCGGTCGGCACCAGCCCGACCGCCCAGCCGGTTCGAGCGGTACATGCCCCTTAATTCTCCCATGGAACAAGTCCTTCACCAGATCCAACGGGACTACCCTCTCAAATGGCCCCTACCCTCACGGACCCCTTCCAACCGGAAAGACCAGTCCAAATATTGTCGTTTCCACCAGGACCATGGCCATAACACTGATGACTGCATCAACCTCAAGGATCAGGTCGAGACCCTTATTTGTCAAGGGCGTCTTAGCTGGTTCACGGACACTCGCCCACAGCAGAGGCAAAGAACCGAGCCCCTCAGAAACAACCGCCGGCGTACCCCACCCCAACAGCTAGCCCAACCTAACCAAGGCCATGATCGCCCCCCACAACAGCCTCGGCCGCCAGGTAATCCCCCTCTGCCAGTTGGTGAAATCTGAGTCATTTCAGGTGGCCTTGCTTGTGGCGGGCCATCCCGCTCCGCTCAGAGAGCAGAACTCAGGAAGATAAGGCAAGGCTCGGACAGAGCAGTTGCCACGATTGACCGACCCTCCAAACAGCCCAAGCAGTGGACAGAGCCCATCACCTTCACGGACGCCGACTGTATAGGCATCCGTTATCCTCATGATGACCCTCTCGTCATTTCTGCCCTTCTCTCCAACTATAAGGTCAGACGGGTTCTCATCGACAACGGCAGTTCTTCAGACATCATATTCCTCAACTGCTTCCACCAGCTCAAGATCGGGGAGAAAAGTCTGTCTCCCCTCCAAACCCCTTTGGTCGGTTTCACTGGCGACCGGGTGACCTCCATCGGCTCCATCGATCTCCCCCTCACCATCGGCGAATACCCGCGGCAGACTACCAAGTTGGTCACTTTCTTTGTGGTCGACTGTCCCTCTGCCTACAACATCATCCTTGGCTGCACCGCCCTCAACGCTTTCTAAGCTATCACTTCAACCTACCACCTCGCCATGAAGTTCCCTACTGACCTGGGCGTCGGGACAGTAAGGGGAGAGCAGACTGTAGCCAGGGAATGTTATGTCGCCTCACTCAAGGAAGTCAAGCTGAAGGAGGCCATGATCATTGAAGAACTTGATGTCCGAGATGAGGACGAGCTGGTTAGAGGAGAGCCAGTTGAGAAGCTCGTTGAGGTTCCTATCGATCCCACCAACCCTATGAAGATTGCCAAGATCGGCAGCCAACTATCCCCCCAAGCAAAGGCCGACCTTACCACTCTACTGATCGAGCACAATGATGTATTTGCTTGGACCCATTCAGACATGCCGGGCATTAACCCCTCTTTCATAACTCACCGCCTCAGCATTGAACTCCATTTCCGACCTTATTGCCAGAAGCAGCGCATTTTCCATCCAGAGCGCAATACACTTATAGCCGTAGAGGTTGACAAGCTCCTTGAGGCCCAATTCATCAAAAACGTGGATTACCCTAAATGGTTGTCAAACGTGGTCCTAGTCCGCAAGAACAATGGCAAATGGCGACTCTGTGTCGATTACTCTGACCTAAACCGAGCCTGTCCCAAAGACAGCTATCCTCTCCACCGTATAGATCTGCTGGTCGACGCCACGATCGGTCATAAAATGACCAGCTTTATGGATGCTTTCTCTAGGTACAACCAAATCCTGATGCACCCGTCCGATCGGGAACATACATCCTTTATTATCGACCGAGGTACCTACCACTACCGCGTAATGCCATTCGGACTGAAGAATGTTGGGGCTACCTACCAACAGTTGGTCAATGCCATTTTCCATCATCAGATAGGTCGGAATATGGAAGTCTATGTTGACGACATGCTAGTCAAGAACAAACTCTCTATTGATCATCTGTCCGACCTACGAGAGACCTTCGCCACCCTACGCAAGTACCAAATGAAGCTCAACCTAGAGAAGTGCGCCTTCGGAGTAGGATCTGGGAAGTTTCTAGGTTTTATGGTCAGTCAGCGGGCATTGAAGCTAACCCTGAAAAGATCAAGGCCTTGATTGAGATGCAGTCACCCAGAACGGTTAAGGAGGTTCAAAGGCTCACTGGCCGAGTTGCGGCCCTCAACCGCTTCATTTCCTGCGCAACAGATAAATGCCTATCATTCTTCAAAGTTCTTCTGCAAACTTTTGAATGGACAACTGAATCTGAAGAAGCTTTTCAGCAGTTGAAGCTGTTCATGGCAAATCCCCCCTCCTCTCACAAGCAATTACGAGCGAGCCCCTCTTCCTCTATTTAGCCATCTCAAGCACCGCAGTCAGTGCAGCTCTTATTAGGGAAGACGACTCTGTCTAACGGCCGGTCTACTACATCAGTCGGGCTCTCAGGGGAGCAGAGCAGAATTACCCGCTATTAGAAAAATTGTCCTTGGCCTTGGTCACCGCCTCCAGACGGCTCCGTCCTTACTTCTAGGCCCATTCCATAGTGGTTCTCACCGACCAACCCTTGAAGAAGGTCATGCAGCAACCAGAACTTTCCGGCAGACTCATGTAATGGTCAGTGGAACTCAGTCAGTTTGACATCTCCTACCGGCCTCGAACAGCAATCAAGGGACAGGTTGTCGCGGATTTCATCCTAGAATTCACTAATTTTACCCCAACCGCTACGCCCCCACTCCCACCAACCCCTACCGAGCCAGAAGACCCACATTCTTGGACTTTTAACGTGGACGGATCATCCCGCAAAGAAGGTAGTGGGGCTGGCCTCATTCTCACCGCCCTTGAGGGTGGCTATTTTAAATGTGCTCTCCGTTTCTTGTTTAATGCCAGTAACAATAAGGCCGAATATGAGGCACTGATAGCAGGACTCTGCCTCGCCAAAGACATTGGAGTCAGCCACATCCGAGTGTTCAGCGACTCCTAGCTCATCGTCGGCTAGATTACAGGGGAATTCGATGCCAAGGAGGACACAATGCGGGCTTACAAGGATATGGCCCTCTCCCTTGTTCGCCTCTTCAATACCTTTCACATCAAGCACATACCTCAGGCGAAAAACTCCAAGGCAGATGAGATGGCTCAGTTGGCCTCTGCAGACCAGTCCTACCTCAGCCACGGTGTCCGCCTAGAATACCTAGCCCACCCGGCCATCTCACCCGACTTACAAGCAGTGCAATTCCTCCAAAACGAACCTATCCCTTGGGCGTCCGACATCTTCCTATTTTTGACAGCGGGAGAACTCCCAGATGACCAATAGTAGGCCGCCAAAGTTAGGCCCTGGTCGTCCAATTACATCCTGGTTAGTGGCGTCTTGTACAAATGTGGTTTTTCACGCCCATACCTGTGATGCCTCAATTCGGCTCAAGCAACCTATGTAATGCGGGAAATCCATGAGGGAATTTGTGGTAATCATTCGGGCGACAGGTCTCTGGCCCACAAAATACTCCGTACTGGTTGTTTCTGGCCAACTTTCAATCAAGATGCGACTAATTTCATGCTCAAATGTGATAAGTGTCAACGTTTTGCCAACATCCCCCATTCTCCTCCTATAGAGTTGATCACACTTTATAACCCTTATCCGTTCGCCAAATGGGGGATCGACTTGGTCGGTCCATTTCCCACCGACCGAGGTCAGACCAAGTTCGCGATCATCGCCATTGATTACTTCACCAAGTGGGTAGAGGCAGAACCCCTTGCCACCATTACCGAGCGGAACACAACCAAGTTCATCTGGCAGTCAATCGTTTGCAGGTTTGGCATTCCTCAGGCCATCGTCTCCGACAACGGCAAACAATTTGACAACGCCAAGTATAGGAAGTTCTGTGCTGACCTCCAGATTCAACCATGTTTCTCTTCCCCCGGTCATCCCCAGGCCAATGCCCAAGTTGAGGTCATCAACCATTCTCTCTTGAAGATCATCAAAACTAAGCTAGAAGCTGCTAAGGGACTTTGGGTTGAGGAACTACCGAATGTACTCTGGGCTTACCGAACTACAGCTCAGACTCCCACTGGGGAAACCCCTTTCTGCTTAACATACGGCGCTGAGGCGGTTATTCCAGTAGAAGTCGGTCTGCCTACACCCAGGGTTTTACATTCGGATCCAGCACTCACCGAAGAGCTCCGTCGGGCAGACCTGGACCTAATTGAAGAACTCAAAGAGACCACTGCTGTCAGACTGGCCTCATACCAACAGAAAATGAGAACACACTACAACTGCAAAGTCCGATCAAGGGAGTTCGCTGTAAGGGACCTTGTCTTGAGAGAAGCAACTCTTGCCACCAAAAATCCGACTGAGGGTAAACTGGCAGCAAAATGGGAGGGACCTTATGTTGTGAAAGCCAGACCACGTCCGGGCACTTACCAACTTCAGGACATGGACGGTCGCGACCTCCCCTACCCATGGAACGCCGAACACCTAAAACATTACTTTCAATAAGCCCCTACTTTTGTATCGCTCAGTTATTGTATTTTCTTTTCGGCAAATTTACATATTCTTGATATCTTCTTACGCAATGTAACTTTTTAATTAACTAGGTTACGCTTCCCCTGCCATCAATTATATATCTCAGTTATCTGTATAGTGTCTCAATGACGTTTTGATTACGGCACTCATGAAAAGCCTCGGCCAGACTGAGCATCATAAAGCCTCAGCCAGACTGAGCATTATAAAGCCTCAGCCAGAATGAGCATTAAAAAGCTTCGTCCAGACTAAGCACTAAAAAGCCTCAGCCAGACTGAGCATCAAAAACCCTCAGCCAGACTGAGTATCATAAAGCCTCAGTCAGACTGAGCATCATAAAGCCTCAGCCAGACTGAACATCAAAAAGTCTCAGCCAGACTGAGCATCATAAAGCCTCAGCCAGACTGAGCATGAAGTGCTCGGCCAGACTGAGCTTCAGTTAGCCTAAGCATAATAAGTCTCAGCCTGACCGAGCGCCACAATTTCAGGTTCAGACTAAGTTCCTTATGACGTCAGTGAATCATAGCTTAGCCCCAACTGAGCACGCGTGCAGGGCTCGGGCAACGCCATCTATGCAAACTTCATGCTTGTGGAATTAGTAGACACACTTAGTCACAATTCCAGGTCCAAGTCTTTACACCACTCTCTACTTAGTCAAATTCCAAAGACATTCTTACATGTTTTCTTTACAAGTCAGGTTATTTTCTTCTCAATCAAACTCTTACAAGTTAGCCTGTTTCCTTACAAGCCAAGCCTCACTCCAATAAACCACTAATCTACTTCAGCAGTGTGGCAAAGACAAACTTATAATTTTATTACATTTTAAATTTCACTCTACATTGAGGAGTTCTTAACTTTACTCTGCATTGAGTCTTTATTACAAGTTCAATTTCACTTTGCATTAAGGAGTTCTTAACTTTACTCTGCATTGAGTCTTTATTACAAGATTTCACTCTGTATTGAGGAGTTCTTAACTTTACTCTGCATTGAGTCTTTATTACAAGTTCAATTTCACTCTACACTGAGGAGTTCTTAAATTTAGTTCTTATTACAAGTTTAACTTCACTTTGCACTTCACAATGAGTTATACACCCGCTTCGCCTACGCTTCATTCATTTCAGCTGCATAAGCACAGACAATCAAACGAAAACATAATTACAATTTTATTTATTCAGAAATTTGTACATGAGTTCATTACAGCCATTCAAAACAAAAACAAACACAAAAAAAAAAAACAAAAACAAAACTCTTAAGTACAAACTTTCTTTACTTCACTCATTCCTCCTCACTGGAGACAAGGTCTTCTTCTTCAATACCCTTATCCACGGGGGTCTAGGCCACATCATCTTCACCAATTGTTACACTACTGAGGTCTAAGTCTGGGAACAGTTCTTCAGCCCTACGTTTGAACATTTTCCAGCCACTGTCCCAGAACTCAGCCATTTCGTGTTTATAGAAGTCTGACTGCTGGAAACTCTCAATCATCCGTTTCAGTTCTGTCCCCAACAGTCGTCCTCGATGGGCCCGCGCCCCTCAGACTCCTCTCTCGCTAAGCTGCTGGCAACCGCGGCAGCCATTGCCATCTGAAACTCAACAGACCCCTTGAATTGATCCACTACTGCCACATACAGATGGGGGTAAGTCGCCCTTTCAGAGGCTCCCTTCGCCCTCTCTTCGTCCAGCTCCTTCTGCAGGGTCGCCGTTTCAGAGGTTGCCTTAGCCCTCTCTTCCTCCCACTCCTTCTTCAGGGACGCCCTTTCAGCAGTTGCCTTGGCCTTCTCTGCCTCCAACTCCTTCTTCAAGGTCTCCCTCTTAGTAGTCACCTTGACTCTCTATGCCTTCAACTCCTTCGGAAGGCTCTCCCTCTCTTCTAGTGCCTTTGCATGCTCGCCCTCCAGCTCCTTCTACAGATCACTAATCTTCACGTCTGCCTCATCCTTCTGCCTGACCAGCTCTTTATTACTGCTCATCGCCTCTTCATGTCGTTTGACCGCGACCGCGCAGACTTTTTGAGCCTCATCCAGTCTCTTTTGCTCGCCAGCCAGTTGGAACTCGAGCGACACAACCTGGCGGCGTGTGTTCTCCAGCTCCACCTTGACCGTTTGCAGCTCAGCGTGGGCACTTTCCCAGTTTGTGCTCTCCTTCTTCAACCTTGCAAGTTGAGCCTTGGCCCCATCTGCTTGGAGCTTTGCAGCCCTAGCCTTTCTCAGCAGAGCCCCTGCTAAGGTGGTTACCTCCATTTGAGCGGAGCATAACCCCCTCAGCAGTTCAGCCTCATTGAATTTGGCTGTTGAGCGCAAGGCTGCCTCTTCTACGATCCCCACAAGGCGGTCTGCCCCTGCCCTGGCTGGGCCTTCTTCTCCCTTCAGCCGCCCAGCCACCGCATGAGCATGGTAGATCGCAGTAGTCAGACTGACTCCCCCTTCTTGGGGTGCAGGAGCCCCCTGGGGCTATTCTTCCCCCCTTGGCTCAGGGCCAGTTGCCCCACATTCTACTTGCACTTTAGGGGCGACCCTTGCGACCCCCGCGGCGATCGCCGCTACTACTGGAACGACTTCCATACCCTCTGAGGCAATGTCCACCACTTCTGGGGCAATTACTCTTCCTAGGGTCTTCTTCACTTCCCCCCCTCTGCCCCCTTCGCTATACTGGCCTCTTCTTCCCTCACTTCCCTCTTCCTCTTCTGGGCAGGCTCTTCTTCTTCACTCCTTCTCACTCTCCTCTTCTTCTTCACTACGCCCAACACCTCCATCTCCTTCAAAGACCTCTCCTTCAAAGGATCTGTTGGGGGCCGTCGTGGTACAAATTCACCTAAGTTTTTTTTCCCCAAGGGTTTGGGGCGAGGACGGGTCCGCTCCCTTGCAATCGGCCTTGGCGGTCAGTCTTCCTGAGATTCTTTGAATTTTTGAGCTTTGGCAAGGATGGTCTGATCCTCCGCCTCTTGAGCCTTCCTCCTAGCCTCCAACTCCGCTCGGTCGAGGTCCCCACCGCTCGGCTGTGGACCCAACCACGCCTCAAACAAAGCCGACGGCTAAACGAGCCCTTCCTTCTCCCTCCATTCCTTTACCCTCTTCACCCTCTCCTCTGCTGTTGCCCCCAGCTTTGGCTCCACAGACTTGGTGGGCACTTTCCAAATGGTGCACACTTGAACCCCTCCACTGGCAGACACATAGAACCGCCGTGGTCTCCACCCCTTGATCGACGACGACAGCCCCGCCACCAGCCCTTTCCCTGTTGCTACCTGCAGAGTGACCCAAGTCTCTTGCTGCCCTGACGCCTTGTAACATGCGAAGAATTCGTCTACTGTCATGGCCGCCCCTTCGTTCGCCTTGGGCCACGCGCTTGCACAGGCCAGTAAGATCTTCTACGCATTGGGCATTAATTGGCCCGGCGCTACCTCCAAACGATTCAGGACATCTATCACCACTTGCGGCAATGACAGCCTTAGTCTTCGCTTCAATGCTTTCTCATAAAGGGCAAACTCCCCTAGCCTGGCGTCAGATGGCCTTTTCGTCGACGTCGGCAAAAATAACTCTATTTCAGCAGGCACCTGGTATTTTTCTCGTATAGCCTCCAAATCCGTTGCACTAACCGTTGATTTATCTGCCTTTGTATGCCAGTGATCTGGCTCTGCCTGGTTGATTGGCTTCAGCGCTGCTATCATGGTTGAACCATGGGATCGTACAACCGACTCCCCTCTCATCTCCATCCTACATTGCTGCGCCAACTCCACTGCATCATCATCACCAAGTGGATCCACCCTGACATTCACTGTTTCTTCTTGGGCCATCTCTATGGTATGTCTGCGAATCGTTTCGGATGCAGGTGCAAGGAAATTGAAAAAGTGTTGCAGAGGTGTATCGTGAGCAACAAAGGAATTAACACTTGGAATGTTTTGATTTTTTGTAAACAAGTAGGTGAATCGAATGATGCCAAAAGCCCACCGTTTGCCCGTATTCCAAGGATCCCAAGTAATTTTCGCCAGTTTGAAAACTTTTCAAATCATCCGCCAAAACTGTCTTTTCAACACCCATAATGACCTATCGTTTCATTTCTGATCTAGCGCCTAATCTCCCCCCCCGGCAGGATGTTGCCACGTGTACGACCACGATCCACTGTCTCCGCCCCTCACCCTGTCTTTTCCACTTCAAATCACCACGTGACACGCCGTCTCTCGAGCCCCACGCCCCTCCACCTCACCCTTCGCGGTCGGTCCACCTCGCGGTCAACCCTCCCACTCGACCAACCTCCGCGGTCGGCCCTCATTGCGGTCGGCCCTCCTTGTGGTCGACACTCCCATTCGGCCAACCTTCGCGGTTGGCCCTCCTCACGGTCGACCCTCCCACTCGGCCCCCCTCGCGGTCGACCCTCCTCGTATTCGACCCTCTCACTCGGCCAACCTTTGTAGTTGGTCCTCCCCGTGATCGGTCCTTCCACTCGGTCGCCCTGCACGGTCGGACCACCTCCCGGTCGGTTCACCCCCTCGGTCACCCCTGCCGGTCGACCTCCATCCTGCCAATCCCTAACACCCTCATCTACTTCATTAATATTCCCTTCGTTGGACTAAAACTGCACTCGGGAATGGGGGACTACTGACGTGTATAAGCCCATAAAGGTCACGAATCACTATGAACAATCCAAACCCATCACTTGGAGTCCAATGCATAACCCAGCTGGTGAGGTCCAGGACAGCTGGAGTCCAACATGGCATAAAGAACCAATGACATTCAGACACACGGCAGGTGAAGGATGAGCCACATCAGCAGACAAAGATCTGCAAAGTTATTGCCACTGCACATCACCATTAATGCAGCCCATCACAGCATTTATTACGACAACACCTCTCCGTCGGAACAGGACCCCCTTACCCTGAATAAGGTAAGCTACATCATAGACTTTCGGCGATGAGGGCAGGTCGGAAGGGACAGCGAAATGATTACCAAAGGATATAAGCAAACGTTGAAGACAAGAAGAAGGTTAAGCTTTTCTATCTCTAATCTCTCTCTACACTTTACTTCTCTTCCTAACTTGCTCGTCGGAGGGTTCACTGGGGGACTACCTCGTTCCCCGTTGAACTTGTTTGCAGGTTATTCGGTGGGCTTGATCATTTGGACCTGAGCTTGAGGAGCTTGGACCAATCCGATCCATTCATTAGGACAAACTGTATCATCAAGACTGATTCAATAACTGAAGTCATATGAACTTGTCATCTTTATTTTTAAAATAATAGATTGGAAATATGATTTCAAAAATAAATATTTTCTTGAATATAAAAATAATAAATATCGTTATAGTTATTAAATTAATTTAATTTTTTAAATGAATCACACACAGATTTAAAAAATGAACAAAATAGATTTATCAAAACAGGCCCGTGCTGGCTCAATAGGTCAAATTGAATAGGCCAGTCAACTAATATGAATAGGAAAGAATTCAAATTCTATATTATTTGAAGCTTTTTTGAAGTTCTAGTCATGATAATAACAATACTCTCTCATGATGGGAACAGAGCGTAATTTAATTATTATAGCTAGAACAATGAGTGGTTGTTAAAAGGGGGCAATCCTAACTTTCATTGATGATGTTGATACTTGTATTTCCAGAGCAACAATGATTTATCCCACTAAAAACATTATCACTAATAGCATTAATACATTAAAAAAATAAAAAAAATAAAAAATAAATACAACTCTAAGATCAAAACATCACATCATTAATGACGAGACCCACTGCCACCTAATTAGTGGGAGCACTAATTAGTGCTCCCAAGCATTTTTCTTTCCAGAGATAGTGATAGAGATGAAGTCAGAATAGGGTCTAAAAAATGGCTTAACACACCAAAGGAATTTTCATGGAGTCAAAATCAGTGACAGTACTAGATATGGACACTGTTGAGCTTATTATGTAATTCTAAGGCCTCGTTTGGATTAAATATTTGGATAAACTATCAATACGTTCTAATAGTTTGACTTAATTTCTATCAAGTCTCATTGAAAATAAATTTTAGTAAAATCGTAACTAAAAATAATATTTCTTGATGAATGATGATTTTTTACATATTGCTAAAAATTGATAATTAGTGACTTTTTTACCACGATTTTTATAAATTGTTGTTAAAACTTATAATTAGTGACGTTTTTCTGTGACGAATTTTTTAACTGTTGTTGAAAGTTAAAAATTAATGACATTTTTGTGTCGACTTTTTTAAATTGTTGCTAAAATTTATAATTAGTGACATTTTTTGTGACAAAATTTTTAAACTTCTGCTACTGAAAATTAACAATTGGTGACTTTTTTTTTAATAGTGTTTGATGAAAAACGTCATTAATTATCATTGGACCTATTGAACAATAAATTCACCTATTAGAACTTACACGTAAGTTCTTTAAAAATTTTAGCTAAAAAGTCAAAAAATTACTATAAGTTGTCATATTAATTTATCTACTATTTTACATATCTTTTTATAAAAATTTAAAAACTTACTAAAATATAATGTTTCCAAACAAGGCTTGAATGGTCCAATGTCCCTATCTATGATTTGGCAAACAAGACTTTGAAATTAGTTATCTAATTTAGTTTGATGTTAATGATGCACCTTCCAAAATAGTTTTGTGATGAAATGACATGACTTTTCTCTCCAAACAAAACTATTTTCCATTTCCATTATAAGCATTGGACTACAACTAAAAAAAAGTCAAAATTTAGGCTTGGTTTATTATTCCTTAAAAAAATTAAAAAGTTAAAAAGTCATTATTCTATTTAAATTAAAATATTTTATTTAAGTCACATCACGTCTCTACCACATCATTTCAAACTCAACCCATATTTTATAAAAAGTTAAAAAGTATACTTATTTAGAACATTTCAAACAACCCCTAATGAACCGGTGATACTACTGATACTATATGTAGTATCATTTAATAATAAACTATTACACATGAAATGTGTGAACTTTGCTATTTGAATGTAATTTATCATCCAATATTATTCAGTAGTTAAACATCTAAATATTTATATAATAAGCTTTATTAAACTCATTTTGTGATTCACATTGAATAGTGATATTACATTCAGTGATGACATGATATTACTGTTTTTTTTTTTTTGTTTTTTTTTCCTAGTAAAAGAGATCACTTAAACAATAGACAATAATATATAGTTGAAAAAATTAATTATAATTAGTTCAGTTAATCAACCCCTTTACACCTTAGTAAGAGGTCAAATGTTTGAGTTTTACTAGATAAAACACCCTTTCCATAAACCATGACCTCCCGTGTAACCAATAAATAATTGAAAGAAAGAAATGCTATTATATCATATGGTCCATATAGTGTGATTATTAAAAAGTTAAAGTTAGGTTGCAATGTTGTTATTATTTGATGTCAACTTACTTTCCAACCACTTGTCTAGATGGCTTAAGCACACTTACAAAGTTTCAACTTGTTACTTTATTCTTCATACAAGTTGTCCCCCCCTAATTCCACCAACTTAATCATGTATAAACAATGTATAGTCACTATAGTTTTCCCCCAAAAGAAAACTATCTCAAACACATCCATTTCTTGCATTGCTTCCTCCCTTCCCCACTACAAAACGAAATAGATCCCCTGTTCCCAGGGTGACCATGCCTCGCTCAACTTGCCTAGCTCAACCTGATACGTTTGAGGTTTAAAAAAAATATTTAATCCATAAAGTTAGATTGAACAAATTTTTTGAGTTCATTTAATTTTCAGGCTTGGCTTAGGATAAAAAATTTTAACCCAGTCCGGCCCGGCGTGGCTCACCCATTTAGAAAATAATAATTTTAACTTTTATATTATTTAGTTACAAAACAAATTAGAAAATTAATATATGATAAAGAAAAAAAAAACACACACACACACACACACATATATATATATATATATATGCTCCTTTCTATAGCTACAACTAAATCGCTTCTTACAAGATTATATTTATTTTATAATTAAATTTTATTAATATTTTAAATTCAAATAATTATTAAAATGGTTTAAATAATTTAACAGTTTTTTAAGATGAAAAATAAAATTAATCACCTTGCTCGTTTCTATTTTTCAAAAAACATTTTTTAGAAAATTTTACTTTCTTATTTTCCTTATTTTTTTATTTTTACAAAATTTTTTTAATATTTTAAGCAATTTTTTTTTACTTTTTAGATACATCTAACATAAATACACCTAAAAAGTAAAAAGATTATAAATTTTTTTTTTAAAAAATCACTAAATATCAAAAATAAAAATAAAAAAATACAAGAATTCAGTACATTTTTTATATTTTTATGTATTTATTAATTTTTTAAAATATTTTTTCACAAATTTTTTACTTTTTAGATACATCTAAGTAAGGTGCATCTAAAAAAGTAAAAAAAAATGTTTAAAATTTAAAAAATATTCACTAAAAACAAAAAAATACGAAAATCAAAAAAGTCAATTTTCAAAAAATTTAATTCAGAAAACTCAAACCAAACACACTGAATAATTCGCATCTATCAGGTTAAATGGGCGAGCTTGTGATTTAGACATTCTTTTAGGGCCGGGCTTGGGATGACTAGCCTCCGTTTGGGAAGTGGGTTGGCTTTTTGGCTTTTTGGCTTTTTTGACTATTTTAGCCTGGGCTAAAAAGCTTGGTTTGGGAAGGGCTTTTTGGCTTTTTGGCTTTTTGGCTTTTTTGGCTTTTTTTGTGAGAGAAGAATGTAATGATTATGGGTTGGATGTGATATTTTGTTTTTTGTGGCTAAAATAGCCTATTTTGTTTTTTGTGGCTAAAATAGCCAAAAAAGCCCCGTTTAGCTCTTGCCAAACAGAGTATTAGGCTCAATGTTGAGTTAGGCCAGGCTGAGTTTGAAATGACACATATACTATATAGTGTTGGCCTGCTCGATGTTTGTCCAACTTTACCGTCATTGTAAAAGTATGTAAGAGATCAATTTTTAAAGATAAATTATATTGGTAGTTCTTACATTTTGTTATTTGTATCATTTTGATTCTTACACTTTTCATTGACTCAATTTGGATTATTAATTTTGAATTTTCTATCAATTTAGTCTAATTAATGACACTGGTAAGAATTTTTTATGGAAAAAAAGTACTGAGTTAGTCGAGCTTAACTAATTAAATTGAGCAAGTTTACATTTTTGCTCCTTAAAATATAACTCATGTTATTTACATGTGTATTTTTCATAAAAAAAAAAAAAAAATGCTAACGGGTGTAATCAATTAGATCCAATTGAGACAAAAGTATAAATTTAGGGTGAAGATAAAACAAATTGAAATTACAAGAACCAAAATGACACAAGAGTTAAAATATAAAGACTACTAATATAATTTGTCATTTTTAAAAGACAAATATCATATAAATGACAATAAAAAACATAAGGCTACAAATTAATAGAGTGCAAGTGGGTTGCACAGTTCTCACTTGAATCGGGCACAAATCTCATTTGCACTCTGTTAAATTATATATATCGGAGTTTTCATTTATCTAATATTCTCCTTTTTTGTCCACCGTGATGTAGCCAAATTTAAAAATAGTCTTGTAAGCCTATCTTTTGAGTTCCACTAAGGCATTGAATTTGAAAATTGAAGTTTGTTAGGTTGCACATACAAGTATGTGGTTCCTAGTGGGAGGTGGGGTTGGTGTTGTGCCTTGTGGCACAATACTCATGCTGTGAGGTCTTGTGGGCGTATATTTTGAATCTTTTTTTTGATGATTTGAATTATTCATATTATAGGATTTATCAAACATATTATTCACAAAAGAATTCAGATTTAATCAGACATACGTAACCTCATGATTAGCCCTAATTATTTTTATCAAAATTATATCAACTATTTATTTTTTATTAAAACAAATGTGATCTTATTATGGGATTTCAAATATCCAATTGATCCAGTTCTTTTTATGTATGATTTACTCAATAAACCTTATAATATAAACGGTTTGAATTATAAAAATATGCTCAAAACACGCCTCTATAGGTCTCACAACATACATATTGTGCCATAAGGTAAACACCTAGCCCAATTCCTTGATGGTGCTATATAACAAGAGTTTGGCTAATAACAAGATAAAGATCTACACAATATATGAATTCAACTTTTTGTCTTTGTGTCCAAAAAAAACCTAACAACCCATCGTACGTTCCCTTACTTTAATGTCTTAGAAGAATGAAGGTTGAGGAGCACTTTCTTACATTTTGAAAATAAATAAAAGTAGAAAAGAAACTCTTTTGTATAAAGCCATCCCATGCTTTCATATCCTCCAGGCACTCACCAAACCCTATCCTTCATTAGTTAATTCAAAGTCTTTGTAAAACTCTCTCTCTCTCTCTCTCTCTCTCTCTCTCTCTCTCAATAAGCAATGGGTCTAAACTCTTACATTTATGGCACATTTGATTCCCGGATAAGGTGGAATTGGATTAAATAATCTAACATTTAGTTCAAAATTTGTAACCTAGGGTAATCAATTTTAAGGGAATCTTTTATTTCGGATGCAAAATTATTTTGTTTTAGAAGAGGTAGGATAACTTATAAAGGGTTAACACTTTTGCTTTATTTTGTAACTAGTCTTATTCGGTGTTTGGTTTAACAAACACTTATCCCACGATGCATTTATCTTTAGATAACTTATAACAATCCTTATGAGATACTATATATATATATATATATATCCTATTTTGAGCCTTTTCCATATGGTTCAAAAAATTAATTAATCTTTTTTTAATATTATTTATTTATTTTATAATAGATACAACTTATTCAAACATGTTTGCTTTTCACCTTTTGTTTTTATTTTTTCAATCACGCTAATGATAGCCTTATAGATTGCCAAAATAAGAAAAAGAAAACCCCAAAAATGTTAGATTGTGATTAATGTAATTTTCAAACATTCCAAAGTATTTTTATATATTTGTATACTTTACCAAAAAAAGAAAGTTAATACACATTTTATATCCTTGGGTTGTCATTAGCGATTATTTAACCAAAAAGAATCTACCTTCATTTTTGGTATGTGTAAAAAGTAAATATATAGATAGTGTGTTAGCTTTTGAGTTGACCTGGAGAAGGAAAGAAAGAAGACAAATAAAATAAAGATCACATAAAATAAACTAATAATATTTAATTTGATTATTTTATTTCTTTTATCCCTATAAATTTTCACTCAAATTCATGATTCAAATACACGATTCAAACACGGACTGTATCCATCGAATAAATGGGCCCTAAGGATGTTATAGTTTTGTGTTTGACATGGGCTTAATGACTTTAACAGAATTATACTAATTTGGCCTAAGCCCATCCTCAAATAAGGCTTCAGTTGGGTTTGGTGAGGATGGAGTTATTGAAAAAGATTTAGAAATTCAGATTGTCACTTTTGTTTATCCTTTTCTGTTAGATTCATAGATTTAAGTAGACATTTAAAAATAAAAATATAAAATATAATTATCTTTTCTATACTTTTTTTTTTCTTTTTTAAATCTCTTCCTAAATTCATGAGGCAAATACAATCTTAGTGTGTGTTTGTTTGTTTGTTTGTTTTTTTAAAATTTATTTTATTATCTAATTACCCAAAGAAATTATTTGACTTTATTTTAGGGGATAATTACCGGTAGGTCTTATTGACTAGTTTTATAAGTTCTAAGTTATTTTTTTTAAACGTATTTGCCTTATTTTGATAATGAGAATTTTTGAGACTATTCAAATTTGTTTTCTATTTGTGAAATGATCATTTGATACTGATAATGATATTAATCAACTTGTTTGGTTTCATAACTTAGGATTCAATTTTCCAAAAATTAAGGGTGCGCTTGGTAGAGTTTTGTAATTATGATTTGAGAGTATGAGTTGTATTTTAAGTTTGTGGGGTTTGGAATTATGATTTGAGTGTAGAAAATTTGTTTGGTAAAGAGTTTTGAAAATAGTTTTAAAAAGAGTTTTGATTTGAGTGGGAAATTGTTGATGTAACATTTGATACAAAAATTTACAACTCATACCTAAACATACAACTCAAAATTATTTTGAATCACATAAAATTTTTAAAAAATTTCAGAAAATATTTTTTCGATTATATAAAAATTAATCTATCAATTGAAAAAAAAAAAAATCATTATTTCGGTCAATCGGCCGGACAACCGGTTAGGCAAAATTTGTAAAAAAAAAAAAATCTAAAAAACGCGGCTAGTATAGACTTCTCTACAGAGTTTTGGAAATGTGTTTCCAAAACACGATCCAAACACTATATATGTTTTCAAAATGTGATTCTACACATTGTTTTGAATATGGTGTTTGGAACGTGTTTTGGAAACATGTTTCCAAAACTCTACAGAGAAGTCTGTATCAGCCGCGCTTTTCAAAAATTTTTTTTTGCAAATTTTGCCTAATCGGTCGTCCGGTCGGTTGACCAGAATAGTGATTTTTTTTTTTTTGCAATTGATATGTTAATTTTTATATAATCGAAAAAAATATTTTCTAAAATTTTTAAAATTTTTTATGTACTTTAAAATAATTTGAGTTGTATGTTTAGTTATGAGTTGTAAATTTTTATATCAAATATCAAATGTCACATCAATAATTCCCCACTCAAATCAAAACTCTTTTCAAAATTCTTTACCAAACAATTTTTTTATATTCAAATCATAATTTTAAACCCCACAAACTCAAAATATAACTTATAATCTCAAATCATAATTACAACTCTACTCAACGCAACCAGAATTTCTTAAACTAAGATTCATCTGCGCTGTTAGGCCCAAGTTCTAAATTGTTCACAACCAACCCATATTCTAAGGCCTCGTTTGGGAAGTGGCTATTTTAGTAGGCTATTTGGCTTTTTGGCTATTTTAGTGACTATTTTAGTTTTTGTGTTTGGAAAGATGAGATGATTTTTTAGTTGAGTTATTGTATTGAAAAGTGTGTTGAAATGATGTTTAAATTTAAAATGACAGATTTATCCTTAACTTTTTATTTTTTAAAATTGATATAAAAGGGCAAAATGGTAATTTGCCCTTGCTGTCACACTGTCGGCTGTGACAGTGTAGGCACATAGCCTACACTGTCCGGGCAGCAGACTATATATATATATATATATATTTTTGAAAAAGTTGGCAACAGTGCTACTTTTGGACTATTTTCTGAAAATAGGCTACAATAGCCTCTCAAGAGGCTTCCCAAACAGCGCCTAAATTGTCAAAAGTCTAATAAAATAGGGAGAATTACGAGTAAATGGTTTTTGAAAAAAATATTTACAGAGATATGAAAAAATTTATGATTTTAATTATTAATATTTATATAATTTATCATATATATATATATATATATATTTCTTCTAAATCTACACTGAATTGCAATTCCCTCAATAAAATAAGGGGCAATGAACCAAACTTATTTATCAAAATGTTCTATTCAATTTTTAGTAATAAATTTATTACTGTAAAAAAATTAAAATATACAATTCAATTATTTACACTTTTCACATTATATTTCTATACAAACTAAACAGATGAACTAAATAAATCAAAACTCCCAATCAAAAGTCAAAATGTTTGAATCATTTTAGTACTTTGATAAATTTACTTACTGTGTTTGGTTTCAATTTTCTGAATTTAATTTTTTTAAAAATTGAGTTTTGCTTTTCATGTTTTTTGTTTTTAATGATTATTTTTAAAATTTTAAGCAATTTTTTATTTTATTTTTTTGGATGCACCTTACTTAAATGTATTTTAAAAGTAAAATGTGTAAAAAAATATTTAAAAAATAATAAATACACAAAAATACAAAAAAAAATTACTGAATTTTCATTTTTTTTTTGTATTTTTGGTATTTAGTGAATTTCTTAAAGATTTTTTTCACAAATATTATACTTTTTAAGTGTATTTATGTTAGGAGTATCTAAAAATTAAAAGAAAAAATGCTTAAAATATTTAAAAAATTTAGTAAAAACAAAAAAATACGGAAAATAAAAATTCTATTTGCATCTAAAAAATTATTAAGCAAATTTAATTTTTCATTCAAAATGTTTTAGAGTTTTAAAAAGAGAGTTTTAATGGGTGAGACCCACTTATAATGTGATGTTTTGGCCTTTTTTTTTTTTTTTTTTTTTTTTTTCATGCCAAGCTTCATACCTAAAACTCTCAATCACTGCCCTTTTTCAATACACTTTATTAAAATTGTTTGAGATTATAATCTACTTTTAATACATTCTAATTTTTTTTTTTGTCAAATTACTTTTAATGTATAGCCAAATAACAAACAAATCAAAATCTTAAGTTATGGATTGAGGGTTGCTGCTGTGACAACCTTTAGAGGTATTTTTTGAGTGTATTTTGATGATCCAAACCGGTATATTGTAAGGTTTGTTGAGTGTATTATTTATATAAAAAATCAAATTAATTAGACATTGGTAATCCCATGATCAAGTCCTAATTATTTTTTAAATTATTAAAATCATGTTAACCATTTATTGTTTAAAAAATAAATGTGCTTTTATTATGAGGTTACAAATGTCTAATTTACTTGATTTTTTACATGGATGATCTATTTGACGAAGCTAACTATTGGTCAAAGATTTCCAAGAAGTTTGTCAATCTTACCAACCTATTTTGCCGAGCTACCCAGCTCAATCAAAGATTTCCAAGAAAGTTGATCAATCCTGTCAACCTACTTTGCGGAGCTAAACAAATTGGTCGAAGATTTTAAAAAAGTTGGTCAATCCTATCAATTTACCTTGCCGAGCTAACTAACTCGGTCAAAAACTTCCAAGAAGTTGGTCAATCCTCCTAACCTACTTTGCCAGGCTAAACAGACCGGTCAAAGATTTTCAAAAAGTTGGTCAATCCTATCAACCTATTTTGCCGAGTTAATTAGCTCGGTTAAAGATTTTCAATAAGTTGGTCAATCATGCCAACCTACTGTGTTGAGCTAACCAACTCGACAAAAAATTTCTCAAAGAGTTGGTCAATCCGGCCAACCAACTTTGCCAAGTTAACCAGCCGGGTAAAAATTTCCCAAAGAGTTGGTCAATCCTGCCAACTTACTTTGCCTAGCTAACTAACCGGGGCAAAGATTTCCTAAAGAATTAGTCAATCATGCTAATCCACTTTGTCGCCGAGTAAACCAGCCGGGTAAAATTTTTCCAAAGAGTTGATCAATCCTGTCAACCCACTTTGTCGAGTTAACCAATTCAGTTAAAGATTTTAAACAAAAAGATTCAGAACATACCCTCAATAGGTCTCACAGCAACCTGCTAGCAGCAACCCCAACTTCCCAAATTACATCACTTTAAAACACCTTATTCATAATTTATTTCTAAAAATTCGAAACCTTCAATTCTCTTATCAATATGTACGTGTGCAGCAATGGATACGTCACCCATGATTGATCAAGCACTCATCCTCCAGATCAATCACTGAATGGTCTTCTAATGATCCCATCTGCGAAACCGATGTAATTACCACCAAAGGCTTGTACATTTCAGACTATATATATAATCTCGTACACATACTAATGGGCATAGTCAATAGGCTCCAAACCTCATATTTGGTCTCTAGCAACAAAATGACCCAGGTCACCATACAAATAAATGTATGGAATAATTAACAAAAAAATATAACACCCATCAAAGAAGAAAGTTTATGTAACATATATACCAAACAAGTAACAATACAATAAGAAATAATAATATTGATCATAATGGTGAGTTTTGATGGAATGGATTGGATTTTTAGAGTGAGGGAGAAGATAAAGAGAAAATAATTGAAATTTAGAGAAGAATATGAAGAATATAGTCTAAGTAGTTTGGGTGTATCCTGAGGAAAAAAATATTTTATTTTAAGATTTAATGTGTATTGTCCTTATTAGTAAATTTATATTAAGGTAAAATAAGAATTAAAGTTTCCAAATTTTAGTTAAATATACTAAGTTATTAGTTGAGTGCAAATAAAATCACCCCTAATTTACCAAAACAATTTGGGCCTAATTTAATGTGTCATTTTATTTCTTCTTTTTGAACAGCAATTTCATTGTGGCATTTGGGTGTAGTTTTTTGGGGTAAAATATATTTTCCACCTTCGAAAATTCACTTTGACTTTTCATTTTTTAATTAGAATAATTAATTTATCAAGTTTCATCCTATTCCTTTTTCAATGTGGTCTTCTTTTCACCCACTGTTTGAAGTTTAAGTGAAATTAAAGGCATAAGAGATCAAAGTAAAATTTGAAAGGCAAAACATGTAATATGGATTTAAAAAAAATTCATCCAATATCCCTAAAAAATATGCTCACATGGCTCTTGCATGAGCACTTATCATTCGAATTTAACTATAGTATGAGAGGATTACATTCAAACATGGGTTGAAGTTCGAAAATTTAATTGTTATAATTAGAAGACGAGAGAGCAAAGTAAAATTCGGATGAATGTTTGAGAGTGAAAAGTATAATTTATCTTAGTATTTGTAATCATATTTTGACGTATGGACCCCATTGGCGTGTTAGACGAGCACCATATCTCTTAGTGGGTCAGCAAAACTCAACATTTGGGTTCGAGTTTGAAATTCCCTACTTGTTATCCCCCCACACAAAATACTAAAAAAAATAAAAAATAAAAAATTGTGTTTTCTTAATTGAAGCAAGTTTAAGAATCAGATTAGTCTATCCCAGTTGGTTTTTTTATTTATTTTTTATTTTTTTCATTTTTTTTTTTTCAATTCCAAAAGTGTGAATTACTAAACTACAATTCATGTGCTATATTATGCTGTCAATACTCTATTAGCTTACAGAATTGCTACAGACCGTCATGACCCCCACGCACCTGTGAGAGAAACAGAGATAGAAAAAAAAAATATAAAAAAATATATAAAGAGTGGTCACCAATCAATTGGAGGTCTTTAGGGTCACCTACTTTGGGGGTCTCAAGTATATTTGATTAGCTTAATAGGTCCCATCACTTATATTGGTTACTAATACAGTGTTTACACATAAATTTTTTTTAAAAAATTCTCATCATAATATTATTGATCATGATGAATTATTAAGGGTTGACTCGTTGAGTATGTAATTTTATGGAATTGGCAATTATATATCTTGTCAATAGTAAATCATTGTTGCTGTAATTATTAAATTATTAGATTATAATTGTCCAAATTGATATAATTCTGGTAATATTTGTAATTTATTTTTTTATTGATTGGAAAAAGAAAAAAAAAAAAAAAAAAAAATCAATGTCAAGACATTTCGTAGACTTCATTGTAAAAAGTTTGCCTGTGCAACAAAATGGGCTGAGATTTTAAGCCCACTTAGGTTGTTAAATGAAGTCATGGGCTTCAATCTTTATATACCTTTTAACATAATATGTATATATTACATAAATATGAAAATAATGGTGAAAAAATTAATTTAAAAAAAAATGAAATTCACGCAAAAATTCTTTCGCTAAATTATATTTCATACACATCATACCTTCTGTCTATATATACAATAAAGAAGTAACAAAAATGAAGAAATCCCCTCATATAATCAATAATAATAATAAAATTTCTTTGTCATTATTAAAACAAAAATCCTTCATTTTTCTGAAAACAAAAACCTTGTCATGATATATCTTTCTTGTTCAGAATGAGAAGTAAAAAATAAAAAATTTAAGGAAAAATTACAAAAAAAATCCCAAGGTTTGATCTTTTAACAAAAGAAATTCTAAGTTTTTAATTTTATCATTTTAAACTCTAAATTTTTGATTTATTTTATCTGAACCATTTGTCTATTTTTGTTGAGTAAAATTGACAAAAAAATATGTATTTTACTCATTAAACTTAATGAGAATTGATATTTTAGACATTTTATGTATACCTATATTACGTTTAATGGCTAAAATATTATTTTTCGTTCAATTTTAGGTAACAAAAATAGACAAATGGTTTAGATTGAAAACAAATCAAAAGTTTAGAGTTTAAATTGATAAAATTAAAAACTTAGGGTTTATATTGTTATAAGGATTAAACTTCAGGGTTTTCTTTTCTTTTTAAATTTTTTTTTAATTATCCTAAAATTGAAATAAAAAATTATAATGTAAAAATTTGTAAAAGGCGTCACTTAAGTTTGAGGCTTTTGAGTTGAACTGGAACACAGTGATGAGGTTTGAATTCAGGCTTAACGTACATGACGTTCGTTTATCGATCATAAAAAATAAAAAATAAAAAAATAAAAAAATAAAAAAAATTAAAGGTAAATTACAAATATATCCCTGAGGTTTATTTAAAAACATGAATTATCCCTTCTAATTTGAAAAATTATAAATAATTCATTATCAGAATTTTTTATTTAACATAATTAATTGAAAAAATAAAATTCTTAACTGTTTTCATGTACAATAATAAAATTACTTGAATTATTAATTGAAATAAAATTTTGACATTATTAGAAATTGCTAATTGACATGATGCTTTATTAATAAATGGGGATGTAATTTTCAGAACCATAGTGAGTAATTCGTATTTTAAATAAATCACAAAAATTGTATTTGTAATTTATCCAAAAATAAAATAAAATAAAACCAATTAATTGGTTAGGAGACCAATGAAATGACTTAGTGGATTAGGTGCTCCTTTAGTAAGCCTGATGTTTAGATTTGAATCTTACCGCTAGGGTTATTAAATAAACCAAATTACTAGAAGTTAGTATTGAAGGTCCGCTTAAGGTCAAAAGGCACACCATCATACTAACAGGAAAAATTAAGACTCAAATAGAAAGTAAAAGAGAAGAAGAAATTGAATATGCTGCTTCTCACCATGTAACAGTTGAAGAAGATTCTAGTTCAGATTCGGAGGATGGTGATCTCCTATAAGCTCCTCTAGAACTTGAAGATAGGGGCAATCAGCTGTTGACGATTTGAAAAGCTCAATTTGGGAACTTTTGATGAACCTCAGCCAGTCTTTATGGGAACACTCTTAACGCTTAAGGAAGAAAAGGCATTTTTTGAACTACTCCTCGAATATAAAGATGTCTTCGCATGAACATACAAGCAGATGCTCAGTTTCAGTCCAAAAGTTACTATCCATCACCTTGGGATCAAACATAGTATTCGATTAGTAAAGCAAGCTCATCAATACATTAGACTTGAGCGCATCCTCAAAGTGGAAGAAGTCGTCAACAAGTTGATCGAAACTGGGTTCATACGTGAAGTGAAATACTTGATATGGATATCAAGCATGGTCCCGGTAGTGAAGAAGAATGGACAAATTAGAATATGTGTCGACTTTCAAAATTTGAACAAAACATGTCCCAATGATGATTTTCTGCTTCACATTACGGAATTAATAATAAACGCCACTACTGGACACGAGGTGTTATCCTTCATGGATGGGTGTTTAGGATACAACCAAATATGGATGGCACATGAGGATGAAGAGTTAACCATACTTCGTACCGCAAAAGGCATCTATTGTTATAAAGTAATGTCATTCAGACTCAAGAACTACGTCACCTATCAACGTACCATGCAAAAGATCTTCGACAACATGCTCCATAAATTTGTTAAGTGCTATGTTGATGATTTGGTAATCAAAACTAAAAAAAGGGAAGATCATTTAGAGAACCTTCATGCAGTGTTCAATCGGCTAAGAAAGTATGATTTAAAGATGAATCCACTTAAATGTGCATTTGGAGTCACATTTGGAAAGTTCATTGGCTTTATTGTTCGACATAAAGGCAATGAGGTTGATCAGTCGAAAATTGATGCTATACAAAATATTTCACCACCAAAAAACCTTAAGGAACTTAGAAGCCTCCATGATCACTTGGCATATATCCGCAGATTCATTTCAAACTTGACAGGACGTTGTCAACCTTTCAATCGACTAATGAAAAAGGATGCACCATTTGTTTGGGATCAAGCATGTCAAAATGCTTTCGAGAGTATTAAGAGATACTTGTTTCATCCACCAATATTAGGAGCTCATATTCAGGGGAAACCATTAATACTTTACATTGCTACTCAAGAAGAGTCTCCTGGAGCGATGCTTGCCCAAAATAACAAAGAAAATAAAGAGCAAGCACTTTATTACTTGAGTAGCAGATTAACTGAAAACGAACTCAAGTACTCACCCATTGAGAAGATGTGTTTGGCACCTGTTTTTGCCTCTCAAAAGTTGAGACATTATGTCCAAGCTCATATAGTGCATCTCATTGCAAGAGATGATCCAATAAAGTATGTCATGTCTAAGTTCATCCTCTCAAGATGCTTAGCGAGATGGTCCCTCATTTTTAATGAATTTGAGATAATTTAAGTGCCTAGAAAGACAACTTATTGCCATTTGTTGAAAATCCCCATAGATATCTAGGTCAACAATTTTAAGTACTGGAAACCAATGATTAAGTTGACCTAGATGTCTCTGGAGGGATTATGAAGTCAAGAAAGACAACTTATTTTCATATTTCCAGTACTCAACTCATCTTATTGAAAAATTTGAGGGGGTGGTACTCGAACATGTTCCAAGAAAAGAGAATCACATGGCTGATGCACTTGCTAATCTAGCAATTACACTAACATTGTTAGAAGGTAAACAAGTTAGTGTCCCTATATGCCAACGATAGGTATTGCCAAAATTGTTGGAATGTCACCTTGTAGAAACAAACGTGATTTTAGTACTAGCCATTGAAGTCGACGATTAGAGAATGCCAATTATAGACTACCTTGAACATGGGAAACTCCTTGATGATCCTTGCCATGAAACTAAAATAAGATGTCGAGCCCCTCAATTCATCTACTACCAGGAAACTTTATTTCGATGATCATTTAAAGGAGTTTTTCTTTTTTGCCTAGGGGATGACGAAGGTCAACAAGCCATGGAAGAAGCCTATTTCGGGATATGTGGAGCGCATCAGTTTGGTCCTAAATTTCATTTTCAAGGAAAAAGAATGGGTTATTATTGGCCTACAATGGTTAAAGATTGCTTAGATTACTCAAGAAGGTGTCAACCTTGCCAATTTCATGCAAACTTTATCCATCAACCACCAAAACCTTCACACCTGACAATCGCTTCTTGGCCATTTGATGCATGGGGTCTAGATGTAGTTGGCCTATTAACCACGTCTTCTGCAGGCCATTTATACATCTTGGTTGCCACAGATTACTTCTCCAAGTAGACTGAAGTCGTCCCACTTAAAGAAGTCAAGAAAGAAACTGTTGTTGACTTCATTGAATCCCACATAATTTATTGGTATGGTGTTTCTCGATACATCATCACCGATAACGGGAAGTATTGCTACAACAGTCTAAAGGATAAACTTTGTGAAATGTTTGGATTTAAGCAATGCAATTCTTCAATGTACAATGTACCTGCCAACGGACTTGTAGAAGCATTTAACAAAACTTTGGGTAGCCTATTGAAAAAGGTAGTTGCTAAATCAAAGAGGGATTGGCATGAAACAATTGAAGAAGCTCTCTGGGCATACTGTACAACTCATCATACCCCGACACAAGCCACCCCATATTCTCTTGTATATGGTGTCGAAGCAGTTCTTTCTTTGGAACAACAAATTCCTTTACTAAGAATAACTATACAGAAATGTCTCACTGATGATGAGAATGCAAAACTATGCCTTGTTAAGTTAGAAACATTGGATGAGAAGAGATTGGAAGCCTAACAAAAACTTAAGTGTTACCAAGCTTGACTCTTTAGAGCCTTCAATAAAAAGGTTATACCCAGATCTTTTCAACTTGGAGAATTGGTATTGGTTGTTCGAAGACCTATTATCACTACCCCCGAGTCAGCAACAAGTTCTTATCTAAGTGGGATGGTCCGTTACGTGGTGACTGAAGTCTACACTAACGGAGCATATAAGATTGTTGATGAAGAAGGTATAAGAATTGACCCAAGCAATGGCAAGTTCCTAAAGCGCTACTATCCATGAGAATGTAATGCTCCTAATCGCATGAGCATAAACTACATGATGCTCTTGACCCATATGAAATAAAGTTGTTAAAAAAAAAAAAAATTGTACTACTCCTGACCCACATGAGTATAAACTGTGAGCAAACACTTTATTCCTTAAGTAGCAGATTAATTGAAAACTAACTCAAGTACTCACCCATTGGGAAGATGTGTTTGGTTTGTTTTGCCTCTCAAAAGTTGAGACATTATTTCCAAGCTCATACCATGCATCTCATTGCAAGAGCCGACCCAATAAAGTATGTCATGTCTAAGCCCATCCTCTTAGGACGCTTAGTGAGATGGTCCCTCGTCTTTAATGAATTTGAGATAATTTACGTGACAAAAATTTGTAAACACAAACTTCATATTCTACAATTAAGACATGAAATAAATGTACAAATAATTAATTTTATTTGATTATAATAAACGAGTACAATCCTTTGTAGATTTGCTCTATTACAAAAGAACAGATCCTCTTATTTGATCTCCAAAATAACTGTAATCCAACAGTTGTAAAAGTTTGTTGTTAAACTAGATAAGTTAATGAATTTTTTCAAGTCTTCAAATGGAGAAACTTGGAGAAAAGAGGCTTGATTAAGGGCTTGAATGGCTTGATCTTGAACGAGCCTTGAAATGATCTCTTTGAAAAGAGAGACCAAATTTGTATTTGTAACTTGAAAGGTTTGGTACAAGTTTGAAGTGCTTGATAATCCCCCCATTTTAGGTTTAAAGAGCTTTAGAGAGAATTTTTAAGAAGAGAATTCGGCAAAGTCTTGAGATCGCTTAGGAGTTTACAAGACCTTTTGCCAAAAAAATGTGTCCCTATCCCCATAGTGAGAATCTCTATTTATAGGCATAAGAGAGAATGGTTAATTTTGGAAACTCAAAAATTGATTTTAATTTTTGAGAAAATATAAATTTATATCTTACTTTATGGAAATGATTTTCATTAAAATTTGAATTTAAATTTGAATTATTCCACCAGATTTGACAAAATATCTTCATGGCCCCCACACTTTTGGGTTGACCCAATTGTCAAAATAAGTTCATTTTTCTTTTGGTACGAACCATAATTTAAAATGGATTGAGGTCCATAATTTTAGTAAGACCCACATCTATTTAAAATTTTTCACTATCTTAATTTTGATTAATTAAGAAAAATTTATTTGTCTTGACTAATTAAATGGTGATTAAGACACGTAAAAATTTAAGTATCTACAAATTGCTCCCACTTCAAAACTCTAGCTTGATGCTTGCTTGCTAGTATCAAAGGTGAGGTTTGAAGTAGTTTGGTCATGTTCACGAGGTAAGGATTTAATTATGGAACAAATGTAAAGGCCAGCCATGCATTGTTTCCAAAATAAGGAAATGTGTGTGAACTTTTGAACGTAATTGAAGGAATTTTTTTTTTAGCATTGCGTGATTGGTCTTTGTAGACACCCCATTTTGACCTCCCTTAAAAACTTGGGCGCTTTGTTCCGAGTACTCGATGATGAAACGTTACACTGAGCAATCGTTCGAATATTCAGTAAGAGGAATTGGCTTTTGAGCTTCAAGAACCCTTTAAGCCTAAACCCTACACCCTTTTTTTTTTATTATCAAAACTACTTTTCATTTAGCCTGACCATCCAAACAACTACAGCCCAACAGATGGCCAGCATGCCAAATTTAATTGGCCGGCCGTCTTTCCTCATGGTCGGCCAGTCATGATTAACGATAGTAGATATTTTATAGTTGCCAGCTGTGCCCATGCCCATTCTTTGCACCAGCTATCCCTATACATATATTTTCGACGTGAAAAGATGAAATTCTATAAATAGAAGGCCTACCCTCAGGTTTTGGAGTTAAAAAAATTCATTCAAGAGCTTAATGAAATCCAAGCCATCTTCTCTACCCTCTCAATTATAGATACATGATAGCTATACTTTTGGAGCTCAAACTTAAAGCTTCTTATCGAGATTTTGAGCCTACTTTCAAAGCCTTGATAATGCTTTGAATCAAGTTTGTTTAGCTAAGAGCATCCTCTCTTCAAGAGGTACAAGCTTTGGCCATCTTCTCCTTTGTTTATCCTACTCTTTTCCATTCCTTTTTACTCTGTTTATACACTGTTTTGGGCTGTTTTCAAGGGCTGAAAATATGTGATTTAAAGTTCCAAAGGTGGAGGGGCTAGCCACCCTTTTTTGGCTTGCTTACTAGGCTTGTTTCCTCCTATTTTTGTTCAAGTTTTCTACCATTTTCCAAATAATTTTCAGCATTGTGTTGTGCTATTTAGGGACTATTTTAAGTGTTTATTTAATTTATGCTTTGACTATTATCTTTGTGTTATTGTAAGTCCTCATGGATTGGTGTATAGGCCATAGCTTCCGATCCATTTGAGTTGATAATATTTTTTTGCACTTTTTTATTGTGATAACCCTGCCTCGTATTATGCTAATTGATCTTCATTATGAATATAATTATGTGTTTGATATGATTTTGAGTGCCATTTATATGAATACATGTGGTTTTGAATTCCTATATGTTTACCGTAGGAAAATCTGTTTGACTTTCTGCTTTGGAATTTAAATTGAAGGCCTTATCGGCCATAGAAACCGAAATTGACTACTTTTTTGTGGTTGGCGTAATTTTTAGAGCCTATGGTAAAATTTAATTGAAAATTAATTCGGATCAGATTAATTAGATTAAATTAATGAAATAGTGCTCAATTAATTAGTACTAATGAAATGTGCTTAAGGGAGCTTATATAAAGGGGGCATTATATACTCACATTCACTTGTTTGAGATCAAAATCAGATTTTACACTTCACAGAGAGAGAGAGGGTTGGTTAGAAAGAGAGAGGGTGAGGGAAATTGAAGATTGTGCAAGAAACTTGAATAATTTGAAGACCAACTCAAGAATTAACCATAATTTGAAGGAATTGAAGCTCTTAGGTGACTAATCAACCCTTAATTTATGAGTTAAGTATGTAATTTTGTGAATTTAAGTGGTATGGTAGCTCATGGCAAAGGTTGAGTTGAATATGAAGTTAGAATGCACATGCATGCATGAAATTACTATGAATCACCGTGAATTGCCACGAAATTGCATAAGCTAGCATGAATAATGTTGAACATGGAGAATTGGGCACCAATCTTCACATGCATGCATAATTTTCATGGGTTTCATAATAATAAGTGTCATTTGTAAGATATGAAATAGAAATGAAGTAAAAAATTGACATGCATGTTTGATTATTGAAGATATGGAGCTTATACGAGGTTTGAATGCATGAGTTTTGATTACACAAAAGAAATGTTGAATGATTTGAGAATGTGACCATGATTTTGAATAATTGGCCTCATATTGCTTACATCCTCATGTTATATATTGTGTCTCCACGTTTTGGACCAAAAACATGAAAGTTGGGCCTTTGAACATCAAGGTTACACTTAAAGAACAATTCTGGAAAACCCAGAAATTGTCATGCTCGCTCGAGCGGGGAAAGCGCCGCTCGAGCGTGAAATGCGAGCTCCCAGAATATTTTTGCAGATATTGATGTCCGCTTGAGTGGGTAAATTCACGCTTGAGCGGGGAGCTATGTAGAGTGACTTTCAGTTCGAGCGTCCGAATTCACGCTCGAGCGTAAAAATGAGGCAACTAGTACTTTTGTAGACCATGAGGGTCCGCTCGAGCTGCGGAACCCACGCTTGAGCGGGGACCCCTGTTTCAGAAATTTTGTAAAAGTGTTCTGTGTTTCATTTTTCGCTCTCTCTCACTTCTAAGTACTCTTACACATGCATTGAGCATTATGAATGAATTAAAAGGATAAGAAAGAAGCCTACGAGGGATGTATGAATTAAGAACGGATCGAATCGTTTGTGACCCATATGTGTTATGTAATGTGTAGGGTCGAGCTCAAGGGTGAATCCACCGGTAGAACACTGTGAGTAATATCTTAGCAAAGATATTTTGAAGTATGTTATTTGTCCAATTGCTTATTTCCTTATAAGTCTTATAAGTTTGTTAATTTGAATTGAGGACAAATGTTTACTATGCCATATGGTTGGGCCAAAGGCCGTTGGATACAATTGAATGGGCCAAAGGCCGTATGACATGAATGAATGGGCCAAAGGCCGTATAACATGAATGAATGGGCCAAAGGCCGTTTGACGCGAATGAATGGGCCAAAGGCCGTTTGATGCGAATGATTGGGTCGAAGGCCATCGGACAGGAACGATTGGGCCAAAGGCCATCGGATATGAATGAATTGGGCTCGAGGCCGTTTGATGTGTTTGGAACCGCAATCACTTGACCTATATGTATATATATATATATACTAAATAGAAATACGAATTGGGCCCAAGGCCGTCTGATGTATATTGTTCTAAGTACCGTTCGTGTATCTTCTTTATTTGATATTATTCACTGGGCTTTCGCTCACGCTCATTCATGTGTTTGTAGGTGAGCCAAGGGAGGTCCAAACCCAGCCTCAATAAAGTTTGTGTGAAACAGTCAAGGTTTTGAAAAGTCAGCCCATACGTCTCACGCACGAGACTTGTTTTTGCCCTTTTGTTATTTTGTTATATTTTGTCATGTTGGCGAGAACTTTGGATTACGGTTGTAAATAGTTTTGGTTGTTGACCATGACTTGAATGATCTTGTTGTGTAAAGCTCATATGTTAACTTTCCTTGATGTGAGTTATTAATGTATGTTTGTGAAATGTTATGATGTGCCATGTAAGCACGGCTCTATGGACAAAAGTTTTAAATTTGCTTCCGTTTGGCCCCTTTACTTTGATGAGATATGTCTTGTTTGGTTTGAGGCCGCAGGTAATCCCTTGATTACTAGCCGGTTATGTCCTTAACCCATAGGGGCAGGTTTTGGGTCATGACATTTGTAGCTTTCACGCATATTCATACCATTGTAATCACCCACTTTCCATTAGCACTCTGCAATCTCCCTCATTTCTGTGTTTATTTTGATAGAGAGTTGTATTTAATAAAAGATTGTTGTTTAAAGCATAAGAAAGAGACCTTTCATGCTAAATGGTTTAATCTCCTCGGAGGTCATTACTAGGACATTACATCTCTCTTATGCTAAGCACAATCTCTTGTTTGATGCCTCTCTTTATCACCGGTACATTACATCTAAGGGACTAATTTTCTAGTTAGACCCTTGGAAATCACAAAGAAAAGTTTCATTATAGCTTATTATCAAGGTTGGGTTTAGAGTCCTTATCGCTCATTTTGGGTTTGATTAGTCATTACCGCTTTCTTTGAGTTTGACTAATCATTATTGCTCATTTCGGATTTGACTTAAGAATTCATTATCACTTGTAAATGAGTTTGATTCTTTCTTTGTAATTTTTCCCATAGAAAAGTGCTTGAAAAGCTCATTTCTTGGGTTAAGTCGTGCATGCTATTCCTTATTGCTTTTGGACTTAGTGGATGTAATCATCACCTTTGGACAAAAATTAAGAAAAGATACGAAATGGAAAGGTAATGTAAAAGGGGCTAATAAAATTGGAGTAAAAAGAGGTAAAAAAAATGTAATAAAATTGGGTTAGGTTCACTCGAATGTTATATTGAACCTATTGCGTCTTGAATCATTACATACTCTTTAGTAATTCTTAATGGTTTATAAAGTAATGTCTACCCCTTCCCTTGAGGTAAATCTACGATAAAGGGGAGGTGTTGTTTGTCTTTCGTTTCATTTTTTGAGCTTTTGTCCTATTAGTTCTAAGATCATCACGCTACAAATTTGCGATAATTGATGATTTATGAATCGAATCTACGCCTCTCTTGATCATCTTCATGACAGGGAAGGGTAAAGAGGATAAACATCTTCAGAAACACTCTATTTTTGCTCTGTTTTAACTCTATAGCAGCAGGGTATCCTCCGGAAGCAGTGGCCGGTCATCTACCATTTTGTATGGCTGACCACTTTTCAAGGCCGACCAGCCGCCCATTTGTACAGGTAGTGGCATTTTTATAGTAGAATAGAGCAGAATCTGAGGCCAAAACAAAATAATTTTCTAACTGCAAACAGAGCAGATTCTAGTAGCAAATAGAGAGGTTTTCGGAGGATGTTCTCGGTTATGCGCATGTGGTTCTTCGTCTCCCATTCGAGTCCATTAGCTTGTAGCCTTTAGATTAATTTGTATGTTGTAATTAATTAGTTGCTTTCGTTTCATTCGGACTTGTAATAATTAATTAGTGTAGTTAATTCATTTTGAGTTTGTAATAATTAGTTTAATTAGGACATTCATTCGAACCCTCTTGTGCCAGGGCTAATTTGTAACACTTGTAATATTTTGTATGTTTTCCAGCCCTCATTTCTTTCTTCCTTTTATTTATATGCTTACCATGGTAGCATCATATTTTTCGTCTCATATTATTGCCATGTGTTGCATCTATTTTTGTATGCATTGGGTTTGGTTCATCATTCTAACATTGTTATCATTTTTTACTTTCTTGAATACGTACATTGTCGTATGCTTTGAGTCGATCCATATGACATATTAAAATAAACCGAGCCTAATAGTTGCATTTTGTATGCGTTGCATTAGTCACTTGCATATTATAACATGCATTTTTCTAATCATTTTCTTCTCTTTGGCTCGCCTCGGATGAGTTCTGGGTAAGCATTTTTTGCTTTAGCATATCACATATGTGTTTGTGTTTCCATATCAAGCATATTACCATAAGGTTAAGTGCTTATTTGAAATAACTGTTTAGATTCCTGTGGATGAAGACTATTTTGCTTAAGTTGGGATGATGTTGAGTAATGTACATATGAGCTTACTTTTTTAAGTAGCACGCATTCAAAACTCTTTTCAAACAAACATAAAATCAAAGCATTTCAAAGTGGGTGACGTAGTCTATACTTGTGTGCCTCACATAGTAAAGTTAGCATTAACAATCAAAACAAGAGTATATAGTGTTGATAAGAATCACATCATGATTAGTAGAGGCCGATCTTTGATCGGGTGAGTGGGGTGCTCAATTCATGACCTTCCCCTTTCATACCTAAGTTCCTGAGCCAATACACTTTGGTTATGACGGACAAGTGGCCTTTTGTACGAGTCACGAGTTTTCTAAATTTCCTAAAAATATTTAGGTGGCGAACTCTGAAATCTGATAATGTAGTCCAAATCTAGCATCTCTGATGATAAATGGATTTTCTAAAGATTTGCCGAATTTGAACTCTCATTTGTGTTTTTTCTATTTCACATTGCACTTGTGAAACCAGATTTAGAATCACGGGAGTCCGAACTGTAGGGCTATCGTATCCGAGGAGACTAAACCCCTTCGAGTACAGTCTTTTCCCTCATATATGAAAGGTAATAACAAGAATTGTAGCTAGGGTTTTAACTTTTTCTTGTGCCACCCATACGCATAACTTCTCTCCATTTAATTATATATATAAATGATAAGAGATTGCTTTGAGCTTTGCTATTTTTGTACTGCTGTTCTGCTCCATTGACCTAGAAGTCACGTTAGTAAGCATAGTGGGAGGTTGTGGAGTCATTAATTGAGCCCTGACAAGGTGAGATTTCATTATGTATTTATGTACACAATACTCATTTTATATGAGTATGATTCCACTACATCATTAGTTTTTTTGTTTGATAGGTGTGCATGATGTCACCTTGGTGTGATGTCATCATTAAGACTCCTTGTGCTTTTGTCTTTTCTTTACTTGTTTGTTGTATGTACAAGTCTGTGCATAATAAATTTATGCACCAACTATTACACATGAATTGATGGCATGTATATATAAACTATTTTATACTTACATCTTTGCACCAAATTATTTTGACAAAGTTTTTTTTTTTAATCTCTTACTGTTTGTACAGTGAAATCTAAAGATATTTTTTTCCTTCTTACTTCTTTGTGCTTTCCAAATGATTAGGTAAACCTTATTTGGTAACCAATTCCACCACCACCCATTTACCTTAGTTGGTTAGTTTGACCTTTTATAGGGAGATGCCCTTATTGGCCATAGGCGATTAGTTTGACTTATGTGGGAGAATGCACATATTGAGCTAGCCGCCTAAATATTGGGCTAGTGAAACAGACACTTTCACTATCACCCTTCGACCATGGGTAGTTAGTTTGACTTATGTAGGAGAATGCGCCTATTAAGCAAGCCGTCTGGATATTGGGCTAGTGAAGTAAACATTTGCACCACCACCTTTCAACCATAGACAGTTGGTTTGACATATGTGAGAGAATATGCCTATTGAGCTAGCTGCCTGGATATTGAGCTAGTGAAGTAGACACTTCCACCGCCACTCATTCGACCACAGGTGGTTAGTTTGACTTGTGTAGGAGAATGTGCCTATTAAGCTAGCCGCTTGGATATTGGGCTAATGAAGTAGACACTTCCACCATCACTCATTCGACTATAGGTAGTTAGTTTGACTTATGTAGGGGAATGCGCTTATTGAGCTAGCCGCTTGAATATTGGGCTAATGAAGTAGACACTTCCACCATCACTCATTCGACTATAGGTAGTTAGTTTGATTTATGTAGGGGAATGCGCTTATTGAGCTAGCCGCTTGAATATTGGGCTAGTGAAGTAGACACTTCCACCACCACTTATTCGACCTTAGGTAGTTAGTTTGATTGATGTGGGGAAATGCGCCTATTTGACTAGCGGCCTGGATATTAGGCTAGTGAAGTAGATGCTTCCACCACCACTCAGTCAACCCCAGGTGGTTAGTTTGACTTATGTAGGGGAATGTGCCTATCGAGCTAGCCACCTGAATATTGGGCTAGTGAAGTAGACACTTCCACCACCACCTTTCGACCCTTGATGGTTAGTTTGACTTATGTGGATAGAATGTGCTTATTGAGCTAGCCGCTTGAATATTGGGCTAGTGAATTAGACATTTCCACCACCACCACCTTTTGACCCTAGGTGGTTAGTTTGAATTTTATCATGATCATATATCATATATGTCTCTCCACAACACATGCATGCTTTGTTTATATCTTCTCTTAGTTATTTATTTGTTTGTTTATTTGTTTGGCTTTGTCACTCAGTGATGGTGTACTTTAAGAGTTTCAATAAGGGATGCTTGACCATTCTTGAGGACTCTAGTGATGCTATTGAGGAGGGAATTACTCTTCCGATTCATCATTCTTTCCTTGGTGCTTAGGGCTTAAACCTCGAGTCAGTTGATGGTTCTTTTCATTTGACACAATGGGCTCATGAGACTTCATGTCAACTGGTTGCAAGCTAGTCGCACTCTAGGATTTTATTATTAAAGTCATCTAATCATGAGAAAATCGAGGATCTTAGCTCATTTCCTATCCTTGGGCATGCGGTCCAGGCCTAGAAAGTGGCATGAGGCACTATTTTCAAGGCCATAGTAGAACCTTCTTTTTGTGAAGGATATTGGGAGTGGTTGGAGGATGTACTAGGGCAACATCGTGAGGTACTACAGCTTGCGAGCATTTATGATGCAATTTATTTCTCATTGTTCTCGTATGACCGACTACATAGTGTTATGCGTGCCTTTTGTGAGCTTTGGTGTCCGTCCACTAATACCCTTCACACTTTCATAGGCGAAATGTTTATCTCGCTATGGGATTTGCGTAAGCTTGGTGGACTTCTTATCAGGGGTGCAATATTTGATGAAGTGGTGCCAAATGCCCAAGAGTTGGCCGGCAATATGAGGAACAAGAATTTCCTTCTTCTTATCAGTTGCAGTTATTTATTCTTTGTTTACCATTGACTTTGTAAAGAGTCAAAGAAAAATGTTGTGAGGATTACTAGCTAGATAACATTTTGGTTTAAAAGGGAAGTTAGGTATCATAAATCAACCAAGAGGGCTTCAAGGAACAAGACTCAACGTCCTAAGGATACTAGCAATCCTTCTGGTATTATTAACACAACTCGGTCTCAAACTGTGCAAGGAGATAAAGTCTTCAGTGACTTGAAAATTACTAGTGCAACAAAGGGTGAAACTTATTTGTCAGCCTTTCTTGTTTGTTGGTTGTGAAAATTTATTCTACCCCATTGGGATAGTTACTTGATTAGACCTGGGGTATTTAAGGTTGTTAGTATGACGGCTCGTGGTCATTCTTTCAGCCTTACCATTCTTGTACTTGCTAGTATCTACAAATGAATGAATAAATCGTTTCTTTTTCTAATCCTGGAAAGCGTGACACCATCTTCCCAGTCAATTATGTTTATGCTTGGTTAGCAGAGTATTTCAAGACACATTTTAGTATTGATTCTACTTTGAAACCTCGGATGGCGAGATATACTAGTGAAAGGATGACCAAACATTTTGAGGAATCAGAGTCCTATGACTTATTTAAATCGTGCAAAGATATGATTTTGCATCGTTTAGCATATAGTGAGGGTAATCCCAAGGAATTTGTTGATGATGGTCATCTTTCTAACTCAGATTTGGAGTACTTCATCAAAATCTACTCGAGCTATTTGACTTTGCGAAATTCGTCCACTACAGCCATTGAATTATACAGTCCTCACAGGTTTAGCAGCCAATTTGGTTTTGTTCAAGCCATTATGGATAAACTTAAGGTTCATCTTCGGGATAGTAGTTTACAGAACATTGTTCAGCATTGGGATTCTTGTGTTCATGATGATACTCATTCTGTAGGAGTGGTGGTCTTAATTTTATGTAGGTTATTTCTCCAACAAAGAAGATTCTATCCCAAGGAGTAAACACTCGACTTCACCGAATCAAAAGATGGTTAAAGCAAAGAAAAATGCCATTGTGTAGACACCCCATTTTTGACTGACCTCAAGACTTAGACGTCATTGTTTGGGCACTCGATGATTGTGCTTGTTTGTGCTTGGATGAATACAAGTGTAGACACCCCATTTTTGACCATCCTTAAGACTTGGACGCCACTGATTGGTTACTTGGTGATGAGGTGTGTAGTGCAAAGGTTCAATTTCTTCGACAAGGAGAGAGTCAAATCCCAACCTTACACCCAATTTTTGGACTAAAACTATTTTGACCAAAGATTTTAGACCTTAAAACCCTCTCTTTCAAAATATTTTTGAAATAAAGTTCCTACGATGTTCCAACGCTCGCATTTTGTTAAATGTTGCGCTTTTCGGTAAACCAGGTAAGGGCAAGTGGAAATGAATGAAAAAGAGGTTAACTCTTTGAAAAGTCTTTCAAAACATCTTGGTTAGAGGTTTGGAGTTAAAGAAAATAGGAGAGGAGAGAAGAAAGCAAGTTGGGGAAGAAGTTGGGCCTGAATTATTAAGAGAGAGACGAGCAGTCCTCTCTAAATCGGGCCTATCCACTTGTATACTTGGATTTCAGCTATGAGGCTAGTACTGTTGGAAAGAAGACTTCTGGGGCTTCATTTTACACTCAATAATCTCCTAAAGCCGAGTCCGGATGGGGGAGATATGGTTGGTTGAAGTTAGGCATCAATCCAATCAAGCCGGAAATGAGCAGTCTTCACTAAAAGAGGGATATCTCTTATCACACTTGGAATTTTGAGGTGATGCTGCCACCACTGGAAATTTTACTTCCAGGGCTTCATTTTAGACACAAGGATCACCTGCAAAGGCGTCTAGATGAAGGAGTTATGCTCATTTGAAGTCGGACCTGCAGAGCAGAATTTGCAGTCAGCCACAGAAGTGGCCGGTCGGCCAACAAAGTAGCAGGTCGGCCAAAAAGATGGCCGGTCGGCCAGAAATGACCCAAACTCAGATTTTTTGAAGATCTTTTCCCTCCAGCTGTTCCACACAAGCTCCAGCTGTCCCAATTCAGATATTTCGACCCAAGCTATTATTTTGAGGAGAACATTTTTAGCAAGTTTGGGAGCTTCTCACACTAAAATCCCTCTCTCTCTACAAAATTTTCAGAGCTAAATCTCTGCCTCTCTCTCTAGAGTTCACTCTCTCTTGCCCTTTTGTGCATGAAAGCTTAGATACATCATACTTTTGCATACACATCCTTGTTCAACTTGACCACCATTGGGCTGAGATTCCTTGGGACTTTGTTTGAGCTCCAAAAGGTGGTTTTGGCTGGTTTTGCTGATGTGCTTTAAGGGTAAGCACTTCTCCCTTTCAAGCTTGTTTTTGCACACTTGCTTTTATCCCCCTTTTCCCATTGTTTTGTACTATTTTGGGGCTGGTTTTGAACCATAAAAAACTCTGATTTTGAGGTTCTAAAATGGTGGTTTAAGCCTTGTTTGGCTAGGGGGTGTTTCCTCCATTTCGCTCCTTGGCTTGTAAGGCCTTTTGAGCTATCTTTCAAGCTTTTCAAACAACTTCCTTTTGGCCTTAAAACTAATGAATTCCAGAGGAATTTCAGTGGTAGAAAACTTGTTTTGAGGTCCCAAATAGGAAGGGGTGGCCTCCCCTCTTTGTCTCTCCATGCTGTGCCTTGTTAGCACTATAAAGTAGCATGTTTTTGTGACTTGTCTTAGCTTAGTTTGAGCATGTTTTTGGCTATATTTTAACATGTTTAAACTCTGTTTTTGGCTGGTTTGGTCACTCATTGCTTGCATCTTGCACTTGTAGTGTAAACTTGCTCACTAGCCTAGTGTACTTGATGGTTTAGCCTATTAATCTAGCATGTGTATGCTCCACTCCAGCATGCTTTTTTGGCTTTGATTTAGCATGCTTTAGGACTATTTTGAATGGTCTTGGCCTTTTGTGGCTTGTATTGCATAGCTATAGTGCAAGTGCCTTAACTAGCTTTGAGTTTTAAGGCCTCCAACATGCTTTGCTTAGGTTGTTTGCATGCCATAGCATCGTTTTGTACGTAATTTCAGAGCATATATCACTGTCACACTCTCACATATATCACTCTTTAAATGCTTTTGAGAGTTGTGCCTTATGCCTTGCTTGCGAGCCAACAAGAGAGCATGTTTTTCGTGTCTTTTGTGCTTCAATTCCAGCATGTTTAGGCCACTGATTTGGTGTGTTTTAACTCTGTCTAGAGTTGGTTTGGTTGTTTGAGTTTTGTTTTGCATGCTTCTAGTGTAATACACATCACTAGCTTTGACGCCTTTGCCTTAAACATGTTGTACATGAGTTGTTTACATGATTTTGAGCCACTTAGCATGTTATTTCAGTGCTGAAATATGTGTCATAGCACTCCATTGTTTCAATCTTTCATTCACTTTGAAAGTGGTCTTAAGCCCTTTGTTGGCTTGAGCATGGAATTGAGACTCTCATGCCTAATGGTTTTAATCATCCCTTGAGGATTTCTACTAACCAAAAGCACAAGGCTTCTTTCATGCTTAAGGTGCTTGTGGCTTAGGCCATCTTTTCCATTAGAGGACTTACACATTGAACTTAACCGGTTAATGGACTAATTGGTAAGTTAAAATGAGTAAACAAGAAATGAACAAAGTAAAACATGTGAAAGATAAGCATGTTGTTTGCATTGCATTGTGTTTGGATCGGACGTTAATCCAAACACAAGAAATGTGAGACATTTCATACTCAAAGTGATGAAACGTGTCACATTTCTTAGTCGCCATCCCCCTTGATTGTGCATGATAGGGTGGAGGCCTCTTTGAGTCTTACTTGTGCATTCACTAACATTGTGCAAGCTTGACTCTTTGGCCATCATGCATTGAGATGCGTGATTGGTGGCTTGAGAGCCGAGTACTACGCTCCTTTGAGCTTGAGAAATGATAAGGAGAGTAGTTGAACACACATTTCCTTGCAAATACACTGCCATGCCTCTGTTTGTGCTCTGTTACAGCAAAAGGAGAAATTTCAAGAATAAGTGGCCGACCGGCCACATGTTCTAGCCGACCGGCCACCATGCCAGCTGACCGACCATCAATGTTGGCCGAGGGCCACCATTTCTAGCCGACCATGCCTCAGAATGTTCCTAGGGTTAAACAGAAGCAATCTAGAAGTTGGCACAATTTTCAGAAGTCCAAAAGAGTGCAAACAGAGGCATTCAGAGGCAAGGTAGTGGATTTCCGAGAGGACGCGATCGAGCATGCATGCTTCTTTCGTCTGCAAGGCTGTTTTATCGCTTTATTAGCTAATTGTAGTTAATTACATGTACTGTAATTAATTTAGCTTAATTCATTTTGTAATATTCTAATTAGCTTAGATTAGCTAATTGATTAATTTGGTTTGTAACTAATTAGCTTAGATTAACTAGTTATTCGACTGTGTTGTAATTAATTAGCTAGAATAGTTAGTTAATTAGCGTAGCTAGTTAGCTCTCTTTCATTCGGACCCTCCGTCACGAGGGCAAATGTTGTAATAAGTGTGCGCGTGTGTGTGAATGTCTTCTAACCCCCACTTCTTTCTCCCTTTTACTTATCTGCTTACGATGGTTAGTTTAGGGCATATTTTGATTAGCATACCTTTTGCTTGCATGCGTGCATCATTCATTTGTCTTGCATGTACCAGGCTCAGCGTATTATTCAAACTGCATTGTATTTCAATACCTATTTGAATACATGTATCAAATGTCGCATTCATATGTCATGATTAGGTACCCGAGCCTATTTAGTTGTATTTTTGCATGTGTTGCATTAGACATTTTAACATAGTTAGGATCATGCATGATTACTAACTAGTTCTCTGTTTTGGCTTGGAGTACACTGTAAGTGTTTACGCTTTAGCATACTTGCATATGTGTGAGTGTTGCCATGATAGCATGCTTGCCATGAGGCTATTTGCTTAAGTGATTAACGGCATGAATGCCCGTGGATGAAGGCTTCATTACTTGAATTGGAACAATTCATCAAAATGTGAGTTTTAAGCCCACTTGAGGGTGGCAAATCATGTTGTTTCAAGCCCACCTTGTTTGGTGGCAAATCTGCGTTTTAGTCTACTTGCGAGTAGCATCTTCAAACCATTTTTGAAAAAAACAAACATGAGATGTTTTGTTCCAAATCGAGCGATTTAGTCTATACTTGTGTGTTGTGCGCATCACATAGTAAGTTAGCTAATAATCAAACAAGAACACATGAGGTTTATAAAACAACATATCATGCTTAGTAGAGGTTGATCCTTTGATCGGGCGAGTGGGGGTGCTCATTTCAGGACTGTAGACACCCCATTTTTGACCGACCTTAAGACTCAGACGTCACCGATTGAGCGCTTGGTGATGTTGCATGATGTGCTCGTTCAGAAGTTTCAGAGTCGCGGCCGTGAACCCTGCCTCCAGACTTCCGAACCCTCTTTTGTACTTTGCCTCGGTTTGCGAACCAGGCTCGATTTTCTTTGTTTCCTTTCCTGAGGGGAGGGAGAGGTCCCGTAGACCATCTCTCAATGTCCGTAGGCTACATTTGGTGGCCGTAGGCCATTTTTCCCATTTCGGAGTCCGGTTCCCGGTTTTCGGAGCCGTCAGGCCGTGTGCCTCGGTTCGGGACCGCTTAACCATCTCCTATTGCTTCGGTTTTTGGCATACTTCCTATTTTCTCCCTTTTGAGGGACACTGGGGTCTGAGAAACCCACTTCGTGGCCGAATGCCACTTTCGGTGCTTAACAGCCCATTTTCGGGACCCCGAACTGCGTGTTTTGGCTCCGGAACTTTCATTTTGCAACGGTTTTCGTTCGTTTTTGGCAGGTACCTCTGTTTTATCACCGGGGAGGTCACTGAAGGGTGGGAGGCCAGCAGTTGTTGCAGCAACCAGTTATGCGTCCTCCGACGCCCTCCGGCGCTCGTTTTTCGCACTTCCGGGCTAATGTTGAATACCTTGGACCCATTTTCTCCAACTTTGAACCACATATCTGTGATGTACACACTTGGGAGGCCCCTAAAAGTTCATGGCCGGCCATTAATTCAACTTGACCCTTTTGACCCTCTACTTCCGGGCTAATGTTGAACCCTTTGGACCTTTTTTCTTGAACTTTAAACCACATATCTGTGATGTACACACATGAGAGGACCCTAAAAAGAGGTGGCCGGCCAGTAATTCAAATTGACCCTTTTGAACCCCTCTTTCCGAGCTAATGTTGAACCCCTTGGACCCACTTTCTTGGACTTTTAACCACATGGTTGTGTTGCACACACATAGGAGTACCCCACCAGTTGGTGGCCGGCCAGAAAATATGATTGAACCTTTTGACCCCTAGCCGGCCGGCTAGGGGGTGTGGCCGGCCGGCCACCTGCAACAAAAGTACCAGGCCGGCCTGCTTCCTTGCACTGTACACTTTACAGCTGTGGAGCTGTTTCCCCCAGACAAGATCTTTATCTGGGGGATATTTCGTGGGGGAATTTTACTCTCCTTTTCCCTCACCTTTACACCCCTTCTTTGGCCTATATAGCAAGCAAGCCTTGTAGTATTTTGGGGTTAGAAAAATTCTCCTTCAAGCTTCCATAGCCAACTCCATCTTCATCCTTCTCAATTCTTGAAAAAACCCTAAGTCCCTAACCATCATTCCTTCTACACCACCAAGCTCTACCACCACCACCTCATTTCCAGCAACAAGGAAGGTTTCTCAAAGGCTAAAGAAGCTGCAAATTCATCCAAGAAGCAACAAAAGTTTGAGTCTTCAAGGGTGAGTAACACTTTTACCCTTTTGACCCTTTTTCTTGATCTATTTGTAAGTCTTCTATGCTTTTTGTTTCAAGCTCCGGCCCTAACTGAAAAGGGCCCTATTTTGAGCTCATCTTCACTTTTCATTAAGGGCTCAACCCTGTTTGAGCCCTCCATAATACACTTGCTTCATTGATCCTCTTATATGTCATGATTTTGCATGCTATTTTTGGCCCATGAGAAATCTGTTTTTGAGCATGTTGTAAACTGATATTAGGCTCATTTTGAGCCTCTCTTCAACATTGGAGAAGGGCTCAACATTGTTTGGTGCCTCCATGTGTCACTTATAGTTATATCCCTTATTTGGCTCCATTTTTGCATAAATTGGCAACCCCCTTTACTTCTGTTTTTGGACCTTGGTCCGAACTGAAAGTGGCCTTATTTTGGCCTATACTTCATGTTTCATTAACATTTTTTTTCTGTTTGATGATTATTTTGTATACTTCATGTTATAGCCATTTTTGAGCCTTATTTTGCATCACATTTTTATCATGTTTGTATACTGATTTTGAGGCTTCCATATACTGTAAATATTCATATTTTTGGTCACTCTTCAGTGTTGTAGAAGGAAATTTTTCAGTTTGGGTTTTTCTCATATCACTTGCTTCATTACCCCTCTTTTGGCCCCTATTCTTGCATGCCATTTTTGCCATACCTATGCTTGCTGTTTGGCCATGTTTATAACTGTGAAAGTGCATTTTTTGGGACTGTCTAGCTTCTGTCTTTGCATTGCATGTCCATGTTGTGCATGTTTGGCATAGCTATAGGCCATTTCGGGTGCCTAAATTCGCATTTCGGGACAATTCCTTGCATTTCATGTCATTTCGCCTCATTTCGGGACTGTTTTTCCCCATATTTTAGTGCTGGAATTCCATTAGAATGTTTTCCATCCTTTTTCATGTCATTTCATCGCATTTTATCGCCGCCTCGGTTTGCGTGCCCGTGTGCACGCATTTCGAGGCACTCCATTTTCATTCACCGGCATCCGATGTGAGTGTGGCTGAGGCTCACTCATATTGGTATAAGCCCATTTGTCATTTCCATGTCATTACATCGCATTCTGTCACCGCCTCGGTTTGCGTGCCCGTGTGCACGCATTTCGAGGCACTCCATTTTCATTCACCGGCATCCTATGTGAGTGTGGCTGAGGCTCACTCATGTTGGTATAAGCCCATTTGTCATTTCCATGTCATTTCATCACATTTTATCATTGCCTCGGTTTGCGTGCCCGTGTGCACGCATTTCGAGGCACTCCTTTTTTTATCCGCCGGCATCCTATGTGAGTGTGGCTGAGGCTCACTCATGTTGGTATAAGCCCATTTGTCATTTCCATGTCATTTCATCACATTTTATCATCGCCTCGATTTGCGTGCCCGTGCGCACGCATTTCGAGGCACTCCATTTTTTTATCTACCGGCATCCTATGTGAGTGTGGCTGAGGCTCACTCATGTTGGTATAAGCCCATTTGTCATTTCCATGTCATTACATCACATTTTTATCATCGCCTCGGTTTGCGTGCCCGTGTGCACGCATTTCGAGGCATCTCATTTTCATTGCATCTGTCATCGCCTCGGTTTGCATGCTCGTGTGCACGCACTTCGAAGCATCTCATTTTCATTACATTCTGTCATTGCCTCGGTTTGCGTGCCCGTGTGCACGTACTTCGAGGTATCTCATTTTCATTACATTCTGTCATTTTCTCGGTTTGCGTGCCCGTGTGCACGCATTTCGAGGCATATCATTTCCACAGCATTGTGTATGTTAGGATTGTATCTTAATTGCATTTCATGCATGTCATGCATATTGCATCGTGTCCGGAATAGGAGTTAGCCCGGGCACGGGAAACGAGGTACATTTCGTACTTCGAGTGACGGAATGTGTCTCAATTCCCCAGTCACCGACACTCCGGATTATCCATGATGGAGTTAGGTTTTAGCTGTAGTTTCATGTGCATTCATCCTATATTGAGTTGTGCATTTCGATTCCTCGGCCATCATGCCTCGGTATGCGTGATTGGTGGCACGAGGATCGAGACATGCATATATCTGTGTAAATACATTGCTATGCCCCTTTCCTGCTCTCTGTTGCAACAAAACGAAGAATCAGCAATCTTTTGGGGCTTGGCACGCATTTCGAGAACAGGTGTAAACAGAGGCTAATTGGGGCATTCCGGTGGATTTCCGCGCAAGACAACCCGGATATGTATCATCTATCAGAAGCAAGGCAGTCCCTGGCTTGCACGCCCGTTTTATTTGCTTTCTTAGTTAATTCATTAATTAATTAGAATTTTGTAATATTTCGGACTGTAATATTTGGACTGTATATTTATTCGGACCCTCTGCGCGAGGGCATAACTGTAATAAGTGTGCGTGAGTGTGATGTATGTCTTCCAACCCCACGTCTTTCTCCCTTTTATTTATCCGCTTATGATGGTTAGATTAGGGCATGTTTAAATTAGCATACAGTATGACAGCATGTTTGCATTCATTCATCTGTATTGCATGCACCGGGCTCGGCGCACCATACTAACTGCATCGTACTTTCAATTCCAAATTGAATACATGATAGTTGTAGCATTTCATATATCATCTTAGAGTAGCCGAGCCTACTATAGTTGCATTTTGCATGTGTTGCATTAGGCATTTCTGTATACTTAGGATCATGCATGATTTCTAACGTAGTTTCTATTTTGGCTTGGAGTACTGGGTAAGTTTTATGCTTTAGCATCCTTGCATGCGTGTGAGTGACTGCCATGAATAGCATACTTACCATGAGGCTACGTGCTTATCTGATATAACTGCCTGAATGCCTGTGGGTGAAGGTTGGGTTACTTAAATTGGAATAAATCATCAAATGTTTTAAAGCCTACCTGCGGGTAGCAAACCATCTTCAAAAACAAACGTAAAATGTTTCGTTCCAATTCAGGCGACCTGGTCTATATTTATATGCTGTGCGCATCACATAGTAACCTAGGCTAATAACCGGAATAAGAACTCACAATGTTTTCAAAAATTGATATCATGGTTAGTAGAGGCCGGTCTATGACCGGGCGAGCGGGGGTGCTCACAAAGTGACCTTCCCCAATCGTACCCAAGTTCCCGAGCCGAGGCAACTTTGGTGATGACGGACACGTGGCCTTTTGGCACCGAGTCAGGGTTTCCTAAATTTCCCAAAATAAAATATTTAGGTGGCGACTCTGTATCTGGCAAAGCAGTCCATATTTGGCACTACTTTTTCAAAAATCTGTTTCTCAAAACGATTTTGCCGGATTTGGACTCTTTGGTTCAGATTAGGAACCGTGACATTTTAAGAGTCCGAGCTGTAGTGACCCCAAACGAACAGAACGGGACTTAACCCTCCCGGGGCATTCGGGGACGTCTACAAGGACTTTTCCCTCTCGTACCCAAGTTCCCGAGCCGAGGTAACTTTGGTGATGACGGACACGTGGCCTTTGGCACAAGTCAGGGTTTCCTAAATTTTCCAAAATAAAATATTTAGGTGGTGACTCTGAAATATGGCAAAGCAGTCCATGTTTGGCACTTTTTGATTAAAATCAGTTTTCCAAAACGATTTGTCGGATTTGGACTTTTTGGTGATTTATCAGTCTTACATTGCACTTTGTGAGATTAGATTCAGAACTGTGACAGGAGTCCGAACTGTAGTAGCTAGAACCAAATCCGCGCCCCCTCCAAAAAAGGAGCGCGGAGGAAGTTCGGGCGGTCTACAGTTTCTGGCGACTCTGTTGGGGATTGAGAGAACTTGACTCGAACATTATGATATGTTGTTTTGTTTACACTAATGTGTTTCTTTGCATTGCATTTGCATTTGGTGCGCCTAGGACACCGTGTTTGCTGTCTGCTATTCTTGAACGGTTTGCCAGAGGCTTGCTTGGAAAAGCATGCCATAAGGCTGACCAGTTACGGGCTCTGCCACGATGGGAACACAAACCTCGGTTATGCCGAGGCACCCTTTTTGACCATTCGACCTAGTTGCATATCGGAAGCCTTAGAGACTCTTCCAAACTAGGATAGGTTGCTTACCTGAATGTAGGTTGTTTGAAACCGCATGCGTGCGTAGTGAAACCCTAGCTCCTGAGAAAATAGGACAGGAAAACCTTACCCCACCATAGGGGTGTTTTGGCTCTTACTTGCTTGTTATGTGCTGTTAGGGTATGTCTCTACAGGTTGTGTGTATCAGTTGCAAGTTTGAGTATCGGCCTGTGGGTATCAGTTTGGTTTTGATTTTGGGCAGAATTCAGTATAGAGCACAGTCATTCAGCTATGCTCATATCTGTTCTAGTGAAATCAGGCTGAGATGCTGCTTGTTTTCTCTTTTGTTAGGGTAGTCCTGGAACTATAGCTTCAGAAGGTTCCGATATCCCCCGGGTACTCTGGACTTGTATCGATAGACTTTGTCAGGTCAGAATTGGTTCAGAAGCAACCTGTGTTTGCCTCACCCTCACTGGTTACAGGACGAAGGAGGTTCAGGCAGAATTCACCAGTACAGTTTCTACAGCAGTCACACCTCAGTTCACCCGAGTCTAGTTTGGTCTGGGAACAGTTGTCTGCATTCAACTCAGCACAAGATCAATCACCCATTTCCATGGCTCAGTATCCCCCAGCCAGTATGGAAGAACATATGTGGTACCTGCAACAAACAATTGAGGCACTGTAGCAGGATGCATTCCGCCAGGCTAAAGTCACGACTCGTCAGGTTGAAGTCACGGCTCGTTAGGCCGAAGTGATAACCCAGCTCTACATTTCATGCACCTTCCATGGGTAACCTGACACCCAGAGCCACTGCCCATACTGCTAATGTCCAAGAGACTCAGGGCAATTCGGCGGAGCCAATCCTAGAGAAAACCTCTAAAGTTCATGTCTATCAAAACGAAGCTTCGTTTGAATTTGAGGTAGACCCAACTGCACTCAAGGTCGATAAACTGGAAAAGTTATTCAAACGAGCACAAAGAGTGAACTCCATTTCGGATTTAGAGGACGGATATACTGAATCTGCAGTTACCTTATCGGAGAGGTTCAAAATGCCGCATATTGACCGCTTCGATGGCTCTGGAGACCCAATGGTTCACCTCCACCTGTTTTCTGATATCTTGAGGCCAATAGGTTTGACCTCAGCCCAGAAGTTGTCTTTCTTTGGCCGAACCGTGTCTAGGATAGCCGCAATCTGGTATGCTAAATTGAAAGACTCTGTGAAACAGAACTGGGAAGAGATGACTGAGGCCTTCATTGCTCAATACTCCTATAACACACAGATCGAGGTCACAACTCGTGATCTCAAAGTCACCCACCAAGAGCCAAAGGAGGGTTTCTCAGAGTTCGTGACGAGATGGAGAGCAAAGGCCTCAATGATGACTACAAGGCCTTCCAACAAAGACCAGATCAGGATGATTGTTTGGAATCTGCATGGCAAGTTGCTGCAAAAGATGGTCATTCTACCTCTGTTTACCTTTCCAACCCTTCATGAAATGGGGGTTCAAATCGAGGATGCCATCAGACAAGGGATCTTTATGGAAGATAATGAGCCTTTGAAGAAGAATGTTGCTCGTAGTTCCAATGCTACTACTGATGGTAGCACAGCTGCGAAATGCTCAGAAGTAGACACTATCAGCACTTCCTTCAATGGCCAAAAACCAACCACTTCAACTTGGCCCCAAGCCCGACATTTCCATCCTCTTTACATGAGTCTCTCTCAAACTTTGAAAAAGTTACAAGAAGAAGGGTACCTAGAGCTCCTAGAACCTCAACCCCTTCCAAATCCTCTTCCACCAAGATATGTGTAGACACCCCATTTTTGACCGTCCTCAAGACTTGGACGTCACCGTTGGAACACTCAGTGATCATCCGTGCTTGTGTTCGTCTCGAGTTCCCGGAGGTCTCAGCTGCGCGCCTCGCCTCAGGATCTCTCGACTCGACTTTTCGGTGTCTGGTTTTGCACCAAACACTTGTGTTTTTTCCTTGAGAGGCAGGGAATAGCTTGTTGGCCATTCCCACACCTCACTGGCTGTCCCCTCACATCACCGGCCGTTTATTGGTGCCACCGGCAGTGGTTTCTTAAGACCAATGGCCGGTCGGCACTATATTTTGCCGACCAGCACTTTGTTTTGGCCGGTGACTTTTTTTGCTGGTCAGTGTGACTCTTTTGCACCCTTCAGACTTGGTGCATGCCAGCTGTGCCAGCTGGAATGCACCAACACTCCTCCCCGTGCATGAAGTGGCTGCTTTGCCCCTTTTTGTCCCATTTTGGTCAAAGCTTCTTGAGGAAGCTTGACCCTTTGTCAAAGCTTCCTCAAGAAGCCTTGACTCCTTTGCCCCATTTGCCTCTTTCATTTAGCTTCTTTGAGAAGCTTAAATCATTTCCCTTTGCCTATTTAAGCACCTCTCTTCTTCCATTGTTGGGGTTAGAGTTTTGAACATAAAAAAAAACCAGAGCTTATATACATATACATCTTATACACACACTCTCTCTCTATATTTCCCTTTCTCTCTTCCCCTGTGTGTGTTTTCTTGGCCTAAAAGTGCATTTTGACCTTACTTTTGCACTAATACACACACCATTACACCTTGCTCAGAGATTGAGAGGCATTGAGGGTTGTTTTTTGAGATTTTGGACTGATTTTGCTCAGAAGAGTGTGGCTGGACCAACTGTTCTTGAAGTGTTCTTCAAGGGTAAGATTTTCACTTTAGTTTCCCCAATCTTGCATTGCCTTTTGACCTGTCTTGCATATTGATTCAAGCTTTGAGTATAACATAAAAAAGTCTTATATTTTCCTGCTTAAGAACTTTCATTAAGGGTGTTTTGGCATTGGGGGTCGAACTCACCCTCTTAGGCCTTGTTTGGCCCTTTTGGTGCTTCCATTGTTAGGCTTTATTTGCTTGAGTGTTTGGTTCTTTTCACCACTGAAATCCAATGGATTTTCAGTGGTAAAGAAGAGGGTTTGAAGTCTTGCATAGGGGAGGGACACCCCTCTCCCTTGGTCTCTCTCTTGTTTGCATATTTGGCTCAATGTGGTAGCATGCATGTCTAATCTTGTTTAGCTTCATTTCAGAGCTTATTTGGTGTTTATACAACATGTTTTACCTCTGTCTCATGTGGGTTTGTTGATCTCTTTCATGCATGTTATACTTGCTTTATATCTCCTCAAGGTTGCCTAGAGGTATGCCATACATTAAGGCCATGATTCTCGCATGATCTAGCCTAATATTATGAAGGTATTAGCATCATTTTGCCATGTTCGAGATCTGTTGGCCACTGTTTCAGTCATGCTCGCCATGTTTGGTGTCACCTCTTTGCATTTTGGCTTGAGAGCCTTAAGGGTATGGGTCATGAACGTGCATTGGTTAGGCTATTTCGGTGATTTGGAATCACTTAGCATGTCATTTCAGTCCCTAAACCATGCTTGTATACTTGCATTCATCGCTCCTCTCATGCTTTGAAGTCGCACCCTCTTGTGCCTTGAAACATGCATTGTGTATGCCTAGGTGTTTCTTTCATTTGGGATGCCATATGTGTGGGTTTTGGGGCTCTTTTTGCATGCCAAAATTCTGTTTTTGGTTGTATAGTTCATGCCATGTTTGTTTGGGTTAGTGGTGGTAGAATGCCCTTTGTTATGCCTTAGCTTTGACCTCTCTTTTGGCTTGCATGTTTGTAGTGCATTTTGTCCATCACTTGAGGCACTTTTAGCCACTGTTTTGGGGGGTGTTTAAGGCCTCCCATTTCAGTCTAAGTCCCTTCTTGGACATGGTTGTATGTTTGACTTGTTGCCTCTAATTGCATGCGTGCATTGTACCATATTAGCATTGCATGATGAATTGCATTGTAGCATTGCATGTTAGGAACATTGCATGCTTGGCATGATATGTTGCATTACATTTGGCATGCTTTGCATTTTAGTAATATGTTGCATTTTCGAGCCATGTTTGCATAACATGCATTGCATTGCTTGGTTTGGGGTGTCAAACCATGTGCGAGGGGGGAGAATTGTTCATACTATAAGTGATGTAATGCGTCTCAACTCTCGATCACTGAGGCCCTTGACTTTGGCATGATAGGGTTTTGGTATTCATTTATACGTTGCATACATTTTTCATTAAATTGCAACCTTGGCTCCTTAGGTCATCAACGCATCAAAATGCATGATTGATGGCCCGAGGGTCAAGGGTCATGTTCCCTCGAGTCCCTTGCATGATAGGGAGTGTGCCCGCACATACATTTGTTTGAAATTCCATGCCATACACTGTCTGTCCTTGTTGCTGTCAAAAACCAGTTTCTGCAGGGAGTTTCTGCCGACCGGCACTGTATAGTGCCGACCGCCCATGGATTGGTGGCCGATAATGTGAAACCCCAGCCGATGGGTAAGTTCCATGGCCGGTGGGTATTCCCTTCAGCCGATGGTGTCTTATAGGGTTCAGGGAACCTGTCCCAGGATTTTGGCAGTTTTCAGAGAAGCAGGGCAGTGTAAACAGAGGCAGCAGTGGTATGGTACGGGCTTTCGGGGCAAGATAAATCCGAGCATGCATCATTCACGCATCCCGAGGCGGGGGCTGCGGCCATCTTCTCTTTGCATTTAATTTAATTAGATTAGAAATTTTGTAATATTTAATTTAGTATTATTTATTCAGACTATAATATTTATTCGAACCCTCCGAGTGAGGGCAATTGTGTAATAAGTGTGCATGAGTGTGTGTATGTCTTCCAACCCCACGTCTTTCTTCTCTTTTATTTACCCGCTTATGATGGTAGACTAGGGCATATTTAAATTAGCATACCTTATGCTTAGCATGCGTGCATCCATACATTTGTCTTACATGCACCAGGCTCAGTACATCATGCTAACTGCACTCGTATTTCAATTCCAAGTTGAGTATTTGTTAGTTGCAGCATTTCACATGCCATGTTTAGGATAGCCGAGCCTGTTTGGATTGCATCTTTGCATGTGTTGCATTAGCCATTTCAAATATGAACTAGGATCATGCATGTGATTACTAACTGGTTTCTGTTTTGGCTTGGAGTACTAGGTAAGCATTTATGCTTTAGCATACCGCATGCGTGTGAGTGTTGCCATAATAGCATGATTACCATGAGGCTAGCTGCTTATGTGATATAACTGCTTGAATGCCTGTGGATGGAGGTCGAATTGCTTAAATTGGGATAACGCATTAAAACTGTGAATTTTAAGCCCACTAGATAGTGGCAAAACCATCTTTTCTAAAAGCCCACTTGAGGGTGGCAAAACCTGCATTTTAGCCTACTTGCAAGTAGCAAACCATTTTCAAAGCAAACATGAAATGTTTTGTTCTAATTTAGGCAATTTGGTCTATACTTGTTTGCTGTGCGCGTAACATAGTAATTCTAGGCTAATAACAAGAATAAGAACACATAACGTTTTCAAAAACGGATATCATGGTTAGTAGAGGCCTATCTTCGGATCGGGTGAGAGGGGGTGCTCATAGCTGACCTTCCTCAATCGTACCCAAGCTTCCGAGCTGAGGCAACCTTGGTAATGACGGACACGTGGCCTTTGGCATCGAGTCAGGGTTTCCTAAATTCCCCCATAAAAATATTTAGGTGGCGACTCTGTATCTGGCAAAGCAGTCCATGTTTGGCACTTCTTTTCAAAAATCTGTTTCTCAAAACGATTTGCCGGATTTGGACTCTTTGGTTCAGATTAAGGACCGTGACACAAATCGAGTCTGAACTGTAGCGGGGTCCCTCACGGACGTGTTACAATATGACCCAGCTAAATACTGTGCCTATCATCAACAACACGGTAATGATACAAACCGTTGCATCCGCCTCCGTCATAAGATTCCGGATCTTATTGACAAAGAGACCATAGCTCCACCAAAAGGACCTCGAGCCAGCACTAACCCGTCACCTCTGCATCTCAATCTAATCCATATACTGCCATCCACCTATGACCCCAGTATATACATCACCCCAGCTCATTTACCCAAGCCTGAGGTGTTCATTCCAGAAAACACGAAATTGTGCATGATGGATGCATTCGAACCCCAATCATCTCAAATCCGTGAACCCACCACCTCTGAGCTGATGAGAATGATTGAAGATCTTCAGAGAACTGTGGCAGATCTGGCCTTTGGAATTTTGGCTCCATCATCGACCACATTGCAGGCCAGAAGTTTCGATCTAAAAGGATCCTCAATCTTAGGGCAAACTGCAATTGAAAAGGGCCAACGTGAAGCCATCTCAGATTTGGGTGGTGGCATGTCGACAACAACTGGGCTCCGCTCTGATATAGCGACCTGATCCTTTGACAAAGTGGAGGCAAGTGGTAAGAACAAGGTAGAGGCAGGCATTGGTTCCCATCACATCTTTAGTGGGCTGTTGAGGCTTTGAAAGCCGAAGGACTGAACAAACAGCAAGTGCTCGCAGTTGTTGCAAAGACTGTATATGACACTTTTGCCACACAGGATCAGAACATTCTGAATCAAGGGGCAAGCCGGAAGAAGGGTTGTCATACCAGAAACACCCCATTTAGCTCCAGTCCTACACTCAGAAGAGATCATCGAACCCAGTCAACACCTGCCAACTCCTTTGTTGGTATATCCATAACTCCACAAACCTCAAGTCATCAACCCCGAGGCCGGTGGGTCTTCAATCCCCTCTACATGACCTTGTCCAAAGCTCTCTTAATCCTCGTTGGACAAGGCCATCTCAAACTCCTTGAGCCTCGGCCTCTCCCGGATCCCCTTCCAGCTAAGCATGATTCGGCCAAGTACTATGCCTTCCATCAACAAACTAGCCATGACACTAACATGTGTTTTTGTCTTTGCCATGCAATACAAGATCTGATTGACAACAAGGTTATTGTCGCGCCAGGTCCTGCAAAGTCTATCGGCATTGGACCAATGAACTTGGGAGATAATGTGACTATGTGAACCACCTGTGGATAGCGCTTAGTTTACTCCATATGTGGTGGATGGCACGCACTGTTTTGAGCAATGTGCAAATGCTGTTTATTGTGCTTTCTGACTTGGGTATTGGGTCAGTCTTGTCGTGTTGTATTGAGTCAGTCTTTTTGTACTGAGTCGGTTGAGTCTGTCTTGTTATATCGAGTCAGTCCTGTTGTGTTGGAGTCAGGTGCTTTCGAGCGTGTTAACTCGGGCATCACTTTCTTGTTTTGTGTTTGTCTTTTATACCATTTCTTTTGAGTTTGTTTCTGCTTTGGAGCCAGTTGTGCCAGAAGATCTGAATGAAATGGCAGTGCTTTTCACCTATTTTTCTGTGCCTTGAAATCATTGCATTGACCTAAGTTTTTCAAAACATTTCTTACACTGTGATGAAAACAAAGAGGGAGGAATTCCTCGGGATTTGCAAAAATTTGATCAATTGAGAGAAAGAGAGGCATGCTAAGCCCTTAATGAATGAGATCATTTTTGTTAATATGAGTATTGTAGACCGCTCGGAACTCCGCTCCGCGCGCGAGGGCGCGAATCGTTATTCTTAGCTACTACAGTTCGGACTTGTGTCATGGTTTTGAATCTAATCTCACAAAGTGCAATGTAAGATTGATAAATCACTAAAGAGTCCAAATTCGGCAAATTGTCTTGGAAAATCGATTTTAATAAAAAAGCGCCAAACATGGACTGCTTTGCCAGATTTCAGAGTCGCCACCTAAATGTTTTATTTTGGAAAATTTAGGAAACCCTGACTCATGCCTAGGGCCACGTGTCCGTCATCACCAAAGTTGCCTCGGCTTGGGAACTTGGGTACGAGAGAGGAAGGTCATGCAATGAGCACCCCAGCTCACCGGATCAAAGGATCGGCCTTTACTAGCATAATATGTTGTTTTTGAAAATACATGTGTTCTTATTTCGGTTTATTACTCTAGAATTACTATGTGATGCGCACAACATACAAGTATAGACTAAATCACTCAAGTTGGAACAAAATATCTCATGGTTGTTTGTTTGAAAATGGTTTGAAGGTGCCACTCGCAAGTAGGCTAAGACGCGGATTTTGCCACCCTCAAATGGGCTTAGAAAAACATGATTTTGCCACTCTGCAAAGTGGGGTTAAAACTTGCATTTCGATGAATTGTCTCATTTCAAGCAATGAAGCCTTCATCCACAAGCATTTATGCAGTTAAACACTTAAGCAGTTAGCCTTATGGCAAGCATGCTATTATGGCAGTCACTTACACACATGCAAGGATGAAAAAGAATAAACACTCACAGTGTAATCCGAGCCAAAAAAGAAGCTAGTTAGTAATCATGCATGATCCTAACTATGTCAACAATGCCTAATGTAACACATGCAAAAATGCAACTAAAATAGGCTCGGCTATCTAGAATGGCATGTGAAATGCAACAATTGATACATGTGTTCAAATTGGAATTGAAATACAATGCAGTTTGTATGATGCGTCCAGCCAGGTGCATGAAAAACAGATGAATGGATGCAAGCATGCAAGCATAAGTATGCTAATTGAAATATGCCCTAAAACTAACCATCGAAAGCGGTTAAGTAAAAGAGAGAAAGAAATGGGCGTTGGAAGACATGCATCACACACACGCACGCTTATTACGATAGTTGTGCCCTCTCGACGGAGAGTCCGAATAATAAGCTAACTAGCTAATCTAAGCTAATTAAACTAACTATTATAAAACAAAGCTAATTAACTAACAAGTTAACTAATTATTACAAAACAAGCTAATTAGCTAACTACACTAGCTAATTAAATACAAATGAATAGTTAATCGCATTAACTACTTAAGTACAAAAACCAATGCACTAGCTAGCTTAAGCAAAGCAACTAAGTAAAGCAAATAGAAGGGGCCTCGGAGCGAGAAGCTCGGTTTCCTCGTTCGGAAATCCATTGCGATGCCCCAACTTGCCTCTGCTTGCAATTGTTCTCAGGACACTGCACAAAGCTCCAGGTAGCTTCTACTCTGTCATGGGAACCTCCAGGAGCATTGCCGACCACTTATTGGTGTTGTCAACCACCTGCCAACCACTTACATTTGTTGTAGACCAAAAAAAGTGGTCTGCCAGCCACTTTTATTGGTCTGTCGACCAGAAAATTCTGCACACTTCCAGTTTGCTGCAACAGAGAACAAGAAGGGGCATGGCAATGTATTTGCAAGATATGTGTACACAACCATCCTCCCTATCATTTCATGATCTCAAGGGAGTGTGGTTCTCGACTCTCGGGCCACCAATTGAGCATCGCAATGCACGATGGCCGAGAAGCCAAGATTGCACGAATCAATGTAAATGAATGTACAAATAACACATAAGGGCCTTAAACTCTATCATGCATGATCAAGACCGTCGGCGACCGAGAAATGAGGCACGTTTCATCACTTTAAGTATGAAACGTCCCTCATTTCTCGTGTTTGGACTAACACCCTATCCAAACACAATGCAATGTATGCAACATGCTCAACCTAATGCAATGCAACATGATCAACGTAACAAAGCTAATGGCATGCGAACAATGCTAATGCAACATAAGCATGCAAACAACAATGCAATGTAACAACATGCAAACAACATGCTATATGGACTTAAACCGAATATGGAAAGACCTAAATCATGCCCAAAACAGTGGCTATAATGCTATGAAAGGATGGTTTGAAAGGCAAGATGATGCATGCACATGCATTGGCTCACCAATTAAGCATAAGAGCATAACTCTCAAACATGAGGAAGGAAGTGACAAATATGGAAGTGTGACAACACTGTAAGCTCTGAAATCATGTATGAAATGATGCCAAATCATCCAAACAACATAAGCAAAGTATGCTAGGAGGCCTAAGGCACAAGGCCACCAAAGGAGACTACACAAAGGGGCATGCAACACATGGCATAAATGAAGGAACCAATCATGGACAAAGCTCAAATAGTTCAAGACAAGGACCAAAACATTCTGAGATGGGAGCTCAAAGGTCTAGGCATGCATGCACATGCATTGGTCCACAAACAAGGCAATAATGCACAACCCCTAAAGGCACTGAAAGAGTGAAAGAAGTGGGAGCATGTCAATATTATATGCTTTGAAATAACATGGTAAATGATGCCAAATCATGTACATGTCACAAATAAAGGATGCTAGGAGGCTCAAAGCTTGAAACTAACATAGGCACTTGCACTATAGCTATGCAATACATGAGCCAAAAGGCCAAGAACACCCAAAACAGTCCTAGAGCATACTAAAACAATGCTAAAACATGTATGGAGCAAAGCCAAAACAAGCTAGCATGAAGGATCAGAACATGAAGCATGTAAGGCTAATAAGGAGGATTACACTACATCTACCAAAACCAAGCATGAGATGGCTTCACCAACAAAAATTAGAGATATGGCATGTCAAAATAACACCAAAAATGCACTGATATGGCAGCCCCAAAGCTTAGGCAAGATGGCATACATAAGGGCTCATTTTTAAAGCATAAAGAACTAACCCTCCAAAGCGTTGGAAGAGTGACATATGTGACGGCATGACCACACTACATGCACTGAAATCATATACCAAATGATGCCAAATCATGAAAACAGCCCAAGCAATGCATGCTAGTGGACTCAATACACAAAGCTAGTAAGCAAGAATGCACTATGGCTATACAAAGCATGGTATGCATGACCAAAACAACATAAATCAGACCTAGAGCATGCTGAAACATGGCCAAAAGCTTGCTGAAGTTGAACCAAAATCACACTAGAATGATGGTCAAAAGCATGATGCATGTTAGGCTAGCATGCAAGATTGCACTACAAGTGTGTAAAGCATGCAAGAGGCTATCAAACCAACCCTAGATAGAGGTATACCATACTGAAATAAGGCCAAAAATAGCCTAAGATGGAGCCAACATATGCTAGATAAACATGCTCAAACATGAGGACAAGGCAAGCAACCAAGATACAAGGAGAGGGGATGACCCCCTCCTATTTGGGACCTCAAAACACCCTTTTCACCACTGAAATTCCTCTCAGTTTGAGTGGTGAGAAGGCCAAAAGGAGGTGGTCCCAATAGCTTAAAAGGATAGCACAAAAACAAAGCCAAACAAGGCACAAGAGGGGGTAGACCATCCCCAACACCAAATAAGCCTTAAACAAACATGTTAAGCACTAAAAATCAGAACTTTTTATAGTAGAAAGTTAAGCCAAAATAAGCATGCAAATACATCCAAAAGCTTAATCAAAATAAAGCTTTAAAGGGCTAGTTGACTCACCCTTGAAGAACAATTTGAAAGTTGCAACTCCAGCAGCTTTTCTGAGCTCAAACCAATCCAAAAACACCAAAACCAGCTTCTAGGTGCCTCAACTCCAAGAGTATGGTGTTTCACTATGTGTTTGTGTGAAAAAGTGTGAAGAAACTACACTTTTGAGCACAAATATGAGAGAAAGGAAGAATTATAGAGATAGAATATATGTATATCTCTTAGCCAAATTTTTTGAACCTGGAGAAGGGAGAGAGGGCCGCTATTTTATAGAAAAACAAGAATCAAGCTTCTTGAACAAGCTAAGAGCTTGAACCAATCCATCCATACACGTGTATGGAGGATGCAATCTGTGCACTCTAGCTGGCATAACTGGCATCCACAACATCTGCAGAAAGTGAAGGAAAGCTGCCGACTAGTTGAAGTGGTCGACCAACCAAAGAAAGTGGTCTGCAAGGTCAACAAATGGTCGGCAAGGGGGAGGAGTGGTCTGCACAAGGAAAGCAAGGTGGTGGCATGGTGGCCTACCACTTTTGGTGGTCCAAAGACCACCAAGACCAGTTGGTCGACCAGAAAACTGGCTAGCGGGAAGAAAAGTGGTTTTCAGGGAGAGAAACTGGTCTACCACCCCTATTCCACCCTCTAAGCAAGGAAAACAAAGTTGGTGCCAAAAACAAACCAAAGAGGATGCAAGACAGGAGTCCGCAGGTCAAGGCACGCAGCCGAAAACCTCGAAAACTAGTCCACGGGCACCAAAAGTGGTCTACGGGAGGGAAAAGTGGTCTACAGCCACAAAAAGTGGTCTACAAGACCTCTGAGTCCCTCTAGACCAAGGCAACAAGGCATGGTCCAAAAACCAAGCCAAGAGAAGAACGTTAAGCGGTCCCAAGACAAGGTGCGCGGTCGAAGACTCCGGAAATCGGAAACTAGTCTACAAGAGGGAAAAGTGGTCTACAGACCCTTCTCTCCCTCTAGGCAAGGTCAACAAGGCTTGGTCCACAAACCGAGCCAAAACACAAAGAGTTCAGAGGCCTGGAGGCAAGGCACTCAGCCGAAAACTCCGGAAACTCGAAACGAGCACAAACATGCTCAAATGATGACGTCTGAGTCTTAAGGTCGGTCAAAAATGGGGTGTCTACAGTTGGCCCTCTTTGACAGAACTCGTAAGTCAAGAAGCGACGGGAGTGAATGTCAAAGCCCAGAGACGACCCATTTTTGACAAGGCCGAAGACTTAGACAAACAGGCAAGATAACAAAGAGATGCGCCCGCAGGCAGAGGCAAGATGAAAATTTCATGCACAATGCCGAACATAACTTATGATCATGCAAAGAGGACTGATCTCACCCGGAGTTCCTCTGACTGAACTGCACATGCAACATTGTCTGCTTGTGCCAGCTTCAAACGAACCGTATATACAATATCGTGCCTGCACAAAAGGAAACTTTGACAGATACAATATAATAGAAACATATGTTGGTAGAACGTGCATAACAATGCAAGCAAAACGGGCGCATAACAATGCAGGTCAAATGTGCATAACAATGCAAGTGAAAAGGTGGCATGACAATGCAAGCAAAACGCGCGTGACAACGCAAGTGAAGAGGTGCATAATAATGCAAGTGAAAAGGTGCATAACAATGCGAGCAGAACGTGTGTGACAACGCAATTGAAGAGGTGCATAACAATGCAAGTAGCGTGTGCATAACAATGCGAGAGAAATGTGCATGACAACGCAAGTGGAGTGCATAACAATGCAAGTAAAATGTGCATGACAACGCAAGTAAAGTGTGGATAACAATGCAACTAGAACGTGTATAACAATGCAAGTAGAACGTGTGCGACAACGCAAGTGGAGTGCATAACAATGTAAGAAAAGTGCAACTGCAATATTATGTTTGAGGCAAAATACCGACTAAGGAAATACAAGCCTTAACAAGACCAAATTAAACGCAACCCCCGATTTACCTCTCGGAGGGGTCACAACATACTTAAAAAGGATACACCTCGCTTTTGATGAGTGGCGAAGAGCCGCGCATCGAAGACTTGAATTGAAGTTCCTACGGGGACATTTTAAGCCGAAAAGTGTACTTTTCTTGCACTTTCTCGAGAGCCAAGGACTCCAATCAGTCCGAAAACACACAGGGAGGACAATGGGACCCTGAAGACCATCCCAGGAGGGCTGCCGACCACCTAGGCCAGCTGCCGACCACTTGTTGACCACCTAAGTGGTCGGTCGACCAGAAAAACTGGCTGGCCGACTAGTTTACACAATTTTGGGGCAGTTTGGTCTTTTAGCCTCGGTTGTTTAAGTACACAACTCCAAATCACTCTTCATTCACACCTCTAAGGCCGAAATCACTTGCTCTCCCTCCGTAGACCATTTTTCTTCTTAGATTCGGGCTTTATACGGGTATTCCAACGCCCCACGTGAAGTTGATTCGCGAAAAACTTTCGATTCTCTTCGTTTTGAACTGATCATAATTTGTTTTCGGAGCTTCTTTCTCCATTTTCGCGACTTGAGGTATGTTTCTCTTGAAGTTTAGCACCTTTTCCCGGGCTTTGACTTTCTTTGACTTTTTCTCTTCCCAAGAGTTGACTTTTGTTTACTTTTTGCAATTTTTGTTCATTTCGCTCATTTTTGCTCATTTTGCACCTTTTGCAGATTCTTTTCAGATGGCGGACCACATTTCACACGATGGGGGCTCCCCGAGAGCAGAGGACGAGCCTGATGTCATTGCCGCCGAGGGTTCGACCTTTTGATCTGGAGAGGTACCACCCTCAGGAGCATATGCTACCCCCAAGCACCTTTCATCATTCCACAGACTTCGCGCGATGGGCACCCGCAGACTTACTGCTACGGGAGCCGGAGTACCACTTATCACATCACACGTGCGAGGTGCGTACTTTACTTTTACATTTTCTGTGATGTATTTTGCAATTTTTGCACATTTCATGCTTTCGCTACGTATTATATCTACTCGTTCTGAACTCATTTACATACACAGTGCTTCTGCTCATTCTGAACATAACTCACAACACAACATCCTGTTTATTTGGCACACAGCTCATACACAACACTCTGTTAATTTGGCACGTAGCTCATAACACATCATTCTATTCATTTGGTACACAGCCCACAACACAATACTTTGTTCATTTGGCACGCAGCTCACAACACAGCATTCTATTCATTTGGCACACAGCTCATACACAACACCCTATTAATTTGGCACGCAACTCTCAAAACAGTATTCTGTTCATTTGGCACACAGTTCATACACAACATTCTATTCATTAGGCACACAGCTCTGACTATAGCATTTTGTTCATTTGGGCACACAGCTCATAACATAACACTCTGTTCACTTGGCACGCAGCTCATAACATAGTATTCTGTTCATTTGGGCACACAGCTCATACACAACACTCTGTTCATTTGGCACATAGCTCACAACGCAACATTCTATTCATTTGGCACACAGCTCATAACATAACACTCTGTTCACTTGGCACACAGCTCTGAACACAGCATTCGATTCATTTGGCACACAACTCATAACATAACACTCTGTTCACTTGGCACGCAGCTCTGAACACAACATTCGATTCACTTGGCACGCAGCTCATAACACAGTATTCTATTCATTTGGGCACACAGCTCATAACATAACACTCTGTTCACTTGGCACGCAACTCATAACACAATATTCTGTTCGTTTGGGCACACAACTCATAACATAACACTCTGTTCACTTGGCACGCAGCTCATAACACAGTATTCTGTTCATTTGGGCACACAGCTCATACATAACACTATGCTGACTTAGCACACAGCTCATCAACACAGCATTCTATTCATTTTGAAACTGAATACATTTGTTCATTCTGAACACAGGTATCTTCCCGTTTCACCTGGGGGTACGGATCGATCATTGCGAAGGAGTGGTACATGGAGCTCCCAGATGCTGTCTGACAGATTGTAGATGAGGCGGGGTTTGGCCCATTCTGCACGGGGTTGTCACGTCTTCTGGTGAGCAAGACCCTCATGGGCGCATTAGTAGAGAGAAGGTGGGACACCACCAACTCCTTCCATTTCTCTGCTACCGGGGGCATGACGATGACCCCGTATGACTTTTCCATACTGACGAGCCTCGACGTGGGAGGCCGACCGATCCCATACGATTTTGATATGGGCGAATGGGAGGCAGCTTGGACTTATTTGCTCGGAGCCTATCCGCTGGCCTGCAGATCACCATGCACGGTCAGGTACACCTGGTTTATGGAGCAGTATAGGGGGACTATGCTCGAGACTTTTGAGGCCATACAGCAGTATGCCCGGGGATTTCTGATGTTCCTTCTCGGGACCACACTGTTCTCCGATAGGGGGAACACAGTCGGGCTTTATCTTCTCAGTGCTCTGGTAAACCTATCACAGGTCCGGCACTTTGATTGGGGCGGCACTGGCCTTTCTACCCTTTACTGCTACATGAGCGTGACCTCCTGCGGGCGCGGGGGCATAGTAGGTGGCTACTGGAGAGCCTGGGAGGTACATTCTGCCCTCTTGATTTACGTTTCTGCTTTTCATTATCTGTACACTGCACACTCCACACATTGCACACATTACATTTGGTACTCTGTATTCTGCACTCAGCATTCTGTATTTTTTGAACATTCTGTATTCTCATTACCACTGTCTTGCCTTTCACAGTTGTGGGTTTGGGCCTACTTCTTGACGCTTGCTCCAGAGCCGGAGGTTAAGGCACCTCTAGATGTGCTATACTCACGCAGATTCGAGGGTCGGTATCGGCCCAGGCCTTGGAAGACATTGCCATATCTCCGGCAGTATTTTGACACCGTACGGGCGACGGAGGTAAACCAGAACTCTCAATTCTTCATGCTTTCAGCTTTGATTTATCTTGCATATTTATGACAACTGATTAATTCATGCATTTGTTACCCGCAGGTCACCTGGCAGCCTTGGATAGCCATGCCAGGGTATTCTCGGTTCTAGTTCGCTGGGGCATGGGGCGCCTTCCGATACAGGATTTTGTTTGAGGGACCAGTCGGCAGAGCCTGGTTTCTCGGGGAGCGCTTCATGCGCCAGACGATGGGTAATCCTACTCATGATATCTCTTCACCGCCTCCACTGGACATGCGGTCCACAGACAGTCTCACTCCCTAGGAGGTTGACGACCTCATGCAGGGTGTCAATGTAGTTCTTTTCCTGGAGTAGGGGGAGTACACGACGAACCTCCATACATATTTGATGCCCCTGCTGACAGGTGTCCGTATCCCCACGAGGAGAGCTACTGATATGCCATCATCGAGGCATGCCCGAGCTACAAACATTCCTTCGACTAGCGGGGCCAGCACTTCGAGAGGTAGGAGTAGGGGGATGCCCCCTGCTTGGCAGTGTGCTGGGTGGCCAGATCTTCCGACCGAGCTGATAGGCTGGCGGTATGGGACACCTTACCAGATTCCACTGGAGGCCCCATTGCCGGATCATCGATATGTCAATGATCCTGACTCACCACTGGTATGCTCCATAGCTTTCATTTATCATTCAGATATTTAGACATTCATTCATTCACTGATGACTTGAACTTACATCTGCAGCCTCCCAGAGGATATACTGAGGGGTTGCTCGGGGTGGTGGCCTCACTCGAGAGTATGGTCTTGCAGAGGGAGACACTGCTGTACGCCTTCGGCATTTCGGTACTTTTCAATTTCCTTGTATTTATCATATTTCTGATGACATACCAAAACTGAACATTTCATTACACTGATTCACTACATGTGTAAAGCACATCTGACACATCACATTCACATACTATATCTGCATGCACACATTCCATGCACCATACTTGCATCTGCATCTGATATACATACTCTGGCTGATGTATTCAAACTGCCCTTTTCAGGTCACACCGCTACAGCCTGGGCCATCCAAGCCTTCTCGAGAAGCTGGGAGAGGGGTCTTGACTCACGGCCGAGGGAGGCGTCGAGCGCCTGGTAGATAGGATGATGGGTCCAGCGACGAGGATGAGTCAGCGCATCCTCAGTCAGAGACATCTGCGGACAGAGATGACGACTCCGGTTCCGGTTCTAAAAGCAGAGGTGATGCTGAGGAGGATTCCAAGGATGGCGGCATTGATTCAAATGGTGGTGCCGGCGGCGGTGGTGCAGAGGCTGCTCAGCCGAAGAGGGTAAAGAGAGCCTCTCGATCTTGAGCCCAATAGCACTGATTCAGATGTCCTTGCTTTTGTTTTCTTTTTACTAGTAGTTGTAGCACATTTTACAGCGTTAGGTAGCTTTATTTTCCTTAAAACTTGTACCTTGTTGTAAAAAGAAACAATGATGGAATGAAAACAACTTTTTGTTCAAAAAGTGTTGTATTTGTATTCTAAGCATCGCATCGCATCATTTTGCACAAAAATGAGATTGAGTGGAAATTGAACATCGTGTATTGCCAAGTCAGGTGGTGAACCAACATAACAAACTAAACAACTTAAAACAAAAACAATTCGTTAAACGAATTACAACAACTCGATAAGCAAATGAGTAACAACTCGATAAACAAATTGCAACAACTCGATAACAAAAGAGCAACAACTCGATAATCAAAGAATAACAACTCGATGAACAAATGTATATTGGACAAACAACGCGACAGAATGCATCCGAAATAGAGGTAAACTCAGACCTTCAGCACTCTCAGCACATAGGAAGGCTAGAGACTTTCTTCTGTAGACAAGAAACAGCTGCAGACCACTTTTCATGCTCATGGCCGACCACCAAAGAAGGCTGCCGACCACTTTTTTGGTTTGTAGACCAGAAAACATGACTGGTCGACGAGAAAAAGTGGCCGGCCGACCAGTTATGCTGGGGACCTCCAGATTCTGGCCACATGTCCTCTAAACAGTGCCTTATCCTCCATAAAGGTTCCAGCTTCGTGGTTCCCTCATTCTAACTCAATTTTGCACCAAATGGAAGTATTTCTTGTCCAAAACCTCACAAATTGGATTGCTACCTTGGATGGCTTGGAAAAGTTAAATTTCTGAGGCTTCGGCATAAATGCATTATTCACACTAAGCTGTACCTCGCTGCGTTTTCCGTTCCTTCATGCCGCGGCAAGGTGTTGGAATTTGATTACGCACATTTTTAGCTTTGGCAGACAGGAGATATGTCCCACTTTCGAAGACTTCCAAGCTTTGATAGAATCTCAACGCGATGAAGAAATCTTACCCCACTTCCGCTTCGGCCACGTCCAAGCCTTAGGACGGATGTGCGGGCTCACTTTGCATGACGCTCGGTCTTTAATCCGCGACGAAGAACTGGACATTCTGAGATTGATTCGTCGGTTTTCTGATGCCGGTGATCGTGACGACCATCATTGGCAGGGTTTTCGGCGGCATGCGCTTTGCTTATGCATGTTGTCTCATTTCTTGCTTGCCCCAGGTTCCGGAGGATCTAGTGTCCGTTTGATTGAAGTTGCCGAGGGCTTGAAAGAAGGCAAGAGCTGCATTGCCATGACACTAGCCGAGACATTGATGGGTTTGGACGCTTTCTATCGCCGAGAGACGACTAGATTCGCAGGGAGTCCACTACTGCTGCAAGTAATGTTTCCCACCCTATCTCACATATATTTGTCACTTCACTCGGCCTTTAGGCTCGGTTTTTCTCTCAAAACCCTTTTTTGACTTTTCTCTCCACGTGCACCTTTCTATTCTTTAATCTCTCATTTTTCATCCCTCCCCAGATATGGTTGATGGATAAGTTGAAGGTTGTGGACTCTTGCCCAGCATATTCAGCTCGCACCTATTTCTTCCGGCGACGTCTAATCGATGCCCCTGATGAGGGATGGTGGTGCGAATGGATGTGCAGTTTGTCTGCTACCGACATTGCTTGGCGCTGTCCCTGGCTTAATCTGCCGACAATGAGTTACAGTATGACTCGCCAGCTCGAGATTCAGTTGATCGGCCAGACACACTGTGTTCTTTACTTCCCGTTTCGAATCCGGCGTCAATTTGGACATGATCAGACTTGCCCGGGGGAGGGGATAGAGTACCCCGCTACATTTCCAGTCCGAGGCGCACAGTTAGCTCGGTATGCCACAGCATGGAGGACGAGAGAGCTCTTGGCCCCCGCTCTCATTTTCAGTGCACCCTCTCTGATGAGTGCATAGCTTGGCTTGATGATGAGGCGCAGGTTGGGCCTACTTTGGCATCAGAGGCTTCCACAAGCTCTGGGAGGGGGCGCAGGAACACCTGACTTGACTATGCCCTAAATTTATTGCTTTATTAGTACTTTCAAGTTTTCTTTATGAATGTAATAAAAAGCAGCTTCAATTTATATTCAAGAGTAGGAGAACTCTGTACTGAAATCAATGTAATTGAAGGTTGTGGGTACTGAAAATTTTCCGTTTGGTCCAAAAATGGTCTAGATTAATTTGATCAAAATTAACTTTTATTAAAACTTTTGAAAACCATTTTCGATATGGATCACAACTGGACACGCCCGAGATCTATCACTGAGATGTACAACCCCGGATCCCATCAACTGGAAAGTTGCCCCTAGTCCAAATAGCACTGCACTAGAGATCACAACCGAGCTCTTGAATGCAGAATAGATGAAGATGACCAACATGATCACATGGACAAAGTTGATCGGAGAAGTGTTTACGGCTAGACTTCAGAATGAAGTTGCCTACGTATCCCAAAGATGGGAATCAAGCCTTATGTAGTTCGGTTCAAGTTCACGTGTGTATTAACACTCTCTTTTTGCGATCTAACTTTTGCCAAGGCCGCCCTTTTTTGGTTTTTAGCCTTGCGAGCTTAATTTTTATTATTTCAAATTTTTCATGCTCTAACTTTTGCGTAGGTCGTCCTTTCGGGTTTTCGACCTAGTGAGCCACTCAAGGATAGTATTTCTTCAACTTGTCCATGTTGATCGGCTGGGAGAACTCAAGGCCATCTAAATCCATCAGAATGGCAGCTCCACCCGACCAGATAAACTTAATAATGTATGGGCCAGTCCAATTGGGTCTGAACTTGTCCCTAGGGTCGTGGATGGGAGCTCGGTTGCCTTTGAGCACAAGATCCCCCTCTTTCAAATTCCTGGACTTAACCTTCTTGTTGAAAGCCTTGGCAATTCTTCGTTGATAACCCTGGACGTGATACAGTGCTTTCAGCTTTCTTTCATCAAAGAGCATGAGTTCTTCGAACCTGCTTTGCTGCCGATCTACTTCAGCTATCTGGCACTTAGCCAATACCCGCAATGACGGAACCTCAACTTCGATAGGAAGAACAGCCTCCATCCCATAAACCAAGGAATACGGAGTTGCCCCGGTAGAAGTTCTAATTGAAGTCGGGTAGCCCCAAAGAGCAAATGGCAGATTATCTGGCCAGTCCCTATAGATTTTCACCATCTTCTGCAGAATGTGCTTGACGTTCTTGTTGGCGGCCTCAACAGCTCCGTTAGTTTGTGTCCGATATGTAGATGACTCATGAAAAGCCACGTTGTACTTCTCCAACAAGTCGATCACCTCCTTCTTGAAGTGGGAACCTTATCCGAAATAATCTCATTCGGGACCCCATAGCGACAGATGATGTTGTTCCTGATGAACTTAGCAACGTGCGATGCCTTCAACATCGTGTAAGATTGGGCCTCAACCCACTTCGTAAAGTAGTCTATCGTTACCAGAATATACTCATGCTTGTTGGACCCCTTTGGAGTGACAACCCCAATTACATCAATCCCCCAGACTGAAAACGGCCATGGCGAAGTCATGTTATATAGCTTCGACGGTGGGATGTTCATGCGGTTTGCATGGATCTGACATTTGTGGCATCGCCGGACAAAGCCAATACAATCCTCGTCCATGGTAGACCAGTAATAACCCTGTCTAAGGATCTTCCGGGCTAGCATCACCCCGTTTATGTGCACTCCGCACTCTCCTCCATGGATGGCCTCTATCAGGTGCTTGGATTCTTCAGCATCAACACACAATTTATGCATCCCGAGATGACCCCTTTGTACAGTTTTTCCCCGCAGACGATGAACTGAGTAGCTATTCTTCGAATTGCCCTCTTATCTTTGGCATTTGCCCCTAGTGGATACGCTTCCTTTTCCAAGAAGTTCCAGACATCGTAATACCAGGGATTCTCATCTTGTACCTCATTTATGGGAGCAATCAGCTCGTAGGTCGGCGCGAATTTCTGTTCGATGATGATCGGACGCATCCAAACTCCGAAAGGGATGTCTATCATAAAAGATAGAGTTGCTAATGAATCGACGAACCTGTTGTTCTCTCTTAACAGATGGACGAAATTCAGTTTCTTAAACCGAGGAATCAGAACGTCCAAGGTCTGGTGATAGATTCTCGTCTTTTTTTCTTTAACTTTCCAATCTCCTTTAGCTTGAGATACAATAAGGTTCGAGTCCCCGATGACATCCAACCGTTTTGCCCCTAGTTCCAGGGCGGCTTCTAGTCCAGCAATACATGCCTCATATTCTGCCTCATTGTTCGACACTTTGAACCGGAGTTTGAATGCTAAAGGTATGCAGGAATTGTTGGCGCTATCAGCAACACCCCTATCCCATACCCGTATTGGTTAGACGCTCCGTCAAAGTACATCGTCCAAGTCTTTTCTTCGACATACAGAATGGCCTCATCTAGGAACAGATACTCAACTACTTCATCCCCTTCAACTGGGTGGTCGGCTAGGAACTCCATTACCACTCTCCCTTTCACTGACTTGCGCGTCATGTACTTCAGATCGAATTCGGAAAGCAGAAGCAACCAACGGGCTAGCCTACCCGTAAGTGCTAGTTTCTCGAAGAGATATTTGATGGGATCTAATCTCGAAACCAGTATTACGGAGTGAGCTAACAGGTAGTGCCGCAGCTTCCTGGTAGCCCATACCAAGGCCAGACAAGCCTTCTCTAGTGGAGTGTAGCGGGTCTTGTAATCCAGCATTTTCTTGCTCAGGTAGTAAATAGCCTTCTCCACTTTGTTTTCAGACTCCTGTGCAAGCATGCAGCCCATTGTAGTTTCAGTCATTAAAAGGTACAGAATCAACGATTTCCCTAGCTCAAGCAGTGACAACACATGTGGGTTCTGTAAATATTGCTTGATCTGCTCGAAAGTAATTTGTCATCGGTCGTCCCATTGGAACTTCTTTCCTTTCTTTAGGAGACCAAAGAGTGGTTCACAAGTCAAGGTTAATTTTGCAATAAACCGTCTTATGAATTGCACTGTACCCAGAAAGCCTTGCACCTCCTTTTCAGTCTTCGGTGGTGGCATTTCCCTACTGTAACACCAAATGTACATTTCTGAGGATTCAGCCGCAACTGATACTCTCTGATCCTTTGGAAGAATTTCTGCAAGGCGGTGTAGTGGCCTTCTCTTTCCTTAGACTTGACAATCATGTCGTCCACGTACACCTTAACCTCTTTATAGATTATATCGTGCAAAATTGTGGTCGCAACCCATTGATACGTAGACCTAGCGTTCTTCAGCCCAAACGACATCACCCTATAACAATAGGTTCCCCACGGGGCGGTGAAAGCAGTCTTCTCGCGGTCTTCAGGTGCCATCAAGATTTGATTGTAGCCTGAAAACCCATCCATGAATGAGAGCAGCGCATGCCCAGGAGTGAAGTCCACTAATTCGTCAATATGCGGCAGAGGAAAGTCGTCATTCGGAATGGCTTTGTTCAAATCCGTGAAGTCCACACATACCCGAATTCTGCCATCTTTCTTTGGCACTGGAACTATATTGGCCAACCAAGTTGGGTATTCAGATACCAGCAGGAACCCTGTGTCAATTTGCTTGGTGACCTCTTCTTTGATCTAGTCTGGGCGGATCCTTCGGAGTTTCTGTACAACAAGTCAGGCCTCTAGGCCAAGAGGGATCCGGTGCTGTATAATCTCAGGATCGATTCCAAGCATGTCTTCGTAGGACGACACGAAAATATCTTTGAAATATTTTAATAAAGCGACTAAGCTCTCACACTCCTCCGAAGACAACGTGGACCCGATCTGGACCAGTCGCAAGTCCTTCTCAGTACCAACATTAATTGTGGTGATTTCATCCACCAAGGGTTTTACAAACCTCTTCTGCTCTTGATCAAGCAAATATTGCAAAACTGAAGAATTTCTCCCTCGTCGTTTTCATCAAAATTTTGAAAATCCTGATTAATGTAATAAATTAAAGGCACAGAAAAGTACTCGGAAGCCACAGCCGTACCATTCTCATTAATAACATCCAGTCTGTTTGATTCCTCTGTTACAACAGACTCAAAGAAAAAAGAAAAAGACGACCCGGACAGGACAGTGGCATCCGGGTTATCATCTCCAAGAATACCAGACTCAGACTCAGACGAGCTCGAACCTGATTTCGACTCCATAGACTCAGTAGAATCAGATTCTGGCTCACTACCTGACCCGGTGTTGCTCGATAAAAAGCCCTCCTCATGTTGCCAGACGAGGAAGGGTGCGATGGATGCATCCAAAATGTTTGAAGATGGGACCACAGCCGCTTCATTCCCAATCATAGAAACTGAGAAGTTATCCCCCAAACACTCCTATACGATTTGAGGATATGAGAGTAGACAAGCTAGTGCTACCTCTATTTCAATCTCCGTGCTCTCGGAACCCTCCTCCTTGCACTGCTTAGCCTTAGCTGGTGGGTCTATCTGCTCTTCGACAACGTTATCCCTAAATAATTGCAAGTCGAAGAAAATCTCAAATCTCAGCAAGTGCCGCCTCTCTGTATTTAGCCATGGCTCTGGGAAGCCGCAGAATGAGAAGTCTTCCCCCTCCTAGACAAAGCGTCCGTTTAGGGTCCCCTGGATAGGTTGGTGCACTAACTCATAATGTTTCCCGGCCTGCTTGGCTCTGGCTCTTTCGGCCATCTCTTTCCTTTTCCTCGCCTAATCCTCTTTGGTAGGCAGATAACCTAAGCCAAAGGTATATGGGTTGTGTGGCACTTCGGCCGACGCTGCAATGCCTTTTCGGCCACTTCGCCCTAATCCCATCCCTGTTCATATGGTAGACAGATTGTGCGCTGACGTATAGCCCCTCATCAACAGCTAAAATATTCTGTACAACCCGGGCCTCGGCTAGGGTGAACCCTGACAAAAACACATCCTCCGCGCCATGCTCAATTTCCAAAACTGGCGTAAAAACCTCTAGCGACGGATGGATTAAAGAATTCTGAAAAACGATGGCCATCTCCTTCCTGTGGGGGTATTTCAGCATTTGGTGCAAGGTGGAAGAGATTGCTTTCACCTGGTGCAGCCACGGCCGCCCTAGGAGTAGATTGAAGGTTGTGGGAACGTCCAAGACATGAAAATCAATATCCTGTTGTCCCAGACCAACCTGAGTTTGAATCTGTATAGTCCCCATCACCTCTCGGCTGGTATTATCGTAGGCCCGTATTACCTGGGTAGCAGGCACAAAATCCACGGGCTTCAACCCGATAGCATATGTCGTCCTCGACGGACACACGTTGATAGCAGATCCTGTGTCGACAAGGACTACCTGTATCCATTTCTTTCTACACTCGATAGAGATGTAGAGCGGTTTGTTGTGATCTGAGCCCTCTGGCGGCAGTTCCTTGTCAGTGAAGGTCAACGTCGGGGAAGCTCCTCCCGGAAAAACCAGCCCTACTAACTGTTCGGGTGTGGTGTCAATTGAAAGCTTGGCCCGGTCCGTGGTTGTAAGGACGGCCTGTCTGTGTACTCTTGAGGCCATAAGCAGTCCCTAGATGGAGATGTCTGCTTGGATTTTCTTACGCTGTTTCAGTACAGCCTTCTCCTCAAGCAGCTTTTCCTTCTGCCTCTCCGCTTCTTTGTCCTTTCCGGACGCCTCTGGTTGATTCAAGTGCGGGGGCTTGAAATACCGCCCACTCCTCGTCATATGATCTGCCTCTTCAACATACCAGGTATCATCCAGTTGATTATGCCCCCAATCTTCATCAGTGTGGGCAAGACGTAAGTCGTCGTCTTCCCACCACATCCCGTCAGCCACCGATAGGCAGCTATCCGGTTCCTTTGCATCTATTCCTGTACTCACAACACGTTCCGTCCCCGCAGGGCTTTGGCCTTTCTAGCCCTCTTTAGATCTTTGATCTTTTCCTGCTCAAACTATTTCAATGCAGCCTGCTGTTCAGTATTTTCTGTATTCAAACTGTCCGGATCCCGAGCAAAATTCTTAACGCCGGTGCTCTTCGGCGATTTCTCCGGATTCTCGGCCATTCTGGCCACTGTTGGTATCCTTGCTTCTGATTTCCCATGTTTTGGCTGAAGTCCTTTAAAAACATCCAGCTGGTCATTAAGCCACCTAGTATTCTCCGCTAACCCTTCTAAATCGAACCAGTTGATGTTCACATCCCCTGAGTCCTGCTCTTCAAAGAACTGCAGATTTGCAATGTCTTCTTCCAGCCCTGCTAGGTCATCTAACCCCTGACTAGGTCCATCCTCCCGAACTACACTAATTTCTGCCCTAACTGGCAACTCTACCCTCGGCTTAACTTGATCTGTTGATGTGATGTAACCACTCGGGTTATACGCAAATCTCGAAAACCCCTCAGGCTCTAAATCATCATTCTCCTCTACCCCCAAAGTCATCCCTATTCTATCTTCGATAGTCACCACCACCGGTTCAAGTTGGGTTTGGGAGATGCTCAACATGCACAAATCCGTGCTGTCTGGAATGAACACCTCCGGCTTGGATAGGTAGGAGGGGGTGATATATATACTAAGGTCGTATGACACAACCCCAGTTTAGGTCAGGTTGATGCGTTTAGGTGGTGGAGCTTGGTTAGGTGGGAGAGGGTTGGTTGTGACGTTTGGTTTTTTTGGAGGTGCGATTGCCCTATTGTCAACGAGATCTTGGATCTCGTGACGCAGTCTGAAGCATTGGTCGGTGTCGTGACCATACTATTGGTGAAAGGCACAGTATTTGGCTGGGTTATGGGAAGAAAGAAGTTTGTCTGGTAATGGTCGCGGCTCCAGGGGCTTCAAATGCCCTTTCCTGATTAGAACCCCCAAAGCTTTGGACAGGGGCATGTATAGTGGGGTGAAGGTTCTCTGGCCTCGGGGTGGATATTTGGCTATTTATGAGCTACTTCCAGACGCACCAGTAAAGGGTGTAGCTGTAAGGGTTTTTGGAGTGGTGGTGGTGGTGACCATGCCCACATCTGAAGTTCTAGCAGCTGCAGCATTGCTCGTGCCTGTATTTGTACTGCGGGAAAATGCCCTTTTGGGCTGCTCTCTCTTGTGGTCAATGAGACCCTGCTTCATGGCGTCCTCGATCTGTACCCTAATCTCGTGTAAATCCACAATGGTGGGAAGGGGTAAGACGATCATCTTTTGCATAAGCTTGGGTTGGAGATTGCGCACAATCATCCGTATCTGATCCTTGTCGACCGACCTGGTGGTCATCATAGAAGCTTTGGCCCTCTGATGAGTTACAAAGTCAGAGAAGCCCTTTTTTGGCTCTTGTCTCGTTGTCTCGAGATCACGGGTTATGATCTCGATCTGCGTGTTGTAGGAGTATTGAGTTACAAAGGCCTCAACCATCTCCTCCCAGCTTCTCTTGACAGAGTCTTCCAGCTTTGCGTACCAAATAACCGCAACACCTGACAGGGTCCGGCCGAAGAGGGAAAGTTTTTATAATCTAGAGAGGCCCATTGGCCTTAGGATATCCGAAAACAATCGTAGATGTACCATGGGGTCCCCAGAACTGTCAAAAACGGTCTATGTGCGGCATCTTAAACCAGTTCGGCAAAGTCACTGTCGAATCGGTGTATCCATCTTCTATGTCTGGAACGGAATTAATGCCCTGAGCTCTTTTGAATAGCTTTTCTAGCTTACTCACCTTCGGCGCTGTTGGGTTCATCTCAGATTCAAACGGCGTATCGGTTGAGCAGGCCGGTGTCTTTGAAATCTGCGGTAGAACTGGTGGCGGGGCTTGCCCTGTTGGAATGTCTGTATCTTCCTGAACGTTTGCAGTATCCCCGAGTGTTGGAATTCTAGGTGGGGGTGGGAGTGGATGCGAAATAGATGCTCCGGCTTGTTGTGGCTGCTGTTGCTGTTGTTGCTGAAGTCTGGCAATCAACTCTGTTTGCTGGGCTACAACCTCAGCTTGACGTGCGGCAAACTCTGGTTGACGGGCAGCATCCCGCTGCATGGCTTGCATAGTCTCTTGGAGCTGACGCATCATGTCCTCCATACTTGCCATAAGATGCTGACCTCAGCCTGACTACTTACTGGCAGGGTGGATAAGGACCACTAATCCGGTAACCGCTGTACTGATGAACTGCGCCTAACTGACCTCCATCTAATAACAAGGGGTAATGAAAAGAACACTGGTTGTCCATCTATCAGATCCTCGGATCGATGAAGTCTTTGACCTCTAACCCAGAGTGCTTGGGAAATATCTGTCTGGTCGGAAGCAATTGTGCTAAACTACCTTGCAAAAAGATAAATAAAGCATAATAAGGAAACCAACAACCAGAGAAAAAAAAATAGACAGCATAACGGCTTAAATAAAGACAACACACAGTTGGCATGACAACACACAGTTGGCATTTGTAAACTGAATACACTGTTCTCAAACACTGATCACTATTTCCAAATCACTGCCTCAGATCTGATACCCTCAGGTAAAACTGATTCCCTAAATACTAATGCCCGTAGGCCTGATACCCGGACTTGCAAACTGATACATGCATTCCTGTAGAGGTGTAGACGTCCCCGAACGTCCCGGGAAAAATCCCGTTTTGTTCATTGGGCTCACTACAGTTCGAACTCAATGTCACGGTTCTGAATCTAATCTCACAAAGTGCAATGTAAGACTGATAAATCACCAAAGAGTCCAAATCCAGCAAATCATTTTGAAAAACTGATTTTTAAGAAAGAATTGCCAAACATGGACTGCTTTGCCAGATACAGAGTCGCCACCTAAATATTTATTTTGAGGGGAATTTAGGAAACCCTGACTCGTTGCCTAAGGCCACGTGTCCGTCATCACCAAAGTTGCCTCGGCTCGGGAACTTAGGTACGATTGGGGAAGGTCATCTATGAGCACCCCCGCTCGCCCGATCAAAGGTCGGTCTTTACTAACATGATATCTTGTTTTTGAAAACACATGCGTTCTTATTCCGGTTATTAGCCTAGAATTACTATGTGATGCACACAACACACAAGTATAGATTAGATCGCCTAAGTTGGAACAAATCATCTCATGTTTGTTTGTTTGAAAATTGTTTGAAGGTGCTACTCGCAAGTAGGCTAAGACGTGAATTTTGCCACCCTTGAGTGGGCTTAGAAAACATGATTTTGCCACAATCAAGTGGGCTAAAAACTAGCATTTCAATGAATTGTTCCAATTTAAGTAATCTAACCTTCACCCACAGGCAATCAGGCAGTTATATCACATAAGCAAATAGCCTCATGCTAAGCATGCTATTATGGCAGTCACCCACACACATGCAAGGATGCTAAAGCATAAACACTCACCAAGTACTCCAAGCCAAAATATAAACTAGTTAGAAAACATGCATGAATCCTAACTATGCTGAGATGCCTAATGCAACACATGCAAGAATGCAACTAAGATAGGCTCGGCTATTCTAAGATGGCGTATGAGATGCTACAGATAGCATGTATTCAACTTGGAATTGAAATACAATGCAGTTAGTATGATGCGCCGAGCCCGGTGCATGCAAGACAGATGAATGAATGCAAACATGCGAAGCATAAGGATGCTAATTGAAACGTGTCCTAAAACTAACTATCATGAGCTAGTAAATAAAAGAGAGAAAGACGTGAAGTTGGAAGACATATATAACACACACGCACACTTATTACAACATTGCCCTCTCTCGGAGGGTCCGAATAAATAATACAGAATCGAATTAACTAATTATTACACAACACTAGCTAATTAACAAATTAACAAATTAACTAAGTAAGCAAATAAACTAGCATGCAGGCTACATGAAATGGATTGCCTCAGCTCTGCCTTGAATGCTAAAGGATGCATGGATGCCCGAGTCGCCTTGTCGGGAAGTCCATCATGATGCCTCGACTCGCCTTTGTTTGCAATTGATTTCAAAAAGTTGTATGAGGCTCCAGAGAGATGAAACTCCACCCAGGGAAGCTGTGGGAAGGCTGCCGACCAAGCTATGGGCAAGGGAGACCACCTGCCGACCACCCTTGGTGGTGAACACCAGAAAAAGGGGTCGGCCTGCCAGAAAAGCTGGTCGGCCGACCAGTTTATTCTCCTGGTTTCTGCTTTTTCTGTAACAAAGGCAAGGGAGAGAGAAGGTGAGGTATTTTCAACATATGTGTGCCTGACCACTCTCCCCATCATTGCATAAGCTCTAGGGAGTGCAGTCCTCGATCCTCGTGCCATCAATCACGTATCCTGATGCATGATGGCTGAGGAGTCGAATTGCATGACTCAATGTGAAATGAATGCACATGTAAACACCTAAAGCCAACGACTCTATCATTGATAGTCATGAGTGTCAGTGACCAAGAATTGAGGCACGTTTCGTCACTTTGAGTACGAAACGTCCCTCGTTTCCCGTGTTTAGACTAAACCCTACTCCAAACACAACGCAACAAACAATATATGGACAAATGCAACTCTAGCATGCGATCTAAATGCAATGCAACTAAGTGATGCGAAGATGCACGGAATGATATGTAAGCATGCAAATAGCATACACAATGCTATGAACTAATCAGTGGCATACTCAATGCACATGGATTATACGGCATGCATACACAATGCACTAACATACGCAATATTATGAACGAGGCATACGCAATGCAATGATCAAACACGCAATAACATGGACTATAAGGCATACACAATGCAAGATGGACATAAACCAAGATGGATGGGCCTCGGCCACACCCAAATCAGTGGCTAATATGATGAAAATGAGGCAACAAGTTACATGCAAACATGCACAAATGCAAGGGACCAAACCTAAGGAACAAAGTGCAACTCTACCAAAGCATGACAAGGATGAAATATGGCATACAATGACACATGTTCCAGCTCTGAAATGACACGCAAGATGGTCCCGAATCATGCAAACAACTCACCCGATGCATGTTGGATGGCACAATTATCGAAACTAGTGAAGTGCATTACACTAGAGGTATGCAAAGCGATGCCCAAATGACCAAACCAACCCAAAACAGTCCCTATGAAGACCCAAAACAGTGGCAAAATGGACTAAAATGATGGCTTGCAATGCACAAAAAATGAAGCTCATGCAATAGCCCCAAAATGAGGCATATAAGCACAACTCTCAAACGCATTTAAAGAGTGGAAAACATGGGAATATGGCACAAGTATAAGCTCTGAAATAACATGTTCAATGATGCCAAAACATGAAAACAACTCAAGTTAAGCATGCAAGAGGCTTCAAAACTCGAAGCTAGGCAATGGTATTACACTACAAGCATGCATGGCAAGCATCATTCGACCATGGGACCTCAAAAAAAGAGCTAAGGCAGCCCAAATCATGAATAAAATCAGTTTAGAACATGGTCAAAATATGCTGGAATCAATGGCCAAAACAACATGCAATAGAAGCTAGTGAGCATGGTTTACACTACAAGTATATGAAGCATTCAAGAGGCCACTAAACCAGCAAAAGTTAGAGACATGACTTGCCAAATAAAGCCCAAAAGCCCACTAAAACATGATCAATGCATGCAAGAATGTCATGCTCCTTTGATAGGCTATAAGAGGGGTTATTCTACACATGCAAGAGACACACCAAAGGTGACAAAACCAACTCTGGACAGAGCCTAGGCAGGCCCTAAAAGTCACTAAAAAGGGCTTGAAACAAGGCCTTGAGGTGTGCAAATGAAGGCTCCTTTGTAAGGCCAAAAATGCTAGTGAACAAGACAAGGAGGGAGAGGGTCACCCCTCTCTAATTTTTTGCTCTCAAAAACACATTTTAACCACTGAAAATTTGCTGGATTTCAGTGGTTAAAAGGCCAAGCAAAGGTCAACACAAAGGCCTTAGGGTATGGCTCAAAACAAGGTAAAATGAAGCATGCAAGGGGGTAGATGACCCCCAACAACAAAATGACCTTAAACAAACATCAAAAGGACCTCAAAAAAAGACTTTTTTCAGTTGACAACAAAGCTCAAATATGCATGAAAATAAGGCTAAGAGATGGTTCAAAATAAAGCTTAAAAGAGGGAAAAAGTGTGTTACCCTTGAAGCTCAGCAAGACAGCAACTTCTAGACCCAAAACCCAACTCCTTAACCTCTGAAAATGGCCTCCAAGAAGCTCCAAGCAATGGTGGAAGGGTTAGGCTATGAGGTGGTGTGCAAAGGTGCAAGAACAAAGCACACTTGGAGCCAAAATAGAGAGAGATAGAGGGATATGTATATATATATATATATATATATTTTGCCTTCAGCCAACTTCTGAACCGTCACAAAGGAGGGGGAGGCCCTTCTTTATAGCCAAAATGGACCAAAGCTTCTCAAAGAAGCTAAAAACCAAGGTTGAAGATCCTCTATACATGTGTATGGAGGATCCAGTCTGTGCCTTCCAGCTGGCACAACTGGCAACAACTCACAGAGACAAAGCTGGAGGAGGCAGGCCGACCAGTTTAGGTGGTCGGCCAACTAGTTCAAAAGGTTCAACTCAATGAAAGGTGGTCGGCCAGCCCATTTGATGGTCTCCCAACTGAATGCAAGCTAGTGGTATGGTGGGAGACCAGCAAATGTGGCTCAAAAATCAAGAAAACCAGTTTTTCGACAAGAAAATTGGCCAGTGGGAAAAAGTGGCCTCCAAGGAGAAAAGGTGGTCTCCCACCCTTGTACCACCTCCCAAACAATGAAAACAAGGTCCATGCCAAAAATGAACCAAGACGGATGCAAAACGAGGGTTCGAGGGTCAAAATGTGCAGTCGGGTGCCCTGAAAACAAGCTATTAAGCATCGAAAGTAGCGCGCGACCACGAAGGTGGTCTCCCGGGCCACAGTGTCCCTCTAGATAGAGGAAACAAGGTGTGTGCCAAAAACCGTGCCAAACGGAGAATGTTAAGCGGTCCTGAACTGAGGCGCGCGACCAACGACACCGAAAATCGAAAACTGGTCTCCAAATGGGAACAGTGGCCTGTGACCACGAAAAGTAGCCTACGGCCACTGAGAGATGGTCTACGAGACCTGTCCCTCCCTTCGAGAAGAGAAAACAAGACCTGGTTCGCAAACCGAGGCAAAACACAAAAGGGTCCCGAGGTCCAGGGGTAAGGCTCGCAGCCGAAACTCCGAAACCTCTGAACGAGCACAACATGCACCATCACCCAGCGCTCAATCGATGACGTCTGAGTCTTAAGGTCGGTCAAATTGGGGTGTCTATAGTTACCCCTATTTGACAGAACTCGAAAGTCATACGTGACGGGAGTGAATGTCAAAGCCCAGAGATGATCTATTTTTGACAAGGCTGAAGCCTTAGACAAATATGTGGGATAAGCAAGAGATATGCCCGCAGGTAGGGGCAAAATGCAAAATGATATGCACAAAGCCGAACATAACTCATGGTCACACAAAGCACGCTGTAATGAAGCAAACATACACAATAAATGCAACAGTTTAAGCGAATGTTATGCAAAGCAAGTAAACACGAGCCAAACCACATCTCATGCAGAAAGGATGTAAGAAAATTATACAATTCTCACTGCATCTCACGCAGAGAAGGCTAAAAGCGACTACTGAGAACACCCGGAGTCTCAAACGAAACAACTCTCAACGTATCAAACGTAAAAAGAGAAAGCGAACAAATGGACACCAGAACACATCCTAGTGTTCGAAACCGAAAATGTCCTAACGCACCACATGCGAGAGGAGAAAATGTATGAAGGAACACCGAAACTCATCCGAGTGTTCGAAACCGAAGATGTTCTAACGCACTGCATGCAAGAGGATAAAAGGTATGAATGAACACCAGAACTCATCCGAGTGTTTGAAATCGAAGATGTCCTAACGTACCGCATGCAAGAGGAGATAAGGTATGAATGAACACCGGAACTCGTCCGAGTGTTCGAAACCAAAGATGTCCTAACGCACCACATGCGAGAGGAGAAAAGGTATGAATGAACGCCGGAACTCATCCGAGTGTTCGAAACCGAAGATGCCCTAACGCACCGCATGTGAGAGGAAAAAAGGTATCAATGAACACCGGAACTCATCCGAGTGTTCGAAACTGAAAATGTCCTAACGCACCACATGCGAGAGGAGAAAAGATATGAATGAACACCGGAACTCATCCGAATGTTCGAAACCGAAGATGTCCTAATGCACCGCATGCGAGAGGAGAAAAGGTATGAATGAACACCGAAACTCATCTTAGTGTTCGAAACTGAAGATGTCCTAACGCATCGCATGCGAGAGGAGAAAAGGTACGTTCAAACTGAACCAAAACTTCTCTTGAATGAACCGTACATATAACATCGCGCCTGTAAAAGAAAGGAACTTAATAGGCACAATAAGTTAGCAACATATGTTTAGAGCTATATCAAACGCGAACACGTATGGTGCTGATGGCAAAGTGTATAACGATGCAAGTGAAACGTGCGCGACGATGCATGCAAAGCATGGAGGCATGATAATACCAATGAAATGTGCACAACAATGCAAGTGGTGTGCATAACAACGCCAGATAAGTACAACTTCAAAAGCATGCTTAAAACAAAATGCTGAGTAAAGAAGTGCAAGCTTCGAAAAGAGCAACTCAAACACGACCTCCGATTTACCTCTCGGAGGGGCCGTAACGTACTCAAAAAGGATACACCTGGCTCTTGGTGAGCAATGACGAGCCACACGTCGAAGACTTGAATTGAAGTTCCCGCGGAGACATTTCGCGCCGAAGAGTGCACTTTTCTTGTACTTTCTCGAGCGCCGGGGACTCCAATCATCACCAAAATTCACAGGGAGAACAAAGGGACCTGGGAGACCACCCAGGAAGGATGGCCAACCACCTACCAGTGCCACCGACTAGTATTTGTTCAAGGGGTGGTCAGCCAGCCATAAAATCTGGTCGGCCGACCACTTTACCAAATTCGGGGCAGTTTGGTCCTTTTATGCTCGATTCTTTAAATACACAACTCCAAAACACTTTGCCTCACACACCCACTGCCGAAATTAGCCCCTCTTCCTTCCTAGACCATTTTCTCGCTCAGATCTGTGCTTTATACACGTTTTCCAACCCCCCACACGAAGTTGTTTCGCGAAAAATTTCAGTTCTCTTCACTTTGAATTGATTAAAATTTGATTTCGGAGCTTCTTTCTCCATTTTCACCACTTGAGGTATGTTTTTCTCGAAGTTTGGCACATTTTCTTGGGAGTTGACTTTTGTTGACTTTTTCCAATTTTGGCTCATTTCACTCATTTTTGCTCATTTTTGCAGATTTCTTCAGATGACAGATCATTTTCATCATGGTGGAGGTCGTCCGCATGTCGGGGATGATCCGGACATCATGTCACTGCCTCTGAGAGTTCGGCCTTTCGACCCCGAGAGGTATCATCCTCAAGAGCACGTCCTACCTCCGACCACTTTCTATCACTTCACTGACTTTGATTGACGAGCACCCACGGATCTGCTACTACGGGAGCCAGAGTCTTATCTCTCTCATCAGGCATGAGAGGTACGTACTTCACTTTTACATTTTCTGTAATGTATTTTGTATTTCCTGCACATTCCATGCTTTCGCTATGTATTTTTTATCTGCTCGTTCTGAACACATTCACACACTATACTTCTGCTTATTCTGGCACACGGCTCACGAATAGCACAACATTGATTTGACACACAGCTCACTTTAAACACACGGTTCATCCTGACCACACAGTTTATCTCAGGCACACAACACATTTTGGACACACAGCTCATTCCTTGGGTACGCAGCTTATCTTCAGGCACACAGCAGATTTTCAGGCACACGGCTCACTTTTCATTTCTTGAACACACAGCCCATTCCCTTCATTTGCACACAGCTCGTACTGAACATGCAGTCCGTAACACAGTGTTTGATTTGATTCGCACACAGCTCATACTGAACACGCAGTCCGTAACACAGTATCTGGTTTGATTTGCAGACAGCTCATACATCTCATTTTGAAAACTGAATACATCTGTTAATTCTGAATGTAGGTATCTTCTCGTTCTACGTGAGGTTATGGCTCGATCGTCGCTAGGGAGTGGTATGCAGAACTCCCAAATACCGTTTGCGATATCATGGACGATGCAGGATTTGGATCCTTCTACGCAGGGCTATCACGTTACCCGGCGAGCAGGACCTTGATGGGGGCACTTGTGGAGAGATGGTGGGACACCACCAACTCGTTCCACTTTTCAACTACCGAGGATCTGACGATGACCCCATTATCTGACCCGCTGACGCAAAGTAGCCACTCGGATTGTACACCTCCTTAACAAAGCTCCCCAATTCCTCAGTCCCTGAATCCACTATACCACTTTCCTCCGAAATCATCCATATTCAGTCTTCAACAGCCACCACCATTGGTTCGGGTTGGGTTCGGGAGATATCCAACATGCACAAGTCAATGCTGTCAGGAAGGAACACCTCCGGCTTGGGTAGGTGAGATGGGGTGATATATATGCTGGGGTCGTATGACATGACCCCGGTCTGGATAAAGTCGATGCATTTGGGAGGTGGAGCTTGGTTGTGTGGTGGGAGAGGGTTAGTTGTGACATTGGGTTTCTCTGGAGGCACAATCACCCTATTATCAATGAGATCTTGAATCTCATGACGTAATCGTAAGCATTGGTCGGTGTCATAACTGTGCTGTTGGTGAAAGGCGCAGTATTTGGCTGGATTATGGGAGGGGGGAAGTGGATTCGGCAATGGCCGCGGCTCCAGGGGCTTCAAGTGCCCTTTCCAGATTAAAACCCCTAGAGCTTTGGACAGGGGCATATATAACGCAGTGAAGGTTCTTTGGCCTCGAGGTTGGTGTTTGGTTGTTTGTGAGCTACTTCCGGACGCACCGGAGAATGGTGTAGCCGCAAGGGTTCTTGGGGGAGTGGTGGTGACCATGCTTACTTCTGAAGCTCTGGCAGTTGCGGCATTGCTTGTGCCTGTATTGGTGTTATGGTTGAAGGTTCTCCTGGGTTGCTCTCTGTCTTGGTCAATCAGACCCTGTTTCATAGCATCCTCAATTTGTACCCCCATTTTATGTAAATCTGAAAAGGTGGGGAGGGGGAAAACAATCATTTTCTGCATAAGCTTGGGTTGGAGATTGCGCACAATCATCCGAATCTGATCTTTGCCAGTGGGCCTAGTGGTCATCATTGAGGCCTTGGCCCTCCACCGGGTTACGAAGTCAGAAAAACTCTCCTTAGTCTCCTGCCTAGTCGTCTCGAGATCACGGGTTGTGATCTCGATCTGTGTATTATAGGAGTACTGAGCGACAAAAGCCTCGGCCATCTCATCCCAATTCCTCTTAACATCGTCTTCCAGTTTTGCGTACCAGATGGCCGCCACACTCGATAGGGTCCGGCCGAATAAAGAAAGCTTCTGTAGTCTGGCGAGGCCCATCGGCCTTAATATGTCTGAAAACAGCCGTAAGTGCACCATGGGATTCCCGGACCCGTCAAAGCGATAAATATGTGGCATCTTAAATCTGTTCGACAGCATCACGGCTGCGGTGGTATACCCATCCTCAGTGTCCGGGATAGATTTTACACCCTGAGATTTCTTGAACAGCTTTTCAAGCTTGCTCACTTTTAGTGCCGTAGGGTCCACCTCGAATTCGAAGAGAGAATCTGGTTGATTGATAGGAGTGGGTGCCTTGGATAGTTGAGGTAGAATCGGGGGTGGAGCCGGCCCTGTTGGGATCTCTGTATCCTCCTGGACATTCTGGACATTCGCCGTCTCCCTGGGTATTGGAACTCTCGGTGGGGGAGGAGCTTGGTGTGAAGCTGATGCTCCGACTTGCTGCTGTAGCCGGGTAATTAGCTCTGCCTGTTGGGCCATGACGACGGCTTGCTGTTTGGAAATTCTGCTTGACGAGCAGCGTCCTCCTGCATGGCTTTCATACTTTCTTGGAGTTGACGCATCATTTCCTCTATCCCTGCTATACTGCCTTGTTCTAACTGAACTGCCAGTATACCTACCTCTGCAGTAGACTCGAAAATCTCAACCCGACTGCTCAAGGACCACTGATCTGGGAACTGCGGTATCGATACACTGTGCTTCACTGATCTCTGTCTAGCAACTGGGGGTAAAGAGTAGAATACTCGTTGTCCGTCTACCAGATCCTCAGATCGATGGAGTCGACAACCTCTAGTCCAGAGTGCTTGGGAAATATCTGCTTGGCCGGAAGCAATTATGCTAAACTACCTAACAAAAAGATAAATAAAACATAATAAGGAAATAAACAACCAGAAATGGACAGCATAACGGCTTAAATAAACACAACACACAGTCGGCATGACAACACACAGTTGGCACGTGTAAGCTGAATATATTGTTCTCAAATACTGGTCATTGTTTCCCAAATCTAAGTCTGATACCCGCGGATATACCGATTCTCAAAATACTGTTGCCTGCAGGCCTGATGCCCAAACTTGCAAACTGATACATGCATTCCTGTAGACACACACTCTAAAAGCACATAGCAAACAAGTGAGAGCCAAAACACCCCTATGGAGGGGTAGGGTTTTCCTGTCCTAGTTTTGTCAAGAACTAAGGTTTCACTACGCACGCAGCGGTTTCAAACAACCTACAATCGGGTAAGCAACCTGTCCTAGTTCGGAATGGTCACTATGGATTCCGAATATGCACTAGGTCGAATGGTCAAAAAGGGTGCCCCGGTAAAAATCGGGGTTTGTGTTCCCATCGTGGCAGAACCCGTAACCGGTCAGCCTTATGGCACGCTTCTCAAAGCGAGCCTCCGGCAAACCATTCAGGAATAGCAGATGGCAAACACGGTGTCCTAGGTACACCAATGCAAATGCAATGCAAAGAAACACATAAGTGTAATCAAAACAAGATATCATGAATTCGGGTCAAGTTCTCTAAATCCCCAGTCGCCTTGTCGGGAAATCCATCACGATGCCTCGACTCGCCTTTGTTTGCAATTGATTTCAGAAAGTTGCACGAGGCTCCAGAGAGATGAAACTCCACCCAGGGAAGCTGTGGGAAGGCTGCCGACCAAGCTATGGGCAAGGGAGACCACCTGCCAACCACCCTTGGTGGTGAAGACCAGAAAAGGGGGTCAGCCTACCAGAAAACCTAGTCGGCTGACCAGTTCATTCTCCTGGTTTCTGCTTTTTTTGCAACAAAGGCAAGGGAGAGAGAAGGCGAGGTATTTTCAACATATGTGTGCCCGACCACTCTTCCCGTCATTGCATAAGCTCTAGGGAGTGCAGTCCTCGATCCTCGTGCCATCAATCACGTATCCCGATGCATGATGGCCGAGGAGTCGAATTGCACGACTCAATGTGAAATAAATGCACATGTAAACACCTAAAGCCAACAACTCTATCATGGATAGTCAAGAGTGTTGGTGACCAAGAATCGAGGCACGTTTCGTCACTTTGAGTACGAAACGTCCCTCGTTTCTCGTGTTTGGACTAAACCCTACTCCAAACACAATGCAACAAACAATGTATGGACAAATGCAACTCTAGCATGCAATCTAAATGCAATGCAACTAAGTGATGCGAAGATGCACGGAATGACATGCAAGCATGCAAATGGCATACACAATGCTATGAACTAATCAATGGCATACTCAATGCACATGGATTATATAGCATGCATACATAATACACTAACATACGTAATGTTATGAACGAGGCATACGCAATGCAATGATCAAACATGCGATAACATGGACTATAAGGCATACACAATGCAAGATGGACTTAAACCAAGATGGATGGGCCTCGGCCACACCCAAATCAGTGGCCAATATGATGAAAATGAGGCAACGAGGTACATGCAAACATGCACAAATGCAAGGGACCAAACCTAAGGAACAAAGTGTAACTCTACCAAAGCATGACAAGGATGAAATATGGCATACAATGACACATGTTCCAGCTCTGAAATGGCAAGCAAGATGGTCCCGAATCATGCAAACAACTCACCCGATGCATGTTGGATGGCACAATTACCGAAACTAGTGAAGTGCATTACACTAGAGGTATGCAAAGCGATGCCCAAATGACCAAACTAACCCAAAAAAGTCCCTATGAAGACCCAAAACAGTGGCAAAATGGACTAAAATGATGGCTTGCAATGCACAAAAATGAAGCTCATGCAATAGCCCCAAAATGAGGCATACAAGCACAACTCTCAAACGCATTTAAAGAGTGGAAAACATGGGAATATAGCACAAGTATAAGCTCTGAAATAACATGTTCAATGATGCCAAAACATGAAAACAACTCAAGTTAAGCATGCAAGAGGCTTCAAAACTCGAAGCTGGGCAAGGGTATTACACTACAAGCATGCATGGCAAGCATCATTCGACCATGGGACCTCAAAAAGGAGCTAAGGCAGCCCAAATCATGAATAAAATCAGTTTAGAACATGGTCAAAATATGCTAGAATCAATGGCCAAAACAACATGCAATGGAAGCTAGTGAGCATGGTTTACACTAAAAGCATATGAAGCATTCAAGAGGCCACTAAACCAGCAAATGTTTGAGACATGACATGCCAAATAAAGCCCAAAAACCCAGTAAAACATGATCAATGCATGCAAGAATGTCATGCTCCTTTGATAGGCTATAAGAGGGGTTATTCTACACATGCAAGAGACACACCCAAGGTGACAAAAATAATTTTGGATAGAGCCTAGGCAGGCCCTAAAATTCACTGAAAAGGGCTTGAAACAAGGCTTGGAGGTGTGCAAATGAAGGCTCCTTTGTAAGGCCAAAAAAGCTAGTGGAACAAGACAAGGAGGGAGAGGGTCACCCCTCTCTAATTTTTTTCTCTCAAAAACACATTTTAACCACTGAAAATTTGCTGGATTTCAGTGGTTAAAAGGCCAAGCAAAGGTCAACACAAAGGCCTTAGGGCATGGCTCAAAACAAGGCAAAATGAAGCATGCAAGGGGGTAGATGACCCCCAACAACAAAATGACCTTAAACAAACATCAAAAGGATCTCAAAACAAGACTTTTTTTAGTTGAAAACAAAGTTCAAATATGCATGAAAATAAGGCTAAGAGATGGATCAAAATAAAGCTTAAAAGAGGGAAAAAGTGTGTTACCCTTGAAGCTTAGCAAGACAGCAACTTCTAGACCCAAAACCCAACTCCTTAACCTCTGAAAATGGCCTCCAAGAAGCTCCAAGCAATGGTGGAAGGGTTAGGCTATGAGGTGGTGTGCAAAGGTGCAAGAACAAACCACACTTGGAGCCAAAATAGAGAGAGATAGAGGGATATATATATTTTGCCTTTATCCAACTTCTGAACCCTCACAAAGGAGGGGGGGCCTCCTTTCTAGCCAAAAGGGACCAAAGCTTCTCAAAGAAGCTAAAAACCATGGTTAAAAATCCTCCATACACGTGTACGGAGGATCCAGTCTGTGCCTTCCAGCTGGCACAGCTAGCAACAACTCACAGAGACAAAGCTTGGGGAGGCAGGCCGACCAGTTCAGGTGGTCGACCGACCACTTCCCCTGGTCAGCCAACCAGTTCAAAAGGTTCAACTCAATGAAAGGTGGTCAGCCAGCCCATTTGATGGTCTCTCAACTGAATGCAAGCTAATGGTATAGTAGGAGACCAGCAAATGTGGCTCAAAAATCAAGGAGACCAATTTCCTGACAAGAAAACCAGCTGGCGGGGAAAAGTGGTCTCCAAGGAGAAAAGGTGGTCTCCTACCCTTGTGCCACCTCCCAAACAATGAAAACAAGGTCCATGCCAAAAATGAACCAAGGTGGATACAAAACGAGGGTTCGGGGGTCAAAACGCGCAGTCGGGTGCCCCGAAAACAGGCTATTAAGCATCGAAAGTGGCGCGCGACAACAAAGGTGGTCTCCCGGGCCACAGTGTCCCTCTAGATAGAGGAAACAAGGTGTGTGCCAAAAACCGTGCCAAACGGAGAATGTTAAGCGGCCCTGAACCGAGGCGCGCGACCGACGACTCCGAAAATCGAAAACTGGTCTCCAAATGGGAACAGTGGCCTGCGACCACGAAAAGTAGCCTACGGCCACTGAGAGATGGTCTACGAGACCTCTCCCTCCCTTCGGGAAGAGAAAACAAAACCTAGTTCGCAAACCGAGACAAAGCACAAAAGGGTCTCAAGGTTCGGGGGTAAATCTCTCGGCCGAAACTCCGAAACCTTTGAACGAGCATAACATGCACCATCACTGAGCGCTCAATCGATGACGTCTGAGTCTTAAGGTCGGTCAAAAATGAGGTGTCTACAAGAGGCACACTCTAAAAGCACATAACAAGCAAGTGAGAGCCAAAACACCCCTATAGAGGGGTAGGGTTTCCCTGTCCTATTTTGTCAGGAGCTAGGGTTTCACAACGCACGCAGCGGTTTCAAACAACCAACAATCGGGTAAGCTACCTGTCCTAGTTTGGAATAGTCACTATGGATTCCGATATGCACTAGGTTGAATAGTCAAAAAGGGTGACCCGGTAAAAATCGAGGTTTGTGTTCCCATCGTGGCCGAGCTCGCAACCGGTCAGCCTTATGGCATGTAGCCTCTGGCAAACCGTTCAGGAATAGCAGACGGCAAACACGGTGTCCTAAGCGTACCAATGCAAATGAAATGCAAAGAAACACATAAGTGTAGACAAAACAAGATATCATGAGTTCGAGACAAGTTCTCTAAATCCCCAGCAGAGTCGCCAGAAACCATAGACCGCCCGGAACTCCGCTCCGCGCATGAGGGCACGAATTGTTGTTCTTAGCTACTACAGTTCAGACTCGTGTCACGGTTCTGAATCTAATCTCACAAAGTGCAATGTAAGATTGATAAATCACCAAAGAGTCCAAATCTGACAAATCGTTTTGGAAAATCGATTTTAATCAAAAAGCGCCAAACATGGACTGCTTTGCCAGATTTCAGAGTCGCCACCTAAATGTTTTATTTTGGGAAATTTAGGAAATCCCGACTCATGCCTAAGGCCACATGTCCGTCATCACCAAAGTTGCCTCAGCTTGGGAACTTGGGTACGAGAGGGGAAGGTCATGCAATGAGCACCCTCGCTCGCCTGATCAAAGGATCGACCTTTACTAACATGATATGTTGTTTTTTAAAACACATGTGTTCTTATTCCGATTTATTACTCTAGAATTACTATGTGCTGCGCACAACATACAAGTATAGACTAAATCACTCAAGTTGGAACAAAGCATTTCATGTTTGTTTCTTTGAAAATGATTTGAAGGTACTACTTACAAGTAGGCTAAGACGCGGCTTTTGCCACCCCCAAGTGGGCTTAGAAAAATATGATTTTGCCACTTCGCAAAGTGGGCTTAAAACTCACATTTCAATGAATTGTTCCAATTCAAGCAATGAAGCCTTCATCCACAGGCATTCATGCAGTTAAACACTTAAGCAGTTAGCCTCATGGAAAGCATGCTATCATGGCAGTCACTTGCACACATGCAAGGATGCTAAAGCATAAACACTCACAGTGTACTCTGAGCAAAAAAAAAAGCTAGTTAGTAATCACGTATGATCCTAGCTATGTCAACAATGCCTAATGTAACACATGCAAAAATGCAACTAAAATAGGCTCGGCTATCTAGAATGGCATGTGAAATGCAACAATTGATACATGTATTCAAATTGGAATTGAAATACAATGCAGTTTGCATGATGCGCCGAGCCCAGTGCATGCAAGACAGATGAATGAATGCACGCATGCAAGCATAAGTATGTTAATTGAAATATGTCCTAAAACTAACCATCGAAAGCGGTTAAGTAAAAGGGAGAAAGAAATGGGGATTGGAAGACATGCATCACACACACGCACGCTTATTACAACAGTTGTGCCCTCTTGACGGAGGGTCCGAATAAAAAGCTAACTAGCTAATCTAAGCTAATTAAACTAACTATTACAAAACAAAGCTAATTAACTAACAAGTTAACTAATTATTACAAAACAAGCTAATTAGCTAACTACACTAGCCTATTAAATACAAATGAATAGCTAATCGCATTAACTACTTAAGTTCAAAAACCAATGCAATAGCTAGCTTAAGCAAAGCAACTAAGTAAAGCAAATAGAAGGGGCCTCGGAGCGAGAAGCTCGGTTTCCTCATTTGAAAATGCATCGTGATGCCCCAACTTGCCTCTGCTTGCAATTGTTCTCAGGACACTGCACAAAACTCCAAATAGCTTCTACTCCATCATGGGAACCTCCAGGAGCATTGCCGACCGCTTATTGGTGTTGCCAACCACCCGTCGACCACTTACATTTGCTGCAGACCAAAAAAAGTGGTCAGCCAGCCACTTTTATTGGCTGCCGACCAGAAAATTCTGCACAATTCTAGTTTGCTGCAACAGAGAACAAGATTGCTGCAGCAGAGAACAAGAAGGGGTATGGCAATGTATTTGCAAGATATGTGTGCACAACCATCCTCCCTATCATTTCATGATCTCATGGAAGTATGGTTCTCGACTCTCGGGCCACCAATCGAGCATCGCAATGCACGATGGCCGAGAAGCCAAGATTGCACGAATCAATGTAAATGAATGCACAAATAACACATAAGGGCCTTAAACTCTATCATGCATGATCAAGAGCGTCGGCAACCGAGAAATGAGGCACGTTTCATCACTTCAAGTATGAAACGTCCCTCGTTTCTCGTGTTTGGACTAACACCCTATCCAAACACAATGCAATGTATGCAACATGCTCAACCTAATGCAATGCAACATGATCAACTTAACAAAGCTAATGGCATGCGAACAATGCTAATGCAACATAAGCATGCAAACAACAATGCAATGTAACAACATGCAAACAACATACTATATGGACTTAAATCGAATATGGAAAGACCTCAATCATGCCCAAAACAGTGGCCATAATGCTATAAAAGGATGGTTTAAAAGGCAAGATGATGCATGCACATGCATTGGCTCACCAATTAAGCATAAGAGCATAACTCTCAAACATGAGCAATGAGTGAAAAATATGGAAGTGTGACAACACTACAAGCTCTGAAATCATGTATGAAATGATGCCAAATCATCCAAACAACATAAGCATAGTATGCTAGGAGGCCTAAGACACAAGGCCACCAAAGGAGACTACACAAAGGGGCATGCAACACATGGCATAAATGAAGGAGCCAATCATGGACAGGGCTCAAATAGTTCAAGACAAGGACCAAAACATGCTGAGATGGGAGCTCAAAGGTCTAGGCATGCATACACATGCATTGGTCCACAAACAAGGCAATAATGCACAACCCTTAAAGGCACTCAAAGAGTGAAAGAAGTGGGAGCATGTCAATACTATATGCTCTGAAATAACATGGTAAATGATGCCAAATCATGTACATGTCACAAATGAAGGATGCTAGGAGGCTCAAAGCTTGAAACTAGCGTAGGCACTTGCACTATAGCTATGCAACACATGAGCCAAAAGGCCAAGAACACCCAAAATAGTCCTAGAGCATACCAAAACAATGCTAAAACATGTATGGAGCAAAGCCAAAACAAGCTAGCATGAAGGGTCAAAACATGGAGCATGCAAGGCCAATAAGGAGGATTACACTAAACCTACCAAAACCAAGCATGAGATGGCTTCACCAACAAAAATCAGAGTTATGGCATGTCAAAATAACACCAAAAATGCACTGATATGGCAGCCCAAAAGCTTAGGCAAGATGGCATACATAAGGGCTCATTTTTAAAGCATAAAGAACCAACCCTCCAAAGCATTGGAAGATTGACATATGTGAGGGCATGACCACACTACATGCACTAAAATCATATACCAAATGATACCAAATCATGAAAACAGCCCGAGCAATACATGCTGGTGGACTCAATACACAAAGCTAGTAAGCAAGAATGCACTATGGCTATACAAAGCATGGCATGCATGACCAAAACAACATAAATCAGACCTAGAGCATGCTGAAACATGGCCAAAATCTTGCTGAAGTTGAGTCAAAATCACACTCGAATGATGGTCTAAAGCATGATGCATGTTAGGCTAGCATGCAAGATTGCACTACAAGTGTGTAAAGCATGCAAGAGGCTATCAAACCAACCCTAGACAGAGGTATACCATACTAAAATAAGGCCAAAAATAGCGTGAGATGGAGCCAACATATGCTAGATAAACATGCTCAAACATGAGGACAACAAGGCAAGCAACCAAGATACAAGGAGAGGGGATGACCCCCTCCTATTTGGGACCTCAAAACACCCTTTTCACCACTGAAAGTCCTCTAAGTTTGAGTGGTGAGAAGGCCAAAAGCAGGTGGTCCCAATAGCTTAAAAGGATAGCACAAAAACAAAGCCAAACAAGGCACAAGAGGGGGTAGACCACTCCCAACACCAAATAAGCCTTGAACAAACATGTTAAGCACTAAAATCAAAACTTTTTGCAGTAGAAAGTTAAGCCAAAATAAGCATGCAAATAGGTCCAAAAGCTTAATCAAAATAAAGCTTTAAAGCGCTAGTTGACTCACCCTTGGAGAACAACTTCAAAGCTACAACTCCAGCAGCTTTTTTGAGCTCAAACCAATCCAAAAACACCAAAACCAACTTCTAGGTGCCTCAGCTCCAAGAGTATGGTGTTTCACTATGTGTTTGTGTGAAAAAGTGTGAAAAAACTACACTTTTGAGCACAAATATGAGAGAAATGAAGAATTATAGAGATAGAATATATGTATATCTCTTAGCCAAATTTTCTGAACCTGGAGAAGGGAGAGGGGGCCTCCCTTTTATAGAAAAACAAGAATCAAGCTTCTTGAACAAGCTAAGAACTTGAACCAATCCATCCACACACGTGTATGGAGGTGCAACCTGTGCACTCCAGCTGGCACAGCTGGCATCCATAACATATGCAGAAAGTGAAGGAAAGCTGCCGACCAGTTGAAGTGGTCGGCCAGCTACTTCCACTGGTCGGCCGACCAGAGAAAGTGGTCTGTAAGGCCGGCAAGGGGGAGGAGTGGTCTGCACAAGGAAAGTAAGGCGGTGGCATGGTGGCCTACCACTTTTGGTGGTCCAAAGACCACCAAGACCAGTTGGCCGACCAGAAAACTAGCTGGTGGGGAAGAAAAGTGGTTTCCCGGGAGAGAAACTGGTCTACCACCCCTATTCCACCCTCCAAGCAAGGAAAACAAAGTTGGTGCCAAAAACAAACCAAAGAGGATGCAAGACAGGAGTCTGCGGGTCAAGGCACGCAGTCGAAAACCTCGAAAACTAGTCCACGGGCACAAAAAGTGGTCTACAAGACCTTTGAGTGCCTCTAGACCAAGGCAACAAGGCATGGTCCAAAAACCAAGCCAAGAGGAGAACGTTAAGCGGTCCCGAGGCAAGGCGCGCGGCCGAAGACTTCGGAAACCGAAAACTAGTCTACAAGAGGGAAAAGTGGTCTACAGACCCTTCTCTCCCTCCAGGCAAGGTCAACAAGGGTTGGTCCATAGACCGAGCCAAAACACAAAGAGTTCAGAGGCCCGGAGGCAAGGCACTTAGCCGAAAACTCTGGAAACTCGAAACGAGCACAAACATGAGCGATCACCGCGTGCTCAAACGATGACATCTGAGTCTTAAGGTTGGTCCAAAATGGGGTTTCTACAAGTACTGGGAAGGATCCTGGCTTAATCCAGATTGGTTCTACACTGTCTTCACGAGCGATTAGTCGCTTTCTTAAAAGACTTCAAAAAATGTTTTGCGTGGTCCTGCGAAGACATGCGTGGAATTGATCTCGAGATTGTGCAGCATAGGATCACTCTCGGCCTCAAGATTCAACCCCTTTTGCTTTCAAACCTTGAACTCGGATTCAAAATGTTCAACGATCAAATCACAATGTGAGGCTTGTATGGCCAGATTTGAAGCAGCCCATGAACTAGGGGTAATAAGGTCGTATGACATCAAAGGAGGCCCGCTAGGCCAGATTTGAAGCAGCCCTCGAACTAGGGGCAAAAATGTTAGATGTGCTCAAAGATTCAAAAGATGGGTCATTCTGCAAACCAATGAAGACTGGCAAAAAAGCCAAATTCCAGCAGCTGGAAGAAGAAAATTTACTGTTGAAGGACAATCGAGTTCCTATCCACGACACTAGGGGCAACTTCAGCCCCCATTGGATGGACTCCTACATCATCAGTGAACAACAACCATTCTCCTAGACTCATATGGCTTCGAGATCTCAAACCGATCAACATGGACAAAGTTAAACTTTTCTACCCTTGAGAGGCTCACTAGGTCGAAAACTTGGAATGGCGACCCAGGCAAAAGTTAGAGCAAGAAAAAAAAGAAAAGAACAAAAATAAAAAAATGAAGAAAATGAAAAAATGAAAATGAAAAAATGAAAAGAAGAAAAGAAAAGAAAAGAAAAGAAGAAAAGAAATGAAAAGGAAAGAAAAACAGAGATCGCAAGGTTGAAAACCCGGAAGGGCGGCCTTGGCAAAAGTTTGAGCGCAAAAGGAGAGCATCAACACTCGAGTGTACCTCAACCTGGAACTACGTCAGGCCTGATTCCCATGTTTGGGATACGTAGGCAACTTCATCCTGAAGTTCGGCCGCAATCAGTTTCAGCCTGCTTGGCTCATCCATGTTGATTGGTTTATCCTTGTTCAAACTCGGCTATCTTATCCATGTGCAAATTGGCTTGTCTTCGTTCAGATTCGGTTGTCCTATTCCGTTAGAAGATTTAGCTGCAAGACAATTCAAGTTCAGATCTGAGGTTGTGCATCTCAAGGGTAAATTTTGTGTTGGTCAAGCAGTGGCCATTTGTAAAAATAGTTTTGAGAATTTTTAATGAGGTTGACTAATTTTCTCGAAAATTATTCCACTTTTTTCCAAAACTGGATCATTTCTTGGACCCAAAAAAGGAAAATTTTCAGTGCTCATAACCTGACTTGCATGATTTCAAATCAAAAAATCGAACAAGCATGTTAATCTAACTCTTATATTGGTCAAAATTGTTTTAGTAGAAAGCCAAAAACAAAAAATGGTCAAAATAATGAACTAGGGGCACAGTCGAGTCAGATTTTTTGTCATTTCCCCTTTGTCACCATACTCAGAAAAGGCACAATTGCAGCTAACAGCAAAGGGCTGAAAGCTCTCTCATCCTCCAAGTAGCGAGGTATCAAACTAAGTGTGAAGCACGAATTGAAAATGGAGCAGGATGTTCCACTCCCTTATCCGAGAAGGTCTGGTTACATCCGAAATGGCCAAGGGCGTTGTCAACCAGTGTCAGTTGCAAATCTGCTACACACCCAGTCGTAGCACGACCACTCTGTGGGAAAGCTCACTGTTGTAAGTGCAAGAAGGAGAATCTAGTAGAATACTAGGGGCAATAGCCCACGTCTTCTTGTTTATCCATCAAACACCCAGGGGAGGGATAAAAAAAGAAAAGAGATTGAAGAATAGAGAGATGTGCGCTGAGAGGAAAAGTGAGGAAAGGGCTTTTTCAGAAAACTAGAGATTGAGTGCCAGAGTGATGTGAGGATCACAAATGAGAAAGGGTGGGAAACAATACCCGGAGAAACAGGTTTCTCGTGAATTGAGAGGTCTTCCATCGATGGATAGCAGAGTGTTCGTTTGTTGTGTTTGTTGTTTTTGTATGTCTCGATTCTTGTTTTGAGTCGTTTCGAGTGTCAATAGATATGTTTAGGTTGTTTTACATGTGTTTTTCCTTTGTTAAGTTATTTAGGTTGTTTTACCTCCGTTTCATCTTTGTTGAGTCATTTTGGCTGTGGTTAGTCATAGGCTCAATACTCGGTCGAGAACTCATTTCTCAATTTCAAAAAAAATCGTTTTGTGCTTAGAGTGCTATGCCAGTCTCCACATATGTGCAAAACAGGATTTGTTCTTTTATAAAACTGCAGGGTTCAACCCAGTTCATGTGAGAACAGTAGAACCAAGACCTATCTGAAGCTATATAGGTTCCGGACTACAAAGCAAAAGAAAATAGGGAAAATCAGAGCAGCTTAGTGTGTTTCACCTTCAGCAAAATCCAAGATTGCATTTCGGATGTACCTCCTTAGGCCTTGTCAATGCTCCGAAGTATAAGTGTGCCTCTACTTCAAGTTCAAGATTAAGTCTGCTTCAAGCCAAAATGGCAATCAAAGTGCTCTCCCCGAAAACCAGTCCCTACCGGAGGCATCTTAGCTGTGTTTGCAATCAGTTCCTAGGAGACCAACTGCGACGGTGGAAACTAGAGTTCGAATGGTTGATGCCTAGAACGCAAAGGTTTGGAATTTCTGATACTAAAGTCTGGTTTAAATACCCAGGGGTGTGTCCCCGGCTTGAAATCTATATGAAAGCCCCATAGGTTGAGGTAGCGGGTATGTGCCTCGATTTTGGATACCAAACCAACCTAGTCTGTCACCTCATTGGAGAATAGGGAAAGTTGTGAATATGATCAGGAAGAAAAGTGGCATCCAAAGTGTTCTACGTGAAGAACCCCTGTCAAAATTTCAAGACCTTTGTACTGTGAGTTGAAGGTAAGAGTTCGAAGAACACAAGGTAAGAGTTCGAAGAACACAAGGGGGAGATACCCATCAGAGTAGAGCGGTTCATCGCCACTCACCCCATAAGGTGCTTTTTAAAGCGCCACTTTGTTTGTTTATTGCATTCCCTAAACATCATACCTTGCTTGTAACATGTATCATGTCATCGCACTTATTGCATTTATGTGCATCTTGTGCTATCTTGTATCATTTATCCTTTTACGCTAAGCAGCGTTTACGATCGTTGTCCCCCGGGATTTATCTCAGGTTGCGTCGAGTGCACCCCTGATTGTTTGTTTTCGAACCTCTTCTCATGAGTTCAGCGTGGTTAGAGTGTTCCTTTCCTCACCCGATTTCAGCGTGTTTGGAATTTATCTCAGGTTGCGTGGAATGCGCTCCTGTTGTTTGTTTTTGAAGCTCTTCTCACGAGTTCAGCATGGTTAGAGTGTTCCTTTCCTCACATGATTTCAACGTGCTTGGAATTTATCTTAGGTTGCGTGGAACGTGCTCCTGATTGTTTGTTTTCGAAGCTCTTCTCACGAGTTCAGCGTGGTTAGAGTGTTCCTTTCCTCACACGATTTCAGCGTGTTTGGAATTTATCTCAGGTTGCGTCAAGTGCGCCCCAGATTGTTGTTTTCGGACCTCTTCTCACGAGTTCAGCGTGGTTAGAGTGTTCTTTTCCTTACACGATTTCAACGTGTTTGGAATTTATCTCAGGTTGCGTCGAGTGCGCCCCTGATTATTGTTTTCGGACCTCTTCTCACGAGTTCAGCATGGTTAGAGTGTTCCTTTCCTCACACGATTTCGGCATGTTCGGAATTTGGTTGTCCTCCTTTCACGATTTCAACGTGGTTGGAGTATGTCACCCTATTCATTTACTACATCATCTAGTACGTCTACTACATTGCATATAGAATATATTGCATACATATACTACATTGTCCATTTATCGCTTGCATCCTTTCCATGTTAAGCTTAGTCCGGCATGTGCCCATACTTTTCGCGATAAAGCATGGTTCTGTGATAATGTGTACGCACCTATTCCACTAAGAGAATTGTGATCTGAGGGTGTCGGCACCTTTTCTGTGTTAGACGTGGTTTGTCTCGTGTCCATACCTTTTCTAGGTAGAAATGTAGTTTGGCCGCGTGCCTTATTCACTGCATCCATTGCATCCATTGCATTGTACTTTGTTTTGTTACATTCAGCATGTAGGATCACGGTCTTTACTCAGTAGATCATTCCTCACTTATATCATGCCACCCAATTACTTGTATTCTTTCTACGAAACACATAGTTTTGCTTGTGCACACACCTATCCCACTAAGAGACTTATGGTTTGAGAGTTCCGGCACCTTTTCTATGTTAAACGTAGTTTGATTTTTCATCTCCATCTCTTTATGATATTTATGTGATTTTGCACTGCTTGTGGGAAGATGATTCAATTACATGGCATACTATTTGCATTATTCAATTGCATTGTATATCATTGACACTGTTTTGTAATATTGTGCATCATTTTGCATCTTGCCCATGAACTACGCTAGTTTGATTCCTTGGAAAGGGATACGTAGGCAGCTTGTGGGTTCAACCAACTGCATCTGTATTTTGTTTGTTTGTCCAAGTCTTCGACCTTGTCAAAAATGGGTCGTCTCTGGGTTTTGACATTCACTCACGTCATTTCATGACTCTAAGCTCTGTCAAAGAGGGGCAACTATAGACACCCCATTTTTGACCGTCCTTAGGACTTGGGCGCCATTGATTGTTTACTTGGTGATGAGGTGTGCAGTGCAAAGGTTCAATTTCTTCGGCAATGAGAGAGTCAAATCCCGACCTTACACCCCATTTTTGGACTAAAACTATTTTGACCAAAGATTTTAGACCTTAAAATCCTCTCTTTCAAAATATTTTTGAAATAAAGTTCCTACGATGTTCCAACGCTCGCATTTTGTTAAATGTTGCACTTTTCGGTAAACCGGACAAGGGCAAAGTGGAAATAAATGAAAGAGAGGTGAAATCTTCAAAAATTCTTTCAAAACATCTTGGTTAGAGGTTTGGAGTTGAAGCAAAAAGGAGAGGAGAGAAGAAAGCAAGTTGGGGAAGAAGTTGGGCATGAATTGTTAAGAGAGAGACAAGCAGTCCTCGCTAAATCGAGCCTATCCACTTGTATGCTTGGATTTCATCTCTGAGGCCACCACCATTGGAAAGAAGACTTCCAGGGCTTCATTTTACACTCAAGAATCTCCTAAAGCCGAGTCCAGATGGGGGAGATATGGTTGGTTGAAGTTAGGCATCAATCCGATTGAGCCGGAAAGGAGGAGTCTTCACTAAAAGAGGGATATCTCTTATCACACTTGGAATTTTGAGATGAGGCTACCACCATTGGAAATATAACTTCCGGGGCTTCATTTTAGACACAAGAATGACCTGCAAAGGAGTCTAGATGAAGGAGTTATGCCTATTTGAAGTCGGACCTGCAAAGTAGAATTTGCAGTCGGCCACAGAAGTGGCCGATCAACCAACAAAGTAGCAGGTCAGCCAAAATGATGGCCGGTCGGCCAAAAATGACCCAAACTCATATTTTTTGAAGATCTTTTCCCTCCAGCTGTTCCACACAAGCTCCAGCTATCCCAATTCAGATATTTCGACCCAAGCTCTTGTTTTTGCTATATATAGAAGCCATATCTCTTGTTTTGAGGAGAACATTTTTTAGCAAGTTTGGGAGCTTCTCACACTAAAAGCCCTCTCTCTCTACAAAATTTTCAGAGCTAAATCTCTGCCTCTCTCTCTAGAGTTCACTCTCTCTTGCCCTTTTGTGCATGAAAGCTTAGATACACCATACTTTTGCATACACATCCTTGTTCAACTTGACCACCATTGGGCTGAGATTCCTTGGGACTTTGTTTGAGCTCCAAAAGGTGGTTTTGGCTCAGATTTTGGCTAGTTTTGCTGATGTGCTTCAAGGGTAAGCACTTCTCCCTTGCAAGCTTGTTTTTGCACACTTGCTTTTATCCCCCTTTTTCCATTGTTTTGTACTATTTTGGGGCTGGTTTTGAACCATAAAAAACTCTGATTTTGAGGTTCTAAAATGGTGGTTTAAGCCTTGTTTGGCTAGGGGGTGTTTCCTCCCTTTTGCTCATTGGCTTGTAAGGCCTTTTGAGCTATCTTTCAAACTTTTCAAACAACTTCCTTTTGGCCTTAAAACCAATGAATTCCAGAGGAATTTTAGTAATAGAAAACTTGTTTTGAGGTCCCAAATATGAGGAGGTGGCCTCCCCTCCTTGTCTCTCCATGCTATGCCTTGTTAGCACTATAAAGTAGCATGTTTTTGTGACTTGTCTTAGCTTAGTTTGAGCATGGTTTTGGCTATATTTTAACATGTTTAAACTCTATTTTTGGCTGGTTTGGTCATTCATTGCTTGCATCTTGCACTTGTAGTGTAAACTTGCTCACTAGCCTAGTGTACTTGATGGTTTAGCCTATTAATCTAGCATGTGTATGCTCCACTCCAGCATGTTTTTTTACTCTGATTTAGCATGCTTTAGGACTGTTTTGAGTGGTCTTGGCCTTTTGTGGCTTGTATTGCATAGCTATAGTGCAAGTGCCTTAACTAGCTTTGAGTTTTAAGGCCTTTAACATGCTTTGCTTAGGTTGTTTGCATGCCATAGCATCATTTTGTATGTAATTTCAGAGCATATATCACTATCACACTCTCACATATATCACTCTTTAAATGCTTTTGAGAGTTGTGCCTTATGCCTTGCTTGCGAGCTAACAAGATAGCATGTTTTTCTTGTCTTTTGTGCTTCAATTCCAGCATGTTTAGGCCACTGATTTGGCATGTTTTAGCTATGTCCGGAGTTGGTTTGGTTGTTTGAGTTTTGTTTTGCATGCTTCTAGTGTAATACACTTCACTAGCTTTGACGCCTTTGCCTTAAACATGTTGTACATGAGTTGTTTACATGATTTTGATTCACTTAGCATGTTATTTCAGTGCTGAAATATGTGTCATTGCACTCCATTGTTTCAATCTTTCATTCACTTTGAAAGTGGTCTTGAGCCCCTTGTTGGCTTGAGCATGGAATTGAGGCTCTCATGCCTAATGGTTTTAATCATCCCTTGAGGATTTCTACTAACCAAAAGCATGAGGCTTCTTTCATGCTTAAGGTGCTTGTGGCTTAGGCCATCTTTCCCATTAGAGGACTTATACATTGAACTTAACCGGTTAATGGACTAATTGGTAAGTTAAAATGAGTAAACAAGAAAAGGACCAAGTAAAACATGTGAAAGATAAGCATGTTGTTTGCATTGCATTGTGTTTGGATCGGACGTTAATCCAAAGATAAGAAATGTGAGACATTTCATACTCAAAGTGATGAAACGTGTCACATTTCTTAGTCGTCGTCCCCCTTGATTGTGCATGATAGGGTGGAGGCCTCTTTGAGTCTTACTTGTGCATTCACTAACATTGTGCAAGCTTGACTCTTTGGCCATCATGCATTGAGATGCGCGATTGATGGCTTGAGAGCCAAGTACTACACTCCTTTGAGCTTAAGAAATGATAAGGAGAGTAGTTGCACACACATCTCCTTGAAAATAAACTGCCATGCCTCTGTTTGTGCTCTGTTACAGTAAAAGGAGAAATTTCAGGAATAAGTGGCCAACCGGCCACATGCTCTAGCCGACCGGCCACCATGCCAGCCGACTGACCATCAATGTTGGCCGAGGGCCACCATTTCTAGCTGATCATCCCTCAGAATGTTCTTAGGGTTAAACAGAAGCAATCTGGAAGTTGGCACAATTTTTAGAAGTCCAAAAGAGTGCAAACAGAGGCATTCAAAGGCAAGGTAATGGATTTCCGAGAGGACGCTACCGTGCATGCATGCTTCTTTTGTCTGCAAGGTTGTTTTATTGCTTTATTAGCTAATTGTAGTTAATTACATGTGCTGTAATTAATTTAGCTTAATTCATTTTGTAATAGTCTAATTAGCTTAGATTAGCTAATTGATTAATTCGGTTTGTAACTAATTAGCTTAGATTAGCTAGTTATTCGACTATGTTGTAATTAATTAGCTAGAATAGTTAGTTAATTAGTTAGTTTGTAATAGTTAGCTTAATTAGCGTAGCTAGTTAGCTCTCTTTTATTCAGACCCTCCGTTGCGAGGGAAAATGTTGTAATAAGTGTGCGCGTGTGTGTGAATGTCTTCCAGCCCCCACTTCTTTCTCCCTTTTACTTATCCGCTTACGATGGTTAGTTTTGGGCATATTTTGATTAGCATACCTTATGCTTGCATGCGTACATCATTCATTTGTCTTGCATGTACCGGGCTCGGCGCATCATTCAAACTGCATTGTATTTCAATACCTATTTGAATACATGTATCAAATATCGCATTCATATGTCATGATTAGGTAGTCGAGCCTACTTAGTTGCATTTTTGCATGTGTTGCATTAGATAGTTTAACATAGTTAGGATCATGCATGATTACTAACTAGTTCTCTGTTTTGGCTTGGAGTACACTGTAAGTGTTTACGCTTTAGCATACTTGCATGTGTGTGAGTGTTGCCATGATAGCATGCTTGCCATGAGGCTATTTGCTTAAGTGATTAACTACATGAATGCCCATGGATGAAGGCTTCATTACTTGAATTGGAACAATTCATCAAAATGTGAGTTTTAAGCCCACTTGAGGGTGGCAAATCATGTTGTTTCAAGCCCACCTTGTTTGGTGGCAAATCTGTGTTTTTGCCTACTTACGAGTAGCATCTTCAAACTATTTTCGAAAAAAAAACAAACATGAGATGTTTTTTTCCAAATCGAGCGATTTAGTCTGTACTTGTGTGTTGTACGCATCACATAGTAAGTTAGCTAATAATCAAACAAGAATACATGAGGTTTATAAAACAACATATCATGTTTAGTAGAGGCCGATCCTTTGATCGGGCGAGCGGGAGTGCTCATTTCAGGACCTTCCCCTCTCGTACCGAAGTTCCCGAGCCGAGGTAACTTTGGTGATGACAGACACGTGGCCTTTGGCACGAGTCAGGTTTTCCTAAATTTCCCAAAATAAAATATTTAGGTGGCAACTCTGAAATCTAGCAAAGTAGTCCATGTTTGGCGCTTTTTGATTAAAATCAATTTTTCAAAACGATTTGTCGGATTTGGACTCTTTGGTGATTTATCAGTCTTACATTGCACTTTGTGAGATTAGATTCAGAACCGTGACAGGAGTCCGAACTGTAGTAGCTAGAACCAAATCTGCGCCCTCTCCAAAAAGGGGGCGCGTAGAGGAAGTTCAGGCGGTCTACAACAAGCCTTTGGCTTGATTTTCTATATAAAGGGGAGGGGGGGAGGGGGGTTTCTCCTCCATTTTGAGGGGTTAGACGATTTTGAGCAAATTGCTCCCCCTCTTTCTCTTCTTGTTTTGTGCTTGATAGTTAGAATTCTCTACACTTTTGCACTAAGACCCTTAATCAAACATCGTCATCTTGGAGCTGAAATTTTTTAAGGCTTAGTTTGAGCTCCTAAGGGTGGTTTAAGCTCAGAATTGTGACTAATTTTGTGCTGTGCTTCAAGAGGTAAAGGGCTTGACTTGTAGACTTTGTTTTAATCAATTTCTTGGCTATCTTTTTACACTGTTTTGACCTGGTTTTTTAACTATCAAAAACTCTATTTTTAAGGTTAAAAATGGTAGTTTAGGTCTTGGTGGGTTAAGGGGTTGCCTCCCCCTTTTTGCTCTTTGGCTTGTGAAGCCTTTTGTGCCATTTCTTACCACCTTTAAGTCAAACTTTTTGGGCCTTTACACCACTGAAATTTAGCATTATTTTAGTGGTAAAAAGTATGTTTTGAAGTCCAAAAATGGAAGGGTTAGCCTCCCCTCCTTGTGTTTCACTTCCATGCCTAGTTAGCATCGCATGGTAGCATGATTTTGTAGTTTATCTTAGCTTGTTTCCAGCATGTGTTTACCTCTAATTTGGCATGATTTAACTTTTTTTTTAGTTGCTTTGGTCATGTGGGCCTAGTCTTGTATAGTTATAGTGCAAATGGCCTTCACTAGCTCATTGTTTTAAGGCTCAAAACATGTTATGCTTGAATTGTTTGCGTGTTGTAGCATCATTTCACATGTAATTTCAGTGTATACAGCTCTGTCACATGCTTATTTATTTAATCTTTCATTGCTTTTGAGAGTTGTGTCTTGAGTCTTATTTGCGAGCTAACATGTGAGCATGTTTTTCTAGTCTTTTGTGCTTCAATTTCAGCATGTTTTAGCCACTGTTTTGACATGTTTTAACTTTGTTTTAAGCTAGTTTGGCCGGTTGAGGCTTGTATTGCATAGCTATAGTGTAATGGTTTCCACTAGCTTAATGAGTTAGGCTCTTAAAAATGACTTGCATGTGTTGCTTGCATGATTTAATGTCTTTTTGCATGCCATTTCAGTATTGAAATATCTGCAACCTTCCCCTATTCTTCACTTTTTTACTTTGTTTTGAAAGTGGCCTTGAGCCCCTTGTTTGCTTGAGTGTGGAATTGAGGCTCTCATGCCTAATGGTTTTAATCCTCTCTTGAGGGTTTCTACTAACCAACAACATGAGGCCTCTTTCATGCTCAAGGTACTTGTGGCTTAAGCCCTCTTTCCAATTAGAGGACTCTCACTTTGGACTTAATCGGTTAAAGAACTAATCGGTAATGTAAAATGTGTAAACAAAATGAACCAAGTAAAACTTGAGCAAGATAAACATGTTGTATTGCATTGTATGTGTTTGGATCGGACGTTAATCCAAACACTAGGTAAATGGTACATTTCATACTCAAAGTGATGAAACGTGCCACTTTTCTTGGCCACCAACGCCCTTGATCATGCGTGATAGGGTGGTGGTCCTTCGAGACTTATTTGTGCATTCATTGACCTTGTACAAGCTTGGTTCTCTAGCCATCATGCATTGAAAATGCTTGGTTGGTGGCTTGAGAGCCAACAGCTACACTGCTTTGAGCTTGAGAAATGATAAGGAGTGTAGTAGTACACACATTCCTTGGAAATGCTTTGTTTTGCCTCTGTTGCTCTCTGTTGCAGCAAAAGTAGAAGTCCAGAAATGGGGGTGGCCGATCGGCCACTTGAAGTAGCCAACCGGCCAGTTAAGGTGGCCGACAGCCATTTTTTGTGGCCGACTGGCCACCAGTGATTTTTTGTGCAAGTGTGTTCCTGTGTTGGAGCAGAGGCAATCTGGAAGTTGGTGCAATTTTCAGAGATCAAATGAGTGCAAACAAAGCCATCTGATGGCAAGGCAAGGGCATTTTCGGGTGAAGCAACTGAGCATGCATGCATCCCTTGTCCTTCGAGGTCGTTTAAATCGCTTTACTAGTTAGTCAGCGTAGCTAATTATTCAATTCATTTTGTAATATTTTAATTAGCTTAGCATGGCTAGTTATTCAATTGTGTTGTAATAATTAGTTAACTAGTATAGTTAATTAATTCGTTTTGTAATAGTTAGCTTAATTAGCATAGCTAGCTTAGCTTATTCATTCGGACCCTCCTTCGCGATGACGTAATGTTGTAATAAGCGTGTGTGTGTGTGTGCATGTCTTCCGACCCCACTTCTTTCTCCCTTTTATTTATCCGCTTTCGATGGTTAGATTAGGGACATGTTTCAATTAGCATACCTTATGCTTGCATGTTTGCATCATTCATTTGTCTTGCATGCACTGAGGCTCGGCGCATCATTCAAATTGCATTGTTATTTTACTACACTTCTTTGAATACGTGTTTTCAAAGCATGCTATCAAAGTGTTGCAAATACCATGATTAGGTAGCCGAGCCTATTTAGTTGCATTATTGCATGTGTTGCATTAGGCATCTAGCATAGTTAGGATCATGCATTGTTTCTAACTAGCTTTTGTTTTGGCTTGGAGTACTCGATAAGCTTTTACGCTTTAGCATACTTGCATGAGTGGGAGTGATGCTATGTTTTGCATACTTGCCATGAGGTTATGTACTTACTTGCTAAACTGCATGAATGCCTGTAAATGAAGGCTTGGTTGTTTGAATGGGAACAATTCGATGACTGTGAGTTTTACGCCCACTTTGCGAAGTGGCAGACCATGTTTTAAGCCCACTTGAGGGTGGCAAATTCAAACCATTTTCGAAAACAAACATGAATTGAATTTGTTCCAATTCTTGCAATCTAGTCTATACTTGATTGTGTGAGTCACATAGTAAAGCTAGATTAATAACGGGAATAAGAACACATGAGGTTTATAAAACAACATATCATGATTAGTAGAGGCCGATCTTTTGATCGGGCGAGCGGGAGTGCTTATTTCAGGACCTTTCCCTCTCGTACCCAAGTTCTCAAGCCAAGACAACTTTGGTGCGGACACGTGGCCTTTGGCACGAGTTAGGGTTACCTAAATTTTCCAAAAAACAAAATATTTAGGTAGCAACTCTGTAATTTGGCAAAGCAGTCTAGTTTTGGCATTATTTGATTCAAAATTGATTTTCCAAAATGATTTGTCGGATTGGACTCTTTGGTGTTTATCAGTCTTACATTGCACTTTGTGAGATTAGATTCAGAACCGTAACAGGAGTCCGAACTGTAGGACCAATTCGAGCTCTCTGAAAGGGGGCGCGAAGAAAGTCGAGCTACACATTGCTAAGCAAAGTTCTAATCTTAAGACCAAGGAAATGGTTCAAGGAAGTGTTGATAGGACTCTTGGTGGAGTATCAGACAAGGACCATAGTATTGGTGATCGTAATTGGCGTCACCTAGGGAGAAACTCTGATACCGGCACTGTTGGAAGAAACACCACTACTTTTAGTGATGTAGAGTCATTTTTGATCGGCTTTCCTAACACTTCTCAACCAATGGCTACCAATGTTGTACCGGTAATGACAAAATCTATTATTTGTCATTTCAATTTATTGTGTTTTTTTTCTTTTTTTCTTTTTTATGACACTTCTTTAATTTGTTTTGACAATTGCCAAATGATGACTTTGATTTGGCAATTGGCAATGAGGACATGAGATTTCTTGATAAGCTCTCAGATAATAAAGAATCAGTTCATGGACCGTCAGCCTTTGATTTAGTGATTGGTCATAAGAGTTGTCTCTCAGTTGACCCAACTCTAATTATCCAAACCTTTTCCTTGCCTACTACTCTTATATTGAGTCAAGTTGCACCTTCTGTAGCTTTTACCAATGATACAAAAAGCATGATCCTTAATGACCGCTGCTTAGTAGCTTCAATACTTGATAACCATATTAAAAACTTATTAAGAAAAACTCCTATTCAAAAAGTTCCAGCATTGGGCCCAAAGCTCCAAGAGCTTTATGATGAGCTCTCAAAGCTTCAGATAGACTATTCTGCGTTACAAAACCAGATTGAGAAGTACGTACAAAATGCTACTACGTATATATCTATAAAATCAGAGTTTGCTTAAGGGATGACTTCAGAGATACAAGATCAGCGTTTGGCGAATGTCAGTCAACGTGTTACTCATGCTCTAGCTCTTGAGAGTGAAGGAATTGAGCAGGTTTACTCACTAAAGTCTGATTTGGATAGCCTTTCAACAAAGAAGGCATATTTGTTAAAGGCGTTGGAACATTTAGATGACCAATCACAACAATTAGATGCTTAAATTAGCGTTGTCAGAGCTGAAGTAATTCAAAGGCGAGCCGTTGTTTCGACTTTGAAGGAAGAACAAGCTACAATAGAAGCAACTGAGGTGATAAGAAACAAGGATATCGAAGTCGCCAACAAATTAGAACAACCCTAAAAGTTGAGCAAGGCGAGATCCAAAGTTTATTATGGTTGCCATGATTTATTTATTTATTTATTATTATTTTACTTTTTTTAACGATATGTAGCTTGAAACCAAATACTTCATTATAAAATAATTGCTCTAGTAAACACTTTATTTATGAAATAAATATTATAGTTCAAAACAAAATACTCTTATTGTAAAACACATTTGGTTTATTGATTTATTAACCGTTCACAGTTTATACTCATACGGGTCAGGAGTAGTACAATTTTTTTTTTTTAACAATTTTATTTCATATGGGCCAAGAGCATCATGCAGTTTATGTTCATGCGATTAGGAGCATTACATTCTCATGGATAGTAGCACTTTACGTTTAATTTTTTACGTGTCTTACTCACCATCTGATTAATTAAGACAAATAATTTTTTCTTGATTAATCAAAATTAAGATAGTCAAAATTTTCAAATGGATATGGGTCTTACTAAAATTATGGACCTCAATCCATTTTAAATTATGGGTCGTATCAAATGAAAAGTGAACCTATTTTGACAATTGGGTCAATTCAAAAGTATGGAGCCCATGAAGATATTTTGTCAAAATCTGGCAGAATAATTCAAATTTCTATGCAAATTATTTACATAAAGTAAGAGATAAATTTCTATTTTCTTGGAAATTAAAATTAAATTTGGAGTTTCGAAATTAACCATTCTCTCCTAATCCTAAATAAAGGCTCTCACTATGGGGATGGGGACACATTTTTTTGGCAAAAGGTCTTGCAAGCTCCTAAGCTATCTCACGACTCTGCTAAATTCTCTCTAAAACTCTTCAAACCTAAAAGGGATGATTATCAAACACTCTAAATTTGTACCAATCATTTCAAGTTACAAATACAAATTTGGTTTCTCCTTTCAAAGAGATCATTTCAAGACTCGTTCTAGATCAAGCCATCCAAGCTCTTGATCAAGCCTCTTTTCTCCAAGTTTCTCCATTCGAAGACTTGAAGAAATTCATCAATTTGTCTAGTTCGACAAGTTTTTATAGTTGTTGTATTGCAACTATTTCAGAGATTGAATCAAAAGATCTACTATTTTATAATAGAGCAAATCTACAAAAGATTATACTCATTTGTTATAATTAAATAAAATTAATTATTTATGTATTTATTTCATACCTTAATTGCACAATACGAGATTTGTGTTTATACACTACCATGAATTGAGTGTTGCATTCATAATTTTAAAGCTGTCATATGCTATAATTTTGTGTTTAAAGCAGAGGATCATTTCGAATGGATTTCAACCAGTTTGGTACAAGGAAATAACGGTAGTGTAATGAATTTGAATTGATATGAAACAGTAAATGGGTTAAGTATTAAAGCAATTTTACCACGAATCTAAAAATGACACTACACAAATGTACCAAAAAAAAGAAACTCCCCCATGATAATACCTCCTCCAATGTACTAAAAAAAATTACAAAAAAATCTTAGAGTTTGACCTTCCTAAGAAAATAAATCTAAAATTTTTAATTTTATCAATTTAAACTCTAATATTTTGATTTATTTTCAAACTAAACCATCAGTCTATTTCCATTAAGTAAAATCGACAAAACATATATATATATATATATATATATATTGTACGAGCAAGAAATAATGTTCTCGTATAATCCTGTTGATCAAGTCTACGCTCCTTCAAATGTCGTCGCTTTTCTCCCTGAAAACACAAACGTGAGCTAGCTGGCGGGTGTGTATCGGATACCTCTCCGATGCCTAAGTCAGCAAAATAGACAAATAGACAAAAGCTCTTTGTATTCGAGAATCAAAGTTGTGTTACCTCTTCCATAGGTTCTGTTATGAGCTTTTATAGGTTCCGCGTGGCACAATCCTAGTAGGACTCTTATTCCTCCATGTAGAGTCCTCCTAGGAATCACACTCCTGAAAGATAATGCTTATCTCTCAACACCCTCCTCACTGCTTAAACCAAGTGAGATGGTTTTACCTTGGTAGTATGACAAAACGACCGAGCTAACGTGGCCATGCTAAACTAGCAGAAATGACTGAGCTCTAACTAGCTCGGTTCCTCTCTTCATCGCTTGTACCTCGGTTTCGCCTATTGAGACTGAGCTAACCATAGCAAGCTTGGACCAAGCTAATCAAGAGCAAGGTCCTGAGGACAACTTAAATTATCTAGGCTCAGAATGGGGTAACTGTGCTAATTACACCATACCGATCGTGGTAACCACAAGCACATTTGGACCGAGCTAACTGCAAGGTCCTCTCACTCGGCCCTTTTTACCGCGGCCCATTTACTCAGCTTGGCCCAATTTACTTATAAATTACCCTCTCAATTGCCCCTTAATTCCATCTGCGTAGCATGATTGGGATTACCTGTTACCAGCTGAGCTAAAAACTTTAGTCTTTCAATCGAGATAAAATGTTGTCGGGCTACCGATTGGTTCGGTCAAAAAATGTCTCTTCAGTCACGCTGTCATCTAAATCGCTTGCTATTCTGTAGACACGTGGCTGACCCCTACTGGTTGAACACAACTGTCAATGCCGCCCTCGTACTCTGAAATTTTGAACAGTCTCTCCTTTTTTCACCCACTTTACACCAAAATCATATGCTTTGAATCATTCATTCCTACTATTCATCTTCCCTCTCTCTCTTGCTTGAGCCTTCATCTCTGCAACCTCAGTACCTGCGAAGCTCGCGTCCTCATCACCATCTTCGTGGTTTCAGATCTGTATCCTTCTGTCTTCAATCCGTAAGTAACTCAATCATCTTTTGCTTTCCATTTGTATAGACTAGCAACATGTATCATTTGTATATGTGTTTTTTCACAACACTTTCAAATGGTTTTCTCTATAATGAGTAAGAACCTTTTGAATAGTAATCACACCTACTGGATTTATGAACAAACTGAAATGGCACGTTTTAGATCCAAAATCACACTCCAACCGAACTGGGATCTTGTTTGTATTAGGTACAAGCCTAGCCAGACTGGATAATTCTTCTAGCAACTGAGCTAAAACTTCATGCCGTACCTGTAGTTTCAATAGATATAAGTACCCTCTGTTTCATTTAACCAAGCTAGCGAACTGTATTAGGTTTGCGCAATACTGCACTAGAAAGCTTCAACCACCGACCGGGCTAAAATTTGGGGCCAAACCAGCTCCCTTACTTGGTCAAAAACTGAACTAAGAATGTTGCACCATAAGCCACAACCGGGCTACGAACTTCTCATTTACTTAGCCGAGCTAAAGTCCCTCGCTCAAGCTGAGCTAAAAATGATATACCCCACGTAGCCAAGCTAGGACTCCATTTATTCTGCCTTTGTTTCTTTTAGCGCGGTCCAATGATCTGTGCTTAACACCTTTCTTTTGCACTTTGCAGACTTAGGTTGGCCAGGCACTCCCTTGAACGCTCAACCGAGCTACTCAGCGTCATCTCACCACCAAGCCAGTACTCCAGCTAATTTATACATAATTTAAGACCACATGGGTAAAAATAGGTTTCTAGTAAACTCACCAGGGGCTATGGCTGAGTTCTGGAGGGACTACCATATCCCTAATGACGTCCATCTTAGTTTAGCCGAGCTAGACACCATACCCTGGGGAAAATCGGGCTTCGTTCCGTTCATCCTTTTTTCTATTGTAGAAACCGAACCCCGATTCCCTATATAGCCTCTTCTTTGTGAATTCCTCAAACAAACAAATCTCTGCCCTACCCAGCTTTTCACAAACTCATACCGAATAATAAATGGCATCGCCGAGCTAAACGGCCGACTTGGCCTCAACCTCGGTTTAGCTAAGATATTTCACCAATACTCTCTAGGCCAAAACGAAGACCACTGGGTTTATTATTTAAGAATAAGGCGCCGTCGTGAAAAGATAATAAAGAAAACCCTGGATAAGGACGTTAATGACGACGATTTTTTCTAGGCTTCTGGGAATTTTGAAGACCATGAGGCCCAGATCCCAGGCAACCAAATTAACAGGAACAAAGGAGTCACCGATATAATTACCTCGGCTTAGTTTTGTGCTTTCTTTACCATTGATTTCATTTTCAACCAGCCTAACTGTTGTCTTTTTCCTTTATGCAGATTTGAACCATCTCAAGTCCCAGTACAGCTACCCCAACCTAGACGTACTTCGCACCGCATTACGATATCCCAATCATAGTTGGGCCGAGCTACTCAACTTCAAGTTGACCTACAGATACAGCAGCAGGAGGAAGACCAGGGTGACAGACTTCCTCTTGGAGCCCTCTCCTGAACCTGATCCGATCCTCCCACAAATCAATCTTATCCCATTGACTGCAGAACAAGAGATGGCCAAAAAGAGAGCAGTAAGAGCTCTTATCACCGAAAAAAACCAGGCCGAGGTACCATAAGCTGGCCAGACAAACGAGGTCGTGGTAGCGCTTCCCACCTCTCAGCCGTCATCATCTCGGTCAAGCAAGAATGCTCGGACTTCCACAACCGAGCCACGCCTTGTTGACGAAGATGAAACCATCCTTCCCCAGACCACACCACCGAGCCCACAACCGAAGCGCCCTGACCGAGCTACCTCCTCGAAATGGGTGCTAAAGATCACCTACAAGAACCACGCTATCACTAACTCCGACTCAGTGGTCGCAGAAAAAGACCATTTGTTGGCCTTTAATCTTGCTAAGAGCATCTACCTTCCAGCCGATATGGAGCACCACGATCACCTTACCGAGCTGAAGGCCATTCGCTCGGCAACAAAATCGATGGTGCTGGTAAGTTTCTCCTTTTTCTTGTTTCTCATTTTTCATCTGTTTGCTCGGTTCAGCTAAAAATTGTTCCTCTGTTTGCAGGTCCTGCAGAAGAACCACGTTGCTCACAAGCGCGTGTTGGAGCTTCAAAAAACCACAAGGCAGGCCATGGCTGAGGCCAATGCTAAATCAGCCGAGCTAGACGAGGCAAAGAAGAGCCGAGCTACAGACCGAGGTGGCCCACCTGACCAGTCTTGTCAACTCAGCCGAAGTTGATAAGCAGAAGGTTGCGGCCGTGCTGAAAGATAAATATCTGCCCAAGCTGGCTAAGCTCGAGGGAAAGAAGAATGCTGAGATCGTTCGGTTAGAGAAGAGCGTGGAAGACACCAAAAATCGGGGTTACAAGGAGGGGGAGGCCACTTACATCCAACAATGCGAAGCAGCGAAAGATATATTCTTCAAATGTGGATGGAAGGCGGCTGTGGCGCAGCTCGGTCATATCCAAAAGACCGAGATCTTCCTCAACCCTCCTCCTCATTTCATACCGAGCTACATGGTGGAGTATGCTACTGCCATTCAGCAAAAAAATTTTCAAGAAGAGGACGAAGAGGAGGCAACAGAGCCCAACAATGCCCCGGTCGTCGCTAATGATCCTGCTGTTCAGTCAGCTCGGGTGGAGCCACCAGTGGAAGACTTGGTTGATTCTGCGACCGAGCTACCTACTGAAACCGGGCTTCGAGTTGAACTAGATGCGGATCTTGTCAACCGATTTGTTTGATCTTGTACTTTCTTCTTCTTACTTTTGGAAAAAACGTGTAACCGGGCTGAAGTCCTGCTCCTTTGTAACTCTTGCATCTTGAATGAAATCTTTTTTCTTTTTCCTCAACTGTTAGCTCAGTTTACTCCATGCTTGCATTTATTTTCCAATTGTAATCTGAATGAAGTATAACATTTTTTGGTCGAGATACCTACCTCAGTCTTAACCTTGTAATCTACTTGGTCATACCTGCCAACCTCTTTAGCCTAGGCTTTTACCTTGGCTGAAGATCACTAAAAGTTGTTATTCCAACCAACCACTCTTCAGCCTGGATCCTTATCTCAGTTGAAGAGTACTAAGTGTTGGTTTTTCTAGCCAACCACTCTTCAGCCTGGATCCTTATCTCAGCTAAAGAGTACTAAGTGTTGGTTTTTTCGGCTAACCACTCTTCAGCCTTGATCTTTATCTCGGCTGAAGAGTACTAAAAGTTGGTTATTCTGGCCAACCACTCTTCAGCCTAGATCCTTATCTCGGCTGAAGAGTAATAAAAGTTGGTTATTCCAGCCAACCACTCTTCAGCCTTGATCCTTATCTCGGCTGAAGAGCAATAAATGTTGGTTTTTTCAGCCAATTTCCTGCAACCTAGATCCTTATCCTCGGCTTAGGAGAAGTGTTGGTTTTTCCAGCCAACCTCTTCAGCCTAGATCCTGATCTTAGCTAAAGAGAGCTCAAAGTTGGTTATCCCTGCCAACCTAGAGCAAAGTATTTGGTTATTCTTGCCAAACGTCCTACAGCCTAGATCCTTATCCTCGACTTAGGAGAAGTGTTGGTTTTTCCAGCCAACCTCTTCAACCTAGATCCTGATCTTAGCTGAAGAGAGCTCAAAGTTGGTTATTCCTGCCAACCTAGAGCAAAGTGTTTAGTTATTCCTACCAAACGTCCTGCAGCCTAGATCCTTATCCCCGGCTTAGGAGAAATGTTGGTTTTTCCAGCCAACCTCTTCAGCCTAGATCTTGATCTTAGCTGAAGAGAGCTCAAAGTTGGTTATTCCTGCCAACCTAGAGCGAAGTGTTTGGTTATTCCTGCCAAACGTCCTGCAGCCTAGATCCTTATCCTCGGCTTAGGAGAAGTGTTGGTTTTTCCAGCCAACCTCTTTAGCCCAGATCCTGATCTTAGCTAAAGAGAGCTCAATCTTGGTTATTCCGGCCAACTCTGATTTCATTGCCCCTAGTACGCTAAAACTATTTTTACAGAAGAAAACAATTTATGCTGAAAAAGAAACTATTTGTTTTATTGAAAAAAGAAAAACTACAAGTATGTTTAAAGAAAAGCTAAAAATAAAATTGTTTGAGATTGACAGTGTTCCACGGCCTGGGAATGGCCTTGCTGTCTTCGTCTTCCAAGTGGTATGCCTCTCTTCCTTCTAATCCAACCACTTTGTAAGGTCCTTCCCAATTGGGTCCTAACTTGCCATTTCCGGGAACCAGGGTGTTTCCCATTACTTTACGCAGCACCCAGTCTCCAATCTTGAATTGCCTTGGATGTACTGTCTTGTTATATTTTCTAGATAACTCCTGCTGGTATGAGGCAATGTGAACCAGTGCTCTTTTTCTTCTTTCTTCTGTAAGGTCGAGCTCTAATGCTATGGCTTCTCCATTTAAGTCTGGATCAAAATTTTCACTTCTAATAGTGAGGAGGCCAACTTCTAGTGGGATTACTGCTTCCTTGCCATAGGCCAAGGAAAAAGGTGTTTCTCTAGTAGACTGCCGAGGTGTGGTACGATAAGCCCATAAAACATGAGGGAGCTCCTCAGCCCACTTTCCTTTTGTTTTCTCTAACCTTTTCTTCAATCCATCCAAGACGACTTTGTTTGATGCTTCCGCCTCGCTATTTGCTTGGGGGTATGCCGGTGTAGAGTTGTAGAATTTTATCTTGTATTCTTCACAAAAGCCTCTAAAAATTTTTCCATCGAACTGAGTGTCGTTGTCAGATATTAGAGCTTTTGGTTTGCCGAATCGAGTGATGATATTCTGCCAGACGAACTTCTTCACATCTTTCTCCTTTGTTGATGCTAGTGCTTCTGCCTCCACCCACTTTGTGAAGTAGTCTGTTGTCGTAAGAAAGAATTTCCTGTTGCCAGGTGTCGTTGGAAGAGGTCCTACTATGTCCAAGCCCCATATTGCGAAGGGCCATGGGCTAGTTAACGGTAGAAGCTCTCTGGCTGGTTGATGTATTTGGTGTGCAAACTTCTGACATTTCTAGCACTTCTTGACATACTTCTCTGAGTCTGCTTGCATGTAAGGCCACCAATATCCTTGTGAAATTGCTCTGTAGGCCAATGATCTTCTCCCTTGGTGGCTTCCTCATATGCCTTCGTGTATCTCGAACAAGAATGCCTCGACCTTGCTGGGATGGACACATTTTAAGTAAGGTCCTGTGAAGGATTTTTTGTACAAGGCCATTGATGGAGAGAGCCAGAATCACTGTGACTTTGCTCTTATTTTGTTGGCCTCTTTCTTCTCATCAGGTAAAATGCCGTCCTTTAAGAACACTATAATAGGATCCATCCATGAAGGGCCTAGTTCGACACAACATACCTCTGCTACTTCGGGTTCTTCAATGCTTGGTCTTGGTAGGAAGTCGATCAATAATGGATGTGGGATGGATGTATCTGCCATTAAAGCGAAGCCTGCTAGTTCGTCTGTTCTGCTGTTTTCTTCTCGGCCAATCTGCTCTATTCACACTACTTCGAACTTCATGATCTCTTTTCTAACTAACTCTTGGTACTTAGCCATCCTTTTATCCTTTGCCTCGTAGTCACTTGAAATTTGGTTTGCCACCAGCTATGAGTCACTGTAAACCATTAGCTCGGTGGCCTTCATGTAGAGTGCTGATTTTAGTCCTGCTAGAAGCGCTTCATACTCCGCTTCGTTGTTTGATGCTAGGAAGCCAAGGTTGACTGCTTGTACCACTATTAGGCCATCTGGTGAGATAAGGACTATGCCAAGTCCTGCACCATGCCTGTTGGATGCTCCATCCATGAAGAGCTTCCACATCTCTCCAACGAACAGTTTCCAGTAAGTAGAGGGATCGGATGATGCCTTTGGGTCATGAGTGTTGCTGGTGTTTTCTTCAAAGTCCACACTTACTGTTTTCCCCTCACTATCTGATTGTACTAAGTTTTTACTTGTTGATGAGTCTTTGCTTGGTGTAGCATGGTTTGCTTCTTCCTCCCTTTCTTCATTCCGGTTTGTTTTGGGATGTGGCTGGGCATCCTGTATCAGGGGTTGCGCATTTCTTGCGGCGCTCGGCGCTTTCTATCCCCATTTTGGTTGTACCAGTCAAGTCAACTGGGCAGATGTGATGACTTCCTGGTGTGAACTCTGCCACAAAGTCTGCCAAAGCTTGGGCTTTTATTGCGGTTCTGGGTTGAAATTTGACGTCAAACTGTCCCAACTCCACTGCCCACTTCAAGATTCGCCCAGAAAAGTTCGCCCTCTCAAACAAAACTTTTAATGGAAAAGTTGTGAGGACGATTATGGTGTGGGCGTGGAAGTAATGCGACAGTTTCCTAGAGGCCATCATCAGGGCTAAGGCCAGTTTTTCCAATGGCAAGTACCTGGTTTCTGCACCCAGCAAGGTCTTGCTGACATAGAATATGTGCAGGTGTTGGATTTCTTACACTCTAACCAACACCGCGCAAACGGCGTGCTGTGAAACTGCCAGGTACAAAAAGAGCTCTTCTCCAGGTATTGGGGTTACTAGCAATGGTGGAGAAGACATGTATTCTTTCAAGCTTTCTAGGGCGCGGTCGCATTCTTCATCCCACTCAAACTTGGCCTTTAATTCTTAGAAAAATGGTCGACATCTATCTAACAACCGACATATGAACCAGTTGAGCGCAGCTGCCATACCAGTGAGATGTTGCACTTTTTTTACTGAGTTGGGCCTCTTTAGATCCTGAATTGCTTTGATCTGAGAGGGATCTGCCTCTATACCTCGGTTGGTCACCAGGAAGCCTTGGAAATTTGCCCGATCCTACACCGAACGCACACTTGGATGCATTAAGGCGTAACTTATTCTTCTTCAGGATCTGAAACATCTCACCTAGGTCCCTAAGATGGCCATTCTTATCCTTGCTTTTGACCACCATATCATCTATGTATGCCTCCATTGTTCTGCCTAGCAATGGTTTAAACATCTTGGTGACCATCCGCTGGAATGTTGCCCCTACGTTTTTTAGGCCAAATGGCATAACCTTGTAGCAATACAGTCCTCTTGGCGTTGTAAAGGATGTGACCTCCTGGTCTGATTCACACATAGAGATCTGATGGTAACCTCTATACGCATCAAGAAAGCTAAGTTGATTGTGTCCTGCCATTAGGTCTACCAGTTGGTGTATTCGCGGTAAGAGAAAGTTATCCTTTGGGCATGCCTTGTTGACTGTTTTGTAGTCCATGCAGACACGCCATTTTTCATTCTTCTTTGACACCACTACAGTATTGGATATCCACTTGAGATAGTGCACTTCTCTGATAGCTCCTGCCTCTAGGAGGTTTCCTACTTCTTCTGCCACTATCTCGGCGTGATGGAGTGCTGATCTGCGAGTGTGCTGTATAATTGGTCTGGCAGTTGGGTGGACATTTAATTGGTGACAGATGAAGTTTGGGTCAATGCCAGGCATGTCATGCGGCATCCAGGCGAACACTTTGATGTTAAAGATTAAAAATTTCATGACCTCTATTCTCTGAGTGCTGGACAATAACGAGCCAAGCAAAAAGAACTTTTCTAGGTCTTTTTCATCTATCCTTACCTGTACCAAGTCTTTGACCGCCTTCTGTTCAACTGCTTTGCCAACATCTGCGAATAGCTCATTGCTCTCAGGTTCTTTCACCATCTGTACATATCCCTTGGCAGCACGACTGCCATTTACTGTGACGAAGCATTGTTTGGACATAATTTGGTCTCCAAAGACCACTTCAATTACTCCGGCTTCATTGGGGAACCGCAATACTTGATGGTAGGTTGACGCTACCGATTGCATGGCATGCAACCATATCCTTCCCAAGATTATGTTGTAAGTGGAAGGGACTTTCAATACCCAAAATTTCACTTGTTTCGTCATGCTTCCTGCTCTGACTAGGAGGATTATCTTGCCCACTGGCCACTCTGGCATTGAGTTGAATCCAATTAGGGGAGATGTTGCAGGCGCCAAGTCTTTGTCCTCCAATTTCAATTGTTTGACGGTTTCGTGATACATTATCTCACACGAGCTTCCTTGGTCAATCAAAATCCATTTGATGTCATAATCCTTGACGCGGAGTGTGACGACCAGTGCATCATTGTGAGGGCAATATATCCTTGTCAAGTCTCTGTCTGAAAAAGATATGACATTCGTGGCTTCTGTTCTCCTTTTTTTGATGGCAGGTTGTGCACTTAATACCTCCCTTAAGTGCTCAGCCTTCTTGATCATTCCCTTGAGCTCACATACTCGCTCAGGTTCGAATACCCCATGTATTACATTAATCACGCCTTGATGTGGGGCATCAATCGGCATTCTGTTTGGGTTGTCGTGGCTCTGGGGGGCTAGCTGTGTCCCTCCTTCTATGTACTGGTCCAGGTGCCCAACTGCCACTAACTCCTCCAAGTGCTGTCTCAACGGCGTGCAATTCTCTGTGTGGTGCCCCTTTTCATTATGGAAGGTACACCGGGATCCTTCGTCATAGTCTTTTTGTGCTTCTCCCAACTTAGTTGCCCATCAGACAAAAGGTTCATCGCATATCTCATTGAGAATTCGGTAGATTGGTTTTTTAAACACCGTGGTAATGGCAGTGCGAACTCTTAGCCACCTTTGGTCTGGATCCTCTTTGTTGGCCCGTCTGCCTCGCCCATTCCTGCTTGGTCGTTCTACCTTGTTGACTTTTGCTGAAGTCTTTTTATCTGGTATTGCTGTTGTGCCAGATTTTGCCTGAGCACGGGCGCCATCCTCTTCCACACGAATATGTTGGTGCACTCTCTCCATTAAGGCCTCCGTCATGAGGGGAGACGTCATTGTGATTGAATCCCTCAATTTGTTGCCAACTAGCAGGCCCCGTTTGTATTGTGCGATGGCGAGGTTTGTGGGACAATCTCCTATCTGGTTGAAAGTTTCCTAGTAACAACTGTTATAGGACCTCAATGTTTCTTTGTCGCCCATGTCAATAGAGAGTAGCTGATCGATCTCCACTGGTGTCTTGGTGTTCGTTCTAAACCTTGTCAATGCTGCCTTCTGGTAGCATTTCGAACCAAGTTAGACCGAGGTCGCCTAGGCTGGAGGGAAACAGGATGCACATTAAAGCCTCGTTTCATCGATATACTTCTATAACCTGGAAAAAGTGGCGAAAGTGCATGTAGGGGTCCGTCTTCCCCTCATAAGTGGTGAATTTGGGCTAGTGAAAACCCGAAAGTAGTGGTGCGTTCTCAATTGCTGGAACGAACGACGAGGTCTGCAGCCTTGCTAATGCTTTGTCTGTGGTTCGTAAGCAAGGCGTGGTATTGGCATTCCTACCTCGACGCTCCTATGCGTCCGAGGAGCCAACCGCTGAAGGGCTGAAACTCTGCGCGGGTCACACGCCCTGGTATCTTCCTTCTACCGTGCCCTTTCTTCTAGCACAGTTCGCAAATTGGATGATCTAGGCAACTCCGTCTGCCTAGATAACGTCTGGTGCGTGCGCGAGGGCCGATAGGTGCTTACCTCAGTATATGACCTCTCAGTTTTCGTTCTCTCAGACCTGGAGTAACGAGTCTTGGGAGTTCTTGACTGAGTGTCGCCTGTTCTCACTACAACAAATTTGGGATTTAAAGACGAAACAAATTTGTCCCAAAATGTATATATTTCGTCACCCAAACTAATTACGACGAACATTTTTCGTCACCCATTTTGTCTCCAAAGGGTCGTCGCTAAAGGGTCTTAGAGACGAAAAAAAAATTCGTCATTGAAAATAATAAATTTGTGACGAATTTTTTTGTCTCCAATACACTTTGTTGGGAACATACTTGTAAGTAATTAGCGACAAATATTTTGTCATTAAAGAAGAAATTAGAGACAAAAGTATTTCGTCATAAATATAAGAAATAGAGACGAAATAATTTTGTCACGTTTAATAAAAACGAAGACGAAAATTTTTTGTCAAAGAAGCTACCAATAGAGACAAAAACAAATTCATCATTAAAAATGATAAATTTGTGACGAATTTTTTTGTCTCCAATACACTCTGTTGGGAACATACTTGCAAGTAATTAGCGACAAAATATTTTGTCATTAAACAAGAAATTAGAGACAAAAGTATTTTGTCATAAATATAAGAAATAGAGACGAAATAATTTTGTCACGTTTAATATAAACGAAGACAAAAAAAATTTGTCAAAGAAGCTACCAATAGAGACAAAAACAAATTCATCATTAAAAATGATAAATTTGTGACGAATTTTTTTTGTCTCCAATACACTCTGTTGGGAACATACTTATAAGTAATTAGCGACAAAATATTTTTTCATTAAAGGAGAAATTAGAGACAAAAGTATTTTGTCATAAATATAAGAAATGGAGACAAAATAATTTTGTCACGTTTAATATAAATGAAGACGAAAATTTTTTGTCAAAGAAGCTACCAATAGAGATAAAAACAAATTCATCATTAAAAATGATGAAATAATGTCAAAAAAAATTCGTCACACATTGAGGGTAATAGTGACAAAATGTGACAATATTTTTTGTCATGACAAATTCATTTAGCGACGAAATAAAGAATTTATGACAAAATTAATCATCCACCTAAGCCAAACAAGAGACAAAAAAACCTTCTTTAGGAATGAAAAATTTTGTCAATAATTTCATAATATTTTTTTCCACATTATATACCTATTTTATCAAAATCTAAATTTTAGTTCAACAAATATGACCCTGTTCATGTTGAAACCTGTTGAATATAACAATTCCATCACAACTTAACCTAACCTGTTATCAACACATTTACGAATTAACAAAATGAAAATATACATTCATCATAATTTCATCCTGATATAATAAAATAGTGAAATATCCACAAAATATCCAAAAGTTATAACTTGTTCAATTCCACCAAAAATCCAACAATAACTAGTGTAACTGTATGTGTATCCTTATCAAACAAAAATGAACATTCAAACAAATTACATCATTGTTGCACGTCAAAAATGCCACCCCAATCCAATCTGCAAAAAAATAAATTAAAAGTTTTAGTAATAAATCAATTATACAAAAGATTAAAAACATTAGTAACTCATCAATTTACAATTAGATCAATTATACAATTTATCCCTGTAACATACTTTTTTTTAGATTATGAGAACAAAAAATTAATTTTAAGGCTAATTCACAAATGGTGCATCCCATTAATGTGCCGTAAGTTCATACAACTTATATTGGTCCCTCCTAAGGTGTTTCTATTGGTTCTTGTACAAATCTGTAATTGTGTGATAATTTAGCATTTCGACAGCCTTTTTTCAAGCTTTAAGTATAGAGAAAAATATATATTTTTTAGACTAATTCACAATTTATACATCATGTGCACCTGTACAAATTGGATGTCATATGCATGTTTCCATTACTTCCTAATTCTTCAAACATGTATTCTTTTATAAAATTTGTTATATTAAAGTTAATATACTTTACCAAGAAGTATGTCCACTTGTGGATGAGTTCCCTCCACTTCCAAAGTGTCCAGTGAATCCTTTGGTCCTCAAAAAGTTGACAACATCAGCCATTATCTCCCCTTGCTTCTTCTTACCCTCTTCAAGATCTTCTATTTTATTGTTCTGTATTTGTATTTGTTCCTTTTGTGTCTCTATTTGCATCTCAAGGCGCTTCACGTAATCATTTGTTTCAGCATATATGGTAGTGGCTCTCCTAATAGAGGATGAAGGTCTCATGCCAAGTCCTTTTACATAGCCAGACCTTGGCTTTAGGACTTTGATTGATAGCTCTTCTGCAGTCAAAGGGGTTGATCCCGACTGTGAGAGGTGATCAGCCTGTGTCTGTATCATATTTTCCTATCAAATATAAATAAAAAAAATTAAATAATTATTAGAAAATTAAATAAGATTACAACAAATAGTATTTTAAAATTTTGTTAATAAAAATTGTAATATATACTCACATAATTACACTGAGCTTGAGATGAGATCCACTCATGTGTTTTCTCATTATAGTGAGTTTCCTTGTACAACTCTGCTAGATCAGGTTGCATCTTCTTTTCTCGTGCCTAATTTGATAGACCAAATATTCAATAAATAAAGATAAGAATCTAATATAATTCTGAAAGTGCAAGGATACGTACCAGTTTTTCTACTCTAACAGGGATTAACCTAGAACCACACCTATGTTTTGTATACATCCTTTCTCTGTTCGCGATGTTGGCCTTTGATTGTTCCTATAAGGAAGAATGACCAATATAACAATGAAATGTATCATTAGTAAGACAAATATGTTGGCTTTTGATTGTTCCTGTAAGGAATAATGAACCAATATAACAATGAAATGTATCACTAGTAAAACAAATTTAATGGTTGATAATAAAGAAATTGCATTGTTCCTCTCTATCATTTTCCTATATATCATTTCAACTTAAAAGATATTTCAAATTATTCACTAGTTTCATTCAATTCTGTGAAAAATAGATTAGAGGACTTATTGAGATTTCATCATAAGATGGTTTTTCTGGGTGAAAAAAGAAAAACGAGTAATTTACACCGTTCACAAATAGAGGGTATATAAGCATGGGCAAGATAGATTGTGAAAAAATCCATTTACATTTCACAAGATATGGAACAATTACTGATACCAAACTCATAACCCTTTCTTTCTTCTGCAACTCTATCAAATCTAAAGTTCTGTCTCAATACCCTATATTAGTTACTTAGCTAGTTGCTTACCATTATCATGAAACTTCAGACCAAACCCAAGAACAACCAGAAAATTAATACAATCATAGAAATTGAAATCTTAGTTCTTTATTCTATGATGTGAAAAATGCACTTTAAGGAACCATAAATTAATCTCCTATTATGCGAGCCTTCCAATCCATGTTTAATAGTTTCCCTTTCTCATTTTTCCACTTATTTGGTTTTTATTATGTTCCACTTACATACCTAGAAGATAAAGGGAAAAGAATACATATGGAATTTCACAGCAAATTGATTGTGTTCTTTCTAGTTGTTTTAGAATCTCTCCCTATTCTAATCAAATTCTTTCTTCGCTAATATAATAAAAAAGATGAAAATGTTACCAGAAATTCTTTAGTGTTCCACTTTTTATCAATAAGATCTATCCACTTGGTAGGATCGACATTCTTTGGTGGGTGGTTTCTTGCGTACTCCTCCCCTTTAGCCTCCTTCAGCTCCATGAATTGTTTGTGCAGCCTATAGGTATGGTTACTCAATCTCCGACCAAATTTTGTGCTCATTGCCTTCTCTATATCAACAAGGTCTCCTTGTAAATCAAATTGATCCTGCAAAAAATAGATAAGTCATAGATAATTCTTATAAAAAATAAAATAATTACAATAAATAATTAAGATTTCTAACCTATTATAAAAATGAGTAAAATCTCCTATAAGTAGACAACGAACTTACATTCAAGCGTTGAAACATCGCCTCCTTAACGGAGGCATCAACATACTTCCACCTACGAACACTTGGATCTGGTAAACGAGTTCGCACTTCTACACCAATCTTTGAGGCTAGTTTTGAGGCATAGTTCCCTACCGGTGCACGAAATTCTGGAGGGATAGGCACACTAAGCTTTCCATCTCTATCAACAAGGCCTTGAACCTCTTTGCCTCGAGTCGGGCCACGAGCACGCTTAGCAGCTGATATTGTGAAGCCATAATATTGAAATAGTATGTGAACAAATTTAATTAAGATCTCAAATCAATGTAAAATAAAGAGTGTGTCTTACCAATAGTATTACCAGCAGTCACCTCAAGTTGAAGCTCCACATTGAGAGGTGGTGGCGGATTGCTAGTCACCTCAGGACGTGAAGAGGTATCCCCCTCTTCTAATGCGTGGGTCAATGCCTCATGATGAGATTGTGAACGAGCTCTCGATGGTATCTCTAACAGCTGAATAACATAATAAAATATGAATATATGTACAAACATATACATGTCTATGTGTGTATGAATTGAAAGTAACAAGAAAGAATATATTTCACAATGCATAAATGTATAGTACCTCATGCTCAAACGAATCATAGGATTCAGTGTCACTTCCATCTTCAGCCTCTGACGGTCGATAATTATCGTCATTTTCCTCAATTGGTATTTGTTTTTCCTTCCTCAATATCTTATGTTGAACCGTAGCCTTCAAACAAGTTGTTATATTCTTCACTCCTAGAGCATTCATTCTCTCACGGTTTTTATTAATATTCTTCATTCTTTGTTTCTCATAGTTCGTTACCTTCCTAGTTGCGGTACTTGGTTTGGTCAATTGCTTTTTTGTAGGGTCCATTTTGCCCAACTATAAAGCATAATTGAACATTTTTTTGGTGGATACGCATAATTGAACATTAGATGTAAAGAAAAAGATAATTATATATTTCTATACATAAAGCATAAAGCAACAACAATCTCAACAAGTGGATATGTCATATAGGCTCTAAATCATTGAAATATGGCTAGAGTGATATGGATGATTTTTGTTTTTACCATTTACTTATCATAGAACAAATTAATTACAAAGCCATCAGACACACAATATGACCAATCAATAATAAACCTACATAACAGTGGATGAACCCCACAACTGAACTTCAAATACATTAATTAAGAACAATGTTCATATAGAAAGTGCAAAATAACTACAAATCCTAGTCTACATCAAGATCCATATCGTAATCCACATCAGGTTCGTCACACTCTTCATTTTGTTTGTCAGCTCTATTCTCTATCATTGTTTCATCAGATGACCTAACCCTTGTAACAACTTCTGCTTCAACACCATCTCTATAACATTGAACATTAGGGCTGATGTCAATTGGAACAACATTGGTAATATTTTCTTGTTGGAACACATCGTTTTTTTCTGGTTCATGTAATGATTCTTCGTCACCTACCACTGGTACATCAAAGACACCCCTATGTTGCACTCGTTGAACGACTTGCCAAGGTTGTCCCCATTTGGTATCATTTAGGTAAAAGACTTGCTTAGCCTGGCTAGGCAAGATGAAAGGGTCGTGTTGATACCACCGACTTGTGACATCAATACTTATGCAATAATCATCGGTTCGCAATGTTCTACTTCGACCTGTGTTTCCTATGTTGTACCATTCACACTGGAACAATACAACTTTGTTATGACACATGTACTCCAATTCCCAAACATTGCACAAGTGACCATAAAATTCATGTGTCACTCCCTCATGATCCCCTTCCGTAAGCACACCACTATTCTGACTCTTACGACGATTGTCTACTTCTCTTGTACGAAACCATACGCCATTGATTATGCAACCTGAGTACTCTTTTACTAGCAAATTTGGGCCATTTGCTAATGACCATAAATCATTGGTTGCTTATGGTGACTTTTCTTCTCTCAATATATTTATCTACATTCACATATAACATACATTAAGATAGTAAAAATAAATTAATAAATGATCAAATCTTATACAAATTTTTAATCATGTCTTAAATTGAAAATGCCTTACCCGCTCTTTGAACCACTTGGGAAACTCTTGTTGTTGTATACGGGTTATGCCTTGGTCAGATGGAGTCCGTAATAGATTTTTGTGTATCCTACTCAAAAGAATGTGATTATTATGCACTGCTAACTACATTAACAAAGCTAAGAATACACATATTTAAATGAAAAACATACTCTAGATACTTCTCTATCTCGGGGCTATTGTTCAACAAGAACCAATGAGCCATATCACGATATTCTTGTGACATATCAGCATCCCTTGTGATTAGGCCAATAGGACGGGCAGTTTCTGTGAATACAGTTAACCCTTTGCGACGTTCGCCACAATCTTGATTTCGTTTGGGTCGATTATGCACTGTTTCGATCCCATCAACATACATTGAACAAAAAGTAATGCACTCTTTGACAATGTAAGCCTCTGCGATTGAACCTTCTGGTCGAGCTCAGTTTGTAACAAACTTTTTTAAAGCTCCGAGAAACCTTGAAAAGAGAATTAGTTAAGAGCAAGGTTACACATGCAACATATAATTACGAACCTTTCAATTTAACAATTACCTTTCAATCCGGTACATCCATCGATATTGCACTGGTCCTCCAAGAATAGCCTCACGCGGCAAGTGAACGGCCAAGTGAACCATCACATCAAAGAAGGCTGGAGGAAAGATCTTTTCAAGCTTGCATAATATGTGTACTATACGTTCCTCTAATTTCTCAAGTTCATTACGGCGCAGTGTCCTTGAGCACAAATCCTGGAAAAAGCTACCTAACTCAAATAGTGTTTTACTAATCTCTTTGTCTACGAAACCACGCATCCCAATTGGAAGAATCCGTTGTATGAGTACATGGCAGTCATGACTTTTCAAGCCTGTTAATTTACCATTTCTCGTATTCACTGATCTTGATATGTTTGCAGCATAGCCATCCGGATACTTCACTGATTTCAAGAATTCAAATAAACCCTCCCTCTCTTCAAGGGTCAATGAAAAGATTGCCCTAGGTTTGACATAAGTTCCATCAGGACGACGTGCTAACCACAACTCTTTCCTTATACCCATATCTTCCAAGTCCATCCGTGCTTTGTCGATGTCTTTGTTCTTTCCATCAATGCCTAACATAGTTCCAAAGGTATTTTCACTAAAATTCTTCTCGACGTGCATAACATCAATGTTGTGTCGAAGCTTCTGTTTCTTCCAGTATGGTAACTCATACAAGATGCTTACCTTTGTCCAATTTAGTGCCTGACGGAGTCTTTTCTTATTTCTTGGATGCTTCTCATATGTGACACCTGTCACTCTGTCCAATTGCTCTAATATCTTTTCCACTGGTAACTTTAAAGATCCCTTTCACTTCTCATGCTTACCATTGTAAGCCTTACTCTTTCGCCTTTCGGGGTGGTTTTGAGGCAAGTAGCATCGATGGTTAGTGTTTGCAGTCTTGCCTTTCAAGGATTTAAAATATGGTTCATCATTGCAAGTGTAGCAAGAATAATGACCCTTTGTTCTCCACCCAGATATGTCACCAAATGCGGGCCAATCGTGTATAGTCCACATCAAAGCTGCACGCATCTTGAAAGACTCACCAGTTATGGCATCGTAAGATAATGCACCATTTTTCCACAACTCATTCAACTCATCCACCAGAGGTCTCATGTAGACATCAATATCGATCCCTGGTTGTGATTCTCCAGGAATAAGTAGTGACATCATAAGAAAGGGATCTTTCATAACCAACCAAGGTGGCAAGTTATAAGGAATGAGTACTACAGGCCATAAACTATACGAGTTTCTCATGTTCCCGAAAGGATTGAATCCATCAACAGCCAACCCTAGCCTCACATTTCGAGGCTCCAGGGCAAACTGAGGATGTTGCACATCAAATTCCTTCCATTCATCACTATCGGCGGGATGTCTCAATACTCTGTCATCTATACGTTTCTCCTTGTGCCATCTCATGTCCTCAGCAGTCTTTCTTGACATGTATAATCTTTTCAACCTTGGTGTTAATGGGAAGTACCGCAACACCTTATGGGGAATCATCTTACCCCTGCCACGATTGATCTTGTGTCTGGATGCCTTACATTTTGGACATTTATCTAACCTTGCATTTTCCTTCCAAAAGAGTACACAATCATTTATACAAGCATCAATTAACTCATATGACAAGCCCAAATCACGATGTATTTTCTTAGCTTCATAAAATGACTTTGGAACCAAATTATCTTTTGGTAAAAGTTTTGTTAAAAACTCCAATAGTGTGTTAACCGACTTATTGCTCCAGTGGTTTGTTACCTTCATATTAAGCAGCTCGATGACAAACTTCAACAGAGTGTAGTTTGTGCAACCTAAGTACACCTCACGTTTGGCATCATTCAATAGTTTATCAAACGTTTGTAGTTCCTCATTCTGGGGTGCATCGTTGGGTTCTCCTCTTATTCAATCTTTCACTAAGGCATCAATACCACCTAAAACCTCATCTTCATCAATTGCCATTTCATGATGAGCCTCATTTGATACACGTGGTTCCCCGTGCTCATGCCAAATAGTGTACGTTTGCATAATCCCATATTGAAGCAAATGAATTTGCACATTTCGAAGATTTTGGGAATAATAGTTCACACAGTTCTAACATGGGCACGGAATTTTACCTTCCTGGTCAACAACTGCCATTGCAAATTTGATAAATGATGTCACCCCATCAATAAATGGCTGACTTATCCTTCCATCAGGTGTCTTACCCAATGCAATCCAACTCTTGTCCATGTCTGATCACAAATGAAAGATCAAGTTTTTTTATGCCATAAAACGCATCATGTGTACTATTAACCTATTCCATTTAGGAATGCACAATGTGTATCATAGAAAGAAAATCATATTACGTTGTCTATCTCCAATCTTTCCTTAGTTCTCCAAGTATATAACATATGTGTTGGACTTTTCAAAGAATTTTTTTATACTTGTTTTTAATGCATTAAAGTGTTATTATGAGGGTAAGACTTGAGAGAAATTAATAAATGCTAAGATTTTTTTTTTAAATCAAAAAATCAGAAAATTTAGATTGGGAGATTGGAGCTCCCACAAAGCTTGAGGCTAAAAACCCCCTTTTACTTAATATATAGTATAGATATAGATAGCATATCACCCGTGCTATGCACGGGTTGTATTTACAATTATCTATATATGTGAATTGTGATTTTTAAATGTCTTTTTTTTTTTTTAAATGTCTTCTTTTTTTTTTCATTTTTATATTATATTAAAGTTTAATATTTTGATAACAATAATATGTGCTGGACTTTCCAATAAATTAAATATCTTCTTTTTTTATATTATATTAAAGTTTAATATTTTGATAATAATCATATGTGTTGGACTTTCCAAGGAATTAAATATCTTCTTTTTTTGTATTATATTAAAGTTTAATATTTTGATAATAATCATATGTGTTGGACTTTTTAAGGAATTTTTTTTTATATTTGTTCTTAATGCATTAAAATATTATTATGGGGGATAATAATCATATGTGTTGGGACTTTTCAAGGAATTCATATGTGTTGGACTTTTCAAGGAATTTTTTTATGCTTGTTCTTAATGCATTAATGCGTTATTATGAGGGTAAAGCTTGAGGGTTGAGAGAAGTTAATAAATACTAAGGTTTTATTTTAAAAAAAATCAAAAAATCAGGAAATTTAGATAAGGATATTGGAGCTCCCACAAAACTTATGGGTTAGAGATAGATATAAATAAATAGATAGATATAGATATAGATATCTATATTAGTTTTAATTTTTTTTAATATACAAATTATTTGTTTTGGAAAAGGTACTGCAGTAATTATGAGAGAAATTAAAAAGTCTTGTGGGTTATAGATAGACATAGATAAAGATATTTATATTTGTTTTAAAATACAAATTATTTGTTTTAGAAAATGTACTGCAGTAATTATGAGAGAAGTCAAAAAGTCTTATGGGTTAAGAGAAGTTAATAAATGCTAAGATAAAAAAAAATTTAAAACAAAAAATTAGAAAATTAGGATTGCCATATTGAAGCTCCCACAGGCCTTGGGGGTTAAAAACCCCATTTTGCTTAATGTATAGTATAGTATAGATAGATAGATAGATAGATAGATAGATAGATATATCTTTTTATTTTTATTTTTGTGTGGTTTCTATTCGGGTATTTTTTTTTTTCAATTTATTTAAGATGGAGTTGTGGGTATCTTTTTTTTTTTTAATTTAATTTATCTGTGGTTTCCTTTTGTTTTTAATTATTATTATTTGGGTAAGTTCTGATGTGAGTTAGATATGTGATAGACATGTGAGTTTTATTAATTTAAAGTTTATTTAGATAAACTTTAAAGATTTTTTTTTTTTAGTTTTGTAGTTTTTTTTTTGTTATGTTATAATATAGTATATAAAATATAGGTAGATATATACAACTTTAATAAAAAATATTATCTGATTTTTTGGGGAAGAGAAAATGAATGTAAGTTTTAATATTTTTTTTTGAAAATTTGTGAGAGAGATTAGGAGGGAGAGATTATGAAATATTTTTGTTATTAAATAAATAAATCAGTCAATAGTTTTTTTTAATCTATTTTGTAAATTAAAAATCAATAATTTTGGAAAATTGATTAATTTGTCTCATTAAGTGATTTAAAATTTTGATAGATATACATAAAAAAAAATACATAATTATATTATTAAATCATAATTCAAATTTAGATGTTATATCTTTTTGAGATCTATAGCTAAATTCTTATATATATTTTTTTATTTTATTTTACATGTACTTTATTAATTTTTCAAATAATAATGCTAAAGAAGCTTAAAATATTATGGGTAAATTACAAATATATCCCTTGAGATTTGATTAAAATACAAATCATTTTCTGTAGTTTTGAAAATTCCATTTCATCTCCTAAGATTTCTAATTTCATAACAAATCATCCATTTTATTAATAAATCATCAAGTCAATTAATAGTTTTTAATCATGTTAAAAATATGTTTCAATTAATAAATTAGGTAATTTTATTATTATGTAGGAGAGCAATTATAAATTTTATTTTTTTAATTAATTTTGTTAAATAAAAAATTCTAATAAAGGAGTATTTGTAGTTTTTTAAATTATAAAAAATAATCTGTATTTTAAACAAATTTTAAAAGTGTATTTATGATTTATCCAAATATTATACTGACATGATAGGGGGGATTGGGTTTGAATTGGTTGATTCTAGTCTTTGTTTGGAAAGACGGGTGGATTAAAAGAGTTTACTAAAAGATAAAATAAGTTAAAATAATTAATAAGACAAAATATCACATGTAATTCATAATTATTTTATTTTTTTCTCATAATCATCAAATCAACTATAAAAAAAAACCAATCAGTTTCTTAAAACAACTATTTTAGTCAGGCTAAAATAATTAAAAAGTTAAAAAAATCAACTAAAATAGTCAATTTTTCAAACAAGACCTCAATAATAAACAATTGACATTAGATGCAAATTTAAGAGTGATATTTTATGGTTCTTAAATATTTTCTAATTCTAGTTTTTACATTCATTATTCCCATTTATTAGTTATTTACCAAGTAACAACTCCACCCATGAATAGCTGAGTAGCAAAAAGTTCGTTTTGAAATAAATTGTAAGTTTAAACATTCAAAGAATAGAGTATGCCTTTAAATTGTAAAATTTCAATCAAACTCAATTTGATAGAAGTCAGATTCAAAGAACAGAGTTTTCGTTTTGAGCATTATAAAACTTACAGGCATTTCAAGTTAACTTATTTCTCCCTCTCCCCCCCCCCCCCCTCCCCCCTTACAGGCATTTCATGTAAAATTAATCATATGTATATATATATATATATGTATATATATAAAAACAAAACAAACCGCTGGCTTCTCCAGCGAAAAGAAAAACAAAAACAGAGCATCAGACTTATATTAATATCTTGAAATTTTCATTACACATCTTCAATGTGTTTCTATAAATATATAAATTATCATTGCATCATTGCAGAGGGTTCACAAAAGTTCACAAAAGCAAAAGTTCAGGTGGTGAACAAGCAGAGGGTTCATCCCTCACTACACTAACACCACACATATCATCAATGATCAAAGGTGTGACTTCAGGCGGTGAACAAGCAGAATGGTGAACAATGAATATACAAACTCTACAAGCAGAATGAAATAGATATCAAGCAGAATGAAAAAACAAAATTGCAGATTCATTGTACATGTTGATAAACCAAAAAACTCTACAATGAACAATGAACAAGCAGAATGAAAGGGTACCGTGAGAGCCTCTTCTAGTCAAATTGTGGAAGAAAGAGCTGGTCCCTCAGCCGTGGGTTGCAACAGTAAGAACACCAGAGGAAGAGCAGAGGAAGTTTGATGGTCTTGAAGATCACAGCCTTTCAACTTGATGGTCTTGACACAGCCTTTCAACTTCTCAGCCGATCCCTCACAATTGTTTTTTGAGGAATTTTTTTTTGGTCTACAATGGGCCCAACTTCTCAGCCTTTCATCTTCTCAGCTTTCAATTTTATTTGGTTTCATTTTTTGAAAATGATTTGGAGTTATTTGTGTTTTTTTAGATACACTTAATTTAAATATACTTAATTATCTTTTTTTGAGTTACATCAGATATCTATTTTTTTATACATATTTTTGTAAAAAGTAAAAAAGTATAGTTCTTTAGCACTTCCGAAACTACCAGTAAGTTGATATTAAAAAAATTTACTTTTTATAATGGCATAAATAATTTATATATGATTTTTTTGAAATTATTTTTAATTTAATAAAATATTAAATAGAATAAAAACAAATTTCTTACAAAATAAAAGTATTTGAATAAAAAAAGGTAAGAAATTTAAAATTTAAATATGGTATTTTCATTTAATCTGAAAATAATTCTAGATGAACAATAAATTATCACCTATAATCCTTTTTTTTTTTAAATAAAAAAGTTTAACAAACTAAAAAAATCAACGTTTCTTTCTAATTTATTTTAGCAAAACTAACTTTTTAACAATTTGAGCTAAAGATATTCTTATTCTTTATTTTAATTTCTTTAATTGACAATTGAAATAAAAAAAAAAAAAACAAAATCCACCATGTTTGGTAAGTACTAAAAAAGTTATGTTTTGTTCTTTTGTGAAAAAAAAAAATTATATTAAAAAATATTATTATTCAAGTCCTTATAGTTTAGAAGGACATAATTTTTTTATATAAAATTTAAAACCAAAAAAAAGAAAAAAATTTAATAGCGATTAATAATTTGAAAACGTGTATTTAAAATAACTTATATTTAGACCAATAATATTATGATACATTATTATGACACATGTGAATATTGATCTCATTCTAATTGTAGTAATATATTTTGAAGAAGAATTTAAATTTAAAATTTTATTTTATAATTTAATAAAGGATGCAAAATTTTATCACAGTTAAATTTTTTATGCAAATTATGAAAACAAAAAAGATTGAAATTTAAAATTTAAGTCTCACAATTTTATCACAATTTATTTATTATTTTTTAATTTATCACAAATTTATTCATGTAACTTTAAACCTCCCTTACTAGAATTGCAAACTTAGGTGAGCTCAACCCAAGTAACTTGAGTCGAGCTTAAAATTTTTTAAAGATTGAATAACATAGTTTTTAATTAAGTGAGAACCTATACAGAAATTCAAAAATTCAAATTAAATTTGAGTGGATTTGGGCAGAACCACCAAATAACTTGAGCAACCAAAACAAAATTATATATATAAATATATGAATTATTTGCTAATTTATTTTTTAAAATAATAAATTAGATTAATTAAAAATTTAATATTAACGAATAAAAGAAAAAGCAATATACTTGAGATTTCCAATAGAATTTTTATTGAAAATATACCTTTTAGAAAGGGATCATCGAATAAAAAGTTGTTTGGGAAGTGTCATATTAGCTCACTTTTTTTTTATAATCTTTTTATCTTTTTTTGGTCACATCACATCTCTACTTTTCTACGCAGTATTTCGTAAAAAGTAAAAAAAAAATATACTTAATTATCTTTTTGGGTCACATTATATCTCTACTTTTCTATACATATTTTCATAAAAAGTAAAAAAGTATGCTTATTTGACACTTCCCAAACTACCACTAAGTTGATGTTAAAAAAATCTACTTTTTATAATGGCATACATAATGTAAATATGATTTTTTAGAAATTCTTTTTAATTTAAAATTATAACAAAATATTAAATAGAATAAAAACAAATTTCTTACAAAATAAAAGTATTTGAATAAAAAAAAGGTAAGGAGGAAATTTAATAATTTGAACACATGTATTTAACACAAATTATGTTTAGACCAATAATATTATGACACATGTAAATATTGAACTCATTCTAATCGTAGTAATATAATTTGAAGAAGAATTCACATTTGAAATTTTATTTTATAATTTAATAAAGGATTCAAAATTTAAGGAATGAATATTGGTCTCATTCCAATTATAGTAACATAATTTAAGTAAAAATCCAAATTTGAAATTTTATTTTCAGAATATAAAATTAATTTATAAACCAATCATATTGTAACACGTATTAACAAAAACTTAAACAAAATGAAAAAAAATGAAAAAAAAGAATTACAACTTTCAACCTTAATGAAAATGACAATATTTTGAAATTATAATAGTGTATAGATAAATCATGGAATCTATACTATATATTAAGCAAAAGGGGATTTTTAACCCCAAGGCCTGTGGGAGCTCCAATCTCCTAATCCTAATTTTCTAATTTTTTGATTAAAAAAAAAAATCTCAGTATTTATTGACTTCTCCCAGTCCAACCTCAGCATTTATTGACTTTTCCTAACCCATAATCCCTTGTGACTTCTCTCATAATTATTGCAACACCCTTTTCAATTGCTTCCATACACTATGGTTACACACAAAAATAAAAAAAAGATATATAGATCTCAAAAAGATATAATATCTAAATTTGAATTATGATTTAATAATATAATTATTTATTTTTTTTTATGTATATCTATCAAAATTTTAAATCACTTATGAGATAAGTCAAAAAGTCTTGTGGGTTGAGAGAAATTAATAAATACTGAGGTTATTTTTTTAAAAAAAAAAAATTAGAAAATTAGGATTGGCATATTGGAGCTCCCACAGGCCTTGGAGGTTAGAAACCCCCTTTTGTTTAATATATAGTATAGATATATATAGATTTAATAAAAATTTATATTTGTTTTAGATATTTTTTTTAATATACAAATTATTTTTTAATTTTTTTATAAAAATAATTTAACAATCCCATCACTAGCCATAATGTATAGGAGAAGTTGAAAAAGGGTGTAGGAGTAGGTATGAGAGAAGTCAAAAAGTGGCTTGGGAGAAGTCAATAAATGCTGAGCTCTTTTTTTTTTTTAAATCAAAATTTTAAAAAATTAAGATTGGGATATTGGAGCTCCCACAAGGCTTGTAAGTTAAAAACTCCATTTTTCTTATATAATACTAGCCCATCACCCGTGCTATGCACGAGATAATTATAGATATTTATATTTGTTTTAGATTTTTTTTAATATATAAATTATGTTTTTTAATATTTTTTATAAAAATAATTTAACAATTTGATCACTAACCATAATATACATGAGAAGTTGAAAAGGGTACTGCAGTAACTATACACGAATTGTATCTATAATTATTTGTATGAGGGGATTTTAAATGCTGATCAGGAACTTTAATAAAAAATATTATCTGATTTTTTGGAGAAGAGAAAATGAGTGCAAGTTTTAATATTTTTTTTTGAAAATTTGGGAGAGAGATTAGGAGGGAGAGATTATGAAATATTTTGGTTATTAAATAAATAAATCAGTCAATAGTTTTTTTAATTTATTTTTTAAATTAAAAATAAATAAATTAGTCAATAGTTTTTTTTAATCTATTTTGTAAATTAAAAATCAATAATTTTGAAAAATTGATTAATTTGTCCCATTAAGTGATTTAAAATTTTGATAGATATACATAAAAAAAAAAAAATACTTATTCTTAATGCATTAAAGTGTTATTATAAGGGTAAGGCTTGGGAGTTGTGAGAAATTAATAGATGCTAAGGTTTATTTTTTTAAATAAAAAAATCAAGAAATTTAGATTGGGATATTAGAACTCCCACAAAACTTGTGGGTTAGAGATAGATATAAATAAAAAGATAGATATAGATATAGATATAGATATTTATATTTGTTTTAAATTTTTTTTAATATACATATTATTTGTTTTGGAAAAGGTACTGCAGTAATTATGAGAGAAGTCAGAAAGTCTTATGGGTTGAGAAAAGTTAATAAATGCTGAGGTTAAATTTTTTTTTCAAAAAACAAAAAATTATAAAATTAGGATTGGCATATTGGAGCTTCCACAAGCCTTGGGCCTTGGGGGTTAAAAACCCCTTTTTGCTTAATATATAGTATAGATATAGATGGATAGATAGATAGATATAGATATAGATAATATAATATAGATAGATAGATAGATGTGTTGAAATTTTCAAGGAATTTTGTTTATGCTAGTTTTTAATGCATTAAAGTTTAATTATGAGGGGGTTTTGACCAAATCTCCCAAAAGGCATGGGAATTGGGAGAAATTAATAAATGCTGAGGTTTTTTTTTTTAAATCAAAAAATTAGAAAATTAGGATTGGGATATTGGAGCTCTCACAAGCCTTGGGGGTTAAAACCCCCTTTTACTTAATATATAGTATAGACTAGCCCATCACCCGTGCTATACACGAGATAATTATAGATATTTATATTTGTTTTAGATTTTTTTTAATATATAAATTATGTTTTTTAATATTTTTTATAAAAAATAATTTAACAATTTGATCACTAACCAAAATATACGTGAGAAGTTGAAAAGGGTACTGCAGTAATTATATACGAATTGTATCTATAATTATTTGTATGAAGAGATTTTAAATGCTGATCAGGAGATTTTGACCAAATCAATAAATGCAGGCATGTGGAAAGACATGTGGATTGAAAAAAGTTAATAAATGCTGATCAGGAAATTTTGACCAAATCAATAAATGCTGAGTTTTTTTTTAAATAAAAAATAAAAAATTTAGAAAATTCATATTGGAATATTGAAACTCCCACAGGCCTTGGGGGTTAAAAACCCCCTTTTGCTTAACACGGAATAATTATAAATATTTATATTTGTATTAGATTTTTTTAATATATAAATTATGTTTTTTAAGATTTTTTATAAAAATAATTTAACAATCCTATCACTAAGCATAGTGTATGAGAGAAGTTAAAAAGGGTACTGCAGTAACTATCCACGGATTGTATCTATAATTATTTGTATCAGTGGATTTCAAATGCTGATCAGGGGATTGTATCAATAAATGTAGGCATGTGAAAAAACATATGGATTGAAAAAAGTTAATAAATGTTGATCATGGGATTTTGACCAAATCAATAAATGTTGAGTTTTTCTTTTTTTAATAAAAAATATAAAAAATTCAGACTCGGATATTGAAACTCCCACGGGCTTTGGGGGTTAAAAACCCCTTTTTGCTTAATATATAACTAGCCTATCACCCGTGCTATGCACGGGATAATTTTAGATATTTGTATTTGTTTTAGATTTTTTTAATATATAAATTATATTTTTTAAGACTTTTTATAAAAATAATTTAACAATCTTATCACTAACTATAGTGTATGGGAGAAGTTGGAAAGGGTACTGCAGTAATTATACACGGATTGTATCTATAATTATTTGTATGAGGTGATTTTAAATGCTGATCATGAGTTTTTGACAAAATCAATAAATGCAAGCATGTGGAAAGACATGTGGATTGAAAAAAGTTAATAAATGCTGATCAGAGAATTTTGACAAAATTAATAAATGCCGAGTTTTTTTTTTAAATAAAAAATTTTAAAAATTTATATTGGGATATTGAAACTCCCACAGACCTTGGGGTTTAAAAACCCTCTTTTGCTTAATATATAGTGCTAACATATCACCTATTCTATGCACGGATTGTGTTTACAATTATCTATATATGTGAATTGCGATTTTTAAATGTCTTTTTTTTTAAATGCCTTCTTTTTTTCCTTTTTTATATTATATTAAAGTTTAATATTTTAATAATAATCATATGTGTTAGACTTTTCAAGGAATTAAATATCTTTTTTTTATTATATTATATTAAAGTTTAATGTTTTGATAATAATCATATGTATTGGACTTTTCAAGAATTTTTTTTATACTTGTTCTTAATGCATTAAAGTGTTATTATAAGAGATAATAATCATATGTGTTGAGACTTTTCAAGAAATTCATATGTGTTGGATTTCAAAGAATTTTTTTTATGTTTGTTTTTAATACATTAAAGTGTTATTATGATGGTAGGACTTGGGAGTTTGGAGAAGTTAATAAATACTAAGGTTTTTTTTTTTTTTTAAAATCAAAAAATCCGAAAAATTAGATTGGGAGATTGGAGCTTCCACAAGGCTTGGGGTTAAAAACCCACTTTTGTTTAATATATAGTATAGATAGCCTATCACCCGTGCTATGCAAGGGATAATTATAGATATTTATATTTGTTTTAAATTTTTTAATATATAAATTATGTTTTTTAAGATTTTTTATAAAAATAATTTAACAATCTTATCACTAACCATAGTGTACAGAAGAAATTAAAAAGGTTACTGCAGTAACTATGTACGAGCTGTGTCTATAATTATTTGTATGAGGGGATTTTAAATGCTAATCAGGGATTTTAACCAAATCAATAAATGCACGCATGTGGATTGGAAAAAGTTAATAAATGCTGATCAGGAGTTTTTGACCAACTCAATAAATGCTGAGTTTTTTTTTTTAATAAAAAATTTAGAAAATTAAGATTGAAAAATTGGAGCTCCCATAAGACTTGGGGTCTAGAAATCCCCTTTTTCTTAATATATTTACAATTATCTATACATGTGAATTGCGATTTTTAAATGTCTTTTTTTTATTTTTTTTTTAAATGTCTTCTTTTTTTCCTTTTTTATATTATATTAAAGTTTAATATTTTGATAATAATCATGTGTTGGATTTTTTAAGGAATTAAATGTCTTCTTTTTTTTATTATATTATATTAAAGTTTAATATTTTGATAATAATCATATGTGTTGGATTTTTCAATAAATTTTTTTATGCTTGTTCTTAATGCATTAAAGTGTTACTATCAGAGATAATAATCATGTGTTGGGACTTTTCAAGGAATTCATCTGTGTTGGATTTTAAAGATTTTTTTTTATACTTGTTCTTAATGCATTAAAGTGTTATTATGAGGGTAAGACTTGGGGGTTGGGAGAAGTTAATAAATGCTAAGTTTTTTTTTTTTTAAATAAAAAAAATCAAGAAATTTAGATTGGGAGATTGGAGCTTCCACAAGGCTTGGGGTTAAAAACCCCCTTTTGCTTAATGTATAGTACTAGCCTATCACCCGTGCTATGCACGGGATAATTATAAATATTTATATTTTTTTAAAATTTTTTTTAATATATAAATTATGTTTTTTTAAGATTTTTTATAAAAATAATTTAACAATCTTATCACTAACCATGGTGTATATGAGAAATTAAAAAGGCTACTGCAGTAACTGTGCACAGGTTGTATCTATAATTACTTGTATGGGGAGATTTTAAATGCTGATTAGGGATTTTGACTAAATCAATAAATGTAGGTGTGTGGAAAGACATGTGGATTGAAAAAAAGTTAATAAATGTTGATCAAGAGATTTTGACTAAATCAATAAATGCTGAGTTTTTTTTTTTAATAAAGAATTTAGAAAATTAAGGTTGGGAGATTGGAGCTCTATGTGAATTGTGATTTTTAATTTTTTTTTTAGATGTCTTCTTTTTTTTCTTTTTTTTTTTATATTATATTAAAGTTTAATATTTTGATGATAATCATATGTGTTGGACTTTTCAAGGAATTAAATGTCTTTTTTTATTTATTATATTATATTAAAGTATAATATTTTGATAATAATCATATGTGTTGGACTTTTCAAGAATTTTTTTTTATACTTGTTCTTAATGCATTAAAGTTTTATTATGAGAGATAATAATCATATGTGTTGGGACTTTTTAAGGAATTCATGTGTTGGATTTCAAAAAAAAAAAATTATGCTTATTCTAAATGCATTAAAGTGTTATTATGAGGATAAGATTTGGGAGTTGGAAGAGATTAATAAATGCTAAGATTTTTTTTTTTTTTTGAGTAAAAAAATCAGAAAATTTAGATTGAGAGATTGAAACTCCCACAAGGTTTGGGATTAAAAACCTCATTTTGCTTAATATATGGTATAGATGTTTTTTTTTTTTTTTAAATGTCTTCTTTTTTTCCCTTTTTATATTATATTAAAGTTTAATATTTTGATAATAATCATGTGTGTTTGACTTTTCAAGGAATTAAATATCTTTTTTTATTATTATATTATTTTAAAGTATAATATTTTGATAATAGTCATATGTGTTGGAGTTTTCAAGAATTTTTTTTATGCTTGTTTTTAATGCATTAAAGTGTTATTATAAGAGATAATAATCATATGTGTTCGGACTTTTTATGGGAATTCATGTGTTGGATTTCAAAAAAAAAAAATTAATGCTTGTTCTAAATGCATTAAAGTGTTATTATGAGGATAAGACTTGGGAGTTAAAAGAGATTAATAAATGCTAAGATTTTTTAATTTTTTTAAAATCAAAAAATCAAGAAATTTAGATTGAGAGATTGGAGCTTCCACAAGACTTGGGGTTAAAAATCCCCTTTTGCTTAATATATAGTATAGATAGATATAGATATAGATAGATAGATAGATATAGATATAGATAATATAATATACATAGATAGATGTATTGAAATTTTCAAGGAATTTTATTTATGCTAGTTTTTAATGCATTAAAGTTTAATTATGAGGGGGTTTTGACCAAATCTCCAAAAGGCATAGGGATTGGGAGAAATTAATAAATGCTGAGTTTTTTTTTTTTTTAAATCAAAAAATTAGAAAATTAGGATTGGGATATTGGAGCTCTCACAAGCCTTGGGGGTTAAAACCCCCTTTTGCTTAATATATAGTATAGACTAGCATATCACACGTGCTATGCACGGATTGTGTTTACAATTATCTATATATGTGAATTGCGATTTTTAAATGTCTTCTTTTTTTTTAAATGTCTTCTTTTTTTTCCTTTTTTATATTATATTAAAGTTTAATATTTTGATAATAATCATATGTGTTAGACTTTTCAAGGAATTAAATGTCTTTTTTTTATTATTATATTATATTAAAGTTTAATATTTTGATAATAATCATATGTGTTGGACTTTTCAAGAAATTTTTTTTATGCTTGTTCTTAATGCATTAAAGTGCTATTATGAGGGATAATAATCATATGTGTTGAGACTTTTCAAGAAATTCATGTGTTGGATTTCAAAGAATTTTTTATGTTTGTTCTTAATGCATTAAAGAGTTATTATGAGGGTAAGACTTGGGGGTTTAAAGAAGTTAATAAATGCTAAGGTTTTTTTTTTTAAATAAAAAAAATCAAGAAATTTAGATTGGGAGATTGGAGCTCCCACATGGCTTGGGGTTAAAAACCTCCTTTTGCTTAATATATAGGATAGATAGATAGATAGATAGATATAGATAGATTATAGCGACCCCGGTCTTTTCTCTTTAAATTATTGTATCCGGACTTAGGTTCCGTGGATCCTGTCATTACTTATTGGTTGTTGTTGTCCTTTAATCTCTTTGTATTTGAAGTATAGGTTGTGTTGGACGGGTCTGTTACAGGTTGGTTGATTTTAGATGCCAATAGGTGATGCCCAGATTTTGGCCTTCACGCTCGAGCGGAAGTTTTAACGCTCGAGCGGTCCCATCGTTGTTGCTTCTCCGCTCGAGCGGGAATTTTGACGCTCGAGCGTGATTTTCCATCTCCCAGTATTTTGCTCTGCAGTTCTTCCGCTCGAGCAGTAGTTTTTACGCTCGAGCGTGATCCCTTGTTTTTGCTCCTCCGCTCGAGCGGGGAGTTTGACGCTCGAGCGGGTGCCAGCGCCTGCAAAACTTCTGGAAGGATGCAATCGACGCTCGAGCGGCTTTCTTCACGCTCGAGCATGATTTTGTGTCTTACGCTCGAGCGGGGATTTCTACGCTCGAGCGTAGAGTCGATTATATCAGTCCGTGATTTCACTTTTTGGATCACTTTTTGACCTACTTTTCCTTCATAACTTTTTAAAAACCGCCCCTGGAGTATTTTTATCTCTCTCTCTCTCCCTCTACACACCTTCTCTCTTTCGATTGATCTACTTAGAGTGAGTTTCTACCTTAGATCCTTTATTAAAAAGTTAGAGTGAGTTGAGGGCTTCGTTTTAATCTGAGAAACTTGGGATTTGGAGCATATTGGTCTTTGGTCTTCATCTCCATCTTCTCCATACGGATTATTTTCTTCGAGGTAGGGATTTTCCTACTCCATTTTATATGCTTTGTCTAAGTTTGGTATTTTGATAGGTTGGGGACACTTTGAAAATTTTGGGAAAAAGAAACCTAGTTGAATTGCTAAATTGATTTGAGTAATTAACTTAAGGAAATTGGGGAATTTGGTTAAATCCATGAAATTGGGGAATTTATTGATTAAATGGTGTAGTTTGATAATATAAATCACTCGCCTATTGAATTGTTGGTATATTTACTTTTCGAGTCTAGAAATAACTATTTTGGGCTATCGGTGGAGGATAGTCGTGCTTGTTGTAGACATTGCATGCGGATTAGGGAAAATTGAAACTAATCGATTTGTTAAGTCATAAATTTAGACTATTGAATTAATACAGAAATTACATGTATTGATTGAGCATTTCATATGCATATTGTTTGGGAGGAGATAGGGGATGTACTCCACGGTTTAGGGGAAGATAGGGGATGGACCTCTAAACCGGATTTTTGTTTGGGAGGAGATAGGGGATGGACTCCATTAGCACCATTTTTATGAGTGCTTATTATATTGAAGTGTTTTTACATGATTATTGATACAGCACTAAAATGTGTATCAAATGGGAAGTATGAAGTGTTTTGATATGAGCATGAGTCTCATTTGTTTTGTTGATATTGGAAGTAGTGTGAATATGATATATAATTCACTGTTGTAAGTTTGGCCAGGTTCTGAGCCATGTTGTTAATAATGGGAAGTGAAATGTGTCTTAGACATTAGTGTCATAAGACTGTTTAATGATAAAATTGATTATCTTGGTTAACCATTTATTGAATGCTATAGCTTTATTCAATGCTTATATTTGGTTTAGTATTTTTTCTATTGGGCTGTGGCTCACCCTTTATGGGAACATCATTTTCAGGTTCAGGTGATAAGCTACCTCCACGGACTTAGCCTGGAAGGATTTGATGTTTGGGATTTTGAAGACTTGTCTTTAGTTATATGTTTTATTTTGTTATTTTTGGGATTTCATGTAAACATTCAAGCCTAGGGCTTAACTTGTAAATGAGTTAATACTCATCCTTTTTGTGTCCAAGTGTTAGCTTGGAAAGATGTAAGCCCTTAGGGCATTTATTTTGATGTTGCAGGATGTTACATGTGATGTCTTTCAATAAGAATACTCTGATGAATAACTCAAATGATTCATTTTCTTTTATAAATGCATGTTAATGTTATGGTTATTATGGGTTTATTTTGAGGGCGTGACAACTTGGTATCAGAGCGTACCGGGTTCGAATACTTTGGGTACGTGGGAAGTGATTAGTATCACAATGGGTTCGTCTCGCTTGATAGAGACTTAGATGTACTGTTATGTGCTTATATGATAGCATGTTTATGTGATTATGTGGGTATGGAACGTAGTTTCTAGGATGTTAATTGGACCCTTGAGTTTCTAGTAGTCTTGTTGGAAAGGCACTTGATCAATGCTGTTTCCAACCGGAACTATAGTAACGCTTCGGGACTATTACTATCCAGGAATGAAATTCGTAGGTGCTTATGTGATTATGTGCTTACGTGGAATGAATTATTTTGTCCAATGCATTAGGACGCGAGTGTTTAGTTTCGGCACATTTATTAATGTGCTAACGTCTTTGTTTGTTTCCTTTATTAGGATGTCAGGACGAGGACGAGGACGCGGTAGGCGTGGTAGGCCGGGTAGGCAGGAGGTACCGGTGCCAGAAGAGATTCCGGCAGTTCATGAGGGAATTGGTCAGGCCAATGTAGCCGAGCCAGTAGGCCAGCAGGCTATGGGCGCTTTAGCCCGAGAGATAGCAGGGGCATTCAGGGAGTCAGTAGGCATTCTTAGGGCTGAGAATCAAGCCCAGGTTGTTGTTGCGGATGCAGGACCTTCCTTTCTGAAGAGGGAGTTCTTCCGGTCTAATCCGGATGAATTTGTGGGTGATCCTAAAGAGCCGCTTAAGGCAGATGAATGGCTCGAACAGACAACGAAGACGTTTGAGATGCTTGGCATCGAAGACGAGGGGTTGAAGGTGACCTTGGCATCATTCCAGTTGAAGGGGGATGCGGGTCAGTGGTGGAAGTTCACTAAGGGGCGTATAGGAGGTACATGGGAGGCTTTTGTAAATGCCTTCCAGGAGAAGTTCTTATCTCCAGCAGTTAGGGAGAAGCTGAGAGACCAGTTCTGCCAGCTTAAGCAGTCGAGTTCTTCAGTGGCCGAGTTTGAGGCTGCATTTACTAGTTTGTCCAGATTTGCACCTGAATTGGTGGCGTCTGAGGAACGCCGTTGTATTGAGTTTGAGAGGAAGTTGAGGCGTGGCCTCAAGCTGAGAGTTGGGGGAACTATGATTCGGGATTATGGGCGTTTGGTTGATGCTGCAGCCCACATGGAAATCATGATGCAGGAGGAGGAGGAAGGACAGAAGGGCTCCAAGAGGAGTCAGGATGGTCAGAGTGATGGTAGGAGACAGAAGGGTTTTAATCCCCAACAGTCTCAGAGTAGCTTTTCTAGATCGACTTTTCCTGTGCCGAGTGCTAGTTCAGGGAAAGGCAGTCAAGGAGACATTACCTGCTTCAAGTGTGGCCAGCTGGGCCACAAGTCTCCAGTTTGTCCTCAGAGGGGAGGAGTGCAGAGAGCAGCATCATCTGCGGCTCGATCTCAGAATCAGAGTCAGAGTAGAGGCCAGCCACTCTCGTGTTATCAGTGTGGTCAGCCAGGGCATCTGAAGAGATATTGCCCGCAGTTGGGTGGCGCACCTGGTGCATCTGGTTTGAGGCAGATTCAGGGTCAGCAGCCAGCTCAGTCAGGTCAGGCCTCGAGGGCCAATCAGGGGGCTTCATCGTCTCAGTCGGTGCAGCAATCTTATGCTCCTAGGGGTGAGCAGGTTGATCAGAGGTCATCTGGGCGCGTGTATGCTGTTACCGCGCAGGATCTTGTACCGGCTCCATCTGTTGTGAGAGGTACTTTCTTGTTTTGCAACTCGGTTGCTAATGTTTTGATTGATACGGGTGCATCTCATTCCTTTGTGTCTGCTGCATTTGCATCTGTTTTGGAGTTGGAGTTAGCACAGTTAGCATCTCCTATTTGTGTAGTGTCGCCTCTTGGGGGTGAATTGATTTTGAAACACGGTGTTAGGGGTTGTGATATAGAGGTTGATTCCCATAGAATCCCATTTTCCTTTGTAGTTATGCCTATGAGAGGTTTCGATGTTATTTTGGGCATGGACTGGTTATCGTCATACCGGGCAGTTATTGATTGCTACCGCCAGAGAGTCACTTGTTGTACCGTGAATGGTGAGTATTTTCATTTTCTGGGGGACCGTGTTGGTAGTGTTTTGCCACCGGGGTATGTTCCGCGAGGACGGAGTGAGCTTAGTGGTCTACTTGCTAACCTTTCGATTAGTGAGGACGGTGAGACTCAGATTGTGTTGCCAAGGGTGGTGTGTGAGTACTCGGACGTTTTTCCTGAGGATCTTGTTGGTTTGCCACCGCATCGAGAGATTGAATTCTCTATTGACTTAGTGCCCGGCACGGCGCCGATTTCTATGGCACCTTATCGTTTTGCCCCAGCTGAGTTAGTTGAGTTGAAGATCCAACTCCAGGAGTTGTTAGATAAAGGCTTTATATGTCCTAGTGTTTCGCCTTGGGGAGCACCGGCCCTCTTTGTTAAAAAGAAAGGTGGTGCTTTGAGACTTTGTATAGATTACCGGAAATTGAATCGGGCTACGGTTAAGAATAAGTACCCTATGCCCCGTATAGATGATCTGTTTGATCAGTTGAAAGGTTCCCGTTGTTTCTCGAAGATAGACTTGAGATCAGGTTATCATCAGTTGAGAGTCAGGGAGGAGGATATTCCAAAGACGGCATTCCGTACGCGGTATGGCCACTATGAGTTTTTGGTGATGCCATTTGGGCTCACCAATGCACCGGCAGTATTTATGGATTTGATGAACCGGATATTCCGGGAATTTCTAGATCGTTTTGTAGTCGTCTTCGTGGACGACATCCTTATCTATTCACCTTCAGAGGAAGAGCACGAGGAACACTTGAGGGTGGTGCTTGATTTACTTAGAGCCCATCAGCTTTATGCTAAGTTTGGGAAGTGTGAGTTCTGGCTAGAGGAGGTGAAGTTCTTAGGCCATGTAGTTTCTAGGGAAGGGGTGTCTGTTGATACATCCAAGACAGAGGCAGTGCAAGATTGGGTACAGCCTAAGAGTGTGTTTGAGATCCGCAGTTTTCTGGGATTAGCTGGGTATTATCGCCGGTTTGTAAGAGATTTCTCCAGATTAGCTTCGCCTTTGACTAGATTGACTCGGAAGGGAGTCAAATTTGTTTGGAGTGAGACTTGTGAAAAGTCGTTCCAGGAGTTGAAAGTTAGACTGACCACTGCTCCAGTCTTGATTATTCCGGAGAGAGGGTTGGGTTATGCAGTCTATTGTGACGCCTCACGAGAGGGTCTTGGTTGTGTGTTGATGCAAGAGGGGAAAGTGGTTGCCTATGGCTCACGTCAGTTAAAAGTTCACGAGAAGAATTACCCTACGCACGATTTAGAGTTAGCAGCTGTGATATTTGCCTTGAAGATTTGGAGACATTATCTTTACGGTGAGAGGTTCGAGGTATTCTCGGATCATAAGAGTCTGAAATATCTGTTCACACAGAAAGACTTAAACTTGAGGCAGAGGAGGTGGATGGAATTTATTGAGGATTATGACTTTGAATTGCATTATCATCCGGGCAAGGCCAATGTTGTGGCCGACGCCCTTAGCAGGAAACCTGTTGGTGACATAGCTAGTATAGCCATCCGAGAGTGGGAGATGTTAGGTGCACTTGGAGAGTTTGATTTGCTTCTGGACGAATCCGTTGAGGCTGCGGCCTTGTTTTCTGTTGTTGCGCAACCTACACTTGTGACTCGAGTGTTAGAGGCTCAGAGGGGCGACCTTGAGGTAGAATCCTTCCGTGAGAAGATTTCTGGTGGGAAGGTTGAGAAGGGTTTGACGGTGTATCCCGACCTGAGTGTGAGATACCGAGACCGTCTGTTTGTGCCGGAGTCTCATCGAGAGGAGGTACTCCGAGAGTTTCATCATTCACGCCTTGCGGTGCATCCGGGAGGTACTAAGATGTATCGGGATTTGGGTCGCCAGTTTTGGTGGCGGGGTATGAAGAGAGATGTGGCAGCTTTCGTGTCTAAGTGCCTTACTTGTCAGCAAGTGAAGGCCGAACATCAGAGGCCAGCGGGTTTGTTACAACCCTTGCCTATTGCCGAGTGGAAGTGGGAGCATGTCACTATGGACTTCGTTGTAGGTCTTCCGAGGACTCAGCGGGGCAGTGATGCTATTTGGGTGGTTGTAGACCGGTTGACTAAGTCGGCGCACTTCATTCCTATGCGCGTTAGAGATTCAGTAGATCATCTTGCCGACTTGTATATTCGGGACATAGTGAGGTTGCACGGGGTTCCAGTGACGATCATCTCCGATAGGGACCCTCGTTTTACTGCCAGATTATGGCAGAGCTTGCAGAGCGCCTTAGGTACTAAGTTGACCTTTAGCACAGCTTATCATCCTCAGACTGATGGGCAGTCCGAGCGTACTATTCAGATCCTTGAAGATATGCTTCGGGGTTGTGTTCTTGACTTTAGCGGGTCATGGGAGAGGCACTTGCCATTAGTGGAGTTTGCCTACAACAACAGCTTCCAGTCTAGTATTGGAATGGCACCGTTTGAGGCCTTATACGGCCGACCGTGTAGGTCTCCTGTTTGTTGGGCCGAGGTGGGTGATGCACCTCTGTTGGGTCCGGAGTTAGTGAGGGAAACGACGGAGAAGGTTAAGCTTATCCGTAAGAGGCTTGTTACAGCCCAGAGTCGTCAGAAATCTTATGCCGACCGTAGGAGGAGACCTTTGGTGTTTGAGGTGAGTGATCATGTCTTTTTGAAGATATCACCAAGACGGGGATTGATGAGGTTTGGGAAGAGCGGGAAGTTGTCCCCTCGATTCATTGGTCCTTTTGAGATCCTTGAGAGGATTGGCGAGACTGCTTATCGTTTAGCTTTGCCGCCGCAGTTGTCCGGAGTACATGACGTGTTTCATGTGAGTATGCTTCGGAAGTATGAGCCGGATCCATCACATGTATTGGATTGGACCGATTTAGTAGTTGATGAGGATGTCTCGTATGAGGAGAGACCGGTTAGGGTCTTGGATATGCGGGATCAAGTCTTGCGAGGCAAGACCATTCCTTTGGTGAAAGTTTTGTGGAAACATCACGGGGTGGAGGAAGCCACATGGGAACGTGAGTTGGAAGTCCGCGAGAAATATCCGGACATGTTTATTGATTTGTAATCTGGTAGTTAAATTTTGTAATATTGTCGAACTTTAAAGCTTTTTATATATGTTTTAAGCTGTAAAACATTTAGAATGTTTTGATTAATGGAAATATTTTGGAACTTGCCTCGAAATGGAAGTTTAACGGAACATTGTATATATTGAATATATTGAAAATTGTTGAAATTGAAAGAAAATTGCATAGTGTTAATGCAGGTTGAAATATATGGTTGTTTTGCATATTGTGGCATGTCTCTTTGTTAAGAGATGGAATGGCCGGTGTTGGGTCAAGTTGTTTATTAGTGAGTTATCATATTGTTGAAATTTGAGAAAAACTTGTTTCCGAAACCTTGTGCTTAATTTCGGGGACGAAATTCTTTTAAGGAGGGGAGGTTATAGCGACCCCGGTCTTTTCTCTTTAAATTATTGTATCCGGACTTAGGTTCCGTGGATCCTGTCATTACTTATTGGTTGTTGTTGTCCTTTAATCTCTTTGTATTTGAAGTATAGGTTGTGTTGGACGGGTCTGTTACAGGTTGGTTGATTTTAGATGCCAATAGGTGATGCCCAGATTTTGGCCTTCACGCTCGAGCGGAAGTTTTAACGCTCGAGCGGTCCCATCGTTGTTGCTTCTCCGCTCGAGCGGGAATTTTGACGCTCGAGCGTGATTTTCCATCTCCCAGTATTTTGCTCTGCAGTTCTTCCGCTCGAGCAGTAGTTTTTACGCTCGAGCGTGATCCCTTGTTTTTGCTCCTCCGCTCGAGCGGGTGCCAGCGCCTGCAAAACTTCTGGAAGGATGCAATCGACGCTCGAGCGGCTTTCTTCACGCTCGAGCATGATTTTGTGTCTTACGCTCGAGCGGGGATTTCTACGCTCGAGCGTAGAGTCGATTATATCAGTCCGTGATTTCACTTTTTGGATCACTTTTTGACCTACTTTTCCTTCATAACTTTTTAAAAACCGCCCCTGGAGTATTTTTATCTCTCTCTCTCTCCCTCTACACACCTTCTCTCTTTCGATTGATCTACTTAGAGTGAGTTTCTACCTTAGATCCTTTATTAAAAAGTTAGAGTGAGTTGAGGGCTTCGTTTTAATCTGAGAAACTTGGGATTTGGAGCATATTGGTCTTTGGTCTTCATCTCCATCTTCTCCATACGGATTATTTTCTTCGAGGTAGGGATTTTCCTACTCCATTTTATATGCTTTGTCTAAGTTTGGTATTTTGATAGGTTGGGGACACTTTGAAAATTTTGGGAAAAAGAAACCTAGTTGAATTGCTAAATTGATTTGAGTAATTAACTTAAGGAAATTGGGGAATTTGGTTAAATCCATGAAATTGGGGAATTTATTGATTAAATGGTGTAGTTTGATAATATAAATCACTCGCCTATTGAATTGTTGGTATATTTACTTTTCGAGTCTAGAAATAACTATTTTGGGCTATCGGTGGAGGATAGTCGTGCTTGTTGTAGACATTGCATGCGGATTAGGGAAAATTGAAACTAATCGATTTGTTAAGTCATAAATTTAGACTATTGAATTAATACAGAAATTACATGTATTGATTGAGCATTTCATATGCATATTGTTTGGGAGGAGATAGGGGATGTACTCCACGGTTTAGGGGAAGATAGGGGATGGACCTCTAAACCGGATTTTTGTTTGGGAGGAGATAGGGGATGGACTCCATTAGCACCATTTTTATGAGTGCTTATTATATTGAAGTGTTTTTACATGATTATTGATACAGCACTAAAATGTGTATCAAATGGGAAGTATGAAGTGTTTTGATATGAGCATGAGTCTCATTTGTTTTGTTGATATTGGAAGTAGTGTGAATATGATATATAATTCACTGTTGTAAGTTTGGCCAGGTTCTGAGCCATGTTGTTAATAATGGGAAGTGAAATGTGTCTTAGACATTAGTGTCATAAGACTGTTTAATGATAAAATTGATTATCTTGGTTAACCATTTATTGAATGCTATAGCTTTATTCAATGCTTATATTTGGTTTAGTATTTTTTCTATTGGGCTGTGGCTCACCCTTTATGGGAACATCATTTTCAGGTTCAGGTGATAAGCTACCTCCACGGACTTAGCCTGGAAGGATTTGATGTTTGGGATTTTGAAGACTTGTCTTTAGTTATATGTTTTATTTTGTTATTTTTGGGATTTCATGTAAACATTCAAGCCTAGGGCTTAACTTGTAAATGAGTTAATACTCATCCTTTTTGTGTCCAAGTGTTAGCTTGGAAAGATGTAAGCCCTTAGGGCATTTATTTTGATGTTGCAGGATGTTACATGTGATGTCTTTCAATAAGAATACTCTGATGAATAACTCAAATGATTCATTTTCTTTTATAAATGCATGTTAATGTTATGGTTATTATGGGTTTATTTTGAGGGCGTGACATAGATAGATAGATAGATAGATATAGATATGGCACATACCATTTATATGACACAAGGACCAAAGTACTGGGACAATTGCTGCAATTTGCCCTCATCTAAATTAAAGGGATTTAAAAAGTAAAAAATAAAATAAAATTATAATATTAAAAAATGTTCACTAAAAAAATATAGATTAAAAATTAAAAATTAATTATTGAAAACTCCATACTAAACAAGGTAATGTTTTCTATTAATTTTGAAAATTAAAAAATTATTATTAATTTTTCCTCTGTTTTTTTTCTCACAAAAAAAAAAGCTTTTTTTTTTTTTTTTTTTTTTGTGGAGAGGGGTTTTGACGTGCGATTTTTCTAAAATGAGTGTTCAAGACGGAAATGGTAGAATTGGTTTAGACAATGAGAAAAAGTGCTTATGCAAGGGGCGCCTTCACTATGACAAAGAATAGTCGGTTTTGCATAAGGTGCCTTCTTGAATAATAGCTTCAATACTGGCATGCATGAAGGGCTTAAGTGTGAGACATATGAGAGGGGCTTTAGTGCGAAAATAAAAGAAATGGTTTACAGAGTGTCTTCTTGCTTCACGACTTCAATACTTGTGAGAGAAGAGTAGGCTCAAGTGTGAGAGAGAAATGAGGGTTTCTAAGAAGTGTCTTCTTGGGTCACGACTTGAGTGTCCGTGCACATGAAAATGAATGATAAGGGTCAGAGTGTGTCTCTTGGGGTGACGGTTTCAGTGCTCTGAAACACAAAACCATAGCATTTTAATAAAGAGAAATAATTAGTGATAAAATATTTTTGTCTCCTTAAATACAAGAACAGAGAATTTATTATTGGTGACGAAATATTTTTGTCTTCCACAACATAACCTTATGAGCTGAAAAATATATTCATCGCGCAATTAATCAGAATTATTAGTGACGAAATATTTTCATCTCCCACAACTTATTCTTCCAAGACAAAAATATATTTGTCGCCCATTTAATAGAAAGATGAAACGGCATCGTTTGCATGATGGAGTGTTTATTGATGATGAAATATTTTCGTCTTCCATAACTTATCATTCCTAGACAAAAATATATTTGTCGCCTAATAAATGGAAATATGCAACGACATTGTTTAATAGGTAGGGAATTTATTGGTGACGAATTACGTTCGTCGCAAAAAATATATATATTTTGTGACAAAATGTTCGTCTCCAATGAGCTAAAATAATTCGCGCCAATGCAAATGAAATTGGCGCCTGAATTTTGCAGACGAATTTTTTTTTCGTCTCCTATACGTTTGAGAAAAATTAAAACAAACGACAAAATTAATATTTTGTCATCTTTAGGTTAAATTTTAAATCACCAAATTTTGTCACAATAGCCTAGATTTCTTATATTTTGTTTCCTTGTTTAATTATTATTATTATTATTTTCTTTTTGTGGAGAGGGATTTACTGTAAGAAAGAATAGTAGCTTTGCACAAAATGTCTTCTTGGATAACAATGTTTGTATGCACAAACGGTTTAAATGTGAGAGAGAATAGAGAAACTTCAGTGCGAAATAGAATAGATGGTTTATAGAGATTGTTTTCTCGAGTCACAACTTCAATACTTGTAAGAGAGAAGACTCAAGTGCGAGAGAGAAATGAGGATTTGTAGAGGGTGTCTTTTCGGGTCACGACTTTAGTATTTGTGTGTGTGTGAAAGTAAGTGATTAAGGTAAGAGCGTCTCTTAGTTTCTGACGACATTTTAATAAAGAGAAATAATTAGTGAGAAAATATTTTCGTCTCAAACTCATATGTTCGTTGCCTAATCAACAAAAATACAAAAACAATGTTGTGTGGAGATGAAGAATTTATTGGTGATGAAATATTTTCATCTCCTTCAACTTAACCTTATGAGAGGAAAATATATTCGTCGCACAATCAATCAAAATGTAACACGACATATGGAGAATTATTAGTAACGAAATATTTTCGTCTCCCAAAATATATCCTTCCGAGACAAAAATATGTTTGTCGCCTAATTAATAGAAAGATAAAATGAGCATGAAGGGTTTATTGGTGATAAAATATTTTCGTCTTCCATAACTTATCATTCCCAGACAAAAAATATATTTGTCACCAAATAAATAAAAAAATGAAACGACATCGTCTAATAAGTTTGGAATTTATTGGTGACGAATTCCTTTTGTCGCAAAAAACTTTAAATTTTGTGACAAAAATGTTCGTTTCCAATGAGCTAAAATAATTGGCGCCAACAAGAAAAAAAATTGGTGCCTCTTTTTTTTTCTGACAAATTTATTTTTTCGTCTCCTATAGTTTTGAAAACAATTAAAAGAAACAACAAAAGTAATATTTGGTCATGTTTGGGTTACATTCTAAAACGAAAATAAATTTTATCACCAAATTTTAAAAATTAATTATTGAAAACTCCATACTAAACAAGGTAATGTTTTCTATTAATTTTGAAAATTACAAATTTTTTATTATTTGTTTCTCTGTATTTTTTCTCACAAAAAAAATAGCTACATTAATTATCTTTTTTTTTTTTTTTTTTTTGTTGGAGAGAGGTTTTGACCTTCGATTTTTCTAAAATGGGTGTTCTAGACGGAAAGGGTAGAGTTGGTTCAAACAATGAGAAAAAGTGCTTGCGTGCAAGAGGGGCCTTCACTGTGAGAAAGAATAGTGGGTTTGCATAGGTGCCTTCTTGGATAATAGCTTCAATATTGGCATGCACGAAGGGCTTAAGTGTGAGACAGAAGAGATAGGCTTTAGTGCAAAATAGAAGAAATGGTTTACAGAGTGCCTTCTTGAGTCACGACTTCAATACTTGTGAGAGAGGAGTAGACTCAAGTGCGAGAGAGAAATGAGGGTTTGTAGAAAGTGTTTTCTTGGGTCACGACTTCAAGGTCCGTGTACATGAAAATGAGTGATAAGCATCAGAGTGTATCTCTTGGGGTCACAGTTCCAATGCTTTGAAACACAAAACCACGGCATTTTAATAAAGAGAAATAATTAGTGATAAAATATTTTTGTATCCTTCAATACTAGAACAAAGAATTTATTATTGGTGATGAAATATTTTTGTCTTCCACAACTTAACCTTATGAGAAGAAAAATATATTCGTCACGCAATCAATTAGAATTTATTAGTGACGAAATATTTTCGTCTCTCACAACTTATTCTTCTGAAACAAAAATATAATTGTCGCCTATTTAATAGAAAGATGAAATGACATTGTCTGCATGATGGAGTGTTTATTGGTGACGAAATATTTTCGTCTTCCATAACTTATCCTTCACAGACAAAAATATATTTGTCACCTAATAAATGGAAATATGCAACGACATCGTTTAATAGGTATGGAATTTATTGGCGACGAATTACGTTCGTCACAAAAAAAATTATATTTTGTGACAAAAATGTTTGTCTCCAATGAGCTAAACTAATTCGCGCCAATGCAAATGAAATTGGCGCCTCATTTTTGCACACGAAATTTTGTTTTCGTCTCCTATACTTTTGAGAAAAATTAAAACAAACGACAAAATTAATATTTCGTCATCTTTGGGTTAAATTTTAAGAGAAAAAAATTTTCGTCACCAAGTTTTGTCACAATAGCCCAGATTTCTTGTATTTTTTATTGATTTTAAGCATTGGTGACGAAATTTGATTTTCCTCTCTAAAAATAATACATTTGGAGACGAGATTATTTCCTCTCTAAAATTTTTTACAATGGTGACGACAAATTTCGTCTCCAAAATGGCGCCAAATCTTCCACCAAATTTTTCAAGGGCGGGAAATTGTTTTGTGACAAAAAATAAAATTTAGAGACGAATAAAATTTTCGTCACCTATTGTTTTATTTGATTTTAAGCATTTGGTGATGAAATTTGGTTTTCGTCTCTGAAAATAATATAATTGGAGGCGAAATCTTATTTTCATCACTAAAACGTGCATATTTGGAGACTAAATATTTTTTCGTCACGCATTTTCGTCACCATAGACCTTTTTTATTGTAGTGTCTCAGGCTCCTACTCTCTGCTTGTGATGGTGTGGTATGCCTACCACGATCGTCCGAGTAGCGATGGGGCGTGTTTCTTTTGCGCCCCTCTGCTGTCGCCACCCCTTGTCCTTTGATCTGGTGCTTCATAGACTCCATGTCTACCCCCATCTTCCTTATTAACTCGTCCTGCTCCTTCACGCGATCTTCTAAAACTTGAGGATCCATCATCTGCCTCTGTCTTTCAGGACTTTGAGAACGACGGGGGCTGTTAGTCTGCCTCCCCCTAGTATCCCTCCGGGGGTCTGTCGCTGGGGCTCTAAATCCACCATGGGAGGGATAGAAGGCAAACCTTCGCGCCTCTCACCCCCCTTTGGAGTTTGTCCGTTAATAGCGGACTACGGCAAATCTTCATTGTGCGCCATTACTTCCAATTAGAGAGGAAAAACTCGATCAAGAGGTTTTGTTCTTTCTGGTTTTCCTACAGACGGTGCCAATTGTACGAGCAAGAAATAATGTTCTCGTATAATCCTGTTGATCAAGTCTGCGCTCCTCCAAACGCCGTCGCTTTTCTCCCTAAAAACACAAACGTGAGCTAGCCGGTGGATGTGTGCCGGATACCTCTCCAATGCCTAAGTCAGCAAAATAGACAAATAGACAAAAGCTCTATATATTCGAGAATCAAAGTTGTGTTACCTCTTCCATAGGTTCTGTTATGAGCTTTTATAGGTTCCGCATGGTACAATCCTAGTAGGACTCTTATTCCTTCATGTAGAGTCCTCCTAGGAATCACACTCCTGAAAGATAATGCTTATCCTTCAACACCCCCCTCACTGCTTAAACCAAGTGAGATGGTTTTATCTTGGTAGTATGACAAAACGACCGAGCTAACATGGCCATGCTAAATTGGCAGAAATGACCGAGCTCTAACTAGCTCGGTTCCTCTCTTCATTGCTTGTACCTCGGTTTTGCCTGTTAAGACCGAGCTAACCATAGCAAGCTTGGACCGAGCTAATCAAGAGCAAGGTCCTGAGGACAGCTCAAATTATCTAGGCTCAGAATGGTATGACCGTGCTAATTACACCATACCGACCGTGCTAACCACAAGCACATTTGGACCGAGCTAACTGCAAGGTCCTCTCACTCGGCCTTTTTTACCGCGGCCCATTTACTCAGCTCAGCCCAATTTACTTATAAATTACTCTCTCATATATACATACATATATATATATATATATATATTAATCATTAAACTCAATGTAGATGTATTTAAAATGTCTAAAATAATATTTTTTTCGTCAATTTTACTAACAAAAATAAGTAGATGGCTTAAATTGAAAGTAAATCTAAAGTTTAGGATTTAAATTTTAAAAAAAAAAAAATCAATTTAAGATTTATTTTCTTACAAGTATATCAACACTTGGGGGGGGGGGGGGAGGGGGGAATTGTGTGTGTAATTTTCATTCTACCTTTTGAAATTTCTTGAGATTTACTTAAAATACAAATTATCCCTATATTTTTAAAAATTACGTTCCGTCCTTTGAAATTTCTAATTTTGTAATAAATAACCCTTTTATTAATCAATCGTTAAGTCAATTAGATATTTTTAATGATGGAAGAAATTTATTTCAATTCATAATTCAAATAATTTTATTATTATATAAGAGATTAGCTAAAATTTTATTGTTTTAGTTAAGTCCATTAAATAATTTTTTTTGGCAAGTAAGTATTTATGATTTTTCAAATCATAAATAAAAATTTATATTTTAAATAAATCTCAATAAGTATTACCCACATTTTGTATGCCACTAAATTTAACACTGCACACAGTCCATCCACATCAAGAAAACCATAAGTTATTTTAATCCCACATTTTGAATGAAAGATGTAAAAATGGCAAATGAGCTGTCCCTTCCGAATTTTAGTTTCTTGATATTAAAAAAAAAAAAAGTAGGGCAAAACTAGAAGATTATAATGCTAATAATATATATATATATATATATATTAATTAAAATGGATATAATTAGTAGAAAAAGCCAGCTTTATTGAACCAACCGACAGAGAAGGAGAAGCAATAAGCATGGTTATAGTTTTCTTGGCTTAGAATTGAAGAGATATGAATAGGTTTGTCAGTTAGAACCACTCTTTATCTCTCACCATATATATGTATATGTATATATATATCCACCGCCGTCCGTTGATTGGTTTGACCGGCGGCGCCACCAGGAGAGGGCCGTGGAAAAAGTCTACCACCCTCATACCGTCCTTCCACTTGTCACCCCCTCACTCTCAACTCTCACTCCTATTTCTTTCTCTCTCCTATTTCTCTCCCATCCACAACAAACCAATACTCCAACTAAAAACCAGGACTAACCCTCTTTTCACCATACAACCCTACAACTTGTTCTAACACAAGAACAATTTAACTCCACCCCCATTCCTCTTCCCATTCTCTCAACTCACTTTTTCATTTTTCTCTCTCCTCTTTTTCTTTTCTTTTCTTTTTTGTATGTTCACTATCCATGGCTCTTATGGTGGATCAACAAACAAATTTTAAGCACTTTTGTAGGATTTGCAAGAAGGGTTTTATGTGTGGGAGGGCTCTAGGAGGACACATGAGAGCTCATGGGATTGGAGATGAGATCGGAAACATCGACGATGATGACCCGGCAAGCGATTGGGAGGATAGAGGGAATGCGCCGGCAAAACAACGGATGTATGCTTTGAGGACAAACCCTAATCGGTTAAAGAGTTGTAGGGTTTGTGAGAATTGTGGGAAGGAATTTTCGTCATGGAAATCTTTTCTTGAGCATGGAAAATGTAGTTCTGATGACGCAGAGTCCCTCGTATCCTCGCCACCGCGATCAGACTGTGGTGGCGAGGAGAGGAGGGGGTGTCAACAATGGTCAAAGAGGAAGAGATCTTTTAGGGCTAAAGTGGGAAGTTTCAATTCCATGTGTCCTTCAAGCGAAGACGATGACATTGCTGCCACATGCCTGGTTATGTTATCGAATGCTAGGGTTGACCCGTTGGCGGCAGATCAGCCAGAGGAGTCCTGCGCCTCCGCCAGCAAGGAGGAGGAGCGGCGGAATCCAGTGGCTTTTATTCCTCCGCTCTCCACGCGGACCCCGCCAGAAAAGGCAAAAGGAGTTGCAAAAGGAATGTTTGAATGTAAAGCATGCAAAAAAGTATTCAATTCCCACCAAGCATTGGGTGGCCATAGGGCAAGCCACAAGAAGGTAAAGGGCTGCTTCGCAGCCCGGTTTGATCACATCGTCGACGATGGATTAGCCGACGACGATGTGATCACTCAAGAGGAGTTCTTGCTCCCATCAAAATCCACATCAAGTTTTCTGCTCGAGCACAGTCCAATTTCTCCGGTAGGCGGAGCTTCCAAGAGGAAATCAAAAGTCCATGAATGCTCAATATGTCATAGAATTTTCTCGTCAGGACAAGCATTGGGAGGGCACAAAAGGTGTCACTGGATCACTTCGAATTCCCCAGAGACTTCTTCGCTTGCAAAATTCCATCAGTTTCATGATCATCATCAAATTGATCACAATCACATACATCAAAAACCTAAGTTCAGTAAATCTGACACACTTGATCTTAACCTCCCGGCAACAACAATTGCAGGTGATGATTTGACCGGAATAAGGCGCGACCCACGAAACCCGTTGAGCTTTGAAGTGTCCACTGAAATACATTTACAATCATGGATTGATGTCGATGCAGAAGGAAAAAAGTATACCGATCACTGCCACCACCAACACAATGATGATCATAACAATGATCATGACAACGACAATGAAAATGACAACAAGAACAATAACAACAATAATAATGATAATGAAGATAATAAGAATAATAATAATAATAATAATAACAATATTGAAATGCAAAATGTGGATGATGAAGCAGAGAGTAAGGTGAAATTAGCAAAATTAAGTGAGCTGAAAGACATGAACATAAGTGGTAGTTCCTCTCCATGGTTGCAGGTTGGGATTGGTTCAACAACTGGTGTGGGTGCTGCTGACCTTTAAACTCTTTTCTTTTCTATTTTGTTTTTGTTTTTTCTGTTTATGAAAACATATATAAGTATATTTTTTACTATACATATTTGTAAAAGAAAACTGTAATTACTCATTCATTCACATTGAACAATCACTCAAATCTTTCATCTTTTATAATATGGTCACATTTTTGCTTGTAAATTTTTAATGGGTCCATGTGAACTTTCATGTGTGACCTGAACCCTGATCTCATTTCAGGCAAATGTTAATAATAAAAAATATAATTCATATTTTTCATTTTCTGATTTTGTTCGCCTCAAGAATATTTCAATTTCAATGTAGTAGTTGAGGATGTTAGAGCATCTTCAACATTGCTAGTTATTTTATTTAGTAGAAGTATAAAAATGGTTTCTCAGTCTATAATTTGGATTGAATATAAATAAACAGTTTGAATTATTGAAATGAAATTCGTAATGGGCTTTACGGATCCAAACAACATCCTCTAGTCTAGATTATGGACCAGAGGGAATTCACCTCAAAAAAATACAATATATATCTATTTTAGGTAGTCATTTTTACATGTATATATTCTAGTTATTTCAAAATACATACATACATATATATATATATATATATATATATATATTAATTTGCATAAGAAGGAAAAGAGAAATAAAGAATGTATTAATAGTTTTATGTTTTGAAAATTTTGTAAAGAACAAAATTCCTAATTATGTGGGGAAGTTGCTAAACTTGTAAGAAATATGAATTGGTGGCTATTTTTTTCAGGGAAGTGATTGAGATCCCTTCCAATCACCACCCTTACCACCCCCCACACACACGTGGCGAGTGGTGATTGGAGGAGAAGGAAAAAAAGAAAAAAAAAAAAAAGACTAACCAATCAAAGGGAGAGGGAGTCAAAGGGAGTGCCTCCTTAAGGGGGTCCAACTCAATTACCTTTTTTTCAACATACCTCATTTTGAGGAAATGTTGTTTGGTGATTTGAAACCATCATATCATTATTTTTGTGTTGATTAATGGGCTGGCATTAGGTTGGGCAGCCCATTCGTAGGTTAAGCCTAATGAATTTTTTCTATTGGATCAAGCTAGGCCAAAACCATAAGGCCAGCTAATGAACGGGCTTGCAGGCTAGGCCGACGAGCAGGCCAACCCGCCAAAATTCGTGCCTATTTTTTTGGTTTTTCTATTGTTTTTTCCATTAATTTTTTTGTATCATATTTTAAGTCGAGCTCACATCCTAGCTGGCAGGAAAATCGACAAGCAACCTCTCATATGGGTCAATGAGCAGGGAAGCTTAGCTCAAGTCTCATTGAAGCTGGGCTAGCCACTTGGGGGTATTGACTTGTGTTAGGGAAAATTGGGCCAGACCTATATAAATGGGGAACTTACTGATAAGTCCCATGTACTAAGTTCAAAACCCAGCTAATCCCAAAACAAAATACTTACACCAATTAGTCCAATACATTTTTAATTGTTACCAAAAAATTCTTTATTTTTTTTTTTAATTTACAGACACTGTTCACATCTTACTACCGTCGGACTTCCGTCAAACGGTCGCCGGAGACTCGTCGGAATGTTTAAAACATGTTATGAAACTGTAAAATTTTATAGTTCTAAAAAATGTTATAAAACTGTAAAATTTTACAGTTTCAAACCATGATTCATTCCAGCACCAAAAAAAAAATTTGAAACTGTAAAATTTTACAGTTTTCACCGCCTGTAACTAAAACTCGAAAATTACTTGTTCAGAATTCGAAAATTTTCTTATTACAAATCTGTGTGATATCTGTACAAATCTGAGTCATTACAGATCTGTTTCAATGATATTATAGATCTATTTCATCATCAACAACAACAACCATAGATCAACAACTATTCCAAAAAAAATCTGTAAATAGAGAGAGAAAGAGAGAGAAATTGACAAAGATATATACACAAATCTGTTCAATCTAAGTACAAATCTGAGGATGAGCGTCTTCTTGTTCTTGTTCTTCATCGTCTTCTTGTTCTTGTTCTTCATCGCCTTCTTATTTGACTTTAGGACTGAGATTAGGGTTAGAGGAGGAGGCGTAAAGAGGGAAGCAAAAAGCAGAGAGAGAGGGGAAAGGACTTTTGGGTGTACTCAAAAAATTATGGGATTAAATAGTGTCCACATGTTCCACATGGGACCTATGGGTAATTTCCCCTATAATGTGATTATAATAACATAGTGCAATTCTAGCCCCAACTCGACTCATCCCACTGTTTGTCCACCTTTCAAGTCCACTAACATGGTATTATAGCTAATAATAAACCATCTCATACAATGTGAATCTCACAGTATGCGACACCTCTATCTTGACGGGTCCCATCCCCCCATCAAGCAAACAAATGCTCTTATAACAGAAAATTATTTATATTATTTATATTTTATTTTATTTTATGTGATTTGATTCTTTTAAAAAAATTAAGGGATCCTATTAAATAAGATTAAGAAAATTAATAAAACAGTGATATCATGTCAATAATATCATCATCCGGTAACATTTTGCCGTTTTGTCATTTATACTTTCTCATATATATGTGGAAAGATAATTATATTTTGAGAGTGAGACTCACCCTCTACATACAAATTTATTGTTAGTATGACATCACGTGTCAATAGTGACTTGGTATCACCGTGACACTTGTTTTTTACTCATCAAATAAGGGTGTACACCCATTGGAAAATCTGCTGATTGAGAAGTTAATCACTTCTGTATTTAAAAAAAAAATGAGTTTTTTTTTTTTAATTTTTCCATGTTGCTTGTTTTTGGTGAATTTTTTTATAAATATTTTAAGAAATATGAGTATTTTTTTATTTTTAAATTCACTTAATCTAAATATACTTAAAATGTAAAATCTTTGTATTTTTTTCATTAAATACAAAATAAACAAAAAGTTATTATGCTTTTCACAAATATTTTATATTTTAGATGCATCTAAAATAACGATTTAAAAAAATCACTAAAGACAACCAAACTCACCAAAAAAAAAAAAAAAAAAAGATTCAAAATCAAAGAAGTATTATTTTTCCATTTCAACAATGCTATGTAACTTAAAAATTTTATAGAAAATTAAGTGTTTGCATTATATTTAGGTCTCGTTTGAAAACAAATAATTTTAATAACTTTTTTATTTCTTACAAAAAGATATGCAAAAAAATAAAAAGAGAGATATGGCAAATTATAGTGACTTTTTGACTAAAATGTTAGTCCCTTATTTTGAGTGTAACTTACATAGTTTTGATTACACATCATGCACTCAATTTTCAAGTAACTTTTCAAAATATTTATTTTGAGTTCCTTAGTCTTTTTTTTTTTTTTTTCTAGAGCCAACTAAGTTTTATTTTTGGACAAATTACACTTGTGATTCTTATAATTTGCCTCATGTACCAATTTGATTATTGTAATTCTAATTGTATATATTTACCCTGGGAATACTATCTGCTCAAAAGCGACACTTTAGAGCACTCCAGAAGCATGCCCTTGTCTATTATGGACAAGAAGCACACGCCTAGGAACCCCCAACTGTGTGTGTTGATATCAATCCAATGATTCTACCGCTTTTAAAGGGGGGTTTTTGGTCTACCTTTTTTAGACCAACTTATAGCTTTTAGTTTTAAAAAAGCAATTTTGGACTATTTGTTTCAGCTTTGAAAAAACTACTTATGTTTCTAAGAGCTTTTTTGAGAGGAAAATAAGTCGAGAATCAAAAGCTGCTCCAGGTAGCTTCTGCAATTGAGATTATGCAAAGAGGTATGCAATTACTTAAATGCCCTTCACAATTTTCAGTTATTACAAGTGTGTCATGTATATAAACCAAAAACACTCATTCTCTCTCTCTCTCTCTCTCTCTCTCTTTCTCTCTCTCTCTCCGGTGTTGCTCCCTCTCGCTCTATCTCTCTTTAGTGTTCTCCGATCGCTCGATCTGAACCAGAGCTTAAACCCTAACCATCACGATCTCTCTCTTTGCAATCGCTCAAAGTGATGATCACGATCTCTCTCTTCGCGATCAATCTGAAACCCTAGCATCGCCAGTGACGATCTCAACCCGTAGCCTGACGGTGACGATCACAATCTCTTCTCTCTCTCTCTCTCTCTCTCTCTTCTATGATCTCACACTAATTACGATTATGGCTAGGGTTTGACGATTGACGACTGTCGGTGGTGGGCTGAGGAGGAAGAGAAAATAGGGCTGTTGGCAGTTGGAGTAGGAAGAGGAGAAGGAGGGAGCTGGCAGCAGCTGCCGGTGGTGGGTTTAGGGTTTGTAATTAAAAAATAATAATAAATTAAAATATGAATATAAGGGCAAACTTCCATTAATGAATATTAAGTGCATTATTAATTGGTATTTGTGTAATGAAAAAAAAATTATTAATGAATAATTGGTAGTTAATGAATAATTGGTATTTAATGAATCATTTTTACAATAAATTATTTAATTATTTAATTTTTATTGAGAGGGTGATTTATGATCTGGAGTTGGGCCGAGATATCGACCGAGCAGGTTGAAAGCCCGGCAGTGCATTGGGCCGAGATGATCGACTGATCGCCCAGAGAAGGGCTGCCAGAACTTGGGCCGGGCAGAGTTCGGGCTGTGTGTGCCACCCCGGACAGGACAGAAACTGCTCGGCAAGGCAGTGCTCGGTCGGACCAGGATGCTCAGTCCGAGGATGGCCGAAGCCAGATAGGCCGAGTGACCGGCGCCCGGGAAGGCGCGGACATCCGAGGAAGTTGTCTGATCGGCAGAAAGGCCGACCCCAGGAGGCACCTCAGGCTAGGCTTTGCCGAGATGCCGTCTAGCCAGGTCCTCCTCAATCTTGGCCAATGGAGGGACCTCGGGCTAGGCTTTGCCGAGATGCCACCTAGCCCGGTCCTCTTCAATCTTGGCCAGTGAAGTGCTAGGGTATGGAGCACGGCATGGCACAACAACGGATAGGGCAACTCGGCTGCCGAGCTCCAGCTGTGATGACAGGCAGTTGAGGTTAGGTGATGAATGGCATGGTTTATGCTGACAGATGGGATAGCAGAGCCACGTGTCAGGAGATGACTGGGAGTGGATAAGGGGCTCAGAAGGTATATAAGCATGTCTGCGCCCCCCATACGGAAGACACGAACATCTCTGTAAGGGATTCTTACACTCAAACTCTCTCTCCCTTCTCTCTATCCATCCTAAGGTGTGTGCTAACTTGATCGTCGGAGGGTTTTTCCGGCCACACACCGCCGGGTAGCTCACCGTTACTTGCTCGCAGGTGATCGGACATCGACGGAGCTCGGAAGAAAGGAGTACGGACACGCCGGAATATTTGCTCCCCGTACATTTATATAAGGGCAAACTTCCATTAACAATTTTTATAATATTAATTGGTATTGTGTAATAAAAAATAATAAAAAAACTACAATTTACTTCCACTAATGAAAAGAAATTAAACAAATTTAACAAAGAAAAAAAAAAAGAAAATAAGGAGTAAAAGAAAAGAAAAAAAATAAAATGAAGAAAAAGAAAAAAAATTTAATATAAATGAAATGACAAATTTTATATCTTATAAGGGCAAAAAGAACATTACACAGCAAGCTTTTTTACAGTTTATTCAACAAAACACTACTCTGCTAATTAAATCTATAATTTCACAGCTGCACCAAACAGGTTGACAGGTTATGTTTAAAATTATAATGTATAATCTGTTAAGTCATAATTTATAATCACTTTCCCACTATCACATCAAACGGGCCAAAATGACACGACAAACTATTTATTTAGAAGTAGCACTAAATAATGACACTATAGCGCATTCCAGAAGCATAGTCCATCTCTTACGAGCAAGAAGTACACCTCCTAGTAACCACCAAGTGTGTGCGCCAATGTCAATCCAAGATTTTCTTAGAAGTGGCACTAATAATTGACATTTTTGCATTTTGAAAGCGTAGCTCGTCTCTTACAAGCACACCGTTATAAACCCACGATTGTGCTTGATGATGTCAATTGTGATTCTATAGTTTTGAAATGATGTGAGAAATATGCTCAGAAGTGGCACTAATTAGTGACATTTTTGCATGTCTTGGAAGTGTGGTCACGTTTCTTACAAGGAAAAAAGCACCTCTAGGAACCCCCAAAGTACATGTTCATGTAATTTATCAACTGGGTTAATTTGGTCATTGTAATTATAATTACATCGATCGCTTGCATGATCATGTCTATACATCCCTATAGTATACTTGGGTTAATTTGGACATTGTAGTCTTAATTGTAGCAATTTTGTAAATTTTTAACTACATATCAATTTAGTTTAATTGATATCATCAATTTAGAAATTAAACATAAATCAAAGGATAAAATAGTACATTCACTCTACAAAGTAATTGATGGGTTAGCAACCAATTTGAAATGGTCTATTTTCTTTCTAATGGAATATTTTATCCTTGATTTCTTTCAATTTTTAACAAATGTATCAAATGAACTAAATTGGCAAAATGAAAAAAATTAAAGAGCAAAATTGATACAATTCAAGCTGTCCTAATCAAATTAAAATAAGAGACAAAATATAAAAATTACTGGTATAATTTACATTTTATTAAGTCCATGGTATAAGGGCCGCTTATTATCACCTAAGACTGTTTGAATTATGAATTTAAATAAAAATTTTAATCAAGTTTTAAAATTAAATTTTTATTCAAATTCATAATTTAAATACGTATAATCCCTAACTCACCTAATGGATGCATCACCCCTGTAAAACACTTTTATGATCCTGAAAAGATCACCAGACATTAAATTTGACTTGATAAAAGGTTTGGTTAGCTTAAAGGAAATGAACATTATGCTCCATTTTGCCACTAGTACCCACTTTTTATCAATTGCACCGCCAATTAAATTCAAATGCTTGGTAGCCAATCCATCATATTCTGAACCACCCACTAACGCCAAATTCTCAGTCACCTTAAGGCACCCTCAAAAGGGGATTTATCAATCACAATGAGACACCTCGGGACGGACTGAATGAAGGAGAATTAAAATTTATAGGATTTGAATTACGAAATTTTGAATCTTTCGAATTATTTGGTTGAATTGAATGTGTATCTCGTATTTATTTTTTCATGAGATTAGATGTCTAAAAAATATTATTTTTAGTGAATCTAATGTTTGGTTGAACGGATTGGATAGGTTAAATGAACAAAAGATTATTTTATCTTTTTTTCAATTGTTTATTAAATAATAGTAATATTAAGCATGTCTTTAATATTTTCATTATTTTTAGTTAGATTAAATAAAATTTTATTTTATTTTATTTTTTACCAAATTAAATAAATTTATTTTTTTAAATTAAATAAATAAAATATCAATAAAAATATATGTTATTTTTTAATTAAAATTTTAAATAAATTTATTTTTAAAAATAATAATAATTAAACAATGAAATTAAATAAAACATCTATTACAATTTAAATAATTAAATTAAATAAAATATAAACAAAATTTTAAAATAAAACATCAATAAAATATATATATATATAATTATTTTCAAAAATTAAATAAATAAAACATCAATAAAAAGTTAAACAAAATTATTTTATTTTTACATTGAGACATTTAAATTTTATTAAATTTTACTAAATATAATACATAATTAAATAATAGAGGGTCAAAATGATCATTTCACATTCTATTCCCAACAGTAAATAGTCCAATGAAAATTGTCTCGTACCCCCCTAGGATAGTATAATCCCCCCATATGGGGGATAAGGACTCCGGCCGGACTCAATGTCCGGCGGACTAAAAAAAAAACAAAGAACTTTCCTCGGATTACAATCCCAACAGTGAATAATCCCTCCCCCATTTATCCCCCCAATCAAACACAGTGTTTTGGTGTTTCACGTTTATTTATTTATTTTTTTGTTATTTTTTTTAAATTCAAAAAAAAAATTAAATTTCTGAATTTTACTCGACTAGACATATAAGAATAATAAAAAGATTTTAAAATTTTGAAAAAGTTGACATATGACCAAAAATAGTAAAAAATAATTGGCTTTTTTTTAGCTTTTTCATCTTTTGAATTTTTCTAATTTTTTTAGATTCATCTACCCAACATGAACCAAAAAGTAAATCATTTTAACATAATTTTGTAAAAATATTACTAAAAAAATTTTAAAAAGGAAATTACACATCAGTGGCATTAGAAAAAATATTTCCCAAAAAGTTGAAAATATTATAAATATTAATTATTAAAATCATAAACATTTTTATTGTAATTATTAAAAAAAGACTAATTTAGAGCGCTCCAAACACCCCAGTCTAATTGGAGGGAGAATCCTTTAGGGGGATTTTTTTAAGAATAATTTTAAAGTAATTTTTTGAATAATAGAGATTTAATTTTATTAAAGTTGAGATTATAATAATTATTTCACCTTCTAATTTTCAAAATTTAACTTTATCACTCTACAATCACTTTACCAAAAATCACTATAGAGATCCTGACTCATCTAATTGTGAATAACATGAATGAACTGCAAAGGATTTATATTATAAACATATCCACCAACCTAGGAGTGTAAAAATGATCTGTGGTCAGTGGGTGCCCTGATGTCCACTTGCGGCCCGAGATAGGCCTAGCCCAGTTAGGCTCGGTTTGGTCCAGGCCCGAGCCTAGCCCGAGACCCTGGACCTGGGCCTGGGCCGTCATTTTGAAGCCTAGCCTATCCATGGGTTCGGCCTGTGTATGACGGCCCGTGACTTGACCCATCAGCCCACTCAAGGCCCACTCAAAGCCCAGCCCTAGGCTTAGTGTAATTTTAGTGGAAAATAATAAAATTTTGGTAAAAAAAATTTACAAAAACAAAAAAAAATGTTCAGGCCTACCCAAGCTTGCCGGGTCGACCTGCTCATGGCCCGAATAACCCCTGAGCCTAATTTTATGGCCCGTGGGCCGACCCGACTTAGGCCGAATTTTGGCGACGAGGCGCAACATGGAAAAATTTACACCCCTGCACCAACCAACATGTATGATAAGCAGAAGATTTTCTACGATTCAAATTGGGCTTTAGTGCGTTTATTACGTGTTTCAAATTACTCATTTAAGGATTTGGACTGTCTCTGGTTTGAAATCAATTGGACAGTCTAGTCTGGCTCACTGGGCTTATTTTTTAGTCTCGTTTTGATAATTCAAACCATTCTAGGATTTGTCGAGTACATTATCCTTGCAAAAAATTAAGTTGATCAAATGATGGAAATTACTTGTTCGGATCAATATTGTATGAATCGTTAATTTTTTCACCATCCACTTTTATATACAAAATTGACCCGAATGCATAATTGTCGTTATCCGATTGACTTAACTTTTTGTAGGAATGGTTTACTCGACAAATTCTAGAATGTAAACGGTTCGGATTATCGAAATGAGATTCAAAAGTGAGCCCAATGAGCTGAATAACACCTCTCTAGTCCAATTTTGAACCGGAGAGAAGCCAGTTCCTTTATTTAATTTTACAGTTGGAGTAAATTAATTATAAAAAAAATTAAGTTGACCAAATTATTATAGTCACATGATTGAATCACATTTTATTTTCTAAAAACTAAGTATAATTTTAAAATTAAACCATCTATTATTTTGAAAATAAATGAAATTTAATTACGTACTTATAGTAATTCGATCAATTTAATTTTTTCTATGAATAATATATAAAAAATACTAAAAATCCATCTCATTTTTTTGGTCAATTATTTTATTTTTTGTTGTCCAAAAATACATGTCCACTTTGAAAACTCAAAGCTTTAAATTTAGAAGTTTCCAAAATTACCCCTTGTAATGTAATTATAAATATATTTGAAAACAAGAATAGAAGGGTATTTTTAAAATTAATTCTTTAAAATTAAAATTAAAAGTGTAATAATTATGTTTTCTTAAAAAGTTTGAAATTTTTAAAAGGGACTATCAATATGGGATGGAAGTAGTAAACTATTCGAATTGTTGAGGTGAATCGCGTAATAAACTGACAAAGACTCAACAACACCGAATAACTAACTGGAAAGAATCTCCTCTTTTACTAGTAGGATTGTAAACGAATCAAATTGGTCATGAATAGTTACAGCTTGATTTGTTTAAATCTTATTTGAGCTTGATTTGTTTAGTAGATGAATGAACTCACACTCAATTTTTAAACTCGTTTATTATTTGAGCCGAACTCGAGTAGTCCCAAACTGAACGCGATAAAACTCATGAACATAAATAAAATAAATTAATATTTATTTTTAATAATATATCAAATAAATTTTTATTAATTTATTTTATTTTTCTATTTATGTAAATTTATTAATAAGTAAATTAATTGAAATCAATTTTTTGTTTTCAAACTCAAGTTCAAACTCAAACTCAACTCATTTATATAATCGAGTTGGCTCGAATCGAGTTCAAGTTTCTCAAATATTTAACAAGTCGAGATCGAGCTTGATTATTTAAGCTTACACATGAATTTAGCTAGAACTCAACTAATTCTTAATAAACAAATTTGAACACTCAAAAGTTCGACTCAACTCGTTTTCAATCATACTTACTAGAATATGAATTCAAATTCTCACCATCACATAGATGAAATGAAGAATTTTGAGTATTTCAAAATTAATGAATAAATAGTTGTTGTACAAATTGTGAATTTAAATAAAATAAACAAACAAATTCATACTTATAAGAAATCATGGGACTATATCATACAACTTAATGAACAGAAATACATATAACAAAACTTGAGGAAAAGAAAGAAAACTGAAGCTTGTGTGATACTACAATCTATTTAAAATAGATTCGCCATCTCACTGTGGGTGCTAAAAGTATGTTGGTGACTTTCTTTCAGGATATGACGATTTAGACCCATTAACGCAGAAGTACATTTTGTTTAGCTATAATGAACTGACAATGTCAACACTCTCTCACACTGAAGAAAAATATAGAAACAGACTGACTGTATAATATAGAAGCCAAAAATTCTGTGCAGAAATCAAGGAAGATGGCCTCCTTTTTATACACAATGGGAGAGAGAGAAGGAGCCTCCCAGACATGATGGCTGGCAACAAATGCAACCAATTACTCCTACAAAACTGATGGAGTAATGCACAAAACTGATGGGGAATAAGAGCACGAGTTACACACTTTATATACAGCCACCAAACAAACCTGGCTTAAAAAGATTAGGTTGATGGGCCACCAATCCAGCCTAGCCCAAACCTATTCCAACAAGCCTCGAGCCTCAAGCCTTTAGCCCAAGCCCAAGTCCTAAGATCCACGATTCATAACCCACGGACCTGACCCCGTCTGGTTTGGACAGGTGGGCCCCGCGTGCGCTCATATTTTGTAATTTTTGCATAACCAACTTGGACCATAGTTTTGGCCCAAATCCATCATTGAAGCATCCATAACTCTCTTCTTTTAAAAAATTTGGATGCCCCAAAGGGCTCACGCCCTTATCAAAATCTTGAGATTTAAATACCCATCAAAGCTTTCCTCTACAATCAATGTGGGATTGGTAGTTATACACAATTCTCACTACCTTATTCATGAGGCAAACTTTATGAGACAATTTCTCATTCAATTCTTAATGGCTTTTGGTCATTCTTTTTGTGGTGTAAAGATCTTGTTACAAAGAATCTAAACACATTTGATCTCATTTCAACCGATGGTTAGGACCTACTTTAATTTCATATTAAAGTCACCATAAAACCCTTTTTTCCAACAATCCCCCACATGAATAAAAATTGACTGAATAAAGAAAACGGACAATGTTTACAACAAATTCTCGGAGAGAGAGGACACAGACTAAACCTACATTAGAAAAGGTAGTTGTTGGCCTTGAACCTTTTGTAGTGAAAGTCTATCAGATTTACTAGCTGACCATTGAGCGTGATGTCTTAAACTATTCTGTCGGTTATGTAAACCAAGACAATAGATCTGACACAGAAGTTAGTCCAACCATTGTTCTTGTTCTCATTGGTGTGTCCAGTATGGCTCTAGAACACTAGCCTGATTCAATAAGTGTTTTTAAAGAATTCAGCCTTGTTAATTCTTAAAGAAGAGGCCTCACTTCGCACTCACATAGGTGTCCTATATAAGGTATCTTACTATACCACAGTTAATTCTTCATCTCACTTGGGTCATTAAAAGCATTATCTTAACCTTCTACCCCTACAGGGTATCAATGTGTAAAGGAATGGACAAAGGATTTACCTCTTCAGTGACTCACCTGTTACACGCAGTCGTCCCTTTGAACCAAGATCTTAGGATCTCCAGCCAACTAGGTTGGGTTTTCCGTTCTGGTAACATTTACTAAAGGCCTTAACCTCATTCCTCTTGATGACGTTTCTACTAACTCTCGAGTTAACCATTTGGTTAGTGGATCTGCAATGTTGTCCTTAGACTTTACTTAGTCTAGTGAGATAACTCCATTAGAGAGTAATTGTCATATGGAATTATGTCTACGACAGATATATCTAGACTTTTCATTATACATATTATTTTGTGCTCGTCCAATCACCGATTGGCTATCATAATGAATACAGATAGCTGGCACAGGTTTTGGCCAATGTGGAATATTTTTAACGAATTGGCGAAGCCATTTAGCTTCTTCAGTTTCTTTATCAAGCAATAAACTCAAATTCTATTGTTGATCTCGGTATACACGTTTACTTGGAAGATTTCCAAGACACGGTTACCCCTCTGAGGATAAACACATAGCCACTAGTGGATTTCAAGTCTTTTATATCAGACATCTAATTAGAGTTACTATACCCTTCTTGTGATAACCCTGGTCCGTATTATGCTAATTAATCTTAATTGTAATTGTGATTATGTGTTTGATATGATTTTGAATGCCATTTATATGAATATCTGTGGTTTTGAATTTCTATCTGTTCACCGTAGGAAAATTTGTTTGATTTAACTGCTCTAGAATTTAATTGAAGGCCTTATCGGCTGTAGAAAGCGAAATTGACTACGTCATTGTGATTGGCGTAATTTTAGAGCCTATGGTGAAATTTAATTGAAAATTTATTCGGATCAAAATAATTAGATTTAGGCCTCGTTTGGGAACAGGCTAATTTAGTAACTTTTTGACTATTTGGCTAAAATATGAGCTAAAAAAAACTAGTATGTTTGGGATGACTTTTTGACTTTTTACGAAAAGATATGCAAAATGTAGAGAAAAAAGAGAACCTTTGATTTTTTAGTATGGGTTGTTGGCTTTTTGGCAAATTTAGTAATTTTTTGACTTTTTGGCTAAAAAGTTCGGTTGCCAAACGAGACCTTAGAATGATTAATTAAAGCACTATTATTAACCTTAATCAATTTGATTAAGTAGGAGACTATAAAAAGGGGCATTACACTCACATTTATTTGGTTTTGAGCTCATTTCACTCATTTGGCTGAGATTAGCTCTCTAGAGAGAGAGAGAGAGGGCCGAATCTAGTGAGAGAAAGGGGCCAACATTGAAGAATTGCTAGAGAATTCAAGGAGCTAAGGGGATTAGCTCAAGAATTAGCCATAATTGGAAGAATTGAAGCTCCTAGGTAAGTGATCAACCCTTAATTCTTGAATTTGAGTTTGTAATCATGTAAACTCAAAGAGAATATGTGATCAAGAATAAGAATTGTGTTGTGATTGTTGAATTTGAAGTCAAAGAATGCATGCATGAAAGGAATTGCCATGGAATTGTATGTTTGAGCATGAAGTACATGATCCATGTTGAATCTTTGATTGAAGTTCATGCTTTTGATTATCTCTTCATTATTTAAATTGAGAATAAGAGCTATATCTCACATGCATGTACAATTTATAAGAGTATGAGTTTGAATACATGAATTTGTTATGTTGGAAATGAGTTTGGTATAATTTAGAGCATGCATGTAATTAATTCATGTGATTTGAGCTTCATAATGTGGTGAATTGGTGTTGGCATCATGTTAGTAGATGTATATGAGAACTATGAGTCATAAAATGCAAGATATGTTAATTTGAATACTTGTTTGAAGCTCAACATGGTTGCTGGAAAACCCAGAATTTTGCATGTTCGCTTGAGCGGGGAAAGCGCCGCTCGAGCGGGATATGTTAGCCTCCAGAACTTTTGCAAACATGGATGTCTTCTCGAGCAGGAAGCCATGTAGTTTGACTTTCAGCTCGAGCGTCCGAATTTACGCTCGAGCGTAAAAATGAGGCAACCAGTATTTTTGCAGACCCACAAGGTCCGCTCGAGCGGCGAAACCCACGCTCGAGCGAGGACCCCTATTTTAGAAATTTTGTAAAGATGTTCTGTGTTTCATTTTCCGTTCTCTTTCACTTCTAAGCACTCTTAGGCATGCATTGAGCATTATGAATGAATTAAAAGAATAAGAAAGAAGCCTAAGAGGAATATATGAATTAAGAACGGATTGAATTGTTTGTGACCCATTGTGTTCATGAAATGTGTAGGGTCGAGTTCTAGGGCAAATCTGCCGGCAGAACGCTGTGAGTAATATCTTAGTAAAGATATTTTGAAGTATGTTATTTGTCCAATTGCTTATTCCCATATAAGTCTTATAAGTTGTTAATTTGAATTGTGGACAAATGTTTGCTAATGCCATATGGTTGGGCCAAAGGCCGTTGGGTACAATTGATTGGGCTGAAAGCCGTTTAACATGCATGAATACTGGGCCAAAGGTCGTTTGACATAAATGAAAGAATGGGCCGAAGGTCGTTTGACATAAATGATTGGGCTGAAGGCCTTTTGACATGAATGATTGGGCCGAGGGCCGTTTGATATGAAAGAATGGGCCAAAGGCTGTTTGACATGAATGAATAAATGGGCCGAAAGCCGTTTGACATGAATGAATGGGCCAAAGACCGTTTGACACAAATGAATGAGCCAAAGGCCGTCGGACATGAACGATTGGGCCAAAGGCTGTCGGATATAAATGAATTAGGCCAAAGGCCGTTGGATATAAATGAATTGGGCCCGAGGCCGTTTGATGTGTTTGGAACCGCAGTCACTTGACCTATATATATATATACTAGATAGAAATATGAATTGGGCCCAAGGCCGTCTGATGTATGTTATTCTAAATACCGTTCGTATATCTTCTTTATTTGATATTATTCACTGGGCTTTCGCTCACGCTTAATCATGTGTCTGTAGGTGAGCCAAGGGAGGTCCAAACCCAGCCTCAATGAAGTTTGTGTGAAACAGTCAAGGTTTTGAAGAGTCAGCCCATACGTCTCACGCACGAGACTTGTTTTCGCCCTTTTGTTATTTTGTTATATTTTGTCATGTTGGCGAGAACTTTGGATTACGATTGTATATAGTTTTGATTGGCTGACCATGGCTTGAATGATCCTGTTGTGTAAAACTTATATGTTAACTTTCCTTGATGTGAGTTATTAATATATGTGTGTGAAATGTTACAACGTGCCATGTAAGCACAACTCAATGGACAAAAGATTGAAATTGCTTCTGTTTTTCCTCCTTAACTCTGTTAAAATATATCTAATTTGGTTAAGGGCCGTAGGTAATCTCGTGATTACTGGCCGGTTATATCCTTAACCCATGGGGGCAGGTTTGGGTCATGACACTTCTAGTACCGCTGGGTACCTAGTATGATACAACCCATAACCCCAGGTGTAATGTAGATAACCCAATACCCGCATAATGCCCTTTCAATGAGAAACATTAGGATTACTCATGTATCTACTAAGCCTGCTAACAAAGTAGGCTATAAATGGCCTTGTACAACTCATCAGATACATCAAACTCCCAATGACTCGAAAATATTCTAGCTGAGAGACACTCTCACTATTATTCTTGGTCAAATAAAGACTCAAGTCTACTGGTCTTTGTCATGACCTAAACCCGCCCTATAGGTTTAGCGTCGTAACCGGCCAGTAATCCTCGGATTACCAAAGGCCTCTGAACTGAATAACATATATTTAGGGACTGCAGAAGCAAATATATAAAATATATGTAGTCCATTGAGCTATGCTGACATACATGAGGCAAATAATTTAAAACTTTGCATAAAATATATACATATATGACGTCATGTCTACATAAGACATGCAACACCGTACAAATATTATCAAAAGGGACGTAGCCCAGTGTACGGATACGGAAAAACAAAACAAAACAAAACATGAACGTTCGTAACATGATACACAAAATAACTTCAGTATGGTCCATAAAACTCGACTTCTATAAACGGGAACCTCTTCGGGAGGCACGGTGGCTGGCTGACCCCAAAAATTTCTAGACAGTAGCTTAGGCCTGGTCATGCGCCTACTCACCCACATACATAATATAAACAGTGAGTAGAAGCCCAGTGAATAATAACAGAGTAAAAGGTTAAATGAATGATGTCCCACAAGCTTCAAAAATTAGAAACCGATTCATATTCATCTTCTTATTTGAATCACATACAGAAATTAGAATTCATGCTTGTTCATATGTGGTACATCCATTAGCAGTAACAAATTGAACTCAGAGCATTAAGGGTCATACTTGTCAGTTCCATAAAGGAACCTTCGGTACCGGGAACAGATAACATGTTTGCCAGTTCCACAAAGGAACCTCCAATACTGGAAACAGTTAACATACTTGCCAGTTCCACACAGGAACCTCCAGTACTGGGAACAGATCACATACTTTCCAGTTCCATAAAGGAACCTCCAGTACCGAGAACAGATCAAATACTTGAACCACGAAATTATTGCGACGAGTGTTTGTTGGACAATCATTCATTATACATAGCATAACATTTCATAAAATAGATCTTATTCCACATGCAGAAAATAAATAAAGTTAAACATAGCTTTACTAAGTTATTACTCACAGATGGCTCCAAAGCGAACAACAGAGCAGACAAATCAGGTAACTTGTGGCACGTGACCTACACAGTTACAGAATGAATACATACTGAATTACACACCCGAAATTATTAACTGAGTTCTTTCTTCTTTTGGTGTGTTTGTACTTCTTATCCTTATTATTATGTCTTAACTAGGACTTAGGAATGCCTAGGATGCAATGAGGATGCCAAAACATGCTATTCAACACTTAGGCAAATATGCTAAAAACAGGGGTCTCGCTCGAGCGCAACTTCCTTCGCTCGAGCAGACGTCCAAACATGTGAGTGATCGCTTGAGCATAACTTCCTTTGCTCGAGCAGTTTGTAAACTTTGCAAAAGTATTAATTGCTTAATTTTTCCGTTCAACGCACGCTCGACGATCACTTGAGCTTGAGACTGAGGTCTTCGCTCGAGTGCAACTATTGTCGCTCGAGCAGTCTGCAAAAATGGTAAACTTCTAGGAGCATGCATTTTACGTTCGAGCCAACTTAAGGTCACTCGAGCGAAGGTGCAAAACACAGAGGGGTCGCTCAAGTGAAGAAGCAAAATCTGGAATTCCCAGATTGCTCTTCCAAGTTCACGATTCAATTTCAAAACCACAAATCATGTTCTTTTGGGCCAAAAGCTTGAGAAAACATGTCTAAACTTGTCAAATATCATGAATTCAAAACCATTTCACCAAATCAAGGCTCAAAAGCTTGCCAATTGCTCAAAATTTAACTTGAAACTTAAGAATATGATGTGAACATGACATGCATGAATTGACATGAACTTAAACTTTCCAAAACTTGATCAATTAGGGTCAAATGGTAAGAAATGTGATGAATTCTCAAAACAAGGTCAAGATAGACACATGCATGTGAGACTTGTGTGAAATTCAAACTCAAATTGCTATGATATATGCATGCATGCATGGAATTCATCTATTGAAGCTTAATTCTCATGGTAATTCACCTATCACACTTGATTTCTTGTAGGAACCAACTAAATTACAAACTAGGAGGTAGAAATTCTTACCTTAGAAGCTTAATTGTGTCCTAGATGTTCAAATGGTTGAGTCATTTAGGTCAACACCTTGAATTCTTTACAATTTTTCTTTCTCTCCGTAGATTTCCAAGCCCAACACTTAATCTCCCTCTCTCACTCTTACGTTTGATACTTTAAGAAAGAAGAATGAGTGTAAAATGTAGTCTAGAATATACATGAGCCTTATATAGGCCTAATTAAGTTGACTTAATTAATTTTGGGCTTTAACTAATCAATGAGCATAATTATTCTAATTTGATTCGTTCCGAATCAAATTTTAATTAAACCTACCATAAAATTTTTAAATTTTTAAATGACATATATACCAAGTCAATTTTATGTTTGGATACCGATAAGGCCCTCAATTCACAAAATAAAGTGGAAATATAAACAGATATTTCTACAATAGACAAATAGAAACACAAATAATGCAACACACATGCAATCTATTCATAATTTCGTCTTAATTACTTATTAGATATGGTTAATCATGATTTATTGGCTAATTATAGGTCGGGGTTGTTATAGTGTCCTAGACATACTCGCATATGATTTACCAAACTTGTCAAGTATTTTCTCAACATATTGAGATTAAGAAAGTACAATACCACCAGATGTTTTGGTAATCTTAATACCTAGAATCATATCTGTAAGGCCCATATCTTTCATGTCAAAGTTCGAGTTTAACAATCTCTTGGTGGTTCTAATCATTTCATCATTACTACCAATAATGAGTATGTCATCAACATATAGACACAAAATAATATAACCTCTGTCAGTGTCTTTGACATTTGCACATTTGTCATACTTATTGATTTTAAACTCATTTGACAACATAGTATTGTCAAACTTCTCATGCCATTGCATAGGAGCTTCCTTTAAACCATATAATGACTTGACAAGCTTACAAACTTTGTTATTTTGCCATTGAGCTGAAAACTCCTTGGGTTGCTCCATGTAGATTTCTTCATCTAAATCTTCATTTAAGAAAGATGTCTTTATATCTATTTGATGTATCTCCAGACGACGTAAAGCGGCTACTACAATCACTATATGAATAGATGTTATCCTTGTCATAGGTGAATACGAATCAAAATAATCCAGGCCTTCTCACTACCTTTATCCTTTGATAAATAGCCTAGCTTTATACGTATCAATTGACCCATTAGCCTTCATCTTTCTTCTAAAGATCCACTTACTCCCCAAGGCCTTACTGCTTAGGGATAGATCAACCAACTCCCAGGTATAGTTCTGTAAGATAAAATCAATCTCACTCTTAATTGCTTCTTTCCAAAAAGGACTTTCAGATAAAATCACAACTTCATGGAAAGATCAAGGTTCTCCCTCTAACATATAAGTCAAAAAGTCTATACCAAAGGACTTAGAAGTCCTAGCCCTCTTACTTTTTCTTAGCTCATCTACTTCCTCATCTTGATCACTGTCACTAGGATCATTTTCAAGTTCCTTCTCATAACTTTGATCCTTTCCTTGGGTTTAGCAAGGAAACATGTTCTCAAAGAAAGACGCATTCCTTGATTCATAATGGTATTCTTGTGTATATCTGAAATATCAGACTTGTGCACAAGAAACCTATATGCACTACAATTTTATACATAACCAATGTGAAAAATCTAGAAATCCCCTAGATGTTGATTTGTGATTATGTATCAATTTTAAGCAGAATATAACAATCCCAATCAAACAATCAAGATAAAGAGACACAACGATTTTACGTGGAAAAAACCACAATTGGACACCTCCAACTGTGATCAAAAAACCACGGGCAACAGCCACAAAACAATCCACTAAGAAGATTAAAAGGAATTACACAGGTATACTCTCAATTACCTAGCGAATCCACGCCTAATTGAACCAACCTCTATGTGCCTCTTCCAACCCGTCTTCACCTCGGAATTGTCTTTACGATGAGCCACCCTGGAATCCACCAAAGCTTCAGACTCGAATTCTTCAGAATCCACCGAAGAACAACTCTCTCTTTTGTAAAACAAAACACAACCTTTGATGTACTCTCTTTAAACCATGAGTTGAATACTCAATAAAAACATCAAAGAAAACTCACAAAGTATCCCCAGATATAAACCCTAGAAACCAAAAAGAAGATCTGGAGTAGTAATCCTAAAATCTGACCCAACACACGAATTTATAGAATCTATCCCGCGATCTCCGCTCGAGCGCCCAACAGCCCGCTCGAGCGTCGTCAGCAAAATATGCGCGTCATATAACAAAGGTCCGCTCGAGCGCCAGAAAGCCCGCTCGAGCGCGAAATCACACGTCTCAGTACTTTTGCAGGCGACCAAAACTGCTGGAACCAGGGATTCTCCGCTCGAGCGCGGGTATGTCCGCTCAAGCGGACAGGCAATTTTGAATGCATTTTTGCATTTTGCTTCGGGGGCGCTGCCCCTCGACCCCGCCGTGGCGCTGCCCCGGACCCGCCAAGGGGCGCTGCCCCCTCGACCCCCGCGAGCTGACCGGGCAGCTCGATCCCCGTCATAATCAGCGAAGTGGCAATCTTGAAAGCATTAGCATCACAAACTTCTCTGAAAAGCACAATTCGGGTTGGATTCGCATCTAAACACTCATAGCCTCACTGAAATAAAAAGTGCGAAAAAAAAAATACAACTGAAAGGAGTTTTGTCAAACGGGATTGCCAAGAATAAAACCTAACACAATGAATATACAATTCAATGTTTTCGGACCTATCGTAACCCACTTGGGTATAGGTTCCGCTACTTTGGCAAGGCACCCCACATTCGTAGGAAATTATAAGAAGACTTCTTCTTCTACTTATATGCTTGAGTTCCCTAATTTATGGCATGGTAGACTGGGTCATGTAAATTTTGACTCTTTGCGTAGATTAATCAAGTTAGATCACATACCATATTTTAAGATTAATCCGAATCACAAGTGTGAAACTTATGTAGAAGCAAAATTGACAAAGACTTCTTTTCATTCTATTGAAAGAAGTAGCGAGCCTTTAGATTTAGTGCACAGTGTTGTGTGTGACTTGAAAGCCGTATAATTACATGGTGGCAACAAATACTTCATCACTTTTGTTGATGATTGCACTAAATACAGTTATGTGTATTTGCTTAAAAGCAAAGATAAGGTGATTAAGAAATTTATTCTTTTCAAGAATGAAGTTGAGAATCAATTAAGCCGAAATATCAAGGCAATAAGAAGTGATCGTGGTGGTGACTATGAATCCCCGGTTACTGAGATTTGTGCTCAATTTGGGATTATTCACCAAATCACAGCACCTTACTCCCCTCAGTCAAGGAATGCATTCTTCTTTGAAGATGTATTTCCTTGCCAAACCCGAGAAGAGGATCAAAGTTCTGAGAAGGAACTTGAAAATGATTAAGTAAATGATCAAGTAGATGATCGAGATGAGAAAGTAGATAAGCCAAGAAAGAGCAAGAGGGCTAGGACTACCAAGTTCTTTGGCCCAGACTTCTTGACTTATATGTTAGAGGGAGAATCTCAAACTTTTTATGAAGTTGTGGCTTCATCTGAAAGTCCTTTATGGAAAGAAGCAATTAAGAATGAAATTGACTCCATCTTACAGAATCATACTTGGGAGTTGGTTAATCTACCCCTAGGCAGTAAGGCCTTGGAGAGTAAGTGGATCTTTAGAAGAAAGATGAAAGCGGATGGGTCAATATAAAGCTAGGCTAGTTATCAAATAATACAGGCAGCGAGAAGGCCTGGATTACTTTGATACGTATTCACCTATGACAAGGATTGTATCCATTTGCATGGTGATTGTGATAGCCACTTTACGTGGTCTGGAGATACATCAAATGGATGTAAAGATAACTTTCTTAAATGGAGATTTAGATGAAGAAATCTACATAGAATAACCCGAGGAGTTTTCAGTTCTAGGAAAAAATAAAAAAAGTCTGTAAGCTTGTCAAGTCATTATATGGTTTGAAACAAGCGCTTAAGCAATGACATGAGAAGTTTGACAACATTATTTTATCATATGGGTTTACAATCAATGTGTGTGATAAGTGCATAATGTTAAAGACACTGACAGAGGTTATGTCATTTTGTGTCTATACGTAGATGACATACTCGTTGTTGGTAGTAATGATGAAATGATTAGAACTACCAAAAAATTGTTAAACTCTAAGGCCCTGTTTTATTCCAGGATATAAAGGATGAGATTGTATATTATATGTTGTGGGGTCCATATATCCCATGTTTGCAATTTTGTTTTGAAGAGGATATAATATACTATGGGATTGTATATCCCCCAAAATTGGAGGATATACAATACCACCATCCCCCCATTATATCATATCCCCTAGGTTGGGATATGATTTAAAATGTCCAATTTACCCTCTAGTCTATCTAATATAATATAATATAATATAATATAATATTTGAATTTAGTATAATATAATTATTGAATTTAATTTAATATTATTGAATTTAATTTAATTTAATATAAATTTTGAGTTTAATATAATATAATATTATTGAATTTAATTCAATTCAATAATGTAATATAATTTAATATAAATTTTGAGTTTAATATAATATAATATTATTGAATTTAATATAATATAATATAAATTTTGAATTTAATATAATATAATATAATATAATTTAATATAATTTTTGAATTTAATATAATATAATTTTTTTTATCATTATCAGGTTAACATTAATATAATATAATTTATTTTTTGTTTGAAAAAATTCTGAATTTAATATGAATCTTTAATTATAAAAAATAATATGAATTTTTAATTTATTTATTTGCATTAGTTTTGAATTTTGAATTTGTTTATTTGCATTAGTTCCAATATGGGTATTTAAAATATATTATGAGGGCAATCTTGGAAATTACTTGTTTATATCCCACAATATATTTTGTAAAACAAACATGGATAATAGATATCCAGTCTTATATATCAAGTTAACAAATATGAATTGGGGGATATATTATCCAATACATATATCCTATTCATTATATATCCTGACTAAATCCTACATCATATTATATCCTCCATTTTATATCCAATGAAACAAACAAAGCCTAAGTTTGACATGAAAGATATGGGCCTTGCAGATTATTAAAATTACCAGAACATCTAATGGTATTGTACTTTTTCAGTCTCAATATGTTGAGAATAGATATTTGAGAAATTTGGTAAATCAGATATAAGTGTGTCTAGGACACCGGTAGACATGAGTCTACATTTGACCAAGAGTAATTGTGAGAGTGTCTCTTAGCTAGAATATTCTCGGGTCATTGAAAGTTTGACCTATCTGATGAGTTGTTCAAGGCCGGATATAGCCTATTCTATTAACAAGTTTAGTAGATACATGAGTAATCCGAATGCCCCTCGTTAAAGAAGCTTTATGCGGGTGTTAGGTTATCTACACTACACCCGGGATTATAGGATGCATTATACCAGATACCCAGCGGTGCTAGAAGGGTATAATGACGCTAATTGGAAATCTGATATAAAGGACTCCAAATCCACTAGTGGTTACGTGTGTAACCTCGGAGGGGTAGTTGTATCTTCAAAATCTTCCAAGCAAACTTGTATATCAAAATCAATGATGGAATCTGAGTTTATTGCTTTGGATAAAGCAATTGAAGAAGCTGAATGGCTTCGCCAGTTCGTTGAGGATATTCCACGTTGGCCGAGACCTGTGCCTGTTATTTGTATTCATTGTGATAGCCAATTGGCGATTGGACGGACAGAGAGTCATATGTATAATGGAAAGTCTAGACATATCCGTCGTAGACATAATTCCATACGACAACTATTCTCTAATGGAGTTGTCTCTCTAGATTATGTAAAGTCTAAGGACAACATTGCGGATCCACTAACTCGAGAGTTAGTAGAAACGTCGTCAAGAGAAATGGGGTTAAGGCCTTTAGTAATGTTACTGGAACGGAAAACCCAACCTAATTAACTGGAGATCTGGAGATCTAGGTTCAACAGGAAAACCTAATTTCGTGTAACAGGTGAGACACTGAAGAAGTAAATCCTCTTGCTCATTCCTTTGTAGAGTGATACCCTGAGGAGATGAAAGGTTAAGCTAATACTTTTAATGATCTAACTAATGTAAATAGTCAATCGTGATATAATGAGATATCTTATATAGGTCACCTATGTGAGTGCGAAGTGGGGTCGCTTCTTTAAGAATTGGTAAGGCTGAATTCTTTAAAGCCACTCACTAAACCAGGCTAGTGTTCCATGGCCATATCGGACACACCAATGAGAACAAGAACAATGGTTGGACTAACTCCTGTGTGAGGTCTATTGTCTCAGTTTACACAAACAACAAAATAGTTCAAGACATCACGTTCACTGGTCAACTAGTAAATCCGATAGGCTTTCACTACGAAAGGTTCAAGACCAACAACTACCTTTTCTGATGTAGGGTTAGTCTGTGTGCTCTCTCCGAGTCTTTGTTGTAAACGTTGTCCCTTGTTCTTTATTTGGTCAATTTTTATTCATGCAAGGGATTGTTGAAAAAAATGATTTTTTGATAACTTTAATGTGAAATTAGAGTAGGTCTCAACCATTAGTTAAGGTGGGATTAAATAGGTTTGGATTCTTTATAATAAGGTCTTTACACCACAAAAAGAATGACAAAAAACTATTAAGAATTGAATGAGAAATTGTCTCATAAAGATGATCTCATGAATAAGGTATTAGGAATTGTGTATGTTACCAATCCCATATTGATTGTAGAGGAAAGCTTTGATGGGTATTTAAACCTCAAGATTTTGAAAAGGGCATGAGTCCTCTAGGGCATCCAAATTTTCCGTAGGAAAGGAATTATGGATGCCTCAAAGATGGGCTTAGGCCAAGACTATAGTCCAAATTGGTTATGAAAAAATTATCACATGCACGCACTGTCCGCCTACTCGGACCAGACCGAGCCAGGTCCGGGTCTGGGTCCGTGGTCCATGATCCGTGGGTCGTGGATCATGGATCTTAGATTTTGGGCTTAGGCTTGGGCTTGAGGCTTAAGGCTTGCTAGAATGGGTTAGGTTTGGGTAGGGCCGAATTAGTGGTCCACCAATCTAATCTTTTTGGGCCAAGTCTGTGTGTATATACAGAAAATATATCTAAGGTATTTTTTCCTATCAGTTTTGGTCCATTACTCCAGCAGTTTTTGCAAGAGTAATGGCCATTAGTTGCCAGCCTTCATAGGCATTAGTTGCTAGCCTTTATGGCTGGAGGCTCCTCCTCTCTCTCCTATGGTGTATAAAAGGAGACCCATCTCCTTTGGTTTTAGTACAGATTTTTTCCTTCCAAAATATATACAGTCAGTTTGCTTCTGCCTATAATTTTCTTCTTGTGTGAGAGAGTGCTACCATTATCAGTTCGCCAAAGCTATCAAAAGATGCTTTGTGTTAGCCAGTCTAAAACGTCGTATCCTAAGAGACAGAAGCCTACGTACCTCTAGTACCCACGGTGAGGCGGCTAATCTTTTTTAAGGAGATTGTTGTACCACATAGGCTTCAGCTTGTGCTTCTATTCCATATTTTTGTTACATGTATTTCTGTTCATAAAGTTGTATGATGTAGTCCCATGATTTATTTTCCTATAAATCAATGCCAATTCTTATGAATCCGTTTGTCTATTTGGTTTAATTTTATTTAATCTTACAATTTAGACAATAATATGTTTATGTATGTTTATTTTGGATATATAAAAGCATATTACTTATCTAATTATCACCTTGATGACATTCATAATTACATATATCTATTGGCCACATTGTTGAAAATCATTATAGATCCCTACTGGACCTTATATTTATCCCAATCTTTAAATTATTTTCAGGTATGGAGTCGGATGTATCGCCAAGACACAAGAGAATTGTTTTATTGTGGATTGTAAATTGTTTATTTTGAGTGAAATGTCAATGTATTGTAAAGAGATTATATTTTCTTCATAGTAATTATTTTATTCTGTAATTCTTAATGTAAGCCTAAAAGCGTGTATTATACTTATTTGTGTTGAATATTCTGTCATTGCATTTATGAGAGAAATGACTTTAATTATTTATCTTATTTTGTTTCTATAACTATATCTTAAAGATGGACTTTTGTAAGGAGATTCAGTAATATATTTGAGTAATAAAAATTAGCGGCGTGACAAAAATTATATAAAAAATAATACAAACTGATATAACAAGTTTTGATATTATTATTTTTAAATAAAAAATTCATCAATATGACTTATATTTTTTAAAAATGTCACAATCACATCATTATTGTCAAGAATCATTTATAAAAATTAGAGTAAATTACACTTTTACCTCATAATGTATGATACTTTTCACTTTAGTCCCTAAAAAGTAGATTCTTATTCCTTGATCCTTAAATTATCAAACTCATCCCACTTTGATCAAAATTCTGGCCAGTTTTTTTTTTTTTTTTTGTGTGTGTGTGACAGAAATAGAGTTAATTACATTTTTATCCTAAAGTTTGGACCTTTTTCTATTTTGGTCCTTAAAGAAAAAGCTATTCTCATTTTGATCCCTATAACCTAAAAAAAAAAAAATGGTCTATGTTTGGAAAAAAACAAAAAAAATCTCACAATACATGAATGTTCACCCCTCTCCACTTTTCTCCTCTCCTATCATCTACCCTCCTCCATGTACCTTTCTACCCCCTCTGTCACTCACACGTCCCTCACCCCACCCCAACAACTGACCAACTCCATTTCCCAACCCACCAGTTGATCTCTGCCGTTAATTTTCACATTTTTATTCACAACCTCTTTACTTCTCTAATGAAGCATACTCACTGTAATTTTTTTATTTTCATCCGTTGGATATAAATGTATTTTTTTGAGATTTGATGGGTTTGGATGTGGGAATGATTTTATGATTAAGGGCCGGGTTGGGGTTAAATTAGCCTATTAAAAGACAAAATAGGTTAATTTAGGTTTTATTTGGCAATATCACTTTTTAGCTTAAAAGTCAAAAAGTCATAAAAAAAAATTAAAAAGTTAATAACTTATATCAAAAAGTCAAATATTTCATTTTTCCTTTATTTTTTTCACATCTTTTCGTAAAAAATTAAAAAATCATTCTAAATATACTAGTTTTTTTTTTTTATATCATATTTTAGCCAAAAAGTCAAAAAGTTACTAAAAAAATCATGTTCCTAAACAAGGCCTTAGTCAATAAGATAAAATGTTAAATTCAAATCATAATTATTTCACTTTTTCTCTCACAACTATTAAAAAAAAAAAAAGACAAAACAAAACAAAACAAAAACAAACAAACAAAGAAACAAAGTTTATCTCAAATAGACCTTTTTTAACCAAGTTCAAAAAGTCAAAAAATTAAAAAAATCAAACTAAAAAAGTTTATTCCAAATGGGGCTTGAGATGGATTTGAATTTATACCAAAGTGAGATTTTTTTTTTAATTTTGTATTTAAATTTTTTTTTAAGGACCAATATGAAAAAAGTTTATTTTTTTAGAACTAAATTGAGAAACTTAACTTTTTGAAATTATTAAATTACCATTTAACAATAATGGGAGTTGATACTTCTTTTTTCTTTTCTTTGTACATCGGGAAGAAAATCTTCATTACGAAATCGATAAAAAAAAATTGGGTCAATCTTGTGTAGTGGTAGCAAAAGATCTTATAACAAATTTCCAAGAAAAAACTCACTATAAGAAAAGTGAGCTTAAAAGACGGAACAATTTGCGGCGACACACTTGCCGTCTCAAAAAGTCACTTTTTGCGACGGTAGAAAATGCGTCTCAAAAAAGCAGAGTATTTGCGACGGCACCATTTGCCGTCTCAAAAAAAGCAGAGCATTTACGACGGCACAATTTGCCGTCTCAAAAAATGAGAGTATTTGCGACGGTTTTTTCTGTCGTCGCAAATGCTCTCCTTTTTTGAGACGGTATTTTCTGCTGACGCAAATACTTTGCTTTTTTAAGACGGCAAGTTGTGCTGTCACAAATACTCTGCTTTTTCGCGACAGCATTTTCTGCCGTCGCAAAAAGTGACTTTCGTGTTTTTTTTTTTTAAGCGAATATTTTTAAAATTTTAAATATTTTTTTTAGATGCACCTTACTTAGATATATCTAAAAAATAAAAAATTTATGAAAAAATATTTTTAAAAATTAATAACTACATAAAAATACAAAAAAAATGTATTGAATTATTGTATTTTTTTTATATTTTTGGTATTTAGTGAATTTTTAAAAAAAATTTACAATTTTTTTACTTTTTAGGTGTATTTATGTTAAGTGTGTCTAAAAATTAAAAAAATTACTTAAAATATTAAAAAAAATTAGTAAAAACAATATAACACGAAAAACAAGAAAGTATAATTTTCTCAAAAGAGTTTTTGAAAAACTCTAACCTAACATAGTGATTGTGGTTTTGAGACAGTTTCATATATATACAGTCACAAAATGGTTTGAATAAATGCAACGGTATTTTTCTATCGCAAAAAAAAATTAAAAAAAATAATGATGTCTTACTCTTTTGATATAACGTTTCTCTTTTCATTCATTTTTTCATCTTCCCGTCTCTCTTCTCTTTATCTCTTTCACTCATTACTCTTCTTTCTCTATCTATCTGTTTCTTTCTCTCATTTTCTCTCTGTGTCTCTCGCCTATCTCTCTTCTCTCTATCTCTCTCATCTGTTTTCTCTCTCTGTCTCTCTCGCCCATCCCTCTTCTCTCTATCTCTCTCATTTCTTTTTTTTTTTTTCTCTCTCTCTCTCTCATCTTTCTATCTCTCTCGCTCATCTCTCTTCTCTCTCTAACTCTCTTTTTTTTTGTGTCTCTCTCTCACTCTTCTCTTTTCGCTCTATTTCTCTCTCTTTTTGTCTATTTGTCGCTCATCTCTTGTTTCTCTCTCTTTTTCATCCCTCCTTCTATCTCTCTCTCTCTCTTTCTCTTTCTTTTTTTTTTGTCTATCTCTCTCTTTTCCTGTCTCTCTCTCACTCATCACTATTCTCTCACTCACTCTCTCTCTCTGTCTGCTTGTCTATTTGTCTATTTCTCCCTCACTATGTTCGCCTTGCTCACTCTCTCCCTCTCATCTTCTCTATTTATCGAGCTCCTTCTCGATTTATTGATCCACGATAAGAAAATACACTTTTAGCATCCACTTTGTCTCTCTCTCTCTCTCTCTCTCTCTCTCTCTCTCGCTCATCACTCTGTCTCTATCTCTCTTCTTTATTTGTCTCTCACAAAATTAAAATATTTAAATATTTAAAATTTAAAAAAAATTGATTTGAATTAAGTTTTGAAAAGAGTTTTGAATTATGTATTTGGTTATGAGTTTTGAAAAGTAATGATTATAGTTTGAATTGAGTTTTGAAAAATGGATGTAGAATTATGATTTAGAAGCTCAAAACAAACATCATACTTAAATCAATGGGTGGAACTATGACCACCACCACTACTGCCACTATTACTACCATTACCTCTCATCCACCATCGCCAATCCATCTCCTCTACCACTACCACAACTTCACCATTAACACTACAAGAAAAGTGGGCTTAAAAGACGGAACTTTTTGCGACGGCACAACTTGCCGTCGCAAAAAATGTGACTTTTCCACCACCTTTACCACTACTGCCACTCCTTCTGAAACTTGATTCAAATTTATTTTTTAAAGACTAAAAACTAGTTTCATGAAAAAATTTTAAAAATCAAAACTACCATACTTGTCAATTTTATATAATTTTATGAAGGATATGATCAGCTTGTTTGGTTTAGATTTTCAGTATTTATTTTTCAAGAAATTGAATTTTTTTATTATGTGTGTTTTTTATTTTTTTTTCAGTAATTTTTTTTAATATTCTAAGTATTTTTTTTAATGTTTAAATACACCACACATAAATACATTTAAAAAATATAATATTTGTGAAAAAAAGTATATTTATAAAATTCACTAAATACTATAAATATATATGTATATATATATATATATATATATATGAAAATTTAGAACATTTTCGTATTTTTGTGCATTTATTGATTTTTAATTTTTTTTTTGGACAAATATTTTACTTTTTAGATACATCAAAATAAGGTGCATATAAAAATATAAAAATTAAAAATTACTTAAAATTTTAAAAATTCACTAAAAATAAAAAATATAAGAAAAATAAAAAAACTCAATTTTTTAAAAATTAAATCAAAAAAATCTAAATCAAACAATTTTTAAAAATTTAAAAATACATTTTTTTCAAAAAAATCAACCAAACAGCATCTCAATTTTTTACCTCCTTCCCAAATTTCCCAATGTTCGAATTTCCTACAAAACCCTAGCTCTTTGATTTCGTTTTCCCTCTCTTTCTTTTCACGCTCAACTCTAATGCCTTTTCTTTGTGCGATTCATCATTTTCCTAAGTTCTCCCCACCCCATCTTCACGCAACTCATCTTCGTGCGATTCGCTGATGAGTATGGAAACTATTTCCCGTCATCCATGGAAACTATTCGTCTCCAGGTCGGAATCACCAATTTCTGATCACTGAATCGCTCAAGTAAAACCTGCAAAGAAGCCGATTCACTCCGTCTCAACCAAAAATCCCCAGTCTCAAAAATCCCTAATCTTTTGAACCAAAAATCCCCATCTCTTCTTACGTCTCTCTCTCTCTCTCTCTCTCCCTCTCTCTCGACTATGAGCAGCGGCAGACGATGGCGAACATCGAATCGACGGCGTCGAGCAACGGCAGCAAGCAGCGTGATGGCATCGAGCAAAAAGCATGTAGATACTCCCAAGTCTGATGACAAGACTGCCGAGGATAAACTCAAGAACTTTGATTCCGAGTTCGTCAAAGTCGATCAGGGCACTCTTCGTTTTCATCCTGGTTTGATCTCTTTCTCCTTCATCTTTTCGATTGTTTTTTTTATATCTGTTTGATTTTGAATTTTTATTTTTATTTATTTATTTATTTATTTGGTTTCTGAATGTATATAGTATTTAAAATTAACTGCAAAATTAATAACTCAAAACGATTTGGTTCTAGAAATTTTCATAGATTGTGAGGATGTCTTGTTCAGAAGTTATTTCAAAATTCAGTATTCATTTCCTGTTTACTGTTCATATGATTGAATGAATGTTTTTTTACCTACACAAAAGATAACATAAGCTTGTTTATTTGCTTGTAAGGTTCTTGCCTTCTTGGATGATACTGTTAGGGCTGAGTTTCACTTGCCAATCATTATTATATTTCCCTCCAGCATTAATCCTGGAGATCAAATATCCTCTGACATGTATTTTGTATACTGGATACATTTCTTTACAAAATTAGAAACTGTGTGTGTTATTTGGTAAGGTTTAATGCAATATCAAAAACATGTTGTCTTATGCAGTCAAAGCAGCTTCATTTTTTTTTTTAACTTTATACTTTCATAGTTAACTCTTCAGTGCCTTTTTTTTTTTTGTTCCTCTACTATCAAATTTCTAATCTTGTATTGTTTTGGTATGTTCTTGCTAATACCAGCAATATAGGACATAATTTTCAATTGATTGAGCATTATATTTCGTGAATAGTTGTTGTTCTGTTAACTCATCTTTACTTGTTTATTCAAAAACATTTCTTTTTGTTAGTGATTACCTTACACAAGACATGCTTCCAAAATAGTATGAATTCACTTTGTCACGCTGAACTCTATTATATGGAAACCAGGTATATTCCCATTCATCAACAGAATAGTATATGCAAATATATTTGATTTGTCAATGTTGTTGATATTGGAGATTAGTATATGTTTTGTGATTCCAATTTTGTTTGTGTAATGCAAATATATTTGATTTGTCAATGTTGTAGCTATTGGAGATTAGTGTATGTTTTGTGATTCCAATTTTTACCCAATCTTCAACACTCCCACCCTTCACAAACTCCATGGAGAGAAATAGGCTCTCAGATAAGAAATTTTTGTTTTCTATTTCTTTCTTAACTTTCATAAAAGTAATTTTTGTTTTCTATTTCTTTCTTTTTCCCTTCCAAATTTAAAACTTCTATGCAATTTACTAATTGATTCTTAGGACTTTGATTGTACTCGTGTGACTATATAAATCCATTTGGTCTTTTTTTTGCATGATTTTGTAATTCTCCCAGAAAATTCTTGAGAAAAAAAAATGAAAGTCATTAGTAATGCTCTGAAAATAATGGTGTGTGATAGTCCTAAAATCTCATTTTCTCATAAAACAAACAACAAATTAGCACAAGGATAAATAATAGAAAAATAAAAACTGAAAATAATGAATCACCTTAGGTTGCTGTGTTTTATTGTGGTCGTTGCGGTTTTTTGTGCTGGCATTTGTGTGTTCTTTGTGTTGTGAGATTGCAATATCTTGAAAAAGGATTTTCTTCTCAAATGATCATCAAAGACAAAAAAAGTAAAGGTCTTGCAGTGGATACCGATTCAAATAAGGACATTTTGAGATATATGACATGTTTTCATATATGGATCGACATGAAATAGCGGTAATCCAAGATTGCATTCATATACCGATTCAAAGGATCTCTTAATTGAACAAGAGATCTCTTATCTTCTAAGAGGTTCTATGTATTTAACCCTATTTATTATATACATTCAATGTTATTGGGGGAAAGAAGGTAAATATTTCTATTCCTGGTGGTTTTTGATATTATACTTTCTACCAATAGTTTGTCCCTCTTGGTGGTTTTAGATTCATGGATTTTACTAATTCAATTGTTCATTGATGTTAACTGTTTTTCTGATTTGTCGCGATAGTTCCTAATTGTTTGTTGTGAATTTGTCTATTTATTTGGTAGTAAAATTTATTTGGTCCTAAAGATAAAGTATATCATTTGTACTTAATTTGTTGACTTGCATAGACATGCATAAGTTATTTCCACTTCTCAAACATCCAAATGGTAGCAGATAAAAAAAAAAACAAAACAAAACAAAACAAAAAAAAGTATTCAAACGGTGCCTTAACTCATATCTGAGTTTGGCAACTCAATTCATGTTTGTACATAAATGATAAATAATATTTGAAGTCAATGACACAATATTTTTTGGAATTAATTGAAGAATATTTTTTGTGGAGTTGCCCTAACTGTCAATCTTATATAAACCCCCTATAAATTAGTAGTTAAGTTTCTTGTCTCTTGATTCATTTGTAAGGAGTCATCAACATCCAAAATTTACCATTTTGTGAAACACTTGTGCTTAGTGATCAGTAAGTATCTTGTTGCAAAACAGTTTCTAAAAGTCATCAAGTTAATTAATTATTAATTTGCTATCCTTTCAGGACATTCAATGGTATAGATAAACATTATTATTATTATGGTATAGATTGTTGGCTGATTATATCTGAAAGGTCAGTTCTTTCTTGATTTGATTTTTGTTTTCTGGTAATGGTTTTTAATCTCAAATCTGTATAAATGTGTATTGTTAGTTTTATTTTGTATTTTCACATAAGGATTGGTTCATTTTATAATTTTTTTTTTCGTGACTGACTTTTAATACTGGCGCAATTTACTTTTATGTCATGTAGGCATGAACGAGTTCCAATTTATCAAAATGGCCATAGTAAACAATAAGGGTACATACAATCATATATAGCTAATAGTTCACTCATGGTTTATGAATTTGCTTGGGAACTTTCATATCAATATTTGTCTTGTTATAAATATATTTTTCATTAAGAAAAATTTAAACACAAAGGTGGTTTGATAACCTATCTGGGGTTCGACTCTTTGTTTCTCTGTCTTACGATTTTTTTGTCCTCTCTTTGATTTCTATTTTGTTGTTTGATTCTTACTTTGGGGTTCAAAATTGCGGCTTTTCAAGTCAAATTTGTAACATTTTAAGCACTATTGAAAAATGAACCTTTCAACTCAATTCATGTTTGTACATAATTATATTGTCATTAATTATTTTTATTTTTTGTTTTCAGATATTTCCCGAGTAGCAGTTTGCTTCTTGTGGAATATAGGCGTGTGAAGATTGCGATTTACTTTTGTTTTTGTTATCCACGGAAAAATCATGAGGGAAACTTTTGTTTTTGATTTACGTTATTTTGAATTGTAAACAACATTATGTATTTAAACATTGTATATGTATTATGCAATATTATGTAGTGGGATAATTTTGCTAATGTGTTGTAATGAATGAATGCAAGAAAATTTTTATTATGGATGAATTATTATTTTTATACTGAAATTTTTATATGATTATGTAATTATTAGTTCCTTTTCAATTAATTTTTATTTACTACAGGTAATTTTTATATTTTTAATAGTTTTATTACGGTTTTTTTTTTTTTTTTTTTTTGAGACGGCACCACATTGCCGTCGCAAATGATATTGGCAGAGTTGAGACAAAAGCCTTTTGTGACGGTATTCTTTGCCATCGCAAATAATCTTTTAGAGACGGCATATCATGCTGTCTCAAATATTTTCTTAACGACGGCAAGTATCCGTCGCAATAAAAATTCTTTAGTGACGGCATTTTTGCCGTCGCAAATAACACCTTTAGCGACGGCAACATAGTGCCGTCTCAAAAAATGACAGATTTTTCCATATTAATGGCGACGGAATTTTGCTATCGCAAAAAGGCAACTTTGCCGTCGCAAAAAAAAAGGCGACGGCAACGTGCCGTCCCTAAAACCTTTTTGCAACCCCTTTTGTTGCGACCCCCCACTTGCCGTCGCTAAAAGTCATCTGCCGTCGCAAAAAACCTTTTGAAACGGCAATTTGAGTATTTGCGACGGCATTTTGCTGTCGCAAAAAGTCAATTTTTTTGTAGTGACTCTCACAAATGAGGGATACAACCTCCACACAAGGAGAATTATAACAGCAAATAATAAAAAAGTAAAAAGAAAAATTGAAAACAACCAGATTGAAGTTGCCAGACGCATCCAAAAGTTTATTACACCGCAACTTTCAATTTGAAATTTGAAGATCCTACCATGAGAGTTGATACTTAAACCAAAATGAAAAACAAAAAATAGTTTAGAAACTAAAGAAAATCTTTTTTCAAAAGACCAAAATGAAAAATGATTCATACATTAACAGATGAAGTATAATTTACCTAAGCATTTCATTATAATTATCTTATTGCTCACTTGTACAAACTTGGAGTGTTTTGGGAAGTTGGTAAAAAGATGATTTTTTGACTTTTTTAGTCTATTTTGTCTTTTTGTGGGTAAAAAATGTGAGAGGTAATGTAACCCAAAATGGGTAAAAAGCTAAAAGCTGACTTTTTTGGCCCTTCCCAAAAGACCCAAATGACATTAATCATTATATCAAATAATCATTTAAGGATTGTGAAATAATTATGAGAATATATTAATATTTTAAATTTAAAAATAATTATTACAAATTCTTGAATAACATAATAAAATTTTTGATTGTGACCAATATCATTTTCAAAGAGACTATGGTGAATTTTTGGTCCACCACATATCGATTTTAATTTTTAATTTGCACAAATTGAATCAAATCAAATCACAATGATAAAGGAAAAAATTTTGTAGAACAAAACCATTTCAATTAATTTATATACCAGTGTGAGGATGATGATGTGCATATTGTGCCTATAAGACAAAGCACGATGTTGTGTGTTGGACAATTTTCATTGTATTTAAATAGATTAAATTTTGTTGTGTACTAAACAACAACAAGAATATAAAGAAATAAAAGAAATAAGAGAATTTGTTTGATTACAAAAATCAAACTAGAAATAAATAAATAAATAAAACAGATTTTATTTTGTTACAAAAACAAAATTAAAATCTGATTTAATAAACAAATAAAACAGAATAATAAATTAAACAACTTACTTGATTAATTTCTTCTAATAAATATCTGATCAAGTCTAGTGTTTGACACTATGTCTTTAAGACAGATTCGTCCTCTGCACGATACTTTTAGAATGTGGACGTCTATCTCCCAAGATAAAATGATCAACTACAAACAATAGCAGCACTACAAATTGTTTGCCTAACGAACACACTAAGTGTTTATACTCTTTCTCACAAAAATTAAATGCAGCAAAATGAAGAATAAATTTGCAGAGGTGAAGCATGAATTTTCTGAATGTTAAAATCAAATGAAGGATTGATCTATTTATAGACAGAATTGTGGCTGTTAGTTTTGAATTAAATAGGTGCAAAACCTGTTTGAACAGGTATGATACCTGTTCAGTTTGAATAAACAAATACAACTCTGTTGGGTTCAAAATTTGAACACATAAAAACGGGAAGGGCCCTGTTTGGGTGTACAGGAAAAACCGGACCAGTTTATTTCCGGAATTAATTTGAATTTTGGATTTTATTTTACCAAAAAATAAAATTAAATTCAAATATTTTTGACCCAAAAAGATAGGTATTGGGCCAGACAAGCCCAACCCAACCACATACCATGCACCCGCACCCAAGCCCAGCCCGCCTGACCGGACGGACAGCGTCGGCGCGCGCGTGCGTGTGGTGATTTTTGGGTCCAATGGGTCTAGCCCATTTTTCCCACAACCTTCCTCTCTAAAACACTTAGGTACCCCTTGGGGCACACCCAAAGTTCCAATCCCATACCTTGTAAACCCATTCAAAACTTTCTACCAAATCAATGTGGGACAAGCCTTATTCGAACCTTTAAGGATTTTTCACAAAAACTCCATTTCCATGGAGCATACTTTGGCTTCAATTTTCCATTCACTCGGTAATGGTTTTGAGCAACCAAATATACCACGTGAATCACAACGCGGCATAGAACGCGTTACCACTTTGACCCGCAAAAATCGACGCACGAGGCCCACCTAAAAAATAGACCAAAGTTAGGAAAAAATTTGTTATAAACCCAAATTTTTCCAAACCGTTTCCAACAATCCCCTACATAAATGGAATTTAATGACAACGGAAAGGCAACAATATGCAGACTTTATCGAAAAAGTATAAGTCGAGAATATCTTGTATCAGGATACATAGCTTTCGGCCTTGAACTTTCCCTAGTGATAACTTATCAGACTTACTGGCTAACCAATGGATGCGATGCCTTGAATTATTCAGCCGTTTGTGTAAGCCAAGACAATAGATTTCACATAAAATATCTTCTAACACATCGTAGTTCTCACTGTTGTGTTCATTTTGGCCTTGAACGCTCCTGGTTTTCATGAATGTTTCTAGAGAGTTTAGCCTCTTCATTCTCATAGAACCGGCCCCAGTTCGACAGTCATATAGGTGATTCTTATTGTGAGTATCTCCTTATAATCGTCTTGATTTTATGCCTCAATCAAGATATAAGTAAACATTAAAAGCAAAGCTTATCCTTATACCCCTGTAGACAACATATGTTGCAGATATCACTCTCACTATAGGAATGGGTAGAGAATTTTAATCTCTTGGTGATTTCTGGCGAGCCACACATAACTTAATTGTCCCTTTGAACTTAGTTCTTGGGATCTCCAGTTATATAAGTAGGGTTACCATTATGACGACTCTTACGTAATAGGCTTTAATCTCATCCCCTTCGATGAACTATACACTAGCTCTTTTGTCAAACCTTTTGTTAACGGATCCACAATATTCTCTTTAGATTTTATATAATCTATTGAGATTATTCCATTTGACAACAATTGCCTTACGGTATTATGTCAACGGCGAATATGTCGTGACTTACCGTTATACATATGATTCTATGCCCTGCCTATTGCAGATTGACTATCACAATGAATGCAAATAGCTGGCACAGGTTTTGGCCACATTAGAATGTCTTCTAAAAAGTGACGAAGCCATTTTGCTTTTTCACCTACTTTGTCTAAAGCAATGAACTCGGATTCCATTGTGGAACGCGCAATGCATGTTTGTTTCGTGGACTTCCAAGAAACAGCAGCGCCTCTCAAAGTAAAGACATAACCACTTGTGGATTTTGAATCTTTAGTATCCAATATCCAATTTGCATCACAATAACCTTCAAGTACTGCTAGATATCGAGTAAAGTTCAAACCATGATCACGAGTAAATCTTAGATATCTAAGAACCCGAATGATCGCCTTCCAATGGTCTTCTCCGGGGTTACTAGTGTACCTACTCAATTTACTAACTGCATAGCTATATCAGGACGAGTACAATTCATTAGGTGCATTAGGCTTTCAATGATTTGGAAGTATTTTAACTGAGACACCGCATCACCTTTATTTTTTGATAAATAAAGATTGACGTCTACAGGTGTTCTAGCTAAATTCATATCATCCTTGATAAATTTACCAAGAATTTTCTCAATATAATGTGATTGAGATAATACATATTCGTCAGATGTTTTAGTAATTTTCATTCCTAATATAACATCTGCGACCCCCATATCTTTCATATCAAATCTTTTATTAAGCATTTGTTTAGTTGATTTGATCATGTTTTGACTGCTTCCAATAATAAACATGTCATCCATATAAAGACAAACTATGACATATCCTTGGTCAATGATTTTAACATAGGCACATTTGTCACATTCGTTTATCTTAAACCCATTAGTAAGCATTGTATGATCAAATTTTTCATGCCATTGTTTAGGTGCTCGTTTTAATCCATAAAGAGACTTTACAAGCCAACAAACTTTCTTTTCTTGCCCCGATACTACAAACCCTTTGGGTTGCTCCATATAGATCTCTTCATTTAGATCATCGTTTAAGAAAGTTGTCTTAACATCCATTTGATGTATTTCTAAATTAAACAACACTGCTATAGAAATAAGCATGTGAATGGTTGTTATTCTTGTCACAGGGGAATATGTGTCAAAATAGTCCAGACCTTCCTTTTGTCTGTAACCTTTAACTACAAGTCTTGCTTTATACTTGTCAATTGAACCATCTGCTTTCATTTTTCTCTTAAATATCCATTTATATCCAAGGGGTTTAGAACCTGGTGGAAGATCCACCAATTCCCAAGTATGATTTTGCATAATGGATTCAATTTCATTATTAACAGCATCTTTCCACAAAGGTGCTTCAGAACCTGTCATTGCTACCCTAAAGCTTTGAGGTTCATTTTCTAACAGGTATGTCAGAAAATTTGGACCAAAAGATTTTGATGTTCTCGCTCTCTTACTTCGTCTTGGTTCATCATCAATTAAATCCTGTTAGTCGAGACCATTACTAGCCTCTTGTGTTTGATTGTCATTAGTCTCTTGACTTTGTGTATAATCATAAGTTCATTTCTGTGAACTTAATTCCTGTCCTTTCTTGTAAGGAAAGACATGTTCAAAAAACACAGCATTCCTTCACTCTATAATAGTGTTCACATTTATATAAGGTATTTCTGATTTATAAGTCAGAAACCAATATGCACTACTATTCTGAGCATAACCAATAAATACACAATCTACTATTTTTGGTCCAATCTTAGTCTTTTTAGGAACAGGAACTTCAACTTTTGCCAAACACCCCCACACTTTTAAGTATTTGTAGGAAGGCGGTCGACCTTTCCACAATTCATAAGGAGTGCTGTTCGTTTTCTTATGGAGTATTCTGTTAAGAACATAATTAGCAGACAATATTGCTTCCCCCTACAAGTTCTGTAATAAGCCTGAACTTAGTAACATGGCATTCATCATTTCTTTTAAGGTTCTATACTTCCTTTCAGCAATTTCATTTTGCTATGGAGAATAAGGTGCTATAGTTTGGTGAATAATGCCATGTTGTGCACAAAATTCATTTAATGGTGCATCATATTCACTACCCCTATCACTTCTAACCATTTTAATGGTTTTACCAAGTTGATTTTCAACTTTAGTTTTGTAGAGTTTAAACATTTCTAAAGCTTCATCTTTACTTCTAAGTAAATAAACATAACAATATCTACTGCAATCATCGATAAATGTTATGAAATACTTTTTGCCTCCTCTAGTTTGAACAAATTTTAGACCACATACATCAGTATGAATTAATTCTAGAGGTTCGATTTTCCTTTCAACCGATTTAAATGGAGCCTTAGTTAGTTTCGCTTCTACACAAACTTCACATTTATGATTAGGATTAATTTCAAACTTTGGTATATAATCTAAACCAATTAATCTACGCAAAGCATCAAAATTCACATATTTTAATCTACCATGCCATAAATTCGACTCAAGAATATACGCAAAAGATGTGTTATTCTTATTCATAGCAACTTTCGGTACAATTGTCATTACATTTAGTTTGAAGAGACCATCACTCATGTATCCCTTACCAACATATATACCACTCTTTGTTAATACAAATTTATCAGACTCAAAAACAAGCCTAAAACCATTTTTACTTAACTAATAACCAGAAACTAAATTCTTCCGGATGTCAGGTACATGCAGTACGTTGTTGAGGGTCAGTTCTTTCCCTGATGTCATCTTCAAGATCACTTTTCCTCGTCCAGCCACAGTAGAAGTAGAAGAATTTCCCATGAAAAGTTGTTCACCATTTGCAGCCTCATGGTAGGTAGTGAACATCTTCTTGTCCGCACATATATGACGAGTTGCTCCAGTGTCAACCCACCACTCTTCGGGATTTCCAAACAAGTTAGCCTCAGACACCACAGCAGAGGTTGATGTCATTCACCCCGTCAGAGATATAATATAGTTCAGTTACATTGGTCTGATTGGTAGTCTTCTTGGTTGTACTTCCATGATCCTTCTTAGGGCGGCGACAGTCAGAAGCTCGATGTCCAGTCTTGCCACAGTTATAGCATTTACCTTTGAACTTCTTGTTGCCATTGATGTCGCCTTGTTTAGGACTATCTCCAATAAACTTCCTCTTTTTGTTATGTGATTTATGAACTTGTTCAACAACATTAGTCTTGGACTCAATGGGATTTTTCAGCCTTTCGGTTATCTTCCTCAATTCTTAATCTTACAATCAATTCATCCATGGTCATTTCTTTGCGTTTATGATTTAAATAATTTTTGAAATCTTTCCAAGCCGGTGGTGACTTTTCCACTAAAGTAGCGACTTGGAACTACTCGCTTAGAGACATACCCTCAGAATGAATATCATGTAAAATTAATTGAAAACTTTGAACTTGAGAAATTACCGTTTGAGAGTCTACCATAACAAAGTCCAGAAATTTACCGACAACAAATTTCTTCGTGCCGGCATCCTCTGTCTTGTATTTCTTCTCTAAAGAATCCCACAATTCTTTTGCTGACTTCAGAGGACTGTAAACATTATACAACATGTTGTCAAGGCCATTAAGGATGTAGTTTCTGCACAGGAAATCTGAATGTTTCCAAGCATCTACAGCGGCAACAACTTGCCGATCACTTTCACCATCTTTAAGTGCTGGAGCCTCTTCATGGAAAAACCAGGCTAAATTAAGAGTTGTAAGATAGAACAGCATCTTCTGCTGCCATCTTTTAAACTCAGTACCGTTAAAATTTTTTGATTTTTCTCCATGATTTATTGGTACATGAACATGGTTCTGGATAGGGACCGGTGTTGGTGTAACAATCGGAGTACCACTTCCAGTTACAGTTTCAGTTGCAGTAGCCATAATCTCTTATTATAAAAATCAGAAAAAATTAAAACGCAAATTAATTTTCTAGTTACTAAAACCAGAAAATAAATTATAACACAAAATAATTTTATTTTCCTTGTTACTAAAACTAGAAAAATAAAATACCACAATAATTTTCTGTAACACAAATCAATATTCTACAATTGTTAATGACACCAGTATATTACTACTAGTTGTCAAAGAAAAGAGACAGTATATTACTACTATCTGTCAAAGAAAAGAGACAGTATATTACTACTATCTGTCAAATAGCATAAATCACTATTTGTTTTTTCAACCAGAATATCTCTTTATGAAATTACAGAAAATTAAATACAATGAAGATACCAAAAAATGATTCTGTCTTAAGATTGTTGGACAATCTTCACTGTATTTAAATAGATTAAATTCTGTTGTGTACTAAACAATAACAAGAATATAAAGAAATAAAGAAAATGAGAGAATTTGTTTAATTACAAAAATCAAACTAGAAATAAGTAAATAAATAAATAAATAAATAAATAAAAACAGATTTTATTTTGTTACAAAAACAAAATTAAAATCTGATTTAATAAACAAATAAAACAGAATAATAAATTAAAGAACTTAATTATTTTCTTCTAATAAATATCTGATCAAGTCCAGTGTTTGACACTGTATCCTTAAGACAGATTCGTCCTCTCCACAGTGCTTTCAGAATGTGGACGTCAAACGGGAAGGGCCCTGTTTGGGTGTACAGGAAAAATCGGACCAGTTTATTTTCGGAATTAATTTGAATTCTAGATTTTATTTTACCAAAAAATAAAATTAAATTCAAATGTTTTTTACCCAAAAAAATAAATATTGGGCTGGACAAGCCCAACCCAACCACACACCACGCACTCGGGCCATAGCCTAGCCCGCTAGACGACGACGCGCGTGTGGTGATTTTTGGGTCCAATGGGTCCAGCCCATTTTGCCCATAACTTCCCTCTCTAAAACACTTGGGTACCCCTTGGGGCACACCCTAAGTTCCAATCCCATACTTTATAAACCCATTCAAAACTTCCCACCAAATCAATGTGGAACAAGCCTTATTTAAACCTTTAAGGATTTTCCACCAAAACTCCATTTCCATGGAGCATACTTTGGTTTCAATTTCCCATTCACTCGGTAATGGTTTTGAGCAACCAAATATACCACATGAATCACAATGCGGCATAGAACGCTTTACCACTTTGACCCGAGAAAATCGACGCACGGGGCCCACCTAAAAAATAGACCAAAGTTAGGAAAAAAATCTATTATAAACCCAGATTTTTCCAAACCATTTCCAACATTGTGTGGCCTTATGAAGACGTGTCCTGAACTTATTTTAATGATTTGAATTGTTCATAATATAAGGTTTGTTAAACATATTATCTATGAAAAAAATCAAATTAATCGAACATATATAACCCTATAATCAAGTCTTAATTATTTTAAAATAAATTATCAAAATTATATTAATCGTTTATTTTTTTTAAAACAAATATGGTCTTGTTTTGAGGTTATAGATACTCAATTAATCTAAATTTTTTCATAGATAGTCTACTCGACAAATTTTACAATATGAACAGTTCGAATTAACGATATTAACTAAAGACAAGTCCCCATGAACCTCACAACACCGTGTTGTAACACGCAACCCTTGTCTGAGGATGAGGGTTAAATTGAATTAGGGGTAAACATGAATCATGTTGGTTTGAGTTGGTGTCAAACTCATAATCAAATTAATCTTTACTTGGTTTTAATTTTTTGGATTTACAATCAAACAAATTATCCTTTCAAACCAAATCAATCCCCAGTCCAAATAAAATAGGGTTGAACCACCAACATGAATTGAAATTTTCAATAAATAATCATTTCAAACAAAATTTAGGATAAAATAGTTTAGAGTGAAATATTCATAATCTAAATTCCACCACTATAATTATAAAAGATAACACCTAGAAAGATAAAGACAAATAATTAGAGAGTGAACTTGTATATGATATATATTTTTTGGGTTAGTTTGAGTCACTCTAAACCAACTCAAGAACTGAATAAGATTGAGTTGATCATTTCTAACTATTTTGTGTCGCTTCAAGAACCATGCTGTTGGTTGACAACTCTTATGTGAGTTTTTTATTCACAAATTACATGTATCGCATAAGATAATGCTAATAATAATTTAACTCAAAATCTCACAACTAACTATTGGTCCCCCAATCAAAAAAATATAAAAAAAAAATAAATAAATTATTGGTCCCAAATCTTTCTTAAACCACTGAACTAGCTTTGCCGTTTGACTCTTATTTGCATTTCCATTAAAATGAGAAGAAAAGAAATTGTGAATATGAGACGTATTTTTAATCTAAATAATGTCTTTTAAAAAAATAATGACTCATAAAATAGAGTAAATTACAGAATAGTTTATAATTAAAAAAAACAAATATAATAAAAAAAAGGGGGATGCACCAATAAATCCCAAATTAATAACTTATACACTGTTTAGTCCTAAAAGTTTTTTTATAGACTGAAAGGTCCCATTACAATGTTTTAAACATCAGATTAATGTTTCGAATATTAGATTTCGAACATCAGATTAATGTTTCGAACATTAGATTTCGAACATCAGATTAATGTTTGAAACATTAGATTAATGTGCAAATGGGACTAAATGGAGCATAAGAAAACTTTTAGGACTAAATGGTTCAACTTTTCAAAAACTAGGATTTATGGGTAAATTTTCCTAAAAAAAATTAAGATTAAACCCATTTAATTCTACAAATTTTTTTTTTTTTTTTCATAATCCATTTTTTAAATTTTTTTTTTTAAATTGCTTTTTAGCAATAGTACTATTAAAATCCAACCATGAGTAAAGGCATCTGGTCTACCATCTTCCCCAAAGAAAACGGCATTCACTACCACACAAAACTCCATCCTCAAAGGGAGGTTAGTTTCCACTCGCTTCCCAACCCTTCATTTTCATTAGACATTTCAACCAAAGATCCAAAATTGAAGGCAAGTATTTTTGAAATGCTCTAATTAGTCAATTATATTTAAATTGTCTTTCCACTTATTAAATATATTTAAATAAATAAAAGGCACAGAAAGCATAATATATCAAAATTGAATTATTTTCTCCAAGACACCCTCAATTATTTAGAAATATCACTTGACCCTTTCATTTATGAATCCATACATTCTGATCCCTTCAATTATAAAAATATATTGTTACCTCCAGACTGTTCACCTGAATATTTTATCACAAAATTTTACTTTTTATGTGATTTTTGATACATATTAAGTTTTGTTAATTTTTAAATATAATCGGCCTACATATAAGTATGACATTTATTGGATAATACGCATCAAAAATGATGTAAATAAATGAAGTAAATGGGTGATAAATTACATTTCTCTTTGATATTTGGCTCTAATGTCATTAGCATAAAATAAAAATAAAAAATAAAAAAATCAAATCAAATGAAGTCTTATGTTCTAATTAGACGGGGTAATCTATAGGAGTCTTCTTTTTTTTTTCTTTTTTTTTTTTTTGAATAAATTACAAATATATCTTTTAATATTTGTTTAAAATACTAATTGTCCTCTATGGTTGTGGTAATTGCATCTCACCGATTGAAATTTCTAATCGCATTACAAATAACCTCATTTTTCATTAATCAATTATTAAGTCAATTAACAGTTTTTAATAATATTTTCAATTAACAATTTTGATAATTTTATTGTTGTATAAGAGGATAGTTTAGAATGTCATTTTTTCTATCAATTCTATTAAATGGAAAATTTTAACAAGGGACATTTGTAATTTCTAAAATCAAAGGAGGTAATATGTATTTTAAACAAATATCATAAAGTGTGTTTGTAATTTACAATTTTTTTTTTTTTTTTTTGTGGTGAAATTTATGATTTCAATTAAATTAAATAAGTTAATGTGAATAAAAATTTAAAAAATCAATTCATAAAAAAGTAACAAAATCTGAAAAAATAGTTAATTAACAGATTCCTCTCTTAATTATGGCAATTTGCAATAACTTGAGCAAGAGTACTCTTTGAAGCTGTGAGGGTGCATGTTGTAGTTTGAAACCAGCTTTGTGGGTGTGACAAGTGTAACACGGGTTTTCTATTGCTGTTCTGATTGGGTTGTTATTTAGCTTTCGATCACAGCCAGATCATGTTTGTATCACGTGTTGTTTTACTCAGCTTCGTCGTTACTTATAACAAACTCAGCAGTTCTTTTGGCTTGTGCAAGGATATGGTAACCTCCACTTAACTCCCAAAATACCCTTCCATTAATTCTCTTAAATTTTTATTTTTATTTCAAAATTAACAAAGAAAGGACTTGGAAAGGCATGAATTGTATACTTTGTGGGCAAAAACAATTAATTTTTAAGGCTTGTTTTGGGAATATGATTGAAAGTAATTTTTTGATTTTTTTTTTATCACATTTCCTCTTTGTTTTTTTTAACATATTTAAAAAAAAAAAAAAAAACTCAAAAACTCAAAAAAATCAGTTTTTAACCTATTTCCCAAAACAAGCTCAAGTGTTCAATTAAAAAAAGTCAGAATTTAAATTGTGAACTAGATATTAAATTATCAAATATCTAAAAAAATAAAGTTATAAGAAAATGAACTTAGGCTTGTTTAATTTTTGACTTAAAAAAAAAAAAGTGCAAAAAAGTAGAGATGATGTGATCCAAATAAACCAATAAATTGACTTTTTTTTTCCATGTCCGAAAAGAGGCCTTAATAATATTTATCATACTAAGAATTCGTTTGGGATGTAGGTTCGCTTTTTAGTTATTTTAATCTGGAGCTATTTGGTTTTTTAACTTTTATATTAAAAAAAATAAAATGATTATAATTTGAATGTGACATTTTATTTTATTAACTTTCTAATTTATTTTTTTGACTATATTAACCTTAAACCATTATGCCAAACGAATGCTAAAACTCTCTTTTCACATGTGATCTCATCTCGCACATAGAGAGGACCATAAGCAGACAATACAGCATATATCATACAACAATAAAGATAATATAGGTAATAAGACTTGAACACAAAAACTTGTAAATCAGATTTTATGTTAAATCATTAATTGTCTCCAAATTTAGGGTTATTTTAAAATTTGACTATTCACTTGAATTTTTTTTTTAACTTTTACAAAAATATATATATATATATATAGAAAAATCTACACTATCTACTTAACTTTTTGAACACTTTTTAGCTAGTTTTTTTTTTTTTTTTTTTTTTTTTTGATATTTTTTGGGTAAGTGAGTTTCTTAATAGCAAGGCATTTTTAATTAAATTTGGAGATAAAAAGCAAGATTTAAAAAGGGTAGTTTTGGAAATTGAGTTTTGAAAGGTGGAAAATTAATAAATACAAAAGAGGGTAAAAGCTCTTGCATGTTACATGTTCCCTCTTTCTCCCTTCATGCACAAGCCTTTAATTCCATTTTAATTTATTGCTTTTTTCCGTTTTTACCAAAGCCCAAAAAAAAAAAAAAAAAAAAAAAAAAAAAAAATCTTTTTTCAAGTGAAATCCAAACCCAAATTACAGCAATTTCTTTCGAATTATATTTCTGTAAATGTTTATATATCTCTTGGTGGAGAGGAATGCTTGTCACCTACTCTTGCTTTCCACCCTCTCTCTCTCTCTCTCTCCTTCCTTCTTAAGAGAAGTCACATTTCACATATACACACAAAAGCACTTTTCTGGGTTTGTTTTGGTTTTCTCTGTGATGGAGAAACAGAGGTGTAAGCTCTGTTTCAAGAGCTTCGTTAATGGCAGAGCATTGGGTGGACACATGAGATCTCACATGATGAATCTCTATGTTCCACCAAAACCAGAACAACAACAACAACACAACGACGATGAAGATGATCGACGACTCGGTGAAGAGGCTGAGTCGACTCCATCATCATCATCTGAAGAAGAAGAAAATGAAGAGAAAGGCTTGTTGAGTTACGGGTTGAGAGAGAACCCAAAAAAGAGCATTCGATTAGTCGATCCCGAGTTCTCTTTCGCTGGCTCGTCTGTGGTTCTTCAAGACAGAGAGAGCGAGACCGAGTCATCCAAGAACCCAACTCGGAGACGATCCAAGCGAATTCGGAGGTCCGGAATTCCAGACCCAGATCGCCACCATTGCCATAACCAGACCTCGAAAGAACCAGAGTCAAAGAAACCCAAATCGGGCCAACCCGGCAAGCCCGAATCGCCGGTGAGTTCGATCTCCGAGACCTCCCCAGAAGAAGGACTCGCTTATTGCTTGTTGATGTTATCCAGAGACAAATGGGTATTGAGAAACGAAGAAAAAGATGAAGAAGAAGATGAACAGACTGAGTACGACTCGGACGAGTTCAAAAAACAGAGCAACAAGACTCGGATTCGAGGGAAGTACAAGTGCGAGACTTGTCACAGAGTGTTTCGATCCTATCAAGCACTTGGTGGTCACAGAGCGAGTCACAAGAAGAACAGAGCTCACAACAATGGTGGTTCGATTCGTGAACCGCCATTGGAGACTGAGGTTAGAGTTACAGAAGAGAAAGTTCATGAATGCCCTATTTGTTACAGAGTTTTTGCTTCTGGCCAAGCATTGGGTGGACACAAAAGATCACATGTTATTGGATCATCATCATCAACAATAATTACTACTACTACTTCTACAGTTGTTGCTACTAAACCAGTGAAATCGAAATTGGGTAGTGAAAAGTTGATTGATCTTAATCTTCCAGCTCCGATTGATGAAGATGAGATTAGCCAAATCGAAGTCTCGGTGGTTTCTGATGCTGAATTTGTGAACACTAGGGGTGCCTGATCCGTTAAAATAGAAGGGCATGAACCAATCTACTATAGAGTAGACTATTTCAATAGTTTGAGCGGATGAGCGGACGATGTAGATGTATTTTTCTTAATCCGCCTAAATTCGGATAGATGGCAGATGAGAGGTCATCTGACTAAATCCGATCTGTCAACACCCTAGTGAACACCAATGTCTTGAGTTCAACTGTTTACATTGATTCTGAGCTAAAATTTTAAAAATTTTTTTTTTTAATGAGACGGAATTTTGAAACAGATCTTTGTATCAAGCTTCATAGTAAATTTGAATACATACAATTATTCATAAATTATTTGATAGAGTAATTCAGATACTAGTAATCACACTAGCAAATCAGTTGGGTTACTCTTTGGATTCATAATATTGTCTGTAATTGATTTCTCTTGAATTTTGGTTCTGCCATTGTAACAGTTGATTTAGAGCATCCATTAATGATGGAACCAGAAATATTTATTTCATTCCCAAATTTCTAAGTCTACAAAACATTGCATTATATTACTGATTTTTTTGAGGAGGAATTACACATATTTGATAATCACAAAAAATATTTACATAAAAGATGATAAACATTTTAAATATTAATAATTATAATTATAATTTTTTTTTACCTTTTTGTAAATATTTTTTGTAATTCCCCTTTTTTTTAAAACTGTTTTAATGGATATATGATAAAATAGTATTATTTATTTTTATTATTTTACAATAATAAATTCCAAATGAAAAGAAAAAAAATTATAAATTAGTGACGCCTTTAAAAAATATTTATTACTGATTCATAAACTTAACAAAATTTATCACTAATTTTTAAAAAAAAAAATTAGAAAAAAAATTCTAAATTAAAAAGAAGAAATTACAGATCAGTTGTAGTTGTAGAAAATTATTACTGATTCATAAACAATAAAAAAAATCAATCACAATTATTCACATGGGCACTTGTACAAAGTAATGACAAAAATCTGGTTGACTTTCAAATTGGGTAGTTATTCATAAATTTTTCTTTATTTACTTATATTTTATTTAATTTAAATTATTTTTTTATACTTTAATAATTTGTATGGGTGACATAATTATCTAAATACTCCTAATAATAATATTTATATTAATGCAAACATTCATACTATAAAATATGAATGTTCATATCACTAAGCTAGATGTACTAAGCGTTCAAAAATATTTGTAAAGATAAAAGTACCCATGAATTACCTTAAATATGAAAATTAGAATTTAGTAAATTAATTGTCCAAATAATAAGGCTTATTAAAATACAATAATATGTTATGAATTAATTGGGATATATAAAATTTGAAAAAAAAAATCTCCCAATAAATCCCCCTTTCATATTTTGTTTTTTTTTTTTGATTTTTTTTTTATAAAAAGAAAAGTATATAAAAATAATAAGCTTTTTTTTTTTATTCTTTTTCAATTTCTTTTTTATCAAAACTATTTTTTGTAAAATTTTAAGAACTCTAAACGTTGCGATATTTATCTATAATTTGTTCATTTTGGATTTATGAAATCTGATTAGTACGGTATATCTCAGCAACTTTTGACTAGAGAGAATATTATGGTAATCTGTTGATTATTATTTACACAAGTAAAAGCATTGTAATATTATCTAAAATAATGTTTAAGACCCAAAAAATAATGTTTATCTAAAAAACAAAATTCTTTTCTTGAAATTCAAAAAAAAAAAATAGAAAATAAAAAAAAAAAAAAATCTTATTGTCAAATATTTCTTATCATAAATACTAAATGCACATTTTTATTTGAAAGTCCATAAGAAACCTCTTCATCCAAGAGTCAATAAAACAAATTGTTTAAAGGTCCTAATCCTAAAGGCTAAAAAAATCAATAAATCATACTTTTCCAATAAAATTTTCACGGAGTCATATTAAGAGGTGATTTGAGATGATCTTAATAAATATATTTTTTGACTTTATGAAATATGAGTTGGGTATGGATTGGGTTTGAAGTAGTGTAGTACAGAAGTGATATGACTTAAGTAGGATAGTGACTTTTTGACTTTTTTAGCACACCCCAAACAAGGCCTAATACATAATAAACTTTTTCATGTGTTAATAAGACTCAACAAAAATTTTATAAAAAAAATGACCTATTTGATTTTTTCTTAAAAATTTATTCAATTATCTAAAAGTCTAGAAAAAAAAAAAAATTATCCCCATACAAAGGCCTAGTTAAACCCAAAAACAAAAAGAAAAACAAAAAACTTCATTTACTAAAGGCCTTAATATTAAAAGTTGCAAATAAATTACCAAAATTTATTTCCAATAATAGAAAAATGTATTGTACATAAAAGTTATTTAAATTAAAAAAAATCTCTTCTTAAAAATTAATTCAATTACTGTCGAAAAGTCTAGAAAAAAAATCTCCCCATGAAAAGGTCCAGTTAAACCAAAACAAACAAAAAAAGACTTCATTTACTAATGGCCCCAATAGTAAAAGCTGTAAATAAATTACCAAAATTTATTTCCAATAATAGAAAGGAAAATTTATCCATAAATCTTATATGCGGAAATGTTAATCCACTTAATCCTAAGAATTTTCTTATGAATTAATTAGTCCTATATGGTTTAAAAAGTTACATATATTTGATTTAATGTCGTTTAAGTGAATGTCTTTTTGTGATTCATTTTTTCAATTTTCTGATTCTTTTTTTAGATGAGAATGGAAAGGTGAGATGTGAAAGATTCTTTTTGGGGGAATTGGTGGCTGAAGTGTTGATTGCCGAGTGTGGAAATTTGTTTTTTTGTAAGTGTGGCTTTCTAGTGTCACACTGAAGTGCTACATTAGAGTGCTACATTTAAAAAAAAAATACACTAAAAAGTTTTTGTGTGTTACATTTATTTGAGTGTTACATTTGGGAAAAACACTATGTTATATTGATTGAAGTATTACGTTTAGGAAAAATATATTACATTTGAGTGTTACGTTTAAGAATAGTGCATTAAGGAGTTTGATTTTGAAGTGTCACGTTTAGTAATTTCAACATTATAAGAAAATTTATATTTGTTTCTCAACACATAATACACGCCCATTTATACTTGACCCTTTGTATAATTCACAAGAAAAGGACCTTTGGATCTTAAAAAAAAAAAAAATCATAAGATCGCTATTTGGGATTTTTTTGATACACCCTAATAGAAAAATGTATTGTACATAAAAGTTATTTAAATTTAAAATATAAAAAAAATCTCTTATTAAAATTTAGGAGAATGGTAAAATAATTTGAAATTCACGAAGGTACAAATGGCACATGCACTAATTTGTGCAAAAGAAATGTTATACTTTCATGCATTTGAAAATATTTTACTACCTTCTTGAAAGGGTAATTTGTGTAGCCAAATTGGACTGACCTAGTTGGAATTGTCTTCAAGAGCTAGGCCGCATAATGGGGCGAGCTATGAGTTGAGACATCACGGTTTTGGGCCAAACAGAGACTAGGTCGAGCAAAGATGTTTGACCGGACTAGTAAAGATCCATATCCTGGGACCTAGCTACTTCTTAATGTTGGTCAAGGATTGAATTGAGCTGCGAGCGAAGGCGGTCAAAACAGACCGAGGTAAAAGGATTGATTGAGCTAGGAGTATAGTCGCACAGCGTTAGCTTGGTGGCATGCCATGTACATGCTGTACGGCACTGCATGTTACACGACTAAGCTAATGGAGAACAGAACAAAGGTAGTCCAGTTGCACGACGGTAGCCGAGCAAAGAGTTATGCCATCTCACTTGGCTTGCAGTGAGAAGGGTGTCAAAGCAAAAACATTATCCTTTAAGAATGTGATTCCTAAAAAAACTCTACAAATGAGAGTTAGAGTCCTACTAGGATTGTGTCATGTGAAATCTATAAAAGCTCAAACCAAACCCTTTCAATTCGTACTCCCGAATTCACAGATCTTTTGCCTCTTAGTTAATTTGCTGACTTAGGCATCAAAAGGGTTTTCGACACACACCCGTTGGCAAGCTCACGTTTGTGGTTTCAAGTGTTACAACGACGTTTGGAGGAGTGCAAGCTTGATCAACAGGATTATACGGGGGAAGATTGTTTCGTGCTTGTACAATTGGCGCCATCTGTCGAAAAACTCAGAGAACTTATATTTTGATCAAGTGTTCCTTTAGTAAGAGTTAATGGTACACAACGAAGATCTGCCTTAATCTGCTATTGATGGCCAAATGCCAGATGCGAACAAGAAGCGTGATGGTTTGCCTCTTGCTCCGCCTATGGCAGAATTAGACCCTCAGCAACGGAAAAGGGTTTTCGACACACACCCGTTGGCAAGCTCACGTTTGTGGTTTCAAGTGTTACAACGACGTTTGGAGGAGTGCAAGCTTGATCAACAGGGTTATACGGGGGAAGATTGTTTCGTGCTTGTACAATTGGCGCCATCTGTCGAAAAACTCAGAGAACTTAACTTTTGATCAAGTGTTCCTTTAGTAAGAGTTAATGGTACACAACGAAGATCTGCCTTAATCTGCTATTGATGGCCAAACGCCAGATGCGAACAAGAAGCGTGATGGTTTGCCTCTTGCTCCGCCTATGGCAGAATTAGACCCTCAGCAACGGAACCCTCACAAGGGTGCGCGAGAAAAGCATGGTTGGAGCCCTTACTACTCCCGAAGCCTAGATGGACAAAGGCGAAGAACAGATAACCAGGTTCTGGAGGATCGTGTGAAAGAGCAAAACGAGTTGATAAGAAGGATAGCGGCATACATTGAGGTTTTGAAGCACCAGGTGAAATGCAAGGGCGTGGTTGCTGTGGAGATTCGCGAGGGACGAATGCAATCTCGTCGTTTCTAGAGATCGAGATGGTTATGTCATGCCCACACATTCTGAGAGTAGAAGCCTCAGGACATGCGACATCTATTCAATGACTTTTAGAACTCGTTACCCAGGTCTAATAGGACAAGGTCCGAAAGATTATACACTGAGGGAAGCAATTATTGACCTTCGTACACTCATAAAACTTCTTTGTGATACATTGAGATGCCTAGATTGGAAAATTTGTGGATTGTTTTAGAGGAAAAAGAACGAAAGAGAGAAATTGCCCAGGTGCAAAACTCCCAAAGGGTATCTGCTTTGTAGCGATTGGCTCATAGGATGCATGGAAGTGTTGAGGTTGCAATGTCAATGCTACACATTGCCTATGAGCAGCAGACAGAATGCTAGCAAGATTACAGAGCTCGTCGTTCATTCCGACGATAGAGAACGCACTGCTGCCTTTAGGCTTTAACTAGCCTAAGCTCATGATCTACAACGGGAAGCCAAATCCATAAATGCACCTTAGCCACTTTTGACAAGTGATGGCTATTCACAGGAGAAACGATGCCTTGATGTGCATCTTGTTTCCGTCAAGTTTTGGCGACCTAGGCCTGACTTGGTTCAAGAGATTGCCAGAAGGCAGCATTGCCTCATGGGCGTAGGTTGCAGAAGTGTTTGTCACCAGGTTTAAGACAAACACAAAGACGCTTGTGGAGGTCAATCAATTGCTTGCCATTGACATGGGCGAGAAAGAGATGCTGAAGTCCTACAATAATAGGTATTGGGAGACCTTCAATCAGATTGACAAATGTCCCACCAATCTAGTTATCGCACAGTACAAGTGTGGCTTGCCTGTTGGGCATAGGTTGAGGGACTCCATGACTATGACTTCCCCCACCCCCTTACCATGGAAGCTTTAATGGAAAAAGTACATCAGCACATCAGGGTAGAAGAGGATGGCGCTCATGCTAAGGCGAGGTCTATCATGATAACGATGTTAGACAAAACAACCATGGCTAAAGTAATCACGGTCGCCAAAAAAGAAAGACTAAACTACAATAGCAGTCTGCCAAATGATGAGGACACCAAAGCAAAAAAGTTAAAGGTTCGCACTACCATCACGACAGCTTTTAAAAAAGCCCATTTATCAAATGCTTAATGAGATACGTGATGAATCCTTTGTTCAGCGGCCTGCCAAATTGGAGAAAGCGCAGAGAGGCTATAGAAGATATCGGTGCACTTTCCATGATGAAGTTGGGCACCAAAATAGGGATTGCACGCCATTGAAACAACATCTGGAAAAACTGGTGGCAGTAGACCACTTGGACCGTTACATTGAAAGGGGAGCTCAGATAACCCCTCATGACAGAAATATGCTAGACGGAATGTCGGTAGATGGTTCGCCATAAGGTGTGATCCATGGGATCATTGAACCTGAGCGCGTCTGCGAGCTCAAGGGGATGATAAAAAAAGGCAGAACACATGAGGGAAGTGTTAAGTATTCAGCTGACCGTAAAGAAATGGAAAACAAAAGTGAAGAATGTCATTACTTTTTCCGACAGAGACCTAGCAAGGTTGCATAACCCCCATAACGACGCATTGGTGGTTACTTTGCAAGTCAAAATTTTCAATATCAAGGGGATCTTGATTGATCAAGGGAGTTTATGTGAAATAATGTATTCTGAAACCTTCAAACAATTAAAGTTAGATGACAAAGACTTGGCGCCATCCATGTCTCTCTCAGTAGGTTTCAACTCTATGCCAGAGTGGGCAGTTGGCAAGATTATTCTGTCGGTTAAAGCTGGCTCGATGGTCAAACAAGTGGAGTTTTCGATTTTAAAAGTCACATCCACTTATGACATCATTCTTGGAAGAACATGGTTGCACGTCATACGAGCCGTAGCTTCAACCTACCATCAAGTAATGCAGTTCCCAAACAAAGCCAGAGTAATTGAAGAGGTCTTGGGAGACCAAATCATATCCAAGAAATGATTCATGATAGTTAATAGCAGCCGAGCTACCAAAGGGTTTGTACAGATGGTAGAGGAACCGAAAAGCAATGAAATGTTTGTAGATGTCGGCAAGTCAACTGAATAGAAGACCGTGGAAGATCTGGTGGAAGTAAGGATTGATGAGAGCAACCCAGAGAAGTTCTTTTTGTTTGACTCATCTTTGTCTAGCACTAAGAGAAAGGAGATCATGGATTTTTTGGTCTCCAATCTTGAAGTGTTTGCCTGTACGCCATACGACATGCCTAGCATTGATCCAAACTTCATATGTCATCAACGCAATGTCAACCCCATCGCCAGACCAGTTATACAAAGAACTCGCAGATCGGCTCTACACTACGACAAAGTAGTGGCTGAAGAAGTGGAAAACCTGCTGGAAGTAGGGGCAATCAGAGAACTCCATTATCCCAAGTGGATTTCAAACACAGTGGTGGTGCCAAAAAAGAATGGCAAGTGGCAAATTTGTGTGGACTAGATAACAGTCAACAAAGCATGCCCAAATGATAGCTTTCTTTTACTAAGGATGGACCAACTGGTGGACCTAACTATAGGACACAATCGACTTAGCTTTCTTGATGCATATCGTGGATACCATTAGATTACTATATATGAACCGGACTAGGATTCACATCCTTCACGACTCCAACAGGGTTGTACTATTACAAGGTCATACCCTTAGGCCTAAAGAAGGCAGAGACAACATTTCAACGAATGATCACTAAAATATTTGCGTCATTGTTAGGAAAAACAATAGAAGATTACATCGATGACATGGTGTTTAAGATAAAGGATGAGTGAAACCATCTCAATGACCTAGCAGAGATGTTCCAAATTCTGAAGACTCACAAGCTGCAGCTAAATGCATCCAAGTGTGCATTTGGCATGGGATCAGGCAAATTTCTAGGCTTCTTGGTGACCAATCGCAACATAGAAGTAGATATTTCCCAAATCAAGGTCATTCATGAGCTTGAACGGCCAAACACTGTTAAGGAGTCGGAACATCTGACATGGTTAGCTGCCACGGTAAACAGGTTTATAAGTCAGTCATCAGACCGATGTAAACCATTCTTCCAGGCATTCAAGGCAAAGTTCAAGTGGGACAAAGAATGTGACCAAGATCTAGCAAGCTTGAAGGAATACTTATCTTCTCCACCACTTGTAGCGACGCCAGTACCTAGAGAAGAGCTCTACTTATAGCTGGCAGTCTCCCAGTATGTCGTTAGTGCGGTGTTGGTGCGAGTAGAAGGAATACAACACTTGCCCATCTTCTATATGAGCAAGATAATGTTGGGTGCCGAAACAAGATACTTGTCACTAGAGAAACTAGCCTTGGCTTTAATGATGGCATCAGGGAAGTTACCGCACTACTTCCATGAGCACATTGTGGTGGTGTTGACCGTATTCCCTTTGAAAGCCTTATTCGACAGGGCGGACTTTTCTGGAAGGATTTTAAAATGGGCAGTGGAGTTAGGATAATTTGACATCAAGTTTCAACCTAGAACGGCAATAAAGGCCCAAGAATTAGCAGACTTTGTGGCGGAGTTCGCTCTAGGAAGTCATACTGTTTGCCCGGTCGACTAGACCGAAGAAACTAAATAAATGGGGGCAAGTGCCAAGAGAATAGCGCGACCCCCCACCACTTACCAACAAGTTAAATTACCACCTCAAGCAAAGGAACCATGCAATGTGCCATTGAGCCTGGCAGTGGTTACACCCCCCATTGAGGTTAATAACACATTGCCAATGGGTAATAAGGTAAGCCGCACAACGACAAGTGCAATTTGCGATAACATGCCTAAAAGGAAAATGGAAAGGCAACCAAGCAAAGAGATTAACAAACAAATGGTGGACAAAAACTTGGAAGAAATAATCAAAGTTCTAGGCCTTAAGACATTTTCAAACCCATCTATTTGTTAAAAGTTATTCGAGGGAGAGATGTGGAAGCTTTTTGTGGATGGAGCTTCTAATAGACATTGAGCTAGACTAGGAATAGTCCTTATTTCACAAGATAGCCTAACTATTGAGCGGATGATCAGACTTGAATTTCCAACATCCAATAATGAAGCAGAGTACGAAACACTCTTGGTTTGAAATCTGCCTTCCGGATAAAGGCTACCGAGCTAATGGTGTACAACAACTCCCAATTAGTGGTTAACCAAATATCTGGCGAGTACGAGGCAAAGGAAGACAGAATGGCCAGGTATCAGGAGCTAGTCAGAACAAAGATCAAAAAATTTAAAGTCGTCAGAATAAAACAAATTGGTCGAGATAAAAATAGCAAGGCAAATGAGTTAGCTTGTTTTGCGTCAATGTCATACACTTCTATCCCAAACCCCTTGTTAATTGACTTCTTGCCAAGACCAAGTATTGAAAAACCTGAAGCGGCATAGGCTCTTCTTGGATGGACTCTATCATCACTTTCTAGAAATATCGGATTCTACTAGATAACAAGAAGGAGGTGAACAAGATTTGAGCAAAGTCACAACTATTTTGGCTTTCCCTATCTCTGGCATTGTATAAAAAGTTTTTCACTGGGCCATACTTGAAGTGTGTGTACCCTAGCGAGGTTGAAGTCTTTTTGTTCAAAATTCATGAAGAAATTGTGAAATTCATCTGGGGGAAGGTCATTGGCTTATCGACCTATCTTGCAAGGATATTGGTGGCCATGCATGCAGATAGAAGTTGGGAAGTATGTTAGGTAGTGTGAAAAATGCCAGAAGTTTGCACATCAAATCTACCAACCGACTAGAGAACTCTTATCTTTGACCAGCCTTTGGCCTTTTGCAATGTGGGGTTTAGACATAATTGGACCACTCCTAACTGCGCCGGACAATAAGAAATTCTTTATTGCAGCGACTGATTACTTCACAAAATGGGTTGAAGCAGAGGCACTTGTTTCCATCAAAGAGAAAGGCGTCAAGAAGTTTTTTTGGCAGAACATTATCACCCAATTTAGAATTCCAAAAGCTTTGATATCAGACAACGACACTCAGTTTGATGGGAGGATATTTAAAGGCTTCAGTAAAGAGTACAAGATAAAGTTCTACAACTCCACCCCAACTTACCCGCAAGCCAACGGTCAGGCCGAAACATCAAACAAGGTGATCCTAGATGGCTTGAAGAAAAGGCTAGAAAAGGTGAAAGGAAAGTTGGTTAAAGAACTCCCCTCATGTTTTATGGGCCTACCGAACAACCCTAAGGTGTTCAACTGGGAAAACACCATTCGCTTTTGCATACGGCATGGAGGTCGTCATTCCTCTAGAAATCAGTCTTCCCACCAGTAGAAGTAAGAATTTTGATCTAGACTTGAACGGGGAGGCAATAACTTTAGAGCTCGACCTTGCGGAAGAAAGAAGAGAGAGAGCTTTAATTCATATTGTTTCGTATCAGCAAAAGTTGTCCATAAAGTATAATAATGTGGTGTATCCAAGGTAGTTCAAGATAGGAGATTGGGTTCTATGCAAAGTCATGGAGAACACTTTGATGCTTGGTGATGGCAAATTGGGACCCAATTGGGAGGGAACATACAAAGTTGTTGGGCTAGTAGGAAAATGTGCTTACTGTTTGGAAGATATTGATGGCCTAGCTGTACCAAGACCGTGAAATAAGACCATTCTCAAGCTTTTTTATTTTTAACCTTTGTAATCTTTTCTTTCTTCTAGTTCAGCATTACTAAAATGAGTAGAATTTCCTTTTTAGACTTCTTGTTTTACTATGCGCTTGTATTACTTCAGTCTGAAATTTAAAATCTTTGACCGAATTGGTTAGCTCGACAAAGTGGGTTGGCAGGGTTGACCAATTCTTTAGGAAATCTTTGTCCGACTGGTTAGCTCAGCAAAGTGGGTTAGCAAGATTGACTAACTCTTTAGGAAATCTTTGCCCAGCTGGTTAGCTCAGTAAAGTTGGTTGGCAGGATTGACCAACTCTTTGAAAAATCTTTGCTGAGTTGGTTAGCTCAACACAGTAGGTTGGCAAGATTAACCAACTTCTTGAAAATCTTTGACCGAGCTAGTTTACGCAGCGAAGTAGGTTGTTAGGATTTACTAACTTTTTGAAAATCCTTGACCGATCTGTTTAGCTTGGCATAGTAGGTTAGGAGGATTGACCAACTTCTTGGAAATCTTTGATCGAGTAGGTTAGCTTGGCAAAGTAGATTGATAGGATTAACCAACTTTTTGAAAATCTTTGACCGATTTGTTTAGCTCGGCAAAGTAGGTTGGCATGATTGATAAACTTCTTGAAAATGTTTGATCAAGCTGGGTAGCTCGGCAAAGTAGGTTGGCAGGATTGACCAACTTCTTGGAAATCTTTGACCAAGCTGGTTAGCTCAGCAAAGTAGATTGGCAGGATTGACTAACTTTTTAGAAGTCTTTGATCGATCTAGTTAGCTTGATAAAGGTGGTTGGCAGGATTGACCAACTCTTTGAATTATTTGACCGAGTTGGTTAGCTCGGCAAAGTGGGTTGGAAGGATTGACCAACTTCTTGAAAATCTTTGCCAAGTTAGTTAGCTCGGCAAAGTGTGCATATAAACTTGAATGAAGTATCAAAGAACACTGGGCGTGCAAAAAGTTGTAGAATTTTCATTGATGTAAAAATTGATTACAGAAAAGGGGTTAGTAGCCCGGTTACATGGCAAAATGAGAGAAAAAGAAATAAAAGCAAAAATAGATGCAAGTCGTATATCGGTCATATCATAGGATCATCCAGTTCGATTGAGGCACTAGTTTCACATTGAGTTAGCATGGCACCAACACCATCTTTAACGATTAGATCGATAATATCATCTTCAGTGGTAGTGTCACGACCCAAACCCGCCCCTATAGGTTTAGCACCGTAACCAGCCAGTAATCCGAGATTACCGAAGGCCTACTTAACAATAATACAGTAAAACAGAGTACAGGGGCCTGGCGGAAGCCAATATAGTAAATAAATAATGTCCAATGAGCTGTAACAGTCTGAATGCCAAAAAGACTTTTCATATATACATATACACAGTGCAGAACAGTATGTACAACATTTATAATCATCCAGATCAGGGACCTAATCCCTATATAACAGTACAGTAACAGTCTGTACAGTCTACAAAACAGTTACAGAGACAGAAAGGGAAAATCAAAACACCCCTACACCATAGCTTGACAGGCTCGGAACCTCGCAGTGAGGCACAGTGGTTGGCTTGACAAAACTGGAGCTTAACCCCGACGCTTTTAGCCGCGGTCTGGTGCCTGTACACCTACATATATATATGAGCAGTGAGCTAAAGTCCAGTGAATAGCATAATGCGTAAAGGGGTTTAGAATGAATGTCCTTACAATAATGAAAACAGTTCATTAAATCAGTATTTCAGTCGTTCAGTCAGTACAGTCATATGTGGTACATTCATTAGCATAATAGTACAGTAAACAGTAGGTGTTGAAAGACCGAACAGTCAATGATGGCCATCAATCAGTAAACAGTAGTGGTTCCAACAAGGGAACCGACAGAGATCTCTGTAACAGTAACAGTCAGTAACAGTAATTGCTAAGGATGTCACAATATAGTTCAGAATAGAGGACATACATTCATTCTATTAACAGTATCAATTCAGAAACAGAACAGTTCAATTGTTCAGAAGATAATCGTTTTTGAACATATCTTTACACAGTTGTTACTCACAGAGTTCTGGGCTACAGTTAGGCTAGAGCGCGTCCCCAGTCGCCAACCCTACACAGTTTACAGATTGAACACACACTAAGCTACACAGTTGGGAAAGATAATAACTTAATCCCTATCTTGGCTCGGTGTGGTTCTACATCAATATCCTCATTAAGATGCCTTAAACTAGGCCTAAGAATGCCTAGGATGAAATGAGGATGCAAAGATGCACTTTAAAAACATTTTTAGAATTTTAAAAAAACAGGAGTCCTGCTCGAGCGTAGGTTAATCCGCTCGAGCAGACATGCAGACAAACGTTTCCACTCGAGCGCAGACTCAACCGCTCGAGCGTACTGCAAAACAGTCAAAAGTGCTGGATAGGTGAAATCCACGCTCGATTGGGCGCTCGACATCCACTCGAGCGTAAGACACAAGGTCCCGCTCGAGCATGACTTAAAAACAGAACAAAATGCTGGGAGCACGATTTCCACGCTCGAGCGCCAGTCACCCCGCTCGAGCGTGAGTTCAAAATCTGGAATTCCCAGATTCGAACCTCAAGCTCAAAATCAAGTTTCAAACACCAAATTCGATCCTCTTGGGCTCATTTTCTGGAAAACACTTCAAAACTCATAGTTAAACAGGATTCAAAGCTAAATTTGTAAAATCAAAACCCAAAGGAAGATCAATTAAACTCATTTTCAAACCAAAACTCAAGAACATAACTCAAACATGACATGCATGAGTTTAAACCAATTCAAAGCTTTAATTACTTGCTCAAATGAGCCAATTCCTTCAAAACCAAGATGAGTTCATGGTCCAATGCAAAAATATAAACATGCATGTACCAAATTCCATGTATTCAACCTCAAAATGCTAGGATACAAGTATACATGCATGATTTATGCTACAATTCAACATTATAAGCCAATTCTAGACTTGGACCACTCGTTAACCATGGACTATGCAAGATACAACTCAATTACACAAATGAGAGGGTGAAACACCAACCTTAAATCTTCAAGCTCAAGAAAATAAGCTCAATTGCAAAGAAACCTTCAATTCTTCAAGTCCTCTAAGCCAAACTCTCAAGAACAACTCAATTCCTCTCACTCTCTCCTCTTAGTCGACTATGCTCTCAAGGAATGGCTGAAGAAAATGTTTTGTGGTCAAGTGTAATAAGGCTCAACATGTTTAGTTAGTGGGTCACTAGGCATGGCAAGGTTGTGATTAAGTCCAAGTTTGCAATTTATCAATATTTGATCTAATTTAACCATACCAAATCGAATTTCAGATAAATACAGCATAAAATCACATAAATTATGATGATCGTAAAACACTAATCAATTTCCGGTTCGGCCGCCGATAAAGCCTTCAATTTGCAGTTTAAACATAAAAACATGAACAGATAATCAAACAGGCAACAGATAGAAATGCAATATAACAGATATACTTAATCAATTCAGTTTCAGATTCCAGTCAGTCAGTCCAGTATTTCAATTAGTTCAATTACCAATCATAATCAGTCTCAGTTTAGCAGTAATCGGTAGTTTATCGGTAAACAGTGGTGAGGGTTGTTGCAGTCTCCCCTCCTTAAAAAGAGTTTAGTCCTCTAAACTCGAGTTACCTTCGTTTTGGAAGAAAACAGGATTCAGTGGAAACAGTTCAGGATATCTTTTAGCCATGTCATCTTCCCTTTCCCAAGTGGCATACACGCCATTGTGGTTTTGCCAGTCGACTTTCACTAACGGGATCTCTTTGTTTCTCAACTTCTTGATCCGTCTGTTTACAATCTGAATAGGCCGTTCCTCGTAAGTGTAGTCATCACTCAGCACTACACGAGTAGGCTCTATTACATGGAAAGGATTTCGGAGGTAATCCCTCAACATAGAAATGTGGAAGACGTTGTGCATATGCTCCATTTCAGGAGGAAACGCAACTTGATACGCCACCGGATTGATTTTCTCTATAATTTCATACGGTCCGGCATATCTTGGCGCTAACTTGCCTTTGACTCCAAGACGAGTCTAGCCTTTCATCGGTGTCACTTTCACAAAAACGTGATCACCGACTTCATATTCTCTGTCTCGTCTTCTGACATCAGCATAACTTTTCTGCCTGCTCTGTGCAGTTTTCAGTCTCTGTTGTATCAGTTTCACTTTCTCAATCGTTTCATATACAATCTCGGGCCCAAGCAAAGGCCCATCTCCAACTTCTGCCCAGCAAATCGGAGACCTACATTTTCTGCCATACAATGCCTCGAAAGGCGCCATACCAATACTTGAGTGATAACTGTTGTTGTAGGCAAACTCGGCTAAGGGCAAATGGCTTTCCCAGTTTCCTTGAAAATCAAGGACACACAATCTCAGTAAATCCTCCAAAGTCTGGATGGTCCTTTCTGACTGGCCATCTGTCTGAGGATGGTAAGCACTACTCAGTCTCAATTCAGTACCCAATGCAGTCTGTAAGCTTTGCCAAAATCTTGATGTAAACTTCGAATCCCTGTCAGAAACAACGGACACAGGCACTCCATGCAGTCTAACAATTTGTTCGCATTATAAATTGTCTTAACAGGTAAGAAGTGAGCAGATTTAGTCAGTCTATCAACGATAACCCAAATTGAGTCCATACCTTTACTGGAGCGAGGCAATTCCACAATAAAATCCATGGTGATATGTTTCCATTTCCACTCCGGTATGGGTAAGGGCTGCAATAAGCCTGCGGGTCGTTGATGTTCGACTTTAACTTGTTGGCAATGAAGACATTTTGATACAAAATCGGCAATTTCTTTCTTCATTCCCGGCCACCAGAAATTTAGTTTCAAATCTTGGTACATTTTTGTATTCCCTGGATGGATAGACAGTTTTGAATTGTGGCCTTCTTGCAGAACTCTTCTTTTCAGTTCAGTATCATTCGGTACACACAGTCTTTCTTGAAATTTCAATACATTATTTTCAAATTTGAAACCTGGTCTTGGTTTAGTTTCCTTTTCTTCGATGATCTTCTTCAAGAAGTCATCCGATTGTTGTTTCTCTTTAATTTCTTCAATCAGTGTCGGTTGAACAGAAATAGCAGCTATTGTTCCACCTTGTTCTCGCAAAACAATTTCAATTTTAGATTTTTCAAGGTCACAAGGCAATTCTTTCTGCCCGGTGAGCAAACAGGCTAAATTTCCAATCGATTTCTAGCTCAGTGTATCCGTAACAGTGTTGGCTTTTCCCGGATGGTACAAAATCTGTAGGTCATAGTCTTTAATCAGTTCTAGCCATCTCCGCTGTCTCATGTTCAGTTCTTTCTGTGTGAAGAAGTATTTCAGACTCTTGTGATCTGTATACACCTCACATGTCGCCCCATACAGATAGTGACGCCAGATTTTCAATGCAAATACCACTGCGGCAAGTTCCAAGTCATGGGTTGGGTAATTCTTTTCGTGCGGTCTCAGTTGTCGGGAAGCATAAGCAATAACTCTCCCATTCTGCATTAAAACAAATCCCAAACCCTTATGAGAAGCATCACTAAATACAGTAAAACCTTCCGTACCTGAAGGTAGGGTAAGAATCAGTGCAGTTACAAGTCGATTTTTCAATTCTTGGAATGTTGATTCCCTTTGGTCAGTCCAGTCAAATGATATCCCTTACTGAGTTAACTGAGTCAACGGTAAGGCAATTTTGGAGAAATCTTTGACAAATCTTCTGTAATATCCAGCCAAACCCAAAAAGCTTCGGACTTCTGTCACATTTGTTGGTCTAGGCCAGTTTACTACTGCTTCAACTTTCTGTGGATCAACTGAAATTCCATCCTTACTAATAACATGTCCCAAAAACATAACATGATCAAGCCAAAATTCACATTTAGACAGTTTAGCATAAAGTTTCTGTTCTCTTAGGGTCTGTAGGGCAAGTCTCAGATGATGTTCATGTTCTTCTATACTTTTGGAGTAAATCAGTATGTCAGCAATGAATACAACAATAAAGTCATCGAGGTATGGTTTAAAGATTCTGTTCATGAGGTCCATAAATGCAGCAGTTGCATTTGTAACTCCGAAAGGCATAATTAAAAATTCGTAATGTCCATACCTCGTTCGAAAAGTAGTTTTGTCAATGTCGTCTGGTTTAACTTTCAACTGATGGTATCCTAATCTGAGGTCGATCTTAGAGAACACTTGAGCATCCTGTAACTGATCAAATAAGTCATCAATACGTGGCAATGGGTATTTATTTTTCACAGTTACCTTGTTCAGTTCACGGTAGTCAATACATAGTCTTAGTGAGCCGTCTTTCTTTTTCACAAACAGAACAGGTGCGCCCCACGGTGAAGTACTGGGCCTGATGAACTTCTTATCTAGCAGTTCCTGCAGTTGCACTTTCAATTCTTTCAATTCAGTCGGAGCCATTCGGTAAGGAGCTTTAGATACTGGCTGGGTACCCGAAATCACATCAACGGTGAATTCAATCTCCCTGTCAATTAAATCCCCTGGCAGATTATCTGGAAAAACATCTGGGAATTCTCTGACTATGGGAATGCTGTTCACATTAGCATTATCATCAGTAGATACAGTCAATACAGAACACAGATATCCTTTACACTCCTTTCTAATCAATTTAACAGCTTTCACAAATGAAATCAAATACGGGGGAGGTACACTCCAACCCCATTAAACACAAATTCGGGTAAACCCGGTGGACGGAAAACTACTTGTTTCATTACACAGTCTATAGTAGCATGGTATTTCGTTAACCAGTCCATTCCCAATATTACATCAAAATTATCAATGTTCAGTGGCAGTAAATCAATATACAGATGTGCATCTTCAACAATAATTTCATAAGCAGGGTACATATATGCACAAGTCATAGATCCCCCAACGGGTGATGATACAGCTAACAGATAATTCATGGGTTCTAATGGTCTATTCAGTTTTCGCAAAAAAGCATGCGACACATATGAATGCGTAGACCCCGAATCAATCAGTACATAAGCATTTTGAGTACAAATAGAGAGAATACCTAACACAACGGTCTCGGTATTCTGCACATCTCCCAGTACTAGGGCGAACACTCGACCCTGCCTCATGGGCTCTTTCCCGGTAGCTTTGGGGTTCGGTTTTGGTGCAACAGTTGATGCTGCCATGCTTGGTGCAGCTTTACTATTGGCTTGTGGAGCAGAGGGGCAGTCTTTAACCATGTGGCCCACCTTGCCACACCTGTAGCAGGCTCCAGATATTTTGTAACAGACCCCTTTGTGCTTCTTGCCACACTCAGAATAGGGTGGTATGAAACCACTCCCTTGGCTGGGGCTAGTTGTTGACCCCGTATTCTGTTTCTTGTTCAATGGGCTATGCTTGCCTTTCTTGAATTTAAAACCTTGCCTTTTACCACGCCATTTAGATGCTGGTGTTTCAGTTTTCAATGCCTTGATGTTCGATTCAGCCATCAAAGCTCGGTCAAGAACATTTACATAATTCGATAATTTCAGAACATTTATTCTGTCCAGTATTGCAACATTAAGGCCGCCTTCAAACTTTCTGGCCTTCTTATAATCAGTGTCCACCATGTGTGGTGCATATCTAGCAAGCTCGGTGAACTTTGTTTCATATTCGGCAAGGACATTGTGCCCTGTCTCAGCTGTTCAAATTCAGTCACTTTTCTGTCCCTAACACACTGAGGGAAGTACTTTTCAAAGAAGGCTCCTTTGAATTGAGCCTAAGTCATTACAGTATTATCATCGCGGATAAGCATCCACCACCTTCTGGCCTCTTCTTGCAAGGTAAAGGTAGCTAACAGTACTTTATGTGCTTCAGAGCACGGAAACACTTCAAATAACTTTTCTGTCTCAAGAACCCATGCTTCAGCTTTTAACGGTTCAAGGCCTCCCTAAAAAGACTGCGGTTTCATTTTACTAAACTTTTGGGTGAGAGCAATTATGTCCCAATCATTAACATTCACATTCTGTTCCGGCTGTACCGGAGCAGGAGGTGGGGGTTGTTGATTCTGTTGTTGATCTAGTCTTTCAGTTATTAGTTCCATCATTCTTTCTAGTCTTGTCATTCTTGCCTCAAAAGATGAGGATTCAGATTCATTTGCAGTTCTTGCATTATCCATTTCACTATAGGCAGTTATAACAGTTATCAACATAGGCAGTCATTTGTTTCAACAGATTAACACATTAGCATATATTCAGTCATGTCATAGCTATACACTTATCATGCTCATGTAATGCCCTAATCACTTTTCTAGGACATCCTATAGCTCATTTGGACACGTGTGTGTGGTATAACTCGTCGTAAGTATCGCTCTGATACCACTCTGTCACGACCCAAACCCGCCCCTATGGGTTTAGCACCGTAACCGGCGAGTAATCCGAGATTACCGAAGGCCTGCTTAATAGTAATACAGTAAAACAGAGTACAGGGGCCTGGCGGAAGCCAATACAGTAAATAAACAATGTCCAATGAGCTGTGACAGTCTGAATGCCAAAAAGACTTTTCATATATACATATACACAGTGCAGAACAGTATGTACAACATTTATAATCATCCAGATCAGGGACCTAATCCCTATATAGCAGTACAGTAACAGTCTATACAGTCTACAAAACAGTTACAGAGACAGACAGGGGAAATCGAAACACCCCTACGCTATAGCTTGATAGGCTCGGAACCTCGCAGTCAGGCACAGTGGTTGGCTTGACAAAACTGGAGCTTAACCCCGATGCTTCTAGCCGCGGTCTGGTGCCTGTACACCTACATATATATATGAGCAGTGAGCTAAAGCCCAGTGAATAACATAATGCGTAAAGGGGTTTAGCATGAATGTCCTTACAATAATGAAAACAGTTCATTAAATCAGTATTTCAGTCGTTCAGTCAGTACAGTCATATGTGGTACATCCATTAGCATAACAGTACAGTAAACAGTAGGTCTGGAAAGACCGAACAGTCAATGATGGTCATCAATCAGTAAACAGTAGTGGTTCTAACAAGGGAACCGACAGAGATCTCTGTAACAGTAACAGTCAGTAATAGTAGTTGCTAAGGATGCCACAATACAGTTCAGAATAGAGAACATACATTCATTCTATTAACAGTATCAATTCAGAAACAGAACAGTCCAATTGTTCAGAAGATAGTCATTTTTGAACATATCTTTACACAGTTGTTACTCACAGAGTTCTGGGCTACAGTTAGGCTAGAGCGCGTCCCCAGTCGCCAACCCTACACAGTTTACAGATTGAACACACACTAAGCTACACAGTTGAGAAAGATAATAACTTAATCCCTATCTTGGCTCGGTGTGGTTCTACATCGATATCGTTATTAAGATGCCTTAAACTAGGCCTAAGAATGCCTAGGATGAAATAAGGATACAAAGATGCACTTTAAAAGCATTTTCAGAATTTTCAAAAAACAGGGGTCCCGCTCGAGCGTAGGTTAATCCGCTTGAGCGGACATGCAGACAAAGGTTTCTGCTCGAGCGCAGACTCAACCGCTCAAGCGTACTGTAAAACAGTCAAAAGTGCTGGATAGGTGAAATCCACGCTCGATTGGGCGCTCGATATCCGCTCGAGCAAGACACAAGGTCCCGCTCAAGCGTAAATTACCCCGCTCGAGCTGACTTAAAAGCAGAACAAAATGCTGGGAGCACGATTTCCACGCTCGAGCGCCAGTCACCCCGCTCGAGCGTGAGTTCAAAATCTGGAATTCCCAGATTCGAACCTCAAGCTCAAAATCAAGTTTCAAACACCAAATTCGATCCTCTTGGGCTTATTTTCTGGAAAACACTTCAAAACTCATAGTTAAACAGGATTCAAAGCTCAATTTGTAAAATCAAAGCCCAAAGGAAGATCAATTAAACTCATTTTCAAACCAAAACTCAAGAACATAACTCAAACATGACATGCATGATTTTAAACCAATTCAAAGCTTCAATTACTTGCTCAAATGAGCCAATTCCTTCAAAATCAAGATGAGTTCATGGTCCAATGCAAAAATATAAACATGCATGTACCAAATTCTATGTATTCAACCTCAAAATGCTAGGATATAAGCATGCATGCATGATTTATGCTATAATTCAACATTATAAGCCAATTCTAGACTTGGACCACTCATTAACCATGGACTATGCAAGATACAACTCAATTACACAAATGAGAGGGTGAAACACTAACCTTAAATCTTCAAGCTCAAGAAAATAAGCTCAATTGCAAAGAAACCTTCAATTCTTCAAGTCCTCTAAGCCAAACTCTCAAGAACAACTCAATTCCTCTCACTCTCTCCTCTTAGTCGGCTATGCTCTCAAGGAATGGCTGAAGAAAATGTTTTGTGGTCAAGTGTAATAAGGCTCAACATGTTTAGTTAGTGGGTCACTAGGCATGGCAAGGTTGTGATTAAGTCCAAGTTTGCAATTTATCAATATTTGATCTAATTTAATCATACCAAATCGAATTTTAGATAAATATAGCATAAAATCACATAAATTATGATGATCGTAAAACACTAATCAATTTCCGGTTCGGCCGCCGATAAGGCCTTCAATTTGCAGTTTAAACATAAAAACATGAACAGATAATCAAACAGACAACAGATAGAAATGCAATATAACAGATATACTTAATCAATTCAATTTCAGATTCCAGTCAGTCAATCCAGTATTTCAATTAGTTCAATTACCAATCATAATCACTCTCAGTTTAGCAGTAATCGGTAGTTTATCGGTAAACGGTGGTGAGGGTTGTTACAGGCAGTGCTTAGTTGAGCCTGGCTAGTAGTCTCTTATCGAGCTGAAATATTTGGCTACCGAACTGTGGTAGAAACTAGTAAGGCTAGAGCAGCATTAAGCGCCAGGCTATCTTCTTCATCCACCTCAAGCAATTTTTGTTGCACAGTGTTAGGATACGCCGCCATATACCTTAGAATAAAATGAAGAGGTGGATTCAAAAAATTCCTCTGAATTAGGAGCCTGGCCAAGCTTCTCTGCCACTATTTTTCAACCGCACTTGAAGAAGATGTCTTTGGCAGCCTCACATTGTTGGATATAAGCCCTTTTGTCATCAGCATAACCTCGGTCCTCGGTGTCATCAACTTGTTTCTCCAGCATCTTTATCTCGGCGTCCTTGGCGTCCCTGAGCTTCTTCAGCTTGCGCAGATATATGGGGTCTTTTTGTCCGTCAGGACCTTCTGCTGGATTTTGTCGGTCGTATGAACTTGCTTGACCAACTGATCCTGCTCGATAGTTATCTCCAACAGCTATGCCTTTAGTTCTTCCTGCTTGACATCCTTGGCATTGTTATCCACAATGGCCGCCTTGCTAGCCTTCCTCAAGTCCAATACTCGTTAATGCGCCACTTAATTTTTCTATACGGCCTACAAAATACATTGGATATTAGAAAGACTGAGTAAACAATTGAGAAAAGAAGAGAACGATTAAAGATTTATCACTCACCAGAACCAACGATTTGGTGGCTGACTTGATAGCCTTCAACTCGGTCAGTTGTTCATGCCTTTCCATATCGGGAGGAAGGTAGAGACTCTTGGTCAAATTAAAGGCCAACTGATGGTCCTTATTAGCACAAACTAAGTCAGATGTTGTCACAGCTCGGCCCTTGTAGGTCAAGGCTAGTGCCCACATCGGAGGAAAGGGAAGAGGTTGAGGGATTAGCCTGTTCGGTCCAACTTCCTCTCACAGAAGTCTCCAAATCAAACTGCTTGACAATTCACTGCTCAGTCTCATCTTCGTCCATCAAACGTCACTCGGTAGGCGCAGTTCGGGCCCTTTTCCTGGGTCGTGATGAAGAAGCCCTGGCTATTGGTAGAGCAACAACTGCTCGGTCTTAGTACCCATTGGTGCTGAAGAAGTTTGTTCAGTGATAAAGACCTTGAGTGCTCTTTTCTTGGCCATTTCTTGCTCTTTGGTTAAAGGAATGAGGTTGATTTCAAGAAAATTTGGATCAGGTTCTGGCGAAGGCTCAAGGAGGAAATCTGTGACCTTACTTTTTCGCTTGCCACTGTATCTGTAGGTCGACTCAAAGTTGAGGAGATCGGTCCAGTCCCTTTGTCTATATCTCAGTGCAGCGCAGAGAATATCCTGGTTTGCGTATGCATAAGTCTCATTCAAAAAGTTCAAAATTGCAAAGAAAAATATTGGCTAACTATCAGCTCGGCGAAAAGGCCATAATATGGATGATATAATAAATAAAGTTGTACTACTCATACCTGTCGTCCCTTTATTACGGTTAATATTATAGCCCGACACTAGAGCTTCTTGGTCCTCATGGTTGTCAGAGACCTAGAGGAAGTCATCATTATGCATGTCTTTGTCCAGCATCCTTTTAACGATCTTCTCACAACCTCTTTTCACTTTTAGGTAATAGCACTGACCATCGTCTGTCTGACTGAGGAAGTATTGATAGAATACCTCGGCCACGCCTAAATTGAGGCCTAGGCGGCAATTTAGCTTAGCTATACCATTTATTATTCTGTATGTATTGGTGAGAAGTTAGGTTGGGCAAAGTCTTGTTTGCCTCAAGAACTCAGAAATTAGGAGTTGGACCGAGAAATGTAGTCCACCCTCCACGATGGACAGCACGGTGCAGAATCTGATTTTACCCCAAGGTATTGTGTCCAGCTCGGCTAATGTGAAGTGTTTATCGTCTGGAATATTGTAGTCCCTATGAAATTTAGCCATGGTGCTTAGAGAGCTCACCATGAAGCGGTACTTCCCCATGGGAACGGTTTTTAAATAACTTATGGGTTTTCTCAACTTCTCAATGCAGCCGCAAGTTGGTTTGTGTTTATCTGGCCAAATGGCGTCGCTGAGAGGCAATTGTGAAGGTATGCCTGCCAATCCTAGTGAAGTCTGCAAGGTCGAAAATGAATGGTATTAGGCTCAACTGTTGACCATGCTAAAACGACAATGTAAATTAATTATAGAGCAATGGAGCTCTAAGTAGGTTGCTCGATTGGAGAACGTGCAATATTGTTCTTAGCTCGGTCAGTGAGCTGGGTATGCCGAGCTTTGGGAGCTCAATTCAAGGTCTGAGCAAGGTTTTAGCTCAGCTGTACTAGGGGGTACATAGATAATGTTATTAGCTTGGTTTGGAGTCCTAACAAGGTTTTGGCTCAGCCTCGTAAGCGAGTAGTGTTAAGTCGGCCGCTTAAGTTAACAAGATGTTAGCTCAGTCAGGGCAACGAGTAATAATCTTAGTTTGGCTAGATTCACTGAAGGTTCTACAAAAGTTTTGTTCGCTCGGTTCTAGCGTGAATTTGGATCAAATGTATGATTTTTGCTTAATTCATCTCAAATTGTTTAGTGTTCATCCTAGAGTATAGAGTCTTATGAGGCCTTTGAAGTCCTAATTCACTTCCTAGCATAGTTTTAAGCGGATTTTAATGAATAAAAGTGCTCTAGTGCTGTCTGTGAACGCGGATAGTAGAATAACAACAGGAAAAGGCCAAAGACATGAAAAACAATATGAATGTCAATGGCAAGATACTGAAAGGGTATGGAAAGCTTACCTTTTTGCATACAAAATCAGATTCCAGCTGGTGGAAATGCTTGAATGGTGGCGGCGAATCGAGAGTGGCAGCGAAAACGCATTGATTTGGGCCCAAATGCAGGAATGTGAAGGGATTGAACTCTGGTTTTAGGGTTAGCGCAATGAAAATAGATGAACAGTAGAGGGATTGGTTGTAAATGTATGGGCCATATATATGAAAAAGGCGTAAAGGTGGGACGGTTCGAATTTTTGTGGCCAGTGTGTAACGGCTGTGATAGTACACAAGCGCAATAGGGGCTTGCCATGTGTCCCAGAAAAGACAGTGTGTCATAGTTGTTGGTGAGCGTGTTGTACTATTGCTGAGATAGCTTTGGACCGAGCAAGTTGTGCAATAGAGCAGCTTTTGTAGCTCAACAAGATTGAGTATTTTAGCTCGACTGAGGAAAGTCATTCCAATCATGCATGGCAGATGGAATTAAGGGACAATTGTGTAGCCAAATTAGGCCGAGCTGGTTGGAATTGTCTTCAAGAGCTGGGCCGCATAGTGGGTTGAGCTATGAGTTAAAATATCACGGTTTTAGGCTAAACAGAGGCTAGACCGATCAAAGATGTTTGGCCGAACTAGTAAAGGTCCATATCCTGGGACCCAGCTACTTCTTAATGCCGGTCAAGGATTAAACCGAGCTACAAGCGAAGGTGGTCAAAACAGGCCGAGGTAGGGAATTGACTGAGCGAAGAGTATAGCCGCGCAGTGTTAGCTTGGTGGCGCGCTGTGCAGATGTTGTATAGCCCTGCGTGTTGCATGGCTAAGCCAATGGCAAACATAACAAAGGTAGTCCGATTACACGACGGTAGCTAAGCAAAGAGTTGTGCCATCTCACTTAACTTGCAGTGAGGAGGGTGTCAAGGGATAAACATTATCCTTTAGGAATGTGATTCTTAGGAAGAATTTACAAAGGAGAGTTTGCAATTCATACTCCCGAATTTCCAAAGCTTTTGTCTCTTTAGTCTATTTGTTGATTTAGGCATTGGAGGGGTTTCCAGTACTCACCCGCCAACTAACTCATGTTTGTGGTTTCAGGTATTACGACAACGTTTGAAGGAGCACAAGCTTGATCAACAGAATTATACGAGAAAATATTATTTCGTGCTCGTACATTTCTCACTTTTTAAAAATGTTTTCCATTAAAATTTCGTTAAGCCTCATCAAGGATTAAGTCCACCCGATCAAGTAAATTTTTGTGTCGAGTGCTATTGTCTATAGTCTGTTCCACAACGCAGATGAAGAACTCAACAATGTTGTTAACAGGTTCAATTCATTAATCATATTACATATCTAAAAAAAATTATCCAAAACAGTATTGAACATTAATACATCACATTCATTTTAATTGTGAGTATCATACTTTTCACTATACATTTTACTTTTAAAATAATTTTTTTAAATACACAATATTTTTCTCGATTCATACAGTTCCCAGTTGTTCTAGCTGGCTAATTCTACCCTTCTTATCCTAATGATAAAAAAATAAAAAAAATAAAAATATTGATAAATTGCACTCACCACCCTTGAGCTCTAAGAAAAATACAGTTAATTTTACGCTTTTGACATAATTATTTTAGGCTTTTTTAAAATTTTAATTTATATAATAGTTATTTTTTTTATTAATAATTCGTTAGGCATATAACTGAAAAAATAATATTATCTCTTTTATATTAAAATATATATATATATATATTTATTTATTTCAATATCTACCTATTATAGCCTTATTATAAAGTACATCAATATAATTATGTCAAAAATATAACATTAATTATATATATATATTTTTAAATCTCAAGAAAATGAATGCAATTTACTCAATAAAAAAAAAAAAATTTAAAAAGAAAAATGCTTGAGAAATTAAACTGTTTAGTCCTCCCTTTTTTTCTTATGAACCCAAAGGTCCCATTAAAGTGCAAATTACACAAAAGGGTAGTCACTAATATATTTGGGTTTAATTTTCTAGAGATAAAAGTGGATTTCTTTAAATGTAAAATGACACATTTAGACAATCTGTACTATAGAGGTTTTGGATTTTTCCTCTTTTTGGAACAAATCTCACATTACAAACAAAAATGTAACACTCCAATAACGTAGCACTCCAATAGCATAACACTTCAATGTAACACACTAACAAACTCTTTGGTGCATTTTTCTCAAACGTAACAACATAATATTCCAAAAAAATTTATTAGTGTACTTTACCTAAACATAACACTCCAATATAATATACAAAAAAAAATTCTTAGTGTACTTTTCCCGAATGTAACACTACATTGTGATACATACACAAAAATACTAAAAATTTCTTAATGTACTTTTTTCAAACGTAACACTCACAATTTGAAATTATACATTTGTTCAAAACTTACTAAGGAATTTTTATGCTTCTTTTGGAATTGTTTGAAAAATCCCACATACTTTCGAAATGGTTTGAAGAATCCCATATTCTTTTTTAGAGTTTTATATTGGAGTGTTACGTTTGGAAAAAGTACACTAAAGAGTTTCTTGTTTGTTACATTGGAGTGTTTATATTAGAGTGTTATGTTTAGAAAAAGTACATTAAGAAGTTTTTTGGAGTGTTATGTTAGAGTATTACGTTTGGAAAAAGTACACTAAGATTTTTTTTTGAAATGTTATGTTGGAGTGTTATATTAAAGTGTTACAGTTTGAAATTATACATTTGCCCAAAGTTTACTAACGGATTTTTGTACTCTTTTTAAAATATTGAAGAATCCCACATCTTTTGGAATATTTGAAGGATCCCATATTTCAAGTCATTTTTATACTCATTTTAAAATGTTTTCCAAATAAAAAATTCTCATATAAAAATTCATCCCAAATTTGATTCCCATAGATTGTATACGTTGCCTTTCTAGCACAAAAGAAAAAAAGAAAATGAAACATAATAGAAATAAGGGTATAACCGTAAATTTAATTTCTAAATAATATATTAAATCTATATTTCCAAAATCAATGGGACTAATTGGTGTATAAAAAAATCATTGGGACTAAATGGATCATCATTCCTCAAAATGAGATTTATAAATAAATTTTCCTTAAATAAATCTCAAAAAATATATAATTTATCCTAAAAAAAGTAATTTCCAAACCAACCCTTACTCTGCTTCATATCTTTTCCAATTCTCTCTCCCAGTTAATGCCGGTCAAATGTGTGAGTTATATAATAAATTTTTTTTATATCACGTGATTGTCAATGTGTTATTTTCTTTCTAATTTTGGACATAATTTAGTTTTTGGAATAAATTGAAAAAAATTAAAACATGAAAAGCCAAAGTATAAAAAGAAAAAAAGAGATAAAATGTAATTTACCCTTAATTGTAATTGATTGAAATATCCTTTGGTTGCTATTAAAAATTACACGGAATGATCATACGAAAAATAAACAAATTCAGTTACTATTGAGACAGTGTTCAATTATTTTCTAAACAAGAAATAATCTTGTGTTTGATTTCAAAATTTTATGTGGCAATTAGCAAATATAAATTTACTCAATCTTGAGCTATGGTGACATATGACACAACGTTATTGGGATTTTTGTAATCACCAATTTGCATACTTATTTTATTTTATTTTGGTGGCAAGCCAGTCAACTTGTGGCTACCATTATTTTATTTTGGTGGTAAGCCAGTCAACTTGTGGCTGCCATTAATATCTGTGGAAGACTATCATGTACTAATAAATTCTTTGAGAAATGAATGCTTTTGAGTGTAATATTGCATAGAACCAGCTTTTCATCTCCTTGTCTATTTTGAATTCCAATTTGATTAATAAGAATTATCATATCATTCGTACTATGTACGAATTGTATTTATAATTATTTATATATATGAATTATAATTTTTAAATGTCTTCTTTTCTTTTTTTCTTTTTTTAAATGTCTTTTTTTTTTATTATATTAAAATTTAATATTTTAATAATAATCATATGTATTAGACTTTTCAAGAAATTAAATGTCTTTTTTTTTTATTTTTATATTATATTAAAGTTTAATATTTTGATAATAATCATGTGTGTTGGACTTTTTCAAGAATTTTTTTTTATACTTGTTCTTAATGCATTAAAGTGTTATTATGAGGGATAATAATCATATGTGTAGGGACTTTTCAAGAAATTCATATGTGTTTCAAAGAAATTTTTTTATACTTGTTCTTAATGCATTAAAGTGTTATTATGAGGGTAAGACTTGGGGGTTGGGAGAAGTTAATAAATGCTAAGTTTTTTTTTTAATCAAAAAATTAGGAAATTTAGATTGGGAGATTGAAACTCCCACAAGACTTGGGGTTAAAAGCCCCTTCTTGCTTAATATATAGTATAGACTAGTATATCACCCGTGCTATGTATGGATTGTGTTTACAATTATCTATATATGTGAATTGTGATTTTTAAATGTCTTCTTTTTTTCCTTTTTTTTTATATTATATTAAAGTTTAATATTTTGATAATAATCATATGTGTTGGACTTTTCAAGGAATTAAATGTCTTTTTTTATTATATTATATTAAAGTTTAATATTTTGATAATAATCATGTGTGTTAGACTTTTTAAGAATTTTTTTTTATGCTTGTTCTTAATGCATTAAAGTGTTATTATGAGGGGTAATAATCATATGTGTTGGGACTTTTCAAAGAATTCATATGTGTTGGATTTCAAAGAATTTTTTTTTATGCTTGTTCTTAATGCATTAAAGTGTTATTATGAGGGTAAGACTTGAGAGTTGGGAGAAGTTAATAAATGCTAAGATTTTTTTTTTAAATCAAAAAATCAAGAAATTTAGATTGGGAGATTGGAGCTCCCACACGGCTTGAGGTTAAAAACCCCATTTTACTTAATATATAGTATAGATTATGAGAAAGCATTTCCTGGTATATCATCAGTACGATATACGGAATTAAATCATAATTGAAAATTTATTTTTAAATTAATTAAATTAATTTTAAAATGTAAAAATAATATTAAGTAAGTTTTAACTTCTTTTAAAGAGTGTTTGAAATTAGCTTTTTAACTGGTTTTTTGAATTTTTTAAGAGATTAAAAAAAAAAGTCAATATATTTAGGAATAAGTTTTTTAATTGTATAAGAAAATAAAAATATTTTTGTTTGTTATTTAAATTTTCTGTTTTATCCTTCCAAATGTGTAAACACCTATGCACTCACTTACAATAATTGTTTAGTCTTTTGAAACTAGTGCAAAGATTTTCGAACGCCTTTTTTTTTTTATACATGCCAAATACATTTTAGAACTATTTAGTTTTTTGACTTTTTTTTGTTGCTATTAATATTTTGTCCTAAGTATTATATAACAAATAGATATATAATAATTCAATTGGTAAAATTAAAACTAATGAATTTTCTAAAAGTACAAAATTTATACTTTGGGTCAAGTATAATTACATTATTAATGAAATTCATAATTATAATTTATTGTACCACAGTTTGTCAAGTGATATAACAATCTTATCTTTTTTTGTCTCTCTTCCTCTCTCTCACTCATCTTCTATCTCTCTTTATTTTAAATGTGACGTGGCAAAAAAATTGAAATGAAATATTTAAATTTTTATATTTATTTCAGTAAGTACATTAGAAAAATATTCTCGTATTAGTAAAATTTAGTTTGTTAATTAATAAAGTATGAAAAATTTAAGCTGACCGTAAAATGTAAGGGTATTTTTAATTTTTTTTATGTTTAATTTTATTTTTAAACCATGTTAGATTTATGTCAATCAACACAAATTGAAGAGTCACTTGACCAATTTATTTATGTATATATTTTTTAAATTGATAAACATGCATCATTAGTATTTTTTTTTTCCAGAATAAAATGTACATATTTATGCATTTTTAATAACTTTGAAAAAATAGATAAAATGTAATATTTTTTTTATATAGTATTGTAATTATGGCTGTAAATTCACTTTAATATAGACAACTGTGGATATTTTTATAATATTTTTAAACAGAATTAAACAAAAATCAATTCAAACAAAATTAAACAGATATTTGTTTATATAAATATTTTTTGAATTGATATTTTTTAACAAAATCAACTGCAGATAAAAATATTAAAGAGAAGTTATAAAAATATTAAAAAAAATTATTAGGTAATTTTGAAGTAATACTCTGCACCAATTGTCAATTAACACATATGATGATATCACAAAATATTAAAAGTAAAAAATAAAAAATAGTGGTATACAAACATAAAATCAATACAAAAAAAATGTATTAATGATGATTTGGTTAGATTTTGATATACCACTTTATAATAAAGAGTCCATTGATATGTTTTTTATTATACAAATGACACTATAGCATCATTTTAGGGTAAAATTTTGCATACAAATTCTAGTGAAATAATATTTTTCAATAACAAAAAAAAAAAGAGAAAAGATTATAAGCAAAAAATAAATAACGGTCAGTAGAGAGTAGAAGGACAAAATGATACATAAAATATGAAATGTAAGACAAAAAATGGTCATCAGAAAAAAAAAATGTACTTAAAAGATGAAAGAGTATGTTTAAAAAATGCAAACTAATTAACCTCCAAATGTGTTATAAAGATAGAGAAAAAATAACGAGTTACATCATTTCATGAATGCAATATTTATAGGATGTGGAGGACGTGAATGATTTGGAGAAAGTGTAATGTATGACGGCTAGGGCTTTGGAGTAGGATAAAAAATTGGTTAGAGAAAGGATGCACAAAAAGGATCTTCATCTTTCATTTTCTAAATCACAAATCATGATTTTTTTTTATTTTTAAATTATTTTTTAAACTTAAAAATTTACAAATTTAGTGTGGGAAACAACCAAATCAATTTATTTATAGGGAAACAACCAAATCAGTTTTTCAAATTAATTATAAGGAAACAGAGTCAATCAAACAAAACAATTTGAATTGATTTTTATTTATTTCATTTTAAGGAATGAAGGATTTTATGTAGATATTTTAGAAGATAGACAAATAAATTGGAAGGTTAACAAACCGTGTTTCTATATTTGATTTTAGAAAATGATCATCTTTTAGGCAATGATCTTAGGAGATAGGTTTCAAATTTTTTTTTTTATTTTTATTTATTAATTTAAAAATTATGTGAGACATATGAATAATTTATTATTTTTTAAAATTAAAAAAATAAGAAATTAAGGCTAAGCATGTGGAGGCTTTAGAAACTTTCTCACTAAAAATTCCTTTTGTTTATATAATACATCGATAGATGTCGCATCATTGAGTTGATGCAATATATTTCTTTTTATTAATTGATGTGTGATAGAGTGTTTGATGTGATCGAATACTTATACTTTAAGTTGAGCACGAAGCGACTTTTTAAATCTCACTTTTACAAGTAAATATGCAATGGTGATATTATCTAATAAATAATTTGCAATAAAAACCATAACATTATTGGAACAAGATTTGTCCACTTACTCATTTTTTGTAGCTTTTGTATTAGCCAATGATGCTAGGTAAAATGGTATTACCATTACACACACACACATATATATATATATTAAAAATGTTTTGAAATTCTAAAATATGAGCTCTAAAGAAGCTCTAGAAGTGGATCTCACTCTATTGATGTGATATTTTGGCCTTTTTTTTTTTTAACCCTTACCACATCATTAAAGTTCTCTTTAAAATTCAAAATTTAGAGTTCTCTATCATTGTTTTATTTATATATATATATATATTTAAATTTTATCACATGATAGTCAATAAATGAAAAAAATACACGATATCATCTCGATCACGCCATATTCTATCCTATTGCATGGTGGCATGAGTTTTACTTGGTTTAAGGATGAACTTGGTGGAATGACTTGACCTTGTGATCAAATTGGAAACCTTTTCTTCTTACCATGAAATTTCCAAAGTCTTACAAGAAGTTACATATTTAACTTGCATACTTTCCATAGGAAAAAATGAACAAAATCAATTGCATTTCTGTGAATAATATTATGCCTTACTTGAGGTCAACATTGCCATATCAATATTGATGCCTAATAAGATCATCCTTCCCTATCTTCCTTTTTCCAAAGGAAAAAAAAAAAAAAAAAAAAAGGGTTAAGAGTTAATACACTAAGTTGAGTGTTAAAATATACTACTTTTTTCACACTGTTTCATTGTTTTTCTTATTTTTGTTAGTTTGTAAGTGTTAGGAGTGTCAGGTTTTTTATATTCGAGTTAGTGAAGAGATATCAATTGCCTTATAATTTAACTATTAACCTGATAATATTAAAAATTGTTGATTTTTTAGCTTTCGAAGGTTATTTTTGTAGTTGCGAGCGTACCAGCAAGGATCAATAAGTCCTTACAGAAAATTAATTGTCAACCAATTATCAGACGATTGTGTTTTAGTTCTTTCAGCCTCAATGAAGAGGACATTTACTGGTGGCTTGATTTAGGAGAATTAAACAGGATAACAATTAAATGAAGAACAATTTGAAGCATTTCATTAAAATGAAAAACTTACAATGATCTAAACTCAGTCTCGTAGAGGTTTACAGCAACAATCTACTACTTGAAACTACTCCTATGAATGAAGTGCAGTGCAAGAACTTAAAGTATAGGAATGTAAAGAACAGGAAATGTAAGACTGAAAATGTAAAACTGAAAAGGAAAATAAGTAGAATAAGACTAGTTTTTTAGATTTGAGTCTAGGGGTCTTTTTGTGGGCCTTCTCAGCTATTTATACTTCTTAAGGATGACCATCGAACTGCATTTCTAACCGTCGAATTGCTCCTCCATGATCGCTGATCATGTTGCCTAATAATTAGTTCCAGTATGCTGTCACTTGCAGTTAGGCTTCCCTCTTAAATTTAAATTTAAATGTGAGTAACCGTTGAAGCCGCATCACCTTGCATCTCTTTGTTGATCCACTACTACTCAGATCTCGTCATAACCAATGCTAACTGCCACGTGTACGATCAGGATCGAAGACTTAAATAATCTTCATGTATTACCCTTATTCTGCCACGCGTCGAATTATAATTGGTTTGTACAAAATATATAGCTAACATTACCCCCCGCACTAATATACCCAATACTTGGTGATATTAATGGACCTAGGTCTTTTACCCACGTCTTAGAACGTGCATGGGCTTTGCATTCTTCCAGAAATACAACTGTCATTCATCACCTGCATTAAACTCTCCTTTAATCTTTTGAATACCCCAACCACCTTAGTATTCGAACAGATTGATATATATTTTTTATGGCCGAATCGATTTCCGCCTCCATTGATCGAGCACATGAAGAGTCATCTGATGATACTGTTTCTCCTCGAAAGAACCTCTATGCATTAATTAGCCACCTTTACCCACCTTTCTATATTCAGGTCATGGATGCCTTTGCAAATTATCAACCCTTGGACTACGAATACATTGCCCTTAATCCTTTGATTCAGAAACTTACAAATATGGACATGGGAAGTTCTTCTTCTGACTCACCCTTGGACTACGAACGAACTGCTCTCAATCCTTTGATTCAGAAAGTCTCAAATATGGACATGGGAAGTTCTTCTTCATAACCCTCTGCATGGGATGTGGCTTCTTCTTCCTTTGGGGCTTCTGACTGGACAAGCTGGTTGAAACCTAAGGCCTGTGATCTGAGGGAGTGAATTAACTATCATTTCGTCGAGTTCACTAACCCTTTAGAGTTTCTTTCCTATGCGCGAAGCTCAGTGGTTTATCCTTACGTGCCCATCGACCGACGACGCAGTTTGGAAGAGAATCTACTTGTAGCATGGTACACATCCTCCATGCCTACAAAGATAGTGCACACTGCCCGACGCCTAGAAGAGGCACAAGGGTACGATCCATCGTTCTTAGCTCAGAAGGCCAAGCTTTTCTCTTTTGACTGGCTCAATTATATTAATGACTTTGTTCCTTCTACCCTTGCTCCTTCTCTCGACATGGAAGCTCTCATACCTCCTCCTCCACCAAATCCTTGCTGGACGGAGAGACTGAGGCTTGCCCTCTCTGTGGATAAGGTCTTTTCTCCTTACAAGCCTCCACATTCCCCTACTCCAGTTAAGCGGAAGCAAGCCCAATTTCTGCTTGCGACCTTTTCTCATTTGCTTTTCAATGTTCTTGAGGACGATGTTCTTCTCAAGAACCTTCGATGGGCTTGTGATATTCTAACTCGGGGTCATGTCCTCAACCCCTTCGCCCAAGCAGAACTTCATATGTTTTTGGACCAACTTCTGTTGCTTCTTCACTGGCATCGAACTTCTGTGGCCACCACTCAATCTTTGGACCAACTCTCCGCCCTTCGAATTCATGCCCAGTACGAAGCAGAGAACTTCATTGAAGAATTCGATAACTTCAAGAATAAAGACTCTGCGTACTGGGATGACTTGGATATAGACGAGTTAGAACAAAAATTAAGAGAAACAACATTCGAAATAAAGGCTGAAGAGCTCTTTTATGAGGTGAGAGCACATCAACTTATGCAGCCAATCTTAGAAGAAATAGAGGATAGAATAAAGAAAGAACAAAAATTCATTGATCATGGTTGGACCAAATTTCATGATCTTGTTATTTATTCTATTCCTTACTTTTATGAACTTGAATTTGTACCCAAAAAGGGTCATTCGATGTAATTGCTTTTACTTTAATACAACTAAGACTTTTCTATTTGTTTGGCATTGTTTGGTCATGTCCACGTTTGTCTTTAAAAGAAAATTTAGGACTTCGAACTGCACAATCTTATTCTTCGAATCTGGATTTACTTGTTTTAAATGAAACAATAACAAAAACGGACGTGAACTTTTCCAATTTATGGAATGCAGTTGATAGTTTTTGCTGATTTTTCATTCATAATCCGTGCTTTGAATCTAACAATCTTAGCCCTTAAAATTTGTTTCAATTATAACCAATATATAGTCATGATTTAGTATGATCAATCAGTTTTAAATTGACCATTTTGCTTTGAACAACAATCCATACTTTCAAAAATATGGAAGCTCTTTTTGAGGGCTGCATTGTTTTAGTCTGAAAAGACAATCTTTTCTGAATATATATAAACCAACTATTGGTCTTGATGTTTCAAACACCAATTCCCATCCTTAAGAGATCTCAAGTTTTGCTTTGAAGGACTTTACTTTCATTGATAAACCTAAAACAGGTCTTTAATCCCTTTGAAATAAACAAATACTTTAGCATTCTTACATCCATAGGTATGAAATGTACTTCGAAGCCAGCTTCTCAGTTTCGAAGCCATTTATTATTTGACTTTTGGCGCCAAAATCTGGTTTCAAAGCTGGCTTCAACGTCGGGGTGTGTTTTTCCCTCCAAAAGTATCAATATTGAAGGAAGGTTTTCGTATTTGTACTTTTAATACTTAACGAATTACGCGATACATTTTTCAAACACAAAGGTTTTGTTAAAACCCTTTTATTTCGCGTTTTGAAATCACTTGCTCGTCTAACACACAAACCCTTTATCTCTACTGACTCTCTATTCCCTTTCCCAACTTCATCCTTTGAGAAAGCTTTCAATCAATGGTTTCTTCTTCATTGAAAGTACCAGTTGTAGAGCGCGCGAGCCCGTCTGTAACCCTAAAAAGGATCATTGAGGCAGAATGTGAAAAGTACAAGGCCGGTGAGAAAAGCGCCATCGATGGACGCATCTTCATCCCTCGACGTCATGAGCAACAGGACTATGTGCTTGGGCCCATCTTCATGGAGATTCTTACTGAGCTTCCAGCTATAGACGTTCCCGAACGTCCCGGGAGGGAAATCCCGTTTTGTTCATTATAGGCTCACTACAGTTCAAGACTTAAATGTCACGGTCCTATATCTAATCTCGCAGAGTGTAATGCAAGACCGATGAATCATCAAAGAGTCCAAATCCGGCAAATCGTTTTTGCAAACAGATTTTTTGAAAGAAGTGCCAAACATGGACTGCTTTGCCAGATACAGAGTCGCTACCTAAATATTTTATTTTGGGAAATTTAGGAAACCCTGACTCGTTTTCCTAAGGCCACGTGTCCGTTATCACCAAAGTTGCCTCGGCTCGAGAATTTGGGTACGATTGGGGAAGGTCACTTCATAAGCACCCCCACTCACCCGATCAAAGACCGGCCTCTACTAACCATGATATCAAGTTTTGAAAACATTATGTGCTCTTATTTCGGTTATTAGCCTAGATTTACTACGTGATGCACACAGCATACAAGTATAGATTGGATTGCCTGAATTAGAACAAAACACCTCATGTTTGCTTTTGAAACGGTTTGCTACTCGCAAGTAGACTAAAATGCGAATTTGCCACCCTCAGGTGGGCTTAGAATACAAGATGGTTTGCCACTCTCAAGTGGGCTTAAAACTCACAGTCAATGCATTATTCCAATTCAGCTAATCCAACCTTCACCCACAGGCATTCAGGAAGGTATATCACATAAGCAGTTAGCCTCATGGTAAACATGCTATCATGTTAGTCACTCACACGCATGCAAGGATGCTAAAGCATAAACACTTACCGAGTACTCCAAGCCAAAACAGAAGCTATGTTAGAAATCTATGCATGATCCTAACTATGCTGAGATGCCTAATGCAACACATGCAGGAATGCAACTACAATAGGCTTGGCTATTCTAAAGATGGCATGTGAAATGCTATAACTAACAAGTATTCAACTTGGAATTAAAATACAATGCAGTTAGTATGATGCGCCGAGCCCGACGCATGCAAGACAGATGAATGAATGCAAACATGCTATCATAAGCATGCTAATTGAAACATGCCCTAAACTAACCATCATAAGCTGGTCAATAAAAGGGAGAAAGACGTGGGGTTGGAAGACATACATCACACACACACATACTTATTACACAATTGTGCCCTCTCTCGGAGGGTTCGAATAAATATTACACAACCAAAATGGATAATAACCCACAGCTAATTATTACACAATTCTAGCTAATTAACAAATCAACTAAGTAAGCAATAAACTAGCATGCAAACTATGTAGAATGGACTGCCTCGGCTCTGTTTTCGATGACAATGGATGCATGCATGCTGGAGTCGCCTCGTCGGGAAATTCTATCGCGATGCCTCGTCTCACCTTTGTTTGCAACTGATTTTAGAAATTTGCACAAGGCTCCAAGAGGCTGAAACTCCACCCTAGGAAGGCTGTCGACCAGATATTGGCTTGGGAAACACCTGCCGACCACCCTTTGTGGTGGAAACCAAAAAAGGTGGTCGGCCTGCCAGGAAACCTGGTCGGCCGACCACTTTCTGCCCCTGGATTCTGGTTTTTCCTGCAACAAAGGCAAGAGGGAGAGAAAGCAAGGTATTTTCAACATATGTGTGCAAGACCACTCTCCCCGTCCTTACACAAGCTCAAGGGAGTGTAGACCTCGATTCTCGTGCCACTAATCACGCATCTCGATGCATGATGGCCGAGAAGTTGAATTGCACGACTCAATGGGACGTGAATGCACATATAAGCAAGTAAAGTCAACAACTCTATCATGGATAGTCAAGAGTGTCGGCGACTGAAAATTGAGACACGTTTCGTCACTTTGAGTACGAAACGTCCCTCGTTTCCCGTGTTTGGACTAACTCCTACTCCAAACACAATGCAATATGCATGACATGCACAAATGCAACTAGCATGCAATCCTAATGCTATGCGACCTAACCATGCAAACATGCAAGGATGATATGCAAACATGCTACTAGCATACACAATGTTATAAACTATATGGCATACACAATGCGACTAACAACTTAGCATACGCAATGCACACACGAAGATGGACATACACAAAGGCATAATCAAAGCATACACAATGCGATGGTCAAACATGCAACAATATGAACCAAATGGCATACACAATGCAAGGTGGACTTAAACCAATATGAGTGGACCTCAGCCACACTCAAATCAGTGGCCATATGAGGAAAATGAGACAACCGAAATACATGCAAACATGCACGAATGCAATGGACCGAACCTAAGGCATCAAATGCCACTCTACCAAAACATGGCAAGGGATGAAAGATGGTCTACAAACATGCAATTTCCAACTCTGAAACATGATGCGCAATGGTTCCGAATCATGAAAATATGTCACACAATGCAAGCTAGATGGCCCAAATACTGAAACTAGTGAAGCGGATTACACTAGAGGTACATAAAGCAATGCATGAATGGAAAAACCAACCCCAAACAGACCCTAGGCAGGTCTGAAACAGTGGGGAAATGACCTAAAATGATGGCTCGGAATGCAAAGAAATGGAGCTCATTCAATGGTCGGTAAATGAGGCGTACAAGCCCGACTCTCAAATGCATTTAAAGAGTATGAAACATGGGAATATGGCATTCACATAAGCTCTGAAATATGATGTATAATGGCCCCAAAACAAAAAAATGCCTCAGCATATACATGTAATGGACCTCGAAACTCAAAGCTAGGCAAGTGTATTGAACTACAAGCATGCAAAACAAACATCATTCGACCATGAGACCCAAAAACAAAGCTAGGGCAATCCAAAATATGCACAAAATCAGTTTAAGGAAAGGCCAAAAAGAGCTAAAATGAAGGGTCAACAAAGCGTGCGAAGTAAGCTAGTGAACCATGATTTGCACTACAGCTATATAAAGCACATGAGAGCTCACCAAACCAGCCAAAAATAGAAGTATACCATGCCAAATAATGCCCAAAAACCCACTGAAACTCAGTCAATGCATGCAAGAATGATGTGCTCCTTTACAAGGCCATGCAAGGGGTTGTTCCACACATATAAGATAGACATACAAAATGGCAAAACCACCTCTAGACAGAGGTTATGAGGACCCTAAAACTCACCAAAAAGGTCCTGAAATTAGTCTAGGAAGCATGCAAGTGAAAGCCCCTTTGAAAGGCCTTGAATTGGATTGCTCTACACATGCATAATAGACACTTTATATGGAAAAATGGGCTCCGGATAGAGTTCATACAGACCTTAAAACTCACCAAATAGGGCCTGAAACATGACTTCAAAACATGCAAAGTGGAGCTCCTTTGTAAGGCCAAAAGGGCCAACAAACAAGGCAAGGAGAGAGGGGGTCACCCCCCTCTGATTTTGGCTCTCAAAATAGTATGCTAGCCATTGAAAATCCACTAGATTTCAGTGGCTAGAAGGCCAAACAAAGCACAAAACCAAGGCCTAGATGCAAGGCTCAAACTAAGATGCAAACAAGCATGCAAGGGGGCAGATGACCCCCAAAATAAAAATGACCTTAAACAATATTCAATAAGAGCTCAAAATAAGACTTTTTTCAGTTTATGTCAAGGCTCAAAAATGCTTGCAAGTAAGGCAAAGATATGAAGTAAAATAAGCCTTAAAAGAGGGATGGAGCATACAAGGGGGTAAATGACCTCTAATAGAAAAATGTCCTTAAACAAACCTCAAGAGAGACTCAAAATAAGACTCTTTCTAGTTTATGTCAAAGCTCGAAAATGCTTGCAAGTATAGCTAAAATATGGATCAAAATAATGCTCGAAAAAGGGAAAAATGGTTATCCTTGAAGACCAGCAGAAACCAACAGCCTCTGGACCCAAAAACCCAACCTTGAACCTCTGAAAATACCCTCCAAGGACCTTAGGTTGATGATGGAAGGGTTAGGCTATGAGAGGTGGTGCAAAGGGGCCAAGAACCAAGCAATTTAGAGCTCAAAAGAGAGAGATATATAAAAAGAGATATATTGTTTAGCCCTAGCAATTTTCACCCTTTCAAATGAGGGATATGGTTTCTCTTATAGAAAAAAAGGTCTAAAGCTTCTCAAAGAAGCTTCAAACCAAGGTCCAAGATCCTCCATACACGTGTATGGAGGATGCAGCAAATGCCTCCCAACTGGCACAGCTGGAACACACTCACTGAGACAAACAGGATGAGAGCTGGCCGGCCAGTTCAAGTGGTCGGCCAACCAGGTAAAAAGGGTCAACGTGGTTGGCCACCTCCAAGGATGAAGCCCCAGAAGTTAGCTTTCCAATGGCGCAAACCTTGCATTAAAATTCCATATGTGCAAAACGTTATGCCTGTTTTGGTGAAGCCGCGCAGATTCGGTCCAATCGGATTGATGCCCTACTTCAACCAACCATATCTCCCCCGTCCAGACTTGGCTTTAGGAGATTCTTGAGTGAAAAATGAATCCCCGAAAGTCTCCTTTCCAACGGTGGTGGCCTCATAGCTTAACTCTAACTGTATAGATAGATAAGCCTGATTTAGCGAGAACCGCTCGACTCTCTCTTAGCGATTCATGTCCATCCTCTTCCTCAACTAGGTTTCTTCTCTCCACTCTTCTTTTCTTCAACTCCAAACCCCCGAACAAGGTGTTTTGAAAGATTTTTCAAAGATCTCATCTCTCTTTCGTTCATTTCTACTTTGCCCTTGCTCAGTTTACCGAAAAGCGCAACATTTAACGAAATGCGAGCATCGGAACATCGTAGGAACTTTATTTTCAAAACATTTTGAAAGAGAGGGTTTCAAGGTCTAACATCTTTTGACCAAGATTGTTTTGGTCCAAAAGGGGTATGAAGTTGAGGTTTAACTCTCTCCTTGCCGACGAAACTGAACCTTTCCCCTGTACATCTTTCTCCACTGAGTAAACCATCAGTAGTGCCCAAGTCTTAAGGGCGGTCAAAAATGGGGTGTCTACACCAGCGTTATATCCACATCTAGAAAACCATTGTCTTCTTTATGAATGTGGTCTTGACTGGGGTACCTGGAGGATGAATCGTCCCCACCAATGCTGGCCCATGGTGAGACCAGAGTGGCAAGAATGGTACGATCGAGTTGTCCCTGCTAGGACTTTGGACCTTCAAGAGCTCTACCTTCTCGATGCCCTTCGACTATCCAGGTTTACCATCTCAGAGGACCCTTTCCTAATTCCTGCTGCCCTTTGCTTCTGGAATTCTGGTTTTAATTTTTTTCAATTCAGATGTGGGATGATGGCCCCTACTGTTCTTGATATTTTCCATCTACTAGGATTGTCTCCCATTGGTACCCCCATTGGAACAAATTATCCTGACTCACCAGTCCCCTTTTTCCTACCCTCCCTTAACTCATCCTACAGTGACTTTGTCAAGGCCGAGAATAGAAGGGAGGGCCCTATAACTGATAGGGAATTCTTTTCTTTCATATTATATTGGCTTTGCAAATTTCATTTTTTCACTTCTTCTCAAAGAATTATGCCTGAATTTGCCCCTCTTGCCAAAGCTCTTGTCCTACAGAAAATGGTGGCCTTAGCCCCATATGTTCTAGGTCATGTATATAGAGCTTGTTTTCTTTTCTGTGAGAAACCCTTAGATACCAATCAAGGAGGTCTATTTTGGATACTTCAGCTTTGGCTTTTTGCTTATTTTGCTGAGCTACAGTCTAAATGCCTTAAATTTTTTGAGCCAAACCCTCGTACTCATGGCATGAGGCTAGGCAATGCTTCACTTTATCCTTCTACCTTTGCTTTTTACTTCTCTTTCTTCCACCAACTTCTAGCTTCCCTTCCTTCTTACAGCTTTTGTCCTTTCGAATCCATTACTATTGGCCTATCTTGGTTGAAATATTTTCTAAGTGATAGGCTCTGTGCTTCACCTCCTCATAAAGATATATGGGCTTCTATTCTGATCCCCAGAGAGCTATTTATTGGGACTATGAAGCCTAAAACCTACAAATGCATTGCTGAGCCTTATTATCCTGCTCAATTTGCTAAACAATTTGGCTTCTCACAAGGGGTCTCAATACCTCTTTGCAATAACACCAATCTGAGTCTTACTAGCAGGGATTTAAAGGTTCGAAGGTCCAGACTAGAAGAGGCAACTTCTAAGTTTATACAAGACTTGATCGATTTTGAATACATCCCTTTCATCCCTCAAGGTAACCCATTGAAGAGGTACCAAAACTGGTGGGTGACCAACATGGAAGTATACTTGGCCATTGCTCCTCAAGACTTATTAATGGTGCTAGATGTGCCCCAATCCAAACCCAAAGGAGTTGGAGTTGCCACTTCTTCCACTGCTCTTACCACTTCAGTTCCTATGCCTGCCACCACACAGTCTACTCCTGCTACTTCCACCCCTCCTAGAGCTACTCGGGCTGCCTCTAAGAAAGATAGATACCCTTGTTTCTTCTCATTTTGTCTTTTTTTTTTTTATAATGCTTCTTAGCCTTATCATTTGTTCTTCTTTTGTGAAGGTGGTGCGGGTGCTTCACAAGGAGATTCTCCTTAGAAGACCCAAGCTTTACATCTTCTCAGGAGCAAACAGCAAAAGAAGAAAAGGAAACTCTTGCCTGATCTTGTCAAGGAAGCACCTGAAGTTCAATTGGCAGAAGAAGAAGAATAAGCTCAAGAGCAAGAGACACTCTTACAAAGAAGAAAGAGAGTAACTGTCTCTTCTTCTGATTTGGCTCAAGATCCTACTCATGAGACAACTGCCAAAGTAGTAGCAAAGGAACTCACTTCTGAGAAATCTGAATCCCAGATTGAAGAAAGAGAAATTGAGAAGGAACAGGCAGTACCAATACAATGCAAAAAGAGAAGGAAAATGATTGTCTCCCCTTTTGATTTGGTCGAAGACCTTATTCATGAGGCAGCTGCCAAGGCAGTGGAGCAGGAACATTCTAAGACCATAATTGTTTTTGAGAGAACTGAGAAGAGACGGTAGCAGCAATTCTTAAGAGATGAAACTGCTGCTGCTGCTGATGCAATCCAAAGGGAAACTGCAAGAAGACAATATGTTGATGAGCACTATTCGCTTCGTAGCTCTCCTATTGTTGTTATTACTTCTGAAACAAGTAACTTCTTTCAAGCCTCTACTGTTTTTCCCTTGTCAGATTTTAGGTACTGAGGCTTGACATTACTTTGTACTTATTCTTTTGCAGCAACAACTATTGAGCCTGTTCTTTCAATAAGGACTACCTCAGTTTCAGTTGAAGTGGAACAAACTCAAGATATGGAGAACATTCAAATAATTCTGCCACTTCCAGGCCCTATATTTTCTATACCCTTCCTAAGGCCAAGTATTCATGTATCACTTTCTTTTGGCTTAACTCCATATCTTCCTTACTTATCTTTTGACCTATCTCAATTTAATTCTCTTTCGAGCCTTGCTTTTCCTTCTTCTCCTAAGGAAACTCCAACTATTACCTTATCTTCGATGGTAGCTGATTCTCCTAAAGAGGGTGCTGGCAGCTCTTCAACTCGTAGTTTATTACTTTTGCCTAGTTCCAACCCTTCTTCCCTTGATTTATTGGTGGCTAGAACCATAGAGACTGCTGAAGATGCTCCACCCATTTCTCCTATCTCTATGCAGTCCTTTGTGCCTTCCACCAAAGCCCTTTCTACCCCCTTCATGTCCACAGATGAGGTAGACATTTTTGAAGCAAGACTAGCTAGTCTCTTCGACCTGCCTTCTACCTCTCCAATGGCTAATGATGAGACTGAGCCGTTAGTTATGGCTGATTCTTTACTAGAAATTTTTTAGAGCTCTTCCTCCAGTAGTAAGCCTTCTTTACCTCTGATAGACTTGGATAACTGCTTGGAGCTATTAACATCCTTTTCGAGGATTCGCTTCGAGGCCTTAGAGAGACCTATAATAAGAAATGGCTTCCTTCAGTGTTGCAAGATCGTTAAGCAATCTGGCATGACTGTCTCAAGTCATTTATCTCATGCAGCAGCCACTATTGACTTTTATATCAACATTTGCTATGCTGCGAAGGTTGCAAAGGAGAAATTGGTTGAAGATCAGAGCTTTGTTTCCACAGTGCATACTGAGGTATCAGAATTAAAGGAACAACATTCTTCTGTCTCCCACTTTCGAACTCAACTACTGGACAGGAAAGCTCAACTTGAGGAAGAGCTATCTGCAGTGAACCAGGCCTTAATCCGAACTAACACCAAACTGCAGATCACCAACCAAGGACTGGCTGATTGAAAGCAGGAAATGACCACAGCCATCCAGTTGTTCTCATCTTTTAAGAATAGAACATCCATTGTAAAAGAACAACTGAGACATTGTAATGATTTCTGGGCCAATTTATGGCTGAATGTATTCAACTCTTTATGAAGAACAAATTCTTATTTATCATTTGAGTATTCTCGTGTTCTTGTACTTAATGTTTACTTTATTCCTTGTGTTTCCCAAATGGTTGGAAAATAAGGCTTCAAATATCTACCATTTATCTTTTTGGGATGTATGTATCCATTTAAATTTCTTGAATGGTATGCTCCAAAAGGCAGGATTCTATGAATTTGATATGGTCCTTCCCAATTAGGTGACCATTTGCCAAACTTATGGCTTTTAATCCCTATTGGGAGTATTGTCTTTCGTACCAAATCACCTTCATCAAAGCTAATGTATTTGACTTTTTTATTATAGTTTTTGGCTGCTTTCTTCTTTTGAAAAAGAATGCTATTTAGTGCCAGAATTCTAGCTTCATCTATGCTTTCTAATTCCAAGCACATACTCTGATGGTATTGCTCAAGATCTAACTGGTCTTGGCATCTTACCCTCAAGGACTTAACATTAATTTCCACATGTAACACTACATCATGCCCATATACTAAGGCATAAGGAGTGACTCCTATGCTTGACCTTGGGGAAGTTCTGTAAGCCCATAATACATCCAACAATAAGTTATGTCAATCCCTAGGATTGTCTTCCACAACCTTTTGTATTCCTTTTTTCAAGGATTTATTAGATGATTCAGCTTGACCATTGGCTTGTGCATAATAGGGGGTGGAATTAACAAGGCTAATTCCAAATTCTACCACAAAAGACTTCACCATTTTCCCATTGAATACCGTCCCATTATCAACAGTTATAGTCTGTGGGATACCAAATCTATGGATTAAATCCTTAATGAATCCAATGACCTCGGTTTGGTCTACAGTTTTGTATGGCTTAGCTTCGACCCACTTAGTGAAGTAATCAGTGGCCACCAAAATGAAACAATGATGCTTCGAAGAAGGTGGGTGTATTTTCCCCCATCATGTCTGTGGCCCATCCTCTAAATGGCCAAGGCTTCACTACTGCATGCAGGTCAGTTATGGGCACATGACTCATTGTGCCATGCTTTTGACATGCCTGGCAACCTTTTGCATATTCTATGCAGTCTTTAAGGATAGTTGGCCAATAGTAGGAATGCTTTCGAAACAACCATCTCATTTTCACCCCAGGCTGATGAGCACCACAGATGCCTTCATGAACCTCAGCCATAGCTGTTAATGCTTCTTTTGGGCTTAAACATTCCAGCAATAAACCATCTCCCCCTCTTTTGTAGAGAGCATTACCATACATCACGTATTGCATAAATTGCAATTTAATTTTTCTACTGGCCTTCGAAAATGGGCCAGCCAAGTACAACATTATTGGATGCCTCCAATCTTATTCTTGTAAGTCATTCTAGTTGACTTCCAGGACCACATTCCTTTTACCTAAGGGTGGTATTAATTTCTGATATGTTGTTTGGCTTATGTCCTTTTGAGCATTATCCCTTCTCTTGAAATTTAAAGCTTTCTGAGCCACATCATTAGCTCTATTATTCAAGAATCTTAGGACATGAGTTACATTTGCTATTTGAAATTGAGAAAGCAAATGTAATGCAACAACATAGTATGGCAACATGCTTATACTTTGACATTTGAAAATTCCTTTTACTTGATTAACCACCAATTGAGAATCTCCAAATATGTCAACTGCATGAACTTGTAATCCAATAAGAATTTCCAGTCCCACTATTAAGGCTTCATACTCAGCTTGATTATTAGAACAAGTAATTCCATCCACTCTGAAACCCTGTGTGGTTTCTACTCCTTGTGGTGACTTAATCACTATACCAATTCCAGTTAGCCCATTGGCTTTTGATCCATCGAACCACATTTGCCATGGCTCAACACTAGCCATACCAAGTTCCATTATCACTTGATTTTCTATTTGAGATGGATGGTCTGCCAAAAAATTAGCTAAAACTTGTCATTTTACTGCCTTTTGGGGAACATATTCTAAGTGAAATTCTGATAAGACTAATATCCATTTGCCAATTCTTCCCCTCAACATAGGTCTAGATAACATATACTTAACCAAATCTGTGGTTGTAATTACCAAGACAGTTGTAGGTAAAAGATAGTATCTTAATTTCATTGCAGCAAAATACAATGCAAGGCACAGCTTTTCTATAGCTGAGTATTTACATTCACAAGAATTTAAAAACCTACTAAGGTAATAAACAGCTTGCTCCTTGCCTTCTTCATTGTCTTGGGCTAAGAAATCTCCCAATGAATCCTCTGCTGCAGTAATGTATAACTTCAAGGGCTTCTCACCCTTTGGTGGCATTAACACTGGAGGGTTGGCCAAGTAGGCTTTGATTCCTTCGAAAGCAATTTGATGCTCTACTGTCCACACAAATTCCTCTTCATCTCTTAACCTTAACAAGGAAGAAAATACTTTAGTTTTCCCTGTAGTGTTAGAAATGAATCTTCGAAGAAAATTAACCTGTCCAAGGAATTTTTGTAATTCCTTCTTACTTGATGGAGGTCTGGCTTCAATGATGGCTTTGGCTTTATTCTGGTCAATCTGTATTCATTTCTTGTGTACCACATAGCCCAAGAAATTTCCAGATGATACGCCAAAAGCACACTTAAGAGGATTGAGTTTCAACTTGAACTTTCTTATTCTTTTGAAAGCTGCTTCTATGTGAAACAGATGCTCCTCCATGGATTGGGATTTAACTACAATATCATCAATATAACACTCTAAATACCCTCCAATGAGGTCGTGAAAGATAGTGTTCATAGCCCTCTGATGTGTAGCCCCAGCATTCTTCAGACCAAATGGCATTTTAACCATTCGAAGGTGCCAATATTCTCAGGACATCTTAATGCGGTTTTGTGAACATCCTCCTCTACAATACAGATTTGGTTATAACCAGAGTGCCCATCCATCATTGATAGAATTTGATGCCCTGCTGAACTGTCTACCAACAAATCTACTATAGGCATAGGATACTCATCTTTTAGAGTTGTTAGATTTAAGTTTCTGAAATCAATGCATACCCTCATTTTACTATTCTTCTTAACTACAGGCACAATATTAGATAGCCATTCAACATACCTGGCTGTCCTAATAAAGCTTGCCTTGAGTAGTCTAAGAATTTCCTCCTTAACTTTCTGAATCACTTCTGGACTCATTCTTCTTGGTTTTTGCTTGTATGACTTGAAATTAGGCTTCATAGGGAGCCTGTGTTCCATTAATGACCTATCCAATCCTGGTAGTTCATTATAAGACTATGCAAAACAATCTTTATATCTCCTCAGAATAACCAACAACTGGTTCCTGTCAAGAGCATTCAACCAAGCACTTATATAAATGGGTTGTTGTACAGAACCTTCCCCTTAATTTATTTCTTCTAAAGGGTCTTGTATCTGAGAACTTACTGAAGCTCCTTCTTTGATTCCTTCTGGCTTCGAAGCAATCTCCTTGTTGTGTTCTGCTCCCAAGTTCTTTGATTCAACATCTTTACCCTCCTCCTCATAGACAAAGTCTGTCCACAAGGCTTCTTCTTCCTGTATCTCCTGAACTTTTGTTTCAATGTCCAATGCATAGTATTTATCAAAGGCCAAAACTCTGGCCTGTTGCTGCTCCTGCTTGCAGCCAATTATCATGGTTTCTTTCTCTTGCACTTTCTAGACTTTGATTTTACATCCAATATTGAGAACTTAATTGTGCTTCACCTCTTTGCCTACAACCAGGCATCATTGTCATCCTTAACGACATCCTCTTCATCAGTACTCTCCTGAACTAAGTGCTTCAGGTGTGTCACTTCCTCATCAGCCGTCACTTCGGTTGAGCCATCAGGTTTCCTCAGTATACTGAGTAGTGTCACTCCCTCAATGTACAATTTGGCCTCTGTGAAGTCTGCACAAGCTATGAAGGGTTGAGGATCCGCATCAATTTCCTATGTCTCTCCCTTACCCAAGGCCATCATTATTTTCTAATGTAAAGAAGAAGGCGCACACTTGTTAGTGTGAATCCAATCTCTACCAAGTAAAGCATTGTACTTAGCATTGCTGTCAATAACGAAGAATGCCGTCATGTAGCCCCTAGTTCCCACACTCAGGTTGATGGGTAGAATTCCCTGAGCCATCTGTCTGTCTCCAGCGAAACCAGCAATGGTTGTGCTAGTTGGGATTAACTTGGGATTCCCTTTCCCTAGTTTCTTCAAAGAAGATTTCGATAGTAAGTTCACCGCTGCCCCATTATCCACCAAGACTCGGTTCAATTGTATCCCATCGAAAAAGGCCTTGATATACAAAGGCTTGACATGTTGTGTCATAGAATTCGAGGGATACTCAAAAGGATATGAGAGGTTAATGCTCACCTCTTCTTCACTCTCATATTCAGTTTCCATTGGGGTAGCCATTCCAGATTCATCATGCACCATACTCACTTGTGAGTCTTCACTAGAGACTAGAATTTGGTCAATTTATTGCCCCTTTTGGTTCTCATCTCCAACTTGGAATTCATGCGGTAGTATGTGTACCATATTCACTGACACTGATCCAAATTAAATGGCTGGCTGTGTCTGTTTCTTCTCTTGGCCACCTTGTTCAGTTACTCCAGAAACATCCTCCATGCTGCATTCTGGCACTTCATTACTAACAAACTCCTTTGAATGGTCTTTCACGACCGGCTTTTCAACCAAAAATGTTTGTTTAGCCATGAAGGCTTCGAACATTTCTTCCTCAACCATTTCTTTCTTTTGGCCTAAGCCAACTTCTTTCTCTGTCTCACTATCACTCTTCATCAATGCCTTCTCCATTCCTGCTAAACTAGACCTTTCTGTGGCTTTTAGTTCAGAGTGAACTTTGGCCAACTGTTCTCTGCTGCAAACCGTTTTGCCTTGTAGAGTTGGTTTTGAAGTATGGTCAGACTTTGGATTCTTCTTTCCCTCTGTTTGGACCAATGAAGAACTCTCTCCACTTTCTTTCAAGTCCTTCTGGTACAGAGTGTACCTACGCTGAATCTTCCTCCTTTGTGATCTAGAAATCACAGGGACCATATCTGGTTCCTTTATTTTTGGGTGTTTAAGCAATACCCAATTGTTTGGAGCCACCAAAGGAGGTTTGACTATCCTACCTTGGTTTCTAACAATATCTCTCTGGGTAGACACTTCCCTAGGTTTGTTCTGCATCACAAACTAGTCTGGAACTCCAGGTACCCACGAACCTACTGACCCAGCTGTTGAACTGCTTCTTTCTTCCTTCGAATCCATCTTCGAAGGTGGCTGTGAAGGCCACTGTTTGGTCCTGACTTCATGTTTTGGGCCTAACTCAGGCATTTGATGAAGGTGCTCACTTTCTGTCCTGCGTGAGGTTGGTCTAGGGGGTCAATCTCTGGCTTTGATCCCATAAACTGAACCTCTCTCCAGTCTCCTCTCAGAATGACTGCTCTCCATTTTGTGATAACTAGGTAGCCTGGACTCATATAAAGGCCTCTTGCCTTTGGAATGCATTCTATTGGCTGCTAGTTCAACCATCAATGGCTGCTGCCTAACACCAGATGAATATGGCCTTTTATTGAAAGCATTGGTTGGTTTAGGACGCCTCTGCACATCCTTGTAATATTGCTTCCCATCAATTGGAAGCCCCTTCAACCATTTGTAGCTCAGTCTGCACCTGGGACACATTCTTTGCATTACAGCTGCCTCTAAAGAATTTATAACAACCCTCGTCACTGTTTACCGATTAACTACCGATTACTGCTAAACTGAGACTGATTATGATTGGTAATGGAATTGATTGAAATACTGAACTGACTGACTGAAATCTGGAACTGAATTGATTAAGTATATTTGTTTAATTGTATGTCTATCTGTTGACTGTTTGATTATCTGTTCATGCCTTTGTGTTTAAATTGCGAATTAAAGGCCTTATCGGCGGCCGAATCTGAAATTGATTGATGATTTGTGATCCTTAGAATTTATATGATTTTATGGTGTATTTACCTGAAATTTGATTTAGTATGATTAAACTGGATTAAGTAAAGCTAATTAAAGGGTTAGGCTTATCTACAACTTTGCCATTGTGAGTGGGCCACTTCATTGACCATATGTGAGCCTTACTATACACTTAGGCAAACATTTCATTAGCTTATCTCCCTTGCCTTAGCCGACCAAGTGAAAGAGAGGGAGAGGAATTGAATTGTCCTTGTTGATTTGCTTAGAAACTTGAAGAAATTGAGGTTGATTTCAAAATTGTGCTTCCAATCTTGAACTACAAGACCTAAGGTAGTGTAACTACCCTCTTGTTAGTGAATTCAATTGGTTCTTGCATGGTTTTAGAGCAAGTTGAAATCTAGAGCCAAGTTATGGCTCTTAATTGTTGAATTATAGCTTAATTCATGCATGCATGCCTATGCTATTGAATTTTGAGTTGATTCCATGGAAAATTGTCACATGCATGCTCATAATTATGTGAAGTCCATGATTTCATCTTGTTTTGGAAAGAATTGGCTCCTTGGAGCATGTTTTGGAAGCTTGGAAGCTAGCTAAACTCATGCATGTCATGCTTGGATTATGTTCTTGAAAGATGGTTTGAAATTGTGCTTAATTGATCTTCCTTTGGGCTTTGATTTTACAAATTGAGCTTTGAATCATGTTAAACTATGAGTTTTGAGGAGTTTTCTGGAAAATTAGCCCAAGAGGATTGGTTTTGATGCGTTTGAACTTGGTTTTGAGCTTGAAGTTCAAATCTGGAAATTCCAGATTTTGAACTCACGCTCGAGCGGGGTGACTGGTGCTCGAGCGTGAAATTCGTGCTCCCAGTACTTTGCACTGTTTTAAAGTCCGCTCGAGCGGAATAATTGACGCTCGAGCAGGACATTATGTCTCATGCTCGAGCGGGTGTCGAGCGCCCAATCGAGCGTGATTTTCACCTATCCAGCACTTTTGACTGTTTTGCTGAACGCTCGAGCGGGTAATTCTACGCTCGAGCAAAAACCTTTGTCTGCATGTCCGCTCGAGCGGAGTAACATACGCTCGAGCGTGACCCCTGTTTTCTGAAAATTCTGAAAATGCTTTTAAAGTGCATCTTTGCATCCTCATCCCATCCTAGGCATTCTTAGGCCTAGTTTAAGATATCTTAATGAGGATATAGATGTAGACCACACCGAGGCAAATTAGAGATTAAGTTATTATCTTTCCCAACTGTGTAGCTTAGTGTGTGTTCAATCTGTAACTGTGTAGCGTTGGCAACTGGGGACACGCTCTAGCTTTATTGTAGCCCAGAACTCTGTGAGTAACAACTATGTAAAGATATGTTCAAAATGATTATCTTCTAAACAATTGAACTGTACTGCTTTCTGAACTGATACTGTTAATTGAATGAATGTATGTCCTATATTCTGAACTGTATTGTGGCATCCTTAGCAACTACTATTTACTGTTACTGTTACAGAGATCTCTGTCGATTCCCTTGTTGGAACCACTATTATTTATTGATTGATGGCCATCATTTACTGTTCGGTCTTTTAAGACCTACTGTTTACTGTACTGTTATGCTAATGGATGTACCACATATGACTGAATGACTGATATACTGAATCAACGAACTGTTTTCATTACGGTAAGGACATTCATTCTTAACCTCTTTACGCATTACGTTATTCACTGGGCTTTAGCTCACTGCTCATATATATATGTAGGTGTACAGGCACCAGACCACAGCTAGAAACGTCGGGGTAAACTCCAGTTTGTCAAGCCAACCTATGTGCCTCACTGCGAGGTTCCGAGCCTGTCAAGTTATGGCTTAGGGGTGTTTTAGTTCCCCCTTCTGTCTCTGTAACCATTTTGTTTACTATACTGTACTGTACTATTTAATAGGGATTAGGTCCCTGAACTGAATGATTGTATATATGTACATACTGTTCTGTACTATTCATGTATATGTGTATGAAAAGTCTTTTTGGCATACAGACTGTCACAGCTCATTGGACATTGTTTATTTACTATTTTGGCTTCCGCCATGCCCCTGTACTATGTTTTACTGTATTACTGTTAAGCAGGCCTTCGGTAATCTTGGATTACTGGCCGGTTACGATGCTAAACCCTTAGGGGCGGGTTTGGGTCGTGACAAAATCGTCATCCAGTGCTTCTTCATTAGAGTCTTCCCTCTGGTGTGAGAAACCTTGTCCAATAGCTGGTAGATTTCCAGTGTCCTTCTTGATAGTTGTCTGGTTGGCAGCATACATCTGCACATTGACTTCTCCCAATTCCTTCAAGGACAAGCTTCGAAAGTCTGGCATTATGACATTGGTTGCCACCTTCCCAATTTCTGGAAATGGATTACTGTCGATTCCCATGGCCTTTTCTGCTTTGGCTGGGAATTTCAAACTTCCTTTCCGAATTTGTTCTTGGATCCTGTCTCGAAAAACAATACAGTTCTTAGTCGAGTGAGACTAAGAATTATACCACTTACAATATTCTTTTCCTTTAAGTTCATCTGGAGATGGAATTTTAACTCCTTTTGGTAACTTAAGGAAGTTGGCCGCAAACAAATGATCAAAAATGTCATCTGCCTTAGTTAAATCGAAAGAGTATTTCCTGTGAAGGTCTTTCTTTTTAAACTGCTGGTCAATTGTTGTATCCTTATGAATTAATGCTTCACAGATCACAGGTTCTTTCCCCACAATCTCTGCTGCATCGATCTCATAATTAGGATCTCTATAATATGTCTTGTACGATGCATTATTTCGATCTTGTTCCTCCTCTAGTAATGCTTCGTACCTAGACACCTTATAAGTCAGTTCCACTAAGTCTCTGAACTCAGTTGAGTCAAACTTCTTTCGAAACCTAAACTCTAAACCATTTTGAGCCAATCTCACGAATTCTGACTCTGGTGGGATGACCCTACATTTGTTTCGAGACCTTTTAAATCTGGAAATAAACTTGGTAGCCTTCTCATCAGGCCTTTGACTCAATCTTGCCAAGTCTGCCATGGAAACCTCTAGCTCCGATTGGAAGAATTGGGCATGAAATGCCTCTTCCATTTGTTGCCAGGTTTGGATAGAGCCAGGTGTAAGGTTAATATACCATACAAATGCTCCCCCAGTTAAGGAATTTGGGAATAACCTTAACTTCATATAGTCATTATTAGTAAATTCACCACATTGAGCATCAAACCTAGCAATATGCTCCACTGTTGATTGGTTTCCATTCCCATAAAAAAGGGCAAAATCTGGTATCCTGAAACCTCTTGGGTATTTATGTACCCTATCTACCCATTTTGGGTATGGTTTCCTGTATACAGGAGTCTGGACCCCCTGAGCCATCGATCCACACATCTCTTTAACAATGTCAGCAATTTGGTCCCTAGGGACCATGTTTTGTGCCTGCTGAACCACTATTGGAGGGACAAATACAGGATTTGGTGGACAACCTTATGCCTGTGGTCCTCTTGGTCCATAAGGTGGTATATTTGGGACTGGTTGTCCCTATGGTACAGGTTACTGTTGGGGGTGTGGGTAACCCTTTTAAACCTGTCCTACAAAAGGACCTGCAAAAGGTGCTGGAATAGGTGTTGTGTCCCTTCCATTTGTAAGAAAACCTTCCAACCCCCCGAGTATAAATTCGAATAAAGGATTAGTGAACCCCCTCATGCCAGGTATGGCTTCGAACATGGGATTTGGAATCATTCTTATACCATTTTCTTGTACTGGGCCAGATCCACCAATTTGCATGGCTTCACTGTTAAGTACTGAGGCATTCTGACCTGCCATAGGCCTCGAAATAGGTTCGTACCAAGACTAAGGTGATGGTCTATCATAGTTCTGTTTACCAGTTTGACCATTAGAATGTCCATTAACTTGCATAGGTTGTTTATCTCTAGCCAATCTTTGTTGAGGGACAGTTAAAACTTTCTCCACGTGTCTTGCGTTTGTTAGTTGGTGGTTATTCATTCGATCCAAAAAGGATGTTGCCCACCTTTCCATCGTGTTCATTAACTGCTATCCCATGGCATCTACTAGGCCACCCCATGGATTTATTGGCTGAGCAGAGGGAATAATGGATGATCCAATTCCTTGATCTCGTCTAATATTATGAACATGTGGTACTTATTCTGAAGTGCTGGTTTGTTCGACCATAGGTTCTGATAAAATGGGAGTTTCCACAGGATGTGTTATCACATTATCCTCTGGATTAGGTATCTCTACCTCTCCTTCCACGCCTTCTTCCAAACGTTCAATTTCTCCTTGTCTCCTACGTCTAGCCATTTCAATTGGTCCTACTGAGCGTGCCAAAAATATATGTTGGCTTTTTGGCTTTTGAAGGTTATTTTTGTAATTGCGAGCGTGCCAGCAAGGATCAATCGGTTCTTACAGAAAATTAATTGCCAACCAATTATCAAACGATTGTGTTTTAATTCTTTCAGCCTCAATGAAGAGGACTTTTACTGGTGGCTTAATTTAGGAGAATTAAACAAGATAACAATTAAATGAAGAACAATTTGAAGCATTTCATTAAAATGAAAAACTTACAATGATCTAAACTCAGCCTCGTAGAGGTTTACAGCAACAATCTACTACTTAAAACTACTCCTATGAATGAAGTGCAGTGCAAGAACTTAAAGTACATGAATGTAAAGAGCAGGAAATGTAAGACTGGAAATGTAAAACTGAAAAGGAAAATAAGTAGAATAAGACTAGTTTTTTGGATTTGAGTCTGTGGGTCTTTTTGTGGGCCTTCTCTGCTATTTATACTTCTCAAGGATGACCATCGAACTGCATTTCTAACCGTCGAACTGCTCCTCCATGATCGCTGATCATGTTGCCTTATAATTAGCTCCATTATGCTGTCATTTGCAGTTAGGCTTCCCTCTTAAATTTGAATTTAAATATGAGTAACCGTTGAAGCCACATCACCTTGCATCTCTTTGTTGATCCACTACTACTCAGATCTCGTAATAGCCAATACTAACTGCTACATGTACGATCAAGATCAAAGACTTAAATAGTATTCCTGTATTACCCTTATTCTGTCACGCGTCGAATTGTAATTGACTTGTACAAAATATGTAGCGAACAAAAATGTAGCCCAAAAAAAATTCTAAAATTTGGTATAGAAACTTTATTTGTATAGTTATTATATATATGCATATTGTACCCAGTTAAAAAATTCAATCTTATTCTTTTGTTCAATTGAAAAGTGGATAGGTCATCTTCAAGAGAAGCTTTATCTATCTTGGTTGTTCAAAAACACTCCATGAAGTGCCTTTTTATTATTCCTCTCACAATCTTTCAAGGCTTATGCATGATCTAATCAGCCAAAACACATTACCAAACTGTAAAAATAGTAAATGGTAGGACAGCTTGGCTTGATTGGCCTTTTATATATTGTCTTGTGAGTTATGTCAATGTGGTGGTCATGAGTCGGTGGGTCGGTTCTTGTTCCATTCATGACAATGCTTTAAAAAATAAAATAAAAGGTTAAAGGTAAGGTGTTTTGTGAGAGTGAGTGCCACTTCACATTGTCACGCCTCCCCTTCTAAGTGGTGGGAGAGAGGAGAAGGTACTTCTAGACTGTTGAAAGTTTTTGTTTTTGTTTTATTATATCAGTTGTTTTTTTTATTATTTTATATTACTCAAATACTTGGTAAGATATTATTCAATTTGTTTAAATCTAGATATTTCAAAAACAGTTTTCCAATTTTTAATTCATATCTTTTTAATTAAATTTTTTAAATTTTTAGATTTATTTAATTTAGATATACTTAAAAAATATATAATTTAAGATTTTAAAAAAATCACTAAATACAAAAAAAATATAAAAATTTAATGTATTTTTGTATTTTCTTCATTTATGGAATTCTTTTTACATTTTTTACAAATATTTCACATTTTAAATAATTTAGATTATGTGCATCTAAAAAAATTATTGAAATATTAAAAAAATTACTAAAAGATAACAAAATAAGAAAAATAAAAAATTCAAAAACTGTTTTTAAAAACTTGAAATCAAAGAGAGTGATTAATCAAATCAGAAAATAAAAAAGAAGAAAAGAAAGTGGTTTAATTTAGGGGTTTTAGTTTAAGGTTTTTGATATCAAGATTTTATAAGATATATGACATGTAATATTTTCATACTAGTTGGGGTCCCTCATCATTTTCGCAAAGAAATTTCAGCTCTTTAAAGAAAAATTTCACAGAGAAATTTTAGCTCACTACAGAAAAATTTATCACAGAAAAATTTGAAATTTCTCTATAAAGAGCTGAAATTTCTCAAATAATATTATTTAGGGACCTTAACTAATAAAAAAATATATTGAATCTCTCCTACTACCAAAAGTCAGAGAGGAATGTTTCACTAATTTCCTCTTAATTTTTATTAATGTCTTAATAATTATTTTCAAATAAAGAAACTAATCCTGAATATTTATCTAAACGGTTATAAAAACATCAGTGATGTATAACATTTTTCTTTTATTTTGTGGATGGGTTTGTCTCTAGTTAGAGAGAATTGCAGTCCTCTCCAATTGGATTTGTAGGGCTTACCACATGTTCAATTTTGATGATTTGAATCGTTTGTTTTGTACATTTCTCTGTATGAATTTTTTATAATAAAAAAATTAAATTAATCTGATAATCATAATCATATAATTTCATCAAATATAATTTAAAATCTACTTATCATTATTTTTATAAAAGTAAATTTGATGAAATTACATGATTACGGTTTTTTTTTTTTTTAATACAATGATTATAGTTATTGGATCAATATATCTTATTTTTCATAGATTTCACAGTTTACAAATCGAATGATTTAAATGATCCGTGATGACCCACAGACTCATTCAGACGGGATTGCACTTCTCTCCATTATAGAGAAACAATTCTTTTTCTTTTTCTTTTTTAAGGAAAAAAAAAAAAGAAAAGGAAAAAGGGTATTTACACATAAATTTCTCATTATCTACTTATGTTCTATTTAGTTTAAATTATTTTCTTATATTAAATTATATGGGTGACATAATTATCAAAATATCATTAATAATAATATTCACATAAACAATGTAAATATTCCGTGATGTGGATATTCACACGGTAAAATATGAATATTCACATCACCAAATTACTAAGTAGATATTCATAAGGTAAATTTTTTCATAAAATACCTTAAATAAGATAATTAAAATTTGATAGATCAAATATCCAAATAATAAAACTTATTAAAATATAAAAATATATTATAAACTAATTAAAATACAAATACTTAAAAAAAAGATTTCCTAATTAAAATGCAAAACTACACTTGGTTTCAATGCCGTGTTATTTGTACATTATATATATATATATATAATCATTAATTTATTTATTTCTATGTTTTGAAAGGAAAGGATAACAGACAAAACTACCTTTCATTTGCCGGCCTATGACTTCAGAAGTCAATAATGAGAATTTAACAGTGGCAGTACTAAATGGTTCAAATGACAAGTATTATTGTGACTTGTGGAATGGGCTCCATCACTACAATAATAGAATTATTAGCGACGGTATTTGAGACGGTAAAAAGTACCGTCGCTAAATGATTCAAATGACAGTACTAAATGGTCCAAATACCGTCGCTAAATGGTTCAAATGACAAGTATTATTGTAACAAACAAAAATTGACTTTTTGCGACGGCAAGAGGGGGTCGCAAATGCAGGGGTTGCAAAAGAGTTTTTGCTTGTGCCGTTGCTAATGTTTTGCGACGGCATTTTTGCCTTTTGCGATGGCACTGTGCAGTCGCTAATAACGTTTGAAATTTCTTGACTTTTTTGCGACGGCACTATTTTACCATCGCTAAAAATGTTATTTGAGACGGCAAAAAATACCGTCGCTAATAGTCTTTTTTTGCAACGGCAAAAACACTGTTTTTGCGACGGTGTGGTGCCGTCGCAAAAAGTATTAAAAATATGAAAATTTCTATTTTTTGCAACAGTGTAATGCCGTCGCAAAAAGTTTTAAAAAATAATAAAATTTCTATTTTAAATAATAAAATTTCTATTTTTTGCGACAGTATAATGCCGTCGCAAAAAGTAAAACTTGTAACAAAATTAATAAAAATATTAAAACTTTCTATTTTTTGCGACGGTGTAATGCCGTCGCAAAAAAGAAAAAAACATCTTACGATAAAAATATTAAAAATATTAAAATTTCTTTATAATAATATAAAAATAACAGTTTCTTCATAATAAAATATTTTTCCATTCATATAATTGCACATCAACAAAATTATCCCACTACATAATGTTCCATAATACATATATAATGTTTAAATACATGATTTTGTTCATAATTCAAAATAACATAAACCAAATTTCATTACTAAAATAATAAAACAAATTGCATTTAAATTCTCACTTTCATAAATAAAATTGAGGTCTAGACAGGATGAGTCATTTACTTTGGGACCCATATTTTACATACTGAGTATTCAAGTCATTGTGAAGGCATTATGACACATAAACCCTCCTTGCTTAACTGTCACCCCCTGTCCGGCCATTGCACTGCAAAATTCTGGATCTCCATGCCAAAAAACGCTTCAAGGACACCTAGAATATGAAAGGCAATTTGATCAGCTGCAGCTATAACCGTGGTGGCCTTGTATAGAAAATTTTCCCCAATTCGTGTCTCCACTGGCATGAGATCGCTGCAAAGAAAGAAAGGCATGCCAAATTAAAAGCAGAGAAAATAAAGTAATAATTCCAATGTTTTATAGCAATCAACATATTGAAACATAACATGCCAAGAAATCACGCACATGCATAGCACTCTTTTCCTATGAAGGGTGGGTTCCCAGCATAGCACTCATATAGCACACAACCAAGGGCCCACAAATCAGATGCATAAGAATAGATGCCTCCATCCTGAAACAACTCAGGAGCCATGTAAACGGGAGTTCCATGTTTTGCTTGTGGCAGCTAAATAAATGAAGGAATAGAATAAATGAATTAGTAAATAAAATTCCAGTACAAATTTTTTATTAAAAAAATAATATGTATATTCCATAGTCCAAATCTTAATGAGTCATACAAACTAAATCAGTAGCATGCATCAAAAGTTGTAATGTAAGAGAAACCTACCAAGGAAGAAGGAGTTTTAGATATATCACTCAATTTTCTTGACAATCCAAAATCCTGTTTAATTTTATAAATAAAGTTTCTGAATGCACATAGGCCGGCCCAAGGAACTTGAATGCGGAAACCAACATGGCAACAACAGTTGTCATTAGATTGGTACAATATTTAAACATAACTATAATTAAGTCTAGCAGAAAATTTTCTATTTCAAATTGAAACAAGAAAGGTAACCTGGATGAAGAACTACATTGTCATAAATAAATATACCAATCATGACAACCAGAAATTAACTATTGTGGGAAATCATAAAAAATGTTTACAGAAAATATGTTGTTTCAAGATAAGGAAATAGCTCTCCAAATTAGACAAGCAAGAACATTATCCATACCTCATGGCGATATTCTCTCAGATTAACAAAGGAATGAGAGATGTTAATGCAATATGATAGGGTTGCATGAATATTATCACTCCTCATAATTGCTTCCTCAAGCTTATCCAATCCTCTGCATTCAATTGCCATTCCGATAGCTTGTTGATACTTTCCATCTAGGATACACCTATATACAGCAATGGTAAGAAAATTGGAAAAAGGCGTCATTACATTGAAGAGGAAGTGAAATTTACATACTTATCCAACATTCTCTCCACAATTGCCTCCAAACGAGGGTCCATTTTGGCTGCTTCATCATTTGACTCTGCTGCCTTTGACTTGACGCTGGCATATTCATCAATAGCTTTAGCTAAGTGAAGAAAGAACGTGACAGTAACAATTAGTAAGATTACAGTGAAAAGGCGTAATTTACATTCATATAATTCTTTTCATGTTGGAAAATAATAAATGGAATGCGAAAATTCTTACCCAGAAGGGTATGGACATAATCTGAATCCTCAGAAACATCAAACATTGGACCAGCACCAAGAGCATATGACAATGAGTCATTAAGTTCACCCAAGTAATAGAAAACCTGACGAAAGAAATAAAGGAATTTGTGTAAACAAGATAAAAGTAAATTAATTAAACGTCTCAAGAACTAACAAGTGATAGCCTCTGATTTCAGGTTTTATCTTCACATGCAAGTAATCTATTGTAAGTTACTGATAATTAAAATAAAAATAAAAAAACAAAAAAAGAGTACTAAGATATATTGTGGTTGCAAAGATTAAAGAAACCAAGAATGCAGAAACTCACTACACCAGGGATGAAAACATCTGAACAGATTGAATGATTGAGTGAATTGTCACATCCAATGTGTCTCCCTCCTTTGATAACACACTCTAGATACAATCCATAATATTCATCAATACCCACAGGAATACACGTGTACATCACAATAATTTCCAATATTGAACAGAGACCAGTATCGCATTCTTATCACTAGCTCTTCTTCATTTTAATTAATAAAACTGTTTGTTTACATAGGACACTTTTAAGAATGGTGATGAGGTGGTATGAGTAATTAAATTGGAATTGGCTAAATTTTTTTTGCATAGGACACTTATAAACACATGGCATAGCTAAATTTTGTTTACATAGGACACTTATAAACACATGGCATAGCTAAATTTTGTTTACATAGGACACTTATAAATCCTATTAAAATCATAATTCCTCATTATACAAAAACTCCTATAATCATGGCAATGTAAATAGAATGTTATATCCCTATCTCCCCCTGGCTGATTCAGAGTTCAAATGTGATTATATCCAACCCCCAACATACATAGCTAACTTGGGCAGCTTTATATAAAGAAATCTTTTGTTTGTAGCCCCTCTGAATTTGAAACACAAAATTTACGTGTAAAAGGAATACACTACACACATCAATTTTCAAATGTCACACATTTGAGCTAAAGATTTAATAGGATACCACAAATTTTCATCAATGCCCCACTTGATTGCTAGAAGGAAAGAATAAATATATATGGTTAGGAGATCGCACTACACCTATTCAGGCAAGAAGGAAAGAAAACCTTGGCAACCCAAATGATCATAAAAACCAAAATTGAAGAAAATTATCTTTTTTCTATACAAGAAAAGTAAGTGATCATAATATAGAAGAGGGACGATGGTCGCTAAACACAAAGGAGGAATACATAGAAAAAAGATAATGACCTTTGAAACAAGCAATGCAGCAAGTTGTCGTTGATCAAACTCCTCATCTTTATATAAGCTCTCTCTGCATGTGAAATAAACACAAACATTTATTTCCAAAGAACTAAATTGATAGAAATCTAAAAAATGGATTCTTTTTTTTTTGATAAGTAACAATAAAAAAAAAAAAATTTAAAACTAGATTCTACACCATCAGTAGTCCACTAATATCACAATTGTTATGAAAATCACATGGCAACATACTCTAATACTATTACTTAATTAGTCAACTAGGACTATAGATTTGCATATGCAATATCCACACAAAAATAGGAAAGCATAAAAACTTCATCACAAGCTGGAGTAGAAAGCATCATTTAAACATAAACATCATACATAATTGGTTTTGAAGAAGTAATCAGAGGAAAAAACATATTTATGGTACCCTATAAGTATTCACTAGCCAAAAACATGTCCACAAAATATTCCAAACAGTTCTTGCTCGATTCCTCTTAAGAAACAACAACAAATAAGAAATATCTCTAAAACCCAAATTTTTGCCAAAACATCAAATCAAACCCTAGATTCTGCATTATCTACTTCAAACAAGTAAACAATAAGAGAGGAGAAAAAAAAGTTAAAATTTTGAACATCCATTACGTGTTACATAAGAAAAACAGGAACTACAGATACCTAGCTTAATTCAATCAAATTTCTAACTTTTTAAGGGAATCTTGTTGCTACTGTTGCACTAATTCTAAATGCATATATATATATATATATATTAAAATTTTACATTCTTCTATTTTCCTCTGTTTCCCAGCAACCAAGTAGAAAATTTCACGCCACAAACAGATTCAGAAGCAAACTCAAATCAAATCTAAAAAGAGAGTTACCGAGAATTTGCCACGGCCGATAGCTTCATAGATGTGGTAGTGGTTCATGATAGCCGTCTGCGAAATTCTAGGGTTTCGAGTGTGAAATAGAGACTGAAGAGAGAGACAGAGAGAGAGTCGCAGATCGGAAATAAATGTGAGGTTGATTACATTTGGAACTAGTGATTGAGATGGCTTTGGATCTGCTTTTCTGGCGAGAGGAAGCTTTGCTGACTATGAAAAATGGAGGAAGATAGAGAGATGGTTGTGGGCAGGAAGCTAAACATAATTGAAAATCAAATCTGAAAAATAGAAACTGAGGGCTCGCCGATGGTCGCTCGTTGTCGCCTCCGTGAGAGAGAGAGAGAGAGAGAGAGAGAGAGAGAGAGAGAGAGAGTGTGTGTGTGTTGTTTCGAAACTTAGGGCTCCGAAACTTAGGGCTCTACAAACCTGAAATGAAATGGAAAAAAGGGGGGAATGACGGGGAAAAAATGACAAAAGGTTTTGTTTGGTTGAGATTTTCGGAATATTTTTAATATTTTGATTTTCAGAATATTTTTAATATTCTTAATATTTAATTTTTTAAATATTTTTAATATTTTAATTTTTTAAATATTTTTAATATTTTTATATAGGGCTACAAAATTAATTGACAAAAAAATTAATTGACAAAAAATAATTGACATAGAAGTTGTTTGAAAAAAAAAATGATTTGAAAAAAAATATATATTCAAAAAAATTACTTAAAAACAATTAATTGAAAAAAAATAATTTATTTGTGTATTTTAAAAATAATTTTTTTGTAGTAGAGGAGAGTGAGCGACAGTAGTGGTGGATAAGAGGTCGTGGTGGTGGTGGTGGTGGTGGTGGTGGCGGCGGCGGCGAAGGAGATTAGTGATGAAGTTGTGGTAGTGGTATGGGAGATGGAGTGGCGGCGGTAGATGAGAGGTAATAGTAATAGTAGTAGTGGTGGTAATAGTGGTGGTAGTGGTAGTGGTAGTGGAGTGGTGGCGATGATCGTAGTCATGGTAGTCGTAAAGGTGAAGTGGCGACAGTGGAAGTAGTGGTGGTGGTGGTGGAATGGCGTTTGCAGTAGTAGTGAAGGTGGTAGAGGAGATGGGTGGTAAGAGAGAGAGATGAGTAAGAGACAAAGTGATGAGCGAGAGAGAGACAAAGTGGTTGCTAAAAGTGTATTTTCTTGTAGTGGATCAATAAATCGAGAGGGAGCTCAGTAAATAGAGAAGAGAGGAGGGAGAGAGTGAGCAACGCAAACATAGTGGGAGAGAGAGAGAGAGAAGAAGAAGACAAAGAGATAGAGAGTGAGAGACAGAAAAGAGACAGAAAGAGAAGAGAGATGGACGAGAGAGAGATAGAGAGAAGAGAGATGAGCAAAAGAGACATAAAGAGAAGAGAGATGAATGAAAGAGACAGAGAGAAAGATAGAGAGACATAGAGAAAGATAGAGAGAGAGATATAGAGAAGAGTGATGAGTGAGAGAGAGACAGAGAGAGAGATAGAGAGTGAGACACAAAAAAAGAGACAGATAAATAAGAGAGATGAACGAGAGAGACAGAGATAAGAGAGATGAGCGAGAGAGACAGAGAGAGAAGAGAGATGAACGAGAGAGATAGAGAGAAGAGAGATGAGCGAAAGAGATAGAGAGAGAAAAGATATGAAAGAATAGATAGATGAGTGAGAGACATACAAAGAGAGAGGGGAGAGAGACAGATAGACAGACAAACAGAGAGAGAAGAGTGATGAGTAATAGAGAGAAAGAGAAGAGAAAGGAAGATGAAAAAAAAATTTTCTGCGACCCTTTTTTTTTTGTTACTAAAAATCAGGAACTAATTTTTTGTGGTAGAGGATAGGGAGCGGCAGTAGTGGTGAAGGTAGTGGATAAGAGGTGATAGTGATGGTGGTGGTGATAGCAAATGAGATTAGTGGTGAAGTTGTGGTAGTGGTAGAGGAGATAGAGTAGCGGTGGTGGATGAGAGGTAATGGTAGAAGTAATGGTGGTAGTGGAGTGGTGGTAATGGTGGTAGTAATGATAATCGTAGAGGCGGAGTGGCAACAATAGTAGTAGTTGTGGTAGTGGAATGTCATTTGCAGTAGTGGTGAAGGTGGTAGAAGAGATGGGTGGTGAGAGAGAAATGAGTGAGAGACAGATAGAGAAGAGAGATAGAGACAGAGATAGAGTGATGAGTGATAGAAAGTCAAAGTGGTCACCAAAAGTGCATTTTCTTGTAGTGTCTCGATAAATCGAAAGATAGCTTGGTAAATAGAGAAGAATGGAGAGGGAAGTAAGCAAGGCAAACACAATGAAGGGGAGACAAATAGACAGGCAGATAGAGAGAAAAATAGAAAGAGAAGAATGATGAGTGAAAGAGAGCAAGAGACAGAGAGAGAGAGAGAGAGAGAGACAAAAAAAGAGAGAGAAACAAGAGATAAGCGAGAGATAGACAAAAAAGAGAGAGAAAGAGAACAAAAAGAGATGAACGAGAGAAAGACATAGAGAGAAGAAAAATGAGCAAGAGAGAGATATATAAAAATGAGCGAGAGAGACATAGAGAGAAAAGAGATGAGAGAGATAGAGAGATGAGAGATGAGCGAGAGAGAGATAAAGAGAAGAGAAATGAGTGAGAGAGGCAAAGAGAGAAGACAGATGAGAGAGATAGAGAGAAAGAGATGAGCGAGAGACAAAGAGAGAAAGAGACAGACAGACAGAGAAGAGTGATGAGTTAGAGAGAGATAGAGACAAAGAGAGAAAAAGATAAAGAGTGAGAGACAGAAAAAGAGACAGAGAGAGAAGAGAGATGAACGAGAGAGATAGAGAGAAGAGAGATGAACGAAAGAGACAGAGAGAAAAGAGATGAGAGAAGAGATAGATGAGTGAGAGACATACAGAGAGAAAGAGAGACACAGAAGAGTGATGAGTGAAAGAGAGAAAGAGAAGAGAGAGAGAGGAAGATGAAAAATGGGTGAAAAGAGACAGAGAGGGGGTTAAGAAGATTAGGGATTTTTGGTTTTGGGCGGGGTGGTTTGAGATTGAGGATTTTTTTTTTTGGGTTGGGGGGGTTACAGAACGGGAATGGAAAAAAATGGGGGGGGATGGAGAAAAAAAAAGGGGGAAACATAGCGGGAATGAAAAAAAAAAAAATCGGTCACAAATGAAATTTAAACAACAAAACGTGGTTTAACCTTTTTTTTTTTTTTTACGACAGGGGTTGCCGTCGCCAAAAAAATTATTTTTGTTAAATTTTTTTTTTTTTGTAGTTAATGAATTTTTTTTTAAAAAAAATCATTTTTTTTTTCAGTTATAGATTGAAAATTTATTTGTTTTATTTTTATTTTAATGAAAAAAAAATATTATTATTTTTTTTATCAAAAAGTCACATTTTTTTTTTTGTGACGACAAGTTGTGCCGTCTAAAAAAGTCATATTTTTTGCAACGGCAAATTGTGCCGTCTCAAAAGGTCACATTTTTTGCGACGGCAAGTTGTGCCGTCACAAAAAATGACTTTTTGCGACGGCAAATGTGCCGTCGCAAAAAGTTCCGTCTCATAAGCCCACTTTTCTTATAGTGCATGATAAATACCTCTTAGGGAAGACTACCATATGTATTACATATATATATATTTTGATATGTAGGGTTTCTTAGGACAATTTGCATGCATCTGATTAAATCCTTATAACTCAAACAAGTCTTCCGAAATAGTATTATTCCTTGAAGTCCATAGACTCAAGAGTTTTGCTGGCGATGAAAGTTGAACCTGAAACCTTAGAAAAAGCAAACCCCCAAGTCCCAGGTCTCATCCACCATGCCAAGTCCTTTGGGTTATATTACAAATTTTATGATAAATATTATGTATTTTTGTGATAAGAGTTATAATAATTTGTGGTTAAAAAATACAATTACACATTTTGTGATAATATTATGTATTTTTGTGGTAATATTCACTACAAGATAAGTGGGCTTAAGAGACGGAACTTTTTGCGACGGCACAACTTGCCGTCGCAAAAAATATGACTTTTTGTGACGGCACGACTTCTCGACGCAAAAAATGTGACTTTTTGAGGCGGCACAACTTGCTGTCGCAAAAAAATGTAACTTTTTGAGACGGCATAACTTGCCGTCGCAAAAAAAATAGAGTATTTTCGATGGCAGAAAATGCTGTGGCAAAAAGGAGAGTATTTGCGATGGCAGAAATTGCTGTCACAAAAAAAATAGAGTATTTGTGACGGCAGAAATTACTATCGCAAAAAAAAAAAAGAAGAGTTTTTTGCGACTGTAATAAGTACCGTTGAAAAAAAAAAGAAGTAAAAAAAATGTATATATATATATTGTGGCTTTGAAACGGCTTCATATATATATAGTCACAAAATGGTTTAAATAAATGCAACGGTATTTTTCTGTCACAAAAAAAAAAAAAAAAAAAAAACGACGTCGTCTTACTCTTTTGATATAACATTTCTCTTTTCACCTATTTTTTCATCTTCCTGTCTCTCTGTCTCTGTCTCTATCTCTCTTTCACTCATCACTCTTCTATGTCTGTCTCTCTCTCTCTCTGTGTCTCTATCTTTGTCTCTGTCTCTCTTCTCTTTCTCTCTCTCACTCATCACTCTTCTCTGTCTGTCTGTCTGTCTCTCTCTCTCTCGTACATCTCTCTTCTATGTCTCTCTTCTCTTTATCTCTCTCACTCATCTCTCTCTGTCTTTCTCTTGTTTATCTCTTTTCGCTATTTTTTTCTCTCTTTCTCTCTTTGTCTGTCTCTTTTCACCCATTTTTTCATCTTCCTATCTCTCTTCTCTTTCTCTCTCTCACTCATCACTCTTCTCTATATGTCTGTCTATCTATTTCTTTTTCTCTCTGTTTCTCTCACTCATTTATCTCTTCTCTCATCTCTTTTCTCTCTCTATCTCTCTCGTTCATCTCTCTTCTTATTTGTCTCTCTCGCTCATCTCTCTTCTCTTTATCTCTCTCATCTTTCTTCTTTCTTCATCTCTCTCGCTCATCTCTCTTCTCTCTATCTCTCTCTGTCTCTTTCATTTATCTCTCTTCTCTCCATGTCTCTCTCGCTCATCTCTCTTCTCTCTATCTCTCTCTTTGTCTCTCTCGTTCATCTCTCTTCTTTCTCTGTCTCTTTTTTTGTCTCTCACTCTCTATCTCTTTCTCTCTCTCTCTCTCTCACTCACTCATTCATCACTCTTCTCTGTCTGTCTGTCTTTGTCTCTATCTCTGTCTCTCTCTCTCTCTCTCTTTCTCTTTGTCTCTCGCTCATCTCTCTTCTCTCTATCTCTCTCATCTCTCTTCTTTCTCTATCTCTCTCGTTCACCTATCTCTCTGTCTCTGTCTCTCTCACTCTCTTTTTTATGTCTTTTTCTCGATCATCTTTTTTCGCTCTCTTTCTCTCTCTCTATTTGTCTATCTCTCGCTCATCTCTTGTTTCTCTCTTTTTTTCTGTCTGTCTCTTTCTCTCTCTCTCTCTCTCTATCTCTCTCTCACTCATCACTCTTCTCTCTCTCTTTCTCTCTTTGTGTATGTCTGTCTGTCTCTCTCCCCCATTGTGTTCACCTTGCTCACTCTCTTTCTCTCCTCTTCTCTATTTACCGAGCTCTCCACTACAAGAAAATGCACTTTTAGCGACCATTATGTTTCTCTCTCGCTCATCACTCTGTCTCTCTCTATATCTCTCTTCTCTATCTGTCTCTCACTCATCTCTCTCTCACCACCCATCTCCTCTTCCATATTCACCACTACTGCAAATGTCATTCCACTACTACCATTATTACCACTGTTGCCACTCTACCTCTACGACCACCACCACCACCACCACCACCACCACCACCACCACCACCACTACTACTACTCCTATTACTGCTACTACTACTGCTGTTACTGCTGCTGGTACTGGTACTGCTACTGCTACTGCTGCTACTACTACTGCTGCTGCTGCTCCTGCTGCTACTGCTCCTGCTCCTGCTACTGCTGCTGCTACTGCTATTGCTACTATTGTTGTTACCTCTCCTCCACCACCGTCACTCCATCTCCTCTACCACTACCACAACTTCACCACTAATCTCCTTCGCCATCACTACCACCACCATCACCTCTTATTTACCACCTTTACCACTATTGCCGCTCCCTCTCCTCTACCACAAAAAAATTAGCTATTGATTTTTAGTAACAAAAAAAAAAATGGGCCACAAAAAAATATTTTTCATTGACCATAAAAAATTAACTTTATTTTAACGAAAAATATTTTTTATTAAAATATTACCTTTACTTCTACCAAATAAAAAAATATATTTCATTAAAATAAAAATGAAACAAATTTACCCCATTTTTTTCACTGACTCAGCCGACCTGCCCACGCAAATAATTTCCCCATTTTTTCCCCGTTTCTTTCCCCATTTTGTTTCATTTCCTTTCAGGTTTGTAGAGCCCTAAGTTTCGAAACAACACACACACACGCACACACACACTCTCTCTCTCTCTCTCTCTCTCTCTCTCACGAAGGCGAGCGACGATCGGCGATCGGCGATAGTGGTGGCTAGCGACGATCGGTGATCGGCGACAATGGCAGCGTGTAACGATGGAATCATCGATTCGAAGGTATTCTATCGATTCTAAGGTATTCGAAGGTATTCTTTCGATTGAATCATTAATTAAGGTGAATTTGTTTATCTTGATTGGCCGATGTTTTGCTTTGTCTATTTTGAGAGGTGAAATTTTGTGTACCGAATGCCACTACTTATCAAAATTTTTCTGACCAACCAAACGGGTATTTGAGGTTTTCGTCAGAATCAAATTAGCTGAGTATGGTTAAAGTGATTGAAAACCCATTGAAAATTTTGTGAAAATGCTATTTGTCTGCAAAATCTTTGCTATAATGCTTTAATGCAGATTTTGTCTGCGAATTCTTTGCTATAATGCTAATCCATGTATTGTGGTTGTACTTATTGTGAAAAGACCTGTTTTTATAATCAACATGATTTTTTGTCTTTGCTGTATAGTTTGGTTCTCAAGGTTTGGACTTCGTGCCTTTGAATAGGTTTAGGTTTTTGGTGTAAAGTTGTTAGATCTCTTTTCTGGTTTGTTGGATAGGCACTCCCTCAAAGCCTTTACTTCAATCAATAAACCTTTTAGTTATTAAAATAAATAAAAAAAGTATAACCTACTCTTCACACTTGTATGGACACAAAAAACACAAATCCACTTTACTTCGCTTTACTGTTATCACTGTTATAATGTTATCTATGTATTCTGAATTAAGACAATCAAAAATTATTTGGTTTGGTTCCAGAATATTACCAATGATGATCTGAAGGCACTGGTGTCAGATGTAGCTTTTCAGCCACAAGTTGTTTGGAAGCTTGGAGATGTTCAAGTATGCATAGACTCTCGAGTTTCAACTTAGTCATTCATTATTCATTTAAGCTATAACAATTAGTTGGAAGTAACCTGACAAACAGGTTACATGTGGAACTCTTGGTCTTCCTATGGCAACTGTTAAACTCATTGATACAGAGGGGAAAGAGCATATTGCTTGTGCAAATGGAACAGGGCCAGTTGATTCAGCTTACAAGACTGTTGATCACATTGTGAAGGTTTGAAACAGAAAACTTGCTATTTTCTTTTCCCACAATCTTACTATAAGGTTTAGGACTTAAAGACACTTGCACAAAGATGCACCCTGTAGTTTAGAAATCTACTTCCAAACCAAAAGACAGTTCCATCAATTTCTGAACCAAAACCTATAGTTCTAACAACTTCAACTTCTCCAACAGACAGTTCCATTACAAGTGTATTCAAGGCTGAAAATTTTGAAGCAAAAAATATGTCTGAGTTGTTTCCGGATCAACATGACTAACGGGCAAAGCCCTAAAACATTGATTATTTTGATTATCATGAAATTTAATCCTCTATCACATTAATTTTATGCCTATAAGTACCTATATGTTGTACTTCTTAATTTGTTATTATATCCATGGGCGATGTATTTTCCTTGAAATAAATATGCCAAATTTAGAAATTTGACTTAGCATTATCATAATCTAATGATAAGGGGGCATGTGTTTGATTCGGTCCTAAATTAAAATTATATATTAATAAAAGTAGGAAAATTGTCAATGGATAGGAAAATTGTAATATACACTTTATTAAAAAATACATATGCACTTTTTTTAAAAAACTACATTATAATTATTCATAATAATTTTCTAATGTTCATAACAAAACTATAATACCACTTTGTAACTATTTCAATTGAGGAAATTATTATTTCTAATAATCTCAACCATTTTGGGGGCTTACATAGACATATATGAAGTAATGACAGAATTAGAAAAGAAAAAAAAAATTGAAGTAGAAGAAAATAATGTGGAGCAGTTAAGAAAAACATATTTACAAAATAAGTGTAGCTGAAATGAAAATGTTTAAATGGATGGGTGGGGACTGAATCTGTTTACTTTATGAATCTGTTTCCTAGTCATAGTTAAAGTGTACCATGTGGTGTAGATTGGCCATAGGGTTATTTTAGCTGCAATGTTTTCTTTGATTATTTTAGCTGCTTGACTACTCTCTCTCTCAGTTTCTTTTTCTTTTTTTCCTTCTGTACGTGAATATACCATAAAACTTTTGGATACATCATTCCCCAACATGACAACAACTGAGGTATGGAATGCACACGTAATTCTAACACCATCTTCTCTCAGGATATCACTTATTTGGTGAGCTTTGCAGGCAACCCAATTTGTAAGTGGACTATTTGAGTCAAGAAATGATCTTTCCACATTTAAGAATCACATACGAGATTTCCTTGTGCAGTCAAAAGAGTTCTCAGCACAGGTAAACACCAGCATAACTTATTTCCATTGCTTAATTTTCTCAAAAATACAACTATTCTCATTGTTGATTGAGATGTTTAATTATCAATGTGGGATTTGATGACTAACAAAAAAAAAATGTTATATTTGATGTTGTTGGGAGTTAGAGTCGGATTTCGGTTTAGGCAAACTAGTTCTTTAAGAAACTTAGAATCTGAGGAGTTGGCGCCCCAAAATCACCAAATGGTGTCGGATTAGCACGAAACTTGACACACAAGACCGCCTAGGCATGAGAGACTTGTGGGAGAAGACGAGACTCAAATTGGGTTCCCGGTTTGGGAATTAGAGTCGGATTTCAGTCTAAGCAAACTAGTTCCTTAAGAAATCTTGAATTTGAGGTGTTGATGCCCCAAAATTACCAAATGGTGTCGGATTAGCACGAAACTTGACATACACGACCGCCTAGGCACGAGAGACTTGTGGGAGAAGACGGGACTCGAATTGGGTTCCCGATTTAGGAATTAGAGTCGAATTTCGGTCTAAGCAAACTAGTTCTTTAAGAAATCTTAAATTCGAGGTGTTGATGCCCCAAAATCACCAAATGGTATCGGATTAGTACAAAACTTGGCACACACGACCGCTTAGGCACAAGAGGCTTGTGGGAGAAGACGGGGCTCGAATCGGGTTCCCGATTTGGCAGTTAGAGCCGGATTTTGGTCTAGGCAAACATGTTCCTTAAGAAATTTGAATTCGAGGTGTTGATGCCCCAAAATCGCCAAACGGCGTCGGTTTGGCATGAAACTTGGCACACATGACCGCCTAGCCAAGAGAGACATGTGGGAGAAGAAGGGACTCTAATCGGGTTTCCGGTTTGGGAGTTAGAGTCGGATTTCACTCTAGACAAACTAGTTCCTTAAGAAACTTGAATTCGAGGTGTTGATGCCCCAAAATCACCAAACGGGGTCGGATTGGCATGAAACTTGGCACACACGACCGCCTAGGTACGAGAGATTTATGGGAGAAGACAGGACTTGAATTGGGTTTCCGGTTTGGGAGTTAGAGCCGGATTTCGGTCTAGGCAAATAGGTTCCTTAAGAAATTTGAATTCGAGGTGTTGATGCCCCAAAATCACTAAACGGCGTCGGTTTGGCACGAAACTTAGCACACATGACCCCCTAGCCAAGAGAGACATGTGGGAGAAGACAGGACTCTAATCGGGTTCCCGGTTTGGGAGTTAGAGTTGGATTTCACTCTAGACAAACTAGTTCCTTAAGAAACTTAAATTCGAGGTGTTGACACCCCAAAATCACCAAACGGGGTCGGATTGGCATGAAACTTGGCACACACGACCGCCTAGGTACGAGAGACTTGTGGGAGAATACAGGACTCGAATTGGGTTCCCGGTTTGGGAGTTAGAGCCGGATTTCGGTCTAGGCAAACAGGTTCCTTAAGAAATTTGAATTCGAGGTGTTGATGCCCCAAAATCACCAAACAGCGTCGGTTTGGCACAAAACTTGGCACACATGACCGCCTAGGCACGAGAGACTTGTGGGAGAAGATGATACTCCAATCGGGTTCCCGGTTTGGGAGTGAGAGCAGGATTTCGGTCTAGGCAAACTAGCTCCTTAAGAAACTTGAATTCGAGGTGTTGACGCCGCAAAATCGCCAAACGACGTCGGTTTGGCATGAAACTTGTCACACACGACCACCTAGGCACGAGAAACTTGTGGGAGAATATGGGACTCCAATCGGGTTCCCGATTTGGGAGTTAGAGCCGAATTTCACTCTAGGGAAACTAGTTTATTAAGAAATTTGAATTGGAGGTGTTGACGCCCCAAAATCTCCAAACGACGTCGGTTTAGTATGAAACTTGGCACACACGACTGCCTAGGCACGAGAGACTTGTGGGAAAAGACGGGACTCCAATCGGGTTCCCGATTTGGGAGTTGGAACCAGATTTCAGTCTAGGCAAACTAGTTCCTTAAGAAATTTGAATTGGAGGTGTTGACGCCCTAAAATCACCAAACGGTGTCGGTTTAGCATGAAACTTGGTACACACGACCACCTAGGCACGAGAGACTTGTGGGAAAAGACTGAACTCCAATCGGGTTCTCGGTTTGGGAGTTGGAGCCGGATTTCGATCTAGGAAAACTAGTTTCTTAAGAAATTTGAATTGGAGGTGTTAACGCCCTAAAATCACCAAACGGTGTCGGTTTAGCACGAAACTCGGCACACACCACCGTCTAGGCACGAGAGACTTGCGGGAGAAGATGGGACTCCAATCGGATTCCCGGTTTGGGATTTAGAGCCGGATTTCACTCTAGACAAACTAGTTCCTTAAGAAACTTGAATTGGAGGTGTTGATGCCCTAAAATCACCAAACGGTGTCGGTTTAGCACGAAACTTGGCACATACGAATGCCTAGGCACGAGAGACTTGTGAGAGAAGATGGGACTCCAATCGGATTCCCGGTTTGGGAGTTAGAGGCGGATTTCAGTCTAGGCAAACTAGTTTATTAAGAAATTTGAATTGGAGGTGTTGACGCTCCAAAATCTCCAAACGGGGTCAGTTTAGCACAAAACTTGGCACACACGACCGCCTAGGCACGAGAGACTTGTGGGAGAAGACGGGACTCCAATCAGATTCTCGGTTTGGGAGTTAGAGCCGGATTTCGGTCTAGACAAACTAGTTTATTAAGAAATTTGAATTGGAGGTGTTGATGCCCCAAAATCTTTAAACGGCGTCGGTTTAGCACGAAACTTGGCACACACGACCACCTAGGCACGAGAGACTTGTAGGAGAAGACGGGATTCCAATCGGGTTTTCGGTTTGGGAGTTAGAGTCGGATTTCTGTCTAGTCAAAATTATTTACTTAATTATCTTTGTAATTATATAGTAGTTAATTTTTTATATTTTTTTGTAATTAAAATATTAACACATAATTATATTGTCATTAATTATTTTTATTTTTTGTTTTCAGATATTTCCTGAGTAGCAGTTTGCTTCTTGTGGAATGCAGGCGTGTGAAGATTGCGATTTACTTTTGTTTTTGTTACCCACGGAAGAATCATGAGGGAAACTTTTGTTTTTGATTTACGTTATTTTGAATTGTGAACAACATTATGTATTTAAACATTGTATATGTATTATGCAACATTATGCAATGGGATAATTTTGCTAATGTGTTGTAATGAATGAATGCAAGAACATTTTTTATTATGGATGAATTGTTATTTTTATACTGAAATTTTTATATTATTATGTAATTATTGGTTTCTTTTTCAATTATTTCTCATTTAATACAGGTAGTTTTCATATTTTTAATAATTTTATTGCAGATTTTTTTTTTTTTTTTTTGAGACGGCGCCACATTGCTGTCGCAAATGATATTAGCAGAGTTGAGACAAAAGCCTTTTGCGATGGTACTATTTGCCGTCGCAAATAATCTTTTAGCGACGGCATATCGTGCTATCTCAAATATTTTTTTAGCGACGGTAGGTATCCCGTCGCAATAAAAATTCTTTAGCGACGGCAAAAATGCCGTTACAAATAACACTTTTAGCGACAGCAACATAGTGCCGTCTCAAAAAATCTTAGATTTTTTCATATTAATGGCGACGGCAAAATTCCATCGCAAAAAGGCAACTTTGTCGTCGCAAAAAAAAGGCGACGACAACATGCCGTCGCTAAAACCTTTTTGCAACCCCCTTTGTTGCGACCCCCCACTTGCCGTCGCTAAAAGTCATCTGCCGTCGCAAAAAACTTTTTGAGTTGGCATTTTGAGTATTTGCGACGGCATTTTGCCATCGCAAAAAGTCAAATTTTTTGTAGTTTGCATTTTTTTATCCAAATATTTTCTAACCACAAAATATATAACAATATCACAAAATATGTAACATTTTCACATAAATACATAAATTCATTTTTCAATCACAAATTGTTATAACTTCTATCACAAAAATTTGCAATATTTACTGCAAAAATATGTAATACACACCATAAAAATATGTAACAAGTTACACATGTAGTATACAACTTAGGCCTCACTTGAGAAGTGATTTATAAGCTGACTTTTTAACTTATTACAAAAAAATAAAAAGATAATATGACTCAAATAAGTGAATACGCTTGCTTATGGTATTTCCCTACACTTGGTCATTAGGCTTGCTTTGGGAACTTTCACTTTTAGTTAAAAAGTCAAAAAAATATTATAAATTGTTATATCACTCTTTCTATTTTTTTACGTATCTTTTCGTAAAAAGTTAAAAAACTACTAATATAATATGTTCCCAAACGAGACCTTAGTACAATTTTAAGCTACTTTCCATGTTTTTAGGGTGAAGATTCACTACAACACATAAGAATTTCATAAACATAATATTTTTATTTTTTAAATTGAAAATTTTGTTATAAAAAATATTTTGAGATTAATTCTTGTAGTCGTGAAAATAATTACTAAAAGGTCATCCAAAAATATCAAAAAAATAAATTTTAAATACAAAATTTTAAAAATATTACTAATAAATGCACTTTTAAGAACAAAATAATTTGATGTTAAAAAGATTTTTTTTTTGAGACAAAAATTGAAGTCCCAAAAGAATAGTAATTCATCACTAATTGTCTAATTTCATCACTAAAAATATAATTATGGCATTTTTGACAATTACAACATTTTATTCCTAAAAAGTGATTTTATTTTTAAATTTGTCTCTAAATTTTGTTAGAAATAGTTTTGAAAAAATCTGGAAAATTAGAATTTTTCCTAAACTTTGGTCTATTTTTTAAGTGGGACCCATGCGCCGAATTTCGTGGATCAAAGTGGTAACGCATTCTATGCCGCATTATGATTTACGTGGTATATTTGGTTGCTCAAAACCATTATCGAGTGAATGGAAAATTGAAGCCGAAGTGAGCTCCATGGAAATGGAGTTTTGGTGGAAATTTATTAAAGGTATGGTTTAAGGCTTGTCCCACATTGGTTTGGTGGGAAACATTGACTGGGTTTATAAGGCTTGAAATTATAACTTGGGGAGGGTCCCGAGGGGCACCCCAAGTTTGTAGAAGGGAGAGGTCATGGGTAAATTGGACTAGACCCATTGGACCCAAAAATAACTACTCGCGCGCGCGCCACCGCCATCCGTCCGGGCAAGCTGGGCCTGGGCGCGAGTGCATAGTATAAGGTTGGGTTGGGTTTGTTCGGCCCAATACTAATCTTTTTGGGCCAAAAACATTTGAATTCAATTTTATCTTTTGGTAAAATAAAATCTATCCAATTTAAATTTTAATTTTTTGAATTCAAAATTGTTACACCTCTTCTGAATTTTCTGTACAGGTTCACTGGCCAAACAGATCCAAATCTATCCAGATTCAAAATGAGGGCTTGTTTTATTTATAGATGAATTTGTGGCTTTTCATTTTGAACTCAACAAGATCAATACCTGTTCGGGTAAATCAACAGATCTGGTTTGAATTTCAAACAGATAAAAACTGTTCAGGGTTTGAATCTGGACAGATTCGGATCTGTTTGGCCAATGAACCTGTACAAAAAATTCTGAAAAGGTGCAATAATTTTGAATTCAAATATTTTTAGCAAAAAATAAAATTAAATTCAAATATTTTTTGCCCAAAAAGATTAGTATTAGGCCGAACAAGCCCAACCCAACCTTACACCACGCACTCGTGCCCAAGTAAAGGCCCAGGCCCAGCCCAGCCCTCCGGATCGACCGGACAAACAGCAGCGGCGGCACGCGCATGTGAAGAAAAACATAGAGAAATTAGTATTAGATTTTCACTTTGTAAAATCATAGAAAAAAACTGAAAAAATTTAATGGCACTGAGTTTAAAAGATGGCAGTAGAAAATGTTGTTCTATTTTACAACTCTAAATTTGGCCCGATTTCTCCGTGAAGAGGCTCCAGTATTGAGAGATGATGAAAGTGATCGGCAAGTTGTGGCTGCTGTAGACGCTTGGAAGCATTCTGATTTCCTGTGCAGAAACTACATCCTTAATGACCTTGACAACGTGTTGTATAATGTTTTCAGCCCTCTGAAAACAACAAAAGAATTGTGGAATTCTTTGGAGAAAAAATACAAGACAAGGGATGCCGGTACAAAAAAATTTATTGTCGGTAAATTTCTGGATTTCGTTATGGTAGACTCCCAAACGGTAATTTCTCAAGTTCAAAATTTTCAAATAATTTTGCATGATATTCATTCTGAAGGTATGTCTCTTAGCGAGTCTTTCCAAGTCGTTGCTTTAGTGGAAAAGTTACCACCGGCTTGGAAAGATTTCAAAAATTATTTAAAACATAAACGCAAGAAGATGACTATGGATAAATTGATTGTAAGATTGAAAATTGAGGAAGATAACCGAAAGGCTGAAAAGATGAATGGTAAAAATCCTATTGAGTCTAAGGCTGATGTGGTTGAACAATGTACAAACCACAAAACAACAAAAGGAAGTTTACTGGAGATGGTCCTAAACAAGACGACAACAATGGCAATAAAAAGTTCAAAGGTAAATATTATAATTGTGGCAAGACCGGACATCGAGTTTCTGATTGCCGCCGCCCTAAGAAAGATCGCGGAAGTACAAGCAAGAATACCACAAATCAAGCCAATGTGATAGAATTATATTACATCTCTGACAGGGTAAATGGCATCAATCTCTCTGCTGTGGTGTCTGAGGCTAATTTGGTTGGAAATCCTAAGGAATTGTGGGTTGACACTGGAGCAACTCGATACATTTGTGCGGACAAGAAAATGTTCACAATTTACAATGAGGCTGCAAACGGTGAACAACTTTTCATGGGAAATTCTTCCACTTCTACTGTGGTTGGACAATGAAAAATGACATTGAAGATGACATCAGGGAGCAAACTTACCCTCAACAACGCACTGCATGCACCAGACATCCGGAAGAATTTAGTTTCTGGTTCTTTGTTAAGTAAAAATGGCTTTAGGCTTGTTTTTTAGTCTGATAAATTTGTATTAACAAAGAATGGTATGTATGTTGGTAAGGGATACATGAGTGATGGTCTCTTTAAATTGAATGTAATGACGGTTGTATCAAAACTTGATTTGAATAAGAATAGCACATCTTTTGCTTATATTCTTTAGTCAAGTTTATGGCATGGTAGATTAGGACATGTGAATTTTGATACTTTGCCTAGATTAATTGGTTTGGATTATATACCAAAGTTCGAAATTGATCCTAATCACAAATGTGATATTTGTGTAGAAGCGAAACTAACTAAAGCATCATTTAAATTGGTTGAAAGGAAAATCAAACCTCTAGAATTAATTCATACAAATATATGTGATCTTAGATTTGTTCAAACTAGAGGAGGCAAAAAAGTATTTCATAACATTTATCGATGATTGCACAAGATATTGTTATGTAAACTTACTTAAAAGTAAAGATGAAGCCTTAGAAATGTTAAACTCTATAAAACTGAAGTTGAAAATCAACTTGGAAAAACCATTAAAATGGTTAGAAGTGATAGATGTGGTGAATATGATGCATCTTTAAATGAATTTTGTACACAACATGGTATTATTCACCAAACTACAGCACCCTATTCTCCACAGTAAAATGGAATTGCTGAAAGGAGGAATAGAACCCTTAAAGAAATGATGAATGCCATGTTACTAAGTTCAGGCTTACCGCAGAACTTGTGGGGGGGAGCAATATTGTCTGCTAATTATGTTCTTAACAGAATACCTCACAAGAAATCAAATAGCACTCCTTATGAACTATAGAAAGGTCGACCATCTTCCTTTAAATACTTAAAAGTGTAGGGGTGTTTGCCAAAAGTTGAAGTTTCTATTCCGAAAAAGACAAAGATAGGACCAAAAACAGTGGATTGTGTGTTTATTGGTTATGCTCAGAATAGTAGTGCATATTAGTTTCTGACTTATAAATCAGAAATACCTAATATAAATGTGAACACTATTATAGAGTCAAGGAATGCTGTATTTTTTGAACATGCTTTCCTTACAAGAAAGGATAGGAATTAAGTTCACAGAAAAGAACTTATGATTGTACACAAAGTCAAGAGACTAATGACAATCAAACACAAGAGACTAGTAATGGTCTCGACCAACAGGATTTAACTGATAATAAACCAAGACGAAGTAAGAGATCAAGAACATCAAAATTCTTTGGTCCAGATTTTCTGACATACCTGTTAGAAAATGAACCTCAAAGCTTTAAGGAAGCAATGACAGGTCTTGAAGCACCTTTATAGAAAGAGGCTATTAATAATGAAATTGAATCTATTATGCAAAATCATACTTGAGAATTGGTAGATCTTCCACCCGGTTCTAAACCTCTTGGATATAAATGGACATTCAAGAGAAAAATGAAAGCAAATAGTTCAATAGACAAATATAAAGCAAGACTTGTAGTAAAATGTTATAGACAAAAGAAAAGTCTAGACTATTTTGACACATATTCTCCTGTGACAAGAATAACATCCATCTACATGCTTATTGCCATAAAATCGTTGTATAATTTAGAGATACATCAAATGGATGTTAAGACAGCTTTCTTAAACGGTGATCTAAATGAAGAGATCTATATGGAGCAACCCGAAGGGTTTGTAGTGTCGAGGCAAGAAAAGAAAGTTTGTCCGTTTGTCAAATCTCTTTATGGATTAAAACAAGCACCTAAGCAACGGCAAGAAAAATTTGATCATGCTATGCTTACTAATGGGCTTAAGATAAACAACTGTAACAAGTGCGTCTATGTTAAAAACACTGACCAAGGATACGTCATAGTTTGTCTTTATGTGGATGACATGTTTATCATTGGAAGCAGTCAAAACATGATCAAATCAACCAAGCAAATACTGAACAAAAGATTTGATATGAAAGATATGGGGGTCGCAGATGTAATAATAGGAATGAAAATTACTACAACATCTTACGGATATGCATTATCTCAATTACATTATATTGAGAAAATTCTTGGTAAATTTATCAAGAATGATATGAATGTAGCTAGAACACCTGTAGACATCAGTCTTTATTTATCAAAAAATAAAGGTGATGTGGTGTCTCAGTTAAAATACTTCTAAATCATTGGAAGCCTAATGTACCTAATGAATTATACTCGTCTTGACATAACTTATGCAGTCAATAAATTGAGTAGGTACACTAGTAACCCCGGAGAAGATCATTGGAAAGCGATCATTCAGGTTCTTAGATATCTAAGATTTACCCGTGATCATGGTTTGAACTTTACTCGATATCCAGCAGTACTCAAAGGTTATTGTGATGCCAATTGGATATCAGATACTAAAGATTCAAAATTCACTAGTGGATATGTCTTTACTCTAGGGGGTACTGATGTTTCTTGGAAATCCACGAAACATGCATCGCACGATCCACAATGGAATCTGAGTTCATTACTTTAGACAAAGCAGGAGAAGAAGCAGAATGGCTTTGTCACTTCTTAGAAGATATTCCAAGGTACCAAAAACCTGTGCCAGCTATCTGCATTCATTGTGATAATCAATCTGCAATAGGCAGAGCATAGAATCATATGTATAATGGTAAGTCACGACATATTCGTCATCGACATAATACCGTAAGGCAATTGCTCTCAAATGGAATAATCTCAATAGATTATATAAAATCTAAATAGAATATTGTGGATCCGTTAACAAAAGGTTTGACTAAAGAGCAAGTGTTTAGTCATCGAAGGGGATGGGATTAAAGCCTATTACATAAGAGTCATCATAATGGTAACTCTACTTATATGACTGGAGATCCCAAGAACTAAGTTCAAAAGGACAACTAAGTTATGTGTGGCTCACCAGAAATTACCAATGGATTTAAAATTCCTTACCCATTCCTATGGTGAAAGTGATATTTGCAATATATGTTGTATGCAGGGGTTTAAGGATAAGCTTAGCTTTTAATGATTACTTATATCTTGATTTAGGCATAAAATCAAGACGAGTATAGGAGATACTCACAATAATAATCACCTATATGAGTGTTGAACTGGGGCTGGTTCTATGAGAATAAAGAGGATAAATTCTCTAGAAGCACTCATAAACAACCAGGAGCGTTCAAGGCCAAAATGAACACAACCGTGAGAACCACGATATGTCAGAAGATATTTTGTGTGAAATCTATTGTCTTGGCTTACACAAACGGCTGAACAATTCAAGGCATCGCGTTCATTGGTTAGCTAGTAAGTCCGATAGGTTTTCACTAGGGAAGGTTCAAGGCCGAAAGCTATCTATCTAATGCAAGATATTTTCGATTTATACTCTTTTGAAAAATTTTGCATATTGTTGCATTTCCGTTGTCATCAAATTTCATTCATGTGGGGGATTGTTAGAAATGGTTTTGAAAAAATCTGGAAAAACAGAATTTTTTCTAAACTTTGGTCTATTTTTAAGTGGGACTCATGCGCCGAATTTCGTGGGTCAAAGTGGTAATGCGTTCTATGCCACGTTGTGATTCACGTGGTATATTTCGTTACTCAAAACCATTATCGGGTGAATGCGAAATTGAAGCCAAAGTGAGCTCCATGGAAATGGAGTTTTGGTAGAAATTTCTTAAAGGTATGGTTTAAGGCTTGTCCCACATTGGTTTGGTGAAAAACATTGAGTGGGTTTATAAGGCTTGGAATTATAACTTGGAGAGGGCCCTAAGGGGCACCCCAAGTTTGTTGAAGGGAGAGGTTATGGGCAAACTGAGCTAGATTCATTGAACCCAAAAATAACCACACGGGCGCACAGCCATCCGTCCGGTCGGTCGGGCCGGCGGGCGGGCTAGGCTGGGCCTAGGCTTGGGCGCTGGTGCATGGTATGAGGTTAGGTTGAGTTGGGCTTGTCCGGCCCAATACTAATTTTTTGGGCTAAAAACATTTGAATTCAATTTTATTTTTTGGTAAAATAAAATTTGTCCAATTTAAATTTAAATTTTTTGAATTCAAAATTGTTACACCTCTTCAAAATTTTTTGTACAGGTTCACTGGCCAAACAGATCCGAATCTGTCCAGATTCAAACCTAAAACAGTTTTTATCTGTTTGAAATTCAAACTAGATCTGTTGATTTGTCCGAACAGGTATTGCACCTGTTGAGTTCAAAATGAAAAGCCACAAATTCATCTATAAATAAGACAAGCCGTCATTTGAATTTTCATTCTAATTTTCGTTCTTGTCTGCTGCAATTCATTTCTGCATTTTGCTGCATTTATTCTATTAATTTTCTGTGAAAAAGAGTGTATACACTAAGTGTATTCGTTGTATGAAAAATTTGTAGTGCTGCAATTTTTCGTTGATTGATCATTTTATCTTGAGAGATAGACGTCCACATTCTGAAAGCACCGTGGAGAGAATGAATCTGTCTTAAGGACACAGTGTTGAACACTGGACTTGATCAGAAAATTTGTTCAAGAAATTAATCACATTACAACAAAAACATACTTTAGTGGCACTACACTAGTGGCATATTTTTAGAAAATGCCACAAAAAATGATATTTAGTGGCACGTTTTGAAAAATGCCACAAAACGACAAACATAAAAGGCTCTAGTGACATTTCAATGAACAAGTGTCACAAAACTACAACAAAAACATACTTTAGTGGCACTACACTAGTGGCATATTTTTAGAAAATGACACAAAAATGATATTTAGTGGCACGTTTTTGAAAAATGCCACAAAAAGACAAACATAAAAGGCTCTAGTGACATTTCAATGAACAAGTGTGTTGACACCCCATTTTTGACTACCTTTAAGACTTGGACGTGATTGATGGTTTACTGGGTCGAGAAAGGTGTGCAGGGGAAAGGTGCAATTTCTTCGGCAAAGAGAGAGTCAAATCTCAACTTCATACCCCTGTTCTGGACCAAAACAATCTTGATCAAATGATTTTAGTCTTAAAACCCTCTCTCTCAAAAACGTTTTTGAAATAAAGTTCCTACGATATTCTGACGCTCGCATTTTGTTAAAAGTTGCGCTTTTCGGTAAACTGAGCAAGGACAAAGTGGAAATGAATGAAGGAGAGATAAAATCTTTGAAAAAATCTTTCAAAATACCTTACTTAGGGGTTTGAAGTTGAAGAAAAGAGGAGAAGAGGGAAGAAGTCCAGTTGGGGAAGAAAATGGGCATGAATCGTTAAGAGAGAATTGAACAGCCCTCACCGAATCGGGCCTATTCATTCACATACTTGGAATCAAGCTATGAGGCCACCACCTTTGGAAATCTTACTCCCGGGGCCTCATTTTTCACTCAATAATCTCCTAAATCCAATTCCGGATAGGGGAGATATGGTTGATTGAAGTAGGGCATCATTCCGGCTGGGACCGAATCTGCGCGGCTTCACGGAAACGGGCATAACTTTTTCCACAGGAAGAATTTTAATACAAGGTTCACGCCATTTGAAAGCTAACTTCCGGGGCTTCAATTTGGACACTTGAATGGCCACCATTGGACTTCCCAATCACCCACCGGCCAAATTTCTTCCCGGAAGCCCATTTTTTTTCCTGAAAAGTAGTAAGCCGGCCAGAAATTCCAGAAAATGTAGCAGGCTGGCCAGAAAAGTCAGAAAAAGTAGCCGGCCGGCCACATTTTTCTGGTGGATGATCTTTTTTGCCCATTTAAACTAGCCGGCCATGATCCTTCTCCCAAGTGCATTCTAGTCATGTATTTTGTTTTACACTTCACCCATGTCCGAGGGTTTGGCCCTTTTGGGGGGAAACTTGATTCATTTCCCTCCATTTTTCCCCCTCTTTTCCACCTCTTTTTCTTATAAAACCAGCAGCTCCCAGCTGTGTTTGAGGGTTAGAAAAACCACCTTTGAGCTTCCATATTGTATCTCTCTCCCTCTACACTTCCAAGCTTCAAAACCTTCTAGACCCTACACCATTTCTACACCACCACCTAGCACCACACCACCACTCCATTCCAGAAGCTTGTAGGATCTTCTCAGAGCTTAGGAGGCATCTTTTCTCAAGCCAAGAAGTGTTGAAGTTTGGTCTACAAGGGTGAGCAACATTTCCCCTCTTTTTAAGCTTATTTTTGCATCCTATCTAAGACATTCTTGTTTGCATATTTGGGCTCCGACCCTAACTAAAAGTAGCATTATTTTGAGCTCTTCTTCATGTTTTCTTAAGGGTATTTACCTGTTTGAGGCCTCCTTGTTGCACTTGCTTCATTACCTCTCTTGTATGCTATTCTCTTGCACATTATTTTTGGCCTATGTATAAACTGTTTTGAGCTCTGTCATAAACTGTATAGTGGCTTATTTTGAGCCCTTCTTCAACATTGTTGAAGGGCTCATCACTGTTTGAGGTCTCCATTTGCCACTTGCCTTTATATCTCTCTTTTGGCTCCATTTTTGCATGATTTGTTAGCCTCTTATGCTTCTGTTTTTGGGCTCTGGTATGAACTAAAAATGACCTTATTTTGACACCCTCTTCATGTTTTATTAAGGGTCTTTCACTGTTTAAGGCATCCTTTTTATACTTTGTGTTATAGCTCTCTTTTTGGCCTTGTTTTGCATAGCATTTTGAGCACACTTGTACACTGTTTTTGGCCCGGTCATAAACTGTAAAAGGTCATATTTTTGGCCCCTCTTCAACATTGTTGAAGGCCCCTCATCTGTTTGGGGCCAGAAGCTGTGACTTGCTTCTTTATCTCACATTTAGGGCCATTTTTGCATATTGGTTTAGCCCTATTTATGTTCACTGTTTGGCCTTGATTAAAACTGTAAATATGCTTGTTTTGGGACTGCCTTGAATCTGTCTTCATGCTTCATGATCAAATAATGCATGCTTTGTATAGCTACAGGTCATTGCGTATGCCTAATTTTGCATTTCGGGTACCATTTCATGCATCGGGTGCCATGTTTCCATGATTCGGGGCTGTTTTGCATCATATTTCGCTTCTGAAATTTGCATGTTTGCATATCATATTTCATGCCTTGCCATGTCTTGTTAGAGTGGCATTTGGTGCCTTAGGGTCGGTCCTCGGTTTGCGTGCATGCGTGCACGCATCTCGAGTGTCTCATTTTCATCTCATGGCCTCTTATGCGAGTGTGGCTGAGGTCCACTTGTGTTAGTGTAAGTCCATTATGCATTGTGTATGCCATTTCATAGCATTGCGTATGCTACGTTGTATGATAGCGCATTGTGTATACCATGTTATATCATGCATTGTGTATGCCATTTCATAGCATTGTGCATGCTAGGTTGTATGTTAGTTGCATTCATGCATGTCATGCATATTGCATCGTGCTTGGGATAGGAGTTAGCCCGAGCACGGGAAACGAGGTACGTTTCGTACTCCGAGTGACGGAACGGGTCTCAATTCCCAATCGCCGACACTCCGGATTATCCATGATGGAGTCTAGGTTTTGTTTTGTTTCCATGTGCATTCATTCTATATTGAGTTGCACAATTCGACTCTTCGGCCATCATGCATCGAGATGCGTGATTGGTGGCACGAGGATCGAGACATGCATACATATGTGAAAATACATTGATATGCCCCTTTCCTACTCTCTGTTGCAGCAAATCAAGAATCAGCAGTCTTCCGGGGCTTGGCACGCTTTCCAAGAAATCATTGCAAAACAGAGGCTAATTGGGGCATCCCAGTGAATTTCCGCGCAAGGCAGCCTAAACATACATCATTCGTCAGAGTCGAGGCAGTCCCTGGCTTGCATGCCAGTTTATAGCTTTCTTAGATTAATTTGTAAATTAATTAGGATTTTTGTATTTATTCGGGACTGTATTATTCATTCATTTGGGACTGTATATTATTTATTCGGACCCTCTGTGCAAGGGCATAATTGTAATAAGTGTGCGTGTGTGTGATGCATGTCTTCCAACCCCACGTCTTTCTCCCTTTTATTTACCTGCTTATGATGGTTAGATTAGGGCATATTTCAATTAGCATACAGTATGATAGCATGTTTGCATTCATTCATCTGTCTTGTATGCACCGGGCTCGGCGCATCATACTAACTGCATTGTATTTTCAATTCCAAGTTGAATACATGTTAGCTGTAGCATTTCATATGCCATGTTTAGAATAGCTAAGCCTGCTATAGTTGCATTTTTGCATGTGTTGCATTAGGCACTTCTGTATAATTAGGATCATGCATGGATTTCTAATTAGCTTCTTTTTTGGCTTGAAGTACTCGGAAAGTTTTATGCTTTAGCATCCTTGCATGTGTGTGAGTGACTGCCATGATAGCATGCTTACCATGAGGCTATGTGCTTATGTGATATAACTGCATGAATGCCTGTGGGTGAAGGTTGGGTTATTTGAATTGGAACAATTCATCAAATGTGTGTTTTAAAGCCCACTAGATAATGGCAAAATCATGTTTTCTAAGCCCACCCGAGGGTGGCAAATCCACGTCTTAGCCTACTTGCGGGTAGCACCGTCAAACCATTCTCAAAATAAACAAACACGAAATGTTTTGTTCCAATTCAGACGATCCAGTCTATACTTGTATGCTGTGCGCATCACATAATAAATCTAGGCTAATAACCGGAATAAGAACGCATAAAGTTTTCAAAACTAGATATCATGGTTAGTAGAGGCCGATCTTTGATCGGGCGAGCGAGGGTGCTCACGAAGTGACCTTCCCCAATCGTACTCAAGTTCCCGAGCCGAGGCAACTTTGGTAATGACGGACACGTGGCCTTAGGCAAACGAGTCAGGGTTTCCTAAATTTTTCCAAAATAAAACATTTAGGTGGCGACTCTGTATCTGGCAAAGCAGTCCATGTTTGGCACTTCTTTCAAAATCTGTTTTCTCAAAACGATTTGCCGGATTTGGACTCTTTGGTTCAGATTAAGAACCGTGACAAATTGCGAGTCCTGAGCTGTAGTGAGCCCAATATCGAACGGAACGGGGGAGCTCGTCCCTCCCGGAGCGTTCGGGGACGTCTACAGTTTCTGGCGACTCTACTGGGGATTTAGAGAACTTGACTCGAACTCATGATATCTGTTTTTTACTACACTTATGTGTTTCTTTGCATTGCATGTGCATTGGTGTGCCTAGGACACCGTGTTCGCCATCTGCTATTCCTGAACGGTTTGCCGGAGGCTTGTCTTGCCAAGGCATGACCATAAGGCTGACCGGTTGTGGGCTCCGCCAGTATAGGAACACAAACCCCGGTTTTACCGGGGCACTCCTTTTGACCATTCGACCTAGTGCATATTCGGAATCCATAGTGACCATTCCAAACTAGGACAGGTTGCTTACCCGATATAGATTGTTTGAAACCGCTGCATGCGTAGTGAAACCCTTGCTCCTGACAAAATAGGATAGGGAAACCTTACCGCAACATAGGGGTGTTTTGGCTCTCACTTGTCTGCTATGTGCTTTTAGAGTGTGTCTCTATAGAAATGAATGTATCAGTCTACAAGTTTGGGCATCAGGCTTGCGGGTATCAGTATCTAGGAATCAGTTTTACCTGAGGGTATCAGTTCACCGGCAGAATTTTGGGCAGAATTCAGTAGAGAGCACACTCATTCAACTATGCTCATATCTGTTCAGGTGAAATCAGGCTGAGATACTGCATGTTTTCTCTTTTGCTAGGGTAGTCTTGGAACCATAGCTTCAAAAGGCTCCGATATCCCCCAGGTACATCGGACTTGTGCTGATAGACTTTGTCGGGTCAGAGATTCAGTTCAAAGGCAATCAGTGTTCCTTTACCAGAGGTAGGGTAAAAGGGGGCCAGTTAGGCACAGATCACCAGTTCAGCAGTTACCAGATCAGTGGCCCTTATCCACCCCACCAGACAGTCAGCAAGATCAGCAGAATACTGCCAGGATGGAAGAAATGATGCGCCAGCTCCAAGAGGGCATGAAACAAATGCAGGAGGACGCTGCCCGCCAAGCAGAGTTCTCTAAACAGCAGGCCACAGTCATGGCTCAGCAGGCCGAGCTAATCACTAGACTGCAACAACAAAATGCAGCATCGGCCTCACATCAAGTTCCTCCTCCACCAAGGGTCCCGTTACCCGAGCAAGAACCTACTGTGCAGAATGCCCTGCCAAACACCCAGAACACCTTACCCAATGTCCAGAACATCCAAGAGGACACAGACCTTCCAACGGGGCTAGCTCCGTCCTTGCTTCCGCCTCAACTGTCCAAGACCCATACACCCAACCACCCGGACTCCCCCTTTGAGTTCGAGATGGATCCCATGGCATTGAAAGTGAGCAAGCTTGAGAAATTGTTCAAAAAGTCTCAGGGGGCCCACTCTATTCCCGATATAGAGGACGGTTATATCGACTCAGTGGTGACATTACCGGATCGGTTCAAGATGCCACATATCGATCGATTCGATGGCTCTGAAGACCCAATGGTGCACCTCCGGCTGTTTTCTAATATCTTGAGGCCAATGGGTTTGACCACAGCCCAGAAATTGTCACTATTCGGCCGAACCCTGTCTGGGATAGCCGCAATCTGGTATGCAAAATTGGAGAACTCTGTGAAATGGAACTGGGAAGAGCTAGCTGAGGCCTTTATTGCTCAATACTCCTACAACACACAGATCGAGGTCACAACTCGTGATCTTGAAGTCACCCGCCAAGAGCCAAAGGAGGGTTTCTTAGAGTTCGTGACGAGATGGAGAGCGAAGGCCTCAATGATGACTACAAGGCCTTCCGACAAAGATCAGATCAGGATGATTATCCGGAATCTACATGGCAAGTTGCTACAAAAGATGGTCGTTCTACCTCTGTTTACCTTTCCAGCCTTTCATGAAATGGGGGTTCAAATCGAGGACGCCATCAAACAGGGGGTCTTCGTAAAAGATAATGAGCCTTTGGAGAGGAATGTTGCTCGCAGTTCCAATGCTACTACTGATGGTAGCACAGCTGCGAAATGCTCAGAAGTAGACACTATCACCACTTCCCTCAATGGCCAAGAACCAACCACTTCAACTCGGCCCCAAGCCCGAAAATTCCATCCTCTTTACATGAGTCTCTCCCAAGCTTTGAAAAAGCTGCAAGAAGAAGGGCACCTAGAACTCCTAGAACCCCAACCCCTTTCAAATCCTCTTCCACCAAGATATGACCCAGCTAAATACTGTGCCTATCATCAATAACACGGTCATGATACGAACCGTTGCATCCGCCTCCATCATAAGATTCAGGATCTTATTGACGAAGAGACCCTAGCTCCACCAAAAGGACCTCAGGTTAGTATTGATTCATCACCTCCCCATCTCAACCTCATCCATACACTACCATCCACCTTCGACCCCAGCATATACATCACCCTAGCCCATCTACCCAAGCCTGAGGTGTTCATTCCAGAAAGCATGGACTTATGCATGATGGATGCACCTGGACCCCAATCCTCTCAAACCCGTGAACCCACTACTTCTGAGCTGAAGAGAATGATCAAAGATCTTCAGAGAACTGTGACAGATTTGGCCTTCGGGATATCGGCTCCGTCATCAACCACATCACATACCAGGGAGTTCATGTCAAAAGGCTCCCCAGTCTTGGAACGGGCTGTATTTGAGGAATACCAATCCCTTGGCAAAGTGGAGGCAGACGGTAAGAACAAGGTAGGGACAGGCATTGGTCCCCATGAACATCTTCTGTTGGCTGTTGAGGCTTTGAAAGCCGAAGGACTAAACAAACAGCAAGTGCTTACAATGGTTGCAAAAACTGTGGATGATATTTTTTCCACTCAAGTTGGGGGCAGTTTGAATCAAGGGGCAAGTCGGGAGAAGGGTCGTTGTATCAGAAACGTTCCTTTCAGCTATAATCCTGCACTCAGAAGAGATCAACAAACTAGGCCAGCACCTGCCAAGCACTTTGCTGGTGCGTCCAGCAAAAATCCACAAACTTTGAAGTACCAACCCCGAGGTGAAAGGGTCTTCCATGCCCTCCACATGCCTTTGTCCAAAGCTTTCCAAATCCTTATAACACAAGGCCATCTCAAACCCCTTGAGCCTCGGCCTCTCCCGAATCCTCTTCCGGCTACGCATAATGCTGCCCAATACTGTGCCTTCCATCAACAAACCGGTCATGGTACTGACAATTGCTCTCGTCTTCACCACGAAGTGCAAAGATCTGATTGACAACGGGGTCATTGCCGCGCTAAGCTCTACAAAGTCTATCGGCACTGGATCGGTGAACTTGGGGGATAATATGACCATGTGATCGGGGGATGAACCACCTGTGGGCGGCGCTCTATTAACTCCAGACGTGGGAATGGCACGCACTGTTCTGAGCAATGTGCAAATACCAGTTTTTGTGCTTTCTGACTTGGATATTGGGTCAGTTTTGTTGTTTTGTTTTGAGTCTGTCTTTTTATTTTGAGTCAGTCTCTTTTGTTTTGGGTCTGTCTCGTTGTATCGAGTTAGTCCTGTTGTATAGGAGTCGGGTGATTCCGGGGGGTGTTACCTCGGGCGTCACCATTTTGTTTTATGTTTGTCTTTTCGTTTTGTTTTGAGTCTGTTTCTGCCAGGGAGCCAGTTGTGCCAACAGATTTTTTTGAATAAAACAGCGGTGATCTTCACGCTCTCACATTTGTTTCTGCCTTGTGCCAGTTATGCCGGAAGTTCTGAATGAGACGGCAGTATTTGACTAAAGAACTCTGTCTTTTCTGTGCCTTGAAATCATTGTATCGACCTAAGTTTTTCAAAACTTTTTTGAGCACTGCGGTGAAAACGAAGAGGAAGGAATTCCTTAGGATTTGCAAAACTTTGATCATTTGAGAGAAAGAGAGGCGTGCTAAGCCCTTAATGAATGAAATCATGCTTGTTAGCGTGAGTACTGAGAAGGACCCTGGCTTGATCCAGACTGGTTTCACACTATCTTCAGTGTGAGCGATTTGTCGCTTTCTTAAAAACTTTCAAAAACAAAATGTTTTGCGCGGTCCTGCGAAGACCTATGTGGAATCGCTTCGGAGATTGTGCAGCCTAGGATCGCTCTCAGCCTCGAGACTCAACCCCTTCGCTTCAAAACCTTGAACTTGAATTTAGAAGGTTCAACGGTCAACTACGATGTGAGGCCTGTGTGGCCAGATTTGAAGCAGCCCTCGAACAAGAGGCCAGGAAAGTCAGATCAAAAGATCAGAAGATCAGAAGAAGCTTGCAAAGCTAAAGCAGAAGTACCCCTCGAACTAGGGGCAAAGATATCAGACATGCTCGAAGAGCTGAAGATGAGTCCTCTTGCAAAACAGCAGCCATTCTCCTGGATTCAGATGACTTCAGGATCTCAAAACCATTTGACATGGACAAAGCTACACTTTTACCCTTGAGAGGCTCGCTGGGTCGAAAACCCGGAAGGGCGACCCAGGCAAAAGTTAGAGCAAGAAAAAGAACAAAAAAGAACAAAAAAAGAAAAATGCAAAGAATAAAAAAAAAAGGAAGAAAAAGAAAATGAAAAGAAAAAATGAAAAGGAAAAAAGAAGAAAAGAAATGAAAAGAATTGAAAAGAAAAGAAAAACAAAGCTCGCAAGGTTGAAAACCCAGAAAGGGTGGCCTTGGCAAAAGTTAGAGCGTAAAAGGAGAGGTTAATACCCGAGTGTACCTTAACCCCGAACTACGTAAGGCTTGATTCCCATGTTTGGGATACGTAGGCAACTTCATTCTGAAGTCCAGCCATAAACACTTCCAAATCGACTGTGCCCATGCGATGGTTCTGGTCATCTTTGTCTTCTCTGTATCTGAGAGTCTGGTTGTGTTCGTTGCTTTGAGGACTGCCTACAATGCGCTGCGGTGCCATCCAAACAAGGGGCAACTTTCCATTGCCATTCAATGCGCCGCGGTGCCGTTCAAACAAGGGGCAACTTTCCGTTGCCATGCAATGTCCTTCAGGAAAGGGGCAATTTTCCTTCGGATCTGAGGTTGTGCATCTCAAGGGTAGGTTCTGTGCTCGTTCAGCAGTGGCCGTTTGCGAAATAGTTTTTGAGAATTTTTACTAAGGTTGACTAATCTTCTCGAAAAGTATTCCATTTTCAAAACTGGACCATTTCTTGGACCCAAAAGAAGAAAATTTTCAGTGCTCATGGCCTGACTTGCATGATTTTAAATCAGAAAATTGAACAAGCATGTTAATCTAACTCTCATTTTGGTCAAAATTTTTTAGGAGAAAACTAAAACAAAAAATGGTCAAAATGATGAACTAGGGGCACAGTTGAGTCAGGTGTTCTGTCTTTTCCCCTTTGTCAAAATACTTGCCGGAAAGGGCATTCTACTTGTCAGAAAGGGCACCGTATTTGCCAGAAAAGGGCACAACAAAGGGCAGAAAGCTCTCACATCCTCCAACCAGCGAGGTATCAAGCAAAGTGCGAAGCACGAACTAGAATGGGGCAAGATATTCCACTCCATCATCTGGACAGATCTTATCACGTCCAAACTCCCCAACAAAGCATCATCAACTGATGTTAACTGCAGATTTGTTACACACCCAGTTGTAGCGCAACCCTTCCGTGGGAGGAATTCACTAGCTGTGAGCGGAAGAAAGAGAATCTAGCAGAATGCTAGGGGTACGAGCCCACAATTTGCTGTTTATCCATCAACCACCCAGGGAAGGGATGAAAAAATGAGAGATCGAAGAATAGAGAGATGTGCGATGAGAGGAAAAGTGAGAAAAGTGCTTTTTTAGAAAAAACAGAGCTTGAGGGCCGAGTGATGTGAGAACCACAAATGAGAAAGGGTGGGAAACACCAGCCGGTGAAACAGGCTCCCTGTGCACATCTGAGTGTCGTGTCTTTTTGTTTTATCTCGATTCTTGTTTTGAGTCGTTTCGAGTGTTACTCGACGTGTCTAGGTTGTGTGCCTTTTATTTCCTTGTTAAGTCGTTTTGCTGTGTTCAGTCGTAGGCTCAATACCTGGTCGAAAACTCATCTCTCAATTTCAAAAATAAAATCATTTTGTGCTCCGAGTGCCGTGCCGTTCTCCACATTTGTGCAAAATAGAATTGGTTCTTTCATAAAGTCGCGGGGTTCAACCTAGGTCAAGTAAGAACAGTAAAACCAGGACCTATCTGAAGCTACATGGGTTCCGGACTGTAAAGCAAAAGAAAAGAGGGAAAATGGAAGCATCTGAGCGTGTTTCACCTTCAGCAAATTTCGTGATTGTATTCCGGATGTACCTTTTCAAAGCCTTGTCAATGCTCCGAAGTATGAGTGTGCCTCTACCTCAAGCGCAAGATCAAGCCTGCTTCAAAGTTATGCACCCTTCCACCTGCATTGTTATGCACTTTTCCACTTGTATTGTCATACACACCATACTTCCATTTATTTGCATCTTGTGTTATCTTCTACCTTTTATCCTTTTACGCTGAGCAGCGTTTGGGATCGTTGTCCTCCGGGACTATCTTAGGTTGCGTTGTGTACGCACCTGGGCGGTTGTTTGGACCTCCTCTCACGATTTCAGAGTGGTTTGAGTGTCCCGTTCCTTACGCGATTTCAGCGTGTTTAGAATTTATCCTAGGTTGCGTTGTGTACGCACCTGGGCGGTTGTTGTTTAGACCTCCTCTCACGATTTCAGCGTGGTTTGAGTGTCCCGTTCCTTACGCGATTTCAGCGTGTTTGAAATTTATCTCAAGTTGCGTTGTGCGCGCACTTGGGCGGTTGTTGTTTAGGCCTCCTCTCACGATTTCAGCGTGGTTTGAGTGTCCCGTTCCTTACACGATTTCAGTGTGTTTGGAATTTATCTTAGGTTGCGTTGTGTACGCACCTGGGCGGTTGTTTGGACCTCCTCTCACGATTTCAGCGTGGTTTGAGTGTCCCGTTTCTTACACGATTTCAGCGTGTTTGGAATTTATCTTAGGTTGCGTTGTGTACGCACCTGGGCGGTTGTTTGGACCTCCTCTCACGATTTCAGCGTGGTTTGAGTGTCCTGTTCCTTTCGCGATTTCAACGTGTTTGGAATTTATCTCAGGCTGCGTTGTGTACGCACCTGGGCGGTTGTTTTGGAGCCTCCTCTCACGATTTCAACGTGGTTTGAGTGTCCCGTTCCTTACCCGATTTCAGCGTGTTTGGAATTTATCTTAGGTTGCGTTGTGTACGCACCTGGGCGGTTGTTTGGACCTCCTCTCACGATTTCAGCGTGGTTTGAGTGTCCCGTTCCTTACGCGATTTCAGCGTGTTTGGAATTTATCTCAGGTTGCGTTGTGTACGCACCTGGGCGGTTGTTTTGGGGCCTCCTCTCACGATTTCAGCATGGTTTGAGTGTCCCGTTCCTTACACGATTTCAGCGTGTTTGGAATTTATCTTAGGTTGCGTTATGTACGCACCTGGGCGGCTGTTTGGACCTCCTTTCACGATTTCAGCGTGGTTTGAGTGTCCCGTTCCTTACACGATTTTAGCGTGTTTGGAATTTATCTTAGGTTGTGTTGTGTACGCACCTGGGCGGTTGTTTGGACCTCCTCTCACGATTTCAGCGTGGTTAGAGTGTCCCGTTCCCTACACGATTTCAGCGTGTTTGGAATTTATCTTAGGTTGCGTTGTTTACGCACCTGGGCGGTTGTTTGGACCTCCTCTCACGATTTCAGCGTGGTTTGAGTGCCCCGTTCCTTACGCGATTTCAGCGTGTTTGGAATTTATCTTAGGTTGCGTTGTTTACGCACCTAGGCGGTTGTTTGGACCTCCTCTTACGATTTCAGCGTGGTTTGAGTGTCCCATTCCTTACGTGATTTCAGCATGTTTGGAATTTATCCTAGGTTGCGTTGTGTATGCACCTGGGCGGTTGTTTTGGGGCCTCCTCTCACAATTTCAGCGTGGTTTGAGTGTCCCGTTCCTTACGTGATTTCAGCGTGTGTGAAACTTATCTTAGGTTGCGTAGAACGCGCTCCTAATTGATTTTCTTTGTTCTGCCTCCACTCATGAGTCCAGCGTGGTTGGAATATGTCGCCCTTTGCATCTGTTGTATTCTCTGTTGCATCACATCTATTATCTATTGCATCACATCTGTTACATCCATTGCATCATATCTATTTTATCGTCCGGTCTAAGGAGACCTTAAATCCTGCATCATCATTCGCGTCATTCTGCGCATCGCACTTGCATTTCTTCGCACTGTCTTGTGCACTCCCCGGTCTAGGAGACCTTAAATCCTCTAAAGGTGCAATTCCTTTGGTGTTTGTCGGGCCCGAACGACTTCTAGTGGTCTGGTATAGCCACCTACCTGTGTTTGCGGTGAGTTCCTAGGAGACCAACTGAGACGGTGGAAACTAGAGTTCGAATGGCTTATGCCTAGAACGCAAAGGTTCGGGATTTCCGAGACTAAAGTCTGGTTTAAATACCCAAGGGTATATCCTCGGCTTGAAATCTGTATGGCAGCCCCATAGATTGAGATAGCATTTGTATGCGCCTCAATTCTGGATACCGAATCAACCTAGTCTGTCACCCTGTTGGAGAATAGGGAAAACTGCGACCATAGTCAGGGAGAAAAGTAGTACCTGCGGTTCAACCAAGGAGAAGCGAAAGATCCCCAGCAGCATGACGTAAGTCATTGCCAATTGCCCCTGTAAGGTACCTTTACCTCTTAGCTATTACATTGCATTTTAGCCACTACATTACAGTGCATTGCATGAATCCTCAATTTTTTAATCCGGCTTCGCGTAGCGTATAAGTCCAATTATCAAACCGGCTTCGTGTAGCGTATAAGCCCAATTATCAAACCGACTTCGCGTAGCGTGTAAGTCCAATTTTCAAACCGGCTTCGCATGGCGTATAAGTCCAATTATCAAAATATTTTTGCATATCATTTTGCATCCTACCCCTGAATTACGCTGGTTTGATTCCTTGCAAAGGGATACGTAGGCAGCCTGCGGGTGCAACCATTTATTTATCTGTATTTTGTTTGTTTGTCCAAGTCTTCGGCCTTGTCAAAAATGGGTTGTCTCTGGGCTTTGACATTCACTCCCGTCACTTTTTGAGGGGCAACTGTAGACACCCCATTTTTTACTACCTTTAAGACTTGGACGTGATTGATGGTTTACTGGGTCGAGAAAGGTGTGCAAGGGAAAGGTGCAATTTCTTCGGCAAAGAGAGAGTCAAATCTCAACTTCATACCCCTGTTTTGGACCAAAACAATCTTGATCAAAAGATTTTAGTCTTAAAACCCTCTCTCTCAAAAACGTTTTTGAAATAAAGTTCCTACGATATTCTGACGCTCGCATTTTGTTAAAAGCTGCGCTTTTCGGTAAACCGAGCAAGGACAAAGTGGAAATGAATGAAGGAGAGATGAAATCTTTGAAAAAATCTTTTAAAATACCTTACTTAGGGGTTTGAAGTTGAAGAAAAGAGGAGAAGAGGGAAGAAGTCCAGTTGGGGAAGAAAATGGGCATGAATCGTTAAGAGAGAATTGAACAACCCTCGCCGAATCGGGCTTATTCATTCACATACTTGGAATCAAGCTATGAGGCCACCACCGTTGGAAATCTTACTCCCGGGGCCTCATTTTTCACTCAAGAATCTCCTAAATCCAATTCCGGATAGGGGAGATATGGTTGATTGAAGTAGGGCATCATTCCGGCTGGGACCGAATCTGTGCGGCTTCACGAAAACGGGCATAACTTTTTCCACAGGAAGAATTTTAATGCAAGGTTTGCGCCATTGGAAATCTAACTTCCGGGGCTTCAATTTGGATACTTGAATGGCCACCATTGGACTTCCCAATCACCCACCGGCCACATTTCTTCCCGGCAGCCCATTTTTTTTTCCTGAAAAGTAGCAGGCCGGCCATAAATTCCAGAAAATGTAGCAGGCTGGCCAGAAAAGTCAGAAAAAGTAGCCGGCCGGCCACATTTTTCTGGTGGATGATCTTTTTTGCCCATTTAAACTAGCCGGCCATGATCCTTGTCCCAAGTGCATTCTAACCATGTATTTTGTTTTACACTTCACCCATGTCCGAGGGTTTGGCCCTTTTGGGGGGAAACTTGATTCATTTCCCTCCATTTTTCCCCCTCTTTTCCACCTCTTTTTCTTATAAAACCAGCAACTCCCAGCTGTGTTTGAGGGTTAGAAAAACCACCTTTGAGCTCCCATATTGTATCTCTCTCCCTCTACACTTCTAAGCTTCAAAACCTTCTAGACCCTACACCATTTCTACACCACCACCTATCACCACACCACCACTCCATTCCAGCAGCTTGGAGGGCCTTCTCAGAGCTTAGGAGGCATCTTTTCTCAAGCCAAGAAGTGTTGAAGTTTGGTCTACAAGGGTGAGCAACATTTCCCCTCTTTTTAAGCTTATTTTTGCATCCTATCTAAGCCATTCTTGTTTGCATATTTGGGCTCCGACCCTAACTGAAAGTAGTATTATTTTGAGCTCTTCTTCATGTTTTTTTAAGGGTATTTACCTGTTTGAGACCTCCTTGTTGCACTTGCTTCATTACCTCTCTTGTATGCTATTCTCTTGCACATTATTTTTGGCCTATGTATAAACTGTTTTGAGCTCTGTCATAAACCGTATAGTGTCTTATTTTGAGCCCTTCTTCAACATTGTTGAAGGGCTCATCACTGTTTGAGGTCTCCATTTGCCACTTGCCTTTATATCTCTCTTTTGGCTCCATTTTTGCATGATTTGTTAGCCTCTTATGCTTCTGTTTTTGGGCTCTGGTCTGAACTAAAAATGACCTTATTTTGACCTCCTCTTCATGTTTCATTAAGGGTCTTTCACTGTTTGAGGCATCCTTTTTATACTTTGTGTTATAGCTCTCTTTTTGGCCTTGTTTTGCATAGCATTTTGAGCACACTTGTACACTTTTTTTGGCCCGGTCATAAACTGTAAAAGGTCATATTTTTGGCCCCTCTTCAACATTGTTGAAGGGCCCTCATCTGTTTGGGGCCAGAAGCTGTGACTTGCTTCTTTATCTCACATTTAGGGCCATTTTTGCATATTGGTTTAGCCCTATTTATGTTCACTGTTCGGCTTTGCTTAAAATTGTAAATATGCTTGTTTTGGGACTGCCTTGAATCTGTCTTCATGCTTCATGATCAAATAATACATGCTTTGTATAGCTACAGGTCATTGTGTATGCCTAATTTTGCATTTCGGGTACCATTTCATGCATCGGGTGCCATGTTTCCATGATTCGGGGCTGTTTTGCATCATATTTTACTTCTGAAATTTGCATGTTTGCATATCATATTTCATGCCTTGCCATGTCTTGTTAGAGTGGCATTTGGTGCCTTAGGGTCGGTCCTCGGTTTGCGTACATGCGTGCACGCATCTCGAGTGTCTCATTTTCATCTCATGGCCTCTTATGCGAGTGTGGCTGAGGTCCACTTGTGTTAGTGGAAGTCCATTATGCATTGTGTATGCCATTTCATCGCGTTGCGTATGCTACGTTGTATGATAGCGCATTATGTATGCCATGTTATATCGTGCATTGTGTATGCCATTTCATAGCATTGTGCATGCTAGGTTGTATGTTAGTTGCATTCATGCATGTCATGCATATTGCATCGTGCTTGGGATAGGAGTTAGCCCGAGCACGGGAAACGAGGTACGTTTCGTACTCCGAGTGACGGAACGGGTCTCAATTCCCAGTCGCCGACACTCCGGATTATCCATGATGGAGTCTAGGTTTTGTTTTGTTTCCATGTGCATTCATTCTATATTGAGTTGCACAATTCGACTCCTCGGCCATCATGCATCGAGATGCGTGATTGGTGGCACAAGGATCGAGACATGCATACATATGTGAAAATACATTGCTATGCCCCTTTCCTGCTCTCTGTTGCAGCAAATCAAGAATCAGCAGTCTTCTGGGGCTTGGCACGCTTTCCAAGAAATCATTGCAAAACAGAGGCTAATTGGGGCATCCCAGTGGATTTCCGCGCAAGGCAGCCTAAACATACATCATTCGTCAGAGTCGAGGCAGTCCCTGGCTTGCATGCCAGTTTATAGCTTTCTTAAATTAATTTGTAAATTAATTAGGATTTTTGTATTTATTCAGGACTGTATTATTCATTCATTTGGGACTGTATATTATTTATTCGGACCCTCTGTGCGAGGGCATAATTGTAATAAGTGTGCGTGTGTGTGATGCATGTCTTCCAACCCCACGTCTTTCTCCCTTTTATTTACCTGCTTATGATGGTTAGATTAGGGCATATTTCAATTAGCATACAGTATGATAGCATGTTTGCATTCATTCATCTGTCATGCATGCACCGGGCTCGGCGCATCATACTAACTGCATTGTATTTTCAATTCCAAGTTGAATACATGTTAGCTGTAGCATTTCATATGCCATGTTTAGAATAGCCGAGCCTGCTATAGTTGCATTTTTGCATGTGTTGCATTAGGCACTTCTGTATAATTAGGATCATGCATGGATTTCTAATTAGCTTCTTTTTTGGCTTGGAGTACTCGGTAAGTTTTATGCTTTAGCATCCTTGCATGTGTGTGAGTGACTGCCATGATAGCATGCTTACCATGAGGCTATGTGCTTATGTGATATAACTGCCTGAATGCCTGTGGGTGAAGGTTGGGTTATTTGAATTGGAACAATTCATCAAATGTGTGTTTTAAAGCCCACTAGATAGTGGCAAAATCATGTTTTCTAAGCCCACCCGAGGGTGGCAAATCCACGTCTTAACCTACTTGCGGGTAGCACCATCAAACCATTCTCAAAATAAACAAACATGAAATGTTTTGTTCCAATTCAGACGATCCAATCTATACTTGTATGCTGTGCGCATCACATAATAAATCTAGGCTAATAACCGGAATAAGAACGCATAAAGTTTTCAAAACTAGATATCATGGTTAGTAGAGGCCGATCTTTGATCGGGCGAGCGGGGGTGCTCACGAAGTGACCTTCCCCAATCGTACCCAAGTTCCCGAGCCGAGGCAACTTTGGTGATGACGGACACGTGGCCTTAGGCAAACGAGTCAGGGTTTCCTAAATTTCCCCAAAATAAAATATTTAGGTGGCAACTCTGTATCTGGCAAAGCAGTCCATGTTTGGCACTTCTTTCAAAATCTGTTTTCTCAAAACGATTTGCCGGATTTGGACTCTTTGGTTCAGATTAAGAACCGTGACAAATTGCGAGTCTTGAGCTGAAGTGAGCCCAATATCAAACGGAACGGGGGAGCTCGTCCCTCCCGGGGCGTTCGGGACGTCTACAAAGTGTCACAACACTACAACAAAAACATATTTTAGTGACACCATACTAGTGGCATGTTCTTAAAAAATGTCATAGAAAGAATATTTGGTGGCATTTTTTAGAAAAATGTCATAGAGTCACAAACATACAAGGCTCTAGTGGCATTTCAATTAAAAAAAGTGTCACTTCACTACAATAAAAATGTCACTACAAAAACTTTTTATGAATATTTGCAATGGCATTTTTTAAAAAATATCGGGACACTAGGTAGGTGCAAATTACTTTTTATGGCACTTAGGTGAAAAGTGTCATAAACAAATATTTTATAGCATTTTGAGAAATGCCACTAAGCCAAAAACTTTCCAAGCTTATAATGACATTTTTGAAAAAACAAAAAATGCCAATATATTTTCTAAATTTTTAAAATGCAGTAAATGATTAAAAATAAATGAATTAAACTCAATATACACTACAGGAAAAAGCATATTCGGCGACTAAATTTCCTGACCAAAAAAATTTGGTATAGCTTTTAGTGACCAAAACAGCATTAGTTGCCAAAAGAAAAGCTTTTTGGCGACTAAACAATTTTAGTAAAAGTCTACAATTGGCTACTAAAACTAAGTTTGGTCGCTGATTATATGGGTTTTAGTGACTAAAAAATTTAGTAGCCCAAAGTAAAGCTCTTTGGCGACTAAAAAAATGTAGTAGCCAAAAGTCTACAATTGGCGACTAAAAATAAGTTTGGTCGCTGATTATATGGATCTTACCGACTAAAAAAATTTTAGTAGCCAAAAGTAAAGCTTTTTGGTGCCAAAAAAATTTTTAGTAGCCACTAAAAAATAAGTTTAGTCGCCAAAAGTGGTCATTTTTAGCGTGGGAGAACTAAAATCCTAAGGCGAGAATAAAATTTTTTGGTGACCAAAATTTTGGTAGCTGAAAGTGCATCTTCGGCGACCAAATCCGATTTTGGTTGACAAAACTTAAGTTTTTTAGCAACTAAAAAATAATTAGTAGCTAAAAGTATAGAATTTTTTAGTCGCCAAAAGTGGTCCTTTTTTTATTTTGGTAGTAAATAGTTTATTTTACATAAATTATGTTCAATAAAATAATTATGTTTATACATATACTTTCACTACAATAAAAATATACTTTAGTGGCACTACACTAGTGGCATATTTTTAGAAAATGCCACAAAAAATGATATTTAGTGACACGTTTTTGAAAAATGCCACAAAACGACAAACATAAAAGGCTCTAGTGACATTTCAATGAACAAGTGTCACAAAACTACAACAAAAACATACTTTAGTGGCACTACACTAGTGGCATATTTTTAGAAAATGCCACAAAAATGATATTTAGTGGCACGTTTTTGAAAAATGCCACAAAACGACAAACATAAAAGGCTCTAGTGACATTTCAATGAACAAGTGTCACAACACTACAACAAAAACATATTTTAGTGACACCATACTAGTGGCATGTTCTTAAAAAATGTCACAAAAAGAATATTTGGTGGCATTTTTTAGAAAAATGTCATAGAGCCACAAACATACAAGGCTCTAGTGGCATTTCAATTAAAAAAAAGTGTCACTTCACTACAACAAAAATGTCACTACAAAAACTTTTTATGAATATTTGCAATGGCATTTTTTAAAAAATCTCAGGACACTAGGTAGGTGCAAATTACTTTTTATGTCACTTAGGTGAAAAGTGTTATAAATAAATATTTTATAGCATTTTGAGAAATGCCACTAAGCCAAAAACTTTCCAAGCTTATAATGACATTTTTGAAAAACAAAAAATGCCAATATATTTTCTAAATTTTTAAAATGCAGTAAATGATTAAAAATAAATGAATTCAACTCAATATACATTACAGGAAAAAGCATATTCAGCGACTAAATTTCCTGACCAAAAAAATTTGGTCGCTGAAAGTATAGCTTTCAGCGACCAAAACAGCATTAGTTGCCAAAAGTAAAGCTTTTTGGCAACTAAACAATTTTAGTAACCAAAAGTCTACAATTGACGACTAAAACTAAGTTTGGTCGCTGATTATATGGGTTTTAGTGACTAAAAAATTTTTAGTAGCCCAAAGTAAAGCTTTTTGGCGACTAAAAAAATTGAGTAGCCAAAAGTCTACAATTGGCGACTAAAAATAAGTTTGGTCGCTAATTATATGGGTTTTACCGACTAAAAAAATTTTAGTAGCCAAAAGTAAAGCTTTTTGGTGCCAAAAAAAATTTTAGTAGCCAAAAGTCTACAATTGGCGACTAAAAAATAAGTTTAGTCGCCAAAAGTGGTCATTTTTAACGCGGGAGAACTAAAATCCTAAGGCGGGAATAACATTTTTTGGTGACCAAAATTTTGGTAGCTGAAAGTGCATCTTCGGCGACCAAATCCGATTTTGGTCGACAAAAGTTAAGTTTTTTAGCAACTAAAAAATAATTAGTAGCCAAAAGTATAGAATTAGCGACTAAAAAATATTTTTAGTCACCAAAAGTGGTCTTTTTTTTATTTTGGTAGTAAATAGTTTATTTTACATAAATTATGTTCAATAAAATAATTATGTTTATACATATACTTTTATATTAATATGGATGTATGTACTATATAAATAATATATGTTGCATATATAATCATGTGGTGCTATAGAGGTGTAATGGGAAGAGTGTGGTGTATAAAGTTTATGGTGCTGAAGGTTGGCGGTTCGAGTCTCCGCAAGAGCGGATCAAATTGTTCTACAACGAATTATCGTCATGAATGACACTTGATAGCGTCACGAATAGTGCCTACCATGACATTAAAGTGTCACTGAAAGGTTTTAGTCTTGATGGTGTAGTGATACTTACAAGTGTCACTAACTCTTTTTTTAATGGCGCTTGATAGTGCCACAAATAATATCTACCATGACATTAAAATGTCATTGAAAGTTTTCAGCCATGATGGTGCAGTGGCACTTGCAAGTATCTACCGTGGCACTCGTATCTACCGTGGCACCGATAGAAGTGGCACTTGTTCAAAATGCCACAAGACCAAAAAATGTCATTAGAAGAATAGTTTTGTGACACTTTCAAATGTCACTAAACTAAGAAAATGTTGTAGTGTTTTATATTAATATGGATGTATGTACTATATAAATAATGTATGTTGCATATATAATCATGTGGTGCTGTAGAGGTGTAGTGAGAAGAGTGTGGTGTATAAGGTTTATGGTGCGGAAGGTTGGCGGTTCGAGTCTCCGCAAGAGCGGATCAAATTGTTCTACAACGAATTATTGTCATGAATGGCACTTGATAGCGTCACGAATAGTGCCTACCATGACATTAAAGTGTCACTGAAAGGTTTTAGTCTTGATGGTGTAATGACACTTACAAGTGTCACTAACTCTTTTTTTAATGGCGCTTGATAGTGCCACAAATAATATCTACCATGACATTAAAATGTCATTGAAAGTTTTTAGCCATGATGGTGCAGTGGCACTTGCAAGTATCTACCGTGGCACTCGTATCTATCATGGCACCGATAGAAGTGGCACTTATTCAAAATGCCACAAGACCAAAAAATGTCATTAGAAGAATAGTTTTGTGGCACTTTCAAATGTCACTAAACTAAGAAAATGTTGTAGTGTCAAGTAAATTGTTAATTTATTTTATATTTTTATTATTATTTATTTAAATCAGCTTTTGATTTTGTTTTTGTAACAAAATAAAATTTTGTTTTTATTTATTTATTTATTTTTATTGGTTTGATTTTTGTAATCAAACAATCTCTATTATTTCCTATTTTTCTTTTGTATTCCGCTTGTTGTTTAGTACACAAACAAGATTTATTTTATTAAATACAGTGAAAATTGTCCAACAAATTTTAATTTGTTGTAATAATTAGAGATGTTCATGGATCGATTTGACACTAAATTTAGAATCAGCCTAATCATGATCAATTTTATGTTTTTAGACCCAGAACTAAACAAATCATGCACTAGAATCAAATTAACCCAACCCAATATAGTTCGAGTTGGTTCGGATTAGAGCTACAGTTTCATTATATTAAAAACTAGCAGTTGACATGTGCAATGAACGTACTTTTTTTAAAAAAAAAAAAGAAAAGTATTTGTTGGTATGATGTGTATGTTATAAAAGAATAATATTAAAGTACAATTTAAATTATTTATTTTGATAATATTGGCATTATCATTCTATAAAAGTATTACTTAAATACTTATATATATATATATATATATATTAATTTTAGTTAAATTATTTGTGTATTTTGATAATTTTAAATACTCTATTTGTATAATTTTAATTCTATTATTATTGTACAGATTTTTCCTCATATGAGTTGTGATTATATAAAATAATGTAGAAAAGATTTTGTATAATTAAAATATAATCCATATAGAATTTGTAATTAGATTTCATGTAAAACGCAAATTGGATTTGTAAAAGAAGTATTTCTTAAATAGAGTTCATATAAAATTAGTATTGGGTATGAAAAAGTACTATTTCTCAAATAGAGTTCATATAAATATAAAACGGATAAAGTTAGTATAATTTAAAGGGTTAATTGATGATAAATCCAATATGAGGAGGATACAAGGCATTCGATCGAAGATACTTTTTATTGATGAGAGGTCCATGCTTTGTAAAATAATTTAGTGAAAAGTCCTGGTGAACATTTTGTTTCCAATTTTATCTCTTGACTTTTTTTTATTTGTTTGATTTTTCGTTGACTATTTCTTGAAATTATTTTCTATCTGTTAAAATTATTTTTATCTGTTAAAATTCTTATTCATTCGAATTTTTTTATCTGTTTAAAACTTTATTTGTTGAAATTTCTATTTGTTCAAATTTTTTATCTGTTGAAATTCCTATTTGTTCAAATTTTTTGTCAACTATTCAAATTTCAAATTTTATCTGCTTAAATCTTAACTTGTCTATTTAAATCGATCTATTCAAATATTTTATCTGTTTAATTTTTTTAACTGTTCAAATTTGTGTTTTATCTGTTCATCATCAAATTTGTGTTTTATTTGTTCATCATCAACATCAACAACAACAACAATAACAACAAAAATATGAGGCAAGAAAAGAAAACACACACACACACACACACACAAATATGAGATTATGACTATGGAGAAGTAGATCTAGGCCAAGATTACGACGCAAATATTAGGAAAAATATGTGATTCCCCACAAGTAAATCAATCAATGGGAATAAAAACTAATGCAGAAAAATTAAATCAAAAGCAACACAAGAATTTTTACGTGGTTCCCTCAATGTAAGGTACGTCCACGGGATCGAAATCCGATTCCACTATCAACCAAATAAGTTTCTAAACGATTACAAACGAGACACGAATGGTCTCACAAACCACCCTTGGGTGAATTCTAAATAATCACAAATAAACAAGAGGAAAGACCTCACCAAATAAATGAACAAAATTCTTTAGAACCAGAGTTGAAGAAAATCCAAAATAATCTATCCAAACCAATTCACACGCACACTAAATGTGCGCAGCAGCCACCAATCCAAAACCAACCATAGCACGATTTGCCCAAAGTTGATGACCACAGATGCAATCCTCAAAGAATAGTCAAAATCTACCGCAGCCACTTCGGAAGAAAACAAAATATATATGGTAAACTTGTGGACTTTTTTATCAAATCCTAATTGTATCTAAATTGAATTGGGTCTTCATAAATATAATATATAAAAATATATTATACCTAAACCAAGTCAAATTAAAATTCTTTAACAAACCAATTGAGTCCCACACTCCAATAAAGAGGTATACTCAACATCAAACTCTTCCCATTTTCTCTCTCCTATCTGTCAAAAACAATTTGTAATTTGTTTCATCACCATTAGCAACATCAACTACAACCACAACAAACATTTGCAGGTTCATACTAGATCCACCAATCCTGTGCAATGATCAAACACATACACAAACTGATAATATTTTAAAAATATTATATAAAATCTATTGAAGATTTTCTGATTCAAAATCAATAGAATTGTTGCAGAAGCACTTGGATTTCCATTAATGCCCAACATAAGAGTCTAGAATTGTACAGGTAGAGAGAGAGAGAGGCGCTAGTTTGAGATTTATTTTACTAGGGTTTGATCTAAAAACAATATATATGCATGGTAGTTTGGTCATTGCACAAAAGCATGTCCTTTTGGACAAAGAAAATAGAGTATCAACCTTTGGACAAAAAAAAAAAGTCATTGAAATGTGCCACATAAAAAAGAAAAAAACAGTACTCTTATATATATATATATATATGATGTGTATCAATAACAAATAATTAATATAAACAAGTCTTTTTAAAATTTAAACATAACACAAATTCAGAGCAAAATATTGTTTATTGCAAGCCAATACAAATTAAATCTAACTCAAGCTTAAACATAAGCAGCACCAATTAAATTTATTAATACAACCAATATAAATTAAATCAACTACAAAATTTAACTCACCTAATGATTCTTGTATGTGAGATTTATTAGGTGTAATTAAGTTTAGTGTAATAGACCAATTAAGTAAAAACATATCAATATAATAGAATTTTAATATATATATATATATATTTGGTTCTCGAGTTGGTTCTGTTTAAGCACAATCTAAATTAAGAACCTGCTTAATTCTATCAGTTTGATGATTGAAAAAATCCAAAATCAAATCAGCGTACTCAAAAATCAAACCAACCCAACCCAACCCAACCACACTCAAAGAGGTCAATATGGTTCGATTTTTTATTTTACTGGGTAAGGAGCTTAATTGTGGCTATTTTACAGACGTGATGTCTAGATTTTAAGGGTGGGTTAGAGTTGACTTTTTTTTTTTTTTTAATTTTTTGCCCTTTTATTTCATTAAAATGTTAATGTCTTTGAGAAATTGTTTAAAAAAAATTTTTTTTTACAAATAAAAAATACTAATGTAATATTTAACTTTTTTAATTTATTACAAATAATTTGATGACTTTTTAATTTTATTTTTTGTCAAAGCTTCCCCCCCCCCCCCCCCCCCCCCACTCCAAACACCTACTAAGTCAAAAAATAAAAAATAAGAAATTAAAGGAAATATTTGGACACCTTTGAAATCCAACTTTCTTGATTTATCAAATAATTTATTGGTCAATGACATTCTTTTATTTATTTATTTTATTTTATGGTTGAAAATAATTGCTGAAATTTGTTTGACTCTTCTTTTTTCTTTTTTTTGGGTGATAATCGGAAACCCATGGGGTTGAAATTTTGTTTGACTTTGATGCAAACTCTATGTACCCGAATGTTTTGACAAGATATAGTGATTTGGTGGTTTAATTAGTGAAGAAATTACTTACCCAAAAAAATAATTAGTGAAGAAATTCCTAAATATGAAAAAGTGATTTCTTAGAAAATGTTTGGTTAGAAAGGCTTTTGCATCAAATATTTCTAATTAGAAAATACCAGATTGAAAGAATTATCTTTCTTCATATGATTATTTATTAAGTAATGTTGTATAAATTAATAAATTTTACAAATTTCTTACTTATTGATATAATACTTATCATATTATTGAAGCGTGTTCTGTTTTGTATTTTGAATTTTTTTTAATATGTTACATCAATCAATAAAGAATATTATAAAAAATTGTTATTTCATGTAACATATTTTTCTGTACCCAATTTAATAAGAGAGATTTATCATGGAATCATTTTTTAAGTACTTGTATCCCAATTAGTTCATAACATATTCTTGTATTTTAATAAGTCATATTATTTGGACATTTGATCCACTAAATTCTAATTATCATATTTAAGGTATTTTATGAATAATTTTACCTTTACAAATATTTTTTGAATGCTTAGCAATTCAGTGGTGTAAACATTCACATTGATAGTGTGAATACGGAATACTCACACTGTTAATATGAATATTGTTATTGGGGGTGCATTGGTAATTATGTCATCCATAAAACTTATTAGAACATAAAAAAATAATGTAAATTAAGTGAAGTATAAATAAGTGAAGTGGAATTTATTAATAAATATCTCCTTTAATAATTAAGTGTGAGACCAACAAATTGGGATAATCAATTGGCCTAATTAGCTATATGGTTAATTAATTGTCAACCCCACTCCCTTTCTAACACCTACTTCACTCATTTAAGAGCCTAATGGTCCATTAATTTAATGCAATCTTGAATTTTTCTACTTGTGTGTGTGTGTGTGTGTGTGTGTGTAAAAGCCCATCATAAAAAAATTCATAGAAAGTTGACTGTGTGACATAAATGAAGCACACTTAAAAGGAAACACTATATTATGTATCTTGTAATTAAAAAAAAAAAAATTATCATAATTTTAATTTTTTAAGTTATAATTAAAAAAAATATATCATAACTAAACACAACATAATGTATGATTAAAGAAATCATGAGTCATAACTAAAAAAAAAAAAAAATTTGTTATAACTCAAGAAGAAAATGACATAATTACAGTTGTATATAGTACACCCCTTTTAAAAGAGTGCATATTAAAAAAATTTCACTTAAAATAAATATGACTTACACAATCGTAATTTAATGTCTGTTTGACCGAGTTTCAGCGTTCCTAATGTCAAAAATAAGGGAGCTAGCCAAGGTTGGTAAAACTAATATCAAAAATACATAATGAATCACAAAAAGTATATTGATCAGTTGAGATTTGTTTTGAATGAGGATTCCACCCACCACAATTGGGTTTAATAATTCCAACTAATATTGCATTTTCTATGAATATGATTAATTTTGTATTCCTAGCTCATTACTCAGTTGCTTCAAGCTTTTCACTACACTAAAAGCAATCAAAACTGAAGCTTGATTTCAGGCTCAATTATTTAGAAGTGGAGCATAAGCAAGATGAGGCTTTGGCTCAATTTGGCATGCCAAGTGAACAGTCAATTAGTTGCATGCTATTATTGTGATATATACAACACATCAAGACACTTTTTTTATCTAACAAGAACAAACAAAAGCAACACGCAATACAAACAAAACAAAAGCAAACATGCAATAAAGGAAAGGTAGTAAGAGGCAATAAGATCATCAGTATTGGATCTGATATATGCTGCCTTTAACTTGTTTTTGTAACAAATACCGACATGACTTGACTATGGATGTTAGGGTGATGGATAAGCTTAAATAAAATCATAAATAAACTTGAGTTTAGTATAATCTTTTGAATAGGGCTTGACTAAACCAATACTCGACTCAACTCTATAAGCATCAAATTTACAATTCCATTAACAGAATGTAACAATGTAGAATGGTTTAACGACAACAAATTATTAAGTTGTTTTATTAGCCACCTCATGATCAGTGTGTGGCTAAAATTTAACCACACAATAATCTGAAAAGAAGCTCCCATTCCTTGATCTTTGAAAATGTTACCGGTACTTGAGATAAATCTATCGAGCTCCACGTCTGCAAAACCGAGATTAATACCTACCCAAGTCATATAGTTAATTCGAGAGAGCACTTTGATACTTTAAGTCAACAACTTTCTCTCTAGAACATTAGAATTAATATTCAACAACACAAATACTGAAAACTATAATTCATCATTATAACATGTATACCTCAACCTATGGAAGTATGCTCTTTATTTAGATACCTGCAACATTTTCAGATCTTCGAGAGGAAGGTATTTTTAGTTATTGTGTCATGATTTTTTACCCACACAGTCAACCAGCTCAAATAAAATGAGACTCAATATCTCACTAACTCGAAACTCTCCTTTTTAAAAATGAATAAAGGTAAAGTTTCAAGCCTCATTTTATGCAAACTGACAAACCATAAGTGAATAACACAAAAATAACATAGTATTCCAAACCACCAAATAATTATTCATAGTAGAACGCAAGTCGTATATTTTATCCAAATAATTAAAAAAAAAAACAATAGTTAATAACATTTTAGTGAATGGACCCTTCAAAAATCAAGGAGTAATCATGTGTCTATTTTGTGCCACTAACATTGTCCACCACAAAGTGTGAAGAAATAGTCAAAAATTGGCTTCACATTCATTTAAGGAGGCTATATAAAGCTTTCAATAACCCTAATAAAAAGTTCATGATCACAACGCAACCACCACTAAGAAAATTATCTTAATTCCAACTGCTGGAAGATTTCTCATACCTAACCTTTGAGTAACTCCACAAATCCTACAACAAAAAGAAAAGGGGCAAAAAGGGACAGCTTAGCAATACTAAATTAGATTAGTGACATCAATGCAAAAGGACTATAGCTTAGTTCGGTTGCTAAAATTAGATCCCACTTTTCACCTCATTTTTTTAGGAACCATATAACTGCAACCACCCACAAGCACCTGTATCAAGGAAAAAAAGCCATTAACGTCAAACTCATCAAAATTTCTAAATTTATGGTCAGTTTAGCGTCCATAAATCATTGGACTACCTTGATGGGTTTCTTATCATAGTTTGAAATAACTGTATCGGACTATAATGATCAATATCATGTAGTACCAACTACATGATATTGATTAGGTTGGGTGCTAACCTAGTTGGGATTAGGTTGGAGTGTTATGATGCTATCTTGCTCTTGTCTTTTCTTTATTGATGGTTTCCCATATGTAATGTATATTTTGTTATCATCAATAAAGTTCTCTTCTTTTGTTGATAAAAAAAAAAAAAAAAAAACATCATGTAGTACCAACTGATATATCGATGAATATCAGTATTAAAAATCTAAAATTCTATTTTTACTCATTATATTTGCCACATTGAAGAGAGCTTATTCCACAACCTTTTGTCTTTTGGGGTTGCATTCTTCAACACAATCTGTATCCTTTTTCCTTCTTTTGAGCTCTCTTTAAATTTTATTTTATAGTTGTGAGTAATTCTTTTCATGCCCCATCTACACATTACCTTCGATTTCACGCTACAAACACCATGATTCCCACGTCTATCTCCAAGTAAGTGACATTTTATCTCTCACTGCAACAACCCCATTGGAGAGATGCTTTGGACTTGTCTTCTTTCTATTTGTATTTTGGACCCTCATAATTAAAAGATGCCAAATTCTCTACACCCCACCCCCGTCCCCTGCTTTATTCTGTGCACATATTTCCTGCTTCAATAAGAAAGCAGAGCAAGGACAAAAAAAATTCCCTCCACCTCATTCTAGCCCTGCCTCAATTATGTTTATTAATTTTTGGAGAACTTACCAATAAGTCCTATATACAAAGTTCAAGATCTATCTAATCTCCAAACAAAACACTTACACCAATTAGTCCTATATATTTTTAATTGTTACCAAAAAATTTTTTTTTTTTTTTTTTCAATTTACAGATGCTGTTACATTCTATTACCGTCAAACCTCCATCAAACGGTCACCGGAGACTCGTTGGAATATTCAACATCATCGGAAAGTCGCCGGAGTATCGCCGGAAGTTCACAGGAGTGTTAAGAACGTTAATGGAAGTCGCCGGAATGTTCAGAATGTTCACGGAACGTTAAGAACATCATTGGAGACTCACCAGAATATTGCCGAGAAAAAAAAATAAACGGAGAAATTAGAGTGAAAAAATATAGAAAAATGTGCTAAATATTGATAAACTAAAAGAAAAAAAATAGAACGATAAAAAACAGCAACAATGGGAAAAACAAATGCTATTTTTCAATTTTTTTAAGGTTTAAGCAAATAATCTCTAATATTGATCAAACTGAAAAGTAAGTTTTGAAACTGTAAAATATTACAGTTTCAAAGTAAAAATCTATTAAGTATTTATTCTTATTAATCAAACTGAAAAACATGTTATGAAACTCGGTTTTATACCATGATTCATTCCAGTACCAAAAAAAATTTGAAATTGCAAAATTTTACAGTTTTCACCGCTTGTAACTAAAACTTGAAAATAACTTGTTCAGAATTTAAAAATTTTCTCCATTAGAACAGAAAAAGAGAAGTGTATAACAAAGAAAATGTTAAAAAAAAAAAAAAAAAGATCGAAGGAGAGAGGTGAATATAGAGAGAGGATTGTACTCCGGCAACTATTTTTTGTTTAGATCTAGCCAGATCTGATGTAGATCTACTCAGATCTGATGTAAATCTACACAGCACCAAAAAAATTTGAAACTGTAAAATTTTACAGTTTTCACCGCCTGTAACTAAAACTCGAAAACAACTTGTTCAAAACTTAAAAATTTTCTCCATTAGAGCAGAAAAAAGAGAAGTATATACCAGAGAAAATGTAAAAAAAAAATAAGAGATCGAAGGAGAGAGACGAATATAGAGAGAGGATTGTACTCCGGCAACTATTTTTTGTTTAGATCTAGCCGGATCTAATGTAGATCTACTCAAATCTGATGTAGATCTACATCAGATCTGATGTAAATCTACTCATCTTCTTCGTTGGAAATATATCTTCTTTATTGTCGGTGAAAGTGAAGTAGTTGGCGGTCGGTGGTTGTCGATGAATCCCAATCGATAGTAGTCGTCGGTTGCCGGTGACTATATATCGGAAAGAGAAAGAGAAGAAGCAAGATATGGTTATTTGTCAACGACCGTCGGAAAACACAAAGAGCAAAAGAGATAAAGAAGAAGAGAGGCAGAGAAGAAGAATAATAATCTTATACGACTTTTGGGTATAAGCAAAAAGTTATGGGACTAAATAAACTACACGTTTTCAAACAGGACTTCCTGGTAATTTCCCCATAATTTTTTTTATGAGGCCAATGTAAGAATTTATTCTTAATTGGGCTACCATTAACTATGTTTTATTTTGATTTGTGAAAAACGGGTTAAAAGTGATTCAGACAAACTGACTGGTATGAGCCCAAATTAATTTTGTGATTCATAAAGTTTTGGGCCATGGTTCATCTAAGTGGATTTATTATAAGTACGTGGTATGGAGGTGTAAGGCTTGTTTTGAGTTATTTGGGTTCCTTAATAGGAGGGCCCAATAATTATTGTTTAGGCCTGGTCCCCTCTCCTATCCTATTATGGTTTACCTATATTTATATGTATGTAAATCTAAGGGTTGTTAGCCCCATTGAAAAACAACGTGAAAGATATAGGAGAAGGAGAGGAAGAGCTGGTGCTAAGGTTTTCCATTTGTGAATACCATATTCTTCTAAAGAAAGCAACACTCAAGACAATGGCAGAATTAAACAGTATGTATTTAAGTTTTTATTTTAGTAATTAATTATATTGATAGTGTTTTGATTTCTAGTATAAAGATCCTATAAACCTACATATGGTATCAGAGCAAGTTTCTACTGGAATCAAAATCATGACAAATTATTTCAATAATTTTTTTTTAAGAATAAGAAAAAAAAAAAAAAAAGCAATGTGCCTCGTGATGGGTGACTTATATGTACATACTGTTCATTGTTGAAATTGCTTCAGAATCATAAAAAATAAAAATAATAAAAAATAAAAATAAAAAAAACCGTGAGTGTTGATTTGAAATTGTTCCGTGAATATTGTTTCGGAATACATCTTGTTCATTGTTGAGATTTATTGCTTTGAATATTGATTTGAAGCATATTTGAAATATTTATTTTAAAATTGTCCCAGTCAGAGAACTTTTAAATCAATATGGGTGATACTGCCAAAGTGGTTAATCTATTGAGATTTATAAGTTTTTTAATAAAGATTCCGGGAAGCTCTTCTCAAATTGTTTTACTCAATTACCTTCCCAAAGGGAGTTAATCGTGTGAATTAATTTTAGAGGTAGTGTGAGTCAATAATAAGGGAATTTTATTGATTTTGAAAAGACCTATCAACCCAAAGGGATAGTTTTTTGATAAATCATTCTTATTAATTGACTTGTTTAGAGGTGTTAGGATGCGTCCTATATATTATGCTCAAAGGCGTTTATATGGTGATACATTTTAATCCTCTGAGAATAATGCTAAAGTTAATTTTCAGCATGTTCTTGTGAAATTATTATTATTATTGCTATTACCCATATTTCAATTATGTCATGTTAAATTTTTGTTGTAGCTGTTAGCAATATTGCAGTGAATAATCAAATTTGTTCCATTGAAACCTTGATTGGGAATAACTTTAAGAGATGGAAAAGGGATGTTGAGTTAGCTTTGGGTTTAGCTGACTTAGATATTGCCTTAATTGATGATGAACCCCCTAAACCCATTGATACTAGCACTGCTAATCAAAAGGCTCAATATCACAAATGGAATAGGGCAAACAGGCTTAGCATTATGATTATGAAAAAGTCGATAACTGAGAGTTTTCAGGGTGTTATGCCAAATGAATCCAATGCTAAAATGTTCCTTGATGCCATAGGACAACGATACCTACAATCTGAAAAGGCTGAGACTGATGACCTTATGCAAACCTTGTCCACCATGAGGTATGATGGGGTGAGTGGTGTCATATCCTATATCATGAAAATGCAAGAGATAGCCAACAAATTAACCAACCTTAAAGTGCCCATTGCAGAGACTTTCCTTGTTCACCAAGCCGTAAACTCTCTTCCCATACAGTTTGGTAACTTGAAAACCACCTATAATGCCCAAAAACAGTCTTGGAATATGAATGAGCTTATTGCTATATGTGTACAAGAAGAGGAGAGAAATAAAAAAGAAAAGGGAGGGAGTGTGAATATACTGCATCAGCCATACCAGGGAAGGGGTTATACCCATAATCAGTCTTCTCAACATCACAAGGGTAATAATTTTTGTAAAAGTCATAACTATCAGGGTAATCGTGGCAAGTCTAATCAGGGTCAGTCTAACAACCAACAAACTCAACTTAACAATCCACTAGGGCCCAAGCCTGACATTAAAAAGGAAATGAGTTGCTGGTTTTGTAAGCAAAGTGGTCATAAAAAACTAGACTGTCACAAATTCAAGGCCTGACTAGATAAGAAGAACAAAAAAGAAGGTATTTCACTGGCCTTTGTTTGTTTTGAATCCTCTTTAGTTGATGTGCCACCAAATTCTTGGTGGCTTGATAGTGGAACATCTTTTCATGTTTCTAATTCTTTGCAGGGGTTCATAACCAAACGTAGGCCAAGTGAAGAAGAGAATTGTGTCTACGTTGGAAATGGAGTTAGGGTCCCAGTAGATTTCGTTGGTAGTGTTAGGTTGGTTTTTGAGTCTGGAACCAGTTTTATTTTAGAAAATGTTGCTTTTGTGCCATCTATGAGGCGAAACCTAATTTCAGTTTCAAAACTTGATGAGTCTAGTTATTGTTTTAGTTTTGGTAATGGAAAATTTGATTTGTCTTTAAATTCTATTTTGATTGGGAATGGATGCTTGTGTGATGGTTTATATAAACTAAATTTGTCCCAAAATCAATTTTCTATGAATGTTGAAAGCAGAGGAACTAAAAGATGTTTAATTAAAGAAAACTCATCCATGTTGTGGCATAAAAGACTAGCACATATTTCTAAAGAAAGAATTGAGAGATTGATTAAAACAGATATACTTCCTAACCTTGATTTTCATGACTTTGAAGTGTGCGTGGATTGTATAAAAGGAAAAATGACCAAAACAAGGAAACTAGGAGCCACACGTAGCAAAGACCTTTTAGAAATTATACACACTGACATTTATGGGCCATTGTCTATTACTTTGTATGGGAGAGAATATTTTATCACTTTCATAGATGACTACTCACGTTATGGTGTTGTTTATCAAATTCACAATAAATCTGAATCTCTTGAAAAATTTAAGATCTATAAAACTAACGTGGAAAAACAAACTAGCAAAGTGATCAAAATTGTTAGATATGACCGTGGAGGTGAATATTATGGTAGACATGGTGATGTTGGTCAATGTATGGGACCTTTTGCTAAATATTTACAAAGTTGTGGAATTGTTGCACAATACACCATGCCTGGGACCCCTGAACAAAATGGTGTGGCTGAGCGTCGCAATCGCACTCTAAAAGAAATGGTGAGATGTATGATTAGTATGTCCAAACTACCTGAATCCCTTTGGGGTGAAGCCCTTTTGACTTCCATGTATGTCCTAAATAGGGTACCGAGTAAAGTTGCTCCTAAAACACCTTTTGAATTGTGGACAGGAAAAAAACCTAATTTGAACCACTTTCGGGTTTGGGGTTGTCCTGCTGAAGTAAAACTTTATAATCCTTTTGAAACCAAATTGGAACCTAGAACCACTCGTTGTTACTTTGTAGGTTATCCAGAAACCTCGAAAGGTTATAGGTTTTATTGTCCTGGTCATGGCACAAAGATCGTTGAGGCTGGAAATGCGAAGTTTCTAGAGAATGATGTAGGTGATTATATGAGTTCGGGCGAACAGTCTAGAGCTCAAATACATGTACCTACCTTTGTACCTTTGCCTATTGTGACAAATGAGTTCGTTCCTTCTCACATAGAGGAAGTAGGAGCACAAGCAGATAATGAAGCCCCTAATCAGCCTATTGATGTACCTCAACCAGTTGAAGATGTACAACAAGCATAACCTCCTAGGCGTTCACGTAGAGTTAGAAGGTCTGCTCTTCCAAATGATTATGTTGTCTTTCTAGGTGAGCAAGATTATGAGCCTGAGGAAATAATTGATCCAGTTACATACAACGAGGTAGTCACAGATCCAAATTCTAGCAAGTGGCTTAATGCGATGAAGGAAAAGATGCATTCCATGGAAATCAATGGTGTGTGGGAGCTTGTTGAGCTTCCTAAGGGTTTTAAGCCCATTGGTTGCAAATGGGTATTTAAAACAAAGAAAGATTCCAAGGGAAAGTTGAAAGATTCAAAGCAAGGTTAGTAGCAAAAGGGTACACGTAGAAAGAAAGGGTTGATTGTACGGAAACTTTTTCTTCTGTGTCCACAAAGGATGCTTTTAGATTGATTATGGCATTAACAGCACATTTTGATCTAGAGCTTCACCAAATGGATGTTAAGACGGCATTTTTAAATGGTGATCTTCTTGAAGAAGTGTATATGATGCAACCAGAAGGTTTTGAGGAGTAAGGTAAAGGAGATCTAGTTTGCAAGTTATAAAAGTCTATATATGGACTCAAACAAGCATCAAGGCAATGGTATTTGAAATTTCATCAAGTAGTCTCATCTTTTGGTTTTATTGAGAATACAGTTGATTCATGCATATATCTCAAGGTTAGTGGGAGTAAATTTATTTTCTTGGTCCTTTATGTTGATGATATTTTACTTGCTACTAATAATTTGGGATTATTACTTGATGTTAATAAGATGTTGTCAGAAAATTTTGATATGAAAGATCTTGGAGAAGCATCTTATGTACTTGGCATTGAGATACATAGGGATAGACCTAGAGGGTTATTGTGCTTGTCGCAAAGAGCATATCTAGATCGTGTTCTAGCTAGGTTTAATATGCAAAATTGTAAGCCTAGTATTGCTCATGTTTGTAAAGGAGATAAATTCAGTAAAGCTCAGTGTCCTAAAAATGATATTGAGAAGGAGTCCATAAAGAATGTTCCGTATGCTAGTGTTGTGGGAAGTTTGATGTATGCTGCAGTTTGTACTAGGCCTGATATTGCATATGCTGCAAGTCTATTAGGGAGATATTCATATAATCCAGGATATGAGCATTGGGTAGGAGCGAAGAAAGTGTTGAGTTACTTGTAGAAAACAAAAGATTGTATGCTTGTCTATAAGAAAGTTGATCATCTTGAAATTACTGGCTATACAAATGCAGATTTTGCTGGTTGTTCAGATGACATGAAATCCACTACGAGTTATATTTTTATGCTTGCAAGTGGTGCCATATCATGGAAAAGTTGCAAGCAATCACTTGTGGCATCTTCTACAATGCAAGCAGAAGTGATAGCATGTTTTGAGGCTGGTACTCAAGCTGTGTGGTTAAAGAACTTTGTTTCAAGGCTTCAAGTAGTTGATTCCATCTATAGACCTATAAGAATTTATTGTGATAATATGGCTGCGGTTTTCTTTACAAAGAACAATAAAAATTCTAGTGGTGCTAAATATATAAATCTGAAGTATTTCAAAGTTCGTGAATGGGTGGATAATGGTGATGTCACTTATGAGCACATTGGTACAAAAGACATGTTAGCAGGTCCTCTTACTAAAGGGCTTAGACCAATTGAGTTTGTTAAACATGTTGAGCACATGAGTATTTTACAGTCTTTTGATGTGCTTGAATAGATTTTTTTTAAGTACTGTTTTTGACACATTAATGAGTTATTTTTTTTAACTATTAAAATTTGATGTGTTGACTCTCATTTTATCTACAGTTATAAGTTTTGTGCGCATTTGAATATTATTTGTTATTTATTTTAAGTGAGCTCATATAGTTACAGTTAATAAATTCTAAATGAATTTAAAGGCTTCGATTTTAGAAGTGTACATGGATCCATAAAGTTTAAAATCTTGTTTTGAGATTTAAAGGCTTCCTTTGGAAGTGTAAAGGGGATAAAATTCCATAAAGGGTCTTTTAGACCATACAGAGGACTAAATGTGAAATTAGCATGTTATAATTGATTGGATCACTTGTGCTAAAAGTTTCACACTACACTTCATCACATACAGGAATCCATGTTGGTGGAATATTAGTATTTGTAATTGTAGAAGATATTATGATGATAAATAGCATAATTATTGCTGCAGTTCAATATTAATATTTTTGTTGAACGGGATTTTGTGCTAAGATGTTTTTGTTCTGAATCATGTTTATGTGGCCATTAAAGTTGTTCAATCCGAGAGTCATTTTATTAAATAAATTTTTTTTAAAAAAAAAAAAAATTAGTAGTCAATGTTGCCCAAGTGGGAGAATGTAAGAATTTATTCTTAATTGGGCTACCATTAACTATGTTTTATTTTGATTTGTGAAAAACTGATTGAAAGTGATTCAGACAAACTGACTGGTACGAGCCCAAATTAATTTTGTGATTCATAAAGTTTTGGGCCATGGTTCATCTCAGTGGATTTATTATAAGTATGTGGTATGGAGGTGTAAGGCTTGTTTTGAGTTATGTGGGTTCCTTAATGGGAGGGCCCAATATTTGTTTAGGCCCGGTCCCCTCTCCTATCCTATTAGGGTTTACCTATATTTATATATATATGTAAATCTAAAGGTTGTTAGCCACATTGAAAAACAATGTGAAAGATATAGGAGAATGAGAGGAAGAGCTGGTGCTAAGGTTTTCTATTTGTGAATACCATATTCTTCTAAAGAAAGCAACACTCAAGTCAATGGCAGAATTAAACGGTATGTATTTAAGTTTTTATTTTAGTAATTAATTATATTCATAGTGTTTTGATTTCTAGTATAAAGATCCTATAAACTTACAGCCAAACCAGATATGTGGTTGCAGGAATATACACAATACACATGTGTATAAAAAGCTGGTAACTCCTCTATATTCATGATGGATTAAATCCATCAGTTTTGCAGAGTTTAATTCTGCATTTGTAATGGGCCTTGATGGCAGAAGCCTCTTCCTCTCTCCCTCCATGTATATAAAAGAAGGCCCCTCTTCTTCAGGTTTGGACACCAGAAAATTTGCTCTCCCTTCAAGTTCCAGAATTTTCCACTAGCTTTGATATTCTTTTAGTGAGAGAGTGTTGCTTTAGTTTTGTTCGCCAAAGTTATGCAACAGGTGCTTTGCTGTAGCTGGTCTAACCGTCGTATCCTAAGAGACAAGCGTCGAAGAATATCCAGCACCCAATCGGTGAGGTGGCGAATCTGTTTTAACGAAATTGTCTAGTACAGGTTTCGGTTTGTTTTCTTTTGCCATTTTATTTTATTATGTATCTCTGTTCAACTTATAATTTTTAGCATGTTTTTTTTATTATGTAATTTTAATTGTCAATTATGAATCTACTTGTTTTATTTAATTATACCATTTTTACAACAATCTTAAAACAAATTATGTGAATAAATAGATTCATCTGGAATAGGATTATACAATGTTATTACTTTCTGTGTTTCATAATAATAACAAAAACGTTGCCCAGTATTTTGTTTTGAACTCCGTGTATTAGAGCATGTATGCGGAATATGTCAAGATCACTGTTTCTTATTTAGAAGTTGTGAGTTTTGCGTTAATACATTTTTTTTTTATGTGGTTCATGTCTAATTGTCCTTTGTAAATCACTTCATGTTGTTGCATGTGTGAATATTAAATAATAATACAACACAAAATAAATATATATTTATATGCATGCTGCTGTTTGGTTTTCACAACCACCGAAGCCGAATCACTATGTACATTCATATATGGGATGTTGAGTTTGAATTTCTCAGTTTAATACTTTTTATCTTCAGTATAATTCGCATACGTGTAGACATTTAATTTGATTTCTTGAATTGTCTACTGTTTTTTTGAAAGTGCTTGATTGTAAATTAGTATATGCCATGTTTAGTTCTAATTTGTCAGTTTAATTAGAATGCTTTTTAATTTCTAGACTCTAGCATAATTTGCATACTTTGTTGTAGTATGATTTTATTTTATAAATATGGGTTTAATTCCCTACCATGAATTTGCATGTTTTAAATTTTCTAGATTTGTAATGTAATTTGCTAATTTTTGGGTAATCTGCTTGCTAATTGCTTTCTAATTTCTAAAATTATTTACATGAGTTTTTTACATGTTAATTGCTCTAGAGTTATGTGCATGTTAATTGTCTATAAGTATGTACATGTATGTAACTCTTACCTATTAAAATTTTACTTTAATTGTGTAACTTGTCTAGCTTTTAATTTTTACTTAATTTTGCTATTAAATAGTTTGCTAGAAGATTTAAATAAATTATTGCTTTTATAGTTTCTGTCAATTATTTGTTTTGTATTTGTTGTGTTTTTGCTAACTTTCTTTATAAGAATACCTATGCAAAAGGGATTGGAAAAACAAATACAAAACCAAATGCTTAGGTAGCGTTTGGTAACGTTTACGTTTTTTGTTTATATTTACAAAAATTTTATAAACTAGTTTTTGTTTATTTTTAGAAAAACATAAACTAAAAAATATATTTGTTCAGACCTAAAATATTTATATTTATTTAGATTATTTATGACAATGGGATCACACACATTATAATTGAAAAAAAAATTAATTAAAAAAAATTTAATTGGAAAAAAAATTAATTGAAAAAGAAATAATTGAAAAACAATTTAATTGGGAAAAAAATATTTGAAAAAAAAAATTAATTAAAAAAATAATTGAAAAAAAAATTAATTGGGAAAAAAATATTTGAAAAAAAAATTATTTGAAAAAAAATTATTGAAAAAAAATGAAAAAAATTAATTAAAAAAATAATTGAAAAAAATTTAATTGGGAAAAAAAATTAATTGAAAAAAAAATTAATTGAAAAAAATATATTTGAAAAAAAAAATTATTTGAAAAGAAATTATTTGAAAACAAAATTGAAAACTAAAAACGTAAACTCATATTTTGAGTTTACGTTTTTTTCTCAAATTTATAAACTGAGACAACCATTTATAAACTAAAAAAATTATCAAACAAGTTTTTATGACAGATTTTTAAATTTTTGTAAATAAAAATTGAAAACTGAAAACGGAATGGTTACCAAACAAGCCCAGTATTTGGGATGTAAAAACAAAGTTTTGGACTTCTAACCTTTGTGTTGAATAGGAATACCAACGCGGGGAAAGGATTTTGGACCAAATAAAATCCTTATGGATTTGTTACTTTCTTTATAATTGAAATAGTTTTTGCTTGAGTTTTAATTGTGGTTATTTACCAATGTCTTATCGCAATGTTTTATTTGCTTGTGTTTTGGTTAGCAATGTTTAAATTGCATGTAAGTTTGGAACTTGGTTTGTTTTGACCTAGTTCATCCATTCGAAAACTTAATTCTAAAAATTGTTTCACATGGACTAGGAGTCAATACACTTTTGAAAGTTTTGTCTAAGATTAACTAGGTTTTAAGTGGGACCGGTGTGACCCCTCCAATTTTCCTGAAAAACTTTCCTGACCATGTTCAATTCTAGGTTAAGTAGTGAGACTAGTTTTGCATTAAATTTCTAACTTTGAGAGTTTCTAGTGCAAAGTTTAATTTCTGGAAACGCAAAATAGTGAAATTCTGTTATATTTTTCAAAAATGGAAACTGTTACCAATGTTGCTGCTGTTGCTGCTAATGTTGGTAGGGATCAAAATCCCAGGACTATTGACTTGCCAACCCTTACTGGGACCTTTGTGGTCAACCCTGCTGCTATGACCTCTGTGGTCAACCCTGTTGCTACTTCTACTGTTCTGAGAGGATCGCACAACCATCATTAGCGCCAAGAGAACTTCACGGAAGTGAGTTTCAAGAAGTGGCAGTAGAAGATGCTATTCTACCTGACTACTCTAAACCCTGCGAAGTTTTTGAGTGAGGATCTACCAACCGCGGAAGAGAATAAGCGAAACAAGCAGAAGCTCATGGCACTAAATGCTTGGAAGCAGTCAGACTTCCTTTGCCAGAATTATGTTCTGAATGGCTTGGCAAACCCACTATTCAATGTGTTTTATGCCAAGAAGTCGTTAGAGGAGCTGTGTGATGCTTTGGACAAGAAGTACAAGACCGAGGATGTTGCAGTATGATTTTATTTTATAAATATGGGTTTAATTCCCTACCACGAATTCACATGTTTTAAATTTTCTAGATTTGTAATGTAATTTGCTAATTTTTGGGTAATCTGCTTGCTAATTGCTTTCTAATTTCTAAAATTATTTACATGAGTTATGTACGTGTTAATTGCTCTAGAGTTATGTGCATGTTAATTGTCTATAAGTATGTACATGTATGTAACTCTTACCTACTAAAATTTTACTTTATTTTTGAAGTTATAAGTTTAATTGTGTAATAACTTGTCTAACTTTTAAGTTTTACTTAATTTTGCTATTAAATAAATTGCTAGAAGGTTTAAATAAATTATTGCTTTTATAGTTTCTGTCAATTATTTGTTTTGTATTTGTTGTGTTTTTGCTAACTTTTTTTTATAGGAATACCTATGCGAAAGGGATTGAAAAACAAATACAAAACCAAATGATTAGTATTTGGGACGTAAAAACAAAGTTTTGAACTTCTAACCTTTGTGTTGAATAGAAATACCTAAGTGTGAAAAGGATTTTGGACCAAATAAAATCCTTATGGATTAGTTACTTTCTTTATAATTGAAACAATTTTTTGCTTGAGTTTTAATTGTGATTATTTACCAATGTGTTGTAGCAATGTTTTATTTGCTTGTATTTTGGTTAGCAATGTTTAAATTGCATGTAAGTTTGGAACTTGGTTTGTTTTAATCTAGTTCATACATTGGAAAACTTAATTCTAAAAATTATTTCTCATGGATTAGGAATCAACATACTCTTAAAAATTTTGTCTAAGGTTAACTAGGTTTTAAGTGCGATCGGTGTGATCCTTCCAGTCTTCTTGAAATCTTTCCTGACCATGTTCATTTCTAGGTTAAGTGGTGAGACCAGTTTTAAATTAAATTTCCAACTTTGAGAGTTTCTAGTGTTAAGTTTAATTTCTGAAAACGCAGAATAGTGAAATTCTATTATATTTTTCAGAAATAGAAACTGTTACCAATGTTGCAGCTGTTGTTGCTAATGTTGGTAGGGATCAAAATCTCGGGACTACTGGCTTGCCAACCCCTACTAGGACCTCTGTAGTCAACCTTGCTGCTGTGACCTCTGTGGTCAACCCTGTTGCTATTTCTGTTGTTCCGAAAGGACCGTTCAACCATTATGAGCGCCGGGAGAACTTCATGGGAGTGAATTTCAAGAGGTGGCAGTAGAAGATGCTATTCTACCTGACTACTCTAAGCCCTATGAGGTTTTTGAGTAAGGATCCACTAGCCGCAGAAGAGAATGAGCGAGACAAGCAGAAGCTCATGGCTCTAGATGCTTGGAAGTAGTCAGACTTCTTCTGCCAGGATCATGTTTTGAATGGCTTGGCAGACCCACTATTCAATGTGTTTTATGCCAAGAAGTCGTTAGAGGAGTTGTGGGATGCTTTGGACAAGAAGTACAAGACCGAGGATGCTGGGGCAAAGAAATTTTTCGTTGGTTGGTTTCTGGACTTCAAAATGGTGGACTAAAAACTGTCATTAGTCAAGTCCAAGATTTCCAAGTAATTCTGCATAAGATTCATGTAAAGGGAATGTTTCTAAGTGAATCATTCCAGGCAACAGCTTTGATTGAAAAGCTGCCTAATGGCTGAAAAGACTTCAAAAACTACTTGAAGCACAAGCAAAAGGAGATGACAGTTGAAGAGCTCATTGTTAGGCTCCAAATTGAGGAAGACAACAGAAAAAAAAAGGGGGGAGTACCTCTATTGTGAAAGCAAACGTAGTTGAGCATGGCCAGTCCTCAAGGATGAAGAAGAAGCCACCAACAAGCAAAAGGTCCAAGTTGGGGGCTAGAGGTGGAATCTCAAAGAGGCCGGTCTATAAGCCACAACAACCTATTTTTAGGTTCAATGGAAAGTGCTTCAACTGTGAAAGCGATGGGTATTGAGCAGTTGATTGCCGCAAGAAAAAGAAACCTTACAAGAAGAACCCTCCACAAAACAAGAGTCGTGCCCACATGGCTGAAATGGAGGATCTGTTACAAGATGTGGACGACATGCATGTGTCAGTTGTCGTCTCAAAGGTGAACATGGTGGTGTCCAACCTGAAGGAATGGTGGGTGGACACTGGGGCCACTCGCCACATCTGTGCTGAGAAGAAGATGTTCACAACTTTCAAACTGGTTTCAAACAGTGAGAAGTTGTTCATGGGAAATTCTACGACCTCAACTGTTGAGGGTAAAGGCAACGTGGTCTTGAAGATAACTTCAGGAAAAGAGCTGACTTTAAACGATGTCCTTTATGTGTCGGACATTCGTAAGAACCTTGTTTCAAGGTCGCTCTTAAGCAAGCATGGCTTCCCCATAGTGTTTGAGTCTGATAAGGTCGTGTTGACCAAGAGCGGTCTATGTGAAGAAGGGGTATATGTCGGGCGGTATATTTAAGCTCAATGTCCCTAAAATTAATGAGAAAACTTCTTCTCTACTTATATGCTTGAGTCCCCTTATTTATGGCATGGTAGACTGGGTCATGTGAATTTTGACTCTTTGTGTAGATTAATCAAGTTAGATCACATATCATCTTTCAAGATTAATTCAAATCACAAGTGTGAAACTTGTGTAAATGCAAAATTGACGAGGACTTCTTTTAATTCTATTGAAAGAAGTACCGAGCATTTAGATTTAGTGCATAGTGATGTGTATGACTTGAAAGTCGTACAAATTACATGGTGGCAATAAGTACTTCATCACTTTTGTTGATGATTGTACTAAATACTGTTATGTGTATTTGCTTAAAAACAAAAATGAGGCAATTGATAAATTTATTCTTTTCAAAAATGAAGTTGAGAATTAACTAACCCATAAAATCAAGGTTTTAAGAAGTGACCGTGGTGGTGAGTATGAATCCATGTTTGCTAAGATTTGTGCTCAAATTGGGATTATCCACCAAACTACAGCGCCTTATTCCCCTTAGTCAAATGGTGTTGCTGAGCGGAACAATAGGACGTCAAAATAAATGATGAATATGATGTTAATAAGTTATGGGTTGCCACAGAACTTGTGGGAGGGAAACAATTCTCTCCGTGAATTACATTCTTAGTAGAATACATCGGAAGAAAGTGGACAATACTCCATATGAGTTGTGGAAAGGCCACAAGCCTTCATATAAATACCTATGAAGGTGGGGGTGTCTTGCGAAAGTAGTGGTGCCTATACCCAAGCAGGTTCGGATAGACTTGAAGTCAGTGAATTGCATATTCATTGATTATGCACATAATAGCAGTGCATATCGATTTTTAGTGTGTAAGTCTGCTATTTCAGATATACACAAGAATACTATCATGGAATCAAGAAATGTATCTTTCTTTGAAGATGTATTTCCTTGTCGTCTCTAAAAAGGGGTTTCGAGATCCATAAAAGAGGTTGAAGATTACAATGATCACATAGATGATCGCACAGATGATCACACAGATGATCAAGCTAAGGAAGTAGATGAGCCAAGAATGAGTAAAAGGGCTAGGACCTCAAAGTCCTTTGGTCCAAACTTTTTGACTTATAAGTTAGACGGAGAACCTTGAACTTTCCATGAAGCTATGACTTCACCTGAAAGTTCTTTGTGGAAAGAAGCAATTAAGAGTGAGATTAACTCCATTTTACAGAACCATACTTAGGAGTTGGTTAATCTACCCCCAGACAGTAAGGCCTTGGAAAGTAAGTGAATCTTTAAAAGAAAGATGAAAGCGGATGGATCAATTGATAAGTATAAAACTAGGCTAGTTATCAAGAGATATAAGTAGCGAGAAGGCCTGGATTATTTTGATACGTATTCACCTGTGACAAGGATTGCATCCATTCGCATAGTGATTGTGATAGTAGCTTTACATGGTTTGGAGATATATCACATGGATGTAAAGACAGCTTTCTTAAATGGAGACTTAGATGAAAAAATCTACATGGAACAACCTGAGGGGTTTTCAACTCTAGGACAAAATAAGAAAGTTTGTAAGCTTGTCAAATCATTGTATGGTTTGAAGCAAGCTCCTAAGCAATGACATGAGAAGTTTGACAACGTTATGTTGTCACATGGGTTTAAAATCAATGAGTGTGATAAGTGCGTATATGTTAAGGACATTGACAGAGGTTATGTCATTTTGTGTCTATACATTGATGACATACTCACTGTTGGTAGTAATGATGAGATGATTATAACTACCAAAAGATTGTTAAACTCTAAGTTTGACAAGAAAGATATAGGCCTTGAAAATGTAATTCTAGGTGTTAAGATTACCAGAACGTCTGATGGTATTGCACTTTCTCAATCTCACTATGTTGAGAAGATGCTTGAGAAGTTTGGTAAATCAAATACAAGTGTGTCTAGGACACCGGTAGACTTGAGTCTACATTTGACTAAGAATAATGGTGAGAGTGTCTCTCAGCCAGAATATTTTCAGGTCATTGGGAGTTTGATGTATTTGATGAGTTGTATAAGGCCGGATATAGCCTACTCTGTTAGCAGACTTAGTAAATACACGAGCAATCCTGATGCCACTCACTGGAAGGGTATCATTTGGGTGTTAAGGTATCTCCGTTTCACCCGGGATTATGGACTGCATTACAGCAGATATCCAGTAGTAATAGAAGGCTATAGCGATGCGACTATCTGATGTTAGGGATTCGAAATCCACTAGTGGTTATGTGTTCACTCTTTGAGGGGCAGCCGTGTCTTGGAAATCGTCCAAGTAGACGTTTATCTCATGATCAACGATGGAATCGGGAGTTTATAGCGTTAGATAAAGCAACAGAAGAAGCAGAATGGTTTTTTCATTTCGTTGAGGATATTCTACGTTGATCGAAATTTGTGCCAGCCATTTGTATTCATTGTGACAGCCAATCGGCTATTAGACGGGCATAGAGTAATATGTATAATGGAAAGTCTAGACATATCTGTCGTAAACATAATTCCATATGACAACTTCTCTCTAACGGAGTTATCACTTTAGACTATGTGAAGTCTAAGGACAACATTGCGGATCTGCTGGCCAAAGGGTTAAATCAATTATTAGTAGAGAAGTTATCAGAAGAAACGGGTTTAAGGCCTTTAGTTTAAGGTGTTACCGGAATGGAAACCCAATCTAGTTGACTAGAGAACCCAAGATTTAGGTTCAATAAGACAACCTAATTGCGTGTAATGGTGATATGTCACTGAGGAGGTAAAACCTCCATTCATTCCTCTTATTAGTGATACCTGCAAGTATAGAGGTTAAGCTAAGCTTTTAATGACTCTAGTGTGTTGAGTTCAAGTAGAGTCATTTATGTGAGTGTGAAGTGGGGTCGCTTCTATAAGAATTGACAAGGCCAAATTCTTTAAACCACTTACTGAACCAGGTTAGTGTTCCAAGGCTAAACCGGACACAACAGTGAGAACAAAACGATGGTTGGAGTAATACCTATGTGAGGTCAGTTGTCTTAGTTTACATAAACGATAGAACAGTTCAAGACTTCATGTTCACTGGGCGGCTAGTAAATCCAATAGACTTCACTATGAGGGGTTTAAAGCCAAAAGCTACATTTTCCAATGCAGGAGTTATTCCGTTGCACTCTCTCTCCGAGTCTTTGTTGTTAAGCATTGTCCGTTTGTTGTTATTCAGTCAATTTTTATTTATGTAGGGGATTGTTGGAAAATAATAATTTTTTAGTGACTTTAATGCAATATTAAAGTGGGTGTCAATCTTCAATTGAAATGGAGTAGAGTGGGCTTAGATTCTTAGTAATGAACTCTTTACACCACAAAAAAAAAAAAAAAAAAAAAAAAACTATTAAGATTTGAATGAGAAATTGACTCATTAAGTTGATCTCGTGAAAGAGGTGTTGGGAAAGGTGTGTATCTTTCTATCCCATATTGATTATAGATGAGAGCATTGATGGGTATTTAAATCCTATCTTTTACCTAAGGTATCCAAATTTTCTGAAGAAAATGAGTTATGGATACTTCAAGGATGGACTTGGGCCAAGACTATAGACCAAGTTGCTTATGCAAAAATTGCCATACGTGAGCGCGCCGCGCCCGTCCACCCCGGCTGGGTCCAGGTTCGTGGTCCGTAGGTCGTGGATCTTAGATCTTAGGCTTAAGTTTGGGCTTGGGTTTGCTGGATTGGATTAAGTGTGGAGGTTGGGCCGGATTCTTGGCCCACCCATCTTAATTTTTTTGGGCCAAACCAGATATGTGGCTGCAGAAATATAAACAATACACATGTGTATAAAAGCTGGTAATTCCTCTACATTCATAATGGATTAAATCCATCAGTTTTGTTGAGTTTAATTTTGCATTTGTGATGGGCCTTGATGACAAGAGCCTCTTTCTCTCTCCTTCTGTATGTATAAAAGGAGGCCCCTCTTCTTCAGGAACTTAGATTGCTCTCTCTGTGTTCTAGAATTTTCCTGTAGTTTTGATATTCTTCTAGTGAGAGAGTGTTGCTTTAGTTCTGTTCGCCGAAGTTATGCAGTAAGTGTTTTGTTGTAGCTGGTTTAACTGTCATATCCTGGGAGACAGACGTTGAAAAACCTGTAGCACCCAATCGGTGAGGTGACGAATCTGTTTTAAAGAAATTGTCTAGTGCAGATTTCGATTTGCTTTCTTTTGCCGTTTTATTTTATTATGTTCAACTTGTAATTTTCAGCATTTTATTTATTTATTTATTTTTATTAAATTTCAATTGTCAATTATAAATCTATTTATTTTATTTAATTATACCATTTTTACAACACCTATAGCTATTACTCGTCCCCAATGGCAAACTTAAAAGTCTCATTAACGGGCAGAATTATATATACAACAAAAAAAATTGACTAAAAAATTTGTTTTATTACATTAATGTTACCAATGTTTCATATTTATACGTATAAAAGCTGAATATTATCATTAAATTCAAAAATAAAGTTTCATTCAATATTAAATATTAGACATTTACAAAAAAAAAAAGTATTTACAAAATAAAAAGATAATAAATAATAACATATAAATACTTTTTTCAATCAGATCATAGCCATATTGGCTTTAGCCAATTTGTGAAGTACTTTCTGATGAGGTGTTTATCGACAAATTTAGTTCAATTTTGAGGTAATCATGAATCGAATTAATTCGTCATTAATGATTTTTACCCTTCAGTAAATAATTACCCCACTTCTTACTTAGTGATAATTTCTCTAAGAATAATGCCATATGTATATGATAAAAAATAATTACAAATTTATAAGGTCCAACTCTTTCAGTGTAAAAAAAATGCAACAAAAATTATATCCTAAGAAGATTGTCATCCTTTAATAAATAATTGTCCCACTTCTCGTAATTTTTCCCGTTAAACTTGTAGAACTAAAGTGTAGGGTTATTATCTAATGGCTCATTGAAGCTTCCCAATGCAATCAAAGATAACCATTACCACGATCCAATGGGTGGTGTTTGGCAAGTGATTTTGGGATTAAAATAATCACAAAAGACAAAATAGGTTATTTTAGCCACAACAAACAGAACATCACATCTAACCCATAATCATTACATTCTTCTCTCACAAAAAAAAGTCAAAAAAGTCAAAAAGTTAAAAAATCCTTCCTAAACCAAGCTTTTTAGCCCAGGTTAAAATAGCCAAAAAAGCCAACCCACTTCTCAAACAGAGGCTAAAAAACAAAAATAAAATAAAATTACAAGACTTATTTTATTATTTTCAAACTTGAAAAGAGATAAATGTAATTTATCAATAAATAAATAAATAAATTACATTGTTGGTTCTTTTAATTTGAGCAAAGTTTCACTTTGATCTTTATAATTTTAATTTGAATAAATCGAACTCTACACTTTCAGTTTCGTTACAATTTGGTCCCTTTATTACTTTTTTCCCCTACAAAATATCAATAATGTTAGTTATTAAATTACAACGCATGTCAACATTTTTGTATAAACTTAAATTTAAAACTCACTCGCCTTAACACTTAAATGTCCTATCTACGACCACTTGGACACTTAAATGTCCTATCTACGACCACTTGGACAGTTGCCCGGGTCTCCCCCCCCCCCCCCCCCATTTACTTATTGTTAGTGTTTTGAACATAAAAAGATCATATGCAAAATTAGAAAAACCGAAATGAAATTTAAAAAAAAAAAAATAAGAACCACTAGTTTAATGAATATAATATATTAGTAGTTCTTATAATTTCTTTTGAATTTCAATTTGATTTTTTTAATTTTGCAAGTGTTATTTTTTTTCTATCCAAATGTTAATTACGCATGATAGATGGACAAAGCCCCCGTTTGGGAAGTGGGTTGGCTTTTTGGCTTTTTGACTTTTTTTGTTATTTTGGCTATTTTAACCTGGGGCTAAAAAGCCTGGTTTGGGAAGGGCTTTTTGGCTTTTTTGGCTTTTTGGCTTTTTGGTGAGGTGTCATCTTGTTAAAAGACCAAATTGCCCTTTTCCATTTTTTTTATTTTTTAATTTGGGTTGGGATTTGGCATTATTTCCGTTTTTTTTCTTTTTTTTTCTTTTTTTTTTTTTTCAATTTTGGCTTTTTGGTGAAAAACAAAATTTTTTGGTATGTTTTTTTTTCGGTATTTTTTTTTTACAATTTTGGCTTTTTGCTTAAAATATATATATATATATATATATTTTGGATTTGGCATATTTTTGTTATTTTTTATTTTAATTTTTTCTGTTAGGCTTCGATTTCGCCTATTTTCCTAATTTTTGTTTTTTTTTTTTTTTTGGGTTTGGATTTCGGTTTTTTTTTTTTTTTTTTTTTTTTTTTGTATATTGGGTGTCGATCTGCCGACTTTTGCTTAATTTTTTTTTTTTCATTTTTTTTTTTTGGGTTTGGAATTGCCATATTTTGGTTCTTCTTTTTTATTTTAATTTTTTTATGTAGGGTTTCGATTTTGCGTTTTTTTTTTTTTTTTTTTTTTTTTGGGGTTTCGCTTTGGCATTTTTTGCTTTATTTTTTTTGTTGACAATTTTTTCATGTTGGGTTTCGATCTCCCGAATTTTGCAAATCCAAATTTTTTATTTTTTATTTATTTTTTGAATATATTTTTCAGATTTTGCGCTATTTTTTTTTTTCTTTGAATTTTTTTATTTTGCGCTTGGATTTTTCGTATTTTGTTTAATTTTTTTTCCTGTTCCTTTTTTTAATTTTGGGTTTGGATTTGGCGTATTGTGCTTAAATTTTTCGATTTTTATTTGCGAATTTATGTTTTTGTCTTTTTATTGTTTATTTTTTTTACTATAACTATGTTTTTTTTTTTTTTGTCTTGGATTTTCATTTTTAAGTATGTCTTTTTTTTTTAATTGGTATACAATAACTTTTTTTTTAATATATTTATGTGTTTCATTTATTTGTAATTTACGTCGCACATGACAATTTGTCTATTCTTTTTCTTTTCCATTTGTTTTTATCTGTTTCACCTTTTTTTTGTTTTTCCAAAAGCAAAATTCGTATGGATTGTTGTTTTTCAAAGTTAGGCACGTCAGCAACTGGAAGGGGTTACATTCCCGTGGAAATTCATACATATTGTACATGATAATATATTTGAATACAGTCTGTTTCACGTGTGTCATTATGTGACAACCATACGAAAATTATTTTGACTACTATATATTTCCTAACATTCCGTTCTTACGCATGTAATATAATTTGTCGCATATGTGAAGGCGGACCAATGCCATATGGGGGTCTTCATCTCCAACCATTAAACCATCCTCATCATGTTCAACTTCTGGTATGGCATTTACTATTGTCATAGCCTCTTCCTCGTCACAGATTAGCTGAACAGTTGTTGGGTTACCTGTGTTTCGCCGTATATAATTATGTAATGCCATTGACGCACCTACTAACTGAACTTGTACATTTGCAAAGTCATACCGAGGCATGTCTCGAATAAACCCCCATCGCTGTTTCCAGGCACCGAAAGTGCGTTCCACCACACCGCGTAAGGACGAGTGCACTTTGTTAAATAATTCCCTTGGCATGTTTGCCATCCTGTTCCGTGCAATACGTCGAAATTCTTGTTGGTGGTAACGGTCACCTTTGAATGGTGCTAAGTAACCAATCCGGTTTGGATAGACAGAATCGACAAGATAATATTTGCCTGCAGATATGACAACAATGTATGACATAAAAAACGAACATTCTGCGTCATTTTCATATAACGCTTTCTGAGGAAAAAATTAATACATTATTAAATCTATTAAGAGGACCATGTGTTACCTTCGTTAGGATGTGGGAAGGGGACATTCTCATTTGTTAGTATCTCGTTGAATATGCGACTATCATGCATACTTCCTTCCCATCCGCACGAAATGAATATGAAACACATGTCAAAATCGACAGCGGCTATTATATTTTGTGTGTGACAGTATTTCCTATCGAAATATGTTGCCGCATCTGGCCCCGTAACCCACGCACTGACATGTGTTCCGTCTATTGCGCCAATGCAGTCCTGTAAACATGGATCATATGTTTTGTTTCGTAACTTTGTAACAAGTGTTTCAAATTTGTCACGTGCAGTTAATAACAAAAACCATATATATTGTCTTGATTTATATGCCAATCATGTTTTGCTGAAGTACCTTGAACGGTAGGTATTTCCGTCTAGACCGCACGTATGGATGTATACGATGCTGACTGTATGTGGGCCGACAATGGACAACAGTGAACTCTTTCATGGAATTTAATTCGTTATGCACGTGCCTCGACACAGTCTCCCCGGAATGTTGGAACCGTTCCTGGATTTCCCGATTTTGCTTCCCTTTCAAGACATGGATAAACATCGCAACGCTTTCTTCAACAGCTAAGCCATGTGGATGTTGCGGGACTTGTAACCCAAAATCATTTACTAATGTCTCACACAATGCGGCAAAAACTTCCTTCGGCATGCAAACATTTTCCTCAAAGCGACCCATATGCCCCGCATATAGTTCGCATATCCATGTATTCCCGGTTAGTATAGAAGTGCGACATGGCGTTTTATTCATGTGTTTTTGGTACCATTCTGTCGCCAACTGGCATGCTTGTAGAAATGTGCAGTTCTGTTCTTGTTGCACCTGGACCGCCATTTGATTAAGCATTTCCATTATTTCATCATGGTTGCTTCCATCCCAGGGATTCATCGCGTCTTCGTTGATGCGAAACCTACAAAAGTAGCAGCCTTTCAATCAGTTGGCACGTGATTCATTGACTTAAATTATATTGAATTTTGCAATTATACAATGCCGACATTGTTTTTAATGAAAGCAATGCTGTGACCAATGTCCTTTGGAACGCATGATCATATGAATTGCACAAAAAAAAGAAGCTGTTCAACTTATGCTTTACAGGGGGGCCATGGTGGTAACAACCACAAAACTAACAAAAGAACTTGCGACATATAGGCATTCAGAAGCGTGCATCTAAAACGTAATTCCCTGTCTTAAACGTAGCGACACAAAATATTAAAACGTAAACATCCCATTCATTTCCCAAAAACGAAGCACAACCATGCTTCCGGTCCGTCAACCCATGCACTTACCTAAAACTTGTTACTGCCCGTAGCTAGCAAGAAGAAAAAAAAAAAAAAAGACAGAATGCAAAACATGCACACACCACCATCCTATTTTAGTACATAGCCAACAGTACCATAAGTCTAAGTTTTAAAAAGGAAGAAAAGGACATGCATCTTCAACACTCGTAAGACCGATACATCACATCTGGCGACCCCCAAATAGGTTTGCAAATGGCCCCGACGCAGTACACTGGAGCTGCTTCTGTGTAAGCCATCCAATGATGTGGTCGTCATCAGGCTGGCACATCACGACCTCCCAGTAATCGGCGTTATCCATAAGTGTGGAGGTGAAGTGGAATAACGGCGTACCAATCAGGGATGGAATACTGCTCAGTTTATGCATGCACTCGAAAATAGTGTACAGCGATTCGTTGCCTGTGAGGTGCCTGACCGTGACCTGTTGATTCTTCGAACGCACCACATCTATCATTCTGTTCATGCTTTCCGCAATAACAGACGCACCACTTGTTGCCTTCTTCGACTTTGAGACACTTGTTGATGGCGTCTTTCTCATTTTTGCCTTTTCAATCGGCACATGCTCCAGTGAAGAATCAGAATCCACATCCTGTACTCCTGTGGGTATCGGATCAGCAAATGGCTGGGCTCCCAAACTACGCACTGAATCAGATGAGTCCGTAGCAGTTTCAGGAAGGTTCTCTCTCGGGGTCCAATGGTGCTTCCCAGTAGCTGCTGCCCCCATGAAAACCGTCTCCATCAAGTCACGGTGTTCCAACGTTTTCTTCCTGAACTTCGCACACGCCTTGTTGATCTGCAGACATGTACATGTGTAAAAGAGGTAGACGTTATAGTTCATATAAATAAATTTTATTGAAGTTGAATGAAGAAGTAAAAAATGTACTGGTAAATGACAAATATGAAACTTGTTTGTACATGTACTTACTGATTCCATCTTGTCCCACCACTCGTCAGGTGCTTGAAACAAACCGATGTCATAGTCAAAGCCTATCCCAGACACTCCCTTGCTTGAATCCATCAACTTCGTCCACGCTTGCCACTCTTTTTTCAAGCTCATGTACTTATTCTTCAACTGTTTCAGTCCATGTTTTTTTCCTGTTTTTCTTTGAAATTTCCTTGACAACGATTTGTACCCTGCCTGGCTGAGGACTAAGAATGGCCGATTTCCTTTACTAATCTCATTTGCAATCAACTGGAGGAAAACTTGGACTGAGTTACTGTCTCATGAGGCCTTGTGGCTTAACTGAGTTTGTGTCTCTTCAAGACTGGTTGACTTGTCACTGACAACGCCTTCGCTTTTCGAGTGGTTACGAGGCGAAGTACGTGTGGAAGCCATTACTAATGTACGGTTACAAAAGATTACCATCACAAATTTGGTTGTTATATACACACGCACAACAGATGACACATTAAAAACAACAAACAGAGATATATGATGCTGAAGATAAATTTGCATATACCCATTGAAAACATTTTTTACGTACGTACACAGGTTCCATGGAAGTTAGTAGTGGACAAAAATATGATAGTTAGTATTACGGCTCCCATATGCGACAACATAATAATACCATCGTACTCCAAACATACTAACTACATACTAAAAACATATTGAAAACATACTAACGTCTTTGTACATACTAAGAACATGGTAACAGTGCTTACATACGGCACAACAAAATGACAACGACAATGCAGAACACATACACAATGGTCTTAAGCACACGCAAGGATTGTTGAATGTCTATGACATCAGCCCGCAATTGCATGGCAATTTCATCTCTGGGTGACGCATAGCCTTGGTTCTCATGGCTTCGTTCTTCACACCAACCAATCCAACTGACACAAGGCTGATGAGTGAAAATTATGGAACTATTAGTTTCATGGGTTGTTAATGTTCATTAAGTTATGACCGGTAAAGATTGGGTCACTCACCACAGGGCGGGGATATACAAAGTAGGAACGCCCTGGATTTTTGGTGGACCTGGAAATCCTAACAATACACGGGCCATATCCACAGGCACACATTCGTCCTGGCCATGTACTAGAAGTTGCAGTAGAGGTGAACGACGCCATGCTACGCTTTAATATAAAGTAAATTTACATGAATCAACATGAACACGATTGAGTACTCAAATTAATAAATCTATGTTGTAATATATTTTGATAATATTTTTTATGATAGGCAGCAAAATGGATTGGTGAGAATATATTTGTACCACATTTTTTATGATAGGCAGCAAAATGGATTGGTGAGAATATATTTACATTTTTGAATATATTTATGATAAAGTTTTTTCATACTTACATGTAGTCATATCTGTTTAATAAAACTTTTACACTCTTTATTGTTTACCTCTAAATTTGTAATATATAATATTAATACATTATTAATATCTGTCTAACATTTTTTTAATATATATTGAAAATAAACTATTTTTTAAATATATTTGTAATATAAATTTGATATATTTTGTAATTTGTTGGTAATATATGTACATAATATATGTAGCTTCCTTCCCAAATGTAGTTCGAAAATAGTTATGGTGCTAATTAATTTATTTTTTAGAAATGAGAATTGACCATTTCGTGTTGAGTTAAAAATAAACGCAAATTAATACATCTAATCTGTAATATATTTTCAATATATATATTTTTTTATTTAGAAAACATTTTGGAATATATTTATGATATAGTTTTTCATAATTAAATGTAGTCATATCTGTTTAATAAAACTTTTACACTCTTTATTGTTTACCTCTAAATTTGTAATATATAATATTAATACATTATTAATATCTGTCAAACATTTTTGTAGTATATTTTTAGTAAACTGTTATTTTTATATATTTCTAATATAAATTTCATATATTTTGTAATTTGTTGTTAATATATGTACATATATCTACCTTCCTTCCCAAATGTAGTTCGAAAATATTTATGGTGCTAATTAATTTATTTTTTAGAAATGAGAAATGAGCATTTCGTCCTGAGTAAAAAATATACACAAATTAAGACATCTAATTTGTAATATATTTTCAATATATTTTTTTTTTCATATTTTGAAAATATTTCTGAATATATTTATGATATAGTTTTTTATAATTAAATTTTGTCATATCTGTGTAATAAAAGTTTTACACGCATATATTTTTAACTCTAAATTTGTAATATATAATATTAATACATTATTAATATCTTTCGAATAAGTTTGTAATGTATTTTTAATAAACTGTTTGTTTAATATATTTCTAATATAAATATAATATATTTTGTAATTTGTTGTTAATATATGTAGATAATATATCTACCTTCCTTCCCAAATTTAGTTGGAAAATATTTTTTATGTAATTAATTTATTTTTTTGAATTGAGAATTGAGCATTTCGTCTTGAGTAAAAAATATATGCAAATTAATACATCTAATTTGTAATATATTTTCAATATATTTTTTGGCTTTTTTGAAAACATTTATTCATATATTGATGATAAAGTTTTTCATAATTAAATTTTGACATATATGTGTAATAAAATTTTTACAGTCTTTACCTTGTAAATCAAAATTTCTAATATACATTTCACATATATTTTTTTAATATCTTCGTAATATATTTTTAATATATTGCTTAATTGATTACAATTTTTAATTTTTTCTTTTTGGACTATAAGTTATATATATTTTGACAATTTGTTGTTAATATCTCTAACTTGTAACCCAAATTGAGTTGGAATTATATTTTTTATGTAATTAAAAAAAATTTCACAAATGGGAATTGAGCATTTCTATTAGGCAACAATCAGGGGAATTGAGCATTTCACAAATGGGAATTGAGCATTTCTGTTAAGCACAAATGGGAATTGAGCATTTCACAAATGGGAACAGCATTTCTTATTTATAAAAAAAAAAAAAAATTAAGGATTTGCATTTGAAACTATAACCGAACAGATACAATAATTGTAGAACAGATTTGCATTTCCTTGATTGTTTAAACAACCGTGCCTTCATACATCTGGCCCAAATTTGTGATTCTGAACAGATATATAAGATCAATAGAGCTGATTTTCATAAATCAGACCAACTATTTGAATCAGATCAGATATTATATATATATATATATGTATATATACAAATCTGCCCCAAATTTGTTGGATGCGAACAGATTTCGAACATAACAACAGATCTAAAAGACGAGATTTACGGATGAGACAGATCGGTGGCCGGTCTGTGTGTAATGTAAGTGTAATCAACCCAATAACGACCGTGAGCCAACAGATCGGCCATGAACCGATGCTGTTATGAACATAAACTACGCAGATGGGAAGAAGAGAAAACAAATCAGATAAGCTATAGATCATCACCTGCAGATCGGTTTGAGTGTGAGAGAGTTGGTTGTTGTTCGCCGCCGCGGTTTCGATCTTTGGTTCCGGTTTCCTCTGCCAAGGTCGGTCCGACGGCCTCCAATAGCTCCGTTCTTCTTTTCATCTGCTTTGCAATGGGTGTGTATGAGCTCTAATGTGAGCCGCTTTTTGCAGATGGAGAGATTTTAACCTCTCGGGGCAATTCGGTAAATTCACACCACACAGCCTCGCCCAACACCCGTGAAAATCGATTTTGTCGTGACTTGGCTGAATTAGCCTTTTTTGTCGCGACTTGGCTACTTTAGCCTGGGATTGCCTTCCTAAACGACGCCAAAATTGAAAATGTGAGGTTCAAACTATTTAAATTAAAATTACAAAGACTAAAGTGATATTTCATTTAAATTAGAAGAATTGACAGGTATAATTTATGGAGTATTTTGAAAAGATGGTTAAAAGCTGACTTTTTGGCTTTAACCAATCTTTTTGATTTTTTTTAGAAAATCATTTGGGAAGTTGGTAAAAAGTTGTTTTTTGACTTCTTTGTTTTTTTTTTTTTTGTTAATATTTGTTTATGCTATCACATCACATTCAAATGACCAAAATACCTCTACCCAAAGTATTTTGCCCTAGCTCACAAATGTAAACATGGAGGGTATAACTTTAATTTCACAAGTAACTTTTAGCTACCTTCCCAAATGATTTTAGGATAAATTACAAATACACTCATTGAGGTTTGATTAAAATATGAATCGCCCCTGTGATTTTAAAAATTACATTATTCCTCCTGAGGTTTCTAATTTCATAACAAATCGCCCATTTTATTAATAAATTATCGACTCAATTAACAATTTTTAATGATATTAAAAATATGTTTCAATTAATAATTTAGGTAATTTTATTATTGTATAGGAGAGTAATTATGAATTTTATTTTTTTAGTTAATTGTGTTAAATAAAAAATTATAATAAGGGAATATTTATAATTTTTCAAACCACATGAGGCAATCTGTATTTTAAGCAAATTTTAAGAAATGTATTTGTAATTTATCCATGATTTTATGCCAAAAAAGTCAATTTTTGACTTTTTTGATAAGTTACAAAATTCAGCTTTTATTTTTCTTTCTAAATGGCACATATGTATCCAAAAAAATGAACAAATTGAAATCAGTAACAGAGAAAGGCATTTTTTAACAATTTATTTAAGGGTAAATTACAAACACATCTCTTGAGATTTACTTAAATTACAATTACCTCTTGTGGTTCTAGAAGTTACATATGCCCATAAGATTTCTAATTTCATAACAAATAAGTCCTTTTATTAATAAATCATCAAGTTAATCAATAATTTCTAATAATGTTAAAATTTTATTTCAATTAATAATTCAGATAATTTCATTATTGTATAAGTGAACAGTTAGAAATTTTATTTTTTTAATTAATTCTATTAAATAAAAAATTTCTGACAGAGAGGTATTAGTAATTTTTCAAACTATAGGAGGCAATTCGTATTTTAAATAAATCCCAAGAAATGTATTTGTGATTTGCCCTTTATTTAATTATTTTTCTAAAAGGAAAAGCTTGCTTTAAAAGCCACATCCAAACTGTCCATTGCATAATATAAAAATTTACAAGGGTATATTACACTTTCTATACCTAAATTATAGCTGAATTATTTATTTAGTTTATGAATTATTGATGGAGCCTTTGTTTGGGAAGAATTTTTTTACTTTGACTTTTAATTTTTTGACTATTTAGTTTGGTTAAAAAAATTTCATTGGGGATGAACTTATGGCTTTTTGTAGTTTTGTGAGAAAAAAAGTAAATATGATTTGGATGTGACATTTTATCTTATTGACTTTTTAGTCTATTTGATATTTTAGTGGACTAATTTAGTTCTAACCATTTTGCAAGGGGGCCTAAGTCTATTACGTCCCTAAAGTGTATTATATTTTAGTACTTAAATTATCGATTGAATCTATTAAATCCTTAAAATAATTAATTCAAACCTATATAGTTGCTGAAAGAATTACAAAAATAAAACAAATGTCTGTAAATATTATAAATTAATAATAGAACCTATCTAGTTAAAGTTTATTTTTGAAAAAAACTTAAATTTTTATTTTGTTCATAAAAAGTGGACATCAGTTCTTCTAGTAAATTTCTTTTGAAGGAGTAAAGGTAATTATCTATAATATTTTCTTATTTATCTTTTACAATGGCTACTTGCTTGTTTTTATCTAATTTTATATTATAATTTTTAATTGATTGTCTTTAAGTTTTTCATTAAGTTCTTTTTAGGAAAATTTACCTATAAATCCATCTTGAGAAATAGTGATCCATTTAGTTCCAAGAATTTTTTTATAAACCAATTAGTCCATTGATTTTGGAAAAGTAAATTTAATACATTATTTAAAATTTAGATTTATGATTATACCCTTATTTCTATTATTATTATTATTATTATTATTATTATTATTATTTTGTGTGTGTGCACGTGCATGCGCGGGGTAAGATACACAATCTATAGGAATCAAATTTGAGATTAATTTTTATATGGAAATCCTTTTTATTTGAAATGACTTGAAATGTGAGATTCTTCAAACATTCCAAAAAGAATATAAAAATGACTTGTAATATGAGATTCTTTAAACATTTTAAAAGGATGTGAGATTCTTTAAACATTTCGAAGGATGTGGGATTCTTCAAACATTTTAAAATGAATACAAAATTTTCGTAGTAAACTTTGAGCAAATGTATAATTTCAAATTGTAATACTCTAATATAACATTCAAATATAACACTCCAATATGACACACTAAAAAAATTCCTTAGTATACTTTTCCTAAACGTAACATTCCAAAAAAATTCTTTAGTGTAACACTCCAATTTAACACACAAAAAATTCCTTGGTGTACTTTTCCAACCGTAATACTCTAATGTAACATTCTAGACAAATTTCTTAGTATAACATTCTAATGTAACATACAAAAAAACTCCTTAGTGTATGTGAGATTTTTCAAACCATTTCAAAAGGATGTGAGATTCTTCAAATCATTCTAAAAGGATGTGAGATTCTTCAAACTATTCCAAAAAGAGTACAAAAATTCCTTAGTAAGTTTTGAGTAAATGTATAATTTCAAACTAGTACTACGTTTAGGAAAAGTACACCAAGGAGTTCTTTAGTGTTTTTGTGTGTGTGACAATGGAGTGTTACGGTTGGGATTACATTAATTGGAGTGTTAGGTTTAGAAAAAAAATAGTAAAGAGTTTTTTTATATGTTATATTAGAGTGTTACGTTTAGAAAAAATACATTAGGAGTTTTTTTTTGAAGTGTTACGTTGTTACGTTTGGAAAAAATACACTGAGGAGGTTTTTAGTGTGTTACATTGGAGTGTTACATTATTGAATTGTAACATTGGAGTGTTACTTTCTTGTTCGTAATGTGGGATTTATTCTAGAATGAGAGAAAATTTAAAACCTCTATAGTGCGGATTGCCAAAATGTGTAATTTCACATTTGAAGAAACCCACTGTTATCTCTAAAAGATAACACTTAAACGTATAAGTGACGACCTCGCTGTGTAGTTTCACTTTAATGTGACTTTTGCGTTCATAAAAAAAGAAAGAAAGAGGGAGGACTAAACAATCAACAAGATCAAATTTTGAAACTTATTTCACCATTTTTTTTATAACTTAATTAATGTAATATTTCACTCCATTATTATTTGCAGTAAATTGTTATTATTCAAATTATCTGATTCTAGTTCTTAGTATATTTAATTCTCATATAATTTTATTAGTAATAGTGAGAAATCAAACCCATTCAGTCCATGAAAATATTATAAAAATAATATATATGCCCATAAGTATTATAAATTAGTAAAGACCCTATTTAATTAAGATTTTATTACAGAAAAATATTAAAATTTTATTTTATTTTTAAAAGGTATTTTATTTCGTTGCGTTTAAATTAATATTAGAGTTTGGTTTCTCAATCTTGCCAATAAAATTATTGGTATTAGATATATTGAAGAAGTACAATTATATAGTTTAAATAATAACTCTTCGCTACAAATAATAATAGAACAACTTAATATTAATTAAGTTATAAAAAGAATTTAGATAAAGGTAAGTGTGCCGTCATTGTAGAAAATAAGTAAGAAAATATTTTAGATAATTATTCTTACCTTTATAAAGGAAATTCATTGTAAGAATTAATGTCCACTTTTCAAATACAGAATGAAAATTTAAATTTTTTTGAAATAAAATTTTAACTAGATAAGATCTTTTATTAATTTATAATATTTATAAACTTATATTTTATTTTTATAATCATTTTAAGTACTAAATAGATTTAAATTAAATATTTTAAGAAACTTAATAAATTGAATCGATAGTTTAAAAATTAAAGGGATTTTAATTTATATATTGTAGAAATTTAGTAAACTTAATTAATAATTTAATGATAATTTAAGGGTGTGTTTGTTTGGACGGACTGAATAAGGGGGGATTGTGTAATCTATCAGACTGTTAGTCCTGAGATACATTGTCTCTAAACTATTTGGTTGGATTGGATTTGTATCCAATATTTGTTTAGTCATGTGATTAGATGTCTGGAATTGACTATTTTTAGTAAATCTAGTGTTTGGTTGGACGGATTGGATAAGGATAAATGTTCAAAAGACTATTTTACCCTTGTAATTTATAATTTTTATTTAATATATAATTTTAAATTTGTAATCTATAATTTATAATTTATAATTTAGCAACACTAAATTGTTTTAATTTATAAGGCCATAATTTTTGGGTATGGCTTCTGTCGGACTGAACCGTGCTGTTGGGCCCGTGGGGGCCCACCACGGGTTCCGTTTTGATAATCTGAACCGTTCAATGTGTAGAACTCGTCGAGTATGTACTTTTAAAAAATTACGTTGATCGGATATCGATAGCTATATGATCAAATCAGTTTCGTATAAAAAAATTGAACGGTGAACAAATTAACGGTTGACAAAAAACTATTTTGATCACATAGCTATCGATATCTGATCAACGTGATTTTTTATGGACATATGGTGCTCGACGATTTCTACACATTGAACGGTTTAGATTATCAAAACGGGACCCGTGGTGGGGCCCGTCCGATCCCAGACTGGACAAAAGCCATACCCATTTTTAATTTATTATTTTCAATTAAATTAAATTTATAATTTATATTTTTTATTTAATATATAATTTTAAATTAACAACACTAAAAAAATTTAATTTATAAGGCCATAATTTTTAATTCATTTTTTTTTATTAAATCTATAATTTATAATTTATAATTTATATTTTTTATTTAATATATAATTTTAAATTAACAACACTAAAAAAAATTATTTAATATATAAATTTAATTTTTTAACAACACTAGAAAAATTATAAGGCCATAATTTTTAATTTATTATTTTTAATTAAATTAAATTTATAATTTATATTTTTTATTTAATATATAATTTTAAATTAACAATACTAAAAAAATAATTTATAAATATTCAAAAGACTATTTTACCCTTTTCCAATTATTTATTAAGTAATAGCATAAAGGTAAAATAGACATTTCACACATTAGTCCCATGAGATACCAATCTCATGGAAATAATCCCATGGAAATAATTCCACCTTCCTTGTAGGATACAATAATCCCTCGTATGAGGGACTAATAGTCCGGATGGACTATTAATCTAGAGTAAAAAAATTGAACCAAACAATGGGCTAATAGTCCGGATGGACTAATAGTCCAATCCTATGGAATAATCTCTCACAACAAACACACTCTTAGGCCATGTTTGATTCATAAGATTAATATTAGGTCATGTTTGTTTGGGTGGACATGAGCTTGGGATTGGATTAATAGTCCAATAAAATTATTAATTCGATGTTTGGTTAAACAATTAAAGTAAGCCTAGTTTGGGAAGACTAAATAAGTGCACTTTTTGACTTTTTATGAAATATGGGTTGGGTTTGGGTTGGGTTTGAAGTAATGTATTAGAGAGGTGATGTGACTTAAATAAGATGATGTGACTTAAATAGGATAGTGACTTTTTGTCTTTTTTCAATCTTCCCAAACTAGGCCTAATTATTTTAAACTTGACTATTAGTTAAGATATGATACATAATCCAACGGATTGGTAGTCCTAAGACTATTAGTCATGGGAATGCTAATCCAGTCCGTCCAAACAAACATGACCTTAAAGTATTAATAATCCTATCAAATTAGTGTGATATTCACTATCCAATTAGATTAATAGGATAAATTATTCATTAGATTAATAATCTCACATCTACCACATTACTAATAATTCTATAAATTTATTAAATTAATTATCTAATAGATTAATATCATAAATCAAAATATTAAAACAAATTTAAAATAATTAAGTTTACAAATTAATAATTCTAATTTTATAGTCTAATCCATCCGATCAAACATCCAAAGAATGTAAAGTGTAATAAACCTTTCCAACTATCATTTCGTCAATTTAGGCCGAGTTCATTACGTGGACAGTGGACTTCCTAACTTCTTCACATGCATTAACGCGGAATGGACCTATACATATAGAATTTCCCACATATACATATACATATACATATGCATATATAAAATAATAAAATCAAATCAAAACAAAGCTTCGGTGACTCTAGTTTTCTTCTTGGTGCGAAATCCATGCTTTGTCTCTGCTTCTTCTCTCTCTCATCACCTCGCAGATCGTCGTGGGTAAGCCTCTCTCTCTCTCTCTCTCTCTCTCTCTCTCCAATGGATCAGATTTCAGTACTCAGAGGAATACCTTTAATTTAAGCCATAAATCGTTCTCTTTGTTATTGTATTGAGATCGCAAAAACCCTAACTAATCGGTTGTTTTTGGTTCTTTTCTTGATTGATTTAGCACCTTCAACACCAGTGCTAATGTTGTTTTGTGCAATGTGTTTTGTTTCAGATGGTGGATTGTCATTCATTTGAGCAAATTTCTGGGCTTAAGCAAATTTCTCTCCATTCCTTATGTATTTGTGTTGAATTTGATTGAATTTTGTCATAATTAGGAACTAGAGGATTGAAATTGGTAGGGATTGTAAGGTTTTTATTTTTTTATTTTTTATTATATAGATGGCGTCACCTCCATTACAGGTGGAGGATCAGACGGATGAGAATTTTTTTGATATATTAGTTGATGAAGGTGATACTGGTATATCTAGATCTGGCCCTAGTCTTTTTGAAAATGAAGGGTCAGACGAAACGAATGCATTTTCAAAGTTAAGTATAGGTGAAGCTGATGCCGCCAAAGTAGATTCTAGTGGCAATGTTGATTTTGGGGTCAATAGCGAAAGGGAATCCGGTGGTGGGACTGTTTCAGCATCCTTGGATGGGCATGGGGACAATTTGATTGCTGAGGAAAGTGTTTCATTGACCCCTGTTAATGTAGTTCAATCGAATGATGTTGCATTGCACGAAAAATGTGAGTTGGATTCAAAAAGTAGCAACAATAGTGGATCAAGTGGAATGGGTGTTAAGGAAGTTGATTGGAGTTCATTTAACTCCGCTTCACATCTTCATAATGGCAGTGGAACTGGGTCGTTTTCAGATTTTTTCAATGAACTGGGTTCAGGCAATTTGTGTGGAAAGGAGGCAGGCAATTCTGGGGTAGCATCAAACAATGTGGTTGGTGTTCCTGAAAATATGGGTGGTGATTTTAGTTCATTGAGTTCTATACAACATAAAGAAGGTCAAAATTATGGGTCACAAATTGAACAGGCCATCGATGGTCAAGACTTAAATAGCAGTCAATACTGGGAAAACCTCTATCCCGGCTGGAGGTTTGACCCAAACACTGGGCAGTGGCATCAGTTGGAGGGTTATAATGCAACTATGGATACCCAGCAGAATTTGAATGCCAGTATTGTGTCAGCTGGTGATGGTGTAGTTACAGAGCAAAGGTCAGATGATTACTATTTTCAGCAAACAGCTCAGTCTGTTTTGGGAAATGTAGACTGTACAACATCCAGTTTTACTGATTGGAACCAAGGTTCACAACCGAATGTGGAGTACCCAGCCCATATGGTGTTTGATCCCCAATACCCTGGTTGGTACTATGACACAATTGCCCAAGAATGGCGGCTCTTGGAATCTTATACATCAGCTATGAATCAGCCAACCAATGTCCATCATAACCAGCAGAGTCAAAATGGGATTGTTTCGGCAGCTGACTTCTTGCCTGAAGAAAATCATAGAATTCATGGTAACTTTGATCAAGTTGGGAAGTTTGAGTCACAAGACCGTAGTAGCCAAGGCAAAGTTATGGGATGGGCTGGATCCGTGAGTGATTCCAATCAGCAGCGTAGGAATACGTGGAAAACAGCGTCACTTCCTAACAGCGGGGTTATTAGTATTAGTGATAATTATGAATCACATAATCCTTATGATTCGAGTTATCATGCGACGAACTCTGCTGACCAACAAAATCAACAAATGTGGTTCAAACCCTCTGAAACAGCTACTTTACCTGAACAGACAAGTCAGAGTTTTGGTAGTGTTGTTAATAGTAATAGCATTCTTGGGTCTCAAACCTTTATTCCTGCTGTAAACTTCTCGCAGCATAGTAACCAGCGTAAACAGGAGCCAAGCCAACAGATGCATTTCTCACCCGCTTATTTTGATAGTCAGAAATTGCCGAATTTCTTACAGCAGCCACTTGGTACTCAGTTCCCTCATGCCTCCAGTGAGGGGAGGTCATCTGCTGGGCGGCCTGCACATGCTCTGGTGACTTTTGGATTTGGTGGAAAACTTATAGTCATGAAGGATAACAGTTCTTTAAAAAATTTAACATATGGATGCCAGGTTAAACTCCCCCTGCTCTCTTCTCCCTAAATTTAGTTTTCTAAAATTTGTTTTCTTTCTTTGTTTTGTTTATTACTAGCGAATTACCCTTGCCTGAAGGCACTCACGACACCATTTTACACCAATTAAAATCAATCACTCCCATGTAATTGACCTACCCCGTCCTCTTTCCCTCTCAATTTATACTATATATTAAGTCAAATGCTCTTTTTAACCAAGAGCCTTGTTCATGGCTTGGCCAAAAGTAGAGGTATTGTGAAATTGTTTTTAAATATTTTCTTCTCTATTATTTTTTTTAAGCCTTTGGTTTAGGTTTTTTTATGAATCTTTTGAATTTTAACATAGTGATGATGGCTGTGTATTCAACTGGTGGATCCGACATTAACGACGCCAATGGAATACTTATGTTCTTGACTAAACGTTAATTTAACTACACATTTTTTAAAATATGTTTGGAGTTCTCTTTTCTATTATCTTTTTATTTGACCAATTTATTTTTTATTTATTTTATTTATTGAAGAGCTCGATTCAAGGACAAATCAAGGCTAATTTTTTAATTAGTTCTAGAACTCAGTTTTGGTCATTTGGTTGTATACAATATTTTTTTACTCATCTAAAGTAAATTGTGGTTACATATAAATTGAGAGGGGGTAGGTCAATTGCATGGGAGTGACTGATTTTAATTATTGTCAAATTGTGTTATGAGTACCTTTAGGCAAGGGTAATTCGCTAGTGCTATATACTAATCAAAATGTACTTTTCGTCTGAAAGGCTCTCTAAACATTAAACCTTAATCTAAATTTTTTATTTAAAAAAAATTAAATCTTAAGAAATATACATATAGAAATATGTATTAGTCCATCTAAATATTTAAAATTTTGAAATTTAAAAATCTTAATATAAAAGTAAAATAAATAAAAAATAGCCATATCTAACTTATCATACTTAATCCATATATAATTTGAAATATAAAATTTTTAAAAGAAAATTTCAAATGTAACTTTAGTCTTATATAATTTTAAAATTTAAAAATATTTACTTCAATTTTTTTTTTTTTTTGCTGAAAACTAAAAAAATACATATGACATCTAAAAAATTATCAAAATATTTTTGACACATTTATTAATTAAAAAGGAAATTTTGCATGGCACATGTAAAATAAAATAAAATAAATATATGTGTAATGTATATTTTTATGCCACATTAAAAAATACATGCAAGAAAAAACCATCAATATAGAACAATAAATTATTATAGCCAACTCTTTCAAATTTACACAAACACAAAATCTTACTTTTTGTGTAGAAAATAAGGAAAGAGAGGGAGAGAGATGGGAAGTGAATTGCAAATGGTTAGGAAGAGAAAATAGAGAAAAAGAATAGGAAAAAATACTTACCCAAAAACGAATCGGAATAAAAAAAAAAAGGAAAGAGAGGAAGGTGCTAGGAAATTGTTGAAAGTTCTTTGGGCAGGAAATTTGATTTTGGTCAAGCAAATCCAACCATTAATCTCATAGATGAATCGATCTGAACTGTTCTAACCAATTGTATTAGAGAGGCGTTTTCAAAAACCATTTTTTATTTTATAGATTGTTGTTGAAATCTAAGCTTATTTGTCTTTCAATATTGCTATTAAAGATTTGTCAATTTCATGTAAAGGACTCAGATGGAAGTGTAATTAATATTCTCAACTTGATGGATGTTGCGATGGACAAAACTGATGCTTCTGGCACTAGATCAGGAGTTTGTGATTATTTATATACGTTGTGTCAGCAATCTTTTCCCAGTCCATTGGTTTGTGGGAATGTTGGAAGTAGAGAGGTAAATAAATGGATTGATGAGAAGATTGCAAATTGTAAATCTCCAGACATGGACTACAGAAAAGGTGAACTTTTGAGGTTGTTCTTCTCTTTGCTAAAAATAGCATGCCAATATTATGGAAAACTTCGATCTCCCTTCGGCACTGACCATACAATGAAGGTAAAATTTTCGTCTACTTGGTTTAACTGTTTGTTTTTGTTTCTCTGTTAAGTTTATATTATCTCTTGCTTGCCATTTTTATAGAGTAATACTGTATGGGAGCTTGAGCGCTGGTTTTATTTGCTAATGCTATTGCCTCTTAAAGGGGAGAAATAGCACATTTCTTGAAGGGCAGAAATATCACATTTCTCTTTTGTATTGCTTTTGAACATCTTCCTGGTGTATTGCAACATGCTGCATTGGTTACTTATATATATAAGCATAAATGTCTGTGCGCGTGCACATACAAAGAGGTAGAAAAAGGCAGCATTGATATTTTGGTCATCAAATCTTCTCTCATTTGCTATCCCTTCCCAATAAGGATGAGAGGAAAGCCTATCCTATCTTATGATTCTATCTCAACTTTACCTTACTCTCCCACCTTATTTTATCTGTAATGCCCTCTTAATCCTGCTTATAATATGAAGAGCTGGCTTCTTGTCTTTATTTTATATTTATTGGAGCCTTTCCGTTTTCTATATATTCAACTACTTCTCTTGATGAAGCCATGATTAATCTTTTCAGATTGGCTTGAACACTAGCCAATTTGAAATATATAGCTAATTTGAAATATATAGCTTCTATCCATACTATATAGAAAGGGAACACCTATAGTGGTGTCTTGATGCCTTTTTTCTCCTCAATGCCAAATGGATTTTTGTATATCCCTGAATTACCCTTATTTGTTTCTTAATATATCTATGTACTATCATTCTCCCTTATTCTGTTCATAGATCATTTGTAACTCCTTGTGGGTGTGCACACACATGGGTGTATTCTTTACTTTCTCTGGCCATCCTTCATGAAAACATAGATATTTTAGTGCTTTATTATCTAAATGGTGTGTACCACAAAAGTCAAGAACCCATTTGTTTACCCTTTTATTTCCTCTTTTTTGACAACTCTTTTTTGGTTTTGACTAGTGAGAAATGGTCTTTTTCTGGGTTGTTTATTTTTACTAGGAAAGTGATTGTCCAGAATCTTCTGTCGCTAAGCTCTTTGCATCTGCCAAGAGAAATGTTAGTGAATATGGTGCTTTTAGTCGCTGCTTGCAGAACTTGCCATCTGAAGGAGAGATTCAGGTAGACTTGTCTCTTCTGCTTGGTTTCTCCAAATATTTGTCAGAGTTCAAGTATTTCTTCGTTTTAATAAATATTTATTGGTTCCCTAGGCTACTGCCTTTGAGGTCCAGAAGCTTCTGGTTTCTGGTAGAATAAGAGAGGCTTTACAATGTGCACAAGAAGGTCAATTGTGGGGGCCAGCCCTTGTTCTTGCAGCTCAACTCGGTGATCAGGTTGTTTGTTTGTTTTTTTCTCTCTTCCATTTGGTGTCCTCCAGACATATTTGGAATGACTTGGTCCCTAATTTATCAAGCAAGTCCATGTATGGAGAAAGATATCAGTGTATTTTTATTTGAGGCTAACATTTGCATCTTTCTTTTGAATTTATTCAGTTTTATGGTGCTACTGTGAAACAAATGGCTCTTCGCCAATTAATAGTGGGATCCCCTTTGCGGACATTATGCCTGCTAATTGCAGGGCAACCTGCAGATGTATTTTCCGATACGAGTAGTAGCAGTCTGCCTGGTGGTGTAATATCTCAACATTCTTCTGAGGTGATATGTTAGCTTGAAACTATTGCTGACAAGTTATTTTCCTGCTGATGTTTTATTTTTTTTTTTCTCATTCCATTTGATCTTATTTATGTCATGACTGTCACGTTTAGTTCCAACTCTACTGGGAAAGGCTTGGCTTCAATTTATTACTGCACAAGCGGTGTCTTTTTCAGTCCCTTTTTTGGACTCGAAATGGAACAATCCATCCATATGACTGATTATTAGCCATAACCATGTATTATCATGAAGATTGATACATGTTTACTGAGAATAGGTTATCAAGTTGATGCTAATACTCTGGAAAAATAAATTCCGAACGTTTCCACATAGGTCTTCTGTTAATGTCCTTTGTGTGTGTGGAATAGAAATGAAGTCTCAGTGGGGTTGAGGAAAAAACATTAAGTATTCAACAGAAGGGATTTAATTTTTCAAGAGTGGGGCCGGATCCTTATTTTGGGTTGCGTTTACAATCTTAGTAAGGGAGCCTTAATTCATTAGAGTGGTATAGGTATTTTTTTCTTTTGATCGGCTACACTGGTATAGGCTTGGGAATTGTAGTCAGTGGATTCAAGCTCCTGCATGGGATGGATCCTAGAGATGAAAGATGTGATGAAGTGGAAGGAAACAAATGGAAAATTCTCAATTAGGTTCTTCCATTCTCTCTTTTTGGGTAGCATGGGTTGTAAATGTTAGGATTAGTCTGCCCATGTGATAAAGGTGGGTCTTGTTAAGTGTTAGGGTAATTTGGTCTTTATGATTTATGCTTATTATTATAAATAGGTGTAAGGCGGAAACCCTATTCTTTTGAATCAAATAAACAATACAGCAGCTTCTCTCTTTCTCTCGTTATGTTTCTTTTCCTTCTTCTTCTTCTTCTTCTTCTTCTTCTTCTTCTCATCTATACATTCAACACGGTATCAGAGCAATATCTTCCTCCTTGAAGATTGTTCCTCTCAGTCTCCTTTCTATTCTTGTATCCTAGAATGTTTGCTCTCAAAAAAACAAAAAACAAAGGTATGCTCGAAATTTAATGGGTGATTACGCTATGATCTCCTTTTGATTGTTTGGTCATTATTAATTGAGTTTTCCAATTTTTTTGATTTTTCATCAAAACTTGGTGATTTTTCGAAAGTCACTGTTTGAACCTTTGTTTGCTGATTTTGTCCCTTCTTCTCCTATCCTGGGGAGCCGACTGGAACCCTAGAGGGGTGCTGTCCTTGGTTTGATAAATTTTGGCCCTACCTTGGCTTTTTCTTGCTGTTCGGATGCTCTGCTTCAGTTTTCTGGCTGTTAGTTGATCTGGTTCCTTTGTTCTGAGCTTATCTTGGACTGTTTTAGCCTTAGAAGGTGATTTGCTGTGCTGGTTAGGTGTTTCTTGGATTTGTTTGATATCCTGCTTGTGTTTTTGCACTTTCTTTTTCTCATCTCATGGCTGCCAGCTGGGGTCAGGACTCTAAGGGCAAGGGGGAGAGTGGACTGAGTCGTGGTATGACTCTTGGTGATAGTCCTTGTCTCCAGATTAGTCCGGTCAAGCTTAATGGTCTTAATTACTTAGTTTGGTCCCGCTCTTGTAGTCTTGCCATTGTCGCCCAGCGTTTGACTGGCTATATTACTGGTAGTACCCAACAACCTACTGCGGATAGTGCTTTATCTGCTCAATGGATTTTTGAGAATGTTTTAGTTATGACCTGGCTAATCAATTCTATGGAACCTACTATTAGTCGGACTTTTCTCTTAAAGGATATTGCTCACAAAATCTGGATAGCTGCCTCTCAGATGTATTCTCAAAAGGGTAATGATGCACATGCCTATGAATTGTGAAAGAAGATTAGGGGCTTGGATCAGAAGGATTGCTCTCTTGCAGTCTACTATGCGGAGTTGAGTGGTTTATGGCAAGAGCTAGATTACTACCAGAGTTTCCAGCCAGTTTGCTCCACGGATGCTACTATGTTTCAACAGGTTGTGGAAAAGAAACGGATGTATGGCTTTCCTGCTGGCCTAGAGTATGATTAGATACGGGTTCAGGTGTTAGGTCGCTCTACGTTTCTCGTACTGCGTGAGGCTTATGCATTGTTTCAGCAGGACGAGAGTTGTCGTAGTGCTATGGTACATGTCCCTACTCAGGATCGATTAGCGATGGTTGTAGCCCTAAAGTCACATGAAGCCTAGTCAGCCTCAAGGTGGTGGTACAGGTCCCTTGGTTGATCGGGACAGGTTGAAGTGTGATTATTGTGGGAAAGATAGACATGATAAAGAGCATTGTTAGAAGTTGCACGGTCGGCCTACTCAAGGCCGTGGTCGTGGTTGTGGTGTTCGTCCTCAAGCACATGTATCGAAGACTACTGCTAGTGCCTTGGGTGACACTGGTTCTCTTTCCCAGGATGAGCTTCACTCTCTCAGACATTTGATGGCTCGACTTGATCCTTCATCTACCTTGGTTCCTTCCTCTTTTGCCTCTTCTAACTTTGCCCACACAGGTATTGTTGCTAGTGCACTTAGTACCTCTTCGTCATCTCCTTGGATCATTGATTCCAGTGCTACAGATCATATGACGGGTTCTTCTAGTTTTTTCCATACTTATTCCCCTGGTTCTTGACGAGATAAGGTTAGAGTGGCTGATGGCACTTTATCCTCTATCTCCGACAAAGGTTCGGTTCATTGCACCTCTTTGCTTTCTCTTTCATCTGTTCTTCATGTTTCAAATTTTTCCACTAACTTACTTTCTATTAGTAGCATTACTACTGCTCTCAATTGCTCTGTAACTTTTTTTCCGACTCATTGTGTCTTTTAGGAACTGGCTACGGGGAAAATGATTGGCATTGGTAGAGCACAAGGTGGTCTGTACTTTCTGGATGCCGTTCCTTCTCCATCAACTTTGTTCTCTTAGGCTCTTCAATTCACTTCCGGCTCCTCTCTTTGTCTGCTTCATCAATGGCATCGTCGTTTGGGCCATCCTTCCTTTAGCATTTTAGAAAAACTTTTTCCTTCATTAGTTAAAGATTGTCCTAGGAATAACTTTGTTTGTGATGCTCATGAGCTTGCTAAGTATAAACGTACTTGTTATCCTTCTATTAATAAAAGAAGTGCTTTTCTTTTTATGCTTATTCATATTGATGTGTGGGGTCCTTCCCCTGTGGTGTCTACCTATGGTTATCGGTGGTTTGTCACATTTATTGATTATTATTCCCGTGTGACTTGGATTTATTTACTTCGCACTAAAAATGAGGTTTTCTCGTGTTTCAAACTTTTTATAAAATGGTGTCCAATCTATTCAATGCTACTATAAAAAATTTTTGGAGTGATAATGGGACTGAATATGTTGATGGAGCTTTCTGAGCATACCTCGCAGAGCATGGTATTCTTTATCAGACTAGTTGTGTTGGCACTCCTGAGCAGAATGTAGTTGCTGAACTCAAAAATGGCCATCTTCTTGAAGTTGCTCGCGCTCTCTTGTTTCCCATGAATGTTCCTCAGTCTTTTTAGGGGGAGGCTATTCTTACCGTTGCTTACCTTATTAACCATATGCCCTCTAGTGTCCTTAACTTCCAGTTTCCTCTTGAACTTCTTCCTGTGGCTTATCCAACTTCTTCTCTTCCCCCTCGGGTTTTTGGTAGTGTCTGTTTTGTTCGTCTCCAACCTCGTACTCGTGGGAAGCTTGATCCCAAGGCTGTTCGGTGTGTCTTTCTTGGTTATTCTGCTACTCAGAAGGGCGCTACAAATGCTATGACCCTTACACTCGTAAGCTGTTAGTATGGATGTTACCTTCCGTGAATCTGAGTCTTTTTTCCCGTGTCCTTCGCTATCTCCTTAGGAGGAGAGTGTTATAGGTGAGATTGCGGATGAGGCGGCATCATATCAGCATGAGTTGTCTTTTTTCCTTCCTAATCAGCGGGCTGTTATTTGTGGTGAGGGAGAGCCTAAGAGTTCTGTTGAGAGGGAGACTGATATTGGTGGTCGTTTAGACAGAGCTGATCTTAAGACTTATTCACGGCGTCAGAAAGAGCAAACTTCTCTTGCGCCACCTGGTCAATCATCATCTCTTATGCCAGTTCCATGCCCAATTTCCACCGACTCTACAGGTAATAATCCTCAGCCTATTTCTTCACTAGTTGTTGATAGCCTTGTTGCTGATGATTTGAGTCTCCCTGTTGCTCTTAGAAAGGGGGTTAGAGCCTGTACTCAACACCCCATTTCTAAATTTGTGTCATATGATTCGCTGTCTTCTACATATTGTGCCTTTGTTTCGTCTCCTTCTTTTGTATGTATTCTGTAGGGTTGGAAAGAAGCTATAAATGATCCTAAGTGGAAGGTAGCTATGTTAGAAGAGATGCAAGCTTTGAGTAAGAACAACACTTAGGAGTTGGTGTCTCTTCCTAATGGAAAAAAACCAGTTGGATGTAAGTGGGTGTTCACCATTAAGTACAATGCAGATGGGATGATTGAATAGTACAAAGCAAGACTAGTGGCCAAAGGATGTACTCAGACATATGGAATAGACTATCAAGAAACTTTTGCTCCTGTAGCGAAGATGAATTCCATTCGAGCTATTTTTTCGTGTGTTACTAATTTGGGATGGCCTTTACAGCAACTAGATGTGAAGAATGCCTTTCTTCATGAGGATTTGGAGGAGGAGGTATATATGGATGTACCTTCAGGATTTTCATCTCAGACTACAGTTGGAAAGGTTTGTAGATTGAAGAAGGTTTTGTATGGTTTGAAACAATCTCCTCGAACCTGGTTTGGTCGATTTCTAAAGGCAATACTGGCATTTGGGTAAAGGCAAAGCAATGCAAATCACACATTGTTTGTCAAACGCAATGTACATAAGGTAATAGTGCTTATTATATATGTAGATGACATAGTTATGACAAGTAATGATGAGGAGGAGGTGACTCATCTTAAGATGCAGTTAGCCAAGGAGTTTGAGATCCAAGACTTTGGTCCGTTGAGATACTTTCTTGGCATTGAAGTTGCCAGATTTGATAAAGGCATGTTTATTTCTCAGAGGAAGTACATTCTAGATCTTCTTGAGGAAACCAACATGTTGGGTTGCAGACCAGCTGATTCTTCGATTGAGACTAATCATCATCTTTGTAGTGGGGTTGGTGAGCTTGTGGAGAAGGAAAGGTACTAAAGATTTGTGGAAAGACTGATATATCTATCTCATACTGGGCCAGATATTGCCTATGCAGTTGGGATAGTGAGTCCATTTATGTATGATCCTCGTGCAACTCATTTGGATGCAGTCTATCGCATTTTAAGGTACCTTAAATATGCCCTTGGAAAAGGAATTTTGTTCTCTAATCATGGTCACTTGAGGTTGGAAGCATTCACAGATATACATTGGGCAAGCTCTGTAGATGATAGACGCTCTACCTCCTGTTACTGTGCTTTTGTTGAGGGAAATCTAGTCACATGGCGGAGTAAGAAGCAGACGGTAGTATCCAGATCCAGTGTTAAAGCTGAATACAGAGCTATGGTAAACGGAACATGTGAACTGTGACACCCTGAATGTTTAATTAGATATCACATAAATATTTATAGTTATATATAATTGTGGGTGTATGCGATAATATATTATTAAATAAATAATAATAAATACGGAATCTAATTTGGCATTGGGTTATCAAATATGTGATTAATTAGGGATTATTATTTGGGACCAATTAACAGAAATATAAAATTCTAATACTAGTTGGGCCAAATTAGAGTTAAAGATAGTTAATAAATAAATATAAAAGTAAAAGTAAATAAATAATAAAATTGATAACAATAATAATGATAATAATAACAATAATAATAAAAATAAAAATAATAATAGTGCGTGTGATAGTAAAATAAAATAATTAATTTTATGATGGTATGCGATAAAGTATAATTTAATTAGGGATTAATTTGTTTATATAGTTATATTAGAAAACTGGGTCAAAAGGTAATTATTATACATATTCATCAAGATAAGTATGGATCTATGGTGAGTTATGAGCAAATCGAGGGAGGATTTGAGCTGGCCACGTATTGGCCTGATGATGCTTTTACCTCCCTATAAATAGGGAGGAGTTGATCACAATCTGTGGGAAGAAAAGGAAAGGAAAAAAGAGAGGCACGTAAGTTACTGGAAATAGGAAATTTATAGTAAGAGTGTTGTGATAGTGGAAAGTAAGGCTAAGGGTCAATACTAAGGTGAGTTATATTATATTTTGGGTCACCATAATATATTTTACGTATTTTGGACTTACCATAATTTATTTTATACAAGTTGTGTTTTATAAATTATTATAAATTATATTAATATTTCAATTTTGTGGATTAATTTCTAAACTCTATTTGTTAAATGAAACCCATGGATATGTTTGTTTAAATTTTAAAGAATATTTGACTATGACCTTATAAACTATTATGTTTTGTAAGTACCATCACGGGAGTCCCATGTCTTGGGGGACTTAAATAACCATTGGCCTCTGTTTGGTCACTTTGTGGTCCTCTATTTGTCATGGATCCATTGACCTCTGACTGTCACTTTTGTGACTTCTGTTCTGTTCTGTACTGTGGTTATGATTATTTATTTACATAATTTTTGTATTTCAGTTTCTGCCACTTAAATGATTTATTTACCAAATTAAGTTATGTAATGTTTTGGCTTAACTAAATATTCATGGTTATTTTGTATTCCCTATACTCTTGGCATAATATTTCTCGCTCTGCTGTGTGCTTATAGCTGTTACCCTTTCAGGTGATGAGATGTAAGGAAGACCCATAACCTCGTGTAGTGGAACCTGTGCAAGAAATTGATGCAGATCCGTTAATTTGTTTTTCTGTTCTTTTCTTCTGTTGTTTTTTTCCTGATGGCCGGTCGCTGCATAATAAAATATTAAAAGCCTATGGATGTACTCTTTTGTTTTTTTAAAATAGTAGAACGAAGTAACTTTCTGTTTAATTATTTTTATTTCCGTTTGCCTCCACTTGCACCGTTTAATTTGCTACGATAAAAATAAGTTAGTAAGTTGCGATTCTAACCCTAATCCCCTGGGGTTGGGTCGTGACATGAACTGATGTGGCTTCACTCTCTGTTGAGTGATATAGGGTTTGATTGCCGTGATCCCATGACTTTGTATGGCGATAACAAGGCTGCCATTAGTATTGCGCACAATCCTGTTCACCATGACCAGACTAAGCATATTGAGATTGATAGACATTTCATTAAGGAGAAGTTGAATAAGGGTGTGATATGTATGCCTTTTGTTAAGTCTGAAGATCAACTGGCGAATGTTTTTATGAAGGGTCTTAGTAGTAAGGTCTTTCACCCCATTTGTTACAAGTTGGGCATGAGAGACATCTTTGCACCAATTTGAGGGGGAGTGTTAAGTGTTAGGGTAATTTGGTCTTTATGATTTATGCTTATTATTATAAATAGGTGTAAGGGGGAAACCTTATTCTTTTGAATCAAATAAACAATACAGCGACTTCACTCTCTCTCGTTCTATTTCTTTTCCTTCTTCTTCTTCTTCTTCTTCTTCTTCTCATCTATACATTCAACAAGTCCCATATGGTTATTAGGTTGGTTTATACATATATTTAGGTTAGGATCTAGGAAGCATGGACAACTTGCTGGAAGCAGCGTGCAAGTGTCCAACACGTGTCGGACACAAATACGGACACACGGTGGACACGTGTCGGACACTCTACTAGACGCGTCTGTTTTTTTTTTTTTTTTTTTTTTTGAATTTTTCCAGCCAGACACGTTCCCGACACGTTCGGACACTCTGTAAAAAGATAAAGCTTGAAAAATAGAGAGGTGGATCGAAGCCCTAACCTGTTGGAGTTGGAGACGAGAGAGAGAGAAAGAGATCGAAGCCCTAATCTGTTGGAGTTAGAGACGAAAGTGAGAGAAAGAGATCGAAGCCCTAACCCATTGGAGCCCTAACTTGTTCTTTGTTCTGCTCTTTTTCTTTTCTTTGATTTGTTTCTTTTGTTCTTCATTCTCCCTCTGTCTTCTTCGTTTCTCTTCCTCTGCTGCCTTCGTATTTCTTCTGCGGTCTATGTCTTCGTTTTCTCTCTCTCTCTCTCTCTCTCTCTCTCTCTCTCTCTCTCTCTCTCTTCTTTGTTTTCTTTTCCTTACTAAATCAGTCAATGGAAACAATGTTGATTTATTTTAATATATATAAAATAGGTTTGTGGGACCCACTAAGATTTGTGTCACCATTCCACGAAGCCACCATCCCACTCACCTCAATAATGCATTCACCTTCATACATCTTCTATTATAATATTATATATATATATATATATAATATTTTAATATTAAAATACTGTAAAACAATAAAAAAATCTGTCAGATATTGTGTTTATTAATTTTATTATTATTATAATTTTATAGGAACCAATATTTGATTATTAAATATGCCTTTGGTTTTTATATTATTTTGTATTTTTAATTACTTTCTAATGATTTTTTACTTTTATTTTAGACATATAATAAATAAATATAATTATATATATTGAACATGTCCCCAGCATGTTGTGTCTCGCATTTTTTGAAAATTTGCTTGTCCATGGGTCCGTGTCCTTGTCCTTGTCCATGCATCATAGGTTAGGATAGTAGAGTTCGGAATCTATTAGAAAACCTATTATATGTAGGATTTGGTTACCAAATTGTGTGGAATTAGGATTATCATGGGTAGACTATTTTAAATAGTCATGAGGAATATAGGGTTTCTCTGAGAGAGATTGAGAGATTAAGCTGAAGGAAAAAATAGAGATGTAAGGGGTGAAAAAATACCGTGGGCAGCGGGGTGAGCAAGGGCTCAACTACCCTTGAGCATGGGGTTCGGGTAGTGGTGTAGGTTTTGAGTATTTTGACTATCTTACATGTATTCTCTATTTTATTCATAGTGGAAGCTCTCTCTCCCATGTATGTAGGCAATTTGGGCCGAACCACGTAAATTTGTGTGTTGGATTTTCTCTTTGGGGTGTGTGGGTGGGTGTGCTTCTATTTGCGTTGGTGGGATATGGTATAACTCCCAATAAGTGGTATCAAAGCTAAAGGTTGTTGATCCTATGTGTGGTTAGTAGAGGGTGCATTGACTGAACACGGAGGATTTGCACAGAAGATAGAAGATAAAGAGTTCAAATTTAGTGAAGGCTTCCGCAAGAAGAAACATGGTAGAAAAATTCACAGCAAAAGTAGATCTCAAGGTTTTTAGGGGTTGCGGATTCATCAGTACGGTTAGATTTTTTGGATTCTAAATAGGTGTAAAGGGATTGGACAGATTCAAGGGCGATCAAAGGTAATTGCATGTGGTCTAGGTGATCTAGGAGTAATCTAATTCTAAATTAATTACCTTTGTTTGATTGAACATCATGATTGGCCACTTGTACAGACTCGTGGAGTATGTTGCAAGCATTAGACAAGTAATACGAGTTATGGGTGAACAGTGGTGAGCAACAGTTGCAAGGATATTTGGTGGCCACCAAGAGGAAGACAATGGGTTGCTAGATGTTCACAGAAGGAAGCTTCGGGCATAGAATTTGAGACGGTTTCGCGACAAGATGGTGTACACCAAGGGAGGACGCGAGTCTCTTTTCTATGAAGGTTTTGGTTTGTGGCAGTGGAGACACCTTGGGGAGGTGCGGCAGTTCTCATGGGCTTGAGTATGGGGATGGGCTCGAGTATGGGAACAGGCTCGCGTATGAGGACAAAGGAAGCTACGAAGGACATGCTTGAGCACTATTGCGTGAGGTGCAAATAACGTGGGCATTCGGTTCAAGGGGGTGCAACATCTTCTAGGTGAAGGTAAGTGTATCATGCAAACCCGAACATCCAGGTTGGAAGATGCGTATAACATTACCCCACATGGGTGGAAGGGGGTGATTGTTAGGATTAATCCATCCATGTGATAAAGGTCGGTCCCATACGGTTATTAGGTTGATTTATACATGTATTTGGGTTAGGATAGTGGAATTCAAAATCTACAAGGAAAGCTATTATATGTAAGATTTGGTTACCTAATTATGTAGAATTACAATTCTCATGGGTAGACTATCATAAATAGTCATGTGGAATATAGGGTTTCTTTGAGAGAGATTGAGTTGAGGGAAAAAACAGAGATGCAAGGGGTGAGAGAAAAAATACCATGGGTACTGGGGTGAGAAAGGGTTCAGCTACCCTTGAGCATAGAGTTCGGGTAGTGGTGTAAGATTTGAGTATTTTGGCCATCTCACATGTATTCTCTATTTTATTCATAGTTGAAACTCTCTCTCCCGTAGGCGTAGGCAATTTGGGCCGAACCACGTAATCTGTGTGTGATTGTTTTTCTCTTTGGTGTGTGGGTGGGTGTGCTTCTGTTTGAGTTGGTGGGATATGGTATAAATCCCAACAGTAAATTTCCATGGAGTAGCATTTGGAAGATGGGGGTTCCTATAAAGTGTCGTTTTTTGTTTACTATCCTTGTTGACAATTTGGGGAAGAGGGGGTTTTTTGCTCCCTAATTGGTGCAGCTGGTGCAAGAAAGCCGAGGAATTAGTGTGGATCATTTACTTCAGAATGAGTTGGTTAGGGATCTGGGGAATGTTTTTTCTACTTCTGGTATATAGTAGGTCTTGCTTAGATTAATCCTCTAGTTATATGAGTGTTGCGTAGGTGAGTGTCACTTCTAGAGGATGGGGAAAGTATGGATGCTGGCACTTATGTGCTTGATGTAGTGTGTGGAGGGAAAGGAATCAGCATACTGGGCTAAAGATTTCATAGTTTTCATTCTTGGCTTATCATCCTTTGCTTTTGTAGATTTTATAGGTGAACTCAATTCTGTGGATTTTTTATTTTTTATTTTTTTGGTTGGCACCTTCAGTGGATATATTTTACCTATGTAAAAAAGAGCAAAAGGAGGCAAAAGGAAGTAGCATTTTGAATTTTAGGGTTGGAACTTGAGTAAGAGAATCTTGTGGGTTGGAACTCGATTTCCATAGGTCTATGGTAGATATTGCCTTGAAAAAGTAAAGGGCCTGTACTTACCTCACATTGGAGAAGCAAATTTGTTAAAACAGTTCAAGCAAATTTGTTAAAGCAAATTTGCAACCATACTAGTGAGCTTAGCTGCAACACTTGATGGTGTATATGCCTATGGGTCTTAAGCTTTTTGTATCTATTAATTTAAACAAAATGGTTCCATGAATGGAGTTGTTGCAGAGTTGGGGTGGGGGGAAGGTTGGGAAGCCGCGTTGGAATGTGTGGTTACTTGCTGCCCATTGTTTATTTTGGCTGATTTGGTCGGAGCATAATAGGCGCATTTTTCAGGGTGTAACTCGTTCGGTTACATGGTTGGAAAGCCGGTTATTCTTGGTGCTTCATAGTGAAGCTTGGGTAACCAACTTGGGGAATGATAGAATATCACCCCCTATTTATAAATGAAGATTAGGGTTTACAAGAAATGCAATTACAAGATGATCCCTGAGTGCTATCCCTGAGTGCATAAAATGATTACAGACAGACCCTAGTGTACCTTTCGGCTAATATAATATGCTAACACTTAATATAATATGCTAACACTCCCCCTCAAGCTGGTGCGAAGATATCTCTCATGCCCAGCTTGCCTAATATGTCATGAAATGGTTTATTCCCAATCCCCTTGGTGAGAATGTCAGCAAGTTGTTCACCAGACTGGACAAAGGGAGTACAAATGATACCACTAGTGAGTTTCTCCTTAATGAAGTGGCGATCAATCTCAACATGTTTTGTCTTGTCATGTTGAACTGGATTGTGAGCGATGTTGATGGCGGCCTTATTATCACAGTATAACCGCATGGAGTCCGTCTGATCAATACCTAGATCACGCAACAATAATTTGATCCATAAAAGTTCACACACACCTTGTGCCATAGCTCTAAACTCAGCTTCTGTGCTTGACCTGGCAACCACATTCTGTTTCTTACTCCTCCAAGTAACTAGGTTGCCGCCAACAAATGTGCAATACCCTGAAGTTGATCTCCTATCAGTTACTGACCCAGCCCAGTCAGCATCTGTATAGGCTTCTACACGAAGATGATCATACTTTGAAAAATACAGACCCTTACCAGGAGCAGACTTCAAATACCTCAAGATTCTCATGACAGCCTCAAGGTGAATCTGATGAGGAGCATGCATAAACTGACTAACTATACTGATAGCAACAGCAATATCAGGACGGGAGTGATATAGGTAAATGAGCTTACCCACTAATCATTGATAGCTCCCCCTATCCACAACTTCTCCTCCATCATCATCCCCTAATTTCTGATTGGGTTCCAGGGGGGTGGCACATGCCTTGCAGCCAAGCATCCCAGTTTCCTTCAACAGGTCAAGCACATATTTTCTCTGTGAGATAAATATCCCATCCTTAGAGTGAGCAACTTCAATTCCCAGAAAATACTTCAAGCTGCCCAAGTCTTTGATTTCAAACTCTTTAGCTAAATATTTCTTCAACAAAGGTATTTCCCCACTATCATTGCCTGTAAGAACTATGTCATCTACATAAACAATAAGTGCTGTAGTCTTACCGTGTGAGGAATGTTTCACAAACAATGTGTGATCTGCCTGACTTTGTTTGAAGCCATATTTAAACATAGCCTAAATGAATCTCTTAAACCAAGCCCTTGGAGACTGTTTGAGACCATATAATGACTTCCGAAGTTTGCATACTTTGCCTTCTGTTTGATGATCTTCAAAACCCGGAGGAATGTCCATATATACTTCTTCTTCGAGGTCACCATGGAGAAAAGCATTCTTGACATCAAACTGATAAAGCGGCCAATCTAGATTAGCTGCTAGAGAGAGAAGTATTCTGACTGAATTCATTTTAGCCACGGGTGCGAAGGTCTCCTGATAATCAATGCCATATGTCTGAGTAAACCCTTTTGCCACAAGTCTTGCCTTGTAACGCTCAATAGACCCATCTGCTTTGTGTTTCACAGTATATACCCATTTACATCCCACAGGTCGTTTGCCCGGAGGTAACTCAGTCAATTCCCAAGTGCCATTCTTCCTAAGTGCTTTCATTTCCTCAATCATGGCTAGTTTCCATTCAGAGGTAGCAAGAGCATCCTGAAAATGGTTAGGAATGCTAACAGAGGAAATATTGGACACAAACGCTCTATATGAGGATGACAAATGAGAGTATGATACAAACTGTGAGATAGGATGTTGAGTACAAGATCACACACCCTTCCTCTTGGCAATAGGAACATCAAGATCAATGGATTCGAGAGATTCAAAGTTACCTCGACTCTCATCAGAAGCAGGAGATGGCAGTGGGGTAGCAGAAACGGTCCCGTGTATCCAGTTAACTTGTTTTCTGTCTATGTCCCGGACATAAACATGCCCGTCCGTATTCTTGGTGACAGTGGGTTCTATAGTCCCAGTAGAAGAGGGGGGTTCAAGAACAACTGGTTCCACCATAGGAAGCACAGTAGTAGAGGGTGGTGCAAGAACAACTGGTTCCACCATAGGAGGCACAGGACTCACTTCACACCAAGGCTCCCCCGGAAATGAGGACGGTAACACCGGAGAGGACAAGAAATAGGACTGGGATTCAAAGAAAGTGACATCCATGGACACAAACCACTTACGAGAAGAAGGGTGGTAACATTTATACCCCTTTTGAGTAGGAGAGTAACCAAGGAAAACACACTTGAGGGAGCGAGGGTCCAACTTACCACGAGAGGGAGAGTGATTATGGACAAAACAGACACAACCAAATATTTTGGGAGGAATAGAAAACAAGGGCGGAGAACCGAGGAGGACGTGAAGCGGAGCCTGTTTGTCCAAGACCTGGGTAGGGAGACGATTAATAAGATGGGCAGCGGTGAGAACAGCGTCGCCCCAATAGGGCCGAGGTACATTCATAAAAAAACACATGCATCGAGCCATGTCAAGAAGGTGCCGATTCTTGCGTTCGGCCACCCCATTTTGTTGAGGGGTATTGGTGCAAGAGGTCTGATGGATAATGCCATGAGTAGAGAAATATTGTCCTAACCCAGAATCTATGTATTCCCCGCCATTATCAGAACGAAATATTTTGATAGTGGCCCCAAACTGAGTACAAATCATCTTATGAAAAGTGCGAAACACAGAGAAAACCTCACTCTTATCTTTCATGAGATACACCCAAGTAGCACGAGAAAAATCATCAATAAATGTAACAAACCAGCGATGACCTTTCACAGACAAAACATGAGAGGGACCCCAAACATCAGAATGTATTAATGAAAAAGGAACGAAGCTTTTATTCAAACTGGGAGCAAAAGAAGCTCTATGTTGTTTTCCAAGTTGACAAGACTCACAAAGAAAGTCAGACACATGATGATTTGCGAAACTAGAAGAAAATAAATGCTTAAGTAAATGAAATGAGGGATGCCCAAGACGCCGATGCCACAGCCATAAATCAGCGGGGGTAGTAGAAGACGTGGTGGAAGAATAAGCAAGTTTGTCCGGTTGATCTAGGAAGTAGAGACCATTTTCTGCACTACCACTGCCAATCGTCCTCCCCGTGACAAGGTCCTGAAAAAGACAATGATCAGGAAAAAACGTCACACTACAATTCAAATCTTGGGTAAGACGACTTAAGGATAACAGATTAACAGAAAACTTGGGAACATGGAGAACAGAAGATAGATGTATGGTAAGAGTGACTTGGACTAAACCTTTTCCAGAAATGGAAGAAACAGTACCATCGGCAATCCTAACTTTGTCCTGACCTGAAAAGGGCTTATAGACAGAGAAAAGATCAGAGGAGCCAGACATATGATCCGAGGCACTAGAATCAATAATCCAAGGCAAGGATGTATGACACAGGAAAGCACAAGGAGAAGATGCTAAGTTACCTGAGCGGGCAAAGGACGAGGAAGCGGTACTGAGAGCAGTAGAAGATCGGCGGTCCAACAATTGGCGCAAAGCATCCTCCAGCTCAGTATCAGAAGTTTGGGTAACAGAAGTAGAATTAGAATCAAGGGTATCAACGGCACTAGACTGATGAGCCCGGGAATAGGAACCACGTCCTCTAGATTGGCCTGACCGACCTCCTTGAGAACCAGACCGATCACCTCGACCCCCGGATGGAGTCCCATGAAGCTTCCAACACGTCTCACGAGTATGCCGTGGCTTCTTGCAATAATCACAGAATACAGACTCCTTATTAGCAGACGGAGGAGGCAGGCTGAGGCCATCTCGAGGAGTAGACAGTAATGCGGAACGGTCAGTAGAGACAGGGGACATCATGGCAGACCGGCGACTCTCCTCATTTTGTACATAGGCAAATGCCTCCTAAAGTGAAGGAAGAGTATCCATACTCAGAACTCGACCCCTAACTGGATCATACTCCACATTTAGGCCGGCCAAAAATTTAAAGACCCGTTCCCGTGCGATGAACTTTTTGTACCCGATAGAATCAGTAGGGCAAACGGGCTTATAGTCTTCCAGGTGGTCAAGGCGTTTCCAACCGTTGGTGAGGAAAGTGAAGTACTGAAGAACAGTTTGCTCCCCCTGAAGTGAGCTCTCAATAGAGCGGCGCAACTCAAATGCCTGTGAAAAATTACCTTTGCGGGAATAGGTAACAGCCACAGCCTCCCAAACGTCCTGGGCGGTCTCCATAGACAAGTAGCCCTCACCAAGTTCTAGAACCATCGAATGGATAAGCCAACTCATAATCAAAGAGTTGGTAATCTCCCATTGGTCATAACCTGAGTCAGTGGTACTAGGTGCCTGTATCCTGCCATCAACATACCCCATCTTCCCTCTGCTTTTCAAAAACAAAGTCAAACTTTGAGACCATGCTAGGTAGTTTTGACCATTAAATAGAGAGGTGGTGATTTTCAGACTAGGGTTGGGGTTCTCAGTCATGGTAGTAGGTAAAATGGGACTCTCACTCTTTGGTGTTTGAGAAGAAGGGGACACACTGGTGGAATCTGTCATGGATACAATACTACCGAACCCGCAACAAAACTAGTGACAATCACAAACCCAGAAGGTGGTAGTGAGATAACAGGCACAATGACTACTATAATGACATAACAAAAATTAAGAAACCATTTTTTTTTTTTTTTTTTTTTTTTGTTTTTTGTTTTTTTTGTTTTTGTTTTTGTTTTTGTTTTTTATATATATGTATATATATTGATTTATTTATATATACATGTATTTATATATATAAATATATATATTAGGTTATATTTATATATATATCAGCATATATATATATATATATTTATATATATATCAAGGGTGTGAGATACCAGAGTGACGAAGACGAGGGAGATGAGGACGGCGAGGGCGATGACGGCTGGAGGAGATCGACGGGCTGAGGCGAAGCAGACGAGCAGACGAAGCAGACGAGCAGACGAGCAGATGAAGACGAAGACGAAGCAGACGAGCTGAGGGACGAAGACGAAGCAGACGAAGACGATACAGACGAAGACGAAGACGACAGAGGACGGCTGGAGGAGATCAACCCAGCAGATGATCCAACTAGGTACGTTTTGAACCCTAACCCTAGAGGTGTAGCTCTGATACCATGAAGCTTGGGTAACCAGCTTGGGGAATGATAGAATATCACCCCCTATTTATAAATGAAGATTAGGGTTTACAAGAAATGTAATTACAAGATGATCCCTGAGTGCTATCCCTGAGTGCATAAAATGATTACAGACAGACCCTAGTGTACCTTTCGGCTAATATAATATGCTAACACTTAATATAATATGCTAACACATAGTTGGGTCACGCTTTTAGTTGAGCCAGATTTGTTGGCTTTTGTGGATGGCTTGATTAGCTAGTCTTTGAGTTTTCTGTTTTGCATTTTATGTGCCGTGTCTTTTGGTTCTTAACTTTGGTATTTTTTGCATCACCTTGATGCTTTCTCAATAAAGCTTGTTTTATTTATCCAAAAAAGAGAGAGAGAGAGAGAGAGAAATCAAGTGATAAGTGCATTACTTAACACATGACTTGTTTGAGATCCATACTTAAAACGATAGAACAGTTTATCATTTATTCGTTAACGTAAGTAAACCATTCTTTAACTTGTAACTGCTTCTTAAATCAAGGGACTTCATGATAAATTCTTGAAATTTTTGAAGACCAAATTGACCTTCTGCAGAATATAGATTGATTCACTCAATTTTCATCCAAATTAGTCTTAAATTCCATCATAAGAAAAAGGTTGGAAGTTACTAATAGACATGATTACAACCCAAGAATAGGCTTCTAACCCAACTCAAATTTGAATTTTTTCGATATGGGAACTCTACCTTATGTAACAGATCTATAAAACTAGAAACTTCTAGATGAAGAAATTTGAGGAAATAAATCTTCTGAACCTCTATAATGGATCAACAAATTTTAGTCAAGAATAAAATATGAAAAACCACATAACCAAACATAAAATATAAAAAACCACATAACCAAACACTAACTTGGATACAATGCAGTTCTAATAGTACATTATTAAAATTCTTTTTCACTTAAACTATATTTCCACTGAAGCTAATGATGCAATGGATTCTTTTTCCCAATCCCAAAAAGCCTTTGAAACACTCTCTTTTGGAGTATGTTTACCGCACAATTGGTTGTATAGGTGTAACAACTCAAATTCAAGATTTCTCTTATATTTTTGTAAACTCTGTATGAGAACTTTAGAAAAAGAGACCTAATAGTAATAGGTCATCATTAAGCATATGATATCCTACTGTCAAGCCATGCTGCAGTCATAGCATTAGATTTCCTAGGTACAATCTCACCTGCATAGCTGTTTATTTTTTTGTTCATTCAGTTATTTATTTATTTAGATTTGCATGAACTACAGATTGGAGCTACCTGTATGCTTGATGAATGGGAGGAGAATTTAGCCATCATAACCGCAAACAGAACAAAAGATGATGAGCTTGTGGTTATTCATCTTGGAGATTGCTTATGGAAGGAGAGGGGCGAGGTATGTTGTGTTTGGATTCTTTTGAGGTTTAGGTTTTTTTTCCTCTCTCACTTAAAATTTTACTTGTCACTGCAGGGAAAATTGAGGAAATATAAAAGAAAAAAAAAAACAAAGAGTATAATTTATGTTGTTTTTGTTTCCAAAGAATTTCTCAATTCAAAAATGAATCTATTGATTCTCTTCCAATTGGGTGGATTGTAGGTGCAATGATTTACTTCACGGCCAAGTAAACCAATTAGTTGTTAAGCTCAATTGAACAGAGATTTTTTTCTTTAACAGGCTCCAAAGAATGAAAATTTAATATTTAATTATTAAATTTCTTTTTATGCAACACCTTAGCAATAAATAGCACATGAAAGATGATTATCTTCTGTGTTTAGTTAATAAGACCAATTTTCTGCAGGTTACTGCTGCCCACATTTGTTATTTAGTAGCCGAAGCAAACTGCGAGTCATATTCAGACACTGCACGAATCTGTCTCATTGGTGCAGATCATTTGAAATTCCCTAGAACATATGCTAGTCCTGACGCTATTCAGGTGCTGCACTTCCCTTTTATTGTCTGCATATAACAGTAGAGTAGGCAAATGCTCTAATACATGCTCTAGTGATTTTGTTTTAATGCTCATGGGGAATATTTTTACATTTCTGTTATATTTTATGAATGGCACTATTTTGATCACTTTATGCACTACGTGGTAGATAAATCTATGGTCTTCATCTGCTTTGTGAATTTTGAAATTCTTCATTTTTTATTACCTGAATAATGTAACTAAAATAACCTTCTGTGAAATCTGGATAGAGGACAGAGTTGTATGAATATTCAAAGGTCCTTGGAAATCCTCAATTCAGTTTACTACCCTTTCAACCATATAAGCTTATCTATGCGCACATGCTGGCTGAGGTGGGAAAGGTTTCAGATTCTTTAAAGTAGGTATTATGTGACTTTTGTTCCAGAAATGGCTGTGCCTATTTTCCCTCCATCATATAATGTGTATGTGCTGTCTCAGATACTGTCAAGCTATTTTGAAGTGTTTAAAAACTAGTCGGGTACCAGAAGTGGACACATGGAAAAATTTACTAAATTCTCTTGAGGAGCGAATTAAAATTCACCAGCAGGTAAGTCTGATATTGGTTTGTTTCCAATCCAGCCTTATTTTGGTATCTTACTAAGAAACCATTTACAGGGTGGATACTCCACTAATATGGCTCCTGCAAAACTGGTGGGTAAATTGCTCAACTTGTTTGATAGTACTGCTCATCGTGTTGTGGGTGGGCTTCCACCATCTGTGCCATCAACATCGCATAGTAGTGCTCAGTGCAATGAACATGATCGCCAAAAAGTGGGCCCAAGGGTGTCTAACAGTCAATCAACGATGGCCATGTCTTCTTTGATGCCTTCAGCATCAACAGAAAGCGAATGGAAAGGTGGGAACAACCGGTCAATGCACAATAGAAGCATTTCAGAGCCAGATTTTGGTAGAACACCAAGAAAGGTAAATATTCTTTTTCTTGTTTTTGCCAACAGAATTTCTCTTGCTTACCTAAATAAACTACTTGTGTGTTGAATAGAATTGCAATTATTGTTGTTGTTTTCTGCTTCTCGTAAACCACCTTTTGCTTATGTGAATATAATTACTTAAACCTAGCATTGAAGCAACATATACAATTGTAGAATAGAGTTTGTTACAAGCATTATAGTTGCATGGGTTGAGGTGAAGCTTTTCTTCCATTTGTGAGGTTAAGCTTAAGCATAGTGGTATAGTCATATAGGTTAAAAGTATCCGCGTTTTCAATTTTTTTTGAAAATTGAAGGGTATATTCGATTAACACCCTCTGAAGGGTCTAATAATTACATGGACCTCCCTTGTGGTTTATGAAATTACTTGGACACCCCTTTCTTATCTTAGTAGAAACTTCTCTACCATTAATGGTTTGTTAGTAAGATGGACAAAAAAAAAAGAGTATTACTAATCTTGACCCTGTCCCATAACTTTGGTGTAAAATGAATCAAATATATTTTATACTAATTAAGTATTACTAAATTCATAAACTTTTTATCACCCGTCAAACTTTGTCACATCATCATCTTAAATTAAGAACTGTGAATGTGTAGACCTAGCTACATCCCCACCCAAATTGGTTGTGGGAACAATAACCCAAATATAAAAGTAAAAACTCGTCATGAAGAGCCTAAATTTCAAAGAGGGAAACAGTTATCAAAATTAGAAGCCCTCAAGCACAACAAAACCAGATAGGGGAATTGGATCCCCGGAGTGTTGCAATTTCCTCTCTAGGCTCTAGCAACTCATATTTGGATGTTGCGGGTGTAAATGATTTTACCTTTGATGCTACTTAAGGCAGAGAGCGGAAAAAAAACACTTTGAAGATAATTGCACAATGTGTTAGCCTGCCCTTTTTGGCATATCCTCGAATTCTTTAATGTATGGGATGTATGGATCATCTAGATGTAGCCATGAGAGAGAGAGAGAGAGAGAGAGAGAGAAGCTTACATAACATTTGATCTATATACAAACTTTGGGGTATTCTAACTTTTCTTTTTCTCTGTTTGATTCATCCAAGGAGGGAAGTTCTCCTGATATGCAAGAAAAAGCATCAGGTGCAGGTGGGTCTTCTCGTTTAGGTCGTATTGGCTCACAGATATTCCAAAAGACAGTTGGGTTGGTATTAAGATCCCGCTCAGATCGACAGGTAATTTTTAGTTCCCACCCAGATCTAACCTACCTTCTTTTGAATTCATATGCATGGATTATCTTTTCTTTCTTTCTTTATTTTTTTTCTTTTTTTTCCCTTTGGTGAACACCCGGTCATTTAAATACTTTGCTGTTTTTCTATGAAGGCTAAGCTGGGTGAGAAAAACAAATTTTATTATGATGAAAATCTTAAGAGATGGTTAGAAGAAGGGGCTGAACCTCCTGGTGATGAACCAGCCTTGCCACCTCCACCAACAAGTGCATCTTTGCAGAACAGAACAGCAGACTACACCGAACCTAAAATTGATAATTTACATTCTAACAGTGAACTGGAATATAAAAGCCCTAGTTCTGAATGGAATTCAGGGATCCCACGCATTCCCCCCAGTTCAAACCACTTCTCTGCCCATGGACGTATGGGTGTTCGTGCAAGGTATGCACAGCATATAGCTTCTCTGGGTTTCCCCCCCTTTATTTTATTTGATTTCATGTTTGGTGGGATGGGTTCCTATTTATTTTTATTTTTCTTCACTCAATTGGCCCAAACTGGCTTACTAATGGGATGTCATAACACGTTACAAAATTTCACTTAAGATGATGATCCAATCATAGGAATAATTGCATGTGAATTTTCTAGCATTTGACTCTATACCATTGAAGGGTTTAGTTGCACGCTTGAAAGATAGCCCAAAAAGTCGAGGGAATGCTTTTTAATCCTTCTTGGTTGAGACCACATGCAAAAATAATCTCTTTCATTGAAAATATTCAGGTATGTAGACACTTTCAACAAGGGTGGTGGGACTCCAGCGAACTTATTTCAGTCACCTTCTCTTCTAGCTGCAAAATCTGGGGCTGGTCCGGTGGGCCCCAATGCCAAGTTTTTCATCCCTACTCCGGTGGCCTCGGGAGACGAGACAGTACAAACAACAGGAGAAAACTTGCAAGAAGCTGTTTTTACCAATGAAAGTCCCTCTTCATCTTTCGAGAACAATTCATTCCCATCTCCACTAACATCAGCATCGACATCGACATCGTCAATGCCAACAATGCAACGGATTCCTAGCATGGATAACATTGTAAGCAAGAGAAGCGGAGCGATCGCAAACAGTAGAAGCTCCCTTCCTCCTCATTCTAGGCGTACAGCATCTTGGAGTGGGAGCTTTTCTGATACATTTAATCCTCCTAAAATGACCGAACTAAAACCTCTTGCCGAGGTTCTAGGTATGCCCCCATCTTTGTTTATGCCCGGTGATGAACTCCATGAAGTTGAACTTTGAGGTGTCTTTGGATATCTCGTCTGTACATATCTTCTCTTTGTTTCCCAAGTCTCTAGTGAGTTACAAATAGAGTTCGAAAATGTCAAATCTTTGAATGGACAAGAAATTGTGGATATTCACTCTGACATCGGCATATTACCACACCAATTAACATTTTTGACCATTTGCCTGAAATCAAGAATGAGCGATGATGCTAGTGGCCCTTGGGGTTTTTGATATTTGGCGAAGAGCTTTAGTAGTTAGAGAGATACATACCATCCAACCAAGATTTCATATTTGGCAAGCCGGCTGTCGTCTGAAAGAAGACAATTGTTGGCATTGTTAAATTGTTTGTACAGGCAATGTTGATATTGAAGACAGATTGCTTTACGATTGAAGAAAATCTGAAAGAGAGCTATACCTTCTGAAGGGAAAAATCACTAGTTCACATTTTCAGAACAGTGTTCTCTGCTCTTGTATTGATATAATCAAATTTTGTTCAATTTCACATTTTTTTTGCCCCAAGTTCAATTAGATATTAATATCAGAAATGAAAGGATGAAATGTTTTTGTTCTAGAACTCTGTGTGTGTGTATGTGAGAGTATTTGCCTGCCCTTTGTGTGATGCCTTCTTGTTGATATCTCAGTTGTGGAGTCATTAGATGCCGGAGCTGAGTAAAGCTCGAGTCAAGACTGAACTAAGTAATTTGTTGGCTTAAAACATTGACATCTATTGGATTATGTTTTGAGATTTTTGTATGTTAAAATTCTTATGATTATTAGATTATGTTTTGAGGTTTTTCATGTTAAAATTCTTGCGTAGTTCAATGACTGTAAGGAAATTACAAGTTAAAAATAGAAAATCCTCAACTCTGATGTGCTTGCAAAGCACTTCTTTCTTTTTTTGTTAATATTTCATAAGAATTTTTCTGAATAATTTTTGTGGGCTATTTAGGTTCATGGGTAGTAATAATGATAGGGAAATTTGGCTATAAACCCTCTTTACCTTCCTTTCATTGTTAAAAAGACTAAGAAAAAAATTATACTTTCTAAACCCCCTCATAATTATAAAATCTTGCATAAAGGACAATTTATTATTTAAATATTTTATTAGACTATTATACCCTCAACTAAATTTTCCTACATTCTCCACCCACTCTCTCCCCACCTTCTCTGTCTTTCTCCTCCCTCTCTCCCTTCTCTAACTCCTTCAATCTTCAGATCTGGAAGCTTTAGACCTCGCCAACGCCGCCGGTGTCATCGTCATCACTCTCCTAGCCAAGTCCGGTCAGTTATCAGGTGAAACTTTGGCGATCAACAATGCTGAAACCGATCTCTACGATGAACTTATCAAGAACATCGGGAACGAAATCAACTACGGGCCGAAAAATTGTCCTCCGGTGCCGGAATCGAAGGAGATCGTCTACGAGAAGAAACAGATCGTCTCTGAATTGATCGCTGTTATTCCAAAGAGCAATGAATTGATCGCTTAGTTTTGAATATATGTATATATATATATATATATTTGTGTATGAGTGTTGTTGAACACACGTATTCTTTTTTTTTAGATTTGTGATTGTTGATCGAGTTTTAGAAGTTTTTCTTCTCAATTAGATATGTTGATTTGTTGATTAATTTGTTTTGTTTTTTCTTGTTTTTTTATTTTATTTTATTTATTTATTCTTGTTGTTTTTGATTTAATTTCATTTGGCAGAACCAGAGTAAAATTGTACTCTGGCTCTATTGCTTTGTTTTTTATTTCAGATAATGAGAGTAAAATTTTACTCTGGTGTTAGAATGGCAGTAAAATTTTACTATCAAGAGGTGGTCATTGCCAAACACTTCAGCCGCCACAAACACTGCCTTTGCTTTTTTACTTTTGTGCAGAGTAACATTTTAATTTTAGCTTCAGAGTCTCACAGTTTACTCGTTTTTCAGAGTAAAATTTTACTTTTATGCAGAGTAAAATTTTACTTTTGTGTAAAGTCTAACATTTTACTAGTTTTTCAGAGTAAAATTTTACTTTTATACAGAGTAAAATTTTACTTTTAGCTTCAGAGTCTCACAGTTTACTCGTTTTTCAGAGTAAAATTTTACTTTTGTGTAGAATTTAACATTTTACTAGCTTTTCAGAGTAAAATTTTACTTTTATACATAGTAAAATTTTACTTTTAGTTTAAGAGTGTAACATTTTACTCTTATTCAGAGTAAAATTTTACTCTGAAATACACAATGAAGATAACTTAATAGAAGAACTGATAGATATGAGGGTGATATAGTAAAAGAAACAAGTTTTAAAATATTAGAGAGTTTTTAAAGTACTTATATAATTCTTGTCATTTTGAAAGATAAAATAGATAGTGAGGGAGCTATCACCAAATCCCCCATAATGATATACTTAATGAAAAATTTTATTCATATAAACAATTTGACAAGAATGATGTGGCAATATTATTATTATAAATAAATAAATCTTCCATGTTTTGTTTTGAAGTGAAAGGTTCACAATGAGTCAATTTATGAAAATTATGTATGAATTTTTTATTTTTATTTTTATAGCATTAATCATACTTAATATATGGCCTCACATAGCTGGGTGTTTCTCAATTAGTTGTTTCAAAATAGTAGCCCATCACCGGATTTATCTCAATAATTCAAACTGTTCATCTTATAAGACTTTCCAAATAAATCATGCATGAAAAAAGTCAAATTGATCGGATGACTATAGCACATGGGTCAAATCATATTTCTCACCAAAAAGTGAAAGCAATTATGATTTTAAAAATAAACCATTTACATAAAACACGATATGATCATGTGGAAAAATTACAAATCAGTGGAGTCTTCTAAAATAATTGTAAATTAGTGGAATACTTTATCAACTTTAATAATTAAAGTCATAAACTTATTCATGAATTTGCAGTTATTTTGAGAAGCCTCCACTGATTGGCAATTTCTCCAAAAATTTATACATATTTTCATATATAATAATGTGGCTCGTTGTGGACTTTTCACTTCAAAACAAAACAATTGAAAATAGATTTATTTATAACAATGGCATTGCCCCATCAATCCTTTCAAGTCTTTTTGTATAAATTTTATGTAAGAATAGAATTTTCCTTTTTGCATGGATGATTTGCTGGAGAACCCCATAAAATGAAAGATTTGGATCATCCTCGAGAGCCAACAGGTCTAGAGACCCAACTAGATATTCAATAATGTCTTTGATGGCCAAGAAGACATGACAAAGAATTGTAATATTGGAGCCCTGGCTGAGTTGGAGTGCATATTCATAGTACACCTTGGCAATTGAATGAAGGATGAAGCATTGTCCAACTCCTTCACAGTCCTATATTGTCTATAAACCTATCTGCTGCCTCTTTTGTTTCTCAAGTTCCACAATTATTTTTTTGCCAAATAGTCATTTTATTAAACCGAGCAACCAAACTCCCCTCTAAAACAATGTCTAGGAAAGGCAAAATGCAAACAATCTTATCCCAATTTCTAACTCGAAAACAGCCTCTCCAAAAACAAAACAGATTTTTTATTCCTCACTTAAGTTATACTGACACCTTAAGAAACCCAAGGAACAAACAAAAACATTCATGGAGCTCCTATACAATTGCAAACCGTTATTATAAATAATGCAATCCAAACAAAAAGATATAAAACAAGATGTTGTCTCCTGGATAGTCAAAACTATTTGCAATTTGAAAATGTTTAACTAGAGAAAGCTAAGCATACCAAACAAATCTCAAACACATTCATAAGAAAGCACGCACAAACCGCAAAAGGTAACATCACAAATCTACGGAATTGTTTTATGAACTATCACAACATAAACAAAAGCAAACCATCACATAAAAAAGCAAAAACTAACCAAAGTTAGCAACAAGTCTTTAATAGTTAGGGCCAATACCGTGCTCAACCTCATTCGAACCTTACTCAAAACAAACTGTTGCAAAAAACAAAAAGAAAAAACACATTGCAAGAAAATTATACGAACAACTTAGATGATGATAACTGTTGAAAGGAAGTTAACCCCCAAGCTGGTATAAACTCCAAATGATGTTGCTCAGCATCTACTAATCTTTTATGTTGATGAGACTACCCCCTGTTTCCTGTCCTTCCCTTCCAAATGCTCTCTGCCTACACAAATAGAGCATACACAGATTTAAGAATCCAAATAAAAGTAAAAATACTGTAAATCGTGAGAATATTTTTGTTTGTGTGTGTGAGAGAGGAAACAATATTAACTACATATTAACAAAAATAATTGTGTCATCTGCACATATATTATAATTTTATATATTTTTAATCACATCGACAAAAATAGTCCGTACTTTTCAAATTACATATGAAAACAAGAGTTGGGAACAATTTGTTTGCCAATGCTTTCATTTTTGCTTTCATTCTCAGTTTTTATTCATTTTTGCTTTCATTCTCAGTTTTTGGGAAACTTAAAACGAAAAATAGTTTAACATATTATTTTTGTTTTCATAAAAGTAAAATCAATTCTAAAATTTTCAAAAAAAAAAAAAAAGAAAAAGAAAAAGAAAATGGAAGTGTTTTCTTTTGTTTTCAAAACAAGTTTTCACTCTCTTAGTTCAACAAAAATAAGCAAAGATCTACACTTCACTTGTAGAATCAATGACAATATTTTGCAATTATTTTTCCCCGCATTTTATTTATTTATAAGTACACTCCAAAATTTATATTCTAATATGCAATGAGTATCGCGTCATACACAATTTTTAAACACTAAAGACAAATTTTAGATTGTATTTAAGATAAAGTGGGAATAAGAATAACAACTATCTCTTGTTCTCTAACTCCATTGGGTTCAATTTGTAAAACTCAAAACATTTTGGATAAATTTCTACATTAATTTAACCAAAAAAAAAAAAAAAAAACCAAAATTGACTGCTGACACCAATCATTACGCAAGACTAGCGAGTGGTCAATATGTGAGGCTAGGGGTTGGTCGCATGTATCTTGAATTTGTGTTGGTTGGGCCAAAGGCCCTTAGCTAGGATTTGTTCTCGATTATCAAAAAATTAAAATTGAGACCATGGCAGCTCCACCTATGTGTTTCTATTAGGCAAAAAATCCTACTGAGTACTCAGACTCATAAGATTAGCAAGTACAAGCAAAAATGATTCCATAGCCAATAATCAAAAGAGATACTTAATAGTTTTGAGCGTACATTTACCATGAAACAAGGTTGTTGGTGTGTTTCAGTATTAAATCAAAGCTGAAATCATGAAAGGGTCTTATCTCTCCTGTTGTCATATTGTAAGCCACAACCAACTTTCCACTGTGAAGACTAGACCAAGATTTGGCCATCATCTAGCCAACCAACAGGAATGAAAGTCAAACATAAATTTTTTTATCCATCTATTGCTTCTTTAATCTTGTAAAGTTTAGCCCATTCACCACCATACAAGTCTTTTAGTATGCATACATGAACCTTTGGTTGATGATTCACAACGCAAATCCTTAGCTCAAGAAACCTATAAAAATTCCTAACAAATTCATTTGAAACTTGGATGAAGTGAGAAGTTTCGTCAGAAACGTCAATAGCAAAAATATGGCTGCTCCTTTGAGAGAAATAAACAGCCCCTCCAACAGACACTGAAGTTTTATCCCCATAGTAAAGATCGTTTCCTTTTAGTTCCATTCTTCTCCATGACATGTTATTACACACAAACAATACAAACCATCTATGTTCTCCACTGAAGATTTTACAATGGCATACCACCTTGTACTCCTGAGTGCGAGAAATGAAAGCAATATGAGAAGAGAACAAACACTCACCATTCACAATAGGAAGAGGTAAGTACTTGTACTGCATTGTCACATGGCTCCCAACAAAAAGAAATCTATCCACAAATAAGTTGAAAAACAGCAATAAACCCCCAGTACTAGAGATCATTTGTTCAGGACAATGTGTATGTCATTTTGCATTCTCCATCATTAAACTCAAGGAAACATGAATGAAATGGCCTACAAAACTTCTGGAAGAACAAGCCACCCTTTGATTGAATGAGGCGTGCCTTGATAAAAGAAGGGTCGGATATAATTTTAGCCCAAGCCTTGCACACATACCTCCCACAATAATGCAGAAACTCAGCAGGATGGAAAATAAGAACGTGAAAAAAATTGTCCTCAAGAACAAATGAAATGTCATTCTTCTATTCCTTCGTTTGAGAGGAAGAAATAGTCCCACAATAATGTAGAGAACATGTAAGAATTTGACAGGTGAGCAAAAATAAGACAAACAACAACATTGTTCATATACCTATGGAATCAAAAGCTGTAGGTTTGGACATATGAAAATGCCTTTGGCACAAAATGCAACACAAAAGGAAGAAATACATTGTTCATATATATATGGAATCATTAGTTTATTTTCTAGAGCTCAAATTTGACAATTTAACTGCATCAAATTGCAACAAAAACAAAATAAAAGAAACAATATAAAACTTACTACAAACTAATAAAAAATTTCACCTTCTGAAAGTAATAAAATTCAAGCACGTCATTCAACAAGAAAATTAGCAAAAGGGGAAAAAATAAATGATAGGAATAATCAGAATCAAAAGCACTAAGTGCTTGTGTGTTTTTATGTTGGAATAAAAGAAATTAAATGTTTGTAAGGAACAACTTGAATCACTCTTATCTTCTTCTAGATCTAGGGCTTAGTTATATCAAACTTCAAATGTCAGTGCTTTGCTACCCAGCCAAAAACCTCCTTCCTTGTTTCACTTGTAATCAAATTGAACTCGAATCCCTAGATCTTCACGAGGATTGAGGCTCAAGAATTTGGGAAGAAGCAAATGAAAAAATGGAAAGTGAGATCATACAAAAGATAGGATGGGTTTGATCGTCTTACTAGTTGAATTATATAATATGTGAGATTAAGGTTAGGGATAGAGAGAAAAAGAATAGAGAAGACGGAGAGTAAATAAAAATGATACGAATAGGTATTAGGGTTGTGCTTCATACCCTCCACCTCAGTCCATATTTATATTGATAAAATAACATAATGACAATAATATCCTTACTAATAACAACAAAAGACACTCTATATATAAACGACATCTATTCTAACATTACCAATTATTTCTTTTGCCCGAAATCTTTTTGTGTGATTTGTCATTAATAACCTTACTATTGATTTATATTACAAGAAATGTACACCTCAAGCAAATAATACAACCTCAAACAATAAAGAACCCTAAACAATGAAACACAAGATGGAAAAAAGATAAGATATAATTTTTTGGTCACACTGGTATGTTCCTAACTAAAGTGGAAAAGATTAACAACTTTGGGTTGGAGTGGTCTTCATAAGAAATAGCTAATAAATTTACTAGCTAAAGCCCAAGTGTTAGTGACAAAAGTAAGCAAAGAAAATTTAAGGTAGCAAAACCAACTTGGCCAATAAAAGGCCCTTATAATTTATGTTCTTATTAACGAAATATTATATAGAAAATCAAGTAGATATTGAAATATGAATTGATACAGATGATTAGAAGTGCACTAACATTTATTGAGGCTTTTGACATGAAGAATAAAGCATATTACTAACATCAAAACTTGATTTCAACTAGTTGTTTGTGAGAAAGTCTTTTAGCGTTGATTACACTTTTCACCCATATAGTTTAAATCAAAATTCATTTTGGTCCCTATTATTTCAAATTGAACAATTTAGTCGTTACACTTTAATTTCAGCTTCAATTTGGTCCTTTCATTCGAATTGGAAGCTAAAATTTATGATTTTGGGATACCTGTCAATTTATGATTTTTGAAACTGAACATAAAATGTAGGACCAAATTATTTAAATTGAAACAATAAAGACCGAAGTGGAATTTAAGTTAAATTATAAGGGTGAAAAGTGTAATAAACATTCTTTTTAAAAGAAAACAAAAATAAAATATTAATAAGCATGTTTTGTCATCTCAACAATGCAAACACGTCTTCAAAAGTTGCACTAAAACAAGCTTCTAATTCGAAAGCATTATTGTCGATGTATTGTGTATGATTGTATTACTTTCATGTATTTAGTGTATCGTACCACTAACATACATGAATATGGATTTTTAAATTTTTTTTTTTTCATATTATATATAAATATAGAACCAATGACATAAAAATGTATCTCTAACAAAATTACAAATTGGCCAAAGAGACAAATTATTCATAAAAAATCCAAGCATCCAACTCATAATATATTAAGGATAATTGAAATTTCATAAAACAAAAAATAAATGATATTTCATTGCAAATATAAAAAATAAGAACAAAAAACTTCCAATTGGACCTAAGTGATTTGATCTTTAGTCTTATTGTTGGTGACTTGAATCATGAGAGATGTTTCTACGACGTATGATTTGGTATTTGTATCACAATTCAATGCATATCACAAAATAGGAAACCAAACACTAATAACACTCCTAATTAAACTATCATTTAAAACAAAAATAGAATACTAAAGACATCACATTATAAAATTGTAAATAAAACTTCTAATATCAAATTGGTGTGCCATTGAACCATATTCTTAAAAAATCCAATACAAAGAATACCAAATTCCAAATAAAATCACAAGCCAAAATGGAATCCCCTATCCTATTTTCTACAAGAAATTGAATTGCTCTCATGCATCTAATTCAGATAAAAGAAACAACGTGTTTACACACAAACTATAGGATTTGAGATTGGACTAGAGATTTGGGCCAAAAAGACTTATTTCGACCATGACAATAAACCACAAAACAAGTATGTTTGCTACCACTCATATCCAAACAGGTATTAAAGAATTATCTTTAGTTGCAAATCATGAACCAAAGAAACAATTTCATAAAAGACAAGTAATAACTCTTGTCATATGACTACAACTGATCATCAATAAAATTGACAAAAATGAAATTTAATTAGTCTTGAAGCAGAAAACAAGATATAAATTCAAGAAAAAGTGGACCAAAAGGCCACATTTTATTTGTGAGATATGTTACACATATGCCAGTATCATAAAGACGAAATATTACAAACTATAACGTCTTGTAGTTTCTTACATCGCGAAGGCAAATAAAATTTTCCTTTACTCTTAGGAATTCAAAGTTTTTCCTTTACTCTTAGGAATTCAAAGTCTTTAGGGAATTGACGCTTTAGGACAGCCATATGCGTCTCATCCTGCATCATTTTGCAAGCCTATCGTTAGATACTTTGAAAAAATACATGGTGAACAGGTAACAACCTAAAAATATACTAGGCACCTCTAGCATGTTGATAGTAATTTTATTAGGGAAAAGTTCTGATAGTAGATTTGTTATCATGGGAAACTTTTTGTCGTTGTCTTGTTTTCCACAATAACCTTCTCGAGAAATATCAGTTGCATTCAATCTCATAATCAATGATATTATTGAACTCAGAAACAAGTGTTATGTTTTCATACAAACACTGATAATTGAATATAGGTATCTAGGTCAAAAGAAGTGTATTAATAGATTTTAACAATAGCTAAAAGAAAACTAAATCATTTTGGCCTAATTGGTTCGGACCATTAAAGTCAAAGAGCATGCATATATATCATCATGGTATAGATGTCTTGGATCGTTGGTAGTATTGATGCTTCTAACTTGTAGGATAGAAAATAGTAGTAGTTTTTTTGTTCGACCATTTGTAGAGGATAAACTTGGTTCATGGTTAGTTTTTCAAAACTTTTACATTAACATTGATATATACAAAAACTTGAAATCTTCAATTGTTTAGGTGAATGTAGTTATATTGAAATCTTCCACATATATACAAAAACTTAATTATATGAACCCCTTGCAGATAGAGGAAAAATGAAATATTGAATTTCCTGATTTCCTTTTGAAGATAGAGTAATAAATAGGAGTTCCTTTCACTTTTTAGTAGCCTCTTGGCTGTTAAACCCAAATAAAGAACCCAAGTGAAAGAGTTCTATGGTTATAGCCTCGACTATGTCAATATCCATATGGAGAGATAAAATAAAGAAAAAAAATACCTATACTTATTTTATTATTTACTAGGAAGGGGCTTTCTTAGTGGATTAATCCATCACTATAACCTTGTTAAGAGAATTTGTGCAAAAAAAAAAAAACTTGCCCTTTGACAGGCTGGTGGTTTGCCCCAATGAATGTGAGGGCGTTCACAGTGGAGAGAGAAAACTATTCGGCCAGTTCAAAAAAAAAAAAAAAGAAAACTATTCGGCCCTGATACTAAAATTTCATTTCATATTTGCAACAGTAACCACAAATTATGACAGATTGGCTCAAGCTAGGTTGAAGACTTTTGTTTGTAATGTTTGCATGCAAGTTTGTTGCTTTTATATTTGATTTAAATTTTGCCTTGATTGTCATAGTTATCTTTTTGAAATAACTCTGTTGTCTCAATTCAAATTTTTGGCTTCTTTGTAAGTTTTACCTGGCTTTTATAGGCATGGTTTTCAAGTGCAGTCTTAGTGTAGCAGTGTGAGATCGGATCATATTGGTATCAAGATTTGTTGATACACATTTTATGATTAATTCTTTTATTTATTTATTTATTTTTTAGAAATATATGATGGAGATGGACTCATGGAGCAGGATATATTTCGATATAGACTCATCGAATGGTCATGAGTAATCAAACACTGGTATTTTGATATTTATATTTTGTTTGAATATTTGGGTTGGATTGTGTTGAATATGTTTGGACATTTAGATATGGTTTGTTGAATGGATTAGAAACTAGTTTTTGTTGAATATATTTAATTTATATTTTGGATTAGTTGATGGATTCTTATGTGTTAACTAAATTTAAAGGTTGAATGAATGTGTTTAAATTTTGCATAGGTGAATGACAAGTTTTATTTGATCGCAACAAATGTTAGTGTCGCTAAAAGTGACAATTGGCAACAAATTATTGTGTCGCTAAAGGTCTACAATAAAAACAAAATTTTAACTTTTGGCAACAAATATATATGTCACTGTCTGTATGACTTTTGACAACAAATTTAAGAATTTGTAGCCAAAACTTTCCGCAACAACCCTTTGGCCACAACTTGGCAGCGATTTTATAATTGTCACAAAAGACATTTAGTGATGAAATTTTGACTTTTAGCAACAATTTTATACGTTGTGAAAAATGATTTTTCTTATAGTGATATATGTAGAAAATCAAGTGAATATTGAAATATGAATTGATATAGATGATTAGAAGTACACTAACATTTATTGAGCCTTTTAACATGAAGAATAAAGCATATTACTAACACGACTAGCTGACTGTGAGTAAAATCTTTTTTAAAAGAAGATAAATATAAAAAAGGGTAAATTATAAATACACCCCTGAAGTTTGCTTAAAATATAGATTGTCCCTATGGTTTTGGAAATTACAAATACCTTATTGTTAGAATTTTTTATTTAGCATAATTAATAGAAAAATGAAATTCTTAACTACCCTCTTATACAACAATAAAATTATCTTAATTATTGATTGAAATATATTTTTGACAGCATTAAAATTGTTAATTTACTTGATGATTTATTAATAAAAAGGTTCATTTGTTATACGATCAGAAACTTGAACCACAGGGGATAATTTGTATTTTAAGCAAGTTTCATGAGGTGTATTTATAATTTACCCTAAAAAAATGTAGCTTGTACTAATAAGCATGTTTTGACATTTCAAAGAAGTTACACTAAAAAAAGCTTTTGATTTGGAAGCATGTTGTAGAATCATGATTATTGTGTAGCATATTGTATTGTGTATCGAAAGATACAATAACATAGATTAAAAAATATATATTTTTTCTTCATATTACATATAAATATATTATAAGAATAAAGAACAATATCATATAATTATTATATAACCAATGACCTGAAAATTTATCTCTGACAAACTTAAAAATTTGTCAAAGAGACAAATATATATTCATAAAAAAATCCAAGCGTCCAATTCATAAGATATTAGAGGGGGAAATGAAAATTTAATATAACAAAGGGCAAAATGGAAAAAACGGGAAAGGAAATGGTAAGTTGCTGGGATGTTTCCAATAATTCCAATATTGATGAAATGTTCAAAACTAATTACAAAGATATGAAATCTTTAGTCAAAAAGACAAAAATGACCTTTTTCCTCATCCCTTCCCTTTCATTCTTTCTTTTTTCTCTACAACTCCAATGGCTTGCCACTCACCACAGGCTTCCACATTATACACTATCCACCATCCCTAACCCTCTCCCATCCTCTCTTGCCATCTCCATTGTCGCCATCACCACCATTGACCCTAAAATAAACCCCTTCCTAACCCACCCACCATTACCATCAACCACCATCAAACTCTTCCACTTGTTTGCCCAATAATTGTTAGGATCATGGACACCTAGAAAATAACAAGAAGCAATCACACATACAAATGAGACACAAATATTTACGTGGTTCGGTCCAGTGCTTATGTCCACGGAGTAGAAATGAGAATTTTCAATAAATAGAGCAAATACAAAAACAAGGAGAAGAAAGACTCTCACTCAACTCACAGCTCTCTACCTCTCAAATTTCTGATTATCCATTCACCCTCTCTCTCCCATCTTTATTTGTACACACACAGAGAGAGAGAGGGAGGCAAACCCACAAAAATTTCTACCTTCTTAATGGTGAGAGTCAACAAAGGCAACAACGTGAAGAGAAGAAAGAGCTGGTCTTGCAGATGCCCAGCTTAGACCTCCTTCACTTGAGGTTGAAGTCCCCGTACGCCTTCTTTGCATGACTCTCTGCTTGCATGCATAAGGGTGGGAGCTAACAATTCTCCCCCTCCATACCCACATGCATAACTGACTTCTCACTTGAAGTCCATCCCGGCAATGTCTCTGGAAAGTTTGAGTTTGTCTATCGAGACCACCTTTGTAAGCATGTCAACTGGATCTTGATCAGTTTCAATAACTACTTTTCCATCACTTCGCGTATCCAATGACACCAAACATCAATGAGCTTTGTGCGAGAATAGTACAGTGAATTCTTGCTCAGGTTTATACCGTGATCTTTTCTTGCTTTAATACTAACTCTTGGAGAACCGCTTTAACCACAACATCTCTTTCTTAGCTTCCACTGCGGCAATATACTTTGCTTTGGTTGTGGATAAAGCAGCCTTGGCTGCGGCTAGTGGCACTGCTTTAGCTGCCTTGGCTGCAGCTTGTGCTGTTGCTTTGGCTACCTTGGCTGCGGCCTGGGTTGCTACCTTGGCTGTGGCCAGTGCTACTGCCTTGGCTACGGTCTGTGTTGCTACTTTGGCTACCTTGGCTGTGGCCAGTGCTACTGCCTTGGCTGCGGCCTGTGTTGCTACTTTGGCTGCCTTGGCTACGGCCAGTGCTGTTGCCTTGGCTACAGCCTATGCTGCGGCCTGGGCTTTGGCCTGTGCTGCAGCTGGTGCTGCTGCCTTGGCTGCGGCCTATGCCGTGGCCTATACCGTGGCCTTGCCAGGTGCCCCAATCTTGGCCGTGTGCATACAAGCTAGGCTGCGCGCATGCAAGCCAGGCCGCCACCTTGGCAAGTGACGCAGCCTTGGCTGGAGCCCTGGCCGTGTGCATGCAAGCCAGGCTGCGGCCTTGGCAGTGCCATAGTCCAAGCCAGGCACATGCAAGTGAGGACGCTGTAGACGTCCCCGAACGCCCCGGGAGGGTGAGCTCCCGTTCTGTTCATTTGGGGTCACTACAGCTCAGGACTCTAAAATTATCACGGTTCTAAGTTTGAACCAAAGAGTCTAAATCCGGCAAATCGTTTTGAGAAAACAGATTTTTGAAAGAAGTGCCAAACATGGACTGCTTTGCCAGATACAGAGTCGCCACCTAAATATTTTATTTTGGGGGAAATTTAGGAAACCCTGACTCGTTTGCCTAAGGCCACGTGTCCGTCATCACCAAAGTTGCCTCGGCTCGGGAACTTGGGTACGATTGGGGAAGGTCACTTCGTGAGCACCCCCGCTCGCCCGATCAAAGATCGGCCTCTACTAACCATGATATCAATTTTTGAAAACATTGTGTGTTCTTATTCCGGTTATTAGCCTAGATTACTATGTGATGCGCGCAGCATACAAGTATAGACTGGGTCGCCTGAATTGGAACAAAACATTTCATGTTTGTTTTTTAAAGGTGGTTTGCTACTCGCAAGTAGGCTTAAAATGCAGATTTTGCCACCCGCAGGTGGGCTTAAGAAAAGGTAGTTTTGCCACTATCTAGTGGGCTTAAAACAAACATTGATGAATTGTCCCAATCCAAGTAACCCAACCTTCACCCACAGGCATTCAGGCAGTTATATCACATAAGCAATTAGTCTCATGGTAAGCATGCTATTCATGGCAGTCACTCACACGCATGCAAGGATGCTAAAGCATAAAACTCACCGAGTACTCCAAGCCAAAACAAAAACTCATTAGAAATCATGCATGAATCCTAAGTATACAGAAATGCCTAATGCAACACATGCAAAAATGCAAACTATAGCAGGCTCGGCTATTCTAAACATGGCATATGGAATGCTACAGCTAACATGTATTCAACTTGGAATTGAAATACAAATGCAGTTAGTATGATGCGCCGAGCCCGGTGCATGCAAAACAGATGAATGAATGCAAACATGCTATCATACTGTATGCTAATTGAAATATGCCCTAATCTAACCATCATAAGCAGGTAAATAAAAGGGAAGAAAGACGTGGGGTTGGAAGACATACATCACACTCACGCACACTTATTACAACATTGCCCTCGCGCAGAAGGTCCGAATAAATAATACAGTCCCAAATGAAAGAATAATACAGTCCAAATATTACAGTCCAAATAATGTACAAATTCCTAATTAATTAACAAATTAACTAAGAAAATAAATAAATTGGCATGCAAGCCAGGGACTGCCTTGATTCCATTCCGGATGATGAATGATGCATGCCCGGGTTGCCTTTGCGCGAAAATCCATGGCGATGCCCCTATTAGCCTCTGTTTGCGCCTATTCTTGAAATACGTGCCAAGCTCCGAAAAGTTGTTGATTCTTCATTTTGCTGCAACAGAGAGCAGAAAAGGGGCATGGCAATGTATTTTCACAGATATATGCATGCCTCGATCCTCGTGCCACCAATCACGCATATCGATGCATGATGGCCGAGGGGTCGAATTGTGCAATTCAATGTAGAATGAATGCACATATAAACACAACAAGAACCTAACTCCATCATGGATAATCCAGAGTGTCGGTGACTGAGGGAATTGAGACACGTTCCGTCACTCAAAGTACGAAACGTACCTCGTTTCCCATGCCCAGGCTAACTCCTATCCCGAACACGATGCAATATGCATGACATGCATGAAATGCGACTAAGATACAATCCTAACATACACAATGTTATGGAATGGCATACACGCTGCACGAGGTAATACACAACCGGGCATACACAATGCTATGGACGGAATGGCATACACAATGCAATAATGGGCTTACACCAACATGAGAGAGCCTCAGCCACACTCACATAGGAGGCCATCAGATGAAAACAAGACAACTCGAAATGCGTGCACGCGTGCACGCAAACCGAGGACCGACCCTCAGGCACCGAAATGCCACTCTAATGAGACATGGCAAAGACATGGAATATGATATGCAAACATGCAAAAATCAGTAGCAAAATGAGGGGAAAAACAGCCCCGAAATAAGGCGAAATGATACCCGATGCATGGAATTTCTCCCGAAACATGAATTTTGGCGCATGAAATGGCCTATAGCTATGCAATGAATGCATAATTGGTACATGGAATGAAAAGACAGAAGCAAGGCAGCCCCAAAATAAGCATTTTTACAGTTCAAAGCATGGCCAAACAGCAAGCAAAAATATGGCAAAACTAGCATGCAAAAATGACCCTAAATGTGAGGTAAAGAAACAACTCACATTTTTTGACCCCAAACAGATTAGGGCCCTTCAACAAAGTTGAAGAGGGGTCCAAACTATGATCTTTTACAGTTTATGGAAAACCACAAAAACTAGCACAGGTATGACTAAACTCTCATGCAAGAAATGGGCCAAAAGATGGCCAAAGAAGCAAGTAGTGGTTTCTGGCCTTAAACACAAGGGGGCCCTTCAACAATGTTGAAGAGGGGCCAAAAATAATGCATTTTACAGTTGATGGCCGGACCCAAAACAGTATGCAAATATGTCCAAAATGCTATGCAAAATGAGACCCCAAAAGAGAGATATAACGTGAAGTGTATAAAATATGCCTCAAACCATGAAAGACCCTTAATGAAACATGAAGAATGGGTCAAAATAAGACTTTTTTCAGTTCTGAAAAGAACCCAAAAACAGAAGCACAATGGGCTGCCAAATCATGCAAAAATGGGGACCAAAGAGGGGTATAATGACAAGTGGCACATGGAGGTCCCAAACAGTAATGAGCCCTTCTTCAATGTTGAAGAAGGGCTCAAAATAACCTCACTTACAGTTTACATCATGCTCCAAAACAGATCACACATAGGTCAAAAATACTATGCAAGATAATGGCATTTAAGAAGAATAATGAAGCAAGTGCATCAAGGGGGCCTTAAACAGTGAAAGGCCCTTAAGTAAAAGTGAAAAGGAGCTCAAAAAAATGCCACTTTCAGTTAGGGCTGGAGCTCAAAACAGCAAGCATGTATGGCTAAAAAATGATACAAGAAAAAGCTCAAAAGAGAGGGAATGTTACTCACCCTTGAAGACCAAACTTTGATAGCTTCTTGGCTTGAGTTTGTGGCTCCTTAGGCTTTGAAGAACAGCCTCCAGCTGCTGGAATGAAGGATGGAAGGGTGGGGGTTGGTGGTGTAGTGTAAAATGGTGTAGGGTTGGAAGGATGGAAGCTTGGAGATGGAGAGGGAGAGAGATTCAATGCAAAGGGCTTGAGGGAAATTTTTCTAACCCCTGGGACAGAGCTGGCCAGCCAAGTATATAGACCAAAGAGGGGGAGAAAAGGAGGGAAAAAGTGGGGGGAAAACAAGCCAAGTTTCCCCCCAAAAGTTGTTCCCCGGATACAGGTTTTTTGGAGGGAAAACAGATATACAGCTGGAATATACACACTGCAAGGATCATGGCCGGCCAGGTTTTGGAGCTGCAGGTGGCCGGCCGGCCAAGGGTCAAAAGGGTCAAGAAGATTTAATGGCCGGCCACCACAAATTACTATCCTCCCAGGTGCCCTCAACACAACCCTGTGGTTCAAAATTGTCAACTATAAAACAGGAGAGAGAATAGGCCATTTTTAGGAAGGGTTCAAAAGGGTCAGGTGGAATTACTGGCCGGCCACCAACTTTTGGTGTCCTCCCATGTGTGTACATCACAAATATGTGTTTAAAAGTTTAAGAAAATGGCCCAAGGGTGTTCAACATTGGCTTGGAAGTGAGAAAAAGCGGGCGTCGGAGGGCGCCGGAGGAATATAACTGGTTGCTGGAACAATTGCTGGCCTCCCACCCTTCTACGGCCTTCCTGGTGATGAAACAGAGGTACCTACCAAAAATGAACGAAAACCGATGCAAAACGAATGTTCGGGGGCCAGAACGCGCAGTTCGGGGCCCCGAAAACGGCCTGTTAAGCACCGAAAGTGGCATTCGACCACGAAGTGGGTCTCTCAAACCTCAGTGTCCCTCAAAAGGGGGGAAATAAGATGCATGCCAAAAACCGGAGCAATAGGAGATGGTTAAGCGGTCCCGAACCGAGACACACGGCCTGACAGCTCCGAAAATCGGGAACCGGGCTCCGAAATGGGCAAAATGGCCTACAGCCACAAAATGTAGCCCACGGCCACTGAGAGATGGTCTACGGGACCTCTCTCTCCCCTCAGGAAAAGAAACAGAGAAAACCGAGCCTGGTTCGCAAACCGAGGCAAAGCACAAAAGAGTCCGGAAGTCCGGAGGCAAGGCTCGCAGCCGAGACTCTGAAACTTCTGGACGAGCACAATATGCAGTATCACTAAGCGCTCAACTGGTGACGTCTAAGTCTCAAGGTCGGTCAAAAATTGGGTGTCTACAGTTGCCCCTCTTTGACAAAACTCGGAAGTCACAAGTGACGGGAGTGAATGTCAAAGCCCAGAGACGACCCATTTTTGACAAGGCCGAAGACTTAGACAAACGTACAAGATAAACAGAGATGTGCCCGCAGGCATGCCAGCAAGCAAAGGGGGCAAAATGCAAAGCGATATGCACAGAGCCGGAGGTAACTCAATGATCATGCAAATGCAGCAAGCTGTAATGAAGCAAGTATTCGCAAATAGATGCAACAGTTTTAAGTAAGAATGTAAAGCAACAACTACATTTCATGCAGTTAAGAATGCGGAGAATCATTCAATTCTCGTCGCGTCTCACACGGAGAGGATACGACACCTGCGCGATTCGTCTGGTCGCACCAGCCTCAAATGAACCGTACATACAATATCGTGCCTGCAAAAAGAGAGAAATTCAACAAGCACAATATGCTAACAACATATATTCAATGTGATTCCGAAAGTTTGACACACGCAGTGCCGGCGAGTGAATGCATCGCGATGCGAGAAAGGAACGTGCGTGACAACGCATGCTCAAGCACAGAGGTATGGCAATATCGAGAAATGTGCATAATAATGCATGTATGCTCATGAGAATGCAAGTTATGTGCATGATAGTGCAAAACGAGCATAAATCAAGGTGCCCGTTTGTTACGAAATAACGAGCAAAGAAACGCGTGTTTCGGCAAAGGCGACTCGATCACGGCCTCCGATCCACTTTTTGGAAAGGCTACAACACATTCAAAAAGGATACATCTTGATTTCGATGAATGATGATGAGACACATGTCAGAACTTGAAGCTGAAGTTCCAGCGGAACAATTTCGCGACAGAAAGTGCACTTCTCTTGAACATTTTCAGGTCCCGGGAACTCCAATCTTCCTCAAAATTTGCAGAGAGCTAGGTGAGCATGTGGGGGATACGGCCGGCCAGTTATTTTCCCAAGGGGAGGCCGCTGGCCACTTTTTCAAAAAGAGAATAGCCGGCCGGCTAGAAAAGGTGGCCGGCCGGCCACCTGCCCAAATCTGTGGGTAATTTGGTCTTTTCACCTTCTTTTCTATATATTCTCTCACCCAAACACTTTGAGCTCATAACATCAGCCACGAAATCTTTTCCTCTTGCTTCCCAAACCATTTTCTCCCTCAGATCCGGGCTTTATACGCGTTTTCCAACGCCCCACGCAAATTGTTTTCGCGAAAACATTCAGTTTCAAGCACTTTGAACTGATTAAATTATGATTTCGGGGCTTCTTTTCTCATTTTCGCCACTTGAGGTGAGTTTGTCTCAATATTTGGAAGATTTTCTCGGGAGTTTACTTTTGTTGACTTTTTTCAATTTTTGCTCATTTTTGCTCATTTTGCAGATTTTCCGAAATGGCGAGTAATTTTCCTCATGGTGGAGGCTCTCCAGGTGCTGATGATGATTTTGATGTCATGACTTTGCCTCCGAGGGTTCGACCCTTTATTCCCGAGAGGTATGCCCCGCCGGCACATGTTCTTCCCCGGGCCATTTTTCGTCACTTTACTGATTTTGATGATCGAGCACCCGGAGATCTACTTCTGCGAGAGTCAGAGCATCACCTCTCCTATGAGGCACGAGAGGTATTTACTTTATTTTCTGCATTTTTCGTGCATTTCGTGCTTTTGCCATGCTTGAACACACTGTTTAGCCTATGACATAGTACTTTGTTTGCATCTTGAACATGTAGCTTAAACACTTGAATTTCTGAACACTCGGCTCATTAATTGATTGTGAACGCACGGTACATATTAGTTAAGAAGTGAACATACGGCTCAAACACTGATTTGTCGAACACACAGCCCGAGTTTGAAGGTGAACACACAGCACACACTGATTGGGATTTGAACACACAGCCCAAATTGATGGTGAACACACAGCCCACACTGATTGAGATTTGAACACGCAGCCCAAACTCTGATTTTCTGAACACGCAGCCCAAATTGAAGGTGAACACACAGCCCACACTGATTGAGAGTAGAACACACAGCCCAAACTCTGATTTTCTGAACACGCAGCCCAAGTTGAAGGTGAACACACAGCCCACACTGATTGAGAGTAGAACACATAGCCCAAACTCTGATTTTCTGAACACGCAGCCCAAATTGAAGGTGAACACACAGCCCACACTGATTGAGAGTAGAACACACAGTCCGAACTCTGATTTTCTGAACACGCAGCCCAAGTTGAAGGTGAACACACAGCCCACACTGATTGAGAGTAGAACACACAGCCCAAACTCCGATTTTCTGAACACGCAGCCCAAGTTGAAGGTGAACACACAGCCCACACTGACTAAGAGTAGAACACACAGCCCAAACTCTAATTTTCTGAACACGCAGCCCAAGTTGAAGGTGAACACACAGCCCACACTGACTAAGAGTAGAACACACAGCCCAAACTCTGATTTTTTGAACACGCAGCCCAAGTTGAAGGTGAACACACAGCCCACACTGACTAAGAGTAGAACACACAGCCCAAACTCTGATTTTCTGAACACGCAGCCCATTTACTTGCACACAGCTTATTCATTTCATTGGCACACAGCTCATTCATTTTTATACTGACACATGTATTCATTCTGAATGCAGGTTGGTTCTCGCAATGTGCGAGGATATGGCTCCACCTCTGCGAGAGATTGGTATACTGAGCTCCCGAAGGCTGTCCGAGATTTAGTAGATCTGGCGGGGTTCGGGGCCTTCTGCGTTGGGTTGTCGCGTTGTCCTGCCAGGAGGACACTTATGGCAGCTTTGGTGGAGAGATGGTGGGACACCACCAACTCCTTTCATTTTTCCGCCACTGGGGATTTGACTATGACCCCGCTGGATTTTGCTGTATTGACCGGCCTGGATATAGGAGGTTGGCCCATTCCTTACGACGAGGATATGGGCGAATGGGAGGCCGCTTGGATACATTTGCTGGGGGCCCGCCCGCCTGTTGACAGGGCTTCCGGGAGAGTCCGGTACACTTGGTTCTCTTCCCATTTTCGACGGGTGGAGATGGAGCCCAGGACTCCTGAGGAGACAAAGCAGTATACCCGCGGTTTTCTTATGTTCCTCTTCGGGACTACTCTGTTCGCCGATAGAGGGAACACGGTTGGGCTGTACCTGTTGAGCACTCTGGTTGACCTATCACAGGTCAGTCGGTACGACTAGGGTGGCGCCGACCTGGCTACCCTTTACTGCTACATGAGCGCGACCTCCCGCGGGCAGGGAGACTTACTTGGCGGTTATTGGAGAGCTTGGGAGGTACTTTCTGTCCTCTTGATTTACATTCCTGCTCCTCATTACTTGTACATTGCACACACAACGCACTTTGCAGTCTGTATTTTGCCCTCAGCACTTTGTATTTACATTCTGCACTGCTTTTCTCAGTTATGGGTCTACGTATATTTCCCGACGTTAGCCCCAGAGTTGGAGGTGGCAGGGCCCCTCATGACCCCGTACTCACTGGTGTTCGAGGGCCAGCACCGGCCGAGACCCCGAGAGACTCTCCTTTATCTACGGCAGTATTTTGACTCTGTGCGCCCATCGGAGGTACTTCAAAACTCTCGGTCCCTTCCATTTTCATCTTTGATTTGCCACGCATATTCCCGATTTCTGATTGGTTTATGCACTTGTTATTCGTAGATCACATGGCAGCCCTGGGCACCCTTGGGTGATGGTCTTCGATTTCAGTATGCTGGAGGATCGGGTACCTCCCAGTATAGGCTCCTGCTCGAAGGACTGGTTGGTAGAGCATGGTTTCTGGGGGAACGCTTTTTACGTCAGGTGTGGGGGTACCTTTCTCAGGACCCTCCCGCAGCACCTCCAGTCAGTATGCGGACTGCTGATAGGCTCTCTTCCCAGGATGTAGTCAGTGCTATGCTGGGTACTGATGCTTTGCTGTATCTCGAGGAGGGGGATTACGCCACTTACCGTCATACATACCTGATGCCTCCATTGACGGGAGTTCGCACTCCGATGACGAGGTCTGCTGGTATGCCATCCTCTAGCCAGGCTCGGGCTCGGGCTGCAGACGCCCCTTCCACCAGCAGGGCTGGTACATCTAGAGGTGGGGGTAGACTGGTTCCCCCAATTCCTCCGACTCTTTCTCATCCTGGGTGGCCGGATATGCCGACTGAGCTGATGGGGTGGCAGTTTGGGACTACCTCTCCGATTCCGATCCCGATTGAGCCTCCGATGCCCGGTCATCGATATGTCATTGACCCCGACTCACCGCCGGTATGTTCTACTGCTTTTCATGTATCATTCAAATGTTTAGACACTCCTTCATTCGTTGATGATTTGAGCTTGTATTTGCAGCCACCCAGAGAGTACATGGAGGAGGTGATCGGATTGGTGGCCTCACTCGAGGGCATGGTCTTGCGGAGGGAGGCACAGTTGTCTGTCATGGGCTTTCAGGTACCCTTCAGTTTTCTGGCATTTATCATACTTCTGATGCAATGCTGATTTCTACTGCATTGATAGGCTATTTTGTGTAGAGTACATCTGACACACACCCCACTTGTACACTGTGTTTACATGCACCCACTTCATGTAGTTTTTGCTTGCGTTTGCATCTGATGTATATATTTGGACTGATATATTGAACTCTTCACTTTCAGATGCCTCCTGTGTACGCTCCGTTGTGCGCCGGGCCACCTGGGCCTTCTCGGGGAGCTGGGCCATTTGGGCCTTTTCACGGAGCTGGGCCATCCAGGCCTTTTCAGGGAGCTGGGTCGTCCAGGTCTTTCTGAGGAGCTCGAGGAGGGTCCTCTCGCAGACGCAGGGCACATGTTATAGAGGCGGAGCCCGATGAGGAGGAGGAGGAGGTTACAGACCGTTAGTCAGAGACATCTGCTGAGGAGGGGGACTCCGGTCTTGGTTCCGGGAGCGGAGGCGAGGCTGAGGGGGATCCTGAGGACGACAGCTCCGACCCGGATGATGATGGTGGTACAGAGGTGGTTCTGCAGAAGAGGATGAGGAGGGCCCCTCATTCCCGCTCCCGAGGGCATTGATGCTGCTGTTTCCTGCTTTATTTTCCTTTTTACTAGTAGTTTGTAGCACTTTGCATATTGTTAGGCAGTTTTATTTTCTGTAAAACTTATACCTTTGTTTGTTGTAAAACATGATGGAATGAAACAGCTTTTGAAAAGGTGTTTGTATTTTAAACTTTTAGCATCGTATCGCATCATTTTATTTCGCACAAAAATGAAATTGAATGGGAATGTGCATTGTGTAATCACCAAGTCAGGTAGTGAACCGACGCAACAAACTAAGTAACTCAACTTACTAAGATATAACAGAACCCTAGCAAATTTACAACTCGATAATCAAAATGCAATAATGTTGACAATTCGATAAACAAGACTTAAACAAAAAGCTTAAACAAAGAGTAACAACTCAAAAACACGAAATACAACAGCTCGACAAACAACTCGATAAGCAAAACGACAACTCGATAAACAAAACAACAACTCGATAAGCAAAACAACAACTCGAAAAACAAGACTTAACAAAGTGAAGTGTACGTCGGACGATCTGGGCAACGGAACGCATCCAAGACAGAGGGAAATAGAGGCCTTCGGCACATCCGTTGCATGGAAATGCTTGAAACTTTCCCTCAGAGGGTAAAACAGGGCCAAAGGCATACATTGGAGCATGGCCGGCCACTTTTGGGAGCCGGCCGGCCAATTTTTTTGCTGAGAGGGGGGCCACCGGCCATTTTTGTAACAAGGAGTGGCCGGCCTGCCAGAAAAGGTGGCCGGCCGGCCACTTATCCCTGCAGCCGTCCAATTTTTGACACGTGTCCTCCTGAATAGTATTTTTTCCTCTTTAAAAGCCTCAACTTCGGGAACATTCATTTCATCACTGCTTTGCATAAGAAATGGAGGCGTTTCTTACAGAAAATCTCACATCTTGGATCTCTTCTCTAGACGGCTCGAAAAAGCTGAACTTCCGGGGTTTCGGCTTGAATGCACTATTCACGCTGAGCCGCACTCCGCTACATCTCCCTTTCCTTCATGCCGCGGCGAGGTTTTGGAACCTGGTGACGCATGTCTTTAGCTTCGGCGGTCAAGAGGTATGTTCAACTTTTGAAGATTTTCAGGTTTTGATGGAATCTGAAAGTCATGAAGAGATCTTGCCCCAGTTCCGCTTTGGTCACGCCCAAGCTTTAGGGCGGATGTGTGGACTCACCGCGCATGATGCTCGATCTCTGATCTGTAATGGGGAACTGGATATCCTTGGTTTGATCCATCGCTTTTCTGACGCCGGTGACCGCAAGAACCATTATTGGCAAAGTTTCCAGCAACACGCCCTTTGCTTGTGCTTGCTGTCTCACTTTCTGCTTTCCCCGGGCTTCGGCGGAGCTAGCATTCGTTTGATTGAAGTTGCTCAAGGCTTGAGAGAAGGAAAGAGCTGTATCGCCATGACCTTGGCCGAGACGCTGATGGGCTTGGATTCTGTCTATCGCCGGGAGACGACTAGGTTTGCTGGGAGTCCACTGCTACTGCAGGTAATGTTTCCCACCCCATCTTACATATGTATTTGCTCACATCACTCGGCCCTCAGGCTCGGTTTTTCTCACAAAACCCTTGTCTTACTTTTCTCTCACCGTACGTCTCTCTATTCTTTATTCTCTCATTTTTCATCCCTCCCCAAGTATGGTTAATGGACAAATTACAGGTCGTGGACTCTTGCCCGGCCTACTCGGCTCGAGGCTATTTCTTTCGACAGCGCCTAGTCGATGCTCTTGACGAAAGATGGTGGTTTGACTGGATGTGCAATTTGTCCGCAGATCGCATTGCTTGGCGTTGTCCTTGGCTCAATCTCCCAGCAATGAGCTATAGCATGTCCCGGCTGATCGGAATCCAGTTGATTGGTCTAACCCACTGTGTATTCTACTTTCCGTTCTGATTCCTGCGCCAGTTCGGTCATGATCAGATCTGCCCACCAGAAGGGATTGAGTACCCAGCTGCTTTCCCGGTCCGAGGTGCACAGCTTGCCCGGTATGCCACAGCATGGAGGACTAGAGAGCTCCTAGCTCCTGCTCCTACTCCTACTTTCAGTTGCACTTTGTCTGACGAGTGCTTGGATTGGCTCAACGAGGAGGCACAGGTTGGGCCTAGCTTGGCGTCAGAGGCTTCGACCAGCTCTGGGAGAGGGCGCAGGGATACTCGACTCGACTATGCCCCAGATTTATTGCTTTATTAGTACTTTCAAGTTTTCTTTATGAATGTAATAAAAAGCAACTTCGATTGTATGCAAGAGCTGGAGAACTCTGTTTTGAAATCAATGAAATTGAAGGTTGTGGTACTGAAAATTTTCCGCTTTGGTCCAAAAATGGTCTTAGTTGTAAAGAGATTAATTTGAACAAAGTCAACTGTTATTAAAACTTTTCAAAACCATTTTCGATGTGGATCAGAACTGGACACGCCGAAGATCTGTTACTGAGATGCACAACCCCAGATTCCTGCAACTAGAAAGTTGCCCCTAGTTTGAAGAGTACCGCAGCACTGTATGGCAACGAAAAGTTGCCCCTAGTCTGAATAGCTCTGCACCGTCGCGGCAACGGAAAGTTGCCCCTAGTTTGAATAGCACTGTACCGGAGATCGCGATAAATGCTGATGGATAAAGATGACCGAGATGGTCAAAATGGACAAAGTTGATCGGGAAGAGTTTATGGCTGAACTTCAGGGTGAAGTTGCCTACGTATCCCAAAGATGGGAATCAAGCCTTACGTAGTTCAGGCTTAGGTTCGCTCGGGTATTTTTACTCTCCGTTTACGCTCTAACTTTTGCCAAGGCCGCCCTTTGCGAGCTCAATTTTTATCTTTTCCAATTTTTTGTGCTCTAACTTTTGCCTAGGTCGCCCTTTCGGGTTTTCGGCCTAGCGAGCCTCTCAGGGGTAATATTTCTTCAACTTGTCCATGTTGATCGGTTGGGAAAACTCTAGGCCATCTAGATCCATCAGAACCACAGCTCCACCTGACCAGATAGCTTTGATGATGTAAGGATCAGTCCAATTGGGTTTGAACTTGCCCCTTGGGTCGTAGATGGGAGCTTGGTTGTCCTTGAGCACCAAATCTCCTTCTTTTAGGTTCCTGGACTTAACCTTCTTGTTGAAAGCCCGGGCAATTCTGCGCTGATAGCCTTGAATATGGTACAGTGCTTTCAGTCTCATTTCGTCAAAAAGCATGAGTTCCTCAAATCTGCTCTGCTGCCAATCTGCCTCGGCTATTTGACACTCGGCTAATACTCGTAATGACGGAACCTCAATCTCGATAGGTAGAACGGCCTCCATCCCATAGACCAATGAATACGGAGTCGCTCCAGTAGAAGTTCTGATTGAAGTCCTGTAGCCCCACAGAGCAAACGGCAGCTTATCTGGCCAATCCCGGTAGGTTTCCACCATCTTCTGCAGTATGTGTTTGATATTCTTGTTGGCGGCCTCGACCGCTCCGTTGGTTTGCGGCCAGTATGTAGATGACTTATGGGAAGCCACGTTGTATTTCTCCAACAAGTCTATCACTTCCTTCTTGAAGTGGGAACCATTATCTGAAATTATCTCGTTCGGGACCCCATAACGACAGATGATGTTGTTTCTGATAAAATTTGCAACGTGTGACGCCTTCAACACCGCATACGATTGGGCCTCGGCCCACTTCGTGAAATAATCTATCGCAACCAGGATGAACTCATGCCCATTTGACCCCTTCGGAGTGACAGCCCCGATCACATCGATTCCCCAAACTGAAAAAGGCCATGGGGAAGTCATGTTGTACAGCTTCGACGGCGGGATGTTCATGCGGTTTGCATGAATCTGACACTTGTGGCATCGCCGAACAAAACTAATATAATCCTCCTCCATGGTGGACCAGTAATAACCCTGTCTGAGGATCTTTCGTGCTAGCATTACTCCGTTCATATGCGCACCGCATTCTCCTCCATGGATGGCCTCCATCAGGCGCTTCGATTCCTCGGCTTCAACACACAGCTTGTGCATTCCTAGATGACCTCTCTTATACAGCTTACCCCCACAGATGATGAACTGAACGGCCATTCTTCTGATTGCTCTTTTATCCTTGGCATTTACCCCTGGCGGGTACGCTTCTTTTTCCAAGAAATTCCAAATGTCATAATACCAGGGGTTCTCGTCCTGAACTTCATCTATAGCGGCGATCGACTCGTAGGCTGGCGCAAATTTCTGGTCAATGACGACTGGACGCATCCGGATTCCAAATGGGATGTCTATCATGGAAGATAGAGTTGATAGAGAATCTGTGAACCTGTTGTTCTCTCTTGGAAGATGAGCAAAGTTTAACTTTTCAAACCGAGGAATTAACAAGTCTAAGGTCTGGTGGTACGTCATCATCTTTTCTTCCTTGACTTTCCAGTCTCCGTTTGCTTGAGAAACAACAAGGTTCGAATCCCCGATGACGTCCAAACGTCTTGCCCCTAGTTCCAGGGCCGCTTCTAGGCCGGCAATGCACGCCTCATATTCTGCTTCATTGTTCGAGACTTTGAATCGGAGTTTGAAGGCTAAAGGAATACGGGAATTGTCGGGTGCTATCAACAACACTCCTATCCCATACCCGTACTGATTTGATGCTCCGTCAAAGTACATCGTCCAATATTCGTCATCGATGTGTAAGATGGCTTCATCCGGGAATAAATACTCAACCACTTCATCTCCTTCGACTGGGTGATCGGCCAAGAACTCTACCACTGCTCTTCCTTTGACTGACTTGCGTGTTACATATTTCAGATCGAATTCGGAGAGCAACAGCAACCAACGAGCTAGCCTACCCGTAAGTGCCGGTTTCTCGAAAAGGTACTTGATGGGGTCCAATCGTGAAACCAACATTACGGAGTGAGCTAACAAGTAGTGCCGCAGCTTCCTGGTAGCCCATATCAAAGCTAAGCAAGCCTTCTCGAGCGGAGTGTAGCGGGTCTCGTAGTCTAGCATCTTCTTACTCAGATAGTAGATGGCCCTCTCCACCTTGTCCTCCGATTCTTGTGCAAGCATGCAGCCCATTGTAGTCTCAGTCACCGAAAGGTACAAAATCAACAGTTTCCCCGGCTCTGATGGCGACAACACGGGCGGGTTCTGTAGGTATTCTTTGATCTATTCAAACGCAGCTTGGCATCGGCCGTCCCATTGGAATTTCTTGCCTTTCTTCAGGAGACCAAAAAGTGGTTCACAAGTCAAGGTTAATTTTGAGATAAACCGTCTTATGAATTGCACTTTACCCAGAAAGCCTCGCACCTCCTTTTCAGTCCTTGGTAGTGGCATTTCTAAGATGGCCTTGATTTTTGAAGGGTCGACCTCGATGCCCCTTTGTGTAATCAGAAACCCAAGCATTTTTCCCGCTGTAACACCGAAAGTACATTTCTGAGGATTTAGCCGCAACCGGAATTCCCTGATCCTTTGGAAGAACTTTTGCAAGGCAGTGTAGTGGCCCTCTCTTTCTTTGGACTTGACAATCATGTCGTCCACATACACCTCAACCTCTTTGTGGATCATGTCGTGTAATATCGTGGTCGCGGCCCGTTGATAAGTAGCTCCGGCATTCTTCAACCCAAATGACATTACTCTGTAGCAGTAAGTCCCCCACGGGGTGGTGAATGCAGTCTTTTCTCTGTCTTCTGGCGCCATTACTATCTGATTGTACCCTGAGAAGCCATCCATGAATGAGAGCAAAGCATGCCCTGCTGTGAAGTCCACCAACTCATTAATATGCTGTAAGGGAAAGTCGTCCTTCGGACTAGCTCTGTTCAAATCCCTGAAATCCACGCATACCCGGATCCTGCCGTCCTTCTTCGGCACTGGAACGATATTGGCCAACCAAGTCGGGTATTCGGATACCAGCAGGAAGCTTGCATCGATTTGCTTGGTGACCTCTTCTTTGATCTTGAGAGCCCAGTCGGGGCGGATCTTTTGGAGTTTCTGCTTAATAGGTCGGGCTTCGGGGTCAAGGGGGATCCGGTGCTGTACAATCTCAGGATCGATCCCAGGCATGTCTTCGTAGGACCACGCGAAAACATCTTTGAAATCTTTTAATAAAGCGACTAAGCGCTCGCGTTCCTCCGAAGACAGCGTGGACCCGATCTGGACCAGCCGCGGGTCCTTCTCAGTACCAATGTTCACGGTAATGATTTCATCCGTTAAGGGTTTGACAAATCTTTCTTGCTCCTGCTCAATTAAACGTTACAAAACCGGAGGAATTTCGTCCTCGTCGTTTTCATCAAAATTTTGAAAGTCTGAATTTATGCAATAAATTAAGGGCACAGAAAAGTACTCAGAAACCACAGTCACTTGATTCTCATTAAGCTCAACCAAAATCGTCCGAATTCTCAGTTACAACAGACTCAAATGAGAAAGAAAAAGACGACCTGGACATAACTGTGGCATCCGGGTTATCATCCCCAGGATTACCAGACTTAGACTCAGTCGAGCTGGAACCTGATTCCGACTCACAGGACTCGGTGGAATCAGATTCCAGCTCACTACCTGACCCGGTGTTGCTGGACAAAAATCCCTCCTCGTACTGCCAAGTGAGAGAGGGTGCAATAGATGCATCCAAGATAATCGCTGGAATGCCCGCAGCTGTTTCATCGCCAATCATGGAAACCGAGGAGTTATCTCCCAAGCACTTTTGGTCGATCGAAGGATCTGAAAGTAGACACGCCAGTGCTACCCCCATCTCAAGTTCAGTGCTCTCAGAATCCACTGCTTTACACTGCTCAACCTCAGTTGGTGGGTCTGTCTGCGTTTCGGCAACGTCATCCCCAGGTAATTGCAAGTCGAAGAAGATTTCGAAACCAGGTACGCGCTTCCTCTCCGCGTTCAGCCATGGTTCTGGGAAGTCGCAAAATGGAAAGTCTTCCCCTCTCGGACGAAGCATCCGTTTAGGGTACCCCAGATGGACCTATGCATTAACTCAAAAGGCTTCCCAGCCTTCTTTGCTCTGGCTCTTCTGGCCATCTCTTTACCCTTCCTCACCCAGTCCTCTTTGGTGGGCAGATAACCCAATCCAAAGGTGTGAGGGTTGTGTGGCACTTCGGCTAATGCTGAGACGCCTTTTCGGCCGCTCTTTCCCAATCCCATTCCGGGGAAAAAAACTGGCTGTCCGTCAATTAGATCCTCGGATCGATTGAGTTGACGACCTCGTGTCCAAAGTGCTTGGGGAATGTCTGCTGGGTTGGAAGCAATTGTGCTGGAACTGCCCTAACAAAAGATAAATAAAGCGAAAAAGAAATAAATAAACAGATAAACGGACAGCATAACAGCTTGAAATAAATGCATGACACACAGCCGGCATAACAACACACGGTTAACAAGCTGAATACACACTGTCCTCAATCACTGATTATTATCCCTGAATCACTGTCCCCAAATCTGAATCTGATACCCGCAGATAACTGATTCTCAAATACTGACTGATGCCCGCAGGCCTGATACCCACAATACTGAACTAACGCCCGCAGGCCTGATGCCCAAACCCTGTAAATTGATACATGCATTCGTATGGAGACGCACCCCAAAAAGCACATAACAAGTAAGTGAGAGCCAAAACACCCCTATGTTGGGGTAGGGTTTCCCTGTCCTATTTTGTCAGGAGCTAGGGTTTCAATACACACGCAGCGGTTTCAAACAACCTATAAACGGGTAAGCAACCTGTCCTAGTTTGGAATGGTCACTATGGATCCGAATATGCACTAGGTCGAATGGTCAAAAAGGGTGCCCCGGTAAAACCGGGGTTTGTGCTCCCATACTGGCAGAGCCCACAACCGGTCAGCCTTATGGTCATGCCTTGACAAGACAAGCCTCCGGCAAACCGTTCAGGAATAGCAGATGGCAAACACGGTGTCCTAGGCGCACCAATGCAAATGCAATGCAAAGAAACACATAAGTGTAATAAAAAACAGATATCATGAGTTCGAGTCCAGTTCTCTAAATCCTCAGCAGAGTCGCCAGAAACTGTAGACGTCCCCGAACGCCCCGGGAGGGTGAGCTCCCGTTCTGTTCATTTGGGGTCACTACAGCTCAGGACTCTAAAATTGTCACGGTTCTAAGTCTGAACCAAAGAGTCCAAATCCGGCAAATCGTTTTGAGAAAACAGATTTTTGAAAGAAGTGCCAAACATGGACTGCTTTGCTAGATATAGAGTCGCCACCTAAATATTTTATTTTGGGGGAAATTTAGGAAACCCTGACTCGTTTGCCTAAGGCCACGTGTCCGTCATCACCAAAGTTGCCTCGGCTCGGGAACTTGGGTACGATTGGGGAAGGTCACTTCGTGAGCACCCCCGCTCGCCCGATCAAAGATCGGCCTCTACTAACCATGATATCAATTTTTGAAAACATTGTGTGTTCTTATTCCGGTTATTAGCCTAGATTACTATGTGATGCGCGCAGCATACAAGTATAGACTGGGTCGCCTGAATTGGAACAAAACATTTCATGTTTGTTTTTGAAAGGTGGTTTGCTACTCGCAAGTAGGCTTAAAATGCAGATTTTGCCACCCGCAGGTGGGCTTAAGAAAAGGTGGTTTTACCACTATCTAGTGGGCTTAAAACAAACATTGATGAATTGTCCCAATCCAAGTAACCCAACCTTCACCCACAGACATTCAGGCAGTTATATCACATAAGCAATTAGCCTTATGGTAAGCATGCTATTCATGGCAGTCACTCACACGCATGCAAGGATGCTAAAGCATAAAACTCACCGAGTACTCCAAGCCAAAACAAAAACTCATTAGAAATCATGCATGAATCCTAAGTATACAGAAATGCCTAATGCAACACATGCAAAAATGCAAACTATAGCAGGCTCGGCTATTCTAAACATGGCATATGGAATGCTACAGCTAACATGTATTCAACTTCGAATTGAAATACAAACGCAGTTAGTATGATGCGCCAAGCCCGGTGCATGCAAAACAGATGAATGAATGCAAACATGCTATCATACTGTATGCTAATTGAAATATGTCCTAATCTAACCATCATAAGCAGGTAAATAAAAGGGAAGAAAGACGTGGGGTTGGAAGACATACATCACACTCACGCACACTTATTACAACATTGCCCTCGCGCAGAAGGTCCGAATAAATAATACAGTCCCAAATGAAAGAATAATACAGTCCAAATATTACAGTCCAAATATTACAGTCCAAATAATGTACAAATTCCTAATTAATTAACAAATTAACTAAGAAAATAAATAAATTGGCATGCAAGCCAGGGACTGCCTTGATTCCATTTCGGATGATGAATGATGCATGCCCGGGTTGCCTTTGCGCGAAAATCCATGACGATGCCCCAATTAGCCTCTATTTGCGCCTATTCTTGAAATGCGTGCCAAGCTCCGAAAAGTTGTTGATTCTTCATTTTGCTGTAACAGAGAGCAGGAAAGGGGCATGGCAATGTATTTTCACAGATATATGCATGCCTCGATCCTCGTGCCACCAATCACGCATATCGATGCATGATGGCCGAGGGGTCAAATTGTGCAATTCAATGTAGAATGAATGCACATATAAACACAACAAGAACCTAACTCCATCATGGATAATCCGGAGTGTCGGTGACTGAGGGAATTGAGACACGTTCCCTCACTCGAAGTACGAAACGTACCTCGTTTCCCGTGCCCAGGCTAACTCCTATCCCGAACACGATGCAATATGCATGACATGCATGAAATGCGACTAAGATACAATCCTAACATACGCAATGTTATGGAATGGCATACACGCTGCATGAGGTAATACACAACCGGGCATACACAATGCTATGGGCGGAATGGCATACGCAATGCAATAATGGGCTTACACCAACATGAGAGAGCCTCAGCCACACTCGCATAGGAGGCCATCAGATGAAAACAAAACAACTCGAAATGCGTGTACGCGTGCACGCAAACCGAGGACCGACCCTCAGGCATCGAAATGCCACTCTAATGAGACATGGCAAAGACATGGAATATGATATGCAAACATGCAAAAATCAGTAGCAAAATGAGGGGAAAAACAGCCCCGAAACAAGGCGAAATGATACCCGATGCATGGAATTTCTCCCGAAACATGAATTTTGGCGCATGAAATGGCCTATAGCTATGCAATGCATGCATAATTGGTACATGGAATGAAAAGACAGAAGAAAGGCAGCCCCAAAATAAGCATTTTTACAGTTCAAAGCATGGCCAAACAACAAGCACAAATATGGCAAAACTAGCATGCAAAAATGACCCTAAATGTGAGGTAAAGAAACAACTCATAGCTGCTGACCCCAAACAGATTAGGGCTCTTCAACAAAGTTGAAGAGGGGCCCAAAATATGATCTTTTACAGTTTATGGAAAACCACAAAAATCAGCACAGGTATGACTAAACTCTCATGCAAGAAATGGGCCAAAAGATGGCCAAAGAAGCAAGTAGTAGTTTCTGGCCTTAAACACAAGGGGGCCCTTCAACAATGTTGAAGAGGGGCCAAAAATAATGCATTTTACAGTTGATGGCCGGACCCAAAACAGTATGAAAATATGTCCAAAATGCTATGCAAAATGAGGCCCCAAAAGAGAGATATAACAAGAAGTGTATAAAATATGCCTCAAACCATGAAAGACCCTTAATGAAACATGAAGAATGGGTCAAAATAAGACTGTTTTCAGTTCTGAAAAGAACCCAAAAACAGAAGCACAATGGGCTTCCAAATCATGCAAAAATGGGGACCAAAGAGGGGTATAATGACAAGTGGCACATGGAGGTCCCAAACAGTAATGAGCCCTTCTTCAATGTTGAAGAAGGGCTCAAAATAACATCACCTACAGTTTATATCATGCTCCAAAACAGATCACACATAGGTCAAAAATACTATGCAAGATAATGGCATTTAAGAAGAATAATGAAGCAAGTGCATCAAGGGGGCCTTAAACAGTGAAAGACCCTTAAGAAAAAGTGAAAAAGAGCTCAAAAAAATGCCACTTTCAGTTAGGGCCGGAGCTCAAAACAGCAAGCATGTATGGCTAAGAAATGATACAAGAAAAAGCTCAAAAGAGAGGGAATGTTACTCACCCTTGAAGACCAAACTTTGATAGCTTCTTGGCTTGAGTTTGTGGCTCCTTAGGCTTTGAAGAACAGCCTCCAGCTGCTGGAATGAAGGATGGAAGGGTGGGGGTTGGTGGTGTAGTGTAAAATGGTGTAGGGTTGGAAGGATGGAAGCTTGGAGATGGAGAGGGAGAGAGATTCAATGCAAAGGGCTTGAGGGAAATTTTTCTAACCCCTGGGACAGAGCTGGCCAGCCAAGTATATAGACCAAAGAGGGGGAGAAAAGGAGGGAAAAAGTGGGGGGAAAACAAGCCAAGTTTCCCCCCAAAAGTTGTCCCCCGGATACAGGTTTTTTGGAGGGAAAACAGATATACAGCTGGAATATACACACTGCAAGGATCATGGCCGGCCAGGTTTTGGAGTTGCAGGTGGCCGGCCGGCCACCCCCCATGGCCGGCCGGCCAAGGGTCAAAAGGGTCAAGAAGATTTAATGACCGGCCACCACAAATTACTATCCTCCCAGGTGCCCTCAACACAACCCTGTGGTTCAAAATTGTCAACTGTAAAACAGGAGAGAGAATAGGCCATTTTTAGGAAGGGTTCAAAAGGGTCAGGTGGAATTACTGGCCGGCCACCAACTTTTGGTGTCCTCCCATGTGTGTACATCACAAATATGTGTTTAAAAGTTCAAGAAAATGGCCCAAGGGTGTTCAACATTGGCTTGGAAGTGAGAAAAAGCGGGCGTCGGAGGGCGCCGGAGGAATATAACTGGTTGCTGGAACAATTGCTGGCCTCCCACCCTTCTACGGCCTTCCTGGTGATGAAACAGAGGTACCTACCAAAAATGAACGAAAACCGATGCAAAACGAATGTTCGGGGGCCAGAACGCGCAGTTCGGGGCCCCGAAAACGGCCTGTTAAGCACCGAAAGTGGCATTCGACCACGAAGTGGGTCTCTCAAACCTCAGTATCCCTCAAAAGGAGGGAAATAAGATGCATGCCAAAAACCGGAGCAATAGGAGATGGTTAAGCGGTCCCGAACCAAGGCACACGGCCTGACAACTCCGAAAACCGAGGAACCGGGCTCCGAAATGGGCAAAATGGCCTACAGCCACAAAATGTAGCCCACGGCCACTGAGAGATGGTCTACGGGACCTCTCCCTCCCCTCAGGAAAAGAAACAGAGAAAACTGAGCCTGGTTCGCAAACCGAGGCAAAGCACAAAAGAGTCCGGAAGTCCGGAGGCAAGGCTCGCAGCCGAGACTCTGAAACTTCTGGACGAGCACAATATGCAGTATCACCAAGCGCTCAACTGGTGACGTCCGAGTCTCAAGGTCGGTCAAAAATGGGGTGTCTACAGACGCAGCCTTGGCAAGTGTTTTCACCCAGGCCACACCCTTGTAAGTGAGGCTGCGACCTTGCCAAGTGCTATAGCCTTGTTGCGCGCATGCAAACAAGGATGCAGCCTTGTCGTGTGCCGCGTGTATGGTAGCACGGGCTGTGGCGCTGACAATTACCGCAGCCTTGGCCATTGTGCAGGCCGCGCGCTTAATACCCAGGCCATGGCCTTGCCAAATACTATAGCCCAAGCCGTCGTGCAGATGAAAGACTTCGTTCAACATGTGCTGTCGATGCATAACACATTGTAAAGTGTTAGCATTCCGCTTAGGCCTTAGGAATTTTGTTTCGACAAGCACGTAAATCGTTTTTGTGTATCAAGGCGCACACTTGGGCTATATTATTTGTTTCAGCCTTAGGGGCAATTGGTCACAAAAGGGGCGGAGAGGAACGAATTAGAGTGATGCAGTGCTGAATCTTAGTGGATCGTAGCAGCAAAGCCACTCTGCCACTTATAATATCCCGTCGCGTATTTAAGTCGTCTGCAAAGGGTTCTACCCACCACTCTAGATAGGAATTGTACTTCAAGGCGGCACGCACGACTCATCCGTCGTGCGGACTTCACCAACGACACGTGCCGTTGGGGGCCAGACGCCCCCTACTGCGGGTCGGCAAGCGGGTGGCGAGCGCATGCGTTGCTTCTAGCTCGGATTTTGACTTAGAGGCGTTCAGTCATAATCAAGTGCATGGTAGCTTTGTGCCACTGGCTTTACAACCAAGCACGATGACCAATTGTGTGAATCAACGATTTCTCTCATACTAGGTTGAATTATTATTGCGACACTGTCATCAGTAGGGTAAAACTAACCTGTCTCGTGATGGTCTAAACCCAGATCACGTTCCCTATTGGTGGGTAGAAAGTCTCGCTCGAGCGTGAAAATTTATGCTCATGCTACGTTATTGTAAATTGCTATTCGAGGCCTAGCTACAATTTCAATCAATATCAGCAAGCACAAATATGACCAACAACACTGATGATATGGGTTACAAAACTACATCTTTAAGCAGTTTAAATATGTTGTTTCCTTTTTTCTCTCTCTCACTATCAGTCAATCAATCAATGTGATATATTTTAAGCACATTTCACCTCCCTGCCCGAGTGCAACAAATGTGACCATTACAAACTGAAGTGTAACAATGCTTACCATTGCATAGGCTATTTTCGTGCTATATTTTCAATTATCCAGTGATGATCATCGTCATATGTATATGACCCGGATTTTCTTGTAAAAAAATAAATTTAAGTAAACAAGAATAAGAATATCAAGGTCATTAGATATTTGGGTTGCACTCTAACTGTGCTTTGAGGTTTGCATTTGGAGCATTTCTTCTCATCTAGATGCTATATTCATTTTCTTTTTCATAAGCATAGTAGATTTTAAGTTGCCTATCTTTTTTCATTAGACGTCAAATGGTCTCTTCTCTATTACAAATTACCAATAGAGAGATAATAAAATTATTTTCTTCTTTTATTGTTTGTTTAGTAGAAGTGTGCAATTGTGAGGTTATGTATTTCTATGTTCAAACCAATTATCAACAATAAGTATGCACTTTAGAGAGAGAGAAATTTGTCACAAAAGGACAATGTATGGAAGTAGAGCATAAACGGTGTCTTTTTAACATAGTTTAGAGGTTGTGGGACATTGTTCTATATTTTGGGATCATTTTAAGTTACCTAATCACTCAAGTTCCAGGTAGACTTTTGTCTTGGGGTCATATTGGATATTGACAATCTCCTCTAAATGTATGCCATGCCTTATGCTGCATTGTTTCTCCAAGATAGCAACAATCAAAAGAGTAGTAAGAACAAATAAAAAAAAGTAGCAATTAAATGTATAGCATCTAAGGACTCCAGTAAAGAAGGCCAAGCAAGCAAAAATAAAGACATGGTTTCAAGGAATAACCTACTAAGAACAAGTGCTACAACATTCTCCAAAAGACAAACAAAAGGAAGCATGGACGATGTTGGTTGGTTTATTGGTAAATTGCTAATTAGTCTTATATTGTAGGGACTGCTTATTTTCATCATGCTCTTTAGTTAAGTACACTATGTTAATAGGCGTCTGATGTACTCTTTTTCATTAATACATATATAATCACAAGAAGCTTTCATAAAACATGTCACATGCAACATATGTGCACAAAAATTAGTATATATATTTAGTTAAATTTTACATACCTTTTGGGAATGTTGTGGATCATAACTGTTGTGCGGTTGTCTTCCTTTCGCATTATGTGGGTAATGTCAATTTTGTATTCTTGCACACATGGACTAGTTTCCTCGTTTTCAAAATCTGAAAGGTTGACATCAATTAAGCACGCATGTTTTCATAAAAATAAAAAGGTAAAGTAACTTTTACCTCCTTGTAAAGGAATAATTCCAACTGAAACTGGTCCTGTGATCAAGAGTGGTGAGGCATCAGAAACATATCACTACCTAATGAATAGAAAAAAATCTAATTGGTAGTAATCATACCAAGAAAATTTGTTGAGCTATTAGTAGAGCTGCTTTCTTGCACATATGGATCAGATCCATCTTGTACAAAATCTAAAATTTTAAAATCAGTTAAACATGCATGTTTTGAAAAAAAATCCCGTAGTTTAGATTTAGTATGTTTTGAGTTGTCCTAATCACTAATCAAGGAGCTTAAAGATCCTCAACTAATGTAAATAACTTCAAGTTTAGATTATGTTTTGAGTTGTCCTATTCACTAATCAAGGAGCTTAAAGAACTTAGACTAATGTTCTTGACAATTTGATGTTAAGTGAGAAGTGTTAATTAAGATTAGTGATAACTAAGTAGGATTAATTAGTCCTAATCAAGATTAATTAAACTAATTGGAGTGATTAAGATCTAACCTTGATTAATTAACACTAAGCTTGATTAGCTAAGCTAAGGAGGGCGTATTAGAAATTTGGTGAAGCATGCAAGAAGGTGAACCATCCACACAGGAGAAGAATACACACACCACACCTAGGTTCCTTACACCTCCCACTCAGAAGATTAGGTTAGGTTGTACCCTTGAGAGACAAGTGTCTCTCTTCAATTATATATTCAAAAATTCAACTTAGAGGAGAGAGAAATTGCTGGAAGTTTGAAAGCAAGAAGAGAGGTGACATGAAGAAGAAAAGAGAAAGAAAAGGAAGAACAAGAATTTGAGCTTGAAGATCTTGAACCTTAGCACCTGAACCTTTGAATTGAAGTAAGTTCTTCATTATATGCTTTGTTTTGATCATCACGACTAGTAAAAGTTGGGGAAGGATTAAGTTATGGTGAAGTTAAAAGAGATTAGAGTGATGAGAATTCTTAATGAAAAACTATGTTTTGATCTTGTCACTTGAAATAAATAATGTTTTCATGTTTTTCTACAAGTTTTGGATGTTTTACAATAAGTTTTCATAGTCCCAAGCCTTAGAAATGAGAAGAGAAGACCTTGCACAAGCTAGGAAATTCGAAGTAGAACACAAGATTCAGCATTGCATGAATCTGTACGTGCCCCAAAAATCACCACAAGTGCAACAAGGGACTCCGCACAAAGAACCCAATAAACCGTTAAATGTGAAACTATTGAATTGTCCCAAACTATCACCTAGAATGACGACATGCGAAAATAAACATAATAGCAAATATTAGACTTATTAAATGTAAAACTATCACCTATGGTACATATCGGGCTTTTCTTGGACGTACTGAAACCAATGGATTTGACTAAGCCTCATAAACTCTTTTTGTATGGAAGAACCCTGTCAGGCATAGCAGCCACTTGGTATGCCAAGTTGGAGGTTAAAGTGAAGCAAAATTGGGAAAGGTTGGCTAAGGCGTTTGTCAATCAGTACTCTTACAACACCCAACTTGAAATGACCATTCAAGAGTTTGAAGCAACCCACCAGAATCCTGGAGAACTTTTTGTGGAATTTGTTGCAAGGTGGAGAGCAAAGGCTATACAAATGACAGATCGACCTTCTGAGAGGGACCAAGTGCGGATAGTGGTGCAAAACCTTGAGCCTAATATGCTACAAAATTTAATAGTGGCTCCACTATTCCCTTTCAAAACTTTGCATGAATTAGGGGATCAGATTGAGAGTGCATTTAACAGAGGGATTATTCCCAAAACAAGTGAACCAACAAGAAGGGTGTTTTTCGGGAGTACAAATGCTATTCCCAAACCCACTGAAATCAACACCGTTGCCACTCCCAAAACGGCCGACCCATTTGCCAATGCCAACACACAAACAGCCAGCCCAACCCGAGCTCAAGGCAGAACTTTCACCCCCCTCTATATGAGACTAACCAATGCACTAAAAGTCCTGATCGAAAAAGGGTATCTCAAAGCCCTTGATCCCCAACTTCTTCCTAATCCACTTTCTTCCAGACATAACCCCACCAAATACTGCGTGTATTATCAGCAACACGGTCATGGCACCGATAGTTGCTACTGCCTTCGTCATGAGGTTCAGAATCTCATTGACAACCAGATAATAGCTCCACCTCAAGACCCCAATGTTACCACCAACTCACTTTCCATTCATGACCGAATATCTCCTGCCCACCTTAACCTTATTCATAAACTCCCATCTACCTTCAACCCTAGCATATACATCACCCCAGTCCATTTACCCAAGCCTGAGGTGTTCATTCCAAAAAGTACTGATTTGTGCATGATGGATGCACCTAATCCAGTTCAGGTACGCCAAGGGAGCCAAATGGGTGAACCCACTACTGCTGAGATGTTAGGAATGATTGAAAACCTTCAAGGAACGGTGATAGATTTAACATTTGGGGTTTCGATCCCGTCAAAAAGCTCCCCAATCTTGCGGCGAGCTGCAGTTGAAAAGGGCCAACCTAAAACTATCTCAAGTCTGGGTGATGACAGATTGACAATAAATGGGCCTCGCTTCGATATAGCCCCCCAATCCCTTGGCCGAGCAGAAGCAAGTGGCAAGAACAAAGCCGGGACAAGTATTGATCCTTATGCGCAACTCTGGTGGGCTATTAAGACTTTGAAGGTCAAAGGGTTGAACAAACAGCAAGTGCTTGCAGTTGTTGCAAAAATTGTGGATTACAGTTTTGTCGTTCAGGATGAGAGCATTTTGAATCAGTGCGCAAACAATGGAAATGGATGCTTTACCCAAAACACCCATCCTAATTCCAGTCCCAAGCCTATGAATACCCGACCAACACCCGCCACTCCATTTTCCAAAATGAACCTTCGTCCAACACCATATGAGGCTAACCTGTGCATTGAACGTGCTGATGGAGAAAGGGTATCTCAAACCGCTTAATCCTCGACCTCTCCCTAATCCTCTCCCACCTACACACGACCCTATCCAATATTACGCATTCCATCAACAGTACGGTCACCATACTGACTGTTGCTTTCGCCTTTGCCATGAAATTCAAGATTTGATTGATAACAAAGTCATCACCCCACTTGAAAATCCCAAAGCTGTCAATAACCCTCTCCCTGGCAGCAATAGATTGCCATTCCATAACATAAAACCCACCCATAGCTTGCCAACAACTAGCCATTACCCTAGTCAACACATTGTACCTGCCAATGAGCCCAAACCTATTGTGTTCATTCCTAAATCTTCTAATTTCGATCTGAGCAAAAGGAACAAAATCTTTGAAGAGATGGAAAGTTTACTAGAGCTTGATGAGTTCGAGCTTGATGAAGCAGTGATGCCAGCACTGATGGTTGGAATGATGAATCTTAGTCTCAACTAGGATAATTATCGAAAGCACTTGGGAAGGACCTTCTGAACTAGGGGCATGGTGCCAACACACTTTTGCTGCTTGGACTGCCAAGACGCAGCTCCCCCTGCAAAGTGAACAGAAATCCTGATGTAGATCTTCTACCATCAAAATCTCCTGTCATATCTAAATCCGTACAGCCTTCCAAGACTGGTTTAGCATCTCTAAAGCACAAATATATTTTTGCCGTACCCTTGATGTACGTCAATAACTCCAGTCCCAATCCCTTACCTCTACTTCCCTCTAACACCACCGAACCAACTCCACAACCATAATCCCCAACCACCATCATCATCATCATCATCACTCAAAATATAATCGGCCACCTCCATCTCAAACCAAACCCAAAGAGAGAGAGAGAGAGAGAGAGAGAGATTCAAACCAAATTCCAACCAGATCTCGACCAGATCCGTAAACGCATTCGTTCACGTGCTAATCTTTACTAACCCTAACCTCTATGTATGAAATACATGGATTCCATTGCACAAATTAGACTGTTCAAAACTCATAAAACAATACAATGTATGTGTGTGTATATATATAGACTGACTTAAATCCATGAGTTCCATATAGAACAATTCAATAACACAATACTTGAACAAATTTGAATCAATTAAGGTGAGAAAAAGAAAAGCAAAAAAAGAACTACATCCTACATTTGAATCTGACCCAATGTATAATGAGCAAGTTCGTACCATATCCAAGACAGACTAGAATTGGTCTAATTCACATGGTGCCCTATCACAGTCAGAGAAAGCATTTAAGGATAGAATGTGATTCAAATTAGTGCTTTAGTACCTTTAAAAGAAACAACTTAAGGCCACGATTAATATATTGCAAAACCTAAATGTCCTTAAAATTTAGTCAATGTTATACTAGTCCATGGTGTTATGACATCAATTGTCGTGAGATAACAATTTTTGAGTAGCCTAGTGATAGAGTAGGGTCACATTTGATTCGGAGATAAGGGGACAACCTATGACTAGCTTATCCCATCATGTTTTAAATTTGTGACTTCAGATAACTTTCTAAAATAGATATTATGTTTTTTTGGGTTCATACTTCTTTCCCAATATTTATAATGGGGAAAATTACTTATCATTTTTATATGATAAAATGTGAAGTATTCCCAATCTAAAAAAATAAAGAACAGTTTTTATTTTCATGCATATGAGTTAAATTACTTATCATATTTATATCATTTTTATTTTCAAGTCCTAAATGTTTTGGAAATTTTTGGAAATACAATATGAGTTAAATTTTTTTGCCGTTTTTATTTTCCTTTGCCTATCCAAATTTCTATCGAGATTAGCCAAATACAACGTAAATATAAAATACGAAAAATAAAAAATTAAATCTAATTGAATAAGTAAAATTCACAAAGAATATTGACAAGTAAATCATACCTTTATTTATTTATTTTTTTCCGACTCCACTCATGCCATCAAAATTTCCAAAGTTCCAAGTAAACCTATTTTATTACCCAAAAAAAAAAAAGAAAAGGGAAGATATAAAAGCATTTACTCTTGTTTCCAAGCATTAGAAAACATTTAGAAGGGCAAATTACACCGATGGTCTCTACATTTTGTCATCATTTTTATCCTTGCACTTTTAATCGACTCATTTTTTACACTTAATTTTAGAATTTTTTAAAATTATTTTTTATTTATCAATTTGGTTCAATTTTACAAAAAATTAACAATGAATTGGTTGATGTTAACTTACTCAGTTGAGCAAATTTATAATTTTGCCATTAAAAATATAACACATGCTAAAAATTGTAATTAATTGGACAAATTTGAGATAAAGTCATAAAATAATGATAAAAATCAAGTCAATTGAAATTGTGAGGATCAAAGTAGAGGGATCGCAATTTGCCCTATTTAGAAAATAAAACAATAGCAAATCCAAAATAGTGAAATCTGGATCTTGGAAAAATTACTTGAAGACTGAGGAGGCATGGCTCTCACTCCTTTTCAGTCCCAACCCCTATGAAACCGATGGGATGAAGAATGGGTTTATAACAACTCAAAGTTCCAAAAAACCTACCAATCAATTTTAAAAAATATCCATGAAAACCATTTTTTTATATGAAATTAAATTTTACAACCGGAATGAATAAAATAAAAAAACCCATTGGAAAATAACTAGATAATTTTTTTTTTTTAAAAAAAAAAATACACGGATGTTTACAATTCGAATGAATAAAAAAATGGAAAATAACAAGATCAAAAAAAAAAAAAATTTGATAAATAAAATAACCAGATCAATTTAAAAATAAAAAATAAAAAATACACAGATGTTTATTCACGAACTCAACACATGAGGTAAAGGATGTCAATCAATAAAATGATAGAAAAAACTAAATACTTACTTGAAAACAGAAAACAAATTTTCTTGTTCCTCTTGAATCCTAACCCAATTGTTCAAAGCCTGGGTTTTTTTTTTTCCACCGATATGACAAAATGGAAGAACAATAAAGTTATGAGATAAATTTGATTTAGCACATTATGTGGGCAACTTTGATTTATATACAGCTTAGAATATCTTAGTACACACTAACTACTACTATGTTCACACAAAATACAAATTTATTTATTTATTTATTTTTTATTTTTTCTCAATTCATATTAATAATTTTTGAATATTATTCTTTAGCTACATCAATTTTGAACATTTGACTTTAACCCTAGTCAACATTTGTCGTCGTCGTTGCTGTCACCGTTGGCAACCTGCCATCTTTTACCCTTCAACCACTAATACCTTCCTATTTTATCTAAATTTTTATTTTTCTCTCTGTATATAAAGCAGGGTCGCAAGAGGTAGGGGTTGTACATTGTAAAGTGGGAAAAATCTCGGAGAGTACATCGCAGAGGTGGAGCAACGAAAGTTGTGCATCGCAAGGGTGGAGGGATCGTAAAACTAGCGGGTCGACAGCAGTGGAGTTGTGTTAATGATGGTTATTGGGTGACGAGGCACATGGGCTAAGGGTGACGACAGAAAAATAATTTTAAATAAACATATTTGTAGTTATTTAATAAAAATAATTTATGTATATATGAAATTAATAATTTAACTAAATTATTTATGTACATATAAAATTATTTGGGTATTTATTAATAAATCATATATTCATGACTTATAGACCATAATCCCATAAATATTCTTATAAAACCATAAGTCGTATCTCACATTAAAATCTCTCAAATGAAACATATCCATATTTGGAAATGTAATAAGATAGGTTAGAAATTGGGCGCTCATGTGGCATGACCCTTTGAACTTGAACCTTTTGAACCTTATCCATATAAGTTTGAATTTGAATTTAAAACTTATTTGGATAACCATTCAAGATATCTATATCTATCATATTAATAGATATGTATAGATGGACAGATAGATATTGGTGGATATATATCTAATTATATATTTTAGATAATATATTGATATATCAGATACGTATATCAGATACGTTATGTGGTTTTTACCCATAACTTTTTTTCCCAGACTCTCTTTCTGACGCTCTCTCATTAAACAACAATCAAGCCATTTTGCACTGTGACTTGTGTGAGTGATACTCATTTTGTAGTATCACTCTACTGCTGGGTTCGTTGTTCGGATTCTGGAAGCACGTGATTTACCCACGAGGTTCTATCACCTAAAGGTATGATCTAAATATTTTTCCCGCTGCGTTATAATACTTTATGATTTACATTGGTATCAGAGCCAATATGAGTATTTTCGTGCTTATTTTTATGTATTAAAATATGTGTATATTTTTATATAAATATATATACATGATATATGCATGAATATTAATAAAGGAGGAAGATGTCCAATCTCATTAGATTGAGAGTGTAAAACACCTTATTTTTATGGTCATTAAACGTTATTTTTGAGACCATAAATGTTTTTATTGTGAAAAATAGAGTTCGGGAGTACCGAAATTGGACCAGAAAACACCTCGGAAGGCGGCGCGTGTGCCTCACGCGCCAGGTGATGCCGTCAACGGCGGGCACACGCCTCCACGCGCTCTCACACGTTGAGATACGCCGCCACAAGCTCTCACGCGCTTCCACGCGCGCGCTGTCCACGCGCGCTGTCCACGTTTTCACTCCTGTGCTGTCCACGCTGCGCACGGGCGCGCCGGCGCTGAGCCACGCGCTGAGCCGCTTGTTGAGCCGCGCCGTTTTTCCTCCGCGACTTGGCTGGCTTGGCTGCTGGTACTAAGGCGCTGTTTGTTTTGTTTTAAATTCTGAATCGCGTTAAATGGTCATAAGTAATTCATTATAGCTTTGTTTTAAGCGTGGTTGGGACCATTAGACTCAGAATTAAATTTTCTATATTCTGTAAAATTTTCAAAATTTTATGAAAATAAAAAATATTTTTCCTGAAATAATAATTCATTTTTTCTGCTTTAGAATGCATCTGGTGTTGCATGATTAAGTTTCTGGGGCTGAATTTTTTATTGTAGACTACTGTTGTAGTTTACTATTTATTGGTATGGTTATTGCATTTTACCGGATTCTGAGATATTTATTTCTAATTTTATGTGTGTTTATTAGTTATTTAAAATTCCAGAAAATACCAGAAAATTCCAGAAAATTTCAGAAGTGATATACTTTCTGTTATGGCATGATTTGAATATTAAACACAGCATATTATTATTTTTTGCCTAGAGTTTCTAATATGTTGTAATTAGAATAGTATGATTAATTGTTATTTGTTTAAATTCCATTATTAATTGTGGCATAGCATGAGTTGGTTGTGGATCTACATTATGATGCTATTGTATGGAATTAAAATTTTTTATCATGCTTTTAGACATGTCATAGTCAGTGGGAGGTTATTCGGTTGAGAGAAATCTTTGTAGATTAACTCCCGAAAATCAATATTTTGCGCATAAATTAAATTAAATTTTGGATAATTGTCATCTGTGGCGCAAGAGATGATTACGAGCATAGCGGATTTTCGATCTTGTGACTTGTGTAATATTGTCACTATTTAATTTAGATTTTTGTGACAAAATTATATTATGCTAATCAAATTAATCCCAATGTGAATTTCTCTCTAAATTGACTCAGCTTATGGAAGTTAATTGGTTGACCTAGACTTAGTAGAGATGTTCAAATATGAACAATGTAATCCTATTATTTAGATGAGCAAAAGTCTTGGAGACTTTAGGTTAGACCTTAATTGAGCCAAAGTAAGGAAACATGACTCAAAGTCGCCGTGGTTTTGTTGCCTTGTTTGGCACAATAAAAACTAATGTGTGCGCTATGGTTAGCGGCATGCTACGTAGTTTTGGTTGGCGAGTTTTGGAGTTATGAAATTATTAAGCCCTCAATAGATCTATATATGATCTTGACTATTGAGCTGCGCAGATTGACTTTGTAATTTGACTTGTAATGATGTTGCATCATTAGATGAAGTAACATTCAAGAGTCACGCCATCTAAGAAATACGAGCTTAAATAAATTAGTCATTAAGTGTAAGATGAGTAGCCAGTATGAGCAGTGTTTTGCTCTCTACCCAATTATTAGAAATGGATGGAGTAAAATTTCACGCACTATAATAGTGTGCATTGAAGTATCACTTGAAGTTAAAAGATTAGCGTTTAGTAGCAACAAAATCTATTAACACTAAGTGAAAAGATTAGCGCCAAGTGGCTGCAGAATCTATTAGCATGGCCAACTTGTCTAAGTCTGGACACTTACTATTTCCACACTTGAGTGTGAGACATGATGAGGTGCTTCTTTGTGTGATTCCTTTACTAGGCTAACGTTTTGTTTTGAATAACGTTTACCACTAAGCGCAAACGTTGCAGCATAGTAATGAAAAGGTCAAGGCTGACAAGGTTGTTATGACTCTAAGAATTTGACGCATCGCTTGTGAGAGCATTGTGTTGAATTAGACTCTTTAGCCTAATTTGTGCTTAAGTTACTTCAGGAGCTGTCATAGATTGATAGCTTATTCTCTCCTTCTTGTGGATTGTAGAATTAATTGCAAGTAACTATGAAGCGAGAAACAGAGATGGCAAGAGGAGTATCGTCATCTTTCAACTAGATGCAGTAAAGTGTATAGAGAATAAAATTGACTTGAAGGTGCATGAGATTAGTACTTACTAGTTAAATTTGTGACTTAGGCGCACTTGATATCTCCATGACATCCTTTTATGATCTAGTGAATATCAATTAGTCGTGAGTCATTACCTAGTTGGGCCTAAACCTTTAAAACTTGTTTTCGAGAACTTACACATTAAGATGATTGGAATTAGTTTATGACACTGGTCATGAACCAGTGGCTTATTATACTTAATCACATTAATGAGATAATGACACGATGGTTTGAGTAGGCCTTCTCGGGCCCACTCGCTTATGACATCCTGTTCTCATGTGAATGTGTAACTTTGTTCGCAATGAGTGCGCACAAGTAAGTAGGAAAGCCGTAGAAGGTCATTTGTTTTGGCGCATTTAGTCCACTATGATATTTGTGACTAGATATGTGTAAGGGTATGATAGCTAAGTCTCAATCTCGACACATTTATAGATTACGATACGCATCTGAGTCAAGACTATTTGATCTCCCATAAGTCAAAAGTTTTGAGATGATTTTTGACATTGCACATATGAGGTTGAGATCAATTAGATAACAGCTTTTGTGCTTTTAGTTTTGACCAAGGTGGCGAGTATCTATTTGAGTTATTTTAGAAAAAACTCTGTGAAGAGAAATGGATGCTTAGAAAATTGATTATTCATAATACTCAACAATACAATGGTGTAGTAGAGATAAGGAATTAAGTATTGTTAATGTTAGGTGGATGATGGCGCAAAATGTTTCCCAATTGGGAATTGCACTTTAGTTTGTTGCCTATATCTCTAACTAAATGCCCTCCATATCAAATTTTTACACTCCATTTATGTAATGGGTTAGTGGAGAACCATCTATGGGCGATCTGTAACCGTTAAGCAGCTTATCTTTATTTTTACTTCTCATAAGGTTGCGAAGTTAAGACCTAGAGTTCTATGGCGCATTATTGTATGCTGTCTTGTAAACACATAGGGTCACGAGGCGCATTATTGTATGCTGTCATGTAAACCCTCCGGGTCATGTGCATATAGGTAAGCACCTTTATGGGAGTGTAACTAAGTCACATAAAGTTTTCTTAGTAAAGGTGACGTGAATAGAGTTTTTGAAACTCTATAAGATAGAGAATTCTAAGCATAGCACTTTATGTAGCCTAGTTGAGAATGGAAAGAAATTTCCAATATCCTAGGGACAGTGGGAGCGACGTGCCTACTAATGGATTACTCCATTAGAGAAGAATACTCTACATTCTTAGTTGCGTGGTAGCGAATGTGAAAATTTTCTACGTCATCACTAGGTGATTGAGAAGGAAACATTCATGATTGCTCCGCAAGATGATAAAAAGCTTAGGATAATGCCAAAGGCTCTAGTCCCCTATTTTTAGAAAGTGGATCAATGCTGCGCAGTTTAAGACAAAGTCCTTGAGGATTAACAATTTTTATAATTTGGTTGACTTTCCATTATGACGCGAAACTGTTCTGAGGTTATGCACAATTTGGATAGTCATTGTTGAGGCATAAGGCTCGCTAGATACCGAAAAGTCGCACCATTGAGAAAAGTGTAGACCATGAGAAGACTTCCTCCTGGGGAGTGAGGTTATTTCGACTTAGGCTATGATTGACATAAGTTCGGAACATTGATTTGTGGACATTGTGACCCAATTTTCTCGTTAGAGAATTGGATAAGTAGATCCATAGGGATTTATCTTCTGCTTTTATGGTGAAAAGTTAGGAGTGCAAAAAGATTGCTAGTTCCAATAAATCTTTTACAGCCTAAAACAGTTATCCAATAGTGGTTCTTAGATTTCGTCAAGCCATGATAGGCCAACGATGATCGATGAAGACCACTGAGGCATGATCAATGGTCCAAAAGAAGTTTTTCCTTACTTAGTCATTATGAGCCAAGAGTTTATAGGGTTGTCGCCACCTAGGGTGGGCAGTCCTCTATTTTAGATATGATGGACATGGGTGATGTAATTTATATGCTCGGATGTAAGATCCTTAGGGATTGTTTTGGGAGAATTCCTGTTTTGTCTTCGATGATTTACATAAGAAATATCCTAGAACGATTCTAGATGCAAAATTGCAAACCCATTGACTTACCTATCGGTAAAAGCCAAAGCCTTAGCTATTGAGTGAATCCTCGGATTGTCTTTGGGAGAAACAGATGACCTATATTCCTTGATCTTTTCTTTGTTGTGGAAGCCTAAAGTACGCTATGTGGGCGTATTCGGCATAATAAGTGTTATCTTTGGTAAATGGTCAACTGAGTTGTTTAGACATTGACCTTGCTCATTAGACTATGGATAGAATGCTTTACTAGTAGTATATTAATTTGATCATTGTAAGATTCAATGCGCTAGTTGGGCGCATCAAGAATGAACGCAAATTGGTCACCAAAATATCTTTAGAGAGGTTATTGCGCAAGAGGTAGTGATCTTGAATCACTTCATGTGAGGCACACATGGAGGATTCCGTTGTATATGCTTATTGCAAGAGGTGCTGATAAGGCTTATGTTTGGAATCTAGAATTGCGCAAGCTGTGGTCATTTTTTTTTTAAAAAAAAAAATCGATCACTTATTTGTTATTACATGATAGGATGTTGACCCTATTATGGTTTGTGTCATAATGATTAGTAGATGATGATGTCAGCAGGCAAAATTGGCTCACTCACACGAACAATCGCCCTTGGCGCTTGGGAGCGAGCAAGAATGAGACTAGTGGTTTATTTATTTTTTAGCCCAAGAAAGGCTTAAATTATCCACTATGTATGTCGCCTTGGTTACAACTAAGATGAGGTCGTGTTAAGGACCAAACATGGATGTCAGTACCCACTTTCTATGTTGTGCCTGTTATGATTAGCCATATGCGAGATCTCATTTGGCGCCTGGAAGGCGATCAAATAGAGAATTCAGGTTGGGCGCTAGAAAGCGACTAGACTAAGATCTGTACGGTGTATCGAGTATGACGTCACTCTTTTAGAAGAGTTACTCCACCGTAACATGTATTCATACTACATGTGCTTGGCGACCGAGTAATGAGGTGAGAGAATAGATCCCTGTTTTCTCACCGTGTGAGTCTTACATGTCATTATTGATATGACCTTCATTTATGTACCCTTTTGTGACTTTTGACTATGTCATAAGGTAAGGGGTTGATGTTCTGCTACTTTGGTATGTTACTTGCGGTCATGTATGATTCGGCCTTAAAGGACATCACTGGGAAAGCGGTTAATCCTAAACTAAATGGCATGGGGCAAAGGGAAGATCATCTAGTATTACACCACTATTGTATATTCACTGCCGGCAACTCACATCGCTCTGTATGAGACGCGAATTGAGTGTGAATATATTGCAAGAATTGAGAGGGTCGAATATGCTCTTTTTTGAGGGATTAGAGATGTTTTTTGGACCGGTGTAATTAGATTGGTCTAGGGTATATGAGACACTTATTCTGTTCTTTTTGGGTTGATGTCTTTATGCTGGCTCATTTTGAGTTTCTAGTATAGAGCTCCCACATGTAGGTGTTCTCAACAGTTGCACGGTGCATTGGCTAGTATGAGATTGTTCATTTTTGGGGCGATTGAGATAGAGATGTGGCAGTGTCATGCCAACTCATGTGCAAGTGGGAGATGTTAGAAATTGGGCGCCTATGTGGCATGACCCTTTGAACCTTGTGAACCTTTTGAACCTTATCCATATAAGTTTGAATTTGAATTCAAAACTTATTTGGATAACCATTCAGGATATCTATATCTATCATATCAATAGATATGGATAGATGGATAGATAGATATTGGTGGATATATATCTGATTATATATTTTAGATAATATATTGATATATCAGATACGTATATCAGATACGTTATGTGGTTTTTACCCATAACCTTTTTTCCCAGACTCTCTCTCTGACTCTCTCCCATTAAACAACAATCAAGCCATTTTGCACTGTGACTTGTGTGGGTGATACTCATTTTGTAGTATCATTCCACTGCTGGGTTCGTTGTTCGGATTCTGGAAGCACGTGATTTACCCACGAGGTTCTATCACCTAAAGGTATGATCTAAATATTTTTCCCGCTGCGTTATAATACTTTATGATTTACAATAGTAGTACATACATTAAAATATAATGATATCCCATTGCCACATTTAACAAAAGTTTAATAAGACAATAGTGCACAAATATCTTATTATCACATTTAAGAAAAATGACATATTTGGTAAAAATTTAATAAAACAATAGTGCACATATTAGAATAATATCACATTGTCACATTTTAAAAATGATACATTTAATAAAAATTTAATAAGACAATAGTGCACAGATGTCTCATTATAACATTTTAAGAGTAATGACACATTTGGTAAAAGTTTAATAAAACAATAGTGCATATATTAAAATAATGTTACATTGCCATATTTGAAGAATGATACATTTGACAAAAACTTAATAAGATAATAATGCACAAATGAAATATACCACATTTGAAATCTCTAAAAAATATAGTAAAAGGACCTTATGGTGTACCTTTTTCAAATTCAATGGGATTAATGGATTGTTTGAGAAGTGCTAGATTAGTATATTTTTTAACTTTTTACGAAAAAATATAAAATCTGGGTTGGGCTTGAAGTGATGTGACAAAAAATTGATGTGACCCAAATAAGATAATTTGTTAAATGACATGTGCTATTTTAGCACATGTAAACTACAAGAAATCTGATCCAAAAAAAAAAAAAAAGACTACAAGAAAATTCATGAGATTTTCCGATACATATTTGTTTAGGATGGGACTCCTAGGTAAATTTCCCAAATATGGGGAAAAAAAAAAAAATCTTAATCCTATATATCATTTTATGAAAATGTAAATTGCATTTCCATAGATAGATAGATTGTCATTAATTATCTGTCACACATTTTTTTGTAATCTTTATCTTAAATCTCTCTAGTATTCAAATCTTAGTCAACTTTCCTTTAATTTTATTTCCTCTTAATATATTTTTTTAAGAGAATTTATCTTAAATATGTTATCTCTATAAATTACAATCTAGTAGTTAGCGTGTGAATTAAATGCCCTAACATTTGGTGGGTTGGCAACTCAAATTCATGATTAGGAAGTTGAACAAATTATGTGAATACAACTTTAGATAAAAGCTTAATAAGATAATAATGTAGAAATGAAATATACTCAACATTTGAAATCTCTAAGAAATATTGTAAAACAACCTTACGGTGTATCTTTTTCAAATTCAATGGGACTAAATAGAATACAAGAAAATTCATGAAATTTTTCAGTACATATTTTTTTAGGATGTGACTTCTAGATAAATTTTCCAAATACAAAAAAAAAAAAACAATCGTAGGGCTTGTTTGGGAATAAGTTATTTTAGTAACTTTTTGATTTTTTATGAAAAAATATGTAGAAACGTGAAAAGGTAATGTGATCCCCAACAAAAAAAAAAAAAAAAAATACAAAAAATATACTTTTTTAGTAGCATCCCAAACAACCCCTTGATCCTATGTATCATGAAAATGTAAATTGCATTTCCATAGATAGATAGATTGTCATTGATTATCTCTCATATATTCTTTGAAATCTTTATCTTAAATCTCTCAAATATTCAATTCTTAGTTCAACTTTCCTTTAATTTTATTTCCTCTTGTCACGACTCGTTCCCCGTACCCAAGGGTTAAGCATCATGGTGACCAGTAACTGAGGTTACCTCCGGCAAATTTTTAAACAAATTACTAAACGCGAGCGGAAATAATATTTAAGTGAGGGTATCAAAATAATCATTGGAGCTTTTATTTTTATAACAAAATTTATTGACTAAAAAGGCTGATATTTACATATAAACATATCTATAAAAGTGCTGTGTGTGTCTATTCCGCAGCCCCGAATCTAAGACTTCCCAAAAGCTATTTTTGAATTGCATTGTTTCCTGAAAATTGGTAAATAGCTATAAGCACATGACAGAGTGAGAAATATTATGCCAAGAGTATAAGGGACACAAAATAACCATGAATAGTTGTAACTAAAATATTTAAGATAACTCAGTCTGAACAAATAATCATTTAAGTAGCAAAATTAAGATTATGTAAATAAATAATCATAACCACGGTACCAGACAGAACAGAACAGAGGTCACAGGAGTGACAGTCAGAACAGAGATACGAATTCAATAGGTGGCTCGTATGGATTATAGAGGTGGCTCCCACAATAGTGTAGCACTTATCTCTGCACAACACTTTATTTCGCACAGAACAAAGGTCAATAGATGCATGACAATAGAGGGCCATAAAGTGACCAAATAGAAGTCGATGGTTATTTAAGTCCCCCAAGGCGTGAGACTCCCATGGTGGTACTTACAAAATATAATTGTTTATAAAGTCATAGTCAAATATTCTTTAAAATTTAAACAAACATATCCATGGGTTTCATTTTAAACAAATAGAGTTCAGAAATTAATCCACGTAACTGAAATATTTATAAAACATAACTTGTATTAATATAACTAATAAAATACAACTTGTACAAAATAAATTATGGTAAGTCAAAATATACGTAAAATATATTATGGTAACTCAAGGTATAATAGAACTCACCTTAATATTAACCCTTAGCCTTTACTTTTCATTATCACAAATCTCCTTACTTCTTAGTTTCCTATCTCCACTACCCTTGCGTTTTTCTTTTCTTTTTTTCCTTTTTTCCTTCTTTGATCTTGATCTCCTCTCCATTTATAGGGAGGCAGGCCTTTCCATTACCCTCCACGTGTCCATGGCAATCCTCCTAAGATTTGGATTGAAATCTTTTTAGATCTATAGTTATCTTATTAACTTAAGGTAATTATATTTTGGCCCCAATTCTTTAAAGTAATTATATTCCCCCTTCGTTTGATAAAAACACAAACTAATCCCTAATTAAATTACACTCTATCCTATACCAATAAAAAATTAATTATTTATTTTACTACCACACCTATTATTATTATTATTATTATTATTATTATTATTATTATTATTATTATTATTATTATTATTATTATCATTGTTATTTATTTTTATTTTTAATGATATATCCTCACATACAACCATAATACTAGTATAAAATTTAGGGGACAACTTAAATTTTCGGATTGTTACACCTCTAATATATTTTTAAAAGAGAATTTATGTTAAATTTTTTATCTCTATAAATTATGTACGGGGAGCAAATATTCTTTACTTTCGCACTCCTTGTATCCAAGCTCCAAGTTACTCCAAATGACGTCACTCAGCCTAAAAGCACAATGATGGTGAGCTACCCGGTCGTTGTGTAGCTAGAAAATCCCTCCGACGATCAAGTTAGCACCTTTTTAGAGAGAAGAAAGACAATAGCAAAAGTAGCTCTTACTAAGGAAAGTTATAGACTTTTTGCATGGAGGTGCCACATAGCTTATATAGTTTGTGCACACTACCATGCTCGTCTTTTCTTGGACGCGTGGATGTACTATCCTTTCTTTGCCTTACATGTGTAGACGTCAATACTGCCAAACAACATTAGCTAAACTTCCAAACGGTATTGATGCGTACGATAGGCGGATTCTCTCCCTTGAGATCCAATTGGTCTACGTAGCATACATCCACCGAGTTAATTATAGCTCAGTCTACCTTAACACCTTGCAGACCGAACTGTCTTTGCCAAACCGTCGTGCGTAACTCCATAGGCTAGGTATCCTCAACTTGCATCTTGGTTAGCCTTATGCAACCCTTCACAACTTGTAGCTCAGTCGAGGGTTGTATCTTGTTTAGCCTTATACAACCTTCATAACTTGTAGCTCGGCCGAGGGTTGCATTATCTCAACCACTTCTCGGCCCTATTTCGGGAAACGCTGATGTAGCCCAGCCGAGATCTGTAGCTCGACTAGAATCAACACTCGCCTCACCTACCTCAGTCCAAGAATTGAATCCACTGCTTGGCTCGATCTCATCTGCTAAGGACTTTGTGGCCCGGTTGCCGGGTCAAGGCACACAGGTTTTGCTTGGCCCATTTGTCTGGCACAAATTCCCCTATCAATTGTCCTTAATTTCGTCTACATCTGCGTGACAGGAATTACATCTCCCAGCCGAGCTAAACTCCATGCTCGGTCATCAATCTTGCTCGGTTCGAGAACCCTCAGCGACATTTTCTCCAACGTCAAACATCACGTCTCTTCACAGACACGTGGCAACTCCTCGTGTGTACTCTTTCTCAAAATTCAAATCATGGCACTTGTGGACTTGCCTTTTTTCCGCACCCCACCTTTCAGAAAGGGTTTGAAAAGAAAGGCCTCACAGTTTGGACTCCCACGGTTCTGAATCTGATCTCACAAAGTGCAATGCGAAACTGATAATCACAAAAGAGTCCAAATCTGGCAAATCTTTTTGGAAAATTGATTTTAAATCAAATAATCCCAAAATTGGACTGCTTTGCCAGATACAGAGTCGCCACCTAAATATTTTATTTTTTAGAAATTTAAGAAACCCTGACTCGTCTCAAAGGCCACGTGTCCGTCATCACGAAAGTTGCCTCGGCTCGGGAACTTAGGTACGAGAGGGGAAGGTCCTGAAATGAGCACCCCCGCTCGCCTGATCAAAGATCGGCCTCTACTGACCATGATATAATGTTTTATAAACATTATGCATTCTTGTTGTGATTTTTAGCTAACATTACTATGTGATGCACACAAGCAAGTATAGACTAAAATTGCAAGAACTAGAACAACTCAACTCATGTTTATTTTTGAAAATGGTTTGAATTTGCCACCCTCAGGTGGGCTTAAAAATGCGAACTTGCTACCAAACGTAGTGAGCTTAAAACATGATTTGCCACTTTAACAAAGTGTTCTTAAAACACACATTCATTGAATTGTTCCAATTCAAACAACAAAGCCTTCATCCACAAGCATTCATACAGTTAAGCATTTAAGCACATAGCCTCATGGCAAGCATGCTAGATATGGCAATATGACAATCACACTCATGAAAGTATGCTAAAGCATAAAACTCACCAAGTACTCCAAATCAAAACAAAAACTAGTTAGAAAGATGCATGATCCTAACTATACAAGATGCCTAATGCAACACATGCAATTAATAGGCTCGGCTAGTAATATGGCATATGATTCAATTTGAACAACATGCGATTAAACACATATTCAAAGAAGATATTGAAATTGCAATGTAGTTTGAATGATGCGCCGAGCCTCGGTGCATGTAAGACAAAATGAATGGATGCAAGCATGCAAGCATAAGGTATGCTAATCGAAAATGTCTCTAATCTAACCATCGAAAGTGATTAAATAAAAGGGGAAAAGACGTGGGGTTGGAAGACATACACACACGTACGCACACTTATTACAACATTACGCCCTCGCGAAGGAGGGTCCGAATAAATAAGCTAACTAGCTATGCTAATTAAGCTAATTATTACAAAACTCAAAACTAATTAACTATTCTAGTTAACTAATTATTACAAACCGAATTAAGCTAATTAATTACAAAACGAATTAATTAACTAAGTAATTACAACACTTGTATGAATGAATTAGCTACAACTAACTAATTAAGCAAAGAAAGTAAATGTCCTCGAGGGGCGAGGGATGCGTGCATGCTCGGCTTCTCCACCCGAAAATGCCACTGCCTTGCCATTGTATCCTCTGTTTGCACATTTTTTGATCACTGTAAATTGCATCAACTTCCAGAACACCTTTGCTCCTCCTCAGAAACACACTAAGCAACTTTCTTCATTGATAGCCGGTCGGCTACTGTTGGTGGCCGGTTGGCTACCCCTGCCTCGAACTTCCTTTTTTTCTACAATAGAGAGCAAACAGAGACAAAATAGTGTATTCTCAAGGTTTGTTTGTACTGTTACTCTTCTTATCATCACACAAGTTCAAAGAAGTGTAACTCTTGGCCCTCAAACCATCAATCGGACATTTTTCATGCATGATGGCTAAAGAACCAAGCTTGTACAAGCTTAATGAGCGCAAAACAAGACTTAAAAAGACCACCACCCTATCATGCATGATCAAGGGTGATGGTGACTAAGGAAAACGACACATTTCATCACTTTGAGTATGAAATGTCCCATTTTTCTCGTGTTCGAATTAATGTCCGATCCGAACACAAGCAATACAACATGAAAGATGCTTATCTTGCCTCTTTTGCTTGTCATGTTTTGTTTACTCATTTTAGATTCCCAATCAATTCTTTAATCGGTTAAGTCCAAAAGTGAGTGTCCTCTAATGGAAAGAGGGCTTAAACCACAAGTGCCTTGGGCATGAAAGAGACCTCATGCCGTTGGTAATGAACCCCTGAGGGGATTAAACCATTAAGCATGAATGTCTCAATTTCACACTTAAGAAAAGAAGTGGTTTAAAACTACTTTCAAAGTAAACAAAAAAGTGAAGAATTGAGGGAGATTGCAGAGATTTTAGTGCTGAACTGGAGTGCAAAATAACCCTAAAACATGCTTTTAACTCAAAAGAATGATGATTAAAGCATTAAAACACGAAGCTAATGAAGGAATAAACACTACAACCATGCCATACAAGGCTCAAAGGACTCAACCAGCCCAAAACAAAGATAAAACAAGTCGAAACAATAGCAAAAACATGCTGGACCAAAGCTAAGTTAGGCTATAAAAACATGCTAACATGTAAGGCAACTAGGCTTGCAAGCAAGACAACAAGGAGGGGAGGCTAACCTCTCCAATTTTGGACTTCAAAAAAAGGTTTTTGTCACTGAAAAACCTCTGAATTTTTGTGGTTAAAAGGCCCAAAAAATTTTGATTTAAAAGCCTTGAAAGATGGCACAAAAGCTTAACAATTAAGCAACAAGAATGATGGACTACCCCTAACTCAAAATAAGTCTCAAACCACCATTTTTAAACCACAAAAATAGAGTTTTTAGAGCTCAAAACCATCTCAAAAATAGTATGCAAAGATGGCAAAACAAGTATTTAAAATAAGCTTAAAATACAAGTATTCTACCTCTTGAAGACAAGATGCAATTTAGAGCAACAAAACAAGCCAAAATCAAACCAAAATCCTCTTCTAGAGCTCAAAGAGGGCCTTAAGTAACCTCAACTCAATGGTGAGAGTGTTTGGTTAAGGGTTGATGTGCAAAAGTGTAGAGAAACTAGACTTTAAGGCACAAAATAACAAGAGAGAGAGAGAGAGTTCCAGAGAGAGAGAGAGAGAGAGAGAGATTTTTGGTCTGAAATGTCTAACCCTCCAAAATGGGAGAGGACACCCCCTATATATACAAAAACAAGGTTTAAGCTTGTATACATCCTACCATACATGTGTATGAAGATGCAGCTCAGTGAGCAACAGCTGGCACAGCTAGCAAACAAATATTTGAAAAAGGGAGACCAATGGCCGTCGGCCACCACTGGTGGTCGACAACAACAATCCATGGCCAGTAGGTCCCAGGGCTGGCCGACAGGTCACCCTCCCCTCCAGGCAAGAGACAACAAGCTCTTGGTCCAAAAACATGCACAAAACATCAAGGTTTAGAGGCTTAAAGACAAGGCGTTCTGACGAGGATTTCAGGCACTCAAAACAAACACAAACAAGCACAATCACTGAGTGCACAAACGATGACGTCCAAATCTTGAGGACAGTTAAAAATGGGGTGTCTACAGCACTATTTTACCTTCTACATATATAGTCACTACTTATACCCTTTCGTCTTCACTGTTTATCATCTTTTCTGACGAAAAACTCAGTGACCTAGAGCGCCTATCCCTGATTTCTTGCATCTTGTGCCCAAATCGAAGCATTCCTTTTGTGAATTCTACTTCGTCGTCACCTCTGGAGCATTTTTCACCGATTGGAGCGTCGATTAGAGCTCTAACCCGTAAGTTTTTCATATCCATTAGTATTCTTTATTATTCTTCATGAAGTTCTTCGTATTCTTGAGCGCCCATTGTGTTACCTGCATCCAAAATAGAGTAATAGCGTCTTAAACCATTAAAAAAATTTGGGTAAACTATGGTTTCATACCATCTTTAGTGTTAAAGTGTCTCTGATTCTTCATCCTTGAACGTACTGTTCATCTTTTGAGATGAACATGGGAGGATCTGGGCCAAACTAGGCAAAATTTCATTTTTTGATCTAAAAATTGACTAGGACCAAACAAACCAGGAGTTTGCAACGATATCATATAGAACCAAGCTAAAACCCAACTTAGTTGTGCGACCGAGCTAAAATCTAGCTTAGCTGGCCGACCAGGCTAGATTACAGCCTTCTGCACAACAAAGGTAACATCTAGATGTTACGCACGACCAAGCTAATACCCGGATTATCTGCGCGATTGAGCAAAAACTAAGATCACCTGTGCTACCACTTGCACTTAACTTTGGTTTTCCACCATACAGAGTCCTAGAAGACTAGGCACACCAACACAAGCACTCTCAAAGGCCAAATAGTTGCTGATCATAACTAGTCCAACACATTCTGCCGAGTAGATTACACTAGGCTCTATGCAGCGCTATCGTTTCTTGGTAAACACTCCGGGCATACTGATTGAGTTTCGCAAGGACTACGACGTTCCAACCGGCATACATCTCAAGCTCAGCAAGGAAGGGATACTTCTTTATGGCAGAGAGAATGCTTGCCCCTTCACCATGATGTCCATAGTAGAAGGACGACTCCATTTCCTGGCTTAACCCTTGATCTGTGAGTTCTTAAGACGAACCGGGTTGTGCCCCACACAAGTATCCATCAACACTTTTCGAATAATAAACGGAGTTGCCGAGCTAAACTGCACGTTAGACTTGAATCTAGGTTTGGCTGAGATGTTACGCCAATATACACTCGGCCACACAAATGATGGTTTTAACTGGTATTTGTTATTCCGAGCTAACTAATCTTCTTTCGCAGTTATTACTGAGCTACAAGCCCTATATCCTTATCTGAACAAAGATGCGGTGAGGGCCCCGCTAACGTACAAGAAGCATAGTAACCATGATCTCCTTGGTTATGTACCGACCTATCAGTATTCGGCAAAATGCAAAAGTAAAGTGACTGATTTCCTTGCTGAACCTTCTTCTTCGCCAAATCCAACTCTTCCTGACGTGCCGCTAATATGCTTAATCGAAGAAGAGGAAATGGTGAAAGGAAATAGGATTAAAAACCTCATTACTGCTACTTCCTCTAAACCACCGACCAGTTCATCGTCGCCCGTGCCAATTGTCGGTCAAAGTTCAGGAACCATGCTGGCCTTGGCTTCCACCATTGCCCAATCCAGCATTTTAGAGTCGTGTAAAGCTGGCAAGAGGGCTCGCACAACTGATCCCTCAGCTGAACTAGTGGCCAAGCTGAGTACTAAACAAGCGGCTGAGAAAGTTGAACCTACACCCCCCCTGGCAGCCCAAGCTGAAGCACCGAGGCAAGGCTATCCCTGCGAATGCTTCCATTAATGGGGACAAAGAGCATTTAATTGCCTTTGACCTGTCAAAGGCATTGTTGCTGCCAGCTGACATGATGCAAAGAGACCACATTCCAGACACCCGGATAGTCAAATCCACGGTGAAATCCATGTCCAACATAAGTGCTTTGCAAAAATCGTCTAACTTTTTGCTCGGTTTTTCTTTCTTTTCTAACACTTTCATCTTATAGGCAATTCAGAAGACTCATCTAGTATGGAGTGAGTTGTCAATCTTCAACAGAAAGTGGCTGATAGGACGGCAGAAGGAAAGTATCTAGAGATCGAGCTAGAGATGGCTAACGTTGACAATGCTAAGCTTTTCAGCCAACTCAGTGGCACTGAGAAAGATAGAGATGTGGCAAAGGCTGAGCTAGAGAAGCTGAGGAAAGAGAAGTTTGATACCGAGAAGGAAAGCCAAAGACAAGGGCTTCAAGGAGGTCGAGAAGAGCTATATCAAGTAGGCCAACGCCACCAAAGACATCTTCTTCAAGTTCGGCTAGGAGGCAGCTTGTGAGAAGCTCGGACATAGGCCCATGGCCGAGGTGTTTACCACTCATCCCCCTCACTTCCTACTGAACTACATGACCTTCTATACCGAGGATGTTTTCAAGGCACTGTAAGATGAGGAAACCGCAAAAAAGGATGATGCCGCCTAGAAGGAGCTCGGTATGGGGCCAAACAGGAGAATGGAGATGATTTTGCTGATGATCTTTCTCCCTTAGTTTAAATTCTTTGTTTTTATCTTTTTTCCTTTTCTTTTGTGTTTGGTAATGGATGTAACTGGGCTCGATGCCTCTACTTTTGTACTTAACTTTCTATTAATGGAAATTTCATAAACTTTTGCCATCTGTGATTCCAAATTGATGCATGCTTTTACTTTGAGGTGAGCATCGACACCTCGGTAGGGAACTTTGAACAAAACAACTTTAGTTCTCACTGAGCAAAATCAACTCAACAAAGGGGTTTGAGGAACAAAACTCTAACTCATCTTGCTGAGCAAAATCAACTCGGCCAGGAGTTTTGAGTTGAACAAAACGCCAACTCAGCTTGTAAAGCAAATATCAGCTCAGCAAAATGTTTTGAGTTGAACAAAACATTAACTCAACATGTCGAGCAAAATCAACTCAGCAAGAAGCTTGGAGATGAACAAAACATTAACTCGACTTGCGGAGCAAAATCAGGTCGGCACAATGCTTTGAGTCGAACAACACATTAACACAACTTTCCGAGCAAAATCAGCTCGACAAGAAGCTTGGAGTTGAACAAAGCATCAATTCAACTTGCTAAACAAAATAAACTTGACAAGAAGTTTGAAGTTGAACAAAATATCAACTCAACTTGCCGAGCAAAATCAGTTCGGTAAGAAGCTTTGAGTTGAACAAAACATCAACTCGACTTGCCGAGCAAAATCAGCTTGGCAAAATGCTTTGAGTAGAACAAAACATTAGCTCAACTTGCCGAGCAAAATCAACTTGGCAAATACTTTGAGTTGAACAAAACATCAGCTCAAGATCAGCTCAACAAAATGCTTTGAGTTGAACAAAACATCAGCTCGGCATAATGCTTTGAGTTGAACAAAACATCAACTCAATTTGCTAAGCAAAATCAGCTCAGCAAGAAGCTTGGAATTGAGCAAAATCAGCTCAACAAAAAGTGGTCCGGCAACTTATTGTCCCTCCATCGCAGTATTATATCAGATGAAAGGATGCCAAAATAGAACAGTTTGCACACGAAGCGAACTACTATTTCGAACAATTCTCGAAAGTTGAAGTTACATCAAAAAATGAAAAATTACATTAAGATTTGAACTAGAAGAAAAATAACTTCAAGTTGGTCGTGTTCCATGGTCGCGGTATTGCTTGGCCATTCAAATCTTCCAAGTAGCATGCTCATTTGCCTGCCAAATCGGTGATCTTTTAAAATCCTTTGTAATTTACCCCTAATTTTCCTTCACCCGATACGAGGGTGTTACCCATCACCTTACGCAAGACCCAATCCCCAATCATGAATTGTCTAGGATGAACCATCTTGTTATAATTCTTGGATAACTCGTATTGGTATGTCGCAATATGGATCAGTGCCTTTTCTCTCTGCTCTTCCATGAGGTCCAACTTTAGAGCAATAACTTCCACATTCAGGTCTGGTTCAAATTTTTTGCTCCGGATGGTAGGCATGCCAATCTCAAGTAGGATGACTGCCTCCATGGCATAAGCCAAGGCAAAAGGCGTCTCCCCGGTTAAACGTCTTGGTGTTGTTCGATAAGCCCAGAGAACATTAAGAAGTTCCTCAGTCCATTTTCCCTTTGCTTTCTTCGGCATTTTCTTTAATCCATAAAAAATGGTCTTGTTCGACCTTTTAGCCTGGCCATTTGATTGGGGGGTGTCGGCATGAAATTGTAAAATTCAATCTTCAATTCTTCGCAGAATCCCCTGCAGAGTTTTTCATCAAACTGAGTGCAATTATCTGAGATTAAAGCCTTTGGAACCCCGAATCGGGTGATCACATTTTTCTAGACAAACTTCTTCACATCTTTTTCTTTGATGGTCACCAAAGGTTTGGTTTCCATCCACTTGGTGAAGTAATCTGTCATAACGATAAAGAACTTGCGGTTGCATAGTGTGGTTAAGAGTGGTCCCAATATATCTAACCTCTAGTGCAGTTAAGAGTGGTCCCAATATATCTAACCCCCACATCACGAATGACCAATGACTCATTAGGGGAAGGAGTTCTCTGGTCGGTTAATGAATTAGTATGCAAACTTCTGACAGTTTTCACATTTTCTCATATATTTCTGCGCGTCAGCCTGCATGCATAGCCACCAATACCCTTGTGAAATAGCACGGTAAGCTAGAAATCTTCCCCCAATGTGGTTTCCACACATGCCTTCATGGCTTTCCAAGAGAAAGACTTCGACTTTGCTTGGATGAACGTATTTCAAGTATAGGCCAATGAAAGATTTCTTATACAAAACATCAAACGAGGAGAGCTAAAACTGCTTAGACTTAGCCCAAATTTTGTTTTTTTTTTTCTTGTTGGTGGGCTAAACTCGGTCATTCAGAAAGATTATGACAGGGTCCATCTAGGTGGACCCTAACTCGGCATAAAGTACTTCTGCTACTTTCGGTTCTTCAATACTAGGCCTTGGAAGGAATTCAATTAGTAGGGAGCCAGGCATTGATTTGTCGACCATGGAAGCCAGACCGACCAGCTCTTCTGCTCGGCTGCTGTTTGTGTGACCAAGTTATTCGACTCTGATTGCTTGAAACTTCTTGAGTCTTTTCCTTACCAGGGTCTAGTATTTGACCATTCTGTCTTCCTTGGCCTCGTATTCTTCGGACACCTGGTTGACGATGAGCTTTGAATCACTGTAGACCATTAACTTGATTGCTCTTTGTCGAAGCGCACTTTTTAGCCCAGCTAGTAGTGCTTTGTACTCGGTCTTGTTATTTGATGCTGGGAGCCCAAGTGTGATTGCATGTTCTATGGTCAGTTCATCTGGTGAGATCAAAACGATACCCAATCCGACACCATGTTTGTTCGAAGCGCCATCGACAAAAGTTTTCGCATTTCCCTGACAAATAGCTTCTAGCATTCTGAGGGATCTTGAGATTTTTGAATATTCAAGTTTTCTTTGTTTTGTATTGTTCGACGTAGCTGATTGAATGTCCAGATCTTTGCTTGACGGCTCAATTATTTCCATTTCGAGCACGTCATCGTAGATTGCAACTTGTATGGCCTCCTTTTCCTCTAGTGATGCGTCGTTGGGTCCAGCAGGTTGTCTTGATATTTTCAAACTCATCAACACATTGTTAGGTTCTATTTGCGGTCTTTCTATGATCAGACATGCAACTTTCGCAACGCTTGTCCTGCTTTATTCGTTTGGTAGGTTGGGATCGATTAGAGAGGTTGTAGGCTTTGTGATTTTCGCAGTGCCTTCTCCACTTTGTTCGGTTGACTTGGTGGGATTGGATGGAGGGACAGTAGGCTTTGTAATTGCTGCAGCGCCCACTCTCTTTTGTCCGATTGCGTCGGTAAGATCCACCAAGCAAACCGGGTGAGTCCTAGGTGAGAACTCTGTAACAAAGTCGGCCAACGCTTGGGCTTTGATGGCGGATCTAGGCTAGAACTTGATGTCTGACTGCCCCAGTTTGATTGCCCACTTTAGAATTTGACCAGAGAAGTTTGCCCTTTCGAACAAGGCCTTCAATGGGAATTCTATTAGCACAATGATTATATGGGCATGAAAATAATGTGCTAACTTCCTAGAAGCAATCATGAGTGCCAGAGCGAGCTTCTCCAGCGGCATGTATCTTGACTCTGCTAGTAACAAGGTTTTGCTCACATAGAAAATTGGAAGGTGCTATATGCCTTCGGCTTTGACAAGCATCACACGATGGTGTGCTGGGAGACGGCCAAATAAAGAAGAGTTTTTCACTTGGCTTTGGCGTTATGAGAAGTGGAGCGGATGACAAGTACGTCTTTAGATCTGCCAATGCTTGGTCGCATTCTTCGTCTTATGAGAACTTTGACTTCAGGGCTTGAAAGAAAGGGCGACAACAATCTGATGACCAACTTATGAATCTATTATGTGTTTCTGCCATTTTGGTGAGGTGTTACACTTCCTTTGTTGAGTTTGGCCTTTCAAGTTCTTATATGGCCTTGATTTGGAAGGGGTCTGCCTCAATTCCCCTGTTGGTCACCAAGAAACCCAAAAACTTTCCAAATCCCACGCCGAAGGAGCACTCAGACGCATTAAGGCGTAACTTATGCCGCTTAAGAATGTTGAACATCTCAGCTAGGTCAATCAAGTGATCGGCCTCGCATTTTCTCTTGACCATTATGTTGTTGATGTACGCCTTCATAGTTCAGCCAAGTAAAGGAGCGAACATCTTGGCGACCATTCTTTGGAATGTGGCCCTAACATTCTTCAGCCCGATGGGCATTACCTTATAGTAGAATAACCTCCTTGGGGTTGTGAAAGAAGTTATCTCTTGGTCTAGTAGATATATGGCGATCTGGTGATAGCCGCGGTAAGCATCTAAGATGCTAAGTCTCTTGTGCCCGGTCGTAAGGTCTACCAATTGATTGATTTGTACTAATGGGAAGCTATCTTTAGGACAAGCCCTATTGACGGTCTTATAGTCAATGCAAACTCGCCATTTCTCATTCTTCTTGGGTACCACCATCATGTTGGAAATCCATCGGGGGTAATGCTCCTCTTGGATTGCCCCTACTTCCAGCAAATTTTTAACTTCTTCTACCACCACTTTGGCATGATGAAGTGCTGATCATCGTGTTCTTTGTATGATTGGTTGGGTATCTGGAAAGACATTGAGTTGGTAGCAGACGAAGCCTGGATCAACGCCAGGCATATCGTAGGGCATCCATGCAAACATTTCAATGTTAGCCACCTAGAAATTCATAATCTCTAATTTTTCTTGGGTGGACAAAGATGACTTGAGCAAAAAGAACTTGCTCGGATCATTTTCGTCAATTTTTACTTTTACCAAGTCTTCAACGACCTTATCTTCAGCTTTCTTACCGACATCATCTAGGACATTTTGATCTTCTGCTCGTTCAATCATTTGCACGAAGCTTTTGGCTACTCTGCTTCCGTTTACTGCCACAAAACATTACTTGGCCATCACTTGGTCACCCCATACTTCCTCTATCGTCTCAGTCATAGAGGAAAACCTTATTACTTGTTGGTAAGTTGACACCATCACTTGCATGGCATGAAGTGATCCTCTGCCTAGGATCAGGTTGTAAGTTGATTGTATTTTTAATACCCAAAACTCTACTTGCTTGACGACAGACCTCGTTTTGACCGGTAGGATGATTTTACCAATCGACTATTCCGGTTGTGAGTTGAAGCCCACCAGAGGTGAGGTCGCTGGAGCTAAGTCTTTGCCTTCTAACTTGAGCTGCATGCAAGCATCATAATATATTATCTCGACCGAGCTGCCTTGATCAATCAAAATGTGTTTGATATCGAAGTTCTTGACGCACAGCGTGACGACCAGTGCATCATTGTGTGGGGTTTCGATTCGTTCCACGTCTCTACTTGAGAAAGTGAGGATACCTTTCACCTCGGTCTTCCTCTTCTTCACGACAGGCTAAACGAATAGAACCTTCCTTATATGTTCAGCTTTCTTAATCATCCATCTGAGCTCATTTACCCGTGCTGGCTCGATGATTCCATGGATTACATTGATAATACCTTGGGGAGGGGCGTCTAAGGCGGCTAGGCTATTAGGCTCGCTTGACCTTGGGGTGCAGTTTTGACGCCTCCGTCAATGTAGCGGTCTGAATGCCCAGCTGCCACCAGCTCTTTTAGGTGTTATTTCAGAGGGACGTAATCTTCCATGTGATGCCCTCGCTCGTCATGATAAGTGCAACAGTACTTCGAATTAAAACCTCTCTGGGAGTCGCCTAACTTAGCCGGCTACCAGACATATGCATCGTCACGAATCTCACTAAGGATATGGTAAATTAGGATTTTGAAGACTGTGGTGATGGCAGTTTGGGTGGTCAGCTTTCTCTTGGTGTCATCCGCAACATCACGAAGGTAGTTTGCCTAGTCAGAGTTGCGACTTTTGTTATTGCGGCCATTCCCACAGTTTGCTCTCTTATGTGGTTGTTTGGACGATTTTCCCCTTTGCCAATTGCATGAACCTTGCCCATTACTTTCTTGTCCATTACTATTGAATTTGCCTTCATGGTAGTTGTAGCTGTATCGTCTTCAACTCGGATGTGCTCATTGATACGTTACATAAGCAACTCCATGGTCGACGGTTGATTCATTATAAGCGAGTCTCAGAGTCTATGTCTGACTAGAAGACCAAGCTTACATTAGGTGATTGTTAGGTTGGCCAGGTAGTCAAGGATCTCGTTAAAAGTTTTCAAATACTTGGCGTTGTACGCCTTCAAAGAGTCACCCGGTTCTATCTTGACTCCTAAACGATGATCGACTTCCTTGGGCGTTTTGGGGTTTGTTTTGAATCTAATGACAAACGCTTCCGCCAGTTGTTGCCACCTTTGGATACTTTTCTCCAGCAGCCTCTCGAACCATTTCCTGCCTAATTTACCTAAACTCGATAGAAAAATATGGCACATTAAGGCATCGTTCCGCCGATGGCCAGCCATGACTTGTCGGAAGTGGCTCACGTGCATGTATGAATCATTTTTTCCATCATAGAGCATGAATTTTGGCTGGTGGAAGCTAACAGGGAGCAGTATATTCCCGATCTCAAGGGAAAAAGGAGTGGCGCACACCCTCGCCAAGTCTTTGTCTAGTGACATGTGTGCCACCAAGCGTGGCGGCGGAGTTATGACCTCCTTACTTGGAAGCCCTCCGAGGACCAACTGTTGTAGTGTTAGCACTTCCTGTTGACACGTTTACTCCTCCAAAATGTCTCTCAGATCTTTCGAATGAGCGAAGTACGAGTATCTCGATGTCGTCGATGAACGCGAAGGATGATAACTGCTATCTCGAGTGTTAGACATTTCTGCTGGTGTGCCAGAGTTGGTGGCTCTAAAACTCCTCGAGATAGAGAGTGAAGGAGTTGGTCGTCAACTCGGACTACCAAAGTAGTGGGATTTGGTGCTCTTATTGTGGTTTCCCACCCCAACAACGCCCTTTTCCTTTAGTTGGCACTTCATGGCCTCCATCTCTGTCGCCATCTTGCGGATGATGGCGTCTTGGTCTCTCAGCTTGCTTTCCAGGTGCTATGTGTGAGACCCGTACCATTGCCTGCTCCCTTTAGGGCTCTATGAATGCCTTGAACTCCATGTTCATTTATCTCATGTATCTGCGTGTAACCCTCTTACGGAGGTCTCCAACCCAACCATGGTCTAAACGGCAGGCAAGTCATCGCGCCTTTGAACAAACTTTGGCATGATCCCATCGACGGTGGACATCAAAATGTCATCATTGTTCGCCATGTAAGGTGATCAGAAAAGCTTGGATGACAAGGTTTCGTATGTTAGATTCCCACAGACGGCACTGATTGTACGGGGAGTAAATACTCTTTACTTCCGTACTCCTTGTGTCCAAGCTCCAAGTTACTTTGAATAACGTTGCTTAGCCTAAAAGCACAATGACGGTGAGCTATTCGGCGGGTGTGTAACCAGAAAACCCCTCCGATGATCAAGTTAGCACCCTTTTAGAGAGAAGAAAGATAAAAGCAAAGGTAGCTCTCAGTAAGCAAAGTTACAAACCTTTTATATGGAGGTGCCGCAAAGCTTATATAGTTTGCGCGTGCACTACCTTGCTCGTTCTTTCTTGGACACGACGTACTATTCTCTTTTTGCCTTACACATGTACACGTCAATACTACGAAGCAGCATTAGCTAAACTTCCAAACAATATTGACGCGTACGATAGACTGGTTCTCCCAATCCAATTGGTCTACGTAGCATACATCCACCGAGCTGATTATAGCTTAGTCTGCCTTAACATCTTGCGAACCGGACTAGCTTTGCTAGACCATCGTGAGCAACTCCATAGGCCAAGTTTCCTCGGCCTGCATCTTGGTTAGCCTTATGCAACCCTTTACAACTTGTAGCTCGACCGAGGATCACATAAACTTGACCACTTCTCAACCCCATTTCGGGGGACGCTGATGTAGCCCAGCCAAGATCTGTAGCTCAGCTAGAATCAACACTCGCTTCAACTACCTCGGTCCAAGATTCAAATCCACTACTTGGCTCGATCTCATCTGCCGAGGAATTTGTGGGACAGTTGCCAAGTCAAGGCACATAGGTTTTGCTCAACCCATTTGTCTGGCACAAATTCCCCTCTCAAATTACAATCTAGCACTTAAGGTGTGAGTTAAATATCCTATCACTTGGTCATTGGCAACTCAAATTCATGAATAGGAAGTTGAACAAATTATGTGAATGCAACTTTAGATTTACCCTTTTATTATAAGATCTTAGAATGATTTTTGAAATTGAGGTTTTGACCAAATGCCCTTCATCAACAACATCTCATAGGCATAAGACATCATTTTGATGTTTGGCACGCTAAGGATAGAAGCACACAACTTATAACATAAAAATATTCTTTTAATTTTTTAAAATTTTAAAAGGCAAATTACATTACTAGTGCCTGTATTTTGATCCTTGAATTATTTTGTTTCTTGTAATTTCAATTGACCAATTTTGGCTTGAAATGTTTTACTTTATTTCAAATTGGTCTAATTGATTCTAGTTGTTAATATTTTTTTTATGAAAAATGCGCACATAAGCGCCATGCGTCATGCTTTTAGGGATAAAATTATAAACATAATCAATTTAGTGACTTATTCTCAATCAACTTAGTGATAATTTTTCATTAAAAATCCTAACAGAGTTATCAATTGGACCAAATTGATATGAAATTTAAAATTAAGGGTCAAGTCAATTGAAAATATAAGTACCAAAATGATACAAGTAACAAAATGTAAGGATTCCTAGTATAACTTGTCTAATTTTAAATTTTCATAATTTTTTATGTATATATTGATTTTTAATAAAATTAATAAGAAAAATGTTAGGAATATCAACAAATCTAGCAAATCACTTACATGGGTGTGGATGTGAGTGATTTGGTAGATTTGTTGGTAAAAAGTTTGGTGTCGCTAGCATTCTCAAATTAATATTTAAAGAGTTTTTACATTAAGATCTATTTTGACAATGAAACTCTATTTTTTTAAATAAATAAAAAAAAAGGATAAAATTTTGGAGTTGGGCTTCTCCTACATTGCAATATGAGAGAACTTAAAAGGTTCATGAGGACTATCACGAGTCTCGTTTCGATTATTCGAATTGTTTATTTTGTAGGGCCATTGTTGTATATCATTCATAAAAAAAATTATGTCGATTCAATAATAGTAACATTTTGATTTTATTGTGTCTATCTCGAAAAAATGAATGGTAAAAAATGTATCTATTGTCTATTTTTTAGAGATAACAACGATAAAATGAAATGTTATGATTATAGGGTCAAATTAATTTTTTTCATAGATAACATATATTGATATACCTATTGCAATTGTCAAAGACAATCAAAAAAGAGAAGCGCACCGCATAACATTTACTTTCATAGTGCAGAAAAAATTGGTCGCATAATATAGTATATATATATATATTATTAATATGTACTTTTAAAACACATGTTAAAAAGTTTAAAAATATTATACGTCTCACATAAAATTGTAAATAACAAACAATGTATAATTATTTTAAGTTTGCTTACCATATTCCTTAAGGGCATACGTGAATAACACGGGAAATTATTCAATACTCCCGGAGCACCACGTGTCCATACTCCAAACCAATCACCAATTAGTTAGCCCTATGTTGTCCCCCCATCTCCAACATAAATCGTGCGCCCTTGTGTCTTTCCACCAATCAAAACATTATGGAGCACCACGTGTCCATACTCCGGGAGTACTGAATAATCACCCGAATAACACTCCCCCCCCCCCATATATATATATATATGTATCCAACAAAAATGAGAGCAGTTGCTTGAATTTGACGTGCCATGAACTAGGAAAAACGAAACAAATTTTGTTTTCAAGAACACAAACAATTAAAAAGGAATTTGATGTGGGCATTGATCTGTACGTTTTAATTCATATATTACCCTCTTCTTGGGTATATTCGTTTTGATTCTTTGCGTGCAGTTAAATGCATGTAATGAGTGGGTGGTTGCAAAATCTAAAAAAGTGACATTTTTTTTATTAAAAAAAATCTCTTTAATGATTTTTTTTCTTAAAATTGTGTCAAATTTTTTTTTACTCATCTTGTGTAGATAAATCTTAAAAGTTAAAATTAAGAAAAACAAAAAACCAAAAAAAAGCCAACTGTTTTTGAATTTTTTTTGGACATTTCTAAATTTTTTTTTTCTTTATTTTAAACTTAAAGAAAAAAATCAGTTAAAAAAAAAATCGAACCCAAATACCCAATCATACAACAAGAGCCAAGGAAGCAAAGTTGTGAATGAGCTAAGTTGGAGGGTTGGCGGGTATTCTCTTCACACAATTGATCAAGGTTCAACTCTTCAAGTTAAGTTACAAGAAAGAATTTTTTTGTGAATTTTCTAGTCCTGACATAAATGGCTTGGCTTTGACCAGATCGGGAAATAGATTAGTTGAAAAGCACGCAAGTCAGTTAGGATCCCTTGCCATTGAACCTAAAAAATAAAAAAGAGTTGTGGATGAGGTAAAAGGGCGACACCATAAAACACAAGTGTTAAAATTCCAGATCTAATATAAAAGAAGTACAAATGCAGTCAATAAGTTTCATCAGTAACTTCCTATATATGACTGCTGCATATTTCAAGCAGCCCCATGTGGGTGTGCACCACATGGGTATATTCTTTACTTTCTCTGGCCATCCTTAATGAAAACATAGATATTTTGGTGCTTTATTGTCTAAATGATGTGTACCACAAAAAGTCAAGAACCCACTGGTTTACCCTTTTATTTCCTCTTTTTTGACAGCTCTCTTTTAGTTTTGACTAGTGAGAAATGGCTTTTTTCTGGTTTGCTTATTTTTACTAGGAAAGTGATTGTCTAGAATCTGCTGTAGCTAAGCTCTTTGCATCTGCCAAGAGAAGAGGAATGTTAGTGAATATGGTGCTTCTAGTCGCTGCTTGCAGAACTTGCCACCTGAAGGAGAGATTCAGGTAGACAAGTCTCTTCTGCTTGGCTTCTCCAAATATTTGTCACAGAGTTCAAGTATTTCTTCGTTTTAATAAATATTTATTGGTTCCCTAGGTTACTACTACTGCCTTTGAGGTCCAGAAGCTTCTGGTTTCTGGTAGAATAGGAGAGGCTTTACAATGTGCACAAGAAGGTCAATTGTGAGGGCCAGCCCTTGTTCTTGCAGCTCAACTTGGTGATCAGGTTGTTTGTTTGTTTGTTTTTTTTTCTCTTCCATTTGGTGTCCTCCAGACATATTTGGAATGACTTGGTCCCTAATTTATCAAGCGAGTCCATGTATGGAGAAAGATATATCAGTGTATTTTATTTGAGGCTAACACTCTCATCTTTCTTTTGAATTTTTATTTGAGGCTAACACTCTCATCTTTCTTTTGACTTTATTCAGTTTTATGGTGCTTCTGTGAAACAAATGGCTCTTCAGTTAATAGTGGGATCCCCTTTGCGGACATTATGCCTGCTAATTGCAAGGCAACTTGCAGATGTATTTTCTGATACGAGTAGTAGCAGTCTGCTTGGTGCTGTAATATCTCAACATTCTTCTGAGGTGATATCTTAGCTTGAAACTATTGCCGAAAACTTGAAAAGACATCTTATTTTCTTGCCAATGCTTTTTTTCTTTTTCTTTTTCTTTTTTTTCCATTCCATTTGATCTTATTTATGTCAGTAGTGTCACTTTTAGTTCCAACTCTATTAGGAAAAGCTTATATCTCAACTACTTTGCTTCAATTTATTACTGCACCAGCAGTGTCTTTTTCAGTCCCTTTTTTGGACTCCAAATGCAACAATCGATCCATATGACTGATTATTAACCATGACCATGCATTATCATGAAGATTGATACATGTTTACTGAGAATAGGTTATCAAGTTGATGCTAATACTCTGGAAAAATAAATTCTTCCACGTAGATCTTGGGTTAGCGTCCTTTTGTCTGTGCGTGTGTAATAGAAATGAAGTCTCAGTGGGGTTGAGGAAAAAAATTAAGTATTCAATGGGAGAAGGGATTTAATTTTTCAAAAGTGAGACTGGATCCTTATTTTGGGTTTGGTTTACAATCTTAGTGTAAGGGAGCCTTAATTCATTAGAGTGGTATAGGTATTTCTTTTCTCCTTTTGATCAGCTACGGTGGTATAGGCTTGGGAATTGGAGGCAGTGAATTTGAGCTCCTGCATGGGATGGATCCTAGAGAAATGGAAGATGTGATGAAGTGGAAGGAAACAGATGGAAAATTCTCAATTAGGTTCTTTCATTCTCTTTTTGGGTAGCATGGGTTGTAAATTTCCATGGAGCAGCATTTGGAAGATGGGAGTTCCGATAAAGTGTCTTTTTTTTTGTTTACTATCCTTGTTGACAATTTGGGGAAGAGGGGTTTTTGCTCCCTAATTGGTGCTGCTGGTGCAAGAAAGCCAAGGAATTAGAATTGTTTGTCTACGTCTGGTACGCAATAGGTCTTGCTCAGATTAATCCTCTAGTTATATGAGTGTTGCGTAGGTGAGTGTCACTTCCAGAGGATGGGGAAAGTATGGATGCTGGCACTTATGTGCATGATGTAGCATGTGGGGGGCGAGGAGGAATCCGCATACTGGGCTAAAGATATGTTTCCTTCACAGTTTTCATTCTCGGCTTATCTGCCTTTGCTTTTGTAGATTTTACATATAAACAAAAGCCCAACATTTTGAACAGTAACTCGATATCAGTCTACCAGACCTAGCCTCAACTCGGAGGCACCAAACCGCGTAGGGCTTTAAAGGGTGGCTCAACTCTCTCCCTAAGTTGGTTCTCCATGACGCTCACCTATACATATATATAAAACAGTGAGCTAAACCCCAGTGAATAACATTAAAGTAAAGAGGTTAGTGAACGAATTCCAAATCATATCATATACAGAAAACCGATCATACATATCTATCATATCAGTCTCATATCAGAACATAATAATGGTACATCCAAAGGAACATTTCGTAACGTCTTCTGACTAGAGTAATCAGTCTTGGACACCGATTAAACACGTATCACCACAATGAAGTGGCTAACGAGATCTCGTAATCACATGTATGTCATGGACCCGCACTAACATGCCGTCCCCCATGACTTGAGACTATCCTTGGATGCCATACTAGATTCGCAAACCGGATATTCGTTCACAGAATCAAAATCACATTTCAGAAACATATCATATCATATAGCATTTCGTATAACATTTCAAGTATAGTGCATATCAACACATCTTTACATAAATGTTACTCACAGTGGGCTTCCAGAAACAGTCAGTCGGTCCTCGACTCGTGATCTACAATCACAAATATGCATAACACAATACAAATCTTAGCATTACACATGCAATCGGTCCATTAGTCCTTAAATGTATTCAGTTGTTACTTATTCATTCGGTTAATCCAATTCGTTCTTTAACTTCCTTTATGATCATTAAATGCATATGAGATGCACTTGAAAACCATGTAAACAGGGCCAGGAAGTTGGAAAAATAGAAAGAAATCAAAATCTGAAAACTGCCCTGTTGGCCACAGCTGCGGTGGCTTGGCTGCACTAGTGGCAGAAAACAGTATGCAATTTCGGGCGATCAAGGCTTGGCCGCTCTAGCGGTGGCCCGGGCCGCTCGAGCAGTCTAGGTAAAATTTCAGGACGAAAATGCTGAAAACATGGACCCTTTTTCCTTTGCCTAATTCAACATCATATCATGGAAATCAAGGCCCAAACTCTTCAAAAACGTGTTGAATGTAACATATCTAGCTTTAAACAAAATCATAACTTCAAAGTGGAGCTTAAATTTCATACAAAACATTCAAACCCTTGAGTTGAAATACAAAACCATCATTTTTGCAAATTAAGCTCCAATCTTTGAAATCCATGGAGTTTATTTTCAAATCTCAAGAATCATGCAAGAAAAAGAAGTTTATGAACATGATTTTCATGAATCTATGCCATGCATGAGGGTACAACATGTTCTTAACATTTTATAGTAAAATACATGCAAAACTCACACATAATCCATAAATCCATCTCCATAACACTTAATCTTCAAGAATTGAGAGTTAGATTCTTACATAGGGCCTTCATAGCTACTTAATCTTGCATAATCTTGTTGAATACAAGCTTGATCTTGAGCCTCTCCTTCAATTTCTACACATTCTTCTTAGTTTCTCTCTCTTTCTTTCTTCTTCTTTCTCTCTTTCTTCCTTTCTCTCGTTTTTTCTAGAATTCTCTCCCTCTTTCTTAAGATATTTTGGGCTCTTAATTGATAAGGATGAGCTCATATCTTACATATACATATATAATTGTATAAATGATGAGCCAAACACAACTTAGCGAATCAGACGAAATCAATTTTCAATTAAACTTTCCAAATATAGCTAAAAATTTCCATTCGCATATCCATGTACCCAATTTCAGTTTCTGAACCCATTAAGGTCGTCAATTTTAGTTCCGGTCGTAGCCCCAACAGATATTTTCCTAATTCGGACAGATATTTTCAAATTAAATCATATTAATTCATAATTACATAGCGATCATCGTGACACGCATTTTGGGGCCGTTACATAACCCGTTAGAGCCCTAACTTGTTCTTCATTCTGTTCTTCTTTTCTTCGATTTGTTTATTCTGTTCTTCATTCTTCCTCTGTCTTCTTCGTTTCTCTTCTTTTGCTACCTTCGTATTTCTTCTTCAGTCTGTGTCTTCGTTTTCTTCCTCTCTCTCTCTCTCTCTCTCTCTCTCTTCTTTGTTTTCTTTTCCTTACCAAGTCAGTCAGTGGAAACAATGTTGATTTATTTTAATATATATAAAATAGGTTTGTGGGGCCCACTAAGATTTGTGTCACCATCCCACTCACCTCAATAATGCATTCAGCTTCATACATCTTCTATTATAATATATATATACATATATATAATAATTTAATATTAAAATGCTATACAACAATAAAAAAATCTTTTAGATACTGTGTTTATTAATTTTATTATTATTGTAATTTTATAGGAACCAATATTTGATTGTTAAGCATGCCATTGGTTTTTATATTATTTTGTATTTTTAATTACTTTCTAATGATTTTTTATTTTTATTTTAGACATACGATAAATAAATAAATATAACTATATATATTGAACGTGTCCCCAGCGTGTCGTATCCCTCATTTTTTGAAAATTTTCTTGTCCGTGTATTCTTGTCGTGTCCTGTATCCGTGTCCGTGCATCATAGGTTAGGATAGTAGAGTTCGGAATCTACTAGGAAACCTATTATGTATAAGATTTGGTTACCTAATTGTGTGGAATTGGGATTCTCATGGGTAAACTATTATAAATAGTCATGTGAAATATATGGTTTCTTTGAGAGAGATTGAGAGATTGAGCTGAAGGAAAAAATATAGATGTAAGGGGTGAGAAAAAATACCGTGGGCACCGTGAGCAAGGGCTCAACTACGTAAATCTGTGTGTAATTGTTTTTCTCTTTGGTGTGTGGGCGGGTGGGTGTGCTTCCATTTGCCTTAGTGGGTTATGGTATAAATCCCAACAAGTGGTATTGGAGCTAAAGGTTGTTGATCCTATGTGTGGTTAGCAGAGGACGCATTTACTGCATATGGAGGACTTGCACAAAAGATAAAGAAATCGCGGTGGTATACGGAAAAAAGAAGAAGAAAAAAGGCTCAAATCTAGTGAAGGCTTCCCCAAAAAGAAACATGGTAGAAAAATTCACCGCAAAAGTGGATCTCAAGGTTTTCAGGGGTTGCGGATTCATTAGTTTGGTCAGAATTTTCAGATTCTAAACAAGTTTAAAGGGATTGGACAGATTCAAGGGTGATCAAAGGTAATTGCATGTGATCTAGGTGATCCAGAAGTAATCTAATTCAATCAACAAGGAAGTCCAGTCATTGTGGGGTCAATCTGACAGTGTTTGTTTGATTAGATATCATGATTGGCCACTTGTACGGACTCGTGGAGTATGTTGCGACAAGAGGGATGCTATTGTCAAGCATTAGACGAGTAATATGAGTTATGGGTGAACAATGGTGAGCAACAATTGCAAGGATATTTGGTGGCCACAAAGAGGAAGATAATGGGTTGCTGAATGTTCACAAAAGGAAACTTTGGGCATAAAATCTGAGACGGTTTCACGACAAGATGGTGTACACCAAGGGAGGACGCGGGTCTCTTTTCTATGAAGGCTTTGGTTCGTGGCAGTAGAGACACCTTAGAGAGGTGCGTCAGTTCTCATGGGCTAGTATGGGGACCAGCGTGAGTATGAGGGCAAAGGAAGCTACGAAGGACACGCTTGAGTACTACTGCGCGAGGTGCAAATAATGTGGGCACTCAGTTCGAGGGGGTGCAACGTCTTCTAGGTGAGGGTCGAGTGTATCACGCAAACCAGGACATCCAGGTTAGGATGCATATAACATTATCCCACATGGGTGGATGGGGGTGATTGTTAGGATTAGTCCACCCATGTGATAAAGGTGGGTTCCATACGGTTATTAGGTTGGTTTATACATGTATTTGGATTAGGATAGTAGAATTCGGAATCTACAAGGAAACCTATTATATGTAGGATTTGGTTACTTAATTGTGTAGAATTAGAATTCTCATGGGTAGACTATCATAAATAGTCATGTGGAATATAGGGTTTCTCTGAGAGAGATTGAGCTGAAGGAAAAAACAGAGATGTAAGGGGTGAGAGAAAAAATACCGTGGGTACCGGGGTGAGCAAGGGCTCGACTACCCTTGAGCATGGAGTTCGGGTAAGAGGTTTTGAGTATTTTGGCCATCTTATATTATTCTCTATTTTATTCATAGTGGAAGCTCTCTCTCCTGTAGATGTAGGCAATTTGGATTAAACCACGTAAATCCATGTGGGATTGTTTTTCTCTTTGGTGTGTGGGTGGGTGTGCTTCTGTTTGAGTCAGCGGGATACGGTATAAATCCTAACAGTAAATTTCAATGGAGTAGCATTTGGAAGATGGGGGTTCCTATAAAGTGTCGTTTTTTGTTTACTATCCTTGTTGACAATTTGGGGAAGAGGGGTTTTTTGCTCCCTAATTGGTGCTGCTGGTGCAAGAAAGCCAATGAATTAGTGTGGATTATTTACTTTAGAATGAGTTGGTTAGGGATTTGGGGAATGTTATTTTCTACTTCTGGTATACAGTTGGTCATTCTTAGATTAATCCTCTAGTTATACGAGTGTTGCGTAGGTGAGTGTCACTTCCAGAGGATGGGGAAAGTATGGATGCTAGCACTTATGTGCTTGATGTAGCGTGTGAAGGGCGAGGAATCAGCATACTGGGCTAAAGATGTCTTCCCTTCATAGTTTTCATTCTTGACTTATCTTCCTTTGCTTTTGTAGATTTTATAGGTGAACTCAATTTTGTGGATTTTTTTATTTTCTTTTTATAATTTTTTTTATCTTGACTTGGTTGGCACCTTTAGTGGATATATTTTACCTATGTAACAAAGAGCAAAAGGAGGCCAAAGGAAGTAGCATTTTGAATTTTAGGGTTGGAACTTGAGTAAGATAATCTTGAGGGTTGAAACTCAATTTCCATAGGTCTATGGTAGATATTTCCTTGAAAAAGTAAAGGGCCTGTACTTACCTCACATTGGAGAAGCAAATTTGTTAAAACAGTTCAAGCAAATTTGTTAAAGCAAATTTGCAACCACACCAGTGATCTTAGTTGCCACACTTGATGGTGCATATGCCTATGGGTTTTAAGCTTTTTGTATCTATTTGCTTAAACAAAATGGTTCCATGAATGGAGTTGTTGCAGAGTTGGGGTGGGGGGAAGGTTGGGAAACTGCATCGGAAGGTGTGGTTACTTGCTGCCCATTGTTTATTTTGGCTGATTTGATTGGAACATAATAGGCGCAATTTTCAGGGTTTAACTTGTTCGGTTACATGGTTGGAAAGCCAGTTATTATTGGTGCTTCATAGTTGGGTCACGCTTTCCATTGAGCTAGATTTGTTGACTTTTGTGGATGGCTTGATTAGCTAGTCTTTGAGTTTTCTGTTTTGCTTTTTACGTGCTGTGTCTTTTGGTTATTAACTTTTGTATTCTTTGCAAAAAAAAAAGGCTTGTTTTATTTATTCCAAAAAAAAAAAGAAAGAAGAAGAAGAGAAAGAGAGAAATGGAGAGATAAGTGCATTACTTAACACATGACTTGTTTGAGATTCGTACTTAAAACAATAGAGGAGTTTATCATTAATTCGTTAACCTAAGGAAACCATTCTTTAACTTGTAACTGCATCTTAAATCAAGGGATTTCATGATAAATTCTTGAAATTTTAAAGACCAAATTGACCTTTGCAGAATATAGATTGATTCACTCAATTTCATCCAAATTAGTCTTCAATTCCATCATAAGAAAAAGGTTGGAAGTTACTAATAGACATGATTACAACCCAAGAATAGGCTTCTAACCCAACTCAAATTTGAATGTTTATGATATGGGAACTCTACCTTACGTAACAGATCTATAAAACTAGAAACTTCTAGATGAAGAAATTTGAGGAAATAAATCTTCTAAACCTCTATAATGGATCAACAAATTTTAGTCAAGAATAAAATATAAAAAACCGCATTACCAAACATAAAATATAAAAAACCACATAACCAAACACCAACTTGGATACCATGCAGTTCTAATAGTACATTATTAAAATTCTGTTTCACTCAAACTATATTTCCACTGAAGCTAATGATGGTATGGATTCTTTTTCCCAATCCCAAAAAGCCTTTGAAACATTCTCTTTTGGAGTATGTTTACCGCATCAATTAGTTATATAGGTTTAACAACTCAAATTCGAGATTTCTCCTATATTTCTGTAAACTCTGTATGAGAACTGTAGAAAAAGAAACCTAATAGTAATATGATGTCCTACTTTCAAGCCATGCTGCAGTCATAGCATTAGATTTCCCTGGCACAATCTCACCTGCATAACTGTTTAATTTTTTGTTCATTCAGTTATTTATTTATTTAGATTTGCATGAACTACAGATTGGAGCTACCTGTATGCTTGATGAATGGGAGGAGAATTTAGCCATCATAACCGCAAACAGAACAAAAGATGATGAGCTTGTGGTTATTCATCTTGGAGATTGCTTATGGAAGGAGACGGGCGAGGAATGCTGTGTTTGGATTCTTTTGAGGTTTAGGTTTTTTTTTGCTCTCTTGCTTAAAATTTTACTTATCACTGCAGGGAAAATTGAGGAAATATTAAAAAAGAAAAAAAAAAGAGAGTATAATTTATGTTGTTTTTGTTTCTGAAGAATTTCTCAATTCAAAAATGAATATATTGATTCTCTTCCAATTGGTTGGACCGTAGGTGTGATGATTTACTTCACGGGCGAGTAAACCAATTAGTTGTTAAGCTCAATTGAACAGAGGTTTTTTCTTTGACAGGCACCAAAGAATGAAAATCTAATATTTTATTATTAAATTTCTTTTTATGCAACATCTTAGCAATAAAATAGCACTTGAAAGATGATTATCTTCTGTGTTTAGTTAATAAGACCAATTTTCTGCAGGTTACTGCTGCCCACATTTGTTATTTAGTAGCTGAAGCAAACTGCAAGTCATATTCAGACACTGCATGAATCTGTCTCATTGGTGCAGATCATTTGAAATTCCCTAGAACATATGCTAGTCCTGAGGCTATTCAGGTGCTGCAGTTCCCTTTTATTGTTTGCATATAACAGTAGAGTGGGCAAATGCTCTAATACATTCTTCTAGTGATTTTGTTTTAATGCTCATGGGGAATATTTTTACATTTTTGTTATATTTTATGAATGGCACTATTTTGATCACTTTCTGCACTACGTGGTAGATAAATCTATGGTCTTCATCTGCTTTGTGAATTTTGATCACTTTCTAACAGTCAATCAACAATGGCCATGTCTTCTTTGATGCCTTCAGCATCAACAGAAAGTGAATGGAAAGGTGGGAACAACCGGTCAATGCACAATAGAAGCATTTCAGAGCCAGATTTTGGTAAAACACCATGAAAGGTAAATATTCTTTTTCTTGTTTTTGCCAACAGAATTTCTCTTGCTTACCTAAATAAACTACTTGTGTGTTTTTAGATGAATAGAATTGCACCTATTCTTGTTGTTTTCTGCTTCTCGTAAACCACCTTTTTCTTATGTGAATATAATTACTAAAGCCTAGCATTGAAGCAACATATACAATTGTAGAATGGAGTATTGTTACATGCATTATAGTTGCATGGGTTGAGGCGAAGCTTTTCTTCCATTTGTGAGGTTAAGCTTAAGCATAGTGGTATAGCCAGATAGGTAAAAAGTATCCGTGTTTTCAATTTTTTTGAAACTTGAAGGGTAATTTCGATTAACACCCTCTGAGGTGTCTAATAATTACATGGACCTCCCTTGTGGTTTATGAAATTACATGGACACCCCTTCTTATCTTAGTAGAAACTTCTCTACCATTAATGGTTTGTTGGTAAGATGGACAAAAAAAAAGAAACAGTTTATATTATCATTTTAATTTTTAATTACTAATCTTGACCTAGTCCCATAACTTTGGTGTAAAATGAATCAAATATATTTTATACCAATTAAGTATTACTAAATTCATAAATTTTTATCACCCGTCAAACTTTGTCACATCATCATCTTATATTAAGAACTGTGAATGTGTAGACCTAGCTACATCCCCACCCAAATCGGTTGTGGGAACAATAACCCAACTGTAAAAGTAAAAACTCGTCATGAAGAGCCTAAATTACAAAGAGGGAAACAATTATCAAAATTAGAAGCCCTCAAGCACAGCAAAACCAGATAGGGGAATAGGATCCCCGGAATGTAGCAATTTCCTCTCTAGGCTCTAGCAACTCACATTTGGATGTTGCGGCTGTAAATGATTTTACCTTTGATGCTACTTAAGGCAGAGAGGGGAAAAAAAACACTTTGAAGATAATTGCACAATGTGTTAGCCTGCCCTTTTTGGCATATCTTCGAATTCTTTAATGTATGGGATGTATGGATCATCTAGATGTAGCATATCTTCGAATTCTGTGATTGATTCATCCAAGGAGGGAAGTTCTCCTGATATGCAAGAAAAAGCATCAGGTGCAGGTGGGTCTTCTTGTTTAGGTCGTATTGGCTCACAATATTCCAAAAGACAGTTGGGTTGGTATTAAGATCCCGCTCAGATTGACAGGTAATTTTTAGTTCCCACCCAGATCTAACCTACCTTCTTTTGAATTCATATGCATGGATTATCTTTTCTTTCTTTCTTTCTTTCTTTCTTTCTTTATTTTTTTCCTTTGGTGGCCACCCTGGTCATTTAAATACTTTCCTGTTTTTCTATGAAGGCTAAGCTGGGTGAGAAAAACAAATTTTATTATGATGAAAATCTTAAGAGATGGTTAGAAGAAGGGGCTGAACCTCCTGGTGATGAACCAGCCTTGCCACCTCCACCAAGTACATCTTTGCAGAACAGAACAACAGACTACACAGGACCTAAAATTGATAATTTACATTCTAACAGTTACGAATGGAATTCAGGGATCCCGCCCATTCCGCCCAGTTCAAACCACTTCTCTACCCATGGACGTATGGGTGTTTGTGCAAGGTATGCACAGCATATAGCTTCTCTGGGTTCCCCCCCTTCTTTTGTTTCATTTCATGTTTGGTGGGATGGGTTCCTATTTATTTTTATTTTTATTTTTCTTCACTCAATCGGCCCAAACTGGCTTACGAATGGGATGTCATAACACGTTACAAAATTTCACTTCAGAGAATGATCCAATCATAGGAATATTTGGAACTATGGTATCACACTTCTTAATAGCATTACCTATTAGAAATGAATTTTCTAGCATTTGACTCTATACCATTGAAGGGTTTAGTTGCCACTACAGGAAATCAGGGATTTAACGGCGTTTAATTAACGACGTTTTATTAAACGTCACTTTTTTTTTTATTTTTAACGACGTTTTATAACCGTCGCATATTTGTTTAACCAAAACGGCACCGTTTTGTATTTAAAGGCGTTTAAAACCGCCTCCGAATGCCGTACATACACGCGCCCCTTTTTTGAAACCCTTATTTTTTAATCTAAGCCCTCTCTTTCTTATACTCTCTTATCTTATATGCAGACTTCTCTCTCTCAGCGACGAAGAAGACGGTGGAGATAACTCCACGAAGAAGCTTCGTCTCTTGAAAGATAAATCTTCTGTTCTTGAAGAGAGCTTCAAAGAACACAAGCTCCACCGGTTGTTTAGAGCGATTTCGAAGTGATTTCGAAGATTCAGATCGACATCAATCAGCTGTTCAGAGCGATTTCGAAGCTCCATCACCACCGTCATCTGCACCGGTGAGGTAGCCAGCTCCACTATCTCTCTCTCTCTCTCTAGATCTCTCTCTCTCTAGATCTCATCCTGATTGTACCTTTATAATGAGTTATCCTTTGTTATACTGTTCTTAATTTCATGTTTTCTCCCTGCATCTGAAATGTGTAATCTGTAGAGTACAGAATCGATCTACAATGTTTTGTAATGATTTTTAAAATTGGAATAGTTGTCATGTGCCATTGATTGCGAAAAAATGACTAATGCTTAGTAATTTCTTCTTGCATTTAACAGAAAATGTCTTTCTTTGTCTCTTCTAGGTCTTGATTGGGGTAAAGTTCCTTCGTCACTGGCCTTTCCTTGGCCGTTTGAGAGTATGCAAATCACTGATTGGAAATCATCATTTTCATTTAGAATCATCAAATTGCAATGTTTAGCAGTTTCAGGAGCTGAAAACAATATTTTCCAGCACTGGATTCTAATGGCTTTATTTCACTCTTGATTTTTGAATTTAAGATATTTGCCTTTTATTTCATTCTATTAGATTCAGAGTCTTTTCTGGAACCATTTCTTTACCTCCCTAGCAGTGTGTAGCTTTTTATACACCAGTTCTACATGGTTGTGCATCTGTTTTGGTGTCTTTAAAGACAAACATTACTTTGATTATCTGGAAAATTAGATGCTCTAGGTTGTTATGCTTTATTTTGTACTTTTACTCGCTTACGATATTTCTTTAGCAGCCTGTGAGTTCCCTATTCTGGAGCCCCTTCTCATTTCAGCAGCTTGTCCTTTATTTCACTTTGTCCCGATATGCATTTTGTTGCAGGTTTCATGAGTCTTATCTGAATTTAGAAACCCTTGCCTTGCTCTTCTCTAAGACCAGTAAACATGAAGGAAGAAAATCTTGCTATTGCTAATGTTGGGGAGCCTACTGTTAGAATGACACGAGCTTGAGCTGCTGCTTGTCATGCATTTGGAGGGATTCCACCTTCAGAAGCACTGAAGCAGCAAGGTCAAAAGCAGGTTTTACGGACAAGTTCAAAAAGAGCAGCTTTAGATGAGATGAATAGCAGTGCTTCTGCTGCTGCACCTGTTCAGCATAAGAGGAGGGCAGTGCTTAAGGATGTCACAAATGTTTGCTGTGAAAATTCCTATAAAAACTGCCTCATTGCAGCTAAAATTCCGGTTTGTACACTACCCTTTTGCTGAATTTATATAATTAATGTAAGAAATTGTTGTAAATTGAAAGAAAATTAAATAAGAAAGTATGTTTGTTCCTCATTAACAGAGATAAAAAATGGCTGCTTTAATGCACAAAAAAAAAAATGAAATGTTGAATCGTTGATAGATATTTTGATTGCCCGAGCATATAAAAGCATTACCAAAAAATTGGGATAGTTGAGTTGAGCGGCATTTTTGAGTATAGAGAAGACTAAATTGGTTATTGAACTTCTGGTCATTGACAGCAATAACTAGAACAGAGTCAAAAGTTCATCGTGACCATGAACTTTCCCACTCAAATATCTGAATTTAATAGTTAGATTTGCTGGATGGCTTGGACTTTCTGCTACAAATGTTATTAATTTTTCTTTACTAAAATCGTTACATGACCTCTGTTAATCATGCTGATTTTCAGAAAAAGAATAGCAAGCAGGCCAATAAAGGTTCAGTGAATGTTTCCAAGGTTGCCCCCAGTGTAATAGTCCAATTGCACCAGCTTCCAGCTGATTCAAAAACAAACATTGCTCAAGAAACTGCAAATACAGAACTTTGTGGTTTTATGTGTTCTAATCGCCTTCACAGGTCATGCATCTTGATGCTGAGAAAGAAATGATGTCTCAGTGTGTTGCCTTGCTTGGGAAATTCATTGCTGTTCGTGAGCCAAATATTCAATATCTTGGTTTGGTAAGTTACGGGAACACAACAGTTCTTATCTCATTGATGCAACTTATGTTCAAAGCATGCCAAGTTGTAGTATGCAAATGTCAGAATTTGGAAGGTTTGATCTGGTAGTTTTCATCGGTTGCATGATTTATGGATTGATCTGATGCAGGAGATCCGGATGTTGATGGTCTCAGATGTTCAGGACATTATTAAAAGGTATCAATCACAGATCATCACCTCCTTGAAGGATCCAGATATCAGGTTAGTTTAAGTGCTTTGTAGTTTTTTGGAGATACTTTATGCTTCTTCACCACGAGGCACAATGATCGGTTACATGGTAAACAAAAACAAAAGAGAGACTCAGAGAGGGAGAGTGCTTAAAACTTGATTTCTTTCCAACTTTCTGTTCATCCTGCTATCTGAATCCTATTTCATTGTACCTATGTATAGGTGTTGTCAAACCTGGAAACTGGTAGAAACATGCTGAAACACTTAATAGTGAATATAGACTTTAAATTGTATTTATAAATTTCTGCAGAGTAAGTACATCATGCATAATAAAACCTCCTGATATAGTTACAAAAAATGAATCTAATTGGTATTTGGTTGATTGTGGATGCCCTGAAGACTTGGGTATTAAACTTGAAGGCCCAAGATTTGAGGATTTCACCTCAAGTTGCTTTTGTATGCTAACAAGTGTTACACTTATCTGAATTTTTATCTTTATCATTACTTTTATAACTTCAGATGTTCCGTTAATATGAAAATGTTACTTATTCATCTATTTTCTTCCATTACAAAGAGATATATTTCATCCCTTCTATTTAATTTTTTCTACTGCATTTATTTTATGGTTTCTAAGCTCATAAAACTAGGCACATATTTGTGTAATGTTTTCATCACTTGTCATTACAATAAATGAATGATTGGACCACCATTGCATTTTGGCAACATGACCTGCACAAATTTGTAGCTTTTGGTGCACATGATTTCCCTACCCTGGTGGGAAGGGTATTCTTGATTCCATCACAGTTTTTCAAGGTGATCTCATTTCTAATACATTCAGGCATATCATTCTATGTTAGTTATTTCATATTCTCTCATTTGATGCTAGGGAAAAAAAATATAATTATGTTTTATTTAATTTCGGTTGGATACCAGTGTTTTTTTAGTTGTAGCTTATCTGCTGTTAAGATAACCTGCTCTACTTATTGTTGTAAATATGTCTTAACTTGTTTTCTCTTGTTTTTTTGGTGACAGGCGAGAAATTTTCATTTCCACTGTGGCCTTGTATATGTTTCAGAACCAGGGTATGTCTATCATTATCATGTGAATTTAGATTGATGCTTGAATTCTATTTTTATTCAAATCTTGTTACATACTGCATTGGCTGTGCATATATTGGTTAAATTTCTGTGTTTAGTACAAGTCATTTGTGGCAACACGGGAGGCTGTTGTCACCATTTGATATCTAGAGCAGAGAGAACACCTTGAATTTTCTGTTACAATCTCTCATTGGAAATAGTTGTGTACTTACCAATTTCAGATATATGCTTTTTAGAGCTGGAGTTCCTCGGCATGCCATTATTAAAAAGTTTGGAGGTAAGGAAATATCACAACTTGAGGATCTGATTTCTGTACTTACCAATTTTGTTGCAGTTCTTGCTGCTCAACAAAGCCCAGAGAACCCCAATTGGTTCCAGGTAGTATACAATCTGAACTCTAAACCTTCCAGTCTTATACTGTGCAGCAGCTTTTCATTTCTGTGAGATTCCATTTAAAGTTGACAATTTGTTTGTATACCATTAGTGCCGGCATTTTCTGTGCATTTGATAGATGAGTTATGCACATGCATTAAGATAAAAGTTTAATTGTGTCCTCTTTAATATGCTAGACCAAAATTACCAAGTTCAGATCATCCTGATAATTGAAATTAAATCATTCCTGATTTATCTTGCAAGTGTCCTTAAGAATTGGACTAGTTCGACGAACACCATTTATGTTATTGCAAGTGTCAACTATTATGGTTTGATGCAAATATTTGTCAATCTATTGAGTGATCAGTAGTTATTTATTTGGTTTAGACATGTATTTGGAATAGAGTAGTTCTAGTAGAGTCAAAATCTGCTTTGTGGAACTAGAGATTGCAAATGGTTCTAGCTAATTTTAAGATAATTTGATTACAGATTCTACCATTATTGAACAAGCAACTTCTCATGGGTAAGGAATAAAGATAAGCTTTAAGGTACAAATATATTATGTGAGAGCTACTTGTATCATGTGAGAAAGTTATAAACATTTAAACAATTAACAAATAATGGACCACAAAGTAGATAATTCTCTATCCTTTTTTTTTTTTGGTAACAAAGATAAGATTAATTAAAAAAGTAAGATGCATTTATATAGGCTGTCTTGTGAAGTTAATCATACGGTATAGGTAGCATTTATGCTTATAAAGCTCTTAAAAAAAAATGGCCAGAGACTACAATGGAGTTGACTTCCTATTGTGCGAATCAGTTAATATGGTGATATCAGTTCGTATTGAACCTTTGTGATTCAATGCTGGAAGAAAATTGGAGGAGGAAGCAACCACCACTGGTGTCATAAAATGTAATTGCCTTTATATGTTAAAACAAGATGTGGATTTTTTTAGAAAAAAAAAGAAAAGATATACTGCTCTCTAGCCTATAATCGACTTCCATTCAATTAGCTGGAGCATTAATGCATGCAAATCGAAGTCTAAATATTCTTCAATACTGAACTAATATTGACTATGAGACCTTTATACATGTTTGAGTACAATCAACACTAGGTTTCTTATAACATGCTTGTTTTTTTTTTTTTTTTGGCCGCAAAATGCAGTAGTAGTCACAAAGTCTTTATTGGGTTTCAGGGTGTTTCTTTGCATGAAGTTATGCAAAAGTTATCAGACATCAATCCCTCAAGAAATCAGAAGGCTTCTCTCCTTAATGTTATACTTAAACGTTGTCAGTTGCAGATGCATGACATTCATCTGCTAGTTCAGTTTCCTGTCTCAAATGATTCCTTTGGATGTTTGTGTGAGACTAAGGAGCTTAATGCAAAATCTCTGTATGCTGAGGGTCGGTGTTTTCTGGGAGGGCTTATCAGTTCACTTTTTGCTCCTTCGAAAGAGAGCTCTTTCAGTCTTGATCTGAAAGGTTTTCAGATTGGGCTGAAGAGAAGAGATCACATCAGCTGTCCTATACTTTTATTGGATCTGTTCACTCGCCTCAAATTGAAAGATCTTCAGCTTATGGACTTCAATCTTAATGTTCCAGAATTAAGTTTTTCAATTTCTCCGGTAGAGCTTCCTATTATTTTAGTGTTTTATACACTCTCATCCTATGAATCCAATTCTGTTAGAAATGGTAGTCACCTATGGAACATAGCTGCAAGCAGAATCAGTTCTCTGATTTCTACTCGTAGATGGTCATTGTATAAATTGGTTGGTATTGTGTGTTTGTGGTTACAGTATGTCAATGCTTATGAGAATCTACTTATATTAGTTGGATATCCTGTGGATGACATTATGAAAAGATCTTCTGTTAAGATGTCTGAGGATGACATATTTGCAATAGCTGTTAAAAAACAATGGAGGAGTGTTTCTGAAATTGAAAAGAAGCTGCCTGCTGAGGCTATTGCATGGGCACGGCGAATAGCTCGTTACAGAGCAGCATTAAGTATTCAACAGACGAAGAATTGTTCTAATAAATTGCTAGTCACCAGTCGCTTCAAATTCTTCAGTAGGGTCCTTATACTCCTAAAACTTATTTGGAGTGTTATATGCAGAACATTCAACTCATTAATAAGCTTGCTTCTGCATATATTTTTTGCTGATCATCCACAGATTGATGAACAGTTTGGAGTTGTTTCTGAAGATTTTTGTGCACAAAGTTGCTTCAGTGTAAGCATGGGAATAATTTCAATTTTTATCTCCCCAGTGAATAAGGTTCAGTCTCTTGTTGGTGGGGATCCAATCTCAGATGTTGGGAGCTCATCCTCGGATTTATTTTCATTTTGTGTTTCAATTGATGGGTTCGTCTTAATGTACACAGAAAACATTTTTGAACAGTGCTTTTCCATTTCATGTGGGCCTTTGAAGGTTACGTCCTCGTCTCCTACTGACGATGGCTCAAAGAATAACAATAGTTATCTGAAAGAAGCATGTTAAAATATTTTTTTTTCTGACTTTTTCTACAATTTCAAAGCTTCAGAAATGACTAATTTATTTAAATTGTTCTTCCAGGTACAAAACCTTCTTCAACAGATGGTGAGTTCACTACAAGAAAAATAGGAAATTACGACGTTTTTTTTCTGACGTTTTTTGAAAAACGTCGTGAAATCTCTTATAATTTTTACTTTTTGAGCAAATTTAATTATCCCATCTTGTTTTGTGTGCCGTTATTACAAAATTGTGAAATAACATTTATTTGTGAGGGAAGAGGCAAGACTTCTCTGATCAAAACAGAGGCGTGACTTCAGAGAACAGAGCGTGACTTTTGAGAGAGAGAGAGAGAAAGGCAGAGAGAGAAATCAAGGCCTTGGATCTTCCATCTCCATCGATTCTTTGGTTGTATGATCTGGAAACTCTTGTTCTACACTTGATTTGAATGTTTGTCTGTAATATCGTTTGAATCCCTCTTATCTAAGTCGATCTAGGGCTCAAGGTTAGAGTTTTTTTATATGGATTTACTACATTCACACAAGATCCGTAGACTTTCATGGCTTAAACTAACGATTTATAGTTGATTTCTAGTTTCTTTTCTTCTGTTTTGTATTTTCTTTTTTCGAATCGATTTATCTAGGTTTTGAGTGCCATGTTAATGTATCTAATCATGTACAAGATAAGCAAGCAGTGTTGGATCTGGATCGTTAGCAACAGTGAGTAGAAGCAAGCACAACGACGTAGAGATGTAGATCTTATTCTCAGATCTGCTCTCTATCCGATCAGATCTGCTCTCTCTGTCTCTCCGACCTGCTATTATGGTAATATCAAATCTGCTTTCTCAATCTCTCCGATCGAATTTCACGTATTCTCTTCATTGCTCTATGAGATTTGGACCTCTCTCCCTCTCTATTTTTGATTGAATCTCATTATCTTTCTCACTCTATCACATTTTCCTTATAGAAAATGTCAAAACAGTTTCTAAAATTGGTGCTGGTGACTAGTTCGTTGGTGCTCTCCTACGCATGTTGATGATGACCGATTTGTAGTTGAGGTTAGTATTCCTGATGCTATGATTCTTATCCTACTGACATAAAAAAAAAATTATGGATTTTTTTTTTTTTGTTGGAATAGCTTGTTGATATTGTGATTCTTATTGTATCATTTTCCTTGCATGTCAAATGTTAGATAAAATGTGTCAATGGAAAAATTTTGTTATTTTTATTTTATCTTTTAATTTTTACCCAAACACTAGAAAATAAAAATGATGTTCAACTTTTATTGTAAAATAAACAGTATCTTCTGCTAATCTAAAAGGGGTGTTATCTGTGTAATCATCTGTCTCATAATCTTTGCGCCGCTTCGGCAGCCTCAGGGACAGGATTTTTAGAATCACAAGTATTAGCAGCATTACTATTAGTTAAGTTCTTAGCTTCATTGTGCTCTATCGTGGTTTCGTGATGCGATGGTTTGCAAAAAATCCATCTTCGCTTTCCTCTCTTCGACAAAAAATTTCATTTATAGAAAACACATCGAGAATGATGTTGTAGCAGGATTGTTGTTACCTTCTCTTCCTCTTCTTGTTCATTGTCTTCTAATCTCCCTCTGCCACTACTTTTCTGGGTGTCTTTAGTGGGAGACCTGAAAGCCTTTTTCACTGCATTCAATCAAGAGCCTTCTCTAATCTTTCCCATGATTGAATTAAAAATCAGAGATTCAATTAACAGTTGAGCTACATTTACAATGAAACCCGAGTTGGGAAAAGACCAGTGGGAATTTTGTTCACTAAATGCAAGAAATGCAAGAAAGAGAGAGAGAGAGAGTGATAATAAATTCAAGAAACAGGGAACAGGATCTAACAAGGAACTGACATATCCCCAGTAAATTTGAAAGAGAGCAGAGAGCTTGGTAATAATGTATAAATTTGGAAGAGAGTAGAGAGCTTGGAAATTATATGCAGGAGCAGAGAAATAAAGAAGAGAGAGCTTGGCAAAGGACAGTCGCTATTGTGGTGGGAGGAGTGGCTGGTTTTGCGCTTGGAATTGCCTGTTTGTTGGTTCTAAAATCAGCTTTTAAGAAGCGAGAAAACAAGTATGGAGGATGATGATGAGGTTAGTTTCCAACCTTCTACTACTCTGTTTTCTGCTTTTTTTCTCTGTATTGCCCAGAAAACGTTGGATTAACTCTCTCGTATGGTTTGTCCCTCAATGGTGTGTTATTTTGGGCTGTATATATGAGCTGCTTTGTGGAAAATAGAATGGTTTCTGTTGAGAGGGTAAAACAGTTCACAAATATTCCATCAGAAGCTGAATGGGAAAAAAAAGATTGTCTGCCCTCTGCTAATTGGCCTACCCACGGCAATGTTGACCTCGAAGATTTGCAGGTAACTTGCCTTAAACCCATTTTACTTCAAATTTGTAACATTGTTTTTTACTTTTGAAGTCATTTATTCTTGATAACAAATATTTTGTGTCTAAATTGTTCCGGTAAGGCGTGCATGGTGTCAGGCAACACAAAAATAGAGAAAAATTTCACAAGATAACTAGGCTTTATGATGTCTACATGATATGATCTGAAATTTAGACAGACCACTTTGCCTTGATTTATAAATTAATGGAATTTTTAAAAATAAAATGTCCAAGTGTGTCGTCAATGAACTTTGGGTCTTTATTAGCATGACTTGAGCTACAATAATATTCTGTTCTAATATTTTTTGGAACCCTTTCTGATAAGACATACTTGAACACTTGGTGAACAGGTTAGGTATCGTCCAAATACCCCTCTGGTTCTTAAAGGTATTACTCTCAATATTCAAGGAGGAGAGAAGATGGGTGTAGTTGGTCGAACAGGGAGTGGAAAATCGACTCTGATCCAGGTTTTCTTTAGGTTGGTTGAACCTTCAGGAGGGAGAATAATCATTGATGGCATTGACATTTCCATGCTTGGGCTTCATGATCTTAGGTCTCGCTTTGGGATCATTCCTCAAGAGCCTGTCCTTTTTGAAGGAACTGTCAGAAGCAACATTGATCCAATTGGGCTGTATTCAGATGAAGAGATATGGAAGGTACATTTTCCATTCTTATTTCCTAAAATAAACCAGTTTTGGCTTTTGAAGGTCGGAAAAGAATAAGTTTGCATCATGAACATCACTTCTTCTGTTGTGTTTCATTTTCTTGGTTCATAATTCAATACCAAAGCATACACAATTTGAGCTTTTCTTGTGATTTCAGTGATATGAAAAAACAATTTTTATAGAGCCTTGACCGTTGTCAACTTAAAGATGTGGTTGCTGCAAAGCCGGGTAAACTTGATTCTTCAGGTAATATTCATACTTCATCGCTTCTTCACTAGGCTGCACCAAAACTTGCTTGACTTGGTGTTTCCCATTTAGTGAATGAAGGTAAACATTTTATTTCTTTTTGGAAATTTCTCAGTTGTTGATAACGGAGACAATTGGAGTGTGGGGCAGAGGCAACTTCTCTGCTTGGGAAGGGTAATGCTAAAGTACAGCCGGCTTTTGTTTATGGATGAGGCAACAGCTTCTGTTGATTCACAAACTGATGCTGTAATTCAGAAGATCATCCGAGAGGATTTTGCAGCCCGTACAATCATCAGCATTGCTCACAGAATACCAACAGTCATGGACTGTGACAGGGTTTTAGTTACAGATGCAGGTTAGTGTTTCTTTACCTAACTCTTTCCCCATCCTTCAACTGAAAAAGTTTTGGTTATAGATGCAGGTTGATGTCTTGTGAATTTTGAAATGGCTGTTTGGGTGAAAAAAAAAAGCAGTGAGTTTTGTTCTTAGTTTACAATTTCACAGAAATTATCACTAAAAGCACATGTAAAATTCAAATATCTGCTGTGTGGATTGAAAACTATGCAGAAAATTGCTTATTTTCTCTTAAAAAACTTTCTGTGAGTGTAGTGTATCATCTTAAGTTTAATAATGTGATATCTGAAGATTGTTCTCTTTATGTTGAATTGTAATGTGAGTAGGGAATCATTGGAATGGTTGGGCTTTCTTGATCTAAGAAAAGGGTTATCAAGATACTTCACGATGTCAATGGAATCATAAAACCATCCAGGTTGGTTCATGAATTCCTCAATTTTAGATTAATGCTACTTGATTGATTGATCTACTGGAAACTAGAAAGTTTTGGTCTCCAAAAATATAATCCAAATGCCTTCATTTTATTTTTTTTTCTTTGTGATTTGAGAAATGAATACAATATAAAGTTCAAAACACCTAGTTTTCGTTTTGTGCTAAAACAGTTTTTGAAATTTTTCTAGAAAGGGGGTTTGTTTCTAAAAGAAATTTATGAAAAGATTTTGAAACATGGAGAGAATGATTGCTATCAACCTCTTCCTAATGGGCACAAGCTTTTCTTCCATTATATAAGATGGGTAGCTGTACGTGCAGCTGTTGCTATGGGTGAGGAAGGCGATATGGTTGTAAGTCTTTGAGACCCCATTCTGCTTTTCTTACCAGTTAATTTATCAATTCTAGAGGTTCTGATATTGAAATTTTGATATTGAGATTCTGATATTGAAATTTTGTTCCAGAGGTTTTGAAGCTTTGGAACTCCACTCGGATTAATGAGCATGCTGAGAAGGGTGATGCTTTCCTTTCATCATTAATACCTTAATGATTTCATGGAGGAAGAGTTAAACTACACTCTATACTGGCAACCCTTTCTGAATTTGAACATGCTGAGAAGGGTGATGCTTTGTACGGTAAGTAGCCTCTTTTACATGCTTTGCATAGTATATTTGTGCATTGTTCATGTTAAGAATTGTAGAACACCTAAACACCTAATCAAGATAGGTGAGATATGAAAAAATAGAGAAGAATAATAAACAAGAGTATAAATCACACCCACTCACAAACACATAAGATTAATGTGATTCACCTCAAAATTAAGAATAATAAACAAGAGTATATATATATATATATATATTGTTTACTTTTATTTCTAGCCATATCGTTCTACCACATGCATTTCTAGCCATATAAAATTTATGTCTCGAGATTTTTATCAAATCATTTTGACATATATATGACTAAACATCTTTGTAGTTGTTGAGGTATAGTGGATGTAGTTGGCATTAATTACTCGACCACATATCTAACTTAAATTAAATTTGAATAAAGATATTTTTGTTATATATATTTGTGACTTGTTACTTTAATTTCTATGAATATGTAAGCGATGGGGCAGCTATCTCTGTTTGTCGTGTCGCTTTTTTATTTTTATTTTATCATAATCAAACCTCAGCTCCACATATATATATTTGCTGCTGTTCATGGCTCCACCCACAGGCACATCAGAGCTGCTTTGCTTTCTCTCCTGTGCCCCTCCATCATCAGGTCCCAACTCTTGCCCAAACTTGATGACTTCATGAGGTGCCACCTCAGCAATTGGGACAACACACTCATTGACATTCAACAAAAAACCAAAGAGGTGTTTGATTTAGTCATTTTCTTTTTCTTTTTTCACAATGTTGAACTGTTTTTAAGGTACTTGTGTTGCACATTGTTTGTTGTTCAGATGGCATTTTTGTCATCGCGTAACCAAATTGCAAGTATTGAATGGGAGTCAATGTCTGGGGAATTCATGCCTGAATTCTTTAAGCTGGTGTTGGGAACCCTTTCTCTGCCTATCAACTTTCCCAGAACAAATTACCACCGCGGTTTCCAAGTAAACAACTTGTTTCTTAAGTACATGTTGCTTTTAAGTCAAGTAAACTAATGATATCTAAAGTATCCGATATGTTACAGTTTAATCATCAATTTTTAAAATTTGTGCTTTAGTCTAAATTAATAACAGGAGGAGGGATATTTGGCTCTCGGTTGGTTCATTTCAAAACAAACCAACAACTAACATGAAGGCGTAAATTTGGAAGCGATGTTTTACAATTTTAAATATTTCTGTATGTATGTTTTGTCTAACTGAGATGTCTCACAGGCAAGAAAACATTGTTAGCATGCTGAGACGACTCGTAGAAGAAAGAAGAGCTTGCCAAGAAACCAAACATGACATGCTTGGTCACCTAATGAATGGGGGTGAAGAAAACAGATATAATCTAACAGATGAAGAGAAAATTGATCAAATGATAGCAATTTTGTATTCTGGATACGAGACTGTTATGTAACCAAGTATTCTTAAATATTAATGGTGTATTTTCACACCCTACTGTTATGTAATATTTGTGGATATGTTATTTTGTGGGTAATGGTGATTGGTGAATGGGAAAGTGAATTAATAATGCATTTGCTATTTGAATGTAAGTTATTATTTCATATTAGTGTTATTCAGTTTTATTATATATATTTTTTTAGTTTAATCACATAAATTAGCACAATTTCAAAAAAAAAAGAAAAGGAGATATCACGGCGTTTTTTTAAAAACGCCACTTAAACTCTAAATATTAACGGTTAGATTTTTAAAAAAGATATGACGGCGTTTAAAAAATGTGGCTAAATATCATAATGACGTCATGATATTGTCAGTTAAGACATTTGGCGGCGTTTTTAAAATACTAATATAACGACGTTTTTAAAACGTCATAAAGTTATAGCGACGGCCGCGTCCTCGGCGCTTGGTGCAAAGCGTCGCAAAAAGAATTAGCGGCGTTTTTGACACTTATAGCGGCGTTTTTTAAACGCCGCTAAAAGTCGAATTTCCTGCAGTGGTTGTAATGTACACCTTATGTTTTATAGCTGTAACACTTCTACCATTATTAATTTATGCACTTTACCTAATTTGGCTTCCATATTTTGATACAGGCTTCCAGACCAGTGAAGATTACAGATTCTATGCTATATCAACTGGGTTCAGTGAATTTAGTATCAAGGACAAGACATCAAATTAAATCAAAACTCAGGGGGTTTGTCTTAATGTTTTTCCTGTTATTTTTTGGCGAATGTTAGAACATAATTTGTGGATATGTTATTTTGTAGTTAAATGGTAATTGTATATTAAATTGAATAGAAAAGTGAATTAATGTTGTATTTGCTACTTGGTAGCTTTTCATATAATTGGTTTATCTTTTGACAAATGTTCATTTGAATAGGAACAGGAATTATTGATTCATATTAGTATTATTTTTCAATTTTATTACAGGTATTTTTTGGTTCACCCACATAGAATTAGCACAATTTAAAAAAAATAAATTAAAAAAATAAAGATATAATGGCGTTTTTGAAAATGTCACTATACAGTCAACGGTTATATTTTTAAAATCCAAAAAAAAGCAATGACGACGTTTTAAAACGTCGCTAAAAACAGTCATGACGTCAGTTTAACGTTATGTATCACATTTAGCGGCGTTTTAAAGCGCCCTAATGTTATAGCGACGGCCGCAGCTTCGACGTTTGGTGCTAAGCGCCACAAAAAGAATTAACGGCGTTTTTGGCACCTATAGCGGCGTTTTTTAAACGCCGCTAAAAGCTGAATTTCCTGCAGTGTGCACACTTGAAAGATAGCCCAAAAAGTCGAGGGAATGCTTTGTAATCCTTCTTGGTTGAGACCACATGTAAAAATAATCTCTTTCATTGAAAATATTCGGGTATGTAGTCACTTTCAACAAGGATGGTGGGACTCCAGCAAACTTATTTCAGTCACCTTCTCTTCTAGCTGCAAAATCTGGGGCTGGTCCGGTGGGCCCCAATGCCAAGTTTTTCATCCCTACTCTGGTGGCCTCGGGAGACAAGACTGTTGGAAAAAATGATTTTTGGGGATTTTAATTTAATATTAAAGTGTGGTGACTTTAATTAAATATTAAAGTGGGTCCTAACCATTTTTTGTGTTGGGTCCAAGTGAGCCAAAAACTATTGGGTTTTGAATAAGAAATTGCCAAGAAATTGCTCCATGATGTTAGATTCATGAATAGGATTTTAAAGAGTATTTAAATCTTTTTTCTTGGCTAAAGGGTGTGAATCCTTTGGGCATCCATACTTTTCATTTTTGTGGAAAGGGACTATGGATGCTTGGTGTTTTAATGACTAGCCTTAAAGGCTGGAGGCTTTTCCTCTCTCCCCTATACATGTATAAATTGAGACCCCCCTGTCAAGTTTCAATATAGAAATTTTTTGCTTCCATTTTACAAGTCAGTTTGCTTGATAGTTCCTATTGTGAAAGAGTGCTGCCATTGTTTTGTTCGCTAAGCTAGACAGATAGTGCTTCTGCCGTAGTTGGTTTTGATCGTCGTATCCTGGGAGACAGACGCCGGGTTTCCTCAAGCACTCGACCCGTGAGGCGGCAAAATCTGTTTTAAGGAAATTGCTTCCGTGCAAGCTTCGGTTTTGTCTCTTTACCCTTTATTGTTTTTTGTGTATTTCTGTTGAAATTTAGTTGTAATTATCAGCATATGTTCTTGGTATATAATTTGCTTTCTTCATAAATCTATTTATTTAATTTCACAATTTTGAATAACAAGCTTAAAACAGATTTTATATATCTTTTCTATGAAATTGATTGAATAGATTTATATAGACTATTAGGTTAGCTTTGCATAATGTTACTGGGAATTGTTGCGGAATTGCTCACTATTTCAATAATTGTAAATTATGCAATGGTACTCTCTAATTGCTTAGTTTAGTTAGAATGCTCTATTATAATTTGCATACTTAATTGTATTAGTATGATCTTGTTTTATGCGTATGGTTCATCATTTCCCTACCATGATTTGCATGAATTTTAAGGTTATAAAATATAATTTATGGATGTTGCAATTTTGACATGCTAATTCTATTCTAGTCTCAATTTGTTACATGCTTATTATTTTCTAGGCTAGATTACATAATTTAATGTATTTGGAGTTATAGAGTTTTATGAATGGTGTACATGATTAATCTAAATTATCTAATTGTGTGCATTAATATGAATTATTTAATTGGGTGCATTAATCTAAATTATCTAATTGGGTGCATTAATCTAAATTATTTATTTGGGTGCATTAATCTGAATTATTTAATTAGGTGCATTAATTTGAATTATTTAATTAGGTGCATTAATCTAAATTATTTAATTGGGTGCATTAATCTAAATTATTTATTTGGGTGCATTAATCTGAATTATTTAATTAGGTGCATTAATCTGAATTATTTAATTGGGTGCATTAACTTTGAATTTGACTTATCTATTTGGAGTTATTAGTTTAAATGTTTATTATGAATTAATTTCATTCATGACTCATGAGTATTGAACTTTATTTTAAAGTTGTAATTTAATTTTGAAGTTACAAATTGTATTTTGTTTTGGTACCTTATATTAGTTGGTTACTTATATAATTAATAGTTGGCTAGATGGTTTCAATTATTTATTATAATTAAATTTTTTAGATTATTTGTTTGTATTTTGTTGTGGTTTGATACTAACTTTCTTTGTAGGGATACCAATACGAAAAACAAATATAAAACCAAATGAATAGAATTTGGGATGTAAAAACAAAAATGTTTGGACTACTAACGTTTGTGTTGAATAGGAATACCTAAGCGTGGAAAAGCTTTTGGACTACATAGAATCCTTATGGATTGGCTATTTTATCAAAAATGTTTGAAGCATGTTTGCTTGAGATGTAATTGATTTGTTTACCAATTTGTAGTAGCAAGTTTTATTTGCTTATATTGTTGTAGCAATGGTTTTACATTGCTTGTAAAAGTTTTGGACCCTGGTTTGCTTTAACCTAGTTCATCCCTAAGAAAATTTAATTCTTAATTTGTTTATCACGGACTAGGAGTCAACATGCTCTTAAAAGTTTTGTCAAAAGGTTAACTGGGTTTTACGTGGGACTGATGTGACCCCTCCAGTCTTCCTGGGAACTTTCTTGACCATGTTCGATTCTAGGTTTTGTGGTGAGACTAATTTTTGAATTAATTTTTCTTCTAAGGGATTTTCTAAGGGTTAAGTTTAATTTCTGGAAACACAGAAGTGATATTCTGGTGTAATTTTTCGAAATGGAAACTATCACTGATGCTGCTGCTACTGCTAATGTTAGTGGGGATTTGAACCCCGGGGCAACTGGATTGCCAACCCCTACTGCTGTGACCTATGTGGTCAACCCTGGTGTTACTCCGGCTGTTCCGGGAGGACCGCTTAGTCACCATGAGCGCCCAGAAAAATTTGCTGGGGAAAACTTTAAGAGATGGCAGCAAAAGATGCTGTTTTACTTGCCCACGCTAAACCTTGCCAAGGTTCTGAGTAAGGATCCTCCAGCCGTGACAGAGAATGAGCCTGACAGGCAGAAAGTCATGGCGCTTGACACATGGAAGCATACAGACTATCTTTACCGGAACTATGTGTTCAACAGCTTGACAGACTCACTCTATAGTGTGTTTTGTTCCAAGAGCTCAGCAAAAGAATTATGGGAATCTCTGGACAAAAAGTACAGGACTGAGGATGCCGGGGCAAAGAAATTTGTGGTTGGCCGTTTCCTTGTTTTTAAAATGGTAGATTCTAAAACTGTGATAAGCCAAGTCCAGGAGTTCCAAGTGATCTTGCATGAAATTCATGTTGAGGGGATGCCTTTGAACGAGTCATTCCAAGTTGCTGTGATCATCAAGAAACTTCTCAATGGTTGGAAGAATTTCAAGAATTACTTGAAGCAAAAGCGCAAGGAAATGTCTGTTGAAGAGCTGGTTGTCCGACTCCGGATTGAAGAGGATAATAGAAAGAAAGGAGGGAGTACCTCCTCAGTAAAGGCCAATGTCGTTGAGCATGGCAAATCTTCTGGGATAAGGAAGAAGCCCCCTGTGAACAAGAGCTCTAAGCTGGGGCCAAGGGGTGGTGTTGCAAAGAAGTCGGCTTACAAGCCGCAGGAACCTGGTTATCGGTTCTTTGGGAAGTGTTATAACTGTGGTAACGAGGGGCATCGGGCTAGTGACTGCCACAAGCAGAAGAAGCCATACAAGACCAAACCTCGTGCTCATATGGCAGACTTACAAGAGCACTCCCATGAGGAGGATGATATGCACTTGTCTGCCGTTGTCTCTGAGGTGAATCTAGTGGGTTCAAACCCAAGAGAATGGTGGATTGATACTGGGGCTACACGCCACATCTGCTCCAAGCAGAAACTGTTTACAACTTTCGAACCGGTTACGAACGGTGAGAAGTTGTTTATGGGAAACTCTACTACCTCATTTGTTGAGGGAAAGGTGGTCCTGATGTTAACCTCAGGAAAAGAGCTAACCTTGAACGAAGTCCTGTATGTTCCGGACATTCGTTAGAATCTTGTCTCAAGGTCTCTTCTCAGTAAACATGTTTTCGCATGGTTTTTTTGAGTCCGACAAGGTTGTTCTGACGAAACACAAGTGTGAAACTTGTGTTGAAGCGAAGTGGATAAGATCCCGTATGAGTTATGGAAAGGCGTTAAGCCTTCTTATAAATTCTTACGAATGTGGGGGTATCTTGTAATAGTGGCGATTCCTACACCCTAACGGGTTAGGATAGGCCCGAAATCTGTGGATTGTATATTCATTGGTTATGCACATAATAGTAGTGCATATCGGTTTCTTGTTCATAAGTCTGAAATTCCAGACAAACACAGGAATACCATCATGGAGTCAAGGAATGCATGTTTCTTTGAAGACATTTTTCCTTGCCGAACCGATGCAGGGGTTCCAAGGTCTTTGGAGCAATTTGATGAGCTTGCTAGTGAGGATGATCATGTTGATGATCCAGGTGATGATCAAATTGAGGTTTTAGATGAGCCCAGACGGAGTAAAAGGGCTAGGACATCCAAATCTTTTGGTCCAGACTTCTTGACTTATATGGTTAAGAACGAACCTCAAACTTTCCACGAAGCTGTGACTTCTCCTGAGAGTCCTTTACGGAAAGAAGCGATCAAAAGTGAGATTGACTCCATCTTACAAAACCACACCTGGGAGTCGGTAGATTTACCTTCAGGTTGTAAGCCTTTAGGCTGCAAATGGATTTTTAAACGAAAGATGAAGGCCGATGGGTCTATTGACAAGTATAAGGCGAGGCTCATTATCAAAGGGTACAGACAACGAGAAAGCATGGATTACTTTGATACGTACTCACCTGTAACTAGGATAACATCCATTCGCATAGTGATTGCGATAGCAGCTTTGCGCAATCTTGAGATTCACCAGATGGATGTAAAGACAACTTTCTTAAATGGGGATTTGAATGAAGAAATCTACATGGAGCAACCTGAAGGGTTTTCAGCTCCAGGACAAAGCAAGAAAGTCTGTAAACTTGTCAAATCTTTGTATGGTTTGAAGCAAGCGCCTAAACAATGGCATGAGAAGTTTGACAATGTAATGTTGTCAAATGGGTTTCGAATCAACGAATGTGACAAGTGTATTTATGTCAAAGACACTGACAGAGGTTATGTCATTTTGTGTCTATATGTTGATGATATGCTCATTATAGGTAGTAACGATGAAATGATCAAAACTACCAAGAAGTTGTTAAACTCTAAATTTGACATGAAGGATATGGGCATTGCAGATGTTATTCTGGGAATTAAGATTACCAGAATCTCTGGCGGAATTGTACTTTCTCAGTCTCATTATGTTGATAAGATACTTGAGAAGTTTAGTGGATCAGATACGAGTGTGTCATCGACACCTGTAGACTTAAGTCTACACTTTACCAAGAATAATAAAGAGAGTGTCTCTCAGTTAGAATATTCTCGGGTAATTGGAAGTTTAATGTATCAGACGAGTTGTACTAGGCCAGATATAGCTTACTCGGTTAGCAGGCTTAGTAGATACACAAGTAATCCTGATGCTTCTCATTGGAAGGGCATTGTGTGGGTATTAAGGTATTTACGCTACACTCGGGATTATGGGCTGCATTATACTCGATATCTAGCGGTGCCTGAAGGATATAGTGACGCGAATTGGATATCAGATATAAAGGACTCAAAGTCCACTAGTGGATATGTGTTCACTCTTGGTGGAGCAGCCGTGTCTTGGAAATCTTCCAAGCAAACGTGTATATCTAGATCAACGATGGAATCAGAGTTTATTGCTTTGGATAAAGCAACGGAAGAAGCAAAATGGCTTCGCCATTTCATTGAAGATATTCCACGTTGGTATAAACCTGTGCCAGCTATTTGTATTCATTGTGATTGTCAATCTGCAATTGGTAGGGCACAGAGTAATAAGTATAATGGAAAGTCTAGACATATCCGTCGTAGACATAATTCCATACGACAACTACTCTCGAATGGAGTTGTCTCTTTAGACTATGTAAAGTCTAAGGACAACATTGCAGATCCGCTAACCAAAGGGTTAAGTCGAGTGTTAGTCGAAACGTCGTCAAAAGGAATGGGGTTAAGGCCTTTGGAAGTTACCGGAATGGAAATCCAACCTAGTTGACTGGAGATCCCAAGATCTAGGTTCAATGGGACAACCTAATTGCGTGTAACGGTGGTATGTCACTGAGGAGGTTAAACCTCCATCCATTCCTTCTATTGGTGATACCTGCAAGTGTAGAGGATAAGCTGAGCTTTTAATGACTCTTATGTGTTAAGCTGTTGAGCTAAGTATTGCAGGATACTTTAGTAGAGTCACCTATGTGAGTTTGAAGTGGGGCCGCTTCTAGAAGAATTGGGCAGGCCAAGATTCTTTGAAACCACTCCCTGAACCAGGCTAGTGTCCAGGGCCACACAGGACACACCAGTGAGAACATAATGGTGGTAGGAGTAATTCCCGTGTGAGATCTATTGTCTTAGTTTACATAAACGGTAGAGCAGTTTAAGATGTCTTATTCATTGATCTGCCAGTAAACTCGATAGGTTTTCGGACGTGACTTCCGACATGGCTATGACAGTTTTAGGGCTGCTGTGTTTTTTGTTGCTCTGATACCAACTTAGAAAATATGAGGAAGAAGGAATATATTTCTGTTATATTCAAAACTTCTTATCTTACAAGACCAAATGACACTCCTTATATAGGAGATATTACAAACATCATTATAACCCATTATATGCCACTTACATATTATATATTACCACTATCTACCACTAATATATTATATACATGCCACTATCTACCACCAACACCACTATCATATTATATACATGCCACTATCTTATTATTAACACAAATTTCCAGCACTCCCCCTCAAGCTGGTTTGAAGATATCTTCCATAGCCAGCTTGCTAGTCAGCTTATCAAATTGCTTCTTGTGTAGTCCCTTCATTAGCACATCAGCTAATTGTTCACCTGTTGGAAGGTAGGTCATACAGATTATGCCAGCATTGATTTTCTCCTTGATGAAATGTTTATCCACTTCTATATGTTTTGTGCGATCATGTAGAACTGGATTATGAGCTATAGATATAGCTGCTTTGTTGTCACAATAGACCTTCATAGGTGTCGGGTGAGAAAGCTTTAATTCTTCAAGAATTCTTTTAATCCACATTACTTCATAGATTCCATGGGCAACAGCTCTGAACTCTACTTCTGCACTACTTCTAGCTACCACATTCTGTTTTTTACTCCGCCATGTAACTAGGTTCCCACCTACAAAGGAGCAGTATCCGGATGTTGATCTCCTGTCTGTAACACTTCCTGCCCAATCTGCATCTGTGTATACTTCAACTTGAAGATGTCCATGTTTCTTGAACAGTAAGCCTCTCCCTGGAGTTCCTTTCAAATATCTTAAGATCTTATAAACGGCCTCAAAGTGCTCTGCCCCTGGTGAGTGCATGAACTGACTTACCATGCTGACTGCAAAGGCAATATCAGGCTGCGTATGAGACAAGTAAATCAATTTCCCTACAAGTCGCTGATATTGTTCCCTCTCTTTGACTTCTTCAGCCTTAGCAGCTTGTAACTTCAAGTTAGGCTCGATCGGAGTCTCCACCATCTTACAACCAAGCATACCTGTTTATCCAAGGAGATCAAGAACATATTTTCTCTGATTAACGAATATACCTTCCTTGGATCTTGCAAATTCCATTCCGAGGAAATACTTGAGGGCTCCCAGATCCTTAATGTGAAATTCTTTTGCGAGTTTCTCTTTGAGGGCTGCTAACTCTGCTTCATCATTACCAGTTAAAATGATGTCATCAACATAAACAATCAAAATTGTAATTTTACTGTCTTTTGAATGTTTATAAAATATTGTGTGATCTGCTTGACTCTGCGAGAAGCCACAACTGATAACTGCCTTCCCAAAGCGTTCAAACCACGCTCTTGGTGATTGTTTGAGTCCGTATAATGACTTGTTCAATCTGCATACTCTGTCGCTTCCAAGTCTCTGCTCAAATCCCGGCGGTAGGCTCATGAACACCTCCTCTTCAAGATCACCATTAAGAAATGCATTTTTAATGTCAAGTTGATGTAGAGGCCAATCTGAATTTACTGCAAGAGATAACAGTACTCTGATGGAATTTATTTTAACAACATGAGCAAATGTCTCCTGATAGTCGATCCCATAAGTTTGAGTGAAGCCTTTAGCCACCAGTCTCACCTTGAATCTCTCAACGCTTCCATCTGCATTACATTTTATCGTAAACACCCATTTACACCCAACTGTTTTCTTGTCTTTGGGTAGATCAACTATCTCCCAAGTACCACTTCTCCTTAAAGCATTCATCTCCTCCATGACTGCTAATTTCCAATTCGGATCATCCAATGCTTCCTATATATTCCTTGGAACAAACAAGTGTGAAATCCTAGATGTGAAAGCTCTATGGTTTTTAGACAGTCTTTGATAGGAGAGGTAATTTGCAATAGGATGTTTAATGCAATTTCGGACACCTTTCCTAATTGCTATAGGAACATCAAGGTCGAAAATAGAAGGAATAGGATTACCTAAAATTTCGATGCCAGAACTCGGGTGGACATTCGGGTCATTAGGATGGACATTCGGGTCATTATTTCTCAGATGAAATCGCTTCCTAGTATAAACCTGAAGCTCAGGATTTAGATCATTTTGTAGTACTTCTCCCCCTAAACAAGAATCTTCTTGACTAGGCACCATAGAACTTGGTTCTCCTAAGTGATCATTATCAGACAGATGTGGTTTTTGTGTAGGATAAATGACATTGTGGAGCGGGATAGAAATATCCCAAAAACGGTCTTCTACTCCACTTGTCTCCCCCTGAAGAGAAGTGTTGGGGAAATAGAATTTTGTTTCCACAAATGACACATCCATACTCACATGAAATTTCTTGGTTTGAGGATCGAAACACTTATACCCCTTTTTGTTTGAGGAATAACCCCAAAAAACACATTTTATAGCACGGGGGTCAAGTTTTGAACGAAATTGACTGGGAACATGAACATAGGCAGTACATCCAAAAACTTTGGCGGGTAAATCAGAAAACAACCTGGTGTCAAGAAAAAAAGTTTTGAGACAATCAAAAGGTGTTTTGTATGTTAACACCTTTGTAGGCATCCTGTTTATCAAATAAGAGGCTGTTAAAATTGCTTCACCCCATAAATATTTAGGAACATGCATGTAAAACATTATAGCACGTGCTACTTCAAGTAGATGTTTATTTTTTCGTTCTGCAATGCCATTTTGTTGAGGGGTATCCCGACATGTAGATTGATGAAAAATCTCCTTTTTTTTCCAAAAACTCACCCAACTGCTCATTGAAATATTCTGTTCCATTATCAGAATGTAAAATACCAATTTTGGTTTGAAATTGGTTTTCAATCATATTGTAAAAATTTGTGAATAAATTTTTCACGTCAGATTTTTTATTCATCAAATAAATCCAACATAAGCGGGTATGGTCATCAATAAATGTAACAAACCATCTTTTACCAGAAAGAGTAGTGATTTTAGAAGGGCCCCAAACATCACTATGAATCAAATAAAAAGGTTTGGAAGCCTGGTAAGGTTTTGGCAAATAAGTAGAGCGATGAAATTTTGCAAAAATGCAACTTTCACAATGAAAAGAAGAACAATCAATCCCTTTAAATAATTCTGGAAATAAATGTTTCAGATAAAGAAAACTAGGATGTCCTAGCCTATAGTGCCATAGCATTATTTTTTCTCGAACAGAGATTGAACTAGTACTATTAAAGCTCTGAGCTTTTTTATTACTAACAGGTACTTCATCAAAGTAGTAAAGACCTTCAAGCATCCTAGCACGCCCAATCATCATCCCCGAGTTCTGGTCCTGAAATTCACAATGGGATTCAAAAAATGTAACACGACAATTAGAATCCTTAGATAGTTTACTGACAGACAAAAGGTTACAGGCTAAGTTGGGGACGTGAAGAACAACATTGAGATTAATTTTCTCAGTTAGTTTAATAAATCCTTTTCCTGCAATAGGCGAAAAACTACCATCGGCTATTCTGATTTTGTCATGACCAGAACAAGGGAAATAGGTACTAAATAAATGGGAAAAACTAGTCATGTGATCGGAGGCACCGAAATCTATGATCCACGGAGAGAAGTTTAGGCAAGAGAAGGCTTTAGGATTTCTACCTGTTTGTGCCAACAAAACACTAGGAGTACCGGATGAGGAGTTGGATTTTATCAGAGTGGCGCAGCGGAAGGGGTTGAAGTGGTTTCGGACGTGACTTCCGACATGGCTATGACGGTTTTAGGGCTGCTGTGTTTTTTGTTGCTCTGATACCAACTTAGAAAATATGAGGAAGAAGAACTCCGAAAAATATGAGGAAGAAGGAATATATTTCTGTTATATTCAAAACTTCTTATCTTACAAGACCAAATGACACTCCTTATATAGGAGATATTACAAACATCATTATAACCCATTATATGCCACTTACATATTATATATTACCACTATCTACCACTAACATATTATATACATGCCACTATCTACCACCAACACCACTATCACATATTATATACATGCCACTATCTACCACCAACACCACTATCATATTATATACATGCCACTATCTTATTATTAACACAAATTTCCAGCAGCTACCTTCTCTGATGTCAGAGTTAGTCCGTTGTACTCTTTCTCAGAGTCTTTATTGTTGAACGATGTCTGTTTGTTGAGTCATTCGGTCAATTTTTATTCATGTGGGGGATTGTTGGAAAAAATGATTTTTGGGGACTTTAATTTAGTATTAAAGTGTGGTGACTTTAATTAAATATTAAAGTGGGTCCTAACCATTTTTTGTGTTGGGTCCAAGTGAGCCAAAAACCATTGGGTTTTGAATAAGAAATTGCCAAGAAATTGCTTCATGATGTTAGATTCATGAATAGAATTTTAAAGAGTATTTAAATTTTTTTTCTTGGCTAAAGGGTGTGAATCCTTTGGGCATCCATACTTTTCATTTTTGTGGAAAGGGGCTATGGATGCTTGGTGTTTTAATGACTAGCCTTAAAGGCTGGAGGCTTTTCCTCTCTCCCCTATATATGTATAAATTGAGACCCTCCTGTCAAGTTTCAATATAGAAATTTTTTGCTTCCATTTTACAAGTCAGTTTGCTTGATAGTTCCTATTGTGAGAGAATGCTGCCATTGTTTTGTTCGCTAAGCTAGACAGATAGTGCTTCTGCCGTAGCTGGTTTTGACCGTCGTATCCTGGGAGACAGATGCCGGGTTTCCTCAAGCACTCGACCCGTGAGGCGGCAAAATCTGTTTTAAGGAAACTGCTTCCGTGCAGGCTTCGGTTTTGTCTCTTTACCCTTTATTGTTTTTTGTGTATTTCTGTTGAAATTTAGTTGTAATTATCAGCATATGTTCTTGGTATATAATTTGTTTTCTTCATAAATCTATTTATTTAATTTCACAATTTTGAACAACAAAGACAGTACAAACAACAGGAGAAAACTTGCAAGAAGCTGTTTTTACCAATGAAAGTCCCGCTTCATCTGTTGAGAACATTTCATTCCCATCTCCACTAACATCAGAATCGACATCGACATCGACATCGTCAATGCCAACAATGCAACGGATTCCTAGCATGGATAACATTGTAAGCAAGAGAAACGGAGCGATTGCAAATAGTAGAAGCTCCCTTCCCCCTCATTCTAGGCGTACAACATCTTGGAGTGGGAGCTTTTCTGATACATTTAATCCTCCTAAAATGACCGAACTAAAACCTCTTGCCGAGGTTCTAGGTATGCCCCCATCTTTGTTTATACCCGGTGATGAACTCCACGAAGTTGAACTTTGAGGTGTCTTTGGATATCTTGTCTGTACATATCTTCTCTTTGTTTCCCAAGTCTCTAGCGAGTTACAAATAGAGTTCGAAAATGTCAAATCTTTGAATGGACAAGAAATTGTGGATATTCACTCTCAAATCGGCATATTACCACACCAATTAACATTTTTGACCATTTGCCTGAAATCAAGAATGAGCGATGGTGCAAGTGGCCCTTGGGGTTTTTGATATTTGGCAAAGAGCTTGAGTAGTTAGAGAGATACATACCATCCAACCAAGATTTTATATTTGGCAAGCCTGGTCATCTGAAAGAAGACAATTGTTGGCATTGTTAATTGTTTGTACAGGCAATGTTGATATTGAAGACAGATTGCTTTACGATTGAAGAAAATCTGAAAGAGAGCTCCAGTCACATTTTCCAAATATAAAATGAAAGGATGAAGAGAAAAATCACTAGTTCACATTCTCAGAACAGGGTCCTCTGCTCTTGTATTGATATAATCAAATTTTGTTCAATTTCACATTTTTTCCCCCAAGTTCAATTAGATATTAATATCATAAATGAAAGGATGAAATGTTTTTGTTCTAGAATTCTGTGTGTGCGTGTGTGTGTGAGTATTTGCCTGCCCTTTGTGTGATGCCTTGATGTTGATAACTGGGTTGTGGAGTCATTAGATGCCGGTGCTGAGTAAAGCTCCAGTCAAGACTGAACTAAGTAATTTGTTGGCTTAAAACATTGAGATTTTTGTATGTTAAAATTCTTACGACTATTAGATTGTGTTTTGAGGTTTTTCATGTTAAAATTTTTACGTAGTTCAATGACTGTAAGGAAATTACAAGTTAAAAATAGAGAATCCTCAACTCTGATGTGCTTGCAAGGCACTCCTTTCTTTTTTTTTGTTAATATTTCATAAGAATTTTCTGAATAATTTTTGTGGGCTATTTGGGTTCAAGGATAGTAATAATGATATACTTAATGAAAAATTCTATTCATACAAAAAATTTGATAAGAATGATGTGGCGATATCATTATTATAAATTAATTAATCTTCAATGTGTTTTGTTTTGAAGTGAAAGGTCACAATGAGTTATATCATTATTTATGAAAATTATGTACGAATTTTTTATTTTTATTTTTATTTTTTATAGCATTAATCATACTTAATTTATGGCCTCGCATAGCTGGGTGTTTCTAAATTAGGTGTTTCAAATTAGTAGCCCACCACAAGATTCATCTCAATAATTCAAATTGTTCATCTTGTAAGACTTTCCAAATGAATCATGCGTGAAAAAAGTAAAATTGATCAGATGACTATAGCACATGGTCAAATCATATTTCTCTTTAAAAAAATGAAAGCAAATATGATTTTAAAAATAAACCATTTACGTAAAACACTATATGGTCATGTGGTTATGAATCAATCAACCTAATTTTTGCATAAGTAATGTTATGCACAAAAAATTTAGGAAAAATTACAAATCAGTGGAGTCTTCTCAAAATAATTGCAAATTAGTGGAATACTTTATCAACTTTAATAATTAAAGTCATAAACTTATTCATGAATTTGTAATTATTTTGAGAAACCTCCACTGATTGGCAATTTTCCCAAAAATTTATACATATTTTTATATATAATAATGTGGCTTATTGTGGACCTTTCACTTCAAAACAGAACAATTGAAAATAGATTTATTTACAACAATAGCATTGCCATATCAATCCTGTCAAGTTTTTTTGTATAAATTTTATGTAAAAATAAAATTTTCCTTTTTGCATGGATGATTTGCTGGAGAGCCCTATAAGATTTGGATCATCCTCGAGAGCCAACAGGTCTAGAGACCCAACTAGATATTCAATAATGTCTTCGAAATTTGTAATATTCAATAATGCCAAGAAGACAAGACAAAGAATTGTAATATTGAAGCCCTGGTTGAGGTGGAGTGCATATTCATAGTACACCTTGGCAATTGAATGGAGGATGAAGCATTGTCCAACTCCTTCACAGTCCTATATTGTCTATAAACCTACCTGCTGCCTCTATGGCCCCATGTATTGCTTCTGAAGTTCCACAATTTTTTTTTATTTTTTTTTCCAAATAATCATTTTATTAAACCGAGCAACCAAACTCCCCGCTAAAACAATGTCTAGGAAAGGCAAAATGCAAACAATCTTATCCTAATTTCTAACTTGAAAACAGCCTCTCCAAATACAAAACAGATTTTTTATTCCTCACTTAAGTTATACCGACACCTTAAGAAACCCTAGGAACAAACAAAAACATTCATGGAAACTCCTAGGGATGGCAATGGGTGTTAATGGGGTGGATATTAATTGTCCATCCCCATTCCCCTATAATTATTTTTCCCCATTCCCCATTCCCCATTCTCCATGGGTACTACTCTCCCCATCTTCTAATGGGTTTGGATTTTCCCCAACCCAATTTTTTTTTTTTTAAAGATTCACAACCAAAACTAAATATACATTCAATCTTATTTTATTTTATTTGGCTCAACAACAAAATCAAATACACATTAATTAATATTGTCACATTATTTTTGTCAAATTTTATGTATATTTAGAATTTTTAAAATTTGTTTAGAAAAATTCTATTTCTACAAAAAAATTTCATCTTTTTTTAATTTTTTTAATTTTAGGTATCTCCTTCTCCTCTCTATTAATTGATCTTCGATAATCTGAAGGTGAGTTGTTACTCTCGTTTCCATTTAAATTTTTATTTGCATTTATAGAATGAATTTTCTTATTTCAATATCTCCTGCAATTGTTTTATTGGATTTCTCTCTGGTTTGATGGTAACCTTAGATTGAATTTTTCAATTTTCATCTTAATTAGGGATCACCTTAATTGAAATTTTGTACATTTTTGTCTTCAATTTCCATGTTTTGCTTATGGTTAATTGTGCATTTTTAATCGATAGTCATAATCTTGTCGCCGCTAAATTGTCGCCATCACAAATTGCCATTGCTGTAGTAAGAGGATGAGAGAGAGTGAGAATTAGAAATCTAATTGTAAACAGAGTAGTGAAAACTAGGGATGACAATGGATAACCTACCATGTGGGTATCTATGGAGACCCAACCCAAATACATGGGTTGTCCAATTTTCTCTTGTCCGTTAGGTAGGGTAAGTGATGTTCTAAAAAATTTCTCCATATGTTTTCACTACTCTATTTACAAGTAGAGTTTTAATTCTCACTCTCTCTCATCCTCTCACTACATCAACGGCGATTTGCGATGGCGACAATCTAGCAACGACAAGATTGTGACTATCGATTAAAAATGCACAATTAATCATAACCAAAACATAGAAATTGAAGACAAAAATATACAAAATCTCAATTAAGGTGATCACTAGTTAAAATAAAAATTGGGAAATTCAATCTAAGTTTACCATCAAATCAGAGAGAAATCCAACACAACAATTGCAGAAGATATTGAAACAAGAAAATTCGTTCTATGAATGCCAATAATAATTAAAAAAAGAGAGAGAAGAAGATGGAAATTAGAGCAACAAATCACCTTCAAATTATTGAAGATCAATTAATAGAGAGGAGAAGGAAATACATAAAATTAAAAAAGAAGATGGAATTTTTTTGTAAGAATAGAATTTTTCTAAATAAATTTAAAAAATTCTAAATATACATAAAATTTGACAAGAATAATGTGACAATATTACTTAATGTGTATTTGATTTTGTTGTTGAGCCAAATAAAATAAAATAAGATTGAATGTATATTTAGCTTTGGTTGTGAATCTTAATTAAAAAAAAAAAAGGGTCAAGTTAGGTTGGGAAAAATCCATGCCCATTAGGAGATGGGGAGGATAGTTCCTATGGGGTATGGGGAATGGGGAATGGGGAAAAATAATTATAGGGGAATGGGGACGGGAATTAATATCCACCCCATTAACCCCCATTGCCATCTTGAGTGAAAACATATAGAGAAATTATTTTTCGATGTACCTAAAAAAAAAAAACATATGGGGAAATTAGTGGGTACCCATCCCCGCCCCATACCCAGTGGAAATGTAAAGAACATCACTTACCTTACCTGACAGACAAGAAAAAAAAGAAAAACCCATGTATTTGGGTTGGGTCTCCATGGATACCCACAGGGTAGGTTATCCATTGCCATCCCTAGAAACTCCCATACAATTGCAAACCATTATTATAAATAATGGTCCAATCCAAACAAAAAGAGATAAAACAAGATATTGTCTCCTGGATAGTCAAAACTATTTTCAATTTGAAAATGTTTAACTAGAGAAAGCTAAGGGTCTGTTTGGTAACGTTTACATTTTCAATTTATATTTACAAAAATTTTATAAACTGGTTTTTGTTTATTTTTAGAAAAACATAAACTACAAACGCATTTGGTAATTGACAAAATATTTAAAAAATTATAAAAATATAAAAAAGAGTGAGAAATGGCAAGTGATGGCAAGTGACGGCGAAAGACAGTGGTGGAAAGTGGTGATGGTGGGTGGTGGGTAGCGAGTGGTAGTGGGTGGTGGCGGGTGGATGGTGGGTCGATGGGTGGGTAATGGTAGCGGGTGGTAGCGAGTGGGTGGTGGTGGTGGTGGTGGCGGGTAGGTGGCGGGTGACGGTGGCGGGTGGGTGGGTGGGTGACGGTGGCGGGTGGTGGCTGGTAGCGAGTGGGTGGTGGTGGTGGTGGTGGTAGGTAGGTAGGTAGGTGGCGGATGGCGGGTGGTGGTGGGTGGTGGCGGGCGGTGGTGGTGGGTGGGTGGTGGTGGTGGTGGTGGTGGTGGCGAGAGGTGGGTGGTGGTGGTGAGTGAGTGGCTGGTGGGTGGTGGTGGTGGGTAGTGGTGGGGGATGGCTGGTGGTGGCAAAAGACGGTGGTAGAAAATGGTAGCGGGTGGTGGCTAGTGTTGGATGGGTGGTGGGTGGTGGCTAGTGTTAGGTGGTAAAAAAAAAAAAAAAACTCAAAACTCAAAACGGAAACGCATTTTTTGAGTTTACATTTTTTGGCCAAATTTATAAACTGAGACTATTGATTTATAAATCAAAAATTTACCAAGCAAGTTTTTATTTGAGTTTTTAAAATTTTTGTAAATATAAACAGAAAACTGAAAACGTAAGTGTTACCAAACGGCACCTAAGCATACCAAAAAAATCTCAAACACATTCATAAGAAAGCTCGCACAAACCGCAAAAGGTAACTTCACAAATCTACTGAATTGTTTTATGAACTAACACAACATAAACAAAAGCAAACCATCACATACAAAAGCAAAAACAAACCCAAGTTAGCAATAAGTCTTTAATAGTCAGGCTAATACCCTGCTCAAACCACATTCAAACCCTTACTATTTGCCTAATCAACTTCCAAACCTTACTGAAAACAAACTGTCACAAAAAAACAAAAAGAAAAAACACATTGCAAGAAAACTATATGAAAAACTTGACGTTGATAATTGTTGAAAGCAAGTTAACCCCCAAGCTGGTATAAACTCCAAATGATGTTGCTCAGCACCTACTAACCTTTCATGTTGATGAGATTACCCCCTGTTTCTTGTCCTTTCCTTCTATATGTTCTCTACTTACACAAATAAAGGATATACAAATTTAAGAATCCAAATAAAAGTAGAAATATTGTAAATCATGATCATATATTTGTTTGTGTGTGTCTGAGAGAGGAAACAATATTAACTACATATTAACAAAAATAACCGTGTCATCTGCACATAAATTGTAATTTTATATATTATTAATCATATCGACAAAAATAGTTCAAACTTTTCAAATTACATATGAATACAAGAGTTGGGAACAGGTTGTTTGCCAATGCTTTCATTTTTGTTTTCGTTCTCAGTTTTTGGGAAACTTAAAATGAAAAATAGTTTAACATATTGTACGAGCACGAAATAATCTTCTCGTATAATCCTGTTGATCAAGTTTGCACTCCTCCAAATGTCGTCGCTTTACTTCCTGAAAACACAAACGTGAGCTAGCCGGCGGGTGTGTGCCGGATACCTCTCCAATGCCTAAGTCAGCAAAATAGACAAATAGACAAATAGACAAAAGCTCTGTGTATTCGAGAATCAAAGTTGTGTTACCTCTACATAGGTGATGTTGTGAGCTTTTATAGGTTCCGCATAGCACAATCCTAGTAGGACTCTTATTCCTCCATGTAGAGTCCTCCTAGGAACTACACTCCTGAAAGATAATGCTTATCCTTTCACACCCCCCTCACTGCATAGCTCGGCGCTATCGAACCATGCCCAATGACGACCTTAGCTCGGCGCTACTATGTGCGATGCTTAGCTCGGTCCAACGTCACCTGGTCCAACTTGTTAGCTCAAAGACCGGGCTATGTCATCCCTTTACCCCGGCCCATTTGTGCGGCCTAACTTACAAAGAAGGCCCTTCCTTAGCTCGGCCCAATTTGTTTACAAATTACACTCTCAATTGCCCCTTAATTCCATCTGCGCAACATGATTTGGGTTTACTTTTTTCCAGCCGAGCTAAAATTTTAGTCTTACAGCCGAGCTAGATTGTCACCAGGCTACCGAGTGGTTCGGTCAAAAAATGTCTCTTCAGTCACGTTGTACATCTGAATCGCTTGCTCTCCCATAGACACGTGGCTGGCCCCTACTGGTTGAGTACAACTGTCAACGTTGACTTTGTATCTCACGAATTTTGAACAGTCCCGCCCAAACCAAGGTTTTATACAAAAACCCTATTTTTTCAAACCACATTATTTCTGTTCATCTTCTCTCTCTCTTTCCCTCTAAATCTCCATTTTCACAACCTTCAGCACTTGCAAAGCTTGTGTTCTTCCCACTATTCTTGCGGCTTTGATCTGCTTTTTTCTGCATTCAAATTGTAAGTAACTTATTCCCATTTCCTTTTTGTATGTACAATTTCTGAAGTATGTAGCATAATACTCGTATGTTTCTCAAAACGCACACACTATTTTGGCTTTCATTTTTTTGGGAAGTAACCATTAAAAACCATGTAATATAACCACTAGTTTCACAAACAATTCTGAGAAACGACGCTTTTGATCCAAAATAATACTCCAACCGAACTAGGAAGTTGTTTGTATCTTTAGGCGTGAACCTAGCCAAAGTAGATAACTCTTCTAGTGACCGAACTAAAACCTCATGCCAAACCTTTAGTTTCATTCATTCGGGGAAAAGTCCTCTGCACTAACTGAACTAAGAACGGATAGTATTCCATGTAGCCGAGCTAGGCTTATACTTATTTTGCCTTTGTACTTAGCACAGTCCATCGATCTGTGCTTAACACTTCTCCTTTTCACTTTGCAGACTGACTTAGGTTGGCCAGGCACTCCTTTGAATGCTTCAACCGAGATACTCATCACCATCCCAGCATCGAGCTAATTTATACCTAATTTAAGTCCATATGGGTAAATACAGATTCTTAGTCAACTCTCCAAGGGCTATGGCCGAGTTCCGAAGGGACTACAACATCCCTGATGATGTTCATCTTAGCTTAGCCGAACTAGACACCACTCCCTGGGGAAAATCGGGCTTCGTTCCGTTCACCCTCCTTTCTATTGTAGAAACCGGACTCCGATTCCCTGTACAGCCTCTTCTTTGTGAATTCCTCAAACAAACAAGACTTTGCCCTACCCAGCTTTCCACAAATTCGTACAAAATAATAAATTGCATTGCCGAGCTAAACCGCCGGCTTGACCTCAACCTCGATTTAGCCGAGCTATTTCACCAATACTCCCTCGGCCAGAATGAAGACGGCTGGGTGTATTATTTAAGAATAAGACACCGCCGAGAGAAAATAATTAAAAACACACCAGACAAAGATACAAACGACAATGATTTTTTCTGGGTCTCGAGCAACTTTGAAGACTAGGAGGCCCAGATCCCGGGCGACCGAATTAACTGGAATAAAGGAGTAGCCGGTATATATACTTCGGCTCAGTTTTGTGTGTTTTTTACCCTGTTTATGTATTTTGCACCGTGCTAACCGTTGCTTTTTTTCTCGTGCAGACTTGAACCATTTAAAGTCGCAGTACAGCTACCCCAATCTTGACGCACTCTGCGCCGCACTAAGATATTGCGATGGAGGTTGGGCTGAGCTACTCAACTTTGAACCGACATATAGATACAGTAAAAGGAGGAAGACCAGGGTGACAGACTTCCTTCTAGAGCCATCACCAGAACTCGATCCAACCCTTCCACAAATCAACCTCATTCCATTAACAGAAGAGCAAGAAATGACCAAGAAGAGGGCAGTCAGAGCACTCATTACTGAAACCAACCAAACCGAGGTACCACTAGCCAACCAATCACCAGAGGCCGTGGTAGCACTTCCAACTGCCCAGCCTTCAACATCACGGCCAAGCAAGCGCACTTGGACCCCCACAACCAAGCCACGCCTTGTCAATGAAGAAGACACCATACTTCCTCAGCCAACCCAGCTTAGCCCAAAACTAGTACGTTCAGACCGGGCTAGCCCTTCAGAATGGGTACCCAAGGTCACCTACAAGAACGATCTATCACTGACTCTGACTCAGTGGTCGCCAAAAAAGACCATTCGTTGGCTTTTAACCTTGCCAAGAGCGTATGTCTTCTAATTGATATAGAGCACCATGACCGTCTAACCGAGCTGAAGGCCATTCGTTTGGCAACAAAATCAATGGTGCTGGTAAGTTCTCATTTCTCTTGTCCTAATTTGTATATCTGTTCGCTCGGTTCAGCTCAAAATTGTTTCTCTCCTTTTGCAGGGCTTACAAAAGAACCACGTCGCTCACAAGCGCGTGTTGGAGCTTCGAAAAACCACGCGGCAGGCCGTGGCTGAGGCTAATGCTAAATCAACCAAGCTAGAAGAGGCCAAGAAGAAAATGGTCGAGCTACATACCGAGATGGCCTGCCTGACCGGTCTTGTCAGCTCGGCTGAATCAGATAAGCAAAAGGCTGCGGCCGAGTTGAAAGACAAATATCTACGCGAGCTGGCCAAGCTCGAGAAAAAGAAGAATGATGAAATCGCCCGGTTGGAGAAGAGCGTGGAAGACGCTGAAGACCGAGGTTACAAGGAGGAGGAGGCCATTTACATCCGACAATGCGAAGCCACCAAAGATATATTCTTCAAATGTGGATGGAAGGCGGCTGCGGCCAAGCTCGGTCACGGCCAAGAGACCAAGGTCATCCAAAACCCCCCTCCACATTTCATACTGAGCTACATGGTGGAGTACGCTACTGCTATTCAGCAAAAAATTCTTCAAGAAGGGGAGGATGACGAGGATCCTGCTCCTGAAGACAACACCCAACCCAGTCGCCAGTCTACCTCTCCTACTCCACTGGTCTCTATCCCGCCTTCGTCCGAGCTCAACCAAGGTGTGCTTGCCACAACCGACCTATCTCTGAGTGAAGCCTGGGTTGATTTGGACATCGACTTGGAAGACTTTTTCTCCTGATTTTTCTTTTCTTTGTTTAACAAAAAAGTTTGTAACCGGGCTGAGGCCCCATCTTTTGTACTCCTGTCTTAGATTTTAAATGAAAATCTTCTTCTTTTTGTTCGGTCTGTTCCATACTTGCACTTTATTTTTCAATTGTAATCTGTATGAAGTATAACATTTTCTGGCCGAGATAACTATCTCGGTCTTCATCTTGTAATCTGTTTGGCCATACCTGCCAACATTTTTAGCCTAGGTTCTTACCTCGGCTGAGGAGTACTAGAAGTTGGTTATTCCAGCCAACCACTTTTCAGCCGAGATAAGGATCTCGGCTGAAGAGTATTAAAAGTTGGTTATTCCAGCCAACCACTCTTCAGCCTAGATCCTTATCTCGGCTGAAGAGTATCCAAAGTTGGTTATTCCGGCCAACCTTTCTTCAGCTTTTATCCCGGCTGAAGAGTATCCAAAGTTGGTTATTCTAGCCAACCACTCTTCAGCCTAGATCCTTATCTCGGCTGAAGAGTATCCAAAGTTGGTTATTCCAGCCAACCTTTCTTCAGCTTTTATCCCGGCTGAAGAGTATCCAAAGTTGGTTATTCCAGCCAACCACTCTTCAGGCTAGATCCTTATCTCGGCTGAAGAGTATCCAAAGTTGGTTATTCCAAGCCAACCTTTCTTCAGCTTTTATCCTGGTTGAAGAGTATTCAAAGTTGGTTATTCCAGCCAATTTTCCTTTTGTTGCCCCTAGCTAATTCTGTCTAAGAACAACCTTACAATAGAGAGACAAACTATTTGTTTTACAGTGGGAAGATTTATGCTGAAAGAGAAACTACTTGTTTTATTTAGAAAAAGAAAAATTACAATAAAAAGCTAAAAATAAAATAGTTTGAGATTGGCAGTGCTTCATGGCCTGGGTACAGCCTTGTTGTCTTCATCCCCCAAGTGATATGCCCTTTTTCCTGCTAAGCCAACCACTTTGTATGGACCTTCCCAATTAGGCCTTAACTTGACATCTCCCGGTACCAGAGTATTTCCCATTACTTTGTGCAGCACCCAATCTTTGATCTTGAATTGCCTCGGGTGCACTGTTTTGTTATATTTTCTGGACAACTCTTGTTGGTATGAGGCAATGTGAACCAGTGCTTTTTCTCTTCTTTCTTCTGCTAAATCAAGTTCCAAGACTATGGCTTTTCCATTCAAGTCTAGGTCAAAATTTTCAATTCTAATGGTGGGGAGGCCTATTTCCAGTGGGATCACTGCCTCCATGCCATAGGCCAAAGAAAAAGGTGTTTCACCAGTTGACCGTTGAGGTGTGGTGCGGTAAGCCCATAGAACATAAGGAAGCTCCTCAGCCCATTTGCCTTTTGCCTTCTCCAACCTCTTCTTCAATCCATCCAAGACGACTTTATTTGATATTTCTGCCTGGCCATTTGCTTGGGGGTATGCTGGTGTAGAGTTGTAAAATTCTATCTTGTATTCCTCACAAAAACCTCTAAAAATTTTGCCATCGAACTGAGTGCTGTTGTCTGATATTAAAGCCTTGGGTATGCCGAACCGAGTGATGATATTCTGCCACATGAACTTCTTCACATCTTTCTCTTTTATTGAGGCGAGTGCTTCTGCTTCCACCCATTTTGTAAAGTAGTCTGTTGCTGCAAGAAAAAACTTTCTGTTGTCTGGTGCTGCTGGAAGTGGTCCTTCTATGTCCACGACCCACATCACAAAGGGCTATGGGCTAGTTAATGGTAGAAGCTCTCTGGCTGATTGATGTATTTGGTGTGCGAACTTCTGACATTTCTCACACTTCTTGACATTCTTCTCTGAATCTGCTTACATGTAAGGCCACCAATATCCTTGTGAAATTGCTCTGTAGGCCAATGATCTTCCCCCTTGGTGGCTTCCGCATACGCCTTCGTGTATCTCGAACAAGAATGCCTCGACCTTGCTGGGATGGACACATTTTAAGTAAGGTCCTGTGAAGGACTTTTTGTACAAGGTCATTGATGGGGAGAGCCAAAATTGTTGAGACTTTGCTCTTATTTTGTTGGCCTTTTTCTTGTCTTCGGGTACGATGCCGTCTTTTAAGAATACTATAATGGGATCCATCCATGAAGGGCCTAGTTCAGCACAACATACCTCAGCTACTTTGGGTTTTTCAATGCTTGGTCTGGGTAAGAAGTCAATCAGTAATAGGTGCGGGATAGATGTGTCTGCCATGGAGGCAAAACCTGCCAGTTCGTCTGCTCTGTTATTTTCGTCTCGGCCGATCTGCTCTATTCGCACTACTTTAAACTTCATGATCTCCTTCCTGATTAACTCTTGGTACTTAGCCATCCTCTCATCTTTTGCCTCGTAATTGCCTGAAATTTGGTTTACCACCAGCTGGGAATCACTATAAACCATTAGCTCAGTGGCCTTCATAAAGAGTGCTGATTTTAGGCCTGCTAGAAGTGCTTCGTACTCTGCTTCATTGTTTGATGTTGGGAAGCCAAGGATGATTGCTTGCTCCATTATCAGGTCATCTGGTGAGATAAGGACTATGCCAAGTCCTGCACCGTGCCTGTTGGAGGCTCCATCCACGAAGAGCTTCCACATTTCTCCAACGAATAGCTTCTAGCAGGTGGAGGGGTCGGATGATGTCTTGGGGTCGTGAGTGTTGTTGATGTTTTCTTCCAAATCCCTGGTTACTGTTGGGGTTTGCTCTTTGCCATCTAACTGCCCCAAGCTTTCACTTGTTGATGAGTTCTCACTGGGAATGGCATGGTTTATTCATTCCTTCTGATCCTCAAGCCTGCGTGGTTTGCAATGTGGCTGGGTATCCTGTATTAGGGGTTGCGCATTTCCTGCGGCACTTTCCGTCCCCATTTCCATTGTACTAGTCAAGTCAACTGGGTAGATGTGATGACTTCCTGGGGTGAACTCTGCCACAAAGTCTGCCAAAGCTTGGGCTTTTACTGCGGTTCTGGGTTGAAACTTGATATCATACTGCCCCAATTCCACCGCCCACTTCAAGATTCGCTCAGAAAAGTCCGCCCTCTCAAATAAAGCTTTTATGGGAAAGGCTGTCAGGACGATTATGGTGTGGGCGTGGAAATAATGCGATAACTTCCTAGAGGCCATCATCAAGGCTAAGGCCAACTTTTGTAATGGTAGGTACCTGGTTTCTGCCCCCAGCAAGGTCTTACTGACATAAAAGATAGGTAGGTGTTGGATTCCTTCCGCTTTGACCAACACTGCGCTGACCGCATGTTGTGAAACTGCCAGGTACAAAAAGAGTTCTTCTCCAGGTACTGGTGTTACTAGCAATGGTGGAGAAGACATGTACTCTTTTAGGCTTTCCAGGGCGTGATCACATTCTTTATCCCACTCGAATTTGGCCTTCAATGCTTAGAAGAATGGTCGACATCTGTCGGATGACCGACTTATGAACCGGTTAAGTGTGGCAGCTAGGCCAGTGAGATACTGCACCTCTTTGACTGTGTTGGGCCTCTCTAGGTCCTGGATTGCCTTGATCTGAGAGGGGTCTGCTTCTATACCTCGGTTGGTCACTAGAAAGCCCAAGAATTTGCCTGATGCTACACCAAACGTACACTTAGATGCATTTAGACGTAACTTGTTTTTCTTCAAGATTTGGAACATTTCTTCTAGGTCCTTGAGGTGGTCTTTCTCATCCTTGCTTTTGACCACCATGTCATCTATGTAAGCTTCCATTTTTCTGCCTAACAATGGTTCAAACATCTTGGTGATCATCCGCTGGAATGTAGCCCCCGCGTTCTTTAGGCTAAAGGGCATGACCTTGTAACAGTACAGTCCTCTTGGTGTTGTAAATGATGTGGCCTCCTGGTCTGGCTCATACATAGTAATCTGATGGTAACCCCTATACGCATCCAAAAAGCTGAGTCGGTTATGACCTGCCGTTAGGTCCACCAATTGGTCTATTCGTGGCAGGGGGAAACTGTCCTTTGGGCATGCCTTGTTGCCTGTCTTGTAGTCCACGCAAATACGCCATTTTCCATTCTTCTTTGGCACTACGACCGTGTTAGAGATCCACTTTGGACAGTGCACTTCTCTGATGGCCCCTGCCTCCAGTAGGTTTCCTACTTCTTCCGCCACTATCTCTGCGTAATGGAGTGCCGATCTACGAGTGCGCTGTATGACCGGTCTAGCATTTGGATGGGCATTGAGTTAGTGGCAGATGAACTTTGGGTCAATGCCTGGCATGTCATATGGCGTCCAGGCGAACACTTCAATATTTGAGATTAAGAACTCCATTAACTCGGTTCTTTCAGTGCTGGATAAAGATGAGCCTAGTAGGAAGAACTTTTTGGGGTCTTTTTCATCTACCCTTACCTCAACCAAGTCTTCTACTGCCTTTTGCTCTGCTGCTTTGCCCACATCCGCAAACTGCTCATTGCTTTCAGGTTCCTCCACCATTTGTACATAGCCCTTTGCAACTCGACTACCATTTATTGTGACAAAGCACTATTTTGACATGATTTGGTCTCCCAAGACCTCTTCAATTACTCCAGCTTCTTTGGGGAACCGCAGTGCTTGATGGTAGGTCGATGCTACCGATCGCATGGCGTGCAACCATATTCTTTCCTGGATTATGTTGTAAGTGGAAAGGACCTTTAATGCCCAGAATTCCACTTGCTTAGTCATGGTCCTAGCTTTGACTGGGAGGATTATCTTGCCCACTGGCCGTTCTGGCATTGAGTTAAAGCCAACCAGGGTGGATGTTGCAGGGGCCAAGTCTTTGTCCTTTAGCTTCAGCTATTTGAAGGTCTCATAATACATTATCTCACATGAACTTCCTTGGTCAATTAGTATCCGCATGACGTCGAAGTTCTTAACGTGCAAAGTTACCACCAGTGCGTAGTTGTGAGGGCAATGTAGCCTTGCTAGGTCCTTGTCAGAGAAAGACATGATGTTCGTAGCTTCTATTTTGCCCCTTTTGATGGCGGGTTGTGCACTTAATACCTCCTTCAGGTGCTCTACCTTTTTTATCATCCCCTGGAGTTCACATACCCGCTCCGGTTCAATGATCCCATGAATAACATTGATTACGCCTTGGGGTGGTCCATCCACCGGCATCCCGTTTGGCGCGTTGGTGTCCTGGGGGGCTGGCTGCGTTCCCCCCTCGATATACTGGTCCAGGTGACCTGCAGCCACTAATTCTTCCAAATGTTGCTTCAGGGGCGTGCGGTTTTCAGTTAGATACCCCTTCTCATCATGGAAGGTGCAACGGGACCTCTCATTGTAACCCCGCTGTGCTGCTCCTAACTTGGCTGGTCGCCGAACAAAGGGTTCATTTTTTATCTCACTGAGGATTCAGTAAATGGGTTTGTTGAACACGGTGGTGATGGCAGTGCGAACTCTTAGCCTCCTCTTTTCTGGGTCCTCGCTGTTGGCTCGCCTGCCTCGCTCATTCCTGTTTGGTTGCTCCACCGTGTTGACTTTTGGTATAGTCTTTTTGTCTGGCGTCGCTGTTGAGCCATATTTTGTTTTAGCCCGGGCGCTATCTTCCTCCACGCGGATATGCTGGTGCACCCTCTCCATTAGGGCTTCTATTGTGAGGGGTGGTAACATGGTAATTGAGTCCCTCAACTTGTTTCCGACTGGTAGACCCCTTTTGTATTGCACGATGGCGATATTGGTGGGGCAATCCCCTATCTGGTTGAAAGTTTCCCAATATCGACTGTTGTAAGATCTCAACGTCTCCTTGTCGCCCATGTCAATGGAGAGTAGCTGATCGATCTTTACTGGTGTCTTGGTGTTTGTTCTGAACCTAGTCACGAATGCCTCTGCCTATTGTGCCCAGGAGGCGATGCTACCTTCTGATAGCCTTTCGAACCAGGCTAGTCCTAGGTCGCCAAGGCTGGATGGGAACAGGATACACATCAAGGCCTCATTCCGCCTGTATATTGCCATAACCTGGCGAAAGTGGCTCAGGTGGATGTAAGGGTCTGTCTTCCCCTCATAAGTGGTGAATTTGGGCTGGTGGAAGCCCACAGGTAATGGTGCATTTTCAAATGCCGGAATGAACGGCGAGCTCTACAGCCTTGCTAACACCTTATCCACTGGTTCATAAGCAGGGCAAGGCATTGACATTCCTACCTCGACACTTCCATGTGTCTTGGGTGCCAATTGCTGCAGTGCTGAAACTCTGTATGGGTCGCGAGCCCTGGCGTCCTCTTTCTATCAGGCTCTTTTGTCAAGTACTGTTTGTAAGTTAGATGGTCTAGGCAGCTCTGTGTGCCTAGACGTCGTCTGATGGGTGTGTGAGGGCCGATAGGTGCTTCCCTCAGTTCATGATCTCTCAGTTCTCGTTCTCTCAAACCTGGAGTAACGAGTCCTCGACTGAGTGTCCCCTGTTCTAAGGCTCCTGCTTTGTGCTTGCGACGGGGTGACCTGCTGCCTGTCATGGTCCTCAGAGTGATAAGGGGGCCTGGTGCCTTTGCGCCCCTCTCATGTCGCCACTCCTTTCCCCTTTATCTGACACTTCATTAACTCCATGTCTGCCGTCATCCTTCTTATTAACTCGTCTTGTTCCCTGACGCGATCCTCCAGAACCTGGGGGTCCAACCTCCGCCTCTGTCTTTCAGGGCTTTGAGAGCGACGGGGGCTGCTGCCTCGTCTTTCCCTTGCATCCCTCCGGGGGTTCTATCGCTGGGGTTCCAGATCCGCCATGGGTGGGATAGAAGGTAAACCTTCGTGCCTCTCACCTCCCTCTAGGGTTTGTCCGTCGATAGCAGATTGCGACAAATCTTCATTGTGTGCCATTGGTTTTATCTGGAGAGATTAACTCGATCAAAAGGTTTTGTTCTTTTCTAGATTTTCCCACAGACGGCGCCAATTGTACGAGCACGAAATAATCTTCTCGTATAATCCTGTTGATCAAGTTTGTATTCCTCCAAACGTCGTCGATTTACTCCCTGAAAACACAAATGTGAGCTAGCCGGCGGGTGTGTGCCAGATACCTCTCCGATGCCTAAGTCAGCAAAATAGACAAATAGACAAAAGCTCTGTGTATTCGAGAATCAAAGTTGTGTTACCTCTACATAGGTGATGTTGTGAGCTTTTATAGGTTCCGCATAGCACAATCCTAGTAGGACTCTTATTTCTCCATGTAGAGTCCTCCTAGGAATCACACTCCTGAAAGATAATGCTTATCCTTTCACACTCCCCTCACTGCATAAACCAAGTGAGATGGTTCTCGCTCGGTGGTATGACCAAACGACCGAGCTAGTATTGCCATGCTCAAGTGGCAGGTTAGACCGAGCTTTGCCTAGCTCGGGTCTTCCCTTCACCGCTTGTACCTCGATTGGGCATACTCCAACCGAGCTATTTTACTTAAGACTGATCGAACCTAATGACGACCTTAGCTCGGCACTACTATGCACGATGCTTAGCTCGGTCTAACTTCACCTAGTCTAACTCGTTAGCTCAAAGACCGGGCTATGTCATCCCTTTACCCCGGCCCATTTGTGCGGCCCAACTTACAAAGAAGGACCTTACAAAGAAGGCCCTTCCTTAGCTCGGCCCAATTTGTTCACAAATTACCCTCTCACATATTATTTTTGTTTTCATAAAAGTAAAGTCAATTCTAAAATTTTCAAAAAAAGAAAAGAAAATGGAAGTGTTTTCTTTTGTTTTCAAAAGAAGTTTTCACTCTCTTAGTTCAACAAAAAAAAGCAAAGATTTACACTTCACTCGTAGAATCAATGAAAATATTTTGCAATTATTTTTCACCGCATTTTTTTTATTTATAAATACACTCCAAAATTTATATTCTAATATGCAATGAGTCTCGTGTCATCCACAATTTTTAAATACTAAAGACAAATTTTAGATTGTATTTATGATAAAGTGGGAATAAGAATAACAACTCTCTCTTTTTCTCTAACTCCATTCGGTTCAATTTGTAAAACGCAAAACATTTTGGATAAATTTCTACATTTAATTTATAAAAAAGAAAAAAGCTAAATTGAGTGCTGACACCAATCATTACGCAAGACTAGTGAGTGGTCAATATGTAAGGCTAGGGGTTGGTTGCATGTATCCTAAATTTGTGTTGGTTGAACCAAAGGCCCTTGGCTAGGATTTGTTCTCGATTATCGGAACATTAAAATTGTGACCATGGTGCTCCACTTATGTGTTTCTAATAGGCAACAAATCCTGCCGAGTTCTCGACTCATAAGATCAGCAAGTACAAGCAAAAATGATTTCATAGCCAATAATCAAAAGAAATACTTAATAGTTTTGAGCGCATATTTACCATAAAACAAGGTTATTGGTGTGTTTCAGGATTAAATCAAAGCTGAAATCATGAAAGGGCCTTATCTCTCCCACAACCAACTTTCCATTGTGAAGACCAGACCAAGATTTGGCCATCATCTAGCCAACCAATAGGAATGAAAGTCGGACATAAATTTTTTTATCCATCTATTGCTTCTTTAATCTTGTAAAGTTTAGCCCATTCACCGCGATGCAAGTCTTTCAATATGCATACATGAACCTCTGGTTGATGTTTGACAACGCAAATACTTAGCTCAAGAAACCTATAAAAATTCCTAACAAATTCATTTAGAACTTGGATGAAGTGAGAAGTTTCATCAGAAACGTCAATAGCAAAAATATGGTTGCTCATTTGAGAGTAATAAATAGCCCCTCCAACAGACACTGAAGTTCTATCCCCATAGTAAAGATTGTTTTCTTTTAGTTTCATTCTTCTCCATGACATGTTATTACCTACAAACAATACAAACCATCTATGTTCTCCACTAAAGATTTTACAATGGCATACCACCTTGTACTCCTAAGTGCAAGAAATGAAAGCAATATGAGAAGAGAACAAACACTCACCATTCACAATAGAAAGAGGTAAGTACTTGTATTGCATTGTCACATGATTCCCAACAAAAAGAAATCTATCCACAAATAAGTCGAAAAACAGCGATAAACCCCCAGAACTAGAGATCATTTGTCCAGGACAATATGTGTATGTCATTTTGCATTCTCCCTCATTAAACTCAAGGAAACATAAATGAAATGGCCCTCAAAACTTTTGGAAGACAAGCCACCCTTTGATTGAATGATGTGTCCTTTGATAAAAGAAGGGTTGGATATAATTTTAGCTCAAGCCTTGCACACATACCTCTCATAATAACACAGAAACCAGTAGGATGGCAAATAAGAATGTGAAAAAAAATTGTCCTCAGAAACAAATGAAATCTTCTTCTATTCCTTCGTTTGAGAGGAAGTAGTCCTATAATAATGTAGAGAACGCGTAAGAATTTGTCAGATGAGCAAAAATAAGACAGACAACAACATTGTTCATATGTCTATGGAATCAAAAGCTATAGATTTGGACATATGAAAATGACTTTGGCATAAAATGAAATACAAAAGGAAGAAATACATTGTTCATATATCTATGAAATCATTAGTTTATTTTCTAGAGCTCTAATTTGACAATTTAACTACATCAAATTGCAACAAAGATGAAATAAAAGAAATAATATAAACCTTACTACAGACTAATAAAAAATTTCACCTTCTGAAAGTAATAAAATTCAAGCAAGTCATTCAAAGAGAAAACTATCAAAAGGGGAAAAAATGAATGATAGGAATAATCAGAATCAAAAGCACTAAGTGCATGTGTGTTTTTATGTTGGAATAAAATAAATTACATGTTCGTAAGAAGGAACAACTTGAATCACTATTATCTTCTTCTAGATCTAGGCCTTAGTTATGTTGGAAAATTGGTTTTATAAAGGCTTATTTTGGGCCTACTTTGAGCCCAAATTGAGTGAGCCTAAACGTCTTTTGCGGTGGGTCTGAAAAGGTGACGTGTTCTTTGCTGCATGGCGAGTCACACGGTAAAGACGGTTCGTCAAAACCATTTATGAGTGAATGGGAAGTTGACGTCATTTTCGGGATCGTGGAATGGGAAATTTAAAGAAGTAAATGTGGGTTTCTTGAAATGGGTTGTCCCACATTGAAACTTTAAGAGAGCTTTTGTAAGTATAAAATCTCTAGAGTATAATACTTGGGTTGGGCCCCAAGGGGTACCCCAAGTTTGTAGAAGAGAGGAGTTATGGACAAATGAAACCTTAGCCCAAACCACCACAGGTGTGCGCGCCGCCGTCTGTCTGGGCGCGGTTGTGGGTCGGTTCATAATATTAATTTTTTAGACAAAATTCTTTTGAATTTTTTCAAAAATTATTGCAGGAATTTAATTCAAAATTTGAAGTTGAAATTCAAATTTTTGTCCAATTTTTGTGCCTCTTTTCAGATCCGAATTCCACTAAATTTCCCATTTGTTGAACGGTTAGAAAACTACCCAGACAGATTCAAATCTATCCAGCAGTTCTGTAGATATGTCTAGTTTTTTGAACTACATCTGTTCAAAGCAGTTACATATCTGTTAGGCAGATTGAACAGATTCAAACTAAGGTTCATTAGATTCAATTTTTCAGACAATTTCAAACAGCCAGACAGATTCAAAATGGTCCAGACAAGTTTTTAAACTACTGCAGTTTCAACAGATTTAACTGCCCAGCAGTTATCTGTTGAAACAGTGCTGTATCTGTTTAGTTTAAATGCTGCACCTGTTGGATTCAAATTCCACCTGTTCAGTTTGAATAATTGAACCTGTTTAGGTCTATAAATAGCAGGCCATTTTCCAGCAGTCTCTCATTCCGAAAATTCATTTTCCTTGCTTTCATTTTGCTCTCTTGCATTCTTTATTCTTCATATTATTTTAAGAAAAATTTTAGAGAGTTATAGAACACTAGGTTCTAGTTCGCCGGACAAATTTGTTTGGAGTGGTACTACAAATTTGTGAAGATCATTGTATCTTGGGAGATAGACACCACATAGCCGTAAGCATCGTAGCGGGGTCAATCTGTCTTAAGGACGGAGTGTACACACTCAACTTGGTCTTTAAATATTCATTTGGTTCGGTAAAAATAAATTCGGTACGTTCTTTATTTTATTTGTTTGATTTTGTTTCAATTTATTTATTGTACACAGAAGATTGTTCCAATAATCTTAAGACAGAATCGAAATATTCTATTTACATAATGTTTCGTTTATTTCCTTTCTTCTTTCTTCTTCTTATAGAAATTATTTTCTGTGAGTTTACAAAATAATATTCTGGTTGGAAAACAAATAGTAGTAATATATTGTTTGACAAATAGTAGTAACATACTGTCTATTTTCTTTGACAATTAGTAGTAATATACTGGTGTCATTAACAATTTAGAATATTTATTTGTGAAGGTTGTCAAAAATTAATTTTGATTTTTTTTTAAAATTATTTCTGAGTGTTCATTAATTAAATATAAATTCATTTTTTTTAATTATTGAAGTGTTACAGAAATTTAATTTTCTGTGTGAAATTAATTTGGTTAAATAAAATTTTATTTTATTTCCAAATTAATTGAAAAATAAAAGTTACGTTCTTGTTTCTTTTATTTTTACAGAATTTAATTATGTAAATTTGGATTAATTTTTTGTGTAGTATAAATTCTAATTATAATTTTTTTTATAATTTAGAATTCATGGCTACTAAAACTAGTGCCCAAACAAGTACTAGTGTGGTGGCTGCAATTGCGCCAACCCCCTCTCCTGTTGTGATAGTATCGGTAAATCACGGTGAGAAACCAGAGAAGTTCTCTGGAACTGATTTTAAAAGATGGCAGCAGAAAATGCTGTTCTATCTTACAACTTTGCACCTGGCTCATTTTCTCCGTGAGAATGCTCCTACTTTGAATGAGGATAAAACTGACCGGCAAGTGGTTGTTGCGGTCGTTGCCTGGAAACATGCTGATTTCCTTTGCCGGAACTACATCTTGAACGGACTTGACAACACATTATACAATGTCTACAGTCCTATCAAGACAGGAAAGGAACTTTGGGAGTCTTTGGAGAAAAAGAACAAAACGGAAGATGCCGGCTCAAAGAAACTTGTGGTTGGCAAATTCCTAGACTTTGTGATGGTTGATTCTAAGACTGTGATCAACCAATTTCAAGATCTCCAACTCATTCTGCATGACATTCACATAGAAGGCATGTCTCTCAGTGAATCTTTCCAAGTTGCAGTCTTAATTGAGAAATTACCACAAGGCTGGAAGGATTTCAAGAACTACATCAAACACAAGCGCAAAGAAATGTCTTTAGAAGAATTAATTGTGCGTTTGAGGATTGAGGAGGACAACTGCAATTTTGAAAAGTGGGCTGGTAAGCATCCTATGGAGTCTAAGGCAAATGTGGTGGAACATGCTCCAAAAGCAAAGAAACGGAAGTTTTCTGGAGAAAGTTCATCACAAGGCTCTAAAGGAGGGGGAGCTAAAATGTACAAGTTTAATGGCAAATGTTACATCTGTGATAAAGAGGAACATCGGGCCAAAGATTGCCATAGCAATGGCAAAAGAAAAAGAAAAACAAGTAAGAGGCCTGCTCTAGCCCATATGATTGAAGTGGACAATATTTTCAATAGTGTAGATGACATCAATCTTTCTGCAGTTGTTTCCGAGGCAAATCTTGTCAAAAATCCTAAAGAATGGTGGGTGGACACTGGTGCTACTCGCCACATTTGTGCTGACAAAAAGATGTTCACATCTTATTCTATAGTGGACAACGGTGAACAACTTTTTATGGGCAACTCCTCAACTTCCAAAGTTGAAGGACAAGGGAAGATTGTTCTGAAGATGACATCTGGAAAGGAACTCACTCACAACAATGTGCTGCATGTACCGGACATTCGCAAGAATCTTGTTTCTGGATCTTTGCTGAGTAAGAATGGGTTTAGGTTAGTGTTTGAGAGTGATAAATTTGTACTTACTAAGAATGGGATATATGTAGGAAAATGTTATATGTCTGATGGCCTTTTCAAGATGAATGTAATGATCGTTGTACCCTCAGTTATTAATAAAAATGCATCTTCTTCTTACTTGCTTGAGTCTTCAAATTTATGGCATGGTAGATTAGGACATGTTGATTATGGATTTTTACGTCGATTAATTAATATAGAATGTTTACCTAAATTTGACATTGATTCAAATCATAAACGTGAAATTTACGTTGAGGAAAATTATCCAAAACTTCTTTTCATTCAATTGAAAGAAGTACGGAACCACTTGAATTAATTCATAGTGACATTTGTGATTTTAAATCAATTCAAACTAGAGGTGGGAAAAAATATTTTAACACTTTTATAGATGACTATACTAGATATAGTTATGCTTATTTAATTCGAACCAAGGATGAAGCTTTGAAAACTTTCATTCAATATAAGAATGAAGTTGAAAATCAATTTGGTAAGAAAATCAAAAAACTAATAAGTGATAGAGGTGGTGAATATGAATCACCTTTTGGTGAGTTTTGCAAAGAACATGGAATAATTCATCAAACCACCGCTCTTTACTCACCTCAGCAAAATAGAATTGCTGAAAGGAAAAATAGGACTTTAAAAGAAATAATGAATGCCATGTTAATAAGTTCTGGATTAGCTCAGAACTTGTGGGGGGAAGCAATACTTTCTGCTAATTATATTTTAAATAAAGTACCTCGAAAGAAAATGAATCAAACACCTTATGAATTGTGGTATGGAAGAGTATCATCCTACAAATACTTAAAAGTGTGGAGGTGTTTAGCTAAAGTGGCTATTTCTAGTTCTAAAAAGACTAAGATAGGTCCAAAAGTCATTGATTGCATTTTCATTGGTTATGCCAAGAATAGTAGTGCATATCGGTTTTCGATTCATAAATCAGAACATTCCAAAATGCATGTAAATACTATTATTGAATCTCGAAATGCATCTTTCTTTGAACATGTGTTTCCAAATGGACAAGAGACTAGTAATAATAAAAGATCTTTTGATGCTATTACTAGTAATGATCATGAACAAGATCAAGAGCAAGAGATAGATGAAGATGAGGAAGAGGAACCTAGACGTAGTAAACATGCTAGAACCTCAAAATCTTTTGGTCCAGATTTTCTAACATTTTTGTTAGAAAATGAGCCTTTAACCTTTAAAGAGGCTATGTCCAGTCCTGAAGCTCCTTTATGGAAAGAAGCTACCAATAGTGAAGTTGAATCCATCTTGCAAAATCACATTTGGGAATTGGTGGATTTGCTACCAGGTTGTAAACCTCTTGGGTACAAGTAAATTTTCAAAAGGAAAACGAAAGCGGATGGATCAATTGACAAATACAAGGCAACACTTGTGGTCAAAGGTTTTAGACAAAAAGAAGGTCTTGATTACTTTGACCATACTCACCAGTTACTAGAATAACATCCATTAGAATGCTAATTGCCATTGCATCTCTATATAATCTAGAAATTCATCAAATGGATGTGAAAACCACTTTTTTAAATGGTGAGTTAGATGAAGAAATTTATATGGAACAACCAGAAGGTTTTTCTGTTCCAGGAAAAGCAAAGAAAGTGTGTAAATTGGTTAAATCATTATATGGTTTAAAACAGGCGCCAAAGCAATGACATGAGAAATTTGACAAAGCAATGATGTCCAATGATTTTAAAATTAATGACTGTGACAAATGTGTTTTTATTATAAACACAGACAAAGGTTATGCCATTGTATGTCTTTATGTGGATGATATGCTCATTATAGGTAGTAATAATGATATGATTAAAACTACCAAGAAAATGTTGAATAAATATTTTGACATGAAAGACATGGACATTGCTGATGTAATTCTTGGTATGAAAATTACCAAAACATCAGAAGGTTATTGTAGACACCCCATTTTTGACCGTCCTCAAGACTTGGACATCATCGTCTGAACACTCGATGATCATCCATGCTCATGTTCGTTTTGAGTTCCCGGAGGTCTCAGCCACGCGCCTTGCCTCAAGATCTCTCAACTTGTCTGTCTTGTGCTTGGTTGTGGACCAAAGACTTGTATTTTTGCTTTTGAGGGAAGAGGGTGGCTTGTTAGCCATCCCCTCAACCCATCGGCCCCTTTTTCTTACCATCGGCCAAAGGTGCTGGCCGATCGGCCCTGTTTTTGGTCGGTCGGCCACCCTTGTTCGTCAATCGGCCATATTTTCCAGCCGACCCCTTTTCATCTACTTTTGGCAGATATTTTGTGCCAACTGAAACAGCTGGCATGCACAATTCCCCCCCTCCATACACGTGTATGGAGGGATTTGAGCCTTACTTAGCTTCTCCAAGAAGCTTTGCAAAATTGGTTTTCTATAAAAGGAGAGCCTCCTCTCCCTTTCCAGGGGTTCTAAAAATTTGATATACAAGTTAGATATCTCTCTCTCTCTCTCTCTCTCTCTCCCTCTCTCTAGATTTGTGTGTGTGTTTGAGCTCAAAAGTGTGTTTTGTTCTTACTACTGCACACAAACACCTAGAGTTACACTATCCTTGGTTGCTGAGGCACTAGAAGGTTGATATTAGAGTTCTTGGGCTGTTTTTGATCCAAGAAGATTGCTGGAGTTGTGTTCTTGAAGTTGTTCTTCAAGGGTGAGTCAATTTGCTTTTGATACCCCATTTTGGCTTAAGCTTTTACACATACTTCTATATTGTTTTAAGCTTAACTCTAAACTACAAAACGTTATGATTTTGTATGCTTGTTATGGTTGCTTAAGGTCACTTTTTGGTTGGGGGTTGTCTACCCCCTCTTAGGCCTTGTTTGGCCTTGTTTTGTGCCTTTACTTTTGAGCTTTGGGATCATCTTATTTTGACCTTCCCACCACTAAAATTCAGAGGATTTTCAGTGGTGGAGAAGTGGTTTTGGAGTCTTGTATAGGGGGGGGGGGGACACCCCTCTCTCCTTATGTCTCATATGCTTGTGTTGTTGGCTTATAAGAGTAACATGTTTACTTAGCATGTCTTGGTTCTATTTCAGCACTTTTTAGTGGCTTTTAGGACCTGCCTTAACTCTATTCCATGTTGGTTTGATGGCATTTTGCATGCTTCACATACTTGTAGAGTAATCTTGCATGTTGGCATAATATGCATTTTGTGTTTGGATCACTATTCTTGCATGTTTTGGCTCAACTCAAAGGAGCTTTTAGTCATGTTTCACCATGTTTAAGCTCTGTTTGGTTGTTGTCTTGGTCATGCATGTATTGTTTTGCATAGTCTTGGTTCATTCTAGCTTGTAAGCTTTGTGCCTTGAGTTCATTAGCATGTGTTACTTGAAGTATTTTTATGATTTGGCATCATGTGAAATGTAATTTCAGTCCATGTTCCATGGTCACACACTTGCATTTATCACCTATTCCATGCTTTGGATAGTTTATGTTTCATGCCTTAAGAATAGGTCATTGTGCATGCCATCATACTTAGGCCTTTAGGATGCCATCTAAGTGGGTTTTTGGGCTCTTTCTAACATGCTATAACTCTGATTTTATTGGCCTAAGTCATGCCATGTTTGGTTGTAATAGGTGTAGTGCAATTGCCCTTTTTGGCCTTGTATGCGTCTTGTTTTGTGCTCACCTTTCTAGCATGTTTTGGCCTCATCCCATGCATGTTCTAGCCTTGTTTTGGACTTCCTTGGGACTGTTTTGGGTCACCTTGGTCCTTTGGGGCTTGGTTGACATGGCCATGGTTCAAGTACCTTGGCTAACTTTGAACTTGAAGTCCATTAGCATGCCTTGCTTGTGTTATGTGTTTTATTTGGCATCACTCTTAACATAATTTCAGAGCTTATGGTGTCACCATACTACCATGATTGTCACCCCTCGCTCATGTTTGGGTGTTGTGACCTTGTGCCTTAACTCTTGGACCATTGCATGTGCATGCTCATTGTGCATTTCATTCTATCACTTTATCACCTTGGCCACTGTTTTTGGTGTGGTTGAGGCCTATCCATTTTCAATGTAAGTCCATGGATCATGCAGTTTGTGTGGCGTTGCATGCTTATTGCATCGTATGTTGTCACATCCTTGTTATTGGTATTGTTGTCGCATGCCTATCACATTGCATGTTTGTACGTTAGGTTGCATTTTGCATGCTTGCTAGTTTGCATTTTGTTACATGCTTGATTAGGTTGCATTGCATTTGGCATGCTTGTTACCTTAGCCTTGTGCATGCTTAGGTTGCATAGCATTACATTTCCATGTTGCATTGTATTTGGCATACTTGCATGGATTGCATTGTGTTTGGTTTGGGGTGTCAAACCAAACATGAGGAGCGGGGCACGTTCGTACTTGAAGTGACGAAACGTGCCTCAATCCTTAGTCGCTGACCCTCTTGATCCAACATGATAGAGTGTGAGGTCTTCATGTGTTTTGTGCATTCATTCCATATCCATTTACACACTTGGCTCCTTTGGCCATCATGCGTTGAAATGCGTGATTGATGGCCCGGGGGTCGAGGACTACACTCCCTTGAGTTCATAACATGATAGGGAGGGTGGTTGTGCACACATTGTCTTGAAAAATGCATTGTCATGTTCTGTTTGTCCTCTGCTGTAGCAGGAGCATTCTGCAGGAATAGACGGTCGGTCGACCATATTCAGTGCCGATCGGCTAAATGTGTCTAGCCGAGAGCCCCATTATTGGTCGATGAACAGTTACCCTTGGTCGATGACCTTTCCCCTTGGTCGATGGCCTCTCACAGCACCCAGAAGGTGATTAAGAAGCATCCTTGAGACTTGCACAGTTTTCAGAGGTGCAGAGCAGTGTAAATGAGGCAGCATGAGCATGGCGATAGATTTCCAAGCGGAGCCGAGCATGCATGCATTTGTCCCTCTTTCCAAGGCCTCTTTACCGCTTTAGTAGCTTAATTAATTTCTTTAATTAGTTAAGTGTTGTGTAATAATTAATTAGCTAGTTAGTTAGTTAATTAGTTAATTTGTATTATTCTTTCGGACCCTCCGTCGAGAGGGTGAACTTTGTAATAAGTGTGTGTGAGTGTGTGAATGTCTTCCAACCTCACGTCTTTCTCCCTTTTACTTACCTGCTTTCAGTGGTTAGTTTTAGGTCATGTTTCAATTAGTATTCCTATGCTCGCATGTTTGCATCATTCATTTGTATTGCATGCACCGGGCTCGGCGCATCATACTAACTGCATAGTATTTCAATTCCATGTTGAATACATGATTGTCAAGTTGCATTCCATATGCCATTTTAGAATAGCCGAGCATATTTCTAGTTGCATTTTGCATGTGTTACATTAGCCATCTTAACATAGCTAGGATCATGCATGATTTCTAACTAGCTATTGTTTTGGCTCGGAGTACTAGGTAAGTGTTTACACTTTAGCATACTGCATGTGTGTTAATGTTGCCATAACAGCATGCTTGCCATGAGGCTATTTGCTTACGTGATTAACTGCCTGAATGCCTGTGGGTGAAGGTTAGATTACTTGAATTGGAACCATTCATTGAAATGAGAGTTTTAAAGCCCACTTGATTGTGGCAAAATCATGTTTTCTAAGCCCACTTGAGGGTGGCAAAACCACGTCTTAGCCTACTTGCGCGTAGTACCTTCAAACCATTTTCAAACAAACAAACATGAGATGATTTGTTCAAACTTAGGCGATCTAGTCTGTACTTGTGTGTTGTGCACAACACATAGTAATTCTAGGTTAATACACCGGAATAAGAACACATGTGTTTTCAAAATAAAATATCATGTTTAGTACAGGCCGATCTTTGATCTGGCGAGCGGGGGTGCTCATAGATGACCTTCCCCAATCGTACCCAAGTTCCCAAGCCGAGGCAACTTTGGTGATGACGGACACGTGGCCTTAGGCAACGAGTCAGGGTTTCCTAAATTTTCCAAAATAAAACATTTAGGTGGCGACTCTGTATCTGGCAAAGCAGTCCATGTTTGGCAATTCTTTCTTAAAAATCAGTTTTCCAAAACGATTTGTCAGATTTGGACTCTTTGGTGATTTATCGGTCTCGCATTGCACTTTGCGGGATTAGATTTAAAACTGTGACATTTGAGTTCGAACTGTAGCATGAAGCCCATGGGCGCATCTACAATTTCTGGCGACTCCGCTAGGGATTTAGAGAACTTGACTCAAACTCATGATATCTTGTTTTGTTCACACTTATGTGTCTCTTTGCATTGCATTTGCATTGGTGCGCCTAGGACACCGTGTTTGCCATATGTTATTCCTAAACGGTTTGCCGGAGGCTTGCTTTGAGAAGCATGCCATAAGGCTGACCGGTTGCGGGCTTTGCCACGATGGGAACACAAACGTCGATTTTTATCGGGGCACCCTTTTTTTTTGCCCATTCGACCTAGTGCATATCGGAATCCATAGTGACTATTCCAAGTTAGGACAGGTTGCTTATCCGATTACAGGTTGTTTGAAGCCGCTGTGTGCATAGTGAAACCCTAGCTCTTGACAAAATAGGACAGGGAAACCCTACCCCAACATAGGGGTGTTTTGGCTCTCACTTGCTTGTTATGTTCTTTTAGAGTTGGCCTCTACAGGAATGCACGTATTAGTCTGCGAGTTTGGGTATCAGGCCTGTGGGCATCAGTACTTGGGAATCAGTGATATCTGCGGGTATCAGATTCAGATTTGGGGCAGTGATTTGGGAACAGTGATAAGTGGTTGAGGATTATTCATTCAGCTTGTGTTTGCCAACTGTGTGTTGTCTTTATTTAAGCTATTGTGCTATCCGTTTTTCTGTTCATTGTTTCCTTATTATTGCTTTACTTATCTTTTTGCAAGGTAGTTTAGCACCATTGATTCCGACCAAGCAGATATCCCCCGAGCACTCTGGGTTAGAGGTTGTAGACTTAATCGATCTAGGGATCTGATAGACGGACAAGCAGTGTTCCTTTCTTTACCCCTGGTTACCAGACGGAGGTCAAAAGGGCACAGTGTATCAGTACAGCGGTCGTCAGATCAGTGGTCTACCCCATCAGTGGACAGTCAGGCTGAGGTCTTAGTTTCTACTGTAGGGATAGATATACCGGTTGTGCAGATAGATCAGCGCGATATGGCAGGCGTAGAAGAAATGATGCGTCAGCTTTAGGAGAGTATGAAAGCCATGCAGCAGCATGCTGCCCGTCAAGCAGAATTTGCCAACCAACAGGCTGAAGTCATGGCCCAATAGGCAGAATTAATCGCCAGGTTACAGCAGCAAATCAGAGCATTTGCTTTACACCAAGTTCCTCCCCCACCAAGAGTTCCAATTCCCGGGGAGACACCAAATGTCCAGGAAGATACGGATGTTCCGACAGGGCCGGCTCCGTCCCCAATCCTACCCCAACTATCCAAAACACCTACCAACCTACCGGATTCTCCCTTTGAGTTTGAGGTGGACCCCACAGCGTTGAAAGTGAGCAAGCTTGAAAAGTTGTTCAAGAAATCTCAGGGTGTGAAGTCCATTCCAGATAATGAGGACGGATACACTGACTCGGCCGTGACACTGCCAGATCAGTTTAAAATGCCGCAGATCGACCGCTTTGACGGGTCTGGGGATCCTATGGTGCATTTGCAGCTGTTCTCGGACATACTAAGGCCGATGCGCCTCTCTAGATTGCAGAAACTTTCTCTGTTTGGTCGGACCCTGTCGGGTGTAGCGGCTATTTGGTATGCAAAACTGGAAGACTCTGTTAAGAGGAACTGGGATGAGATGGCTGAGGCCTTTGTGGCTCAATACTCCTATAATAATCAGATCGAGGTCACAACTCATGATCTCGAGACAACTAGGCAAGAGCCGAAGGAGAGCTTCTCTGATTTCGTGACCCGATGGAGGGCCAAGGCCTCGATGATGACCATCAGGCCTGTCAACAAAGATCAGATTCGGATGGTTGTGCGCAACCTTTAGCCCAAGTTTATGCAGAAGATGATCGTCCTCCCCCTTCCTACCTTTGCAGATTTACATGAAATAGGGGTGCAGATCGAGGACGCTATGAAGCAAGGCCTCATTGATCATGAAAGAGAACAGCCCAGGAGGGCATTCAACCGCAGTACGAATGCAGGCACAAGCACTGCTACAGTTGCCAGAGCTTCAGATGTGAGTATGGTTACCACCACCACCACCCTTTCAGCTACACCATTCACTGGTGTGTCCGGAAGTAGTTCACAAACAACCAAGTTTCCACCCAGAGGCCAAAGAACCTTTACCCCACTATACATGCCTTTGTCCAAGGCTCTGGGGGTTTTGATCAGGAAAGGGCACTTGAAGCCCCTAGAGCCGCGGCCACTACCAGACAGACTCTCTGTTTCCCATAACCCGTCCAAGTACTGTGCCTATCACCAATAACATGGTCATGACACTGACCAGTGCTTTCGATTACGTCATGAGATTCAGGATCTCATCGACAATAGGGTGATCGTGCCTCCGGAGAAACCGAATGTCACAACCAACCCTCTCCCACCACATAACCAAGCTCCACCTCCCAAAGGCATCAATTTGATCCAAACAGGGGTTGTGTCATACGACCCTAGTATATATATTATCCCTTCTCACCTACCCTAGCCAGAGGTGTTCATTCCTGACAGCACTGACTTGTGCGTGTTGGACATCTCCCAAACCCAACCTGAACTGGTGGTGGTAGCTATCGAAGATAGAAGTGGGCCGACTACGGAGGCAGATGAGAGTGCAAATACAAAGCCTGAGAGGTCTACAAGCTTCATGTACAACTCGAGCGGTTACATTACATCAGCAGGCCAGGCTAGGCCGAATGTGGAATTGCTAGTGGAGGTAGAGATTTGTGTAGTACGGGAGGGTGGACTTAATCAGGGGCTAGATGACCTGGCAGAACTAGAAGAGGACATTACTAACCTTTAGTTTTCAACGAGCAAGATCCAGGAGACGTGACAGTCAACTGGTTTGATTTGAATGGGGCAGCAGAGTCTACTGGGTGGCTTGACGACCAGCCGGATGTTGTTGAACAACCACAGCTAGAACAGGGTCCGTCAGGGACGGGGACATCAACTATGACCGGAAGGGCTCGGAATCTAGATGCATCACCGGAGAGCGCCGGTGTTAAGAATTTCGCTCGAGATCCGAACAATTTGAATATAGGAGGTGTTGGACAAAAAGCTGCGCTGAAGTAGTTTGAGCGAGAAAGGATCGAGGATTCTGAGAGGGCCAGAAAGGCCAAGGCCCCTGTTGTCATGACCCGAATCCGTGGGTTAAGGACATAACCGGCCAGTAATCATGAGATTACCTACGGCCTCGATCTAAACCAAACGTACTTAACAGAGTTGATGGGGGCCAAACGGAAGCAATTTTAAAAATTTTGTCCTTAGAGCTGTGCTTACATGGCACATCAAAACAAACCATACGCATAGACATTAATAACTCACAACTCAAAACAGTAGCATAAATTCTGTACAACAGGATCATCCAAAAGTAAGTCAACCCTAGATAACTATGTACAGACATACACAAAACTTCGCCAACGTGACAAAATACGATTACAGAACAAAAGGGGCGAAGATGGGTCTCGTGCGTGAGACACAAGGGCTGACTTTCCAAAACCTATGTTGATCCACTTAAGCTTCACTAGGGCTGGGTCTGGACCTCCCTTGGCTCACCTACAAACACATGAATGAGCGTGAAAGCCTAGTGAATAATATCAAGTAAAGGGAATGCATTGCAACATTATATAACAGACGGCCTTGGGCCCAATTCATTCATGTCAAACTAGCTCTTAGGCCTTTTCAAACTTTTATCATATCAAACTGGCTCATAGGCCTTTCATTTCAAACTGGCTCATAGGCCTTTCGTTCCAAACTGGCTCATAGGCCTTTCATATCAAACTGGCTCATAAGCCTTTCATATCAAACTGGCTCATAGGCCTTTATAGCAGACTGGCTCATAGGCCTTTATAGTAGAGTGGCTCATATGCCTTTATATCAAACTGTGTCCACCATTCAAATTAATGAACTTTACAAAACTTACATAGAAGTAGTAATTGGACAATAACATATGTCAGATATTACTCACAGTGATCGGTTGATTGGTTCGCCCTGGAACTCGACCCTACACATGCCATGAACATAAAAGGGTCACTAACAATTCAATCCGTTCAAAATTCACATTTTCCTCTTTAGGCTTCATTCTTATTTCTTTAACTCATTTACAATGCTTAACATATGCCTAAGAGTGCTAGCAAGTGAAAGAGAAAGGAAAAAAGAACACAGAATGCAAAAATAAAATTTCAGAAAACAGGATCCCCGCTCTAGCGTGGACTTCCCCGCTCGAGCGGACCCTTAAGGCCTGCAAAAGTACTGGATGCATCAAAATTACGCTCGATCGCGAACTCTGGCGCTCGAGCGAAAGGCCTCTTTACATTGCTCCACGCTCGAGCATGAACTCCAACGCTCGAGCGAACACCATGTCTGCAAAAAGTGCTGGGAGCACGAAATTCACGCTCGAGCGGCGGTTTCCCCGCTCAAGCGGTAATCAAACTTTCTGGAAATTCCAGAACTTTTCTTGGAGTTCAAATTTGATGTTCAAAGGTCTCAATTCATGATTTTTGGCTCAAACTTCATATATTTATGTACTAACAAGGTACAAACACCAAATTACATCAGAATGGAGCTCAATTTCACAATTTAATCGCATGCATGACTCAAACTAACTCAAACTCAACACCAACATGCTCAAATTCAAACAATCAAGCCTTACACCCCCATTATTTGCACATGCATGTGGGAGATGCTCATCATTTACAACTTAATTGGTGAAGAGGTGATCAAAACATGAGTTCTAACCAAAATCCTACATGAATCATGTGGTTCAAGCTTAAACATGCAAATTCAACAATTTCTTACATGCATGCATTTATCAAGCTTTAATTCCAACAAAACTAATTCAATTTCATCATGATCAATTCATCTTATGATCCTTATCAATATTCAACTTGAATTCACAAAGATTACAAACTAAGATGTACAAATTCACCCATCTAGGAGCCTTAATCCTCCCAATTTATGATCAAATCTTGAGTTAGACTTCAAATCTCCAAGTCTCAAGACCAAAATTGTACAATTCTTCTTTCTCTCTCTCTATAGTCGGCTCTCTCTCAATTTTGAGTCCAAGATCAGCCACAATGCAACTAAAGGAGGAGAATTGAGGTGCAGTGCCTCTCTTTACAACAACTTCCACTAAGTCCATTATAATATTAATAACAATTGGGCACTAATTCATCAATTTAAGCGATCTAATCTGACCTGAATAAATTTTCAATTAAATTTCACCGTAGGCTCTAAAAATTATGCCAATCGCAATGGCGCAATCAATTTTAGGTTCTGTGGCCGATAAGGCCTCCAATTTAATCTCCAAAGCAGATAATCAAACAGATATTCCTATGGTAAACAGATAGAAATTCAAAACCACATATATTCGCATAATTGGCACACAAAATCATGTCAAGCACATAATCATGTTTAAATTAAGGACCGATTAGCATATTACGGAACAGGGGTATCACAGTCTTCCCCCTTTAGGAAGTTTGGTTCTTCAAACTTAATTTACCTTCGTCGGAAAAAAAATGTGGATAGCGTAATCGCATTTCCTCCTCTTTTTCCCACGTAGCATCCGTCCAATAGTGTTCTTTCCATTCTACTTTCACCATTGGGATGGACTTGCTTCTCAATTGTTTCACTTGCCGATCAACAATTCATTCCGGCCATTTGGCATATTCCATATTCTCATCCAAAGCTAACCGGTGATAGTCAATCACATGAAACGGCTCTTGGAGGTAACCCCTCAACATCAACACGTGAAACACATTATGGATTTGCTCAAATCCCGGTGGCAAGGCAACTCTATAGGCAATTGGACCAAGCCTTTCTAGAATCTGAAACGATCCAATGTAACGGGGCGACAACTTGCCCTTTTTCCCAAACCTGACTTGGCCTTTCATTGGGGACACACGAATAAACACGTGGTCACCAACCTCATACTCAACAGGTCTTCTCCGAACATCTGCATAATTCTTCTGTCGGTCTTGAGCTGTTTTGAGCCTTTATCGAATAACCTTGATTTTCTCAGAAGTGTCTTGCACAATTTCAGGCCCAAGCAAAGCCCTATCCCCGACCTCTGTCCAACAAATAGGTGATCTATACCTCCTACCATACAAAGCCTCATATGGTGCCATACCGATGCTGGTGTGGAAGCTGTTGTTATAAGCAAATTCTGCCAGTGGCAAATAGTCTTCCCAACTCCCTTGAAAATCAAAAGCACACATTCGAAGCATATCTTCCAAAGTTTGTATCGTTCGTTCCGATTGCCCATCTGTCTGTGAGTGAAATGCAGTACTGAACCTCAATTCTGTTCCCATAGCTTCCTGCAAACTCTTTCACAATCTAGATATAAATTTTGGATCTCTATCCGATACAATGGACACCAGAACTCCGTGTAAACGGACAATCTCCTCAACATAGATAGTAGCCAATCAATAAGCATTAAACGTAGTTTTAGCTGGCAGAAAATGTGCAGACTTAGTCAGTCAATCAACTACAACCCAACTAGAATCCATACCTCGAGAAGTCCAAGGTAGGCCAACACGAAATTCACGCTCGAGCGGCGGTTTCCCCGCTCGAGCGGTAATCAAACTTTCTGGAAATTCCAGAACTATTCTTGGAGTTCAAATTCGATGTTCAAAGGTCTCAATTCATGATTTTTGGCTCAAACTTCATATATTTATGTACTAACATGGTACAAACACCAAATTACATCAGAATGGAGCTTAATTTCACAATTTAATCGCATGCATGACTCAAACTAACTCAAACTCAACACCAACATGCTCAAATTCAAACAATCAAGCCTTACACCCCCATTATTTGCACATGCATGTGGGAGATGCTCATCATTTACAACTTAATTGGTGAAGAGGTGATCAAAACATGAGTTCTAACCAAAATCCTACATGAATCATGTGGTTCAAGCTTAAGCATGCAAATTCAATAATTTCTTACATGCATGCATATATCAAGCTTTAATTCTAACAAAACTAATTCAATTTCATCATGATCAATTCATCTTATGATCCTTATCAATATTCAACTTGAATTCACAATGATTACAAACTAAGATGTACAAATTCACCCACCTAGGAGCCTTAATCCTCCCAATTTATGATCAAATCTTGAGTTAGACTTCAAATCTCCAAGTCTCAAGACCAAAATTGTACAATTCTTCTTTCTCTCTCTCTATAGTCGGCTCTCTCTCAATTTTGAGTCCAAGATCAGCCACAATGCAACTAAAGGAGGAGAATTGAGGTGCAGTGCCTCTCTTTACAACAACTTCCACTAAGTCCATTATAATATTAATAACAATTGGGCACTAATTCATCAATTTAAGCGATTTAATCTAACCCGAATAAATTTTCAATTAAATTTCACCGTAGGCTCTAAAAATTATGCCAATCACAATGGCGCAATCAATTTCGGGTTCTGTGGCCGATAAAGCCTCAAATTTAATCTCTAAAGCCAATAATCAAACAGATATTCCTATGGTGAACAGATAGAAATTCAAAACCACATATATTCGCATAATTGGCACACAAAATCATGTCAAGCACATAATCTTGTTTAAATTAAGGACCAATTAGCATATTACGGAACAGGGGTATCACACTTGTGGGGACAGAACATGCTGTGTACACAGAAGCAGAGCGTGCTGCGGGCACAGGAATGGAAGGTGTTGTGGGCACATGAATAGTTGTAACGGAGTCGGACAGGTGTCTGTCGGCTGCCAATGGCATGTGGTAGGAAGATGATAATCTATGTCTTGCCCACACAGATGAGGACTGGGGGAGTAACCAGCCGGATGATACCTGGTATATTGGCGAAGTTGATCACATGACTAAGAGCGGACGGTATTTCAAGCCCTTGCACTTAGATCAACCAGAAATGTCCGGAAAGGACAGGGAGGCAGACAAGCAGAAGGATAAATTGCTCGAAGAGGAGGCTGTACTGAAACAGCTGAAGAAGATACAGACAGACATCTCCTTCTGGGGACTGCTTATGGCTTCACGAGTCCATAGACAAGCTGTCATTTCTGCTATGGACAAGGCCAAACTTTCAATAGATACCACGCCTGAGCAGCTGGTAGGATTGGTTTTTCCGGGAGGAGCTTCCCTGACATTGACCTTCACCGACAAGGAACTGCCGCCTGAAGGCGCAAACCATAGCAAACCGCTCTACATCTCTGTAGAGTGTAGAGACAAGTGGGTACCGGTAGTTCTTGTCGACACGGGATCCGCCATTAACGTGTGCCCGTCGAGAACGGCATATGCAATCGGGTTGAATCCCACGGACTTTGTGCCAACTGCCCAGGTGATAAGGGCTTATGACAATACTAGCAGAGAAGTGATGGGGACTGTGCAGATTCAGACCAAGTTGGTCCAGGACATCACGAGATTTACTTTCATGTCTTGGACGTTCCCGCGACCTTTAATCTACTCTTAGGGCGGCTGTGGCTGCACCAGGTGAAGGTGGTTTTTTCCACCCTGCATCAGATGTTGAAATACCCCCACGGGAAGGAAGTGGCTATAGTTTTTGGGAATTCGTCAATCCATCTGCCACCAGAGGTGTCTACATCGGTTTTGGAAATCAAGCATGGCACGGAGGATGTGTTCTTATCAAGATTCACCCTAGTCGAGGCCCGAGTTGTTCAAAATATCTTGGCTGATGATGAGGGGTTATATGTCAGCGCACAGTCAGTGTACCTCATGAACAAGCTCCAGCATATCCCTAGGATGGGACTAGGAAAGAGTGGCCGGAAAGGCATTGCAGTATCGGCCGAAGTGCCGCATAACCCGCATACCTTTGGTCTAGGTTACCTGCCTACCAATGAGGACTAGGTGAGGAAAGGCAAAGAAATGGCCGGAAAGGCCAGAGCTAAGCAGGTGGGGAAACATTTTGAGTTGATGCACCGACCTATTCAGGGTACCCTGAATGGACGCTTTGTCCGGGAGAGAGAAGACTTTCCATTCTGCGGCTTCCCAGAGCCATGGTTGAATGCCGAGAAGAAACGCCTGCCGGGTTTTGAGATCTTCTTCGATTTACAATTGTTTGGGGATGATGTTGCCGAGGAGCAGACAGACCCATCAGCTGAGGTTGAAGAGTGTAAGGAAGTGGATTCCGAGAGCACTGAGATTGAAATGGGGGTAGCACTGGCTTGTCTACTATCAGATCCTCCAATCGTACATGAGTGCTTGGGGGATGACCTCTCAGTGTCCATGATTGGGAATGAAACGGCTGCGGGCCTATCTTCAAGCATTTTGGATGCGTCCATCGCACCCTCCCTCGTCTAGCAATACGTGGAGGGATTTTTATCGAGCAGCACCGGGTCAGGTAGTGAGCCGGAATCTGATTCCACTGAGTCTTGTGAGTCGGAATCAGGTTCCAGCTCGTCTGAGTCTAAGTCTGGTATTCCTGGGGGTGACAACCCGAATGCCACAGTCCTGTCTAGATCGTCTTTTTCTTTTTCCTTTGAGTCTGTTATAACAGAGGAATCAAGCGACTTGGAAGTGATTAATGAGAATGGAATGGCTGTGGCCTTTGAGTATTTTTCTGTGCCTTTGATTTATTGCATTAATTCAGACTTTCAAAACAACGAGGAAGAAATTCCTCCGGTTTTGAAATATTTGCTAGATCAGGAGTAGGAGAGGTTTGTAAAACCACTGGTTGATGAAATTATCCAAATTAATGTTGGTACTGAGAAGGACCCGCGGCTGGTCTAGATCGGGTCCACGTTGTCTTCGGGGGAGCGCGAGTGCTTAGTCGCTTTATTAAAAGATTTCAAAGATGTTTTTGCGTGGTCCTACAAAGATATGCCTGGAATCGATCCTAAGATTGTACAGCACCGGATCCCTCTTGACCTAGAGGCCCAACCTGTTAAGCAGAAGCTCAGAAGGATCCGCCCGGACTGGGCTATCAAGATCAAAGAAGAGGTCACCAAGCAAATTGACGCAGGGTTCCTGCTGGTGTCTGAATATCCAACTTGGTTGGCCAACATAGTTCTAGTGCCGAAAAAGGATGGCAGAATTCGGGTGTGTGGACTTCAGAGATTTGAACAAAGCCAATCCGAAGGATGACTTTCCTCTACCGCATATCGATGAGTTAGTGGATTTTACTGCTGGGCATGCGTTGCCCTCATTCATGGATGGCTTTTCACGCTACAACCAGATTGTAATGGCACCCGAAGACCGGGAGAATACTACTTTTACCACCCCGTGGGGGACCTATTGTTATAGGGTGATGCCGTTTGGGCTGAAGAATGCTGGAGCTACATATCAACGGGCTACGACAGCAATATTGCACGACATGATCCACAAAGAGGTTGAGGTGTATGTGGACGACATGATTGTCAAGTCCAAGGAAAGAGAGGGCCACTACACCGCCTTGCAAAAGTTCTTCCAAAGGATCAGAGAATTCCGATTGCGACTGAATCCTCAGAAATGTACGTTTGGTGTTACAGCAGGGAATATGCTGGGGTTCTTGATTACACAGAGAGGTGTCGAAGTCGACCCTTCCAGAATCAAGGCCATCTTAGAAATGCCACCACCAAGGACTAAAAAGGAGGTGCGAGGCTTTCTGGGAAAAGTGCAATTCATAAGACGGTTTATTTCTAAATTAACCTTGACTTGTGAACCACTCTTTGGCCTCCTGAAGAAAGGAAAGAAATTCCAATGGGACGGCCGATGCCAAGCTGCTTTTGAACAGATCAAGCAATATTTACAGAACCCACCCGTGTTGTCACTGCCTAAGCCGGGGAAACCGTTGATTTTGTTCCTTTCAGTAACTGAAACTACCATGGGCTGCATGCTTGCACAGGAGTCTGAGGACAAGGTGGAGAGAGCTATCTACTACCTGAACAAGAAGATGCTGGATTATGAGACCTGCTACACTCCGCTGGAGAAGGCTTGTCTGGCCTTGGTATGGGCTACCAGGAAGTTGCGGCACTACCTGTTAGCTCACTCTGTAATGTTGGTTTCAAGATTAGATCCCATCAAATATCTCTTCGAGAAACCGGCACTTACGGGTAGGCTAGCCCATTGGTTGCTTCTACTTTCCTAATTCGATCTGAAATATGTGACGTGCAAGTCAGTAAAGGGAAGAGCGGTAGCAGATTTCCTAGCCGATCACCCAGTTGAAGGGGATGAAGCAGTTGAGCACCTATTCCCAGACGAGGCCATTTTGCATGTCGAAGACGAGTTTTGGACGATGTACTTTGACGGAGCGTCAAACCAATACGGGTATGGGATAAGGGTGTTGCTGATAGCGCCCGGCAATTCCCGTATCCCTCTAGCATTCAAACTCCGGTTCAAAGTATCGAACAACGAAGCAGAATATGAGGCATGTATTGCTAGTTTAGAGGCTTCCCTAGAATTAGGGGCGAAACGATTAGACGTCATCGGGGACTCGAACCTTGTTGTATCTCAAGCTAAAGGAGATTGGAAAGTCAAAGAAGAAAAGATGAGAATATACCACCAGACCTTGGACTTGTTGATTCCTCGGTTTGAGAAGCTGAACTTCGCTCATCTGTTACAAGAGAACAACAGGTTTGCAGATTCACTAGCAACTCTATCTTCTATAATAGACATCCCTTTTGGAGTCCAGATGCGTCCGATCATCATTGACCAGAAATTTGCGCTGGCCTATGAGCTGATTGCTACCATAGATGAGGTTCAAGATGAGAACCCCTGGTATTACGATGTCTGGAACTTCTTAGAGAAAGAGGCATACCCACCAGGAGCAAATGCCAAAGACAAGAGGGCAATCCGAAGAATGGCTGCTCAGTTCATTGTCTATGGAGGGAAGCTATACAAGAGAGGTCATCTCGGGATGCATAAGTTGTGTGTTGATGTCGAAGAGTCCAAGCGCCTAATGGAGGCCATCCATGGAGAAGAGTGCGGAGCGCATATGAACGGGGTGATGCTAGCCCGGAAAATCCTTAGACAGGGTTATTACTGGTCCACCATGTAGGAGGATTGTATTGGCTTTGTCCGGCGATGCCACAAATGCCAGATCCATGCAAACTGCATGAACATTCCGCCGTCGAAGCTGTATAACATGACTTCGCCATGGCCATTTTCCATCTGGAGGATTGATGTGATCGGGGCTGTCACTCCAAAGGGATCCAATGGGCATGAGTTCATTCTGGTCGCGATGGACTATTTCACAAAGTGGGTTGAGGCCCAATCTTATGCGGTGTTGAAGGCGTCGCACTTTGCAAAGTTCATCAGGAACAACATCATCTGTTGCTACGGGATCCCGAACGAGATCATTTCAGATAATGGTTCCCACTTCAAGGAGGAAGTGATCGACTTGTTGGAAAAATATAATGTGGCTTTTCACAAGTCATCCACATATCGGCCGCAAACCAATGGAGCAGTCGAGGCCGCCAACAAGAACATCAAACACATTTTGCAGAAGATGGTGGAAACCTACCAGGACTGGCCAGATAAGCTGCCATTTGCTCTGTGGGGCTACAGGACGTCAATTAGAACTTCTACTGGAGCGACTCCGTATTCATTGGTTTATGGGATGGAGGCCGTTCTACCTATCGAAATTGAGGTTCCGTCATTGCGAGTACTGGCTGAGTGTCAGATAGCGGAAGCAGATTGGCAGCAGAGCAGATTCGAAGAACTCATGCTCTTTGATGAAAGACAACTGAAAGCACTGTACCATGTTCAAGGTTATCAACGATGAATTGCTAGGGCTCTCAACAAGAAAGTTAAGTCCAAGAATTTGAAGGAAGGAGATTTGGTGCTCAAAGATAACCGAGCTCCCATCCATGACCCTAGGGGCAAGTTCAGACCCAATTGGACTGGCCCTTACATCATCAAGTCTATTTGGTCAGGCAGAGCTGTCGTTCTGATGGACCTAGATGGCCTAGAGTTCTCCCAACCGATCAACATGGACAAGTTGAAGAAATATTACCCCTGAGTGGCTCGCTAGGCCGAAAACCCGAAAGGGCGACCTAGGCAAAAGTTAGAGCATGAGAAATTTGAAATTATAAAAACTGAGCTCGCAAGGTTGAAAACCCGCAAAGGGCGGCCTTGGCAAAAGTTAGAGCGCAAAAGGAGAGAGTTAATACTCAAGTAAACCCAAGCCGAACTACGTAAGGCTTGATTCCCATCTTTGGGATACGTAGGCAACTTCATCCTGAAGTCCAGCCATAAACACTTCCCCAATCAACTTTGTCCATGCGATCGCCTTGGTCATCTTTGTCTATTCAGCATTCAAGAGCTCGGTCGTGATCTCCGGTGCAGTGCTATTCAGACTAGGGGCAACTTTCTAGATGCTGGGATCCGGGTTGTGCATCTCAGTGACAGATCTCAGGCGTGTCCAGTTCTGATCCATATCGAAAATGGTTTTGAAAAGTTTTAATAAAAGTTGATTTTGCTCAAATTAATCTTTTTATAACTTAGACCATTTTTGAACCAAACGGAGAATTTTCAGTACCCACAACCTCCAATTTTATTGATTTCAATACAGAGTCCTCCTGCTCTTGAATACAAAATTGAAGTTGCTTTTCATTACATTCATAAAGAAAAATTGAAAGTTCTGATTAAAAGCAAATAAATCCGGGGCATAGTTAGGTGTTCCTGCGTCCCCTCCCAGAGCCGGTCGAAGCTTCTGATGCCAAGCTGGGCCCGATCTATGCATCTTCATTGAGCCAATCTAAGCACTCATCAGAAAGGGTGTAGCTAAAAGTAGGAGCAGGGGCCAGAAGTTCTCTCGTCCTCTAGGCTGCGGCATACCGAGCTAGCTGCGTGCCTCGGACCGGAAATGTAGCAGGGTACTCAATCCTCTCTTCTAGGCAAGTCTGATCATGTCTGAACTGGCGCCAGAACCGGAACGGGAAATAGAAGACACAGTGTGTCATGCCAATCAACTAAATCCCGGGCTGACAGGTCATGCTGTAACTCATTGCCGGCAGGTTAAGCCAAGGGCAGCGCCAAGCAATGTGGTCCGTAGACAAATTGCACATCCAGTTGTACCACCATCCTTTATCCGGAACATCAATTAGACGTCGTCGGGAGAAATAGCCGCGAGCTGAATATGCTGGACACGAGTCCACGACTCTTAACTTGTCCATCAACCATACCTGGGAAGGGATAAAAAATGAGAGAATAAAGAATAGAGAGATGTACGTTGAGAGAAAAAGTGAGCAGAAGGTTTTGAGAGAAAAATCGAGCCTGAGGGCCGTGTGATGTGAGATACATATGTAAGATGGGGTGGGAAACATTACCTGCAATAGTAGTGGACTCCCCGCAAACCTAGCTGTCTCCCGGCGATGAAAAACGTCTAAGCCCATCAATGTCTTGGCCAATGTCATGGCGATGCAGCTTTTGCCCTCTTTCAAGCCCTCGGCAACCTCAATCAAACGAGTGTTAAACCCACCAAAGCTTGGGACAAGTAAAAAATGGGACAACATGCACAAGCAAAGCGCATGTCGTCGATAACCCTGCCAATAATGGTCGTCGAGGTTACTAGCATCAGAAATTTGACAAACCAAGCTCGGAATGTCCATCTCTCCATTGTGAATCAATGACCGAGCGTCATGCACAGTAAGGCCGCACATCCGTCCTAAGGCTTGGACATGGCCGAACCGGAACTGAGGCAAGATTTCCTCGTCGCGCTCGGATTCCATTAAAGCTTGGAAATCCTCGAAAGTGGGACACATCTCTTGACCGCCAAAACTAAAGACATGTGTTACCGGGTTCCAAAACCTTGCCGCGGCATGGAGGAATGAAAAGCGCAGCGGGGTGCGGCCCAGCGTGAATAGTGCATTTATGCCGAAACACCAGAAATTCAGTCTTTCCGAGCCATCCAAGTTGGCAATCCAAGTTGTGAGGTTTTAGGCAAGAAACCCTTCCATTTTGGGGCAGATCAGTGTTGAAATGAGGAAAACTATGAAGTTGAGGCTTTTATAGAGGATAAGGTGGTGAGTGGAAGACAGGTGTCAACATTCTGGAGGCGCTTGCCATTTTTTGCCGATCGGCCAAAAATAGTGCCAACCGACCATCCCTTTTGGCCGATCGGCTAAAAATGGTGGCCAATGGCCATTTTTTATGGCCAGTGGGCTTTCCCTTTGGCCGATGGCCTTCCTTCTTGTTCCCTGAGCTGCTTATGTATTGAACATGCTGAGAATTTGTGATTGGCACCACTTCCAATGCCTTCTGTTGATGATTTTGCAAAGTCACGCCTGCGTTTCTGTGTTTTGATTATCAAGTTGTTGTACATTTGCTTATCGAGTTGTATTTCACATTCTTTAAGTCTTTGCTTTGCTTATCGAGTTGTATTTACACTTGGTTAGCTTATCTAGTTCTTTGTTTTGATTATCGAGTTGTTTTTGTCATTACTCGGTTCACTACTTGATTATTACGATGCAAGTGCTTAATTTTCAAACAAAAGTTTAATCTCATTTACATTGTTATATAATGCGATGCGATGCATAGAATATACAAATGTAACACTTTTTGAACAAAACAACTGTTTCATTTCATCATGTCTTTTGCAAAAAGCACATAGTTTTGAAGAAAGTAAAACCTGCCTAAGGCAGTACAATGTGCTCAAACTACCAGTAAAAAGAAAAATAAAGCAAAACAAAAAGAGGAGAAAAGCAACAAAGTGTCTAAATAGAGCAAAAAAAGAAGAAAAGCAGCAAATGTCTGGATCAGTATCAGTCATCTCGAGCACGGGAGTCCGTCCTGGTCCTCTTCCTGGATGAGGTCCAGGATCACCGCCGCCAGCTCCGCAGTCTGAATCTGAGCTATCTCCAGCCTTGCCCTGAGATGACTCTACCTCCTCATCTGATTTATCGTCTTCTGGAGTAGGCTCTCGCGAACTGCTCTCAGTACGGGCACGCCTGTGTCTGCCTCAGTTGTGGAATGTCATCCCCCGCCTGGCTCCCCCTCCTCCTCGAGCAGGAACAGATGGTCTAGCTGGAGCACCTCCCGCAGCCAGAATCTGGAATGGGCCTGAAAAGCACAAATAGCGAATGCATCAGTCATGCTACGCAAAACAGTATATAAATGTTGTGAGCAGTGCATCAGTACAGAATGTAGTATATGAGTCCAGTGTATGAATACCGTGAGCAACGCTGTGAGCAGTATGTGGGTTATAAGGTATCAGTGCCGTGAGTGCTGTGTATCAAGTGTCGTGTTGATAGTGTGATGCATCAGATTATGTATGAAACAGATTAGGCAGGGTTTGAAACTGCGGTTGAAAGAACTTACCGGGATATTGTAGATGGTCAACAAGTTAATGCACCGCTGTAGCATCCCTACCGCTGAGGCTGTCAACTCCAGGGACTGGCGAGTGTACTCGACAGAAGCCTGCAAAAGTGTTGAAGTCATTAGTATTCTGCAAGATATCAAATGAACTGAAATGACTGCACAGAATGCAAAGTCTAGTAGTGCATACCGGGGTCGAGCCATAGACTCAGACAAGCTCATAATCAGTAGGAGGAGGAGCGAAAGGGATCTAATAAGTCTCCCCACCCTGCCCTCGGCATGTGATCGTCGTGGGTAGTGCTGGCCACGCAGCACCCCGTCCCCTCCGAGATCCACTGCTACAACGGGCCTGAGTCGCCCTCGGTGCTCCTGCTGTCGGCGCCGTTGCCTCGTCTCTAAAGCGCTCCGAGTCCCAGCTAATCGTATAATCCATCATCTCCTCAAAGGTATACCTCTCAGTATGCCTCATATGGGTAGGAGGCGGCCTCGGGACTACCTGCTCTGGTAAGCTGAGGGTCTGCTGCAAAAAGCGTTCACCCAAGTACCACACCCGGTAGACTGGACCCTCTAGCAAGACCCTAAACCGGGCAGTCTCTCGAGCACTGACATACCGCTCCCGAACTACGTCAGGCAATGGGGCCCAAGGCTGCCAGGTGATCTGCAAATAAAACACAATTTGTTATCTACTGTTATTGAGAGTACGATATAAAGGGAAGCTTAAATAAATTGTAATGTTTGGCATACCTCGGCTGCGGTGATGGTGTCAAAATAGCGACGGAAGAACATGAAGGACTGTCGTGGCCTCCACTCGTATCTCACATCAAAGCGGTGGGAAAACGGAACCATGGGGGGCATCTCCTCATCCGGCACTGGAGCAAGCCTAGGAACGTAGGCATACACCCACAACTACAGAATGTAACAAAGCAGCTATGAGTATGCTTGTCAGATAAAGCAGTATACAGATAAAGCAGATTGCATGTGTGCAGTGTGTATGGTATACAGATAATGTAAAGTAGAATCGTAAAACAGAAAGGGAAAGTATACCTCCCAGGCTCGCTAGTAGCCTCCAAGCAACTGCCCACTGAGGCGGGAGGATGAGCTCATATATCCATAAAGGGTGGCCAAGCCCGCGCCACCCCAGTCGTAGCTGCGGATCCGCGTCACATCCACAAGTGCGCTCAGTAGGTAGAGGGCGACAGTATTCGCCCGATCAGTGAAGAGCGTGGTCCCCAGCAGGAACATGATGAAGCCACAGGCATACTGCTCCTCCTCCTCCCGAGTAATAGGCGCCTGGATTCGGAAGTGATCCTCGAACCATGAGTACCTCACGAATCCTGCCCGGGCAAGAGGTGGCTGAGTGCCAAGCAAGTATAGCTGAGCGGCGTCCCACTCATCCATATTTGTATCAAAGGGGATCGGATCACCCCCTACTCTGATGCCTGTGAGCATGGAGAAGTCAAAGGGAGTCATCGTCATCTCCCCGGTGGCGGAAAGGTAGAGGGAGTCTGTAGTGTCCCACCACCTTTCCACCAAAGCAGCAAGAAGGGGCCTGCTCGTAGTGAGGCGCGAGAGCCCCATGCAGAAAGTCTCAAAACCGGCCTGGTTGACAATATGACGGACCGCGTCGGGCAGCTCCATATACCAACCTCAGGCGACAGTGTTCCCATACCCCCGGAAGGCATAGGAATCTCCTTGTGTTTGAAATATATCAGTTGCGAAGCAGTGTTAGAAATACAGTGTTGAACACACTCAGAATTGATAAAAATGCAGTGTGTGTGCATGTGTTTGAATGTGTTCAGAGTTGATGAAAATGGAGTGTGGGTGCATGCGTTCAAGTTTATATAAATACCGGGTGCGGATGTGCTCACCGTGAACTCAGTATATGATGAATCAGTGTGTTTGGGTCACTCAGTTGAAAATGCAGTGTGTGTGCATGTGTTTGAATGTGTTCAGAATGCATAAAATTGCAGTGCGGATGCATGTGTTCAAAACTACACAGACTTCGGGTGTGGATGTGTTCACAGTGAACTACAGCGTGTGGTGTGTCAGTCTGTCTAGGTTAAGCAGTTAAAGAACAATATTGACTATTGCAGTTATACATTCTACATTGCGGAAAATGAAACAGAGGAGGAGTTTACCTCAGCAGCGCTGTAGGACAAATGCGACTCAGGCTCGCGCAGTAAAAGCTCCAATGGCGTGCCCCGCGCATAGCTCTTAAAGTGGCGGATGCCATCGAGAGGAAGCACATGAATCGCCGGCCTGTAGGTCGCCGGGTCGAATGGTTGGATGCGAAGAGGTAGAAGCTCGACCTCGGGGTCCACGTCCATCTCTGGGGGAGCCCCACCGCCTGGAATGTCGTCTGTCATCTCAAGAAAAGTGCAAAAATGGCCGAAAGTGCGGAAAATGGGCGAGAATGTGAAAAGTCAACCCAAAAGTCAACCCCGAAAGGGTGAAAAATGGGAGAAAAGGGTCGGAGTGTAGAAAAAGCACAAAGATTGAAGTATGACTTGGGGGAAACAGACCTCAACTAGTGGAAACCAAGAAAAGGGAACCGAAACCAAGATTTGTTCGGTTCAAAGTGTGCGAAACGGGAAGGGTTTCGTGAATCGAACGATGGAAAAGGGTCAAAAACAAGAGAAAAACGCGGATCAAAGGAAGAAAAATCACCTAGGAAGAAAGGTGAGGGATTTTCGAGCTAGGGTGAAGTAGAAATATAAGGTTTGGAACCTTATATTTAAAAACCCGTGGCCAAAGGACAAAACTGCCCCGACATTGCCATTTTTGGCTGGTCGGCCAAATTGTTAGCCAATCGGCTAAACAGTTGGCCGATGACCTCCTTTTGTGGCTGATGGATGGCCAGTGGCCTCCCCTTGTGGTCGATGCACCTCCCACACCCTTTTTTGGGTCAGTTATGTGGTTTGGGACCTTCATTACTCAAGATAGTGCAAGAAAGTGCACTTTTGAACCTTAACCGGTCTTCGTGTTGACCTCGAGCCGCGTCTTCTGTGTGTGATGCTCGGTGCGCGCAAGGAGTATCCTTTCTCGTATCCTTTTGTATCTTGCGAGTTCCGCAAACTGTTTAAATATGTTGTATTACATTGCTTTGTTTTGACTGTAATAAACGCGCTCGTTACGCGTCTGGCATAGAACAATGCCTTGTCTTGTTTTGAAGTTGCATTTCAACATCGTGAGTGACGTGCCTTCACCATACTTATGCTGAACATAGGTCTTTCTTGCTATACACATTGCTATACGTTGTCGCGTATGCTTTACTTACATGTGTTCATGCTTTTCCTGCTATACACATTGTTATACGTTGTCGCGTATGCTTTACTTACAAGTGTTCATGCTTTTCCTATTATACACATTGCTATACGCTGTCGCGTATGCTTTACTTACATGTGTTCATGCTTTTCCTACTATATACATTGCATGCGTTGTCGCGTATTGCTTTACTTGCATGTGTTTATGCCCTCCTTGCATTGTTATGCTTGTTTCAAATCGCATTGTTATGCGCACACTTAGGTTGCATTGTTATGCACCCCTTCCCCCCGCATTGTCATGCACTCTTCACATGCGTTGCCACGCGCGTTACTCGCATTGTCATGAACATCTCTCTTGCATTGTTATGCATATCTATCTTGCATTCTTATGAACATCTCTCTTGCATTGTTATGCATATCTATCTTGCATTGTTATGAATATCTATCTTACGTTGTTATGCATATCTATCTCGCATTGTTTTGCATATTTATCTTGCGCTGTTACGCACTTTTGTTACTTGCGCTGTTATGCACTTTTGTATCTTGCACTGTCACGCATTTTACTTGCGTTGTTACACACTCTTGTATCTTGTACTGTCACGCACTTGCGCTGTTACGCATGTCTTACTTGCGCTGTTACGCATGTCTACTTCTTCAACTTGCGCTGTTACGCATGTTTTATTTCTTCTACTTGCGCTGTTACGCATGCTTTACTTGTTTTACTTGCGCTGTTACGCATGTCTTCTTCTTTTACCTGTGCTGTTACGCATGTTTTATCTGCGCTATTACGCATGTTTTACCTGCGTTGTCTCGCATGTTTTATTTGCATTATTTCGTATTCCTATAACCTGAACATGTTTTACCTGCGTTGTCTCGCTGTTTTATTTGCGTTGTCTCGCATTCCTATAACCTGCGTTGTCTCGCATGTTTTATTTGCGTTGTCTCGCATGTTTTATTTGCGTTGTCTCGCATTCCTATAACCTGCGTTGTCTCGCATGTTTTATTTGCGTTGTCTCGCATTCCTATAACCTGCGTTGTCTCGCATGTTTTATTTACGTTGTTTCGCATTCCTATAACTTGCGTTGTCTCGCATGTTTTATTTGCGTTGTTTCGCATTCCTATAACTTGCATTGTCTCGCATGTTTCATTTGCGTTGTTTCACATTTCTATAACCTGCGTTGTCTCGCATATTTCATTTGCGTTGTTTCGCATTTCTATAACCTGCGTTGTCTCGCATGTTTTATTTGCGTTGTTTCGCACATGTCTCTATCTTGCACTGTTACGCATGTTTTCTTTGCGTTGTTATGCATGTTCTACCCGCGTTGTCTCGCACCCTTGGGATTGCATTGTCTTGCACCTCTTCACTTGCGTTGCCATGCATGTTTCTAACGATGTTGTACCTGTTAAGTTTCTTTCTTTTTCAGGCACGATATTGTATGTACGGTTCATTTGAAGCTGGCACGACCAGACGAACCGGATAGGTATTATATTCTCCACGTGAGACGTAGCGAGAATTATATAATTCTCTTACATCCTTTCTGCATGAGTTGTAGTTTGATTCTTATTCGCTTGCTTAAACTGTTGCATGCTTTGCTTCGTTACAGCTCTCTTTGCATGATCATAAGTTATGTTCGGCTTTGTGCATGTCATTTGCATCTCGCCCCTGCCTACAGGCACATATCTTTGCTTCTTGTATGCTTGTCTAAGTCTTCGGCCTTGTCAAAAATGGGTCGTCTCTGAGCTTTGACATTCACTCCCATCATTGTTATGACTTTCGAGTTCTGTCAAAGAGGGGCAACTGTAGGCACCCCATTTTTGACCGTCCTCAAGACTTGGACGTCATCGTCTGAACACTTGATGATCATCCATGCTCGTGTTCGTTTTGAGTTCCCGGAGGTCTCGGCCGTGCGCTTTGCCTCAAGATCTCTCAACTTGTCTGTTTTGTGCTTGGTTGTGGACCAAAGACTTGTGTTTTTGCTTTTGAGGGAAGAGGGTGGCTTGTTAGCCATCCCTTCAACCCATCGGCCAAGGCTTGAAGCCATCGGCCGCTTTTCTTGCCATCGGCCAAAGGTGCTGGCCGATCGACACTATTTTTGGTCGGTCGGCCACCCTTGTTGGTCAATTGACCATATTTTCCGGCCGAGCCCTTTTCATCTGCTTTTGGAAGATATTTTGTGCCAGCTGCATAATTCCCCCCCTCCATACACGTGTATGGAGGGATTTGAGCCTTACTTAGCTTCTCCAAGAAGCTTTGCAAAATTGTTTTTCTATAAAAGGAGAGCCTCCTCTCCCTTTCCAGGGGTTCTAGAAATCTGACATACAAGTTAGATAAATCTCTCTCTCTATATCTCCCTCTCTCTAGATTTGTGTGTGTGTTTGAGCTCAAAAGTGTGTTTTGTTCTTTCTATTGCACACAAACACTTAGAGTTACACTACCCTTGGTTGCTGAGGCACTAGAAGGTTAATATTAGAGTTCTTGGGTTGTTTTTGATCCAAGAAGATTGCTAGAGTTGTGTTCTTGAAGTTGTTCTTCAAGGGTGAGTCAACTTGCTTTTGATACCCCATTTTGGCTTAAGCTTTTACACATACTTCTATATTGTTTTAAGCTTAACTCTAAACTAAAAAATGTTTTGATTTGGTATGCTTGTTATGGTTGCTTAAGGTCACTTTTTGGTTGGGGATTGTCTACCCGCTCTTAGGCCTTGTTTGGCATTGTTTTGTGCTTTTACTTTTAAGCTTTGGGATCATCTTATTTTGACCTTTCCACCACTGAAATCCAGAGGATTTTCAATGGTGGAGAAGTGGTTTTGGAGTCTTGTATAGGGGGGGGGGACACCCCTCTCTCCTTATGTCTCATATGCTTGTGTTGTTAGCTTATAAGAGTAGCATGTTTACTTAGCATGCCTTGGTTCTATATCAGCACTTTTTAGTGGCTTTTAGGACCTGCCTTAACTCTATTCCATGTTGGTTTGATGGCATTTTGCATGCTTCACATACTTGTAGAGTAATCTTACATGTTGGCATAATATGCATTTTGTGTTTAGATCACTATTCTTGCATGTTTTGGCTCAACTCAAAGGAGCTTTTAGTCATGTTTCACCATGTTTAAGCTCTGTTTGGTGTTGTCTTGGTCATGCATGCATTGTTTTGCATAGTCTTGGTTCATTCTAGCTTGTAAGCTTTGTGCCTTGAGTTCATTAGCATGTGTCACTTGAAGTATTTTCATGATTTGGCATCATGTGAAATGTAATTTCAGTCCATGTTTCATGGTCACACACTTGCATTTATCACCTATTCCATGCTTTGGATAGTTTGTGTTTCATGCCTTAAGAATAGGTCATTGTGCATGCCATCATACTTAGGCCTTTGGGATGCCATCTAAGTGGGTTTTTGGGCTCTTTCTAACATGCCATAACTCTGATTTTATTGGCCTAAGTCATGCCATGTTTGGTTGTAATAGGTGTAGTTCAATTGCCCCTTTTGGCCTTGTATGCGTCTTGTTTTGTGCTCACCTTTCTAGCATGTTTTGGCCTCATCTCATGCATGTTCTAGCCTTGTTTTGGACTTCCATGGGACTGTTTTGGGTCACCTTGGTCCTTTGGGGCTTGGTTGGCATGGCCATGGTTCAAGTACCTTGGCTAACTTTGAACTTGAAGTCCATTAGCATGCCTTGCTTGTGTTATGTGTTTGATTTGGCATCACTCGTAACATAATTTCAGAGCTTATGGTGTCACCATACTACCATGATTGTCACCCCTCGCTCATGTTTGGGTGTTGTGACCTTATGCCTTAACTCTTGGACCATTGCATGTGCATGCTCATTGTGCATTTCATTCTATCACTTTATCGCCTTGGCCACTATTTTTGGTGTGGCTGAGGCCTATCCATTTTCAATGTAAGTCCATGGATCATGTGGTTTGTGTGTCGTTGCATGCTTATCGCATCATATGTTGTCACATCCTTGTTATTGGTATTGTTGTCGCATGCCTATCACATTGCATGTTTGTACGTTTAGGTTGCATTTTGCATGCTTGCTAGTTTGCATTTTGTTACATGCTTGATTAGGTTGCATTGCATTTGGCATGCCTGTTACCTTAGCCTTGTGCATGCTTAGGTTGCATAGCATTACATTTCTATGTTGCATTGTATTTGGCATACTTGCATGCATTGCATTGTGTTTGGTTTGGGGTGTCAAACCAAACACGAGGAGCGGGGAACGTTCGTACTTGAAGTGACGAAACATGCCTCAATCCTTAGTCGCCGACGCTCTTGATCCAACATGATAGAGTGTGAGGCCTTCATGTGTTTTGTGCATTCATTCCATATCCATATCCATTTGCACACTTGGCTCCTTTGGCCATCATGTGTTGAAATGCGTGATTGATGGCCCGGGGGTCGAGGACTACACTCCCTTGAGTTCATAACATGATAGGGAGGGTGATTGTGCAAACATTGTCTTGAAAAATGCATTGTCATGCTCTGTTTGTCCTCCGCTCTAACAGGAGCATTCTGCAGGAATAGATGGTCAGTCGACCATATTCAGTGCTGATCGGCTAAATGTGTCTGGCCGAGAACCCCATTATTGGTCGATGAACAGTTAGCCTTGGTCGATGGCCTCTCACAGCACCCAGAAGGTGATTAAGAAGCATCCTTGAGACTTGCACAGTTTTCAGAGGTGCAGAGCAATGTAAACAAAGGCAGCATGTACATGGTGATAGATTTCCGAGCGGAGCCGAGCATGCATGCATTTGTCCCTCTTTCCGAGGCCTCTTTACCGCTTTAGTAGCTTAATTAATTTCTTTAATTAGTTAAGTGTTGTATAATAATTAATTAGCTAGTTAGTTAGTTAATTAGTCAATTTGTATTATTCTTTCGGACACTCCGTCGAGAGGGTGAACTTTGTAATAAGTGTGTGTGAGTGTGTGAATGTCTTCCAACCTCACGTCTTTCTCCCTTTTACTTACCTGCTTTCAGTGGTTAGTTTTAGGTCATGTTTCAATTAGCATTCCTATGCTCGCATGTTTGCATCATTCATTTGTATTGCATGCACCAGCTCGGCGCATCATACTAACTGCATAGTATTTCAATTCCAAGTTAAATACATGATTGTCAAGTTGCATTCCATATGCCATTTTAGAATAGCCGAGCCTATTTCTAGTTGCATTTTACATGTGTTGTATTAGCCATCTTAACATAGCTAGGATCATGCATGATTTCTAACTAGCTATTGTTTTGGCTTGGAGGACTAGGTAAGTGTTTACGCTTTAACATACTGCATGTGTGTTAATGTTGCCATAACAGCATGCTTGCCATGAGGCTATTTGCTTACGTGATTAACTGCCTGAATGCCTGTGGGTGAAGGTTAGATTACTTGAATTGGAACAATTCATTGAAATGAGAGTTTTAAAGCCCACTTGATTGTGGCAAAATCATGTTTTCTAAGCCCATTTGAGGGTGGCAAATTCACGTCTTAGCCTACTTGCGAGTAGCACCTTCAAACCATTTTCAAACAAACAAACATGAGATGATTTGTTCCAGCTTAGGCGATCTAGTCTATACTTGTGTGTTGTGCGCATCACATAGTAATTCTAGGTTAATACACCAGAATAAGAACACATGTGTTTTCAAAACAAAATATCATGTTTAGTACAGGCCGATCTTTGATCGGGCGAGCAGGGGTGCTCATAGATGACCTTCCCAAATCGTACCCAAGTTCCCGAGCCGAGGCAACTTTGGTGATGACGCACACGTGGCCTTAGGCAACGAGTCAGAGTTTCCTAAATTCTCCAAAATAAAACATCTAGGTGGCGACTCTGTATCTGGCAAAGCAGTCCATGTTTGGCACTTCTTTCTTAAAAATCAGTTTTCTAAAACGATTTGCCGGATTTGGACTCTTTGGTGATTTGTCGGTCTCGCATTGCACTTTGCGCGATTAGATTTAAAACCGTGACATTTGAGTCCGAACTGTAGCATGAAGCCTAAGGGCGCGTCTACAGTTATGTTTTGTCACAATCTCATTACATTGAGAAAATACTTGACAAATTTAGCAAAGATGATGATCATCTTGCTAAAACACTTGTAGATGTTAATTTGTTTCTATCTAAGAATGTACAGGAACGTATTTCTCAATTAGAGTATACCCAAATTATTGGAAGCTTAATGTACTTGATGAACTGCACTCGCCCAGATATAGCTTATGCAGTAAGTAAATTAAGTAGATATACGAGTAATCCAGGAGTAGAACACTAGAAAGCTATTATAAGGGTTCTTAGATATCTTCGATTTACTCGTAACATTGGACTTAATTATACTAGATATCTAGTAGTACTTGAAGGATACTGTGATACAAATTAGATATCGGATACTAGAGACTCAAAGTCCACCAGTGGGTATGTCTTTACTCTTGGTGGGGCGGCTGTATCTTGAAAATCTTCCAAACAGACTTTATAGCGATCCCGGGTTTACCCTTGTTGTACAGTGATCCGGACATGTGTCCGTGGATGTTGGTAGTTGTTTATTATCTTGTTTGCATCCTTTTTGCTTCTTATTAAGTTATAGGATGTGTTGGGCAGGTTTGTTTCAGGTTGGTTGTGCTTGGGAGCCTAGTGTTGCTGCCCAGATTTTTGGCCCTTCGCTCGAGCTAGGAGTTTGTCGCTCGAGCGAGAGTTGAGTTTGTGTCTGGTGGGTCGAGCCAGGGTGGCTTCGCTCGAGCGAGTGTTGCATCTGGTTCTGGACCTGAGAGTTGCCTTTCTTGGCTCGAGCGAGATTTCTTCGCTCGAGCGGTCTGGATTTTTCTTCGCTCGATCGAGAACTTCTTGGCTCGAGCGAGAGTTTTCTGTGTCTGGTCGCTCGAGCGACCAAGGCTTCGCTCGAGCGAGAGTGTTTTATATCAGTGGACAGTAGCGATTTTGAACTTCACTTTTTCACTTTCTTTTTGATCCAAACCCTAAATCCGAGACCCTCTCTAAGATTTGATCTCCCTAGGGTGTGAATCTAGCCTAGAGCCTTTGTTAAAAAGATAGAGGGCGTTGAGAGCATCGTTCTAATCTGAAAAAGTTTGGATTTGGAGCACGTTGATCTTCGAGTCTTCTTCTCCTTTTTGGCTTAAACTTCGAGGTAGGGATATCCTACTCCTCTCTATGGATTTTGTCTTTAAATTTTGGTATTTTGAGATGTTGGGGTTGGTTTGGTAATTTTGTGAAAGTTTGGGGCTTTTGTGTAATTTTACAAAAGTTGGGGTTTTATTCATAATAAACCTAGATGCATGTTTGGCATAGAGAAATGGAATTGATGTTAAATCATTGATGAAAATGGGACCTAAGGGTTGAAATGGTAATTATGGAAAATGGCCTAATTACATTGTTTGATTAATTGGGATAATTAATGGTGAGAAATGAGGAAAAGAAATGTTGATTGAATATCCATTTGTGCATTTATTTTCTGTTTAGAAATAACTGCTTTGGGCTATCGGTGGAGGATAGTCGTGATTGTTGTAGACAATGCATGATGATTAGGCAAACTGAAACTAATCAATGAAGTGTGTCATGGAACTTGACGGTTGATAGAATACATTAAATATATGTATTGAGTGATTGTATATAGAACCAATGTGTTTATATACGTTAAGTGTAGAGGAGGAGATGGGGGATGTACTCCGCGGTTTAGGGGAAGATAGGGGATGTACCTCTAAACCGGATAGTGTTGGGAGAAGATAGGGGATGAACTCCGTAGATACAGCTCATATGCTTGTCTAAAGAAGTGAAGATAGAGCTTATATGCTTATCTTTGTGAATGTGGATATAGCTTATATGCTTATCTGTGAATGTGGATATCGTTGTTATACATATCTGTTGAGCATGTGGATAGAGTTTATATGCCTATCTGTTGAAAAAGGGAAAATGAAAGGTAACTTGGACTCATAAGTCGTATGACATAAATATGTGATTTATGTGATTGTATCAGTGTTGACCATCTATCAATTGCTAATATTTTAGTCATTGTTCATGGTTGGTTTAGTATATTTCTACTGGGCTGTGGCTCACCCTATATGGGAACATCATTTTCAGGTGCGGGTAGCATGCCACCTCCAAGGACATAGCTGGGAGGCTAGAGGCGGACATACTTTTGTCGCTTAACTTTGATGTATTACATGTAACTTCAAGCCAAGGGCTTATTGTGTAAACGAGTTAGTACTCTTTTGTTGTAACCAAGTGTTAACTTGGAAAGCTGTAAGCCCGTAGGGCAATTTGTTTTGATTAACATGTAATACTTCTGTAATGGAACTCTAATGAATAAAAGAATGTGGATAGTTTATATGTAAATGCATGTCTTATCTGATGGGTTTAATGTTGTTATTTTGAGGGCGTTACAACTGGGTATCAGAGCGTACCGGGTTCGAATACTTTGGGTACGTGGGAAGTGATTAGGATCACAATGGGTTTGTCTCGCTTGATAGAGACTTAGATGTAGTATCATATGCTATGTGCTTAATTGATAACATGCTTATGTGACTATGTGGGTATGGGATTTAATTTCTGCGATGTTGATTGGATTCTTGAGTTTCTGGGAGTCTTGTTGGAAAAGCACTTGATCAATGCTATTTCTAACCGGAACTCTAGTAACGCCTCGGGACTATCATTATCCAGAAATGAAATTCGTAAGTGCTTATGTGTTTATGTGCTTACATGGAGTGAATTACAGTTGTCCATGCATTAGGACGTGAGTGTTTAGTATCGGCACATTTATGAATGTGCTAATGTTTTGTGTTACCTTTATTAGGATGTCAGGACGAGGAAGAGGTGCTAGGCGTGGTAGACCTGCGAGGCAGGAAGCACCGTTACCGGGTGAGATTCCGGCAGTGCAGGAGGGAGTTGGTCAGGCCAATGTGGCCGAGCCAGTGGGTCAGCAGGCCATGGGTGCCTTGGCCAGAGAGATAGCAGGAGCTTTCGGTATTCTTAGAGCTGGGAATCAGGCAACTGAGGCAGGGCCTTCTTTCTTGAAGAGGGAGTTCTTCCGGTCTAATCCGGATGAGTTTGTCGGGGATCCGAAGGAGCCACTGAAGGCTGATGACTGGCTAGAGCAAATGAGTAAGACGTTTGAGATGCTTGGCATCGAGGACGGAGCACTGAAAGTGACCTTGGCATCCTTCCAACTGAAGGGAGATGCGGGTCAGTGGTGGAAGTACGAGAAGGCTCGTGTTGGTAGTACTTGGGAGGCGTTTATAAATGCTTTTCAGGAGAGGTTTTTGTCTGCAGCAGCTAGGGAGAAGCTGAGGGATCAGTTTAGCCGGCTTAATCAACAGGGCTTGTTAGTGGCCGAGTTTGAGGCTACTTTTACCAGTCTGTCTAGGTTTGCACCTGAACTGGTGGCGTCTGAGGAACGCCGTTGCTATGAGTTTGAGCGGAAATTGAGGCGAGGCCTCAAGTTGAGGGTTGGTGGGTCTTACATCCGAGAGTATAGACACCTGGTAGATGCTGCAGCTCATATGGAGCTCATGATGCAGGAGGAGGATGAGGGGCAGAGAGGCTCCAAGAGGAGCCAGGATAGTCAGGGTGATGGCAGGAGGCAGAGGGGTTCTAACCCTCAGCAGTCGCAGGGTGGTGTTGTTAGATCGACCTTCCCAGTGCCGAGTGCAGGCTCCGGGAGAGGTGGTCAGGGGGATTTCACCTGTTACAAGTGTGGCCAGCTGGGTCACAAGGTTTCTGTTTGCCCGCAGAAGGGTGGGGGTCAGAGAGCTGCTTCTTCTTCAGCTAGACCGCAGAGTCAGAGTTTGGGCAGGGGGCAGCCCTTGTCTTGTTATCAGTGTGGACAACCTGGGCACCTGAAGAGGTTTTGCCCACAGTTGAGTGCCACTTCGGGAGCGTCTGGTTCTAGGCAGACGCAGGGTTTTCAGCCAGCTCAGTCTGTGCAGGCCTCGAGGGCCAATCCGGGAGCTTCGTCATCCCAGTCAGTGCAGCAGTCTTTTGCTCCGAGAGGTGAGCAGGTAGACCAGGGGCCTACGGGGCGCGTGTATGCTGTTACCGCGCAGGATTTAGTACCGGCTCCATCAGTAGTGAGAGGTACTTTTCTGTTTTGCAACTCGGTTGCTAGTGTGTTGATAGACACGGGTGCATCTCATTCTTTTGTATCTGCTGCATTTGCATCGGTTTTGGAATTGGAGTTAGCACAGTTAGCATCTCCCATTTGTGTGGTATCGCCTTTGGGTGGTGAGTTGATCTTGAAACAAGGTGTTAGAGGATGTGATATAGAGGTCGCCGACTATAGGCTTCCTTTTCCGTTTGTTGTCATGCCCATGAAGGGTTTTGATGTTATTTTGGGTATGGACTGGTTATCGTCATACCAGGCTGTTATTGATTGCTACCGCCAGAGGGTCACATTATGTACCTTGAGCGGGGAGTGGTTCCATTTCTTGGGAGACCGGGTTAGTAGTGTTTTGCCACCGGGGTATGATTCGCGAGGGCGAAGTGAGCTTAGGGGTCTACTTGCTAGCTTTGAGAGTTGTGAGTGTGATGAGACCCAGATTGTGTTATCGAGGGTGGTTTGTGAGTATTCGGATGTTTTTCCCGAAGATCTTGTTAGTTTGCCACCTCACCGAGAGATAGAGTTCTCTATTGATTTAGTGCCCGGCACGGCGCCGATTTCTATGGCACCTTACCGTTTTGCTCCAGCGGAGTTGGTTGAGTTGAAAGTTCAGCTCCAGGAATTGCTAGATAAGGGTTTTGTTCGCCCTAGTGTTTCGCCGTGGGGAGCACCGGCCCTCTTTGTTAAAAAGAAAGATGGTGCCTTGAGATTGTGTATTGACTACCGGAAGTTGAATCGGGCTACGGTTAAGAATAAGTATCCTATGCCCCGTATAGATGATTTGTTTGACCAGTTGAAAGGTTCCCGTTGTTTCTCTAAGATAGACTTGAGATTGGGTTACCACCAATTGAGGGTCAGGGAAGAGGATATTCCGAAGACGGCATTCCGTACGCGGTATGGCCATTATGAGTTTCTGGTGATGCCATTCGGGCTTACCAATGCACCGGCAGTCTTTATGGACTTGATGAACCGGGTTTTCCGGGAGTTCTTAGACCGATTTGTGGTCGTCTTTGTGGACGACATTCTTATCTATTCGCCTACCGAGGAGGAGCACGAGGAACACTTGAGAGTGGTGCTTGAGTTGCTTAGAGCCCATAGGCTGTATGCCAAGTTTGGGAAGTGTGAGTTCTGGCTGAAGGAAGTCAAATTCTTAGGCCACGAGGTATCCGGGGAAGGGGTGTCTGTTGATACATCCAAGGTTGAGGCAGTGCAAGATTGGGCACAGCCTAAGAGTGTGTTTGAGATCCGCAGTTTTCTGGGATTGGCTGGGTATTACCGTCGATTTGTGAAAGATTTCTCCAGGCTAGCGTCACCGTTGACTAGACTGACTCGGAAGGGAGTCAAGTTTGTGTGGAGTGAGACTTGTGAAAAGTCGTTCCAAGAGCTGAAAGTTAGATTGACCACCGCTCCGGTGTTGATTATTCCGGAGAGAGGGTTGGGTTATGCGGTTTATTGTGATGCCTCACGAGAGGGATTGGGTTGTGTGTTGATGCAAGAAGGGAAAGTGGTAGCTTATGGCTCACGTCAGTTGAAATTACACAAGAAGAATTACCCCACACACGACCTAGAGTTAGCAGCAGTGATCTTTGCCTTGAAAATCTGGAGGCACTACCTTTATGGTGAGAAGTTCGAGGTGTTCTCGGACCACAAGAGTTTGAAGTATCTGTTTACCCAGAGAGACTTGAATTTGAGGCAGAGGAGATGGATGGAGTTCATCGAGGACTATGATTTTGAGTTGCACTATCATCCGGGGAAGGCCAACGTTGTGGCCGATGCCCTTAGTAGGAAGACCATTAGTGATGTAGCTTGTATAGCCATCCGGGAATGGGAGATGTTGGGAGCACTTGGCGAGTTTGATTTGCTACTGGGCGAATCTGTTGAGGCTGCGGCCTTGTTTTCTGTTGTTGCGCAGCCTACACTTGTGACTAGAGTGTTAAAGGCACAGAGAGGTGACCTCGAGGTAGAATCCCTCCGAGAGAAGATCTCCAGTGGGACAGTTGAGAAGGGTTTGACGGTGTATCCAGACCTGAGTGTGAGATACCGGGACCGTTTGTTTGTACCGGAGGCTTGCCGTGAGGAAGTACTCCAAGAGTTTCACCATTCGCGCCTTGCGGTGCATCCGGGAGGTACTAAGATGTATCAGGATTTGGGTCGCTAGTTTTGGTGGCGGGGTATGAAGAGAGATGTGGCTGTTTTCGTATCGAAGTGCCTTACTTGCCAGCAAGTGAAGGCCGAGCATCAGAGGCCAGCGGGTTTGTTGCAACCCTTGCCTATTGCCGAGTGGAAGTGGGAGCATGTCACTATGGACTTCGTTGTAGGTCTTCCGAGGACTCAGCGGGGTAGTGATGCTATTTGGGTGGTAGTAGACCGGTTGACTAAGTCGGCGCACTTTATTCCTATGCGCGTGAGAGATTCGGTAGATCATCTTGCCGATTTGTATATTCGGGACGTAGTGAGATTGCATGGGGTCCCAGTGACGATCGTCTCAGATAGAGATCCTTGTTTTACTGCTAGATTGTGGCTGAGTTTGCAAGTTGACCTTTAGTACGGCTTATCATCCTCAAACTGACGGGCAATCCGAGCGTACTATTCAGATCCTCGAGGATATGCTTCGGAGTTGTGTCCTGGATTTCAGTGGGACGTGGGAGAGGCACTTGCCATTGGTAGAGTTTGCCTACAACAACAGTTTTCAGTCTAGCATCAGTATGGCACCGTTTGAGGCCTTGTATGGCCGACCGTGTAGGTCTCCAGTTTGTTGGGCCGAGGTGGGTGATGCACCTTTGTTGGGTCCGGAGTTGGTTAGGGAGACGACGGAGAAAGTTGAGCTTATCCGTAAGAGGCTTGTTACAGCCCAGAGTCGACAAAAGAGTTATGCCGACCGTAGGAGGAGGCCTTTGGCGTTTGAGGTAGGTGATCATGTCTTTCTGAAGATATCACCTAGGCGAGGCTTGATGAGGTTTGGGAAGAGTGGGAAGTTGTCCCCTCGGTTTATTGGTCCTTTTGAGATCCTTGAGAGGATTGGTGAGGTTGCTTATCGGTTAGCCTTACCGCCGCAGTTGTCCGGAGTGCATGACGTGTTTCATGTGAGTATGCTTCGGAAGTATGAGCCAGATCCATCACATGTATTAGATTGGACCGATTTAGAGGTAGATGAGGATGCCTCGTATGAGGAGAGACCGGTTCGGGTCTTGGATAGGCGGGATCAGGTCCTGCGTGGCAAGACCATTCCTTTGGTGAAAGTCTTGTGGAAACATCACGGAGTGGAGGAAGCCACTTAGGAACGTGAGTTGGGAGTCCGTGAGAAATATCCGGACTTGTTTATTGATATGTGATCTTGTATTTAAATTTTGCATTTTGTTGAACTTAAGAGCTTTTATATATGTCTTAAGTTGTAAAACAATGAAAATGTTTTGGTTATTGGAAGTATGTTTTGGAACTTGCCTCATATGGAAGTTGAATGTAACACTATATATGTTGAATATATTGTTGAAATTGGAAAGATAGTGCATAATGTTGATGCATGTTGAAAATACATATGTTGTTTACATATTGTGATATGTCTCTTGTTAAAGGGATGAGATGACCGGTAATGGGTCGAATTGTTGAATGTTAAATTGTAACATTGTCTAAAATGAAGGAAAACCTGTTTTTGAAAACTTGTGCTTAATTTCGGGGGCGAAATTCTTTAAGGGGGGGAGGTTATAGCGATCCCGGGTTTACCCTTGTTGTACAGTGATCCGGACATGTGTCCGTGGATGTTGGTAGTTGTTTATTATCTTGTTTGCATCCTTTTTGCTTCTTATTAAGTTATAGGATGTGTTGGGCAGGTTTGTTTCAGGTTGGTTGTGCTTGGGAGCCTAGTGTTGCTGCCCAGATTTTTGGCCCTTCGCTCGAGCTAGGAGTTTGTCGCTCGAGCAAGAGTTGAGTTTGTGTCTGGTGGGTCGAGCCAGGGTGGCTTCGCTCGAGCGAGTGTTGCGTCTGGTTCTGGACCTGAGAGTTGCCTTTCTTGGCTCGAGCGAGATTCCTTCGCTCGAGCGGTCTGGGTTTTTCTTCGCTCGATCGAGAACTTCTTGGCTCGAGTGAGAGTTTTCTGTGTCTGGTCGCTCGAGCGACCAAGGCTTCGCTCGAGCGAGAGTGTTTTATATCAGCGGACAGTAGCGATTTTGAACTTCACTTTTTCACTTTCTTTTTGATCCAAACCCTAAATCCGAGACCCTCTCTCTCTAAACTTACACCCTCTCTAAGATTTGATCTCCCTAAGGTGTGAATCTAGCCTAGAGCCTTTGTTAAAAAGATAGAGGGCGTTGAGAGCATCGTTCTAATCTGAAAAAGTTTGGATTTGGAGCACGTTGATCTTCGAGTCTTCTTCTCCTTTTTGGCTTAAACTTCGAGGTAGGGATATCCTACTCCTCTCTATGGATTTTGTCTTTAAATTTTGGTATTTTGAGATGTTGGGGTTGGTTTGGTAATTTTGTGAAAGTTTGGGGCTTTTGTGTAATTTTACAAAAGTTGGGGTTTTATTCATAATAAACCTAGATGCATGTTTGGCATAGAGAAATGGAATTGATGTTAAATCATTGATGAAAATGGGACCTAAGGGTTGAAATGGTAATTATGGAAAATGGCCTAATTACATTGTTTGATTAATTGGGATAATTAATGGTGAGAAATGAGGAAAAGAAATGTTGATTGAATATCCATTTGTGCATTTATTTTCTGTTTAGAAATAACTGCTTTGGGCTATCGGTGGAGGATAGTCGTGATTGTTGTAGACAATGCATGATGATTAGGCAAACTGAAACTAATCAATGAAGTGTGTCATGGAACTTGACGGTTGATAGAATACATTACATATATGTATTGAGTGATTGTATATAGAACCAATGTGTTTATATACGTTAAGTGTAGAGGAGGAGATGGGGGATGTACTCCGCGGTTTAGGGGAAGATAGGGGATGTACCTCTAAACCGGATAGTGTTGGGAGAAGATAGGGGATGAACTCCGTAGATACAGCTCATATGCTTGTCTAAAGAAGTGAAGATAGAGCTTATATGCTTATCTTTGTGAATGTGGATATAGCTTATATGCTTATCTGTGAATGTGGATATCGTTGTTATACATATCTGTTGAGCATGTGGATAGAGTTTATATGCCTATCTGTTGAAAAAGGGAAAATGAAAGGTAACTTGGACTCATAAGTCGTATGACATAAATATGTGATTTATGTGATTGTATCAGTGTTGACCATCTATCAATTGCTAATATTTTAGTCATTGTTCATGGTTGGTTTAGTATATTTCTACTGGGCTATGGCTCATCCTATATGGGAACATCATTTTCAGGTGCGGGTAGCATGCCACCTCCAAGGACATAGCTGGGAGGCTAGAGGCGGACATACTTTTGTCGCTTAACTTTGATGTATTACATGTAACTTCAAGCCAAGGGCTTATTGTGTAAACGAGTTAGTACTCTTTTGTTGTAACCAAGTGTTAACTTGGAAAGCTGTAAGCCCGTAGGGCAATTTGTTTTGATTAACATGTAATACTTCTGTAATGGAACTCTAATGAATAAAAGAATGTGGATAGTTTATATGTAAATGCATGTCTTATCTGATGGCTTTAATGTTGTTATTTTGAAGGCGTTACAGACTTGCATTGCTAGGTTTACTATGGAATCAAAATTCATAGTTTTAGACAAAGTAGGGGAAGAAGCAGAATGGTTTCGCCACTTCTTCGAAGATATTCCAATATGGCCAAAACTGGTGCCTGCTATATGTATACATTGTGATAGTCAATCAGCAATAGGTAAACCATAGAGTCATATGTATAACGGTAAGTCACGACACATTCGTCGTCGACATAATACTGTAAGACAATTACTCTCTAATGGAATTATTTCCATTGAATATGTGAAGTCTAAAGACAACATAGCGGATCCACTAACCAAAGGGTTAGCAAGAGAGCTAGTTGACAATTCATTGAGGGGAATGGGACTAAAGCCTATTAAATAAGGGTTACCATAACGGCAACCCAACCTAGTTTACTGGAGATCCCAAGATCTAGGTTCAAAGAGACAACTGAGTTGTGAATGACTCATAAGGATCATCTAGGAGTCAAACTCCTACCCATTTCTATGATGAAATAGTGATGTCTGCAGTGTTTAAGGTTAAGTAAAGTTTTAATGATTCTTATATCTAGATAAACCTAGTGGAGTATGGCAGGATACTTTTCATAAGAATCACCTATGTGAGTGTGAACTGGGCCGGTTCTATGAGATTTGTGAAGGGCTACAATTCTCTAGAGCACTCGTGAAAGACCAGGTTATTCAGAGCCAAAATGAACACAATAGTGAGAACTAAACTGTGTCTGGGGATATACTGTGTGAGTTCTATTGTCTTGGTTTACACAAATAGCTGAACAGTTCAAGACATCATGTTCACTGGTTAGCTAGTGAATCCGATAGTGTCTCACAAGGGAAGGTTCAAAGCCAAAAGCTATCTATCCTTTGCAGAATATTTCTAATTTCTGTACTCTTTGTAATTAGATCATGTTGTTGCTTTTTCTCTCCGTCAAATTTCATTCATGTGAGGGATTATTGGAAAATTGGTTTTATAAAGGCTTATTTTGGGCTTACTTTGAGCCCAAGATTGAGAGAGCCCAAACGTCTTTTGGAGTGGGTCCGAAAAGGTGACGTGTTCCTTGCCGCATGGCAAGTCACATGGTAAAGACGGTTCGTCAAAACCATTTATGAGTGAATGGAAAGTTGACATCGTTTTTGGGATCATGGGATGGGAAATTTAAAGAAGTAAATGTAGGTTTCTTGGTTGTCCCATATTGAAACTTTAAGAGAGCTTTTGTAAGTATATAATCTCTACAGTACAATACTTGGGTTGAGCCCCAAGGGGCATCCCAAGTTTGTAGAAGGGAGGAGTTATGGACAAATAAAACCTTAGCCCAAAGCACCACACACGCGCGCGCGCGCCACTACTGTCCCTTCGTTTGGTCGAGCCGAGCCGTGCCGGGCACGGTTGTGGGTCGGGTCGGTTCTAATATTAATTTTTTAGACAAAATTCTTTTGAATTTTTTCAAAAATTATTGCAGGAATTTAATTCCAAATTTGAATTTGAAATTCAAATTTTTGTCCAATTTTTGTGCCTCTTTTCAGATCCGAATTCCACTAAATTTCCCATCTATTGAACAGTTAGAAAACTGCCCAGACAAATTCAAATCTGTCCAGTAGTTCTGTAGATCTGTCTATTTTTTTGAACTGCATCTGTTCAAAGTAGTTGTATATCTGTTAGGCAGATTGAATAGATTCAAACTAAGGTTCATCAGATTCAATTTTTCGGACAATTTCAAACTACCAGACAGATTCAAAATGTTCTAGACAGGTTTTTAAACTGCTGTAGTTTCAACAGATTTAACTGTCCAGTAGTTATCTGTTGAAATAGTGTTGTATCTGTTCAATTTAAATGTTGCACCTGCTGGATTCAAATTCCACCCGTTCAGTTTGAATAATTGAACCTGTTTAGGTCTATAAATAGCAGGCCACTTTCCAGCAACCTCTCATTCCAAAAATTCATTTTCCTTGCTATCATTTTTGCATCCTTTATTCTTCATATTATTTTAGGAAAAATTTCAGAGAGTTATAGAACACTAGGTTCTAGTTCACCGGACAAATTTGTTTGGAATGCTACTACAAATTTGTGAAGATCATTGTATATTGGGAGATAGACGCCACATAACCGTAAGCACCATAGCAGGGCGAATCTGTCTTAAGGACAGAGTGTCATACACTCGACTTGGTCTTTAAATATTCATTCGGTTCGGTAAAAATAAATTCGGTACGTTCTTTATTTTATTTGTTTGATTTTGTTTCAATTTATTTATTGTATATAAAAGATTGTTCCAACAAGTCATATCGAATTTCAAATGTCAATGCTTTGCTACCCAACCAAAAACCTCCTTCCTTGTTTCACTTGTAATCAAATTGAAGTTGAATCCCTAGATCTTCACTAGGACTGAGGCTCAAGAATTTGGGGAGAAGCAAATAAAAAAATGGAAAGTGAGATCATACAAAAGATAGGGTGGGTTTGATCGTCTTACCAGTTGAATTATATAATATGTGAGATTAAGGTTAGGGATAGAGAGAAAAAGAATAGAGAAGACGAAGAGTAAACAAAAATTATACGAATAGGGATTAGGGTTGTGCTTCATACCCTCCACCTCAGTCCATATTTATATTGATCAAATAACATAACAACAATAATATCCTTACTAATAACAACAAAAGACACTCTATATATAAACAACATCTATTCTAACCTTACCAATTATTTCTTTTGCCCGAAATAGCCTTTTTGTGTGATTTGTCATTAATAACCTTACTCTTGATTTATATTACAAAACAAAATCAAAGTTTTTTCTAAGCATGGAAATGTACACCTCAAGCAAATAATACAACCTCAAACAATAAGGAACCCCAAACAATGAAACACAAGATGGAAAAAAGATAAGATATAATTTTTTGGTCACACTGGTATGTTCCTAACTAAAGTGGAAAAGAGTAACAACTTTGGGTTGGAGTGGTCTTGATAAGAAATAGATAATAAATTTACTAGCCAATGCCTAAGTGTTAGTGACACAAGTAAGCAAAGAAAATTTAAGGTAGCAAAACCAACTTGGCCAATAAAAGCCCCCTATAATTTATATTCTTATTAACAAAATTTTATTTAGAAAATCAAGTAGATATTGAAATATGAATTGATACAGATGATTAGAAGTGCACTAACATTTATTGAGGCTTTTGACATGAAAAATAAAGCATATCACTAACATCAAAATTTGATTTTAACTAGTTGTTTGTGAGAAAGTCTTTTAGTGTTGACTACACTTTTCGCCCATACAGTTTAAATCAAAATTCATTTTGGTCCCTCTTATTTCAAATTGAACAATTTAGTCCCTACACTTTAATTTCAGCTTCAATTTGGTCCTTTCATTCGAATTGGAGGCTAAAATTTATGATTTTGGGAAACCTGTCAATTTATGATTTTTGAAATTGAACATAAAATGTAGGACCAAATTATTTAAATTGAAACAATAAAGACCAACGTGAAATTTGAGTTAAATTATAAGGGTGAAAAGTGAAATAAACATTCTTTTTAAAAGAAAACAAAAATAAAATATTAATAAGCATGTTTTGTCATCTCAACAATGCAAACATGTCTTCAAAAGTTGCACTAAAACAAGCTTCTAATTTGAAAGCATTTTTGTCGATGTATTGTGTATGATTGTATTACTTTCATGTATTGTGTAGTGTATCATACCATTAACATATATGAATATGGATTTTTTTTTTTTTTTTTTTTTTCATATATAGAACCAATGACATAAAAATTTATCTCTAACAAAATTACAAATCGGCCAAAGAGACAAATTATTCATAAAAATATCCAAGCATCTAACTCATAATATATTAGGGATAATTTAAATTTCATAAAACAAAAGATAAGTGACATTTCATTGCAAATATAAAAATAAGAACAAAAAAATTCCAATCGGACCTGAGTGATTTGATCTTTAGTCATATTGTTGGTGACTTGAATCATGAGAGATGTTTCTACGAGGTATGATTTGGTATTTGTATCACAATTCAATGCATACCACAAAATAGGAAACCAAATACTAATAAGACTCCTAATTAAACTATCATTTAAAATGTAAATAAAATACTAAAGACATCACATTATAAAATTGTAAATAAAACTTCTAATATCAAATTGTTGTGCCGTTGAACCATATTTTTAAAAAATCCAATACAAAGAATACCAAAATCCAAATAAACTCACTAGTCAAAAAATGAATCCCTATTCTATTTTCTACAAGAAATTGAATTGCTCTCATGCATCTAATTCGGATGAAAGAAACAAAGTGTTTACACACAAACTGTAGGATTTGAGATTGGACTAGAGATTTGGGCCAAAAAGACTTATTTCGACCATGACAATAAACCACAAAACAAGTATGTTTGCTAGCACTCATATCCAAACAAGTATTAAAGAATTATCTTTAGTTGCAAATCATGAGCCAAAGAAACAAATTCATAAAAGACAAGTAATAACTCTTGTCACATGACTACAACTGATCATCAATAAAATTGACAAAAATGAAATTTAATTAGTACTAAAGTAGAAAACAAGATATAACTTCAAGAAAAAATGGACCAAAATGCCACATTTTATTTGTGAGATATGTTACACATGCTAGTATCATAAAGACGAAATATTACAAACTATAACATCTTGTAGTTTCTTACATCGCAAAGGCAAATAAATTTTTCCTCTACTCTTAGGAATTCAGAGTCTTTAGGGAATTGACGCTTTAGGACAGCCATATGCGTCTCATCCTGCATCATTTTGCATGCCTATCGTTAGATACTTTGAAAAAATACATGGTGAACAGGTAACAACCTAAAAATATACTAGGCACCTTTAGCATGTCGATAGTAATTTTATTAGGGAAAAGTTCTGATAGTAGATTTGTTATCATGGGAAACTTCTTGTCGTTGTCTTGTTTTCCACAACAACCTTCTCGAGAAATATTAGTTGCATTCAATCTCATAATCAACGATATTATTGAACTCAAAAAAAAGTGTTATGTTTTCATACAAACCCTGATAATTGAATATAAGTATCTAGGTCAAAAGAAGTGTATTAATAGGTTTTAACAATAGCTAAAAGAAAATTAAATCATTTTGGCCTAATTGGTTCGGACCATTAAATTGAAAGAGCATGCATATATATCATCATGGTATAGATGTCTTGGATCGCTGGTAGTATTCATGCTTCTAACTTGTAGGATAGAAAATAGTAGTAGTTTTTTTGTTCAACCATTTGTAGAGGCTGAACTTGGTTCATGGTTAGTTTTTCAAAACTTTTACATTAACATTGATATATACAAAAACTTGAAATCTTCAATTGTTTAGGTGAATGTAGATATATTGAAATCTTCCATAAATACACAAAAACTTAATTATTTGAACCCCATGCAGATAGAGAAAAAATTAAATACTGAATTTCCTGATTTCCTTTTGAAGATGAGTAATAAGTAGGATTTCCTTTCAGTTTTTAGTAGCCTCTTGGCAGTTAAACCCAAATAGAGAACCCAAGTGAAAGAGTTCTATGGTTATAGCCTCGACTATGTCAATATCCATATGGAGAGATAAAAAAAAAAAAGGAAAAAAAACCCTATACTTATTTTATTATTTACTAGGAACGAGTTTTCTTAGTGGATTAATCCATCACTATAACCTTGTTAAGAGAATTTGTGCAAAGGAGAAGAAAAAAATAAACTTGCCCTTTGACAAGCTGGTGGTTTGCCCCAATGAATGTGAGGGCATTCACAGTGGAGAGAGAAAACTATTCGGCCCTGATACTGAAATTTCATTTCATATTTGCAACAGTAACCACAAATTATGACAGATTGGCTCAAGCTAGGTTGAAGACTTTTGTTTGTAATGTTTGCATGCAAGTTTGTTGCTTTTATATTTGATTTAATTTTTTCCTTGATTGTCATAGTTATCTTTTTGAAATAACTCTGTTGTCTCAATTCAAATTTTTGGCTTGTTTGTAAGTTTTACCTGGCTTTTATAGGCATGGTTTTCAAGCGCAATGGCCACAACTTGGCGGTGATTTTATAATTGTCGCAAAAGACATTTAGCGATGAAATTTTGACTTTTAGCAACAATTTTATACGTTGTGAAAAATGATTTTTATTATAGTGATATATATATATATAGAAAATCAAGTGGATATTGAAATATGAATTGATATAAATGATTAGAAATACACTAACATTTATTGAGCCTTTTAACATGAAGAATAAAGCATATTACTAACACGACTAGCTAACTGTGAGTAAAATCTTTCTTAAAAGAAGATAAATATAAAAAAGGGTAAGTTCTAAATACACCCCTGAGGTTTGCTTAAAATATAGATTGCCCCCTATGGTTTTGGAAATTACAAATACCTTATTGTTAGAATTTTTTATTTAGCATAATTAATAGAAAAATGAAATTCTTAACTACCCTCCTATACAACAATTGAATTATCTTAATTATTGATTGAAATATTTTTTGACAGCATTAAAAATTGTTAATTAACTTGATAATTTATTAATAAAAAGGTTCATTTGTTATACAATTAGAAACTTGAACCACAGGGGATAATTTGTATTTTAAGCAAGGCTCATGAGGTGTATTTATAATTTACCCTAAAAAAATGTAGCTTGTACTAATAAGCATGTTTTGACAACTCAAAGAAGTTACACTAAAAAAAGCTTTTGATTTGGAAGCATTGTTGTAGAATCGTGATTATTGTGTAGCGTATTGTATTGTGTATCGAAAGATACAATAACATGGATTAAAAAATATAATTCTTTTTCTTCATATTACATATAAATATATTATAAGAATAAAGAACAATACCATATAATTATTATATAACCAATGACTTGAAAATTTATCTCTGACAAACTTAAAAATTGGTCAAAGAGACAAATATACATTCATAAAAAAATCCAAGCATCCAATTCATAAGATATTAGGGGGGAAAATGAAAATTTAATATAGCAAAGGGCAAAATGGAAAAAACGGGAAAGGACAAATAATAATGGTAAATTACTGGGATGTTTCCAATAATTCCAATATTGATGAAATGTCCAAAACTAATTACAAAGATATGAAATCTTTAGTCAAAAAGACAAAAATGACCTTTTACCTTCCCTTTCATCCTTTCTTTTTTCTCTATAACTCCAATGGCTTGCCATTCACCATCGGCTACCACATTATACCCTATCCACCATCCCTAACCCTCCCCCATCCTCTCCTGCCATCTCCATTGTCACCATCACCACCGTTGACCCTCAAATAAACCCCTTCCTAACCCACCCCACATTACCATCAACCACCATCAAACTCTCCCACTTGTTTGCCCAATAACTGTTAGGATCATGGACACCTAGAAAATAACAAGAAGCAATCAGACATACAAATGAGACACATAAATTTATGTGGTTCGGCCCAATGCCTACGTCCATGGAGCAGAAATGAGAATTTTCACTAAACAGAGCAAATACAAAAACAAGGAGGAGAAAGACTCTCACTCAACTCACAGCTCTCTACCTCTTAAATTTCTGATGATCCATTCACCCTCTCCCTTCCGTCTCTATTTATACACAAAGAGAGAGAGAGAGAGAGAGAGAGAGGCAAACCCACCAAAATTTCTACCTTCTTAATGGTGAGAGTCAACAAAGGCAAAAACGTGTAGAGAATGGAGAGCTGGTCTTGCAGATGCCCAGCTCAGACCTCCTTCACTTGAGGTGGAAGTCCCCGTACCCCATCTTTGCATGACTCTCTGCTTTCATGCATGAGGGTGGGAGCTAACAATTCTCTCCCTCCATACCTACATGCATGACTGACTTCTCACTTGAAGTCCATCCCGGCAATGTCTCTGTAAATTTTGAGTTTGTCTCTCGAAACCACCTTTGTAAGCATGTCAGCTGGATTCTTATTTGTATGGATCTTGATCAGTTTTAATAACTACTTTTCTATCACTTCTCATATCCAATGATATCCAACATCAATGTGCTTTGTGCGAGAATGGCACAGTGAATTCTTGCTCAGGTGTATGGCACTCTGGCTATCACAATGTACCATGAACTTTTCTTGCTTTAATCCCAACTCTTGGAGAAACCGCTTTAACCACAACATCTCTTTCCCAACTTCCGCTGTGGCAATATACTCTGCTTCGGTTGTGGATAAAGCAGCCTTGGTTGTAGCTAGTGGCACTGCTTTAGCTGCCTTGGCTGTGGCTTATGCTGCTGCTTTGGCTGCCTTGGCTGTAGCCTAGGTATTGGCTTTAGCCAGTGCTACTGTCTTGGTTGCGGCCAGTGCTGTTACTTTGGCTGCCTTGGCTGCGGCCTGTGCTACTACCTTGGCCTGTGCTGTTGCTTTGGCTGCCTTGGCTGCGGCCTATGCTACGGCCTAGGCTTTGGCCTGTGTTGCGGCTAGTGCTACTGCCTTGGTTGTGGCCTGTGCCACGACCTATGCTGTGGCCTTGCTAGGTGCCCCAGCCTTGGCCACACGCATGCAAGCTAGGCCGCGGCCTTGGCAAGTGACGCAGCCTTTGCTGGAGCCCTAACTGTGTGCTTGCAGTCTAGGCCGGGCACATGCAAGTGAGGACGCGACCTTGGCAAGTGCCACCACCTAGGCCATGCACTTGCAATTGAGGTTGCGGCCTTGGCAAGTGCCACCACCTAGGCCATGCACTTGCAATTGAGGCCGTGACCTTGCCAAGTGCCATAGCCTTGTTGCGCGCATGCAAACAAAAATGCGGCCTTGTCGTGTGTCGCGTGCGTGGTAGCCCGGGCTGCGACATTGACAATTGCTGCGGCCTTGGCCACGGTGCAGGCCACGTGCTTAATACCCAGGCCATGGCCTTGCCAAGTGCCGTAGCCCAGGCCGTCGCGTAGATGAAAGACTTCGTTCAACACGTGTTGTCGACGCACAACTCATCGTAAAGTGTTAGCATTCCACTTAAGCCTTAGGAATTTCGTTTCGGCAAGCACGTAAATCGTTTTTGTGTGTCAAGTCGCACACTTGGGCTATATTACTTGTTTCCCATCCTCGGGGGAAATTGGTCACGAAAGGGGTGGGGAGGGACCAATCGGAGCGACGCAGTGTTGAATCTCAGTAGATCGTGGCAGCAAGGCCACTCTGCTACTTACAATACCTCGTCGTGTATTTAAGTCATCTACAAAGGATTCTACCTGCCACTTTAGATAGGAATTGTACTTTAAGGCGGCCTGCACGACTTATCCGCCGTGTGGGCTTTACCAACGAAACGTGCCTTTGAGGGCCAGACGCCTCCTACTGTGGGTCGGCAAGCGGACGGCGAGCACATGCATCGCTTCTAGCCCAGATTTTCACTTAGAGGTGTTCAGTCATAATCCAGCACATGGTAGCTTCGTGCCACTGGTTTTTCAACCAAGCGCGATGACCAATTGTGCGAATCAACGATTCCTCTCGTACTAGGTTGAATTACTATTGCGACACTGTCATCAGTAGGGTAAAACTAACCTATCTCACGACTGTCTAAACCCAGATCACGTTCCCTATTGGTGGGTAAAAAGTCTCGCTCGAGCGTGAAAATTTACGCTCATGCTATGTTATTGTAAATTGCTATTCAAGGACTAACTATAGTTTCAATCAATATCAGCAAGCACAAATATGACCAACAACACTTATGATATGGGTTAAAAAACTACATCTTTAGGCAGTTTAAATATGTTGTTTCCTTTCTCTCTCCCTCTCTCTCTCTCTTTTCTCTCTCTCTCTCTCTCTCTCACAATCAGTCAAATCAAAGTGATATATTTTAAGAACATTTCACCTCCCTGCCCGAGTGCAACAAAGGTGACCATTACAAGCTAAAGTGTAACAATGCTTACCTTTGCATAGGCTGTTTTTGTGCTATATTTTCAATTATCCAATGATGATCATCGTCATATGTAAATTACCCAGATTTTCTTGTAAAAAAATAAATTTAAGTAAACAAGAATAAGAATATCAAGGTCATTAGATATTTGGGTTGCACTCTAACAGTGCTTTGAGGTTTGCATTTGGAGCATTTCTTCTCATCTAGATGCTATCTTCATTTTCTTTTTCATAAGCATAGTAGATTTTAAGTTGCCTATATTTTTTCATTAGACATCAAATAGTCTCTTCGCTATTACGAATTACCAACAAAGAGATAATAAAATTATTTTCTTCTTTTATTGTTTGTTTAGTAGAAGTGTGCAATTGTGAGGTTATGCATTTCTATGTTCAAACCAATTATCAACAATAAGTGTGCACTTTAGAGAGAGAGAAATTAGTCACAAAAGGACAATGTATGGAAGTAGAGCATAAATGGTGTCTTTTTAACATAGTTTAGGTGCTGTGGGACATTGTTCTATATTTTGGGATCATTTTAAGTTATCTAATCACTCAAGGTTCCAGCTAGACTTTTCTCTTGGGGTCATATTGGATATTGACAATTTCCTATAAATGTATGCCATGCCTCATGCTACATTGTTTCTCCAAGATAGCAACAATCAAAATAGTAAGAACAAATCAAAAAAGTAGCGCAATTAAATGTATAGCATCTAACGACTCCAGTAAAGAAGGCCAAGCAAGCAAAAATAAAGACATGGTTTCAAGGAATAACCTATTAAGAACAAGTGCTACAACATTCTCCAAAAGACAAACAAAAGGAAGCATGGACGATGCTGGTTGGTTTATTGGTAAATTGCTAATTAGTCTTATATTGTAGGGACTTCTTATCTTCATCATGCTCTTTAGTTAAGTACACTACGTTAATAGGCGTCTGATGTCCTCTTTTTCATTAATTTATATATAATCACAAGAAGCTTTCATAAAACATGCCACATGCAACATATGTGCACAAAAATTAGTATATATATTTAGTTAAATTTTACATACCTTTTGGGAATGTTGTGGATCATAACTGTTATGCGATTGTCTTCCCCTCACATTATGTGGGTAATGTCAATTTTGTATTCTTGCACACATGAACTAGTTCCCTCGTTTTCAAAATCTGAAAGGTTGACATCAATTAAGCACACATGTTTTCATAAAAATAAAAAGGTAAAGTAACTTTTACCTCCTTGTAAAGGAATAATTCCATCTGAAACTGGTCCTGTGATCAAGAGTGGTGAGGCATCAGAAACATATCACTGCCTAATGAATAGAAAAAAATCTAATTGGCAGTAATCATACCAGGAAAACTTGTTGAGCTATTAGCAGAGCGGCTTTCTTGCACATATGGATTAGATCCATCTTGTACAAAATCTGAAATTTTAAAATCAGTTAAACATGCATGTTTTGAAAAAAAAATCCCGTAGTTTAGATTTAGTATGTTTTGAGTTGTCCTAATCACTAATCAAGGAGCTTAAAGATCCTAAACTAATGTAAATGACTTCAAGTTTAGATTATGTTTTGAGTTGTCCTATTCACTAATCAAGGAGCTTAAAGAACTTAGACTAATGTTATTGACAATTTGATGTTAAGTGAGAAATTTTAATTAAGATTAGTGATAACTAAGTAGAATTAATTAGTACTAATCAAGATTAATTAAACTAATTGGAGTGATTAAGATCCAACCTTGATTAATTAACACTAAGCTTGATTAGCTAAGCTAAGGAGGGAGGATTAGAGATTTGGTGAAGCATGCAAGAAGGTGAACCATCCACTAAGGAGAAGCATACACATACCACACCTAGGCTCCTTACACCTCCTACTAAGAAGATTAGGTTAGGTTGCACCCTTGAGAGACAAGTGTCTTTTTTCAATTATTTATTCAAAAATTCAGCTTAGAGGAGAGAGAAATTGCTGGAAGTTTGAAAGCAAGAAGAGAGGTGACAGGAAGAAGAAAAGAGAAAGAAAAGGATGAACAAGAATTTGAGCTTGAAGATCTTGAACCTTAGCACCCGAACCTTTGAAGTGAAGTAAGTTCTTCACTATATCCTTTGTTTTGATCATCACGACTAGTAAAAGTTGGGGAAAGATTAAGTTATGGTGAAGTTAAAAGAGATTAGAGAGATGAGAATTCTTGATGAAAAACTATGTTTTGATCTTGTCACTTTGAAATAAATAATGTTTTCATGTTTCTCTACAAGTTTTGAAAGTTTTACAATAAGTTTTCATAGTCCCAAGCCTTAGAAATGAGAAGAGAAGATATTGCAGAAGCTAGGAAATTCGAAGTGGAACACAAGATTCAGCATTGCATGAATCTGCACGTGCTCCAATAATCACCGCAAGTCAAGGTTGTTAAAATCGGGATCCTACGTTGGATTGTTGGAGGTGTTTATAGGATCGGATCGTAGAATCGGATCGAGGATCGTAAGATCCTAGCGAAAAAGACAAATTACATAATAATTTAATTTAAATAAATATTTATTATAAAGTATACACAAAATGAGCCTATATTTTATTAAAAAGAAGTGAAAATATTGTGAAAAATATAATACTCCATGTAAAATGTACATATAATAATATACAATAGAAAACTCGATGGTAAAAGTTTTGTATTTTATCAAAAAAGAAGGTGAAGAAGAAGAAGAATTCTATAACAAAATAATTCATAATCTACAATAATGCATAAAAAGCGAAGAAAAAATATTTAATAAAGTTGGATATGAAAATAGATTAAGAACTCAAAAGAATAGCTTAACCGAATGATAAGATTTGTCGTTAGCATCCCTGGTGGAGCGGATTCAAGTCACAAAAATAATCTCTCCAAAAATTGGGATAACGTTGCAATCATCTTACCCTCGTTAGACTCCGCTAAAGCTAAGTTTGTTTTTCCGACTATTTAATTTTCTTAAATTACCGCAATATTTGAATGTTTGTTTCCTAGTTTGTTTTTCTTAGTCTATTTGATTCAATACGACTTAATTTTTATCATTTATTTTGACCACGTAAATTGGTATTTAGACAATAAACATAAAATTTACAATAAAATGTCATACAATACAAAATAAGACTTGTAAATTGGATCGGATAGGATTAGATTCGGATCGGGATTCCATGATCTTATAAGATCCCACTACCAGGATCGAAAGATCCTACCTATAAGGAGATTTTTACACGATCCGGATCGATTGTACTTAAATGGATCGTAAGATCGTAGGATCGTAAGATCCGGATCGGGATTCTGATAACCATGCCACAAGTGCGGCAAGGGTCCCCGCACAAAGAACCCAATAAACCGTTAAATGTGAAACTATTGAATTGTCCCAAACTATCACCTAGAACGACAGCATGCAAAAATTAACATAATAACAAATATTAGACTTATTAAAAGTAAAACTATTGAAACTTGCTTTCTGCGCTTTAAGCCTAAAGTAAGTCTGCTCTGCCAAGTCATCCTTGCAACAATCTCTTATTGTGTCAAAAGCACGGCAAATTTCTACAGTAGTCTTTGATGTTGGTTGTAGCATCCAATCCCTGGCTCTTGTAGCCAAAAAATTTGCAGCCTGATTTCCCTCTCTAGGGATGTAATCGAACATGTATCTCTTGAACTCTTTGAGAGGCAATGTCCTGTAGGTACAAAAAATGCATTAATGCAATGAAAAAATATCATTTGAACAACTTCTAAATAAAAATAAATAAAGCAATAATTCATATAAATAGAGATCGTAATATTTCATTGGTAATTCGCCGCCTTTAATAGCTTTAGCAATGAATGAGTTATCCAACTGTATTAATATCTTTGCGAACCCATATTGTCGAGCTAGAATGAGGCTACATTCGACAGCTTTTAACTCAACTTCGTAGCTGTCGCATACACCTCTGAGTGGCATAGCATGCATAGCTTTGATCATACCCAAATGATCTCGGAAAACCACCCCCGTTGCCGCATAAACAATCCCACCTATCTTGATGAATGGCGCATTTGAATTGATTTTAATCCAATCCACAGGAGGAGGAATCCAAACAACCCTACCAATTGGTTGTTCCAATAGTGGAGTATTAATCATACTCGACACCCTAATTGTCTTATCTTTAATAAATTTTTCAAAATGACAGTACTCATACGGACCCAATTTCAAAAATATGTCCATATACTCCTTCACGGAAATGTATATGGGTCGTGCCAATTTTGATTGCAGTCTATACAAGGTACGGAGGTGGGGTAAATGTTGTTCTTCAAATTGGGTTCTCAAACTAATCTCAAATGCAATCAACGTACAATAATCCCTATTTCTAACTAAAAAACTAATCATATGTCTTACACGAAAAAAAACCATCTTGAAACATGCAAAATTAATAAAAAACTACTATCAATTTCCAAGAAGATATATGCATAACAAAGATAATAACACTATCATTATATGAATACTCCTCTTCGCTTATTAATTGATTCATGCCATTCAAGTAGAATCACATAATATTTATTTCAAAATTTACATTTTCAAATTTATTCAATAAACCCTTTTTTTCTATTATTTTTTTCAGTTACAAATAGAGTAGTCACATAGATTAGACTTCAAGTACGAAATGAAAGACTTAGATCAGTAGTAATATTAAAATCTAGCATTTTATTTTTGTGATAAGCAAAATAAAATTCAAAAACAGATATAACAGAAAAGTACAAAAGCAAAAGAGCATTTTCCTAGCACAAACAACAGATAACCAGCAACAGCAAAAATGCTAACACATCACCCAACCACTATCAATCTAACCACTATCATTCTTACTAGAGGCTACTATGTAGAGTGTCCCCCCAGATTCTCAAAAGGTTAATTATGCTGAATTAGCGTGATTTATTAAGTATAAATTCATTTCTCCTCTCTAATACCATTGGGGCTAATACCATGTAGAGTGTCACATCCCATTTTTTGCATTTCTTTGCCACATCTTTCATCCTCTTTCATGTCTTTCTTCAACCAAGTTCCAAGTCCCAAATTAATATGCCATTTGCCCAATTTAAATTTATAATGCTCCCAATCAAAACATAATATAGTATTCCATTCAATTTGCTTTATTACCGAGGAAGAGTTCACTTAGTGATGAGCAAAAGCAATACGGTTAATCCAAATAAAATTGAACACTATACATGTGTATATATATAACGTAGCCATAAAATCTTCTATTATGGAGACCACAAACAATCCCCAATTTAATCAATAAAACTTGTTTCTCACTATGGCATGGATCTATTTTTCGAGTGTTGAAGAATACAACAATTAATAGAAAACTCAATTAAGTTGGTCACCCAACTACCAAGCCCAAATATACCACCATTGTTCAAGACCACCAATCTCACACACTAACCCACTATCTCCTTCACTTTCTCACCATTCACCACAGTCGCATTCACAACCATTAAAAAAAGTACATAAGTGTAGGCAATCTACCTAATTTCCAACATTGTTCACTCTTCTCTAATAGTTCACTAAAAATAAGATATAAACACGAATAGCATGAATTTACTAAACATATTAGAGGTCACGTGGCCAAAATTCCAAAGCATTTGAATCTCAAAAACAATTAAATGTAAGTCCAAAATCATAATTGCTGCACATATTTTTTATTTTATGAAACAAAATTTTATGTCACCTTTAGGACGTCTATTTTCATTCCTCAATTTTTCATACCATAAAACAAAGTATAGCTATGAAAATGAATTTTGAATCAAATAACAACTATTTAGATTTTTCAACAACAGATTCTATTCATTTATTTTTGAGTAAATAAATTAAACAATAATTTAACACCTACCGCCATCACGACCAAGGCACAAATTCTTAATCACAAACCCATTACATCACAAATTTTTCTTGACAAACATCAACCACGAACCCAACAAGTTGCCTATCATAGCAAAACCCACAACAAAATTCCCAATCATAGCAAAATCCGTAACAAACCCATTAATGCATACCATTGAAATATACTACATACAGACACAAGACACACATGTACTTCTTGTCCTTTGTGGGAGCCGAATATTGTGGGGGCAATAAAGCCGATTAAAGGTATGAAGATAGCCAAGGATGAAATTTGTATTCGGCTTCACCCTAGACGATCACAGAGCCGAATAGTCTAATCGGCATTCCAACCAGCCAAACAAAAGCCGAATAAATAAACGTGCAATGGATTAAGGGTGGGCCTGACCCTGAGGCCCAAAGAAAAAATATAAATAGAGGAGCATCAGCCAAAGAAAGGTATGTGAGAACAAGTAAGTTTAACTTGAGATATAAGCAACCAAGAGAGTATACACTGGCTTATCCGTCGAAGTGCTAATTTCGGCACCTCCGACCGAAGTGTTCATTCCTTTCAGGTGACTAGCTGAGGATCACAAGCGTCCTATTGGATCCAAAGAGTATTTCCAAACCACTTCTCCACAATTGGTGCCGTCTGTGGGAATACTCCAGCACATCCATGGCGGGCGTGACGGAAGATCCTTCGGTAGTCACTGACGACCTCACGCCACGAGTTGATACCACTCCAAGCAACATGCTTGGGCCAGAGAATTTAAACAATAATTATTGTTTAATTTATTTACTCAAAAAAGTACATGCAGAGGAGTCAACCTTAATAGTACTTTCAAGGCAACCGAGTCGACCTTATATTATTGTATAATTTATTTACTCAAAAATAAATGAATAGAATCTGTTGAAATATCTGAATAGTTGCTATTTGATTCAAAATTCATTTTCATAGCTATACTTTGTTTTATGGTATGAAAAATTGAGGGATGAAAATAGACTTCTTAAAGGTGACATAAAATTTTGTTTCAAAAAATAAAAAATCTGTGCAGCAATTATGAATTTGGACTCACATAAAATATAGTTTTTGAGATTTAAATGCTTTGGAATTTTGGCCACATGACCTCTAATATGTGTAGTAAAAGTTCATGCTATTCGTGTTTATATCTTATTTTTAGTGAACTATTAGAGAAGAGTGAACAACGCTGGAAATTAGGCAGATTGCCTACACTTATGTACTTTTTTTAATGGTTGTGAATGCGACTGTGGTGAATGACGAGAAAGTAAGGGAGATAGTGGGTTAGTCTGTGAGGTTGGGGGTCTTGAACAATGGTGGTATATTTGGGCTTGGTAGTTGGGTGACCAACTTAATTGAGTTTCCTATTAATTGTTGTATTCTTCAACACTCGAAAAATAGATCCATGCCATAGTGAGAAACAAGTTTTAATGATTAAATTGGGGATTGTTTGTGGTCTCCATAATAGAAGATTTTATGGTTATGTTATATATATACACATGAATAGTGTTTGATTTTATTTGGATTAACCGTATTTCTTTTGCACATCACTAAGTGAACTCTTCCTCGGTAATAAAGCAAATTGAATGGAATACTATATTATGTTTTGATTGGGAGCATTATAAATTTAAATTGGGCAAATGGCATATTAATTTGGGACTTGGAACTTGGTTGAAAAAAGACACGAAAGAGGATGAAAGATGTGGCAAAGAAATGCAAAAAATGGGATGTGACACTCTACACGGTATTACCTCCAATGGTATTAGAGAGGATAAATGAATTTATACTTAATAAATCACGCTAATTCAGCATAATTAACCTTTTGAGAATTTGGGTGGGACACTCTACATAGTAGCCTCTAGTAAGAATGATAGTGGTTAGATTGATAGTGGTTGGGTGATGTGTTAGCATTTTTGTTGTTGCTGGTTATCTGTTGTTTGTGCTAGGAAAATGCTCTTTTGCTTTTGTACTTTTCTGTTATATCTGTTTTTGAATTTTATTTTGCTTATCACAAAAATAAAATGCTAGATTTTAATATTACTACTGATCTAAGTCTTTCATTTCGTACTTGAAGTCTAATCTATGTGACTACTCTATTTGTAACTGAAAAAAATAATAGAAAAAAGAGATTATTGAATAAATTTGAAAATGTAAATTTTGAAATAAATATTATGTGATTCTACTTGAATGGCATGAATCAATTAATAAGCGAAGAGGAGTATTCATATAATGATAGTGTTACTATCTTTGTTATGCATATATCTTCTTGGAAATTGAGAGTAGTTTTTTTATTAATTTTGCAGGTTTCAAGATGGTTTTTTTTCGCGTAAGACATTTGATTAGTTTTTTAGTTAGAAATAGAGATTATTGTACGTTGACTGCATTTGAGATTAGTTTGAGAACCCAATTTGAAGAACAACATTTACCCTACCTCCGTACCTTGTATAGATTGCAATCAAAATTGGCACAACCCATATACATTTCCGTGAAGGAGTATATGGATATATTTTTGAAATTGGGTCCGCATGAGTACTGTCATTTTGAGAAATTTATTAAAGATAAGACAATTAAGGTGTCGAGTATGATTAATACTCCACTATTGGAACAACCTATTGGTAGGGCTGTTTGGATTCCTCCTCCTGTGGATTGGATTAAAATCAATTCAAATGCGTCATTCATCAAGATAGGTGGGATTGTTTATGCGGCAACGGGGGTGGATTTCCGAGATCATTTGGGTACGATCAAAGCTATGCATGCTATACCACTCAGAGGTGTATGCGACAGCTATGAAGCTGAGTTAAAAGCTGTCGAATGTAGCCTCATTCTAGCTCGACAATATGGGTTCACAAAGATATTAATACAGTTGGATAACTCATTCATTGTTAAAGCTATTAAAGGCGGCGAATTACCAATGAAATATTGTGATCTCTACATGTATGAATTATTGCTTTATTTATTTTTATTTAGAAGTTGTTCAAATGATATTTTTTCATTGCATTAATGCATTTTTTGTACCTACAGGACATTGCCTCTCAAAGAGTTCAAGAGATACATGTTCGATTACATCCCTAGAGAGGGAAATCAGGCTGCAAATTTTTTGGCTACAAGAGCCAGGGATTGGATGCTACAACCAACATCAAAGACTACTGTAGAAATTTGCCGTGCTTTTGACACAATAAGAGATTGTTGCAAGGATGACTTGGCAGAGCAGACTTACTTTAGGCTTAAAGCGCAGAAAGCAAGTTTCAATAGTTTTACTTTTAATAAGTCTAATATTTTCTATTATGTTAATTTTTGCATGTCGTCGTTCTAGGTGATAGTTTGAGACAATTCAATAGTTTCACATTTAATGGTTTATTGGGTTCTTTGTGCGGGGACCCTTGCCGCACTTGCGGTGATTATTGAGGCACGTGCAGATTCATGCAATGCTGAATCTTGTGTTCTACTTCGAATTTCCTAGCTTCTGTAAGGTCTTCTCTTCTCATTTCTAAGGCTTGGGACTATGAAAACTTATTGTAAAACATCCAAAACTTGTAGAAAAACATGAAAACATTATTTATTTAATAGTGACAAGATCAAAACATAGTTTTTCATCAAGAATTCTCATCACCCTAATATCTTTTAACTTCACCATAACTTAATCTTTCCCCAACTTTTAATAGTCGTGATGATCAAAACAAAGGATATAGTGAAGAACTTACTTCAATTCAAAGGTTCGGATGCTAAGGTTCAAGATCTTCAAGCTCAAATTCTTGTTCATCCTTTTCTTTCTCTTTTCTTCTTCTTGTCACCTCTCTTCTTGCTTTCAAACTTCCAGCAATTTCTCTCCCCTCTAAGCTGAATTTTTTAATATATAATTGAAAAGAGACACTTGTCTCTCAAGGGTGCAACCTAACCTAATCTTCTTAGTAGGAGGTGTAAGGAACCTAGGTGTGGTGTGTGTATGCTTCTCCTTTGTGGATGGTTCACCTTCTTGCATGCTTTACCAAATCTCTAATCCTCCCTTTTTAGCTTAGCTAATCAAGCTTAGTGTTAATTAATCAAGGTTAGATCTTAATCACTCCAATTAGTTTAATTAATCTTGATTAGTACTAATTAATCCTACTTAGTTATCACTAATCTTAATTAAAATTTCTCACTTAACATCAAATTGTCAATAACATTAGTCTAAGTTCTTTAAGCTCCTTGATTAGTGAATAGGACAACTCAAAACATAATCTAAACTTGAAGTCATTTACATTAGTTTAGGATCTTTAAGCTCCTTGATTAGTGATTAGGACAACTCAAAACATACTAAATCTAAACTACGGGATTTTTTTTTCAAAACATGCATGTTTAACTGATTTTAAAATTTCAGATTTTGTACAAGATGGATCTAATCCATATGTGCAAGAAAACAGCTCTGCTAATAGCTCAACAAGTTTTCCTGGTATGATTACTGCCAATTAGATTTTTTTCTATTCATTAGGCAGTGATATGTTTCTGATGCCTCACCACTCTTGATCACAGGACCAATTTCAGTTGGAATTATTCCTTTACAAGGAGGTAAAAGTTACTTTACCTTTTTATTTTTATGAAAACATGTGTGCTTAATTGATGTCAACCTTTCAGATTTTGAAAACGAGGAAACTAGTTCATGTGTGCAAGAATACAAAATTGACATTACCCGCATAATGCTGGGGGAAGACAACCACACAATAGTTATGATCCACAACATTCCCAAAAGGTATGTCAAATTTAACTAAATATATATACTAATTTTTTTGCACATATGTTATATGTGGCACGTTTTACGAAAGCTTCTTGTGATTTTATACATATTAATGAAAAAGAGTACATGAGACGCCTATTAACATAGTGTACTTAACTAAAGAGCATGATGAAAATAAGAAGTCCCTACAATATAAGACTAATTAGCAATTTACCAATAAAACAACCAGCATCGTCCATGCTTCCTTATGTTTGTCTTTTGGAGAATGTTGTAGCACTTGTTCTTAGTAGGTTATTCCTTGAAACCATGTCTTTATTTTTGCTTTCTTGGCCTTCTTTACTGGAGTCGTTAGATGCTATACATTTAATTGCTACTTTTTTTATTTGTTCTTACTACTCTTTTGATTGTTGCTATCTTGGAGAAACAATGTAGCATAAGGCATGGCATACATTTATAGGAGATTGTCAATATCCAATATGACCCCAAGACAAAAGTCTAGCTGGAACTTGAGTGATTAGATAACTTAAAATGATCCCAAAATATAGAACAATGTCCCACAGCACCTAAACTATGTTAAAAATACACCATTTGTGCTCTACTTCCACAAGTTTACTATGAATTACCTTACGCCACGAGTTGATACCACTCAAGAAAGTACTTCTGGCTGACAGAAAGCTGGGTCCTAACTGGGACGGCCCCTATCAGATCGATTCGATCACAGGAACAGGGGCATATCAGCTCAAAGACATGTCTGGGAGAAGTCTTCCACGTCCTTGGAATTCAACGCATTTGCATAAGTTTTATCAATGACCCGACTTGTGAGGCATGATAACTTGTTTTGAATATTCGCCATGTACAACTTTCACTTTTATAATTCAAGACTTCTCATTTCACTATATGAAATTTTAGCTCGAAGATGAAAGCCTTCGGATTCAGAGCGCCCTTTGTGGAATCCAAGATTGGCCAAGTCAAAAGCCTCCGAATTCGGAGCCCCATCCATGCATGACACGTTTAGGCCGAGTAAGCCTCCGGATTCGGAGCACCCTTTGTGAAATCCACGATTGGCCAAGGTAAAAGCCTCCGAATTCGGAGCCCCATCCGTGCATGACACGTTTGGGCCGAGTAAGCCTCCGGATTCGAAGCGCCCTTCGTGGAATCCACGATTGGCCAAGTTAAAAGCCTCCAAATTTGGAGCCCCATTCGTGCATGACACGTTTGGGCCAAGTAAGCCTTCGGATTCGGAGTGCCCTTCGTGGGATCCACGATTGGCCAAGTTAAAAGCCTTCGAATTTAGAGCCCCATCCGTGCATGATACGTTTGGGCTGAGTAAGCCTCCAGATTCGAAGCGCCCTTCGTGGGATCCACAATTGGCCAAGTTAAAAGCCTTTGAATTTGGAGCCCTATCCGTGCATGACACGCTTGTATCGAGTAAGCCTCTGGATTCGGAGCGCCCTTTGTGGGATCCACGATTGGCCAAGTTAAAAGCCTCCAAATTCGGAGCCCCATCCGTGCATGACACGCTTGGGCCGAGTAAGCCTCCGGATTCAGAGCGCCCTACGTGGGATCCACGATTGGCCAAGTTAAAAGCCTCCAAATTCGGAGCCCCATCCGTGCATGACACGCTTGGGCCGAGTAAGCGTCCCGATTCAGAGTGCCCTTCGTGAAATTCACGATTGGCCAAGTTAAAAGCCTCTGAATTCAGAGCCCCATCCGTTAATGACACGTTTGGGCCAAATAAGCCTCCGAATTCGAAGCGCCCTTGGTGGGATCCACGATTGGCCAAGTTAAAAGCCTCCGAATTTGGAGCCCCATCCGTGCATGACACACATGGGCCGAGTAAGCCTCCGGATTCGGAACGCCCTTCGTGGGATCCACGGTTGGCCAAGTTAAAAGCCTCCGAATTCGGAGCCCCATCCGTGTATGACACACTTGGGCCGAGCAAGCCTTCAGATTCGGAGCGCCCTTCGTGGGATCCACGATTGGCCAAGTTAAAAGCCTCCGAATTCGGAGCCCCATCCGTGAATGACACGTTTGGGTTGAGTAAGCCTCCGGATTCGAAGCGTCCTTCGTGGGATCCACGATTGGCCAAGTTAAAAGCCTCCGAATTTGGAACCCCATCCATGCATGACACGCTTAAACTGAGTAAGCCTCCGGATTCGGAGCGCCCTTCGTGGAATCCACGGTTGGCCAAGTTAAAAGCCTCCGAATTCGGAACCCCATCTGTGCATGACACGGTTTGGTCGAGTAAGCCTCCGGATTCGGAGCGCTCTTCGTGGAATTCACGATTGGCCAAGTTAAAAGCCTCCGAATTCGGAGCCCCATCCGTGCATGACATGCTTTGGCCAAGTAAGCCTCCGGATTCAGAATGCCTTTCGTGATATCCACGGTTAGCCAAGTTAAAAGCCTCCGAATTCGGAGCCCCATCCGTGTATGACACATTTGGGCCGAGTAAGCCTACGGATTTGGAGTGCCCTTCGTGAAATTCACAATTGGCCAAGTTAAAGGCCTCCGAATTCGGCGTGCTTTTCATGAATATAATGATTGACAAGCATAAATGCAGTCGACGAAAAATGAAAGATGATCGTAACTGAATTTATAAACATAAATTGAAACATGCAAACATTTAAAATAATATGTTTCATTGAATTAATTGATAATAGATAAATTGCTCCCAATCTACAGTAGAGTGGTACAATATGTTCAGTTTTATTCGGCATCCCCCTAGTCATCGCTCTTCTCGATTTCGAAAGCCGCAAAGGGAAAATGATGACTCTGATATAAGAGCGACGCCGAATCAATGCCTGCTACCTGGAGAGCCCCTGCGGCCTGGAGAGCCTTGACCCACTCGGGCATAAATCCACGGTTCTCGCATCGGCAGACCTCCTCGGCGAGCTTTTCCTTAGTCCTCTGTATCCCAACTTTCCGGCCATCGTGGAAGCCTTGTTCATAAGACCTGGTCTTTGCGGCCTTTATTGCAAACATGCTTGCCATATTATGATCGGCAATCGCATGACTTATAAGCCGTTAGGTCACCCTTTCTTCCACAATCGGGTTAGCTTCGCTGGTCGATTGTGCCTCGGCGATTTTGACCTTTCTTAGTTCGTGCTCAGCCTTCTCCGCGCGAGCTTCTAAGCTTCGAATGCGTTCCTCATTCTGCTCTATCTCCCGTCCCGCGACACGAAAACGCATGCCGATTTCATAGGCGGTATACAGCCCTTTCACCACTCCATGGATGCCCTCCCAAAACACTTTGAAATCAGGTCGACCGACCATCGACTGCTGGACTTCTGGTGGAAAAATTTGTTGAGCAAACTTGACTGCCACATTTGGGTAGTGCACAATTGAATTTGCTTCCATCATCGGTTTGTTCCCCACAAAAATTGCAAAACTTAATGTGCGCGATGTCGCACTGGTTTCTCCTCTCGAGCGTGGTTGAAAGGAGCTGCCTCATTGCTGTTTTTCTCTTCTGGGTGACCTACTTCAACGATGTGGGGACTGGCGTTTTCACGTTCCCTCGACGTCCTGCTCCCCGTGCCCGTAAGCTCGCTACCTCGATTCATCTCTTCGTCCAACTCCACGAGTGTCCTCCCTTCTCCTCTGCTGTTGAAGAATAATCTTCTTGCAATCCATAAATTGTCCACACTGCTCTTTTCCTCCCTCAATTTATTGACTCTGAACGCAGTAATGGCCCCTCCGCGCACCCACCACCCGCCCCATTTATACTTTACAGGTGCAGCACCCTTGATTGGTATCCTTGGCCCTGAGAAAATAGCGTCCCAGCTGGCCAGTAGACTTGGCTAAGGCATAACAATGCCGAATTGCAAGTATGCCAAGGTTAATCCTAAGACGTTGGTTCAACTCTATAATCCCCATTGTGATTCGAAAAAAATTTACATTAGGTTTGGAAGGGATTAATCCCCAATGTCGAAGGACGGCCCTTAAAAATGGGTGAAGGGGAAAACGGACTCTGCCCTCAGCAATCGATAGGAGAGGAAAGATGATTGTACTCTCATCAACCCTCTCTATATCAGTGGTGTTGTCTGCCACGAGTGACAGATGGACGTTGTCGGGGATTGAATAATGGCATCGAAAACCGAAAATTCGATCCGCAGAAAGGAGTTCTTTCAAATGTTTTGCAATCCTAGCCAGCCTAAGGATTATGCAAAACTAAAAATAAACAAGGAAATGGGATTCGAAGTGAAGGAGAAGAAAACTTACAAGAAGCAGAAGAGACAATGAGAAACAGGAGGAAGTTGCAGAGGTCGCGAAATGGAGGTATATCAAAAGGCAAACCAGAAGCTTTGAGTATTCAAAAAGAACTTACATTCGAAGGGACAATGTAGTTTCAAATCGCATTAAATGCAGAAAGCGTATGAAGAGGAGGGAAGAAGTAATGATGCCTAAAAAACGTGTGTTTTGACATACATTGGAATGAGGTTAGCCGCTGTTCTTTCCTTGACTTTTCACATCCGAAACCAAACACACTGTTCGAAACCAAACATGCTGACTAACTAGTGTTAATAGGATGTTTGGGGGGCAATTGTGGGAGCCAAATATTGTGGGGGCAATAAAGCCAAATAAAGGTATGAGGATAGCCAAAGACGAAATTTGTATTCGGCTTCACCCTTGACGATCACAGAGCCGAATAGTCTAATCGGCATTCCAACCAGCCGAACAAAAGCCGAATAAATAAACGTGCAATGGATTAAGGGTGGGCCTGACCCGGAGGCCCAAAGAAAAAATATAAATAGAGGAACATTAGCCAAAGAATGGCATGTGAGAACAAGCAAGTTTAACTTGAGATATAAGCAACCAAGAGAGTATACACTGACTTATCCGTCGGAGTGCTAATTCTGGCACCTCCGACCGGAGTGTTCATTCATTTTCAAGTGACTAACTGAGGATCACAAGTGTCCTATTGGATCCAAAGAGTATTTTCAAACCACTTCTCCACATCCTTTTTCTCATCGATGCCCAAATGATCAAACCCAACTGTACCCTCATGGATGAGTACCCCAAAGAAGAAATTTCTTACCAAATAGATTTAAAACAGAAATCCATAAGTTCAACTGTACCCTCATGGTTGAGTACCCCAAAGAGGAAATTTCCTACCAAATAGATTTAAAACAGAAATCCATAAGTAATCTACAACGAAAGAATTTAATATGTGAAAGCTAAAAAACACAACTCTAGCCACTATAAAATTCTTGATATGAAACAACAACCATACAAATTCTCCAAGCATTAACTCATGCTGACCAAACACTAAGAGTGGACTCAGTCACTTCCCATAGTCCTAGGTATTCAAACCCGGTTAAGCTCTGAAACAATGTTGTCACACCTCGATTTTTGAAAGGTTAATTATGCAGAATCTAATTTAACCTAAGCATGATTTATTAAGTAGAAATTCGTTTCTCCTCTCTAATACCATTGGGGCTAACATAACCCAACTAGACCTAGCAAAATTGACCTCATGTTATGGGCTTGACATTCAAAGTCCGATACAAAATGGAAAATCAAAAACACAAATTCTGTTCTAATAGCGAACAAATCATCGATCAGTTTGTGCATTTTTTTTTCTATGAAAATATTTCAATATGAATTTTTTACCACATATACTATACTCATGTATGAACATTACATGGAAATTTCATAAAATTCTAAGTTAAGAGACTATATTTAAAAATTCATAGAAGCAAAGTCTCATAATCAAGATATGCAAATTAGTTAAATTATAAATTTTATAAACGAGAGGAAAGGGGCCTCACGGCCTTACAATAATAGAAATGCTCAAAGCCTACAAGGATCATAGAAAGCTAAGTCTCCAAAAAAATTCTTACTAATTGCTCTACACCCTAACCAAAATTTTTTGTTGACTACATAAGCCCAAGCTTGAGTAGGAATAGACTAACAATAGTAAAATGGGAAAATTTGAAATTAATAGGACAGGGAAGGACTTAGTATATATATACAAGCATGATCTTCTCAAGTGGGTGGATTATTTTTAAGGAACACATTTTAAGATTCAAAACATGTACTGTAAATCAGTAGTAAACTAGCCATCAACACAACTTCATATCCACAACCAAGCATACACTACAACCTACACCAATAAGTGTCTAGCTTCTCAATAACTCCAACCCCCTCCTCCAAAAATCATACCTAGAGACTCAATCCCTTAGGAAGGTAGGTACTCCACTACCCAAGGCTCACAAGAACACATTATTCAACCAAGATTGTACGCATTCCACATTATTCCAAGCTTACACCACTAAACATAATAACAAACTCAACCATAAGGGTAGCCACCCAATTTAAGATTAATATCATTCCCACCCTAATTAACATAAAACCAATTAATCATATCTCTCACATAGAGATATATAGCCCATGACGCAACACCGCAAACTATCTGATACAACTCAAGCATACATACATATATATAAACACATCCACGCATAACATGTATTTCACTTACAATTACGTTCTCATCCATTCTCTACATTTAGATAATCGTTCCAAGAAGTAGCTGTTCATTTATCTCTAGTAAGTTACATAAACTCACCTAGCCACTAAGGCAACAAAAAGAGAACACATCCATCTCATTAAAGACATTCTAGGCATAAAGCCAACCGCAAAACACAAAGCTACTACCAAGGCACAAAGCCATTCTAATCCCCCAAGCATTCGCCATTCCCACCCAAAATCACCAACTTTACCAAATAAGACTAATCATCTATCTAGCTTATAACCGAGTACTCTAGAATCTTTAACCTCAAATGGCCACTCCAAGACACACCCAATTCAACACAAGCACCTAAAATTCGAATCGTTAGGTATGCTGGTCTACGCAATTCAACACCTTACATCATTGAACTCCAAGGATCTAACTATTAAGTAAACTTTCCACTAGAATTTTATCTTCCTTTCCCTAGGCACTTAGCTAACAAGAGATATTACACACACAAAATCAAAGGGTCAAACCCATCACCTAGACATCTCACTAGGATTTACCTCTCTTAGCTACAAAGTTAACACATTCCACACATCCATAACTTCACCTTCTATCTTACACCCAATGATCACTTCTAGACACTTAGTCATTTCTAGGCATCTCATCACATAATGATTTATTTGAAGAACCCATGTGTAGATTAATAATCTACTAATTTAGGTGCTTGAAATTAGAAGAAATGGGATGAATTGATTTAAGTTTGAATTCTTGCATGCTAAAGTGTTTGTCAAAATGTATAGAAGAGAAATTCTCGTTGATCACTACAAGAAATGCCACATTTAGCGACTAAAATATTAGTCGCTAAAAGCATTATTTTAGTTGCCAAAACCTTTTGCCGACTAAAAACATTAGTCGCCATGTTTGTCACCAACACTTAAACAGCAAAAGTACTTTTAATGTTTGCCGACTAAAATATTTTTAATAGCTAAAAGTAAAACCTCCGGCGACTAAATATTTAGTCGCCATATATTTTAAATTTAGTCATCATATATATTTTTAAAAGTAAAATAATTTTTTATTAAACTTTTGACAACTAAATATTTATAGGCAAAAGTCAAAACTTAAACCTTTGGCGACTAAAAATCTAGTAAACAAAAGTCAAATTTAAACATTTAGCGACTAAAACTTTAGTACGCAAAAATCAAAATTTAAACCTTTGGCAACTTTCATCACTGGCAGGCCGGCCACTGATGCAAAATTCAGCAGTGTATTTCTGAAGCAGAACAGAGTTATTCTAGAAGTGGGCAGCAGTGTATGTGTTCTATTGTGCAACAGAGGCTCTCCGGAAGCAAAACGGTGGTTCTTTCGAGTGGAAACCGAGCATACGCATGAACATCGCTTGTTTCCCGAGGCGGATTAATTAGCTTATTGCTTAAGTTTACTTAATTTTTTTTAATTGCACTTGTATTGTAATTATTTAATTAATTAAAGTAGTTAACTAGTTGTGATGCTATTACTATTTAGCTAGAATAATTAATTAATTCGGTTTGTAATAATTAGTTAAGTAGTTTAGCTATTTATTCATTTATGTCGCAATAATTAGCTTAATTAACTTAGCTAGTTTATTCATTCAGACGCACTTTCGTGAGAGCGCAATGTAATAATGTGTATGTCTTCCAACCCCACGTCTTTCTCCCTTTTATTTACTAGCTTATGATGGTTAGTTTAGGGACATTATGTTTTGTTTAGCATACTTCATGTCTGCATCCATTCGTATTGCATGCACCAAGGCTCGCCTCATCATTCTAGTTGTATTGTTGTTTCAAATACTTCTCTGAATACGTGCTTAGATCGCATGCTATTTAATTGTTTAATATGCTATATTAGTAGTCGAGCCTAGTAATTGCATGTGGCATGTATTGTATTAGTCATATTGCATGGTTAGGAATCATGAGTTTTTCTGACTCATTTCTTTTTTGGCTTAGAGTACTAGGTGAGTCTTTACTTGCTTTAGCATATTGCATACATGTGATTTTTGCCATGTCTAGCATGCTTGCCATGAGACTAATTACTTAAGTGCTATAACTACTTGAATGCCTATGGATGAAGACTTGTTACTTGAATTGGTGTTTATATGCGATCACTTTTTCAAGTGGTACATATTCGAAACAATTTTACAAACAAACATGACTCGAAATGTTCTAATTCTTGCAAAGTTTCTATACTTGTTTGTGTGCATTACATAGCAATGATAGCCTAATAAATCGGAACAAGAGAATATAATATTGATAACATTCATGTCATGATTAGTAGAGGCCAATCTTTGATTGGGCAAGTGGGGGTGCTCAAATTGATTCATGACCTTCCTCTCTCGTACCCAAGTTCCCGAGTCGAGACAATCTTAGTGATGACGGACACGTGGCCTTTGGCATGAGTCATGGGTTTCCTAAATTTTTCAAAAATATTTAGGTGGTAACTCTGTATCTGGCAAAGCAATCCATTTTTGGCATTTTTGATTCAAAATCGATTTTCCAAAAGATTTGTTAGATTTGGACTCTTTGGTGATTATCTATTTCACATTGCACTTGTGAGGCCAGATTTAGAACCGCGGGAGTCCGAACTGTAGGGCATATTTCGAACTTCTGAAAGGGGGCACAAAAAAGTCGAGCTACAGTTTCTGGCGACTATGCTGGGGATTTAGAGAACTTGACTCGAACTTCACAATGTGAAATTTTATCTACACTTATATGTTTCTTTGCATTGCATTTGCATTGGTGCGCCTAAGTCACTGTGTTTGCCATTTGCTATTCTTGGACGGTTTGCCGAAGGCTTGCCTAAAAAGCTTGCCAAAAGGTTGACCAGTCGCGAGCTCTGCCATGATGGGAACACAACCCTTGGATCTGGACTACCGCTGTACCATTTGATTCTCCTTTCACTTCTCGATGTTAGGTACGAGAGTTATATTAGGTAGTCTTGCTGAGGTACCCTTTTGACCATTTGGCCTAGTTGCATATCGAAAAGCTGTAGGGACTGTTCCAAACTAGGACATGATGCTCACACAAATACAGGATTGCGTGAAACCGCATTGTTTGAATAGTGAACCTTAGCTCCTGACGAAACTAGGACAAGGAAACCCTAAACCTCTCATAGGGGTATTTTGAATGCTTTTGTGCAAAATGTGAAATCTTTGGAAATGTATGATGCAATCCTCGGAGAGTCTTAATATTGAGGCGATTCCTTTCAAACTTGAGGATCATATCAGAATCATATTTGGGTCAAAATCCAGGGGTTTGTGTTTGATATGGGTGAATTTTTTACAAAACCAAAACCATGGTCCAAAATTGTATCTTACTTTGCTTTGACCAGCATATCCGGTATCCCAATCTGATGGAGCATTTGTTTTTAATGCTAGGTTTGTCTGAACCAGAGAAGGAGCAGTACCAGCCTTCACCCATTATAGTCCATCTAATTCCAGAAAAAAAAAAAAAAAACCACTCAACAAAAGGTCTAGTCCATCTGATCCCTAAAAGCCAGCTCAAAAAAGATCCGATCCCATCAAATATAACCGAGTCGAAATCCTTGTTAGTCAACTCTTGGCTTACACCCATCTATTTTCCCGATTGCCAACTCAGCAGACCCGTAATGACACAGTCCAGAAGAAGTTGTGGCCATGATAGCGGCGTTAAACCAGGGAATTACCATGCAGGATGAGACTAATGCTGAAATGCAACGCCCATCTGGGGCATCTACTACACTTCCAGTCCCGGGCCCCCAATCGAACTTTGATCCACCTCTGCCAACTGAAGATTTGCAAGGTCCAGATCCCCGAGAAGGGTTGGCTCAAGCTCGAGTTTTCAGACCCCTGGTGCAGCCTAATGATGGGGCTTTATCCCTTTGATACTAATGATCTTGATCCGACCTTGTTAAAAATTGCTAACCTTAAGAAGCAATTCAAAAAGGCACAGGGAATTACCTTCATTCCTGACATTGAGGATGGGTACACCGAGGTTGTCGTAAGACTCCCAGACAGAATCAAAATGCCACACATTGACCGTTTCGGTGGGTCTGGAGATCCTATGGTACATATTCGGCTTTTCTTGGACATACTGAAACCAATGGCTCTGACTAAGCCTCAGAAACTCTCTTTGTAAGGAAGAACCTTGTCAGGTATAGTAGCCACTTGGTATGCCAAGTTGAAGGATAAAGTGAAGCAGAATTGGGAAGAGTTGGCTAAGGCGTTTGTCAATCAGTACTCTTACAATACCCAACTTGAAATGACCATTCAAGAGCTTGAAGTAACCTACTAGAATCCTGGAGAACCTTTTGTGGAATTTGTTGCAAGGTGGAGAGAAAAGGCCGCACAAATGACAGATTGACCTTCTGAGAGGGACCAAGTGCGAATAGTGGTGCAAAACCTTGAGCATGATATGCTACAAAAGTTAATAGTTGCTCCACTATTTACTTTCAAAACTTTGCATGAATTAAGGGTTCAGATTGAGAGTGCATTTAACAGAGGGATTATTCCCAGAATAAGTGAACCAACAAGGAGGGTGTTTTTCGGGAGTGCCAATGCTATTCCTAAACCCACGGAAAGCAACACTGTCACCACTCCCAAAACTGTCGACCCATTTGCCAATGCCAACCCACAAACAACCGGCCCAACCCGAGCTCAAGGCAGAACTTTCACCCTCCTCTATATCAGCCTAACCAACGCACTAAAAGTCCTAATCAAAAAAGGGTATCTTAAATCCCTTGATCCCCAACCTCTTCCTAACCCACTCCCTACCAGACATGACCCCACCAAATACTGCATGTATCATCAGCAACGTAGTCATGGCACTGATCGTTGCTACCGCCTTCGCCATGAGGTTTAGAATCTCATTGACAACCAGACAATAGCTCCACCTCAAGACCCTAATGTTACCACCAACCCACTTCTTATCCATGACTGAATATCTCCTGCCCACCTTAACCTCATCTATATACTCCCATCTACCTTCAACCCCAGTATATACATCACCCCGGCCCATTTGCCCAATTCTAAGGTGTTCATTCCAGAAAGTACTGATTTGTGCATGATGGATGCACCTAGTCTAGTTCAGGTACGCCAAGGGCACCAAATGGGTGAACCCACTACTGCTGAGATGTAGGGAATGATTGAAAACCTTCATGGAACGGTGGAAGATTTAATATTTGGGGTTTCGATCCCGTTAAAAAGCTCCCCAATCTTGGGGTGAGCTGTAGTTGAAAAAGGCCAACATGAAACTATAATGCTTTACCCGAAACACCTATCCTAATTCTAGTCCCAAGCCTATGAATACCCGACCAACACCCGCCACTCCATTTGCCAATATTACTAAACCTAATGCTTTCTCCTCCCGAAAATGAACCTTCGCCCAACTCCATATGAGCTTAACTTGTGCATTGAACGTACTGATGGAGAAAGGGTATCTCAAACCGCTCAATCCTCGACCTCTCCCTAATCCTCTCCCACCTAGACACGACCCTACCCAATATTGCGCATTCCAACAACAGTACGGTCACCATACTGACTATTGCTTTCGCCTTCGCCATGAAATTCAAGATTTGATTGACAACAAAGTCATCACCCCACCTGAATATCTTAAAACTGTCAATAACCCTCTCCCTAGCAGCAATAGATTGCCATTCCAATAACATAAAACCCACCCATAGCTTGCCAACAACCAGCCATTACCCTAGCCAACACATTATACCTGCCAATGAGCCCAAACCTATTGTGTTCATTCCTGAATCTACTAATTCCGATCTGAGCAAAAGGAACAAAATTTTTGAAGGGATGGAAAGTTTACTCGATCTTGATAAGTTCAAGCTTGATGAAGCAGTGATACCAGCACTGGTGGTTGGAATGATGAATCTCAGTCTCAGCTAGAGTAATTGTCAAAAGTACTTGGGAAGGACCTTCTGAACTAGGGGCATGGTGCCAACACACTTTTGCTGCTTGGGCTGCCAAGACGCAGCTCCCCCTACAAAAGTGAACAGAATTCCTGATGTAGATCTTCTACCATCAAGATCTCCTGCCATATCTGAATCCGTATAGCCTTCCAAGACTGGTTTAGCATCTCTAAAGCACAAACACATTTTTGCCGTACCCTTGAGGTACCTTAATAACTGAAGTTCCAATCCCGTACCTCTACTTCCCTCTAACACCACCGAACCAACTCCACAACCATAATCCCCAACCACCATCATCATCATCATCACTCAAAATATAATCAGCCACCTCCATCTCAAACAAAACCCAGAGAGAGGGAGAGAGAGAGAGAGAGTAGATTCAAACCAAATTCCAATCGGATCTTGACCAGATCCGTAAACGCATACCTTCACTTGCTAATCTTTACTAACCCTGACCTCTATGTATGAAATACATGGATTCCATTGCACAAATTAGACTGTTCAAAACTCATAAAACAATACAATGTGTGTGTGCGTATATATATAGACTAACTTAAATCCATGAGTTCCATATAGAACAATTCAATAACATAATGCTTGAACAAATTTGCATCAATTAAGGTGAGAAAAAGAAAATCAAAAAAAGAACTACATCCTACATTTGAATCTGACCCAATGTATAATGAGCAAGTTTGTACCATATCCAAGACAGACTAGAATTGGTCTAATTCACATGGTGCCCTATTACCGTCAGAGAAAGCGTTTAAGGATAGAATGTGATTCAAATTAGTGCTTTAGTACCTTTAACAGAAACAATTTAAGGCCACGATTAATATATTGCAAAACCTAAATGTCCTTAAAATTTAGTCAATGTTATACTACTCCATGGTGTTATGACATCAATTATCGTGAGATGACAATTTTTTAGTTAAAGTAATTTTTTGAAATCAAAGATGAGAAGTGGCCTAGTGATAGAGTAGGGTCACGTTTGATTCGGAGATAAGGGGACAACCTATGACTAGCTGATACTATCATATTTTAAATTTGTGACGTCAGATAACTTTCTAAAATAGATATTATGTTTTTTGGGGTTCATACTTCTTTCCCAATATTTAAAATGGGGAAAATTACTTATCATTTTTATATGATAAAATGTGAAGTATTCCCAATCTAAAAAAATAAAGAAACAGTTTTTATTTTCATGCATTTTTATAAAATATAGTTTTGTATTTGTTATCATGACCCTTTGTGTCCAGTCCTAAATTTTTTTGAAAATTTTTGTGAATACAATATGAGTTAAATTTTTTCGCCATTTCCCTTTTTCTTTTCCTATCCAAATTTCTATCGAGATAATCCAAATACAACGTAAATATAAAATATGAAATATAAAAAATTAAATCTACTTGAATAAGTAAAATTCACACAGAATATTGACAAGTAAATCATACCTTAATTTATTTATTTTTTTCCAACTCCACTCATGCCATCAAAATTTCCAAAGTTTGAAGTAAACCTATTTTATTACCCTAATAAAAAAGAAAAAAAGAAAGGAAGATGCTATAAAAGCATTTACTCTTGTTTCCAAGCAATAGAAAACATTTAGAAGGGAAAATTATGTCTCTACATTTTGTCATTATTTTGATCCTTACACTTTTAATTGACTCACTTTTTACCCATAATTTTAGACTTTTAAAAAAAAAAATTTATCACTTTGGTTCAATTTTACAAAAAATTAATACTGAATTGGTTGATGTTAACTCACTCAGTTGAATAAATTTATAATTTTGTCATTAAAAATATAACACCCGCCAAGAATTGTAATCAATTGGATAAAATTGAGATAAAGTCATAAAATAATGATAAAAATTAAGTCAATTGAAATTATAATGATCAAAGTAGAGGGATCGTAATTTGCCCTATTTAGAAAATAAAACAATAGCAAATCCAAAATGGTGAAATCTGGATCTTAGAAAAATTACCTGAAGACTGAGGAGGCATGTCTCTCACTCCTTTTCAGTCCCAACCCCTTAAACGATGAAACCAATTGGATGAAGAATGGGTTTATATCAGTACCAAAAACCTACCAATCAATTTAAAAAAATATCCATGAAAACCATTGGAAAATAACCAGATCAATTTTTTTTAAAAAAATACACGGATGTTAACAATTCGAATGCATAAAAAAAATGGAAAATAACAAGATCAAAAAATAAAATAAAATTGATAAATAAAATAACCAGATCAATTTAAAAATAAAAAATACACAGATGTGTATTCACAGACTCAACACAAGAGGTAAAGGATCTCAATCTATAAAATGATAGAAAAAACTAAATACTTACTCGAAAACAGAAAACAAATTTTCTTGTTCCTCTTGAATCCTAACCCAATTTTTCAAAGCCTGGGGTTTTTTTTTTTCCACCGATATGACAAAATGAAAGAACAATAAAGTTATGAGATAGATTTGTCAATAAAATTTGATTTAGCAGATTATGTGGGCAACTTTGATTTATATAACACTTAGAATATCTTACGCTTCGTTTGGAAACAAACTTTTTTAGTAATTTTTTTATTTTTTGACTAAAATATAATGTAAAAAAATTAGTATGTTTGGAAGTTTTTTTTGATTTTTTACGAAAAAATGTGTAAAAAGTAGAGAGAAAAATGAATTTTTGACTTTTTAGTATAAATTGTTAACTTTTTGATTTATTTAGTAACTTTTTTATTTTTTGACTAAAATCATCACTTGGCAAACGAAACCTTAGTACACACTAACTACTAAAAATTCTTATTTTTTCTCAATTCGTAATAATAATTTTTAAATAATATTCTTTATCTTCATCAATTTTAAACATTTAACTTTAACCATAGCCACCATCCGTGGTCGTCGCTCTTGGCCCCATCATCTTTTGCCCTTCAACGTCTTAACACCTTCCTATTTTACATAAATTTCAATTTCTCTCTCTGTATCTAAAGCGGGGTCGGTGGGGCTTGTACATTGCAAAGTGGGAAAAGTCTCGGAGAATACATCGCAGAGGGGGGGCAATGGAAGTTGTGCATCGCAAGGGTGGAGTCGTGCTAATGATTGTTATGAGGTGATGAGGCACATGGGCTAAGGGGTGACGACGGGAAAAATAATTTAAAAATATATATTTATAATTATTTAATAAAAAATAATTTATGTATATATGAAATTAATAATTTAACTAAATTATTTATTAAGAAATTATATATTCATGGCTTATAGACCATAATCCCATAAATATTCTTATAAAACTATAAGTCCTATCTCACATTAAAATCTCTCAAATAAAACATACCCACATTTGTAAACATAATAAGATAATAGTACATACATTAAAATATAATAATATCACATTGTCACATTTGACAAAAGTTTAATAAGATAATAGTGCACAAATATCTTATTGTCACATTTTAAGAAGAATGGCATATTTAATAAAAATTTAATAAAACAATAGTGCACACATTAGAATAATGTCACATTATCACATTTTAAGAATGATATATTTAACAAAAATTTAATAAGACAATAGTGCACAAATGTCTCATTGTAACATTTTAAGAATAATGACACATTTGGTAAAAGTTTAATACGACAATAGTGCATTTATTAAAATAATATTACATTGTCACATTTTAAAAATGATACATTTGACAAAAGCTTAATAAGAAAATAATTAATGCACAAATGAAGTATACCACATTTGAAATATCTGAAAAATATAGTAAAAGAACCTTATGGTATACCTTTTTCAAATTCAATGGGAATAAGGGGTTATTGGAGAAGTGCTAGATTAGTATAATTTTTTACTTTTTATGAAAACATATGAAATTTGAGTTGGATTTGAAGTGATGTGGTAGAGAGGTGATGTGACCCAAATAAGATAATTTGTTAAATAATTGTGCCATTTTAGCACATGTAAATTGCAAGAAATGTGATCATCAAAAAAAAAAAAAAAAAAAGACTACAAGAAAATTCATGTGATTTTGTGATACTTATTTTTTTTTTGGATGGGACTTTTAGGTAAATTTCCAAACAAAAAAAAAAAAAAAAAAATCCGTAATCTTATATATCATGTTATGAAAATGTAAATTGCATTTCCATAGATAGATAGATTGTCATTAATTATCTCTCATACATTTTTTGAAATCTTTATCTTAAATCTCTCCAATATTCAATTCTTATAGTCAACTTTCCTTTAATTTTATTTTCTCTTAGGGTTGGTTTGGGAAGTGGGTTGGCTTTTTGGCTTTTTGATTTTTTTTGCTATTTTAGCTTGGGGTAAAAAGTCTGGTTTGGGAAGGATTTTTTTGGCTTTTTTGACTTTTTTTTTGTGAGAGAAGAATATAATGATTATGGATTGGATGTGATGTTTTATTTTTATAGCTAAAATAGCCTATTTTGTCTTTAATATATTTTTTTAAGAGAATTTATCTTAAATATGTTATCTCTATAAATTACAATCTAGCAGTTACGGTGTGAATTAAATGCCCTAACACTTGGTGGGTTGGCAACTCGAATTCATGATTAGGAAGTTGAACAAATTATGTGAATACAACTTTAGATTAAAACTTAATAAGACAATAATGTAGAAATGAAATATACTCACATTTGAAATCTCTAAGAAATATTGTAAAACAACCTTACGGTGTACCTTTTTCAAATTCAACGGGACTAAATAGACTACAAGAAAATTCATGAAATTTTTTGGTACATATTTTTTTAGGATGTGAGTTCTAGATAAATTTTCCAATTACAGAAAAAACAATCGTATCCTATGTATCATGTTATGAAAATGTAAATTGCGTTTCCATAGATCGATAGATTGTCATTAATTATCTCTCATACATTTTTTGAAATCTTTATCTTAAATCTCTCAAATATTCAATTCTTAGTTCAACTTTCCTTTAATTTTATTTCCTCTACTATATTTTTAAAAGTGAATTTATCTTAAATTTATTATCTCTATAAATTATGTACGAGGAGTAAATATTCTTTACTTCTGCACTCCTTGCGTCTAAGCTCCAAGTTACTCCGACTGACGTCACTCAGCTTGAAAGCACAACGATAGTGAGCTACCTGGCGGGTGTGTAGCCAGAAAACCCCTCCGACAATCAAGTTAGCACCCTTTTAGAGAGAAGAAAGACAAAAGCAAAGGTAGCTCTCAGTAAGGAAAGTTGCAGACCTTTTGCATGGAGGTGCTGCAGAGCTTATATAGTTTGTGCGCACTACATTGCTTGCCCTTTCTTGGACGCGTGGACATACTATCCTCTCTTTGCCTTACACGTGTATGCATCAATCCTGCCAAACAACATTAGCTAAACTTCCAAATGGTATTAACACATACTCTAGGCGGATTCTTCCCCTTGCGATCCAATTGGTCTATGTAGCATACATTCATCGAGTTGATTATAGCTCGGTCTGCCTTAACACCTTGCGGACCGAATTGGCTTTGCCAGACCGCCATGAGCAACTCCATAGGCTAGGTTTCCTCAGCCTGTATCTTAGTTAGCCTTATGCAACCCTTCACAACTTGTAGCTTGGCCGAGGGTCACATTATCTCGACCACTTCTCGGACCTATTTTGGGAAACGTTGATGTGGCCCGGATGAGATCTGTAGCTCTGCTAGAATCAACACTCGCCTCACCTACCTCAGTCCAAGATTCGAATCCACTGCTTGGCTCGATCTCATCTGTCGAGGACTTTGTGGCTCGATTGCCAAGTCAAGGCACACAAGTTTTTCTCGGCCCATTTGTCTAGCATAAATTCTCTTCTTAATTGCCCCTTAATTTCGTCTGCATTTGCATGACTAGAATTACATCTCCCAGCTGAGCTACTCCATGCTCGGCTGTCAATCTTGCTCGGTTCGTGAGCCCTCCGTATTCAACGGCATTTTCTCCAATGTCTAACATCACGTCTCTTTGCAGACACGTGGCAACTCCTCGATGGCCCCGTACCGACAATCCAGCCGTCATGTACTCTTCCCCAAAATTCAACTCATGGCATCTTTTTACCTTCTACATATATAACCACTGCTTATACCTTTTCGTCTTCATTGTTTATCATCTTCTCCGATGGAAAACTTAGTGACCCAAAGCTCATATACCCGATTTCTTGCATTTTGTGCCCAAATCGAAGCATTCCTTTTGCGAATTCTGCATCGTTGTCGTCTTTAGAGCATCTTTCACTGATTAGAGCATCGATTCGAGCTCTAACCCATAAGTTTTTCATATCCATTAGTATTCTTTATTGTTCTTCATGAAGTTCTTCATGTTCTTGAGCCCCTACTGTGTTACTCGCATCCGAAACAAAGTAATAGCATCTTAAACCATTAAAAAAATTGGGTAAACTAGGGTTCCACACCATCTTTAGAGTTAAAGTGCCTCTGATTCTTCATTCATGGATGTATTGTTCATCTTTTGAGATAAACATGAGAGGATCTGGGCCAAACTGGCAAAATTTCATTTTTTTATCTAAAAATCGACTAGGACCAAACAAACCAAGAGTTTGCAACGATACCGTATAGAACCAAGCTAAAACCCAACTTAGTTGCGCGACCGAGCTAAAATCCAGCTTAGCTAGGTGACCGGGCTAGATTACAACCTTATGCACAACCGAGGTAACATCTAGCTGTTACGCATGACCGAGCTAATACACAACTTATCTGCGCGAACGAGCTAAAACCAAGATCACTCGCACGACCGTGCTACCACTTGCACTTAACTTTGGTTTTCCACCATACAATGTCCTAGGAGACTAGTAACACCAACACAAGTACTCTCAAAGGCCGAGCAGTTGCTATTCATAACTAGTCCAACACATTCCACCGATCAGATTACACCGGGCTCCATGGAGGGTTATCGCTTCTTGGTAAGCATGCCGGACAAACTAGCTGAGTTTTGCAAGGACTATGACGTTTCAACTGACGTACATCTTAAGCTCAACAAGGAAGGGATACTTCCTTGGGGTAGAGAGAATGCTTTCCCCTTTACCATTCTATCCATAGTAGAAGAACGATTCCGCTTCCTAGTTCAACCCTTGATCTATGAGTTCTTAAGACAGACCAGTTTGTGCCCCACACAAGTATTCACCAACACTTTTCGAATAATAAATGGAGTTGTTGAGCTAAACCACTGGTTAGACTCGAATCTAGGTTTGGCCAAGATATTATGCCAATATACGCTCGGCCACACAAATGATGGTTTCAACTAGTATTTGTTATTTCGAGCTAACTAATCTTCTTTTGCAGGTATTGTTAAGCTACAAGCCTTGTATCCTTATCCGAACGAAGATGTGGTAAGGGCCGCGCTAAGGTACAAGAAGCGTAGCAACCACGATTTTCTTGGTTACATGCTGACCTATCAATATTCGGCAAGGTGCAAAAGTAAAGTGATTGATTTCCTTGCTGAACCTTCTTCTCCACCAGATCCAACTCTCCATGACGTGCCACTAATATGTTTAACCGAAAAAGAGGAAATGGTGAAAAGAAATAAGATCAAGAACCTCATTACTGCTACCTCCCCCGACCCACCTACCAATTCATCGTCGCCCGCGCCAGCTGCTGGTCAAAGTTCAGCAACTGTGTTGGCCTTGGCTTCCACCGCCGTCTAATTCAGCATTTTAGAGTTGCACAGAGCTGGCAAGAGGGCCCGCACAACTAATTCCTAGGTCAAACTAGTGGCCGAACTAAGTACTAAATAGGCGACTAAGGAAGTTGAACCTACACCCCTTTGGCAGCCCGAGCTGAAGCACCAGGGCGAGGCTATCCTTGAGAATGCTTCCATTAGGGGACAAAGAGCATCTAATTCCCTTTGACCTGTCAAAGGCATTGTTGCTTCCAGTTGATATGAGAGCGACTACGTTCTAGACACCTGGATGGTCAAATTCGCAGTGAAATCCATGGCCAACATAAGTGCTTTGCGAAAATTGTCAAACTTTTTGCTCGGTTTTTCCTTCTAACACTTTTGTCTTGCAGACAATTCAGAAAACTCATTTAGTGATGGAGCAAGTTGTCAATCTTCAGCAGAAGGTGGCTAATAGGACCGCACAAGGAAAGTATTTAGAGACCGAGCTAGGACGATCCAAGGCCTCACTAGAGATGGCTAACGCTGATAATGCCAAGCTCCTCAACCAACTTGTTAGCACCGAGCAAGATAAAGATGCGGTAAAGGCAGAGCTGGAGAAGCTGAGGAAAGAGAAGTCTCATACTGAGAAAGAAAACCAAAGACAAGAGCTTCAAGGAGATCAAAGAGAGCCATATCAATCAGGTTGATGCCACCAAGGACATCTTCTTCAAGTCCGGCTAGAAGGAAGCTTATGAGAAACTTGGACATGGGCCCACGACCGAGGTGTTTACCACTCTTCCCCCTCACTTCCTACCGAACTACATGACCTCTTATACCGAGGATGTTTTCAAGGCGCTGTAAGATGAGGAAACTGAAGAAAAGGATGATGCCACGTAGAAGGAGCTCGGTGAGGGCAATGAGGTCTCTGTGACCGAACAGGAGAATGCTGTAGCTGGAGATAATTTTGCTGATGATCTTTCTCCCTTAGTTTGACTTTTTTTTTCACATTTTTTTCATTTTCTTTTGTTTTTGGTAATGGATGTAACCGGGCTCAATGCCCCTACTTTTGTACTTAAGTTTTTATTAATAGAAATTTCATAAACTTTTGCCATCAATGATTCCAAATTAATGCATGCTTTTACTTTGAGCCGAACAGCGACACCTCGGCAGGGAACTTTGAACAAAACAACTTTAGTTCTCGCTGAGCAAATCAGCACAACAAAGGGGTTTGAGGAACAAAACTCCAACTCATCTTGCTAAGAAAAATCAGCTCAGCCAAGAGTTTTGAGTTGAACAAAACACCAACTCAGCTTGTTGAGAAAAAATTAGCTCGGCCAAATACTTTGAGTTGAACAAAATATCAACTCAACTTGCCGAGAAAAATCAGTTCAACAAGAAGTTTGGAGTTGAACAAAACATCAACTCGACTTGCTGAGCAAAATCAGCTCGGTACAACGCTTTGAGTTAAACAAAACATCAACTTAACTTGCTGAGCAAAATCAGCTCGACGAGAAGCTTGAAGTTGAACAAAGCATCAACTCAACTTGCCAAGCAAAATAAACACGACAAGAAGCTTGGAGTTGAACAAAACATCAACTCAGCTTGCCGAGCAAAATTAGCTCGGCAAGAAGCTTTAAGTTGAACAAAACATCAACTCCACTTGTCGAGCAAAATCAGCTCGGCAAAATGCTTTGAGTTGAACAAAACATCAGTTCAACTTGCTAAGCAAAATCAGCTCAGCAAAATGCTTTGAGTTGAATAAAACATCAAGTCAACTTGCCGAGCTATGCTTTGAGTTGAACAAAATATCAACTCGACTTACCGAGCAAAAATCAGCTCGGCATAATGCTTTGAGTTGAACAAAATATTAACTCAACATGCTAAGCAAAATCAGCTCGGCAAGAAGCTTGGAGTTGAGCAAAATCAGTTCAGGAAGAAGTGGTCTGGTAACTTATTGTCCTTCAACCGCAGTATTATATTAGATGAAGGGATGCCAAAATACAACAATTTGCACACAAAGCAAACTACTATTTCGAACAATTGTCGAAAGTTGAAGTTACATCAAAAAATGAGAAATTACATTAAGATTTGAACTAGAAGTAAAATAAATTCAGGTTGGCCGTGTTCCATGGTCGGGGTATTGCTTGGCCATTTAAATCTTCTAAGTAGTATGCTCATTTACCTGCCAAACCGGTGATCTTGTAAGGTCCTTCGCAGTTTATCCCCAATTTTCCTTTGCTCTGTACGAGGATGTTACCTATCACCTTGCGCAAGCCCAATCCCCAATCTTGAATTGTTTGGGATGAACCATCTTGTTATAATTCTCGGATAACTCCTGTTGATATGCTGCGATGTGGATCAACGCCTTTTCTCTCCGCTCTTTTGCGAGGCCCAACTCTAGAGTAATAACTTCCGTATTCAGGTCTAGTTCAAAATTTTCACTCCGAATGGTAGGCATGCCGATCTCAAGTAGAATGACTGCCTCCATGCCATAAACCAAGGCAAAAGGTGTCTCCCCGGTTGAACGTCTTGGCGTTGTTCAGTAAGCCTAGAGGACATTACGAAGTTCCTCGGTCCATTTTCCCTTTGCTTTCTCCAGCATTTTCTTTAATCCATCACAATTGGTCTCGTTCAACCTTTCAGCCTGGCCATTCGACTGGGGGTATGCTGGCATGGAATTGTAAAATTCGATCTTCAATTCTTCGTAGAATCCCCTAAAGAGTTTTTCGTCAAACTGAGTGCCATTACCTGAGATTAAAGCCTTTGGAACCCCGAACTGTGTGATCACATTTTTTCAGACAAACTTCTTCACATCTTTTTCTTTGATGGTCACCAAAGGTTCGGTTTCCACCCACTTGGTGAAGTAATCTGTCATAATGATGAAGAACTTGCGGTTGCCTGGTACGGTTAAGAGTGGTCCCAATATATTCAGCCCCTACATCATAATTGGACAAGGACTCATTAGGGGAAAAAGTTCTCTGACTAGTTGATGAATCTAGTATGCAAACGTTTGGCACTTTTCACATTTTCTCACATATTTCTGTGCGTCGGCCTGCACGCACAACCACCAATACCCTTGTGAAATAGTGTAGTAAGATAGAGATTTTCTCCTAATGTGGCTTCCACACATGCCTTCATGGATTTCAAAGAGAAAGGCTTCGACTTTGCGTGGATGGACACATTTCAGGTATATCCCAATGAAAGATTTCTTATACAAAACATTAAACGAGAAGAGCCATAACCGCTCAAACTTAGCCCAAATTTTGTTTGCTTCTTTCTTGTTGGTGGGCAAAACTCTATCCTTCAAAAAGATTATACTAGGGTCCATCTAAGAGGATCCTAACTCGACACAAAGTACTGCTGCTACTTTTGGTTCTTCAATGCTAGGCCTTGGAAGGAATTCAATCAATAGAGGGCCGGCATTGATTTGTTGGCCATGGAAACCAGACCGGCCAGCTTGTCTGCTCAGCTGTTTCTTTCGTGACCAATTTGTTTGACTCTGATTGCTTGAAACTTCTTGAGTTCTTTCCTTACCAGGGTCTAGTATTTGGCCATTTTGTCTTCCTTGGCCTCGTATTCTCTGGACACCTGGTTGACAACAAGCTTTGAATCACTATAGACCATTAACTCGATTGCTCTTAGTCGAAGCACACTTTTTAGCCCAGCTAGCAGTGCTTCATACTTGGCCTAGTTGTTCGATGTTGGGAACCCAAGTGTGATTGCATGTTTTATGGTCAAGCCATCGGGCGAGATTAAAACGATACCCAGTCCGACACCATGTCTGTTCGAAGCGCCATCAACAAAAAGTTTTCACATTTCCTTGACAAATAGCTTCCAACATTCTGAGGGATCTTGAGATTTTTGAAGATCCAAGTTTTCTTTGCTTGTATTGTTTGGCGTAGTTGACTTGGTGGCTCAATTATTTCCATTTCGACCACACCGTCATAGACTACAAGTTGTATGGCCTCTTTCTCCTTTAGCGATGCATCATTGGGTCCAACAGGTTATCTTGATATTTCCAAACTCATCAATGCATTATTGGGTTCTGGTTGCGGTCTTTCTATGATTGGGCATGCAACTTCTGCAATGTCTCTCCTACTTTGTTCGTCTGGTAGGTTGGGATAGATTAGTGAGGTCATAGGCCTTGCGATTTCCACAGTGCCTTCTCCACTTTGTTCGGCTGACTTCGTGGGATTGGTTGGAGGGACAGTAGGCTTTGTAATTTCCGCGGTGCCCACTCCCCTTTATTCGATTGTGTTGGTAAGATCCACTAGGCAAACCGGGTAAGTCCTAGGTAAGAACTCAGCAACAAAGTCGGCCAACACTTGGGCTTTGATGACGGTTCTATGTTAGAACTTGATGTCAAACTGCCCCAGTTTGACTGCCTACTTTAGAATCCGACTAGAGAAGTTTGCCCTTTCGAATAAGGCCTTCAATGGGAATTTCGTTAGCACAATGATTGTGTCGGCATGAAAATAGTGCGCTAACTTCTTATAAGCCATTATGAGTGCCAGAGCGAGCTTCTCCAGTAGCAAATATCTTGGCTCCACTAATAGCAAGGTTTTGGTCACATAGAAGATTAAGAGGTACTGCACGCCTTCGGCTCCAATGAGCACCGCACTGATGGCATATTGGGAACCGACCAAATAAAGAAGAGTTTTTCACCCGATTTCGGCATTATGAGAAATGGAGCGGATGACAAGTACGTCTTCAAATCTGCCAATACTTGGTCATACTCTTTGTCCTATGAGAACTTTGACTTTAGAGCTTGAAAGAAAGGGCAACAATGATCTGATGACCAACTTATGAATCTATTAAGTGCGGCTGACATTCCAGTGAGATGTTGAACTTCCTTTGCTGAGTTTGGCCTTTCTAGCTCTTATATGGCCTTGATTTGGGAGGGGTCTACCTCAATTTCTCGGTTGGTCACCAAGAAGCCCAAAAACTTTCCAGATCCCACGCTGAAGGAGCACGTAGATGCATTGAGGCGTAACTTATGCCACCCAAGAATGTTGAACATCTCAGCTAGGTCAGTCAAGTGATCGGCCTCACATTTGCTCTTGACCACCATGTCGTCGATGTATGCCTCCATAGTTCGGCCAAGTAAAGGAGTGAACATCTTGGTGACCATTCTCTGGAATGTGGCCCTAACATTCTTTAGCCCAAAGGGCACTACCTTATAGTAGAATAATCCCATTGGGGTTGTGAAAGAAGTAATCTCTTAGTCCGGCTGATACATGGTAATCTAGTGATAGCCGTGGTAAGGGTCTAAGACTCTAAGTCTCTTGTGCCCAGCCATAAGGTCCATCAATTGATCGATTCACAGTAATGAGAAGCTATCTTTGGGACAAGCCCTGTTAACGGTCTTATAGTCGACGCAGACTCGTCATTTCCCATTCTTCTTAGGTACAACCACCGTGTTGGAAATCTATTAAGTATAATGTACCTCTTGGATTGCCCCCACTTCCAGTAAATTTTTAACTTCTTCTGCTACCACTTCGGCATGATGAGATGATGATCACCGTGTTCTTTGTATGATTGGCTGGGCATCTAGAAAGACATTGAGTTGGTAGCAAATGAAGCTTGGATTGACGGTAGACATACCGTAAGGTGTCCATGCGAACACTTCAATGTTAGCCACCAAGAAATTCACAATCTCTAATTGCTCTTAGGAAGACAAAGATGACCCAAGCAAAAAGAACTTTCTCGAATCGTTTTCGTCGATTCTTACTTTTACCAAGTCTTCAACGGCCTTATCTTCAACTTTCTTACTGACATCGTCTAGGACTTTCTGATCTTTTGGTCCTCTGATCATTTGCATAAAGCTTTTAGCCATTCTACTTCCATTTACGGCCACAAAACATTGCTTGGCCATCACTTGGTCACCCCATACTTCCTCTATTGTCCCGGTCGTAGAGGGAAACCTCATTACTTAGTGGTAAGTTGACGCCACCACTTGTATAATGTGAAGTGATCCTCTGCCTAGGATCATGTTGTAAGTTGAAGGTACCTTCAATACCCAAAACTCCACTTGCTTGATGATAGACCCTGCTTTGACCGGTAAGATGATTTTCCCAACTGGCCATTCTAGTCGTGAGTTGAAGCCAACCAGAGGCGAGGTCGCTGAGGCTAAGTCTTTGTCTTCCAATTTGAGCTACTTAAAGCGTCATAATATATCATCTTGACCGAGCTGCCTTGGTCAATCAGAATGCGTATGATATCGAAGTTCTTGACGCACATCGTGACGACCAGTGCGTGATTGTGTGGGGTTTGGATTTTCTCCACGTTTTTATTTGAGAAATTAAGGACATCTTTCACCTCAGTCTTCCTCTTCTTCATGGTGCACTAAACGGATAGAAACTCCCTCATATGTTCAGCTTCTTAATCATCCCTCTGAGCTCGCATACCCGTGCTGGCTCAATGATCCCATGGATTACATTGATGAAACCTTAGGGAGGGGTGTCTAAGGCGACTAAGCTGTTAGGCTCAGCTTGACCTTGGGGTGTGATTTTGACACCTTCGTCGATGTAACGGTCTAAATGCTCGGCTGCCACCAGCTCTTCTAGGTGTTATTTCAGAGGGATGCAATCTTCTATGCAATGCCCTCGCTCGTCGTGGTAAGTGCAGTGGTACCTCAAATTAAAAACTCTTTTGGCGTCGCCTGTAGTTGCTCGGATTTTAATACGTATCAGATTGGTGTAAATTGGTGCTCGTCACCTTAAAACTTGTGTGGTTGTCGGACTCTTGGTATTGATGGGTTGGAAAATGAACATTAAATATTATAATTGAGGACCCTTGGGTGGTGTTTGGAATCTTGATTGAAGCCTTAACAAGGTATTTAGGCAAGATTAGATGAAAAGCCCCAAATTTGAGTTTTCATTTTTGACCAACCTTCACTCTTTAGCTCTTTTCCCCTTCCACACTTTGAATTTGAATGTGAGGCTAGAACCATTGGAAAGCTTGTTTCCCGGGCTTCGATTTGGACACAAGAACGACCTAAAATGGAGTCCGAACGAGAGAGTTATACCTGTTTGAATTCTTAATGCCTCTATTAGTTTTCTATAAGGTCGACACCAGTCTGGGAAGGGTCGACCTCTTATGTTGCAGAATTTGTGTTGGTTGCTGGAAAATAGGGTTGACCCCCTCTTGTCTAAGGGTCGACCCCCCCTTGCTTGTGCTAGATTGTCTTTTCTACCTAAAGGGTCGACCCCACTGCCCGAAGGGTCGACCCCTGCATGTTTTTTTTTTTTTTTTTTTTTCAGATTTTGGGGTTCAAATGGGCCCTACCTTTGGGGGTTTTGGGCCTATTATTTTATTGACCTTAGGGCTACTTCTCTACTACTATAAATAGGCTCCAAGCATGGTTTCATTTCATTTTTCTCCTCCTTTCTCTCTCTCAAACCATGAGCCTCTCTCATCTCTCTCTAAACCCAACTTTTTCCCACTTAGATTACTAGATCTACTCATCTAGAAGCATCTTCTCACCTAGGTCCCTTGAGGAAGGTTGTAGAGCGTGCCAAGGGCTTTCAATCCATCCAAGCGGATCGTGTTTTCATTGAAGTCAGAAATTCAAGTTTCTCTCTCTCCTTGCTTAAGGTAGGGATTTTCCTTGCTTCTTTTCAATATTGTCTTGTGGATAGATGGGTGATACTATTTATTGCATAAAACCCTCATTTTGAGGAGATTTTTAGAAATGGCATGCGAAGGGAGCTAGGGTTTTTGATTTATGGAATTTAAATTGATGATTTAAGTGGAATATATGATGTTTGGGTCATGAGAATGTGGTTTTGTGTTAAATAGCAAAAAGCCCTAATTTATGTTTAACCCTAGTCATGGAATCTATGTTGGGAGTAAAGACAGCTTCAATTAACATTTGATTTATGGAATTGAGTTCATGTTTTGTAGAAGATGAGAATAAATAACGATGAATAATGGTTAGAAAATAACGATTGTATAGAAAGGTTATTTTGAAGAAATTAAGATGAGTAATTAAATTAATTAATTGGGGATAATTTATGATGATTATTGTGTTATGAAATTGAGTATGAAGATTTGATAATTTTGTGGAAAAGTTAAAAGACCATTGAAATATAAGAATTGAGAATGCTTCTAAAAATGCGCCAAAAGCTCTTAGTGGATGTGCTATTGGATGAATGTTGTGATAAAAATAATGAATGTTATTATTGGTTTTGTTGGGATTGTAACAATGAATGACTTGATGAATACTAGAGAATGGTGGAAAATAATGAGTACGTATTCTTGAGCTAATAAGTAATGGAAATGATTAATGAATGTGTTGGCTTTGCCCACAATTCATAATGAGCAATGACTTAAGAAATTGATGGATTGTAATGTTGCCTTGGAGTCTGTTTCCTGCCGTATTTGAGCCGGCAAAGCATGGCGTTTAATAAAGGTTCCGCCTTCCTTCCAGAGTAGCGCCCGGTAAAGCGTGTGGGTTAATGAAATGCGTAAAGGCTCCGCGTTCCTTTCGGCTTGTGACCGGTAAAGCGTGAGGTTCCACATTCCCTCCGGCTTGTGACCAGTAAAGCGTGTGGTATGATGTTAAGGCTTGGTAATGGAGTCGGTGTCCAATTTGGATTGTGTGAAATGATTATAATTAGATTTGGACATGGGTTTTTGAGATAATGGAAAGTGAGTAATTTTGATTAGGTTAAGTCGAATATATGGAATTGTATGGGTTCATTTTATGTGGATTATAATGGGTTATAATGTGTTGTGACATGTAGGAGAATGACTCGTTCCTATGTTTATAATTCTAGATAAAGTTAGCAAGGAATTCTTGAAAAGACTTTTTTTTTCGAAACATATATTTGACTGATACAGAAACAAATGAAAGGATTTTTCTTTGAAAAGTTTTTCATGAATTTCCTTTATGAGAATGGTGTTACCTATATGTATTGTAATGTGAGTATAAAAAGAGCACAAAGAATTTATGTTTATATCACTCTTTAGCACTTCATGATCTCATATATCTAAGGACTATATTGTTTAGAATCAGGGAAGATTCCTACTGGACTTCGTGTTCATTCCAATTATTTTAACCATTTTTCAGGAACAAAGTTTGGAACGCCAGATTGAAGATTGAAGAGTTTATTTTCTATTATTTGGTCATAGTGTAAATGAGAGATGCTTGTTGTAAATGAGAGATTCAGGTGTATTTCAATGTGAATTTTGTACATGTATTATTTGAGAGAGAACAATGTTGTTGTTACCCCATGTAATGGGTGTTTGTAATAATTGTAGTTAATAAAATGGACTTGTATTAAAGGTTTTGGTTATAATTTCGAGTAATAAAACTTGGGGCGTGACATTGCCCAAATTAGCCAACCACAAAACATATGCCTCGTCACAAATCTCGCTAAGGATATGGTAAATTGGAATTTTGAAGACCATGGTGATGCCAATTCGGGGGTTCAGCTTTCTTTTGGCATCATCTGCACACCAAGGATCCTCTAGAGTCAAATTTTCCTAAAGTTTCCTAGAGTGCTACATTGTGTGGTTGAGATTTACTGGCAAGAGACATCAATTTTTCTGATGTGACTTGCCAGTAAATCTCAACCACACAATGTAGCACTCTAGGAAACTTTAGGGAAAAACCACTTTAGAGGATCCTTGCTCTCATCTGCAACATCATGGGGTTAGTTTGCCCAATCAAAGTTGAGATTCTTGTTATTGCGGCCTTTTCCACGATTTTGCTCTCTTCTGTGGTTGTTCAGACTGTTTTTCCTTCGTCAACCACGTGAACCTTGCCGGCTACTTTCTTGTCTGCCACTACTGGATTTGCCTTCACAATAGTTGTAGCTACATCGTCTTCAACTCGGATGTGCTCATTGATGTGTTGCATAAGCAACTCCATGGTCAACGGTTGATTCATTGTAAGCGAGTCTCAGAGTCTATGTCCAACTAGAAGACCACGCTTATATTAGGTGATTACTAGGTTGGTTAGACAGTCAAGGATCTCGTTGAAAGTTTCCCAATACTTGGCGTTGTATGCCTTCAAAGAGTCACCTGGTTCTATCTTGACCCCTAAAAAATGGTCAACTTCCTTGGGCGTTTTGGTGTTTGTTTTGAATCTAGTGACGGACGCTTCTGCCAGTTGTTGCCACATTTCAATACTTTCCTCCAGTAGCCTCTCGAACCATTTCAGACCCAATTCACCTAAACTTGATGGGAAAATAAGGCACATTAAGGCATCATTTCGCCGATGGCCAACCATGACTTGCCAGAAGTGGCTCAGTACATAAGCGAATCAGGTTTTCCATCATAGAGCGTGAATTTTAGTTGGTGAAAGCTAGTGAGGAGCGGCATATTCTTGATCTCAAGGGAAAAAGGAGTGGCGCACAGCCTTGCCAAGTCTCTGTCTAATGGTATGTATGCCACCAAGCGTGGTGGCGTCATTATGACCTCCTCACTTGGACGCCCTCCGGGGACTAGCCGCTGTAGCGCTGACACTTCCTGCTGACACGCTTGCTTCTCCAAAACGTCTCATAGATCCTCCGAATGAGGGGAGTACGAGTATCTTGACGTTGTCGACAAACGCGAGAGACAATAATTGTTATCTCAAGGGCGAGACATTTCTGCTGGTGTGATGAAGTCGGTGGCTCTAAAACTCCTCGACATAGAGAGTGAAGGAGTTGGTCGTCGACTCCGACTACTAGAGTAGTGGGATTGGGCGCGCTCATTGTGGTTTCCTACCCCAGCAGTGTCCCTTCCCTTCAGTTGGCATTTCATGGCCTCCATCTACGTCACCATCTTGTAGATGAGGTTGGTCTCTCATCTTGCTTTCCAGGTGCTGAGTGTGAGACCCGCACCATTGCCGTCTCCCTTTAGGGCTCTGTGAATGCCTTGAACTCCTTGTGCGTTTGTCTCGCGCATTTGCATGTAACCCTCATTCAGAGGTCTCCAGTCTAGTCATGGTCTGAACGGTAGGCAAGTGGTCGCACCTCCGAACAAACTCTGTCGTGATCCCATTGACGGTGGACATCAGAATGTCATTGTTGTTTGCCATGTAAAGTGATCAGAAAAGCTTGGATAACAAGGTTCGTATATCGAATTTGCACAGACGGTGCCAATTGTACGGGGAGTAAATATTCTTTACTTTCGTACTCCTAATGTCTAAGCTCCAAGTTACTCCAAATGGCATCGCTTAGCTTGAAAGCACAACAAAAGTGAGCTACTCGGCCAGTGTGTAGTCGAAAAACCCCTCCGATGATCAAGTTAGAACCTTTTTAGAGAGAAGAAAGACAAAAGCAAAAGTAGCTCTCAATAAGGAAAGTTATAGACCTTTTGCATGGAGGCGCCGAAGAGCTTATATAGTTTGTGCGTACACTACCTTGCTCATTCTTTCTTGGACTCGTGGACATACTATCATTTTTTTGCCTTACACATGTACGCGTCAATACTGCCAAACAACATTAGCTAAACTTCCAAACGGTATTGATGCGTATGACAGGTGGGTTCTCCTATTTGCAATCCAATTGGTCCACGTAGCATATATCCACCGAGCTGATTATAGCTCGGTCTGCCTTAACACCTTGCAGACCGGATTGGCTTTGCTAGACCACCGTGAGCAACTTCGTAGGCCAAGTTTCCTTGGCCTGCATCTTGGTTAGCCTTATGCAACCCTTTACAACTTGCAACTCGGCTGAGGGTCACATCATCTTGACCATTTCTTGGCCTCATTTCGGGGGACGCTGATGTAGCTCGGCCGAGATTTGTAGCTCGACTAGAATCAACACTCATCTCACCTACCTTAGTCCAAGATTTGAATCCACTGCTTCGCTCGATCTCATCTGCCAAGGACTTTGTGGCACGGTTGCCAGGTCAAGGCACACAGGTTTTGCTCGGCCCATTTGTCTGGAACAAATTCCCCTCTCAAATTACAACCTAGCACTTAAGGTGTGAATTAAATACCCTAACACTTGGTGGGTTGGCAACTCAAATTCATGAATAGGAAGTTGAACAAATTATATGAATATAACTTTAGATTTACCTATTTATTATAAGATCTTAGAATGATTTTTGAAAATGAGGTTTTGACCAAATGCCCTTCATCAACAACATTTCATAGACATAAAACATCATTTTGATGTTTGGCACGCTAAGGATAGAAGCACACAACTGATAACATAAAAATATTCTTTTAACTTTTTTAAATTTTGGAAGGCAAATTATACTGCTAGTGCCTGTATTTTGATCCTTGAATTATTTTGTTTCTTATAATTTCAATTAACCAAATTTGGCTTGAAATGTTTTACTTTATTTCAAATTGGTCTAATTGATTCCAATTGTTAATATTTTTTTATGACAAATGCGCACATAAATGTAAGTACCAAAATGACACAAGTAACAAAATATAAAAACTACTAGTGAAATTTGTCTAATTTTAAATTTTCATAATTTTTTATGTATATATTGATTTTTAATAAAATTAATAAGAAAACGTTAGGGATATCAACAAATCTAGCAAATCACTCACATGGTTGTGGATGTGAGTGATTTGGTACATTTGTTGGTAAAAAGTTTGGTGTCTCTAGCATTCTCGAATTAATATTTAAAGAATCTTACATTAAGATCTATTAAACAAGATCTATTTTGACAATGAAACTCTATTTTAAAAAAAAGAAAAAAAGAAAAAGAAAAAAGAAAGGGAGGTAAAATTTTGGAGTTGGGCTTCTCTTAGGTTCACATTTCAATATGAGAGAACTTAAAGGGTTCATGAGAGCTATCACGAGTTTTGTTTCGATTATTTGAACTGTTCATTTTGTAGGGCCATTAATGTATATCATTCATAAAAAAAATTATGTTGATTCAACAATCGTAACATTTTGATTTTATTGTGTTTGTCTCGAAAAAATGAATGGTCAAAAATGTATCTGTTGTCTATTTTTTAGAGACAATAGCGATAAAATGAAAATGTTACGATTATAGGGTCAAATTATTTTTTTTCATAGATAATATATATTGATATACCTATTGGTGCGTGTAGCACCACTAATTGACCAATTGTCAAAGACAATCAAAAAAGAGAAGGGCACCTTATAGCATTTACTTTCATAGTGCAGAAAAAATTGCTCACATAATATAGTATATATATATATATATAAATTTTATTAATATGTACTTTTAAAACACATGTTAAGTACGCTTTACATATATATATAAATTTTATTAATATGTACTTTTAAAACACATGTTAAGTACGCTTTACATAAAAGTGCATATAACAAACAATGTATAATTATTTTAAGTTTGCTTAACATACTCTTTAAGGGCATACGTTAATGACAAACCCCCCCCCCCCCCCCCCCACACACACACACACATATATCCAACAAAAATGAGAGCAGTTGCTTGAATTTGACGTGCCATGAACTAGGAAAAACGAAACAAATTTTGTTTTCAAGAACACAAACAATTAAAAAGGAATTTGATGTGGGCATTGATCTGTACATTTTAAATATATTACCATCTTCTTGTCTATATTGGTTGAGTAATGTTAGAGATTATGAAAAAAATATCATAAAATGTATCATAACGATTTTTCATCATTTGATTAGTGTGTGGTGTTTTATTGTATGTGTAATTCAAAGGTAGAGTATCTTTCGTGATTATCGTCATGACATTTTTTCCATGATTCCTAGCATTACTTATATTTGTTTTGATCCTTTGTGTGCGGTTAAATGCATGTAATGAGTGGGTGGTTTGAAAAATCTGAAAAAGTGACATTTTTTTTAATTAAAAAAAAATCTCTTTAATGGTTTTTTTTTTTTTTTTTTATAAAAATTGTGTCAATTTTTTTTTTTCCCGACTCGTCTAGTCTAGACAAATCTTAAAAGTTAAAATTAAAAATAAATAAATAAATAAATAACCAAAAATAAGCCAACTGTTTTTGAATTTTTTTTTTCATTTCTAAATTTTTTTTCTTTATTTTAAACTTAAAGAAAAAAATCACTTAAAAAAAAATCAAACCCAAATACCCAATCTCACAAGAAAGAAATTTCTTGTGAATTTTCTATGTTGTGGATCGGGGGCACACCAGGGAACTCAAACAAGCAATAACACACAAGTTTTAACGTGGTTCGGCAAGTCGCCTACGTCCACGGGCAGCGGATTCACTATATTGAACAAATGGTAAGAATTACACACTCTCGGTAATTCTCTCTCTCTTTGCTCTCAACTCACACCTCTCAGCTCCACACCTGATGATTTATATCCTCTCCCTCCCGTCTCTATTTATACACAAAGGAGTAGGTGGGAGAGCCTTTATTCTTGACTTTTGACATGGTTGGTGGCCACCAAGCTTGACTTGGTTGGTTGCCTTGGTAGGTTGCCTTCCATTGTTGACATGAGGATCACTCCTTTCACATGGGGTGACCTCCAGAATCTGTAGCCAATATTCAACAAATCTCCACCTTGGCGAGGATTCTTTTATCCAACATAGTGATCGATCAATACTGCCATGCACCCGAAGGTGCTTAGTTCCGAGAGATGTTGACCAAGTCCAAACAATGTTGGAACTTGATCCCAGAAACTACCTTTGTGAGCATATCGGCCGGATTATCTGCAGTACCAATCTTTTGAAGCAGAATATCCCCTTCATTCACTATTTCTCGGATGAAATGGAAACGGACATCAATGTGCTTGGTGCGGGCATGATGAACCTGGTTCTTTGCCAAACAAATGGCACTCTGACTGTCACAAAACACCTCAACGTGCTTCTGAACAATTCCCAAGTCTTTAATCAACCCATGTAGCCAAATAGCTTCCTTAAAGGCTTCCGTTACTGCCATGTACTCTGCCTCTGTAGTAGACAAAGCCACCGTTGACTGAAGCGTTGACCTCCAACTTACCGGCCCTTTAGCAAGCGTAAATAAATACCCTGTTGTTGACCGACGTTTGTCTAAGTCACCAGCATAATCTGAGTCCACATATCCTTCCAAATTCTGCCCGAGTCGGTTATCTCTCTCGAACTTCAATCCCAGATTGACCGTGCCATGTATGTACCTTAGGATCCATTTCACTGCCTGCCAGTGATCTTTTCCTGGATCATGCATATACCTGCTTACCATACTCACAGCATGCGAGATGTCAGGCCGTGTACAAACCATAGCATACATTAATGCACCAACTGCATTTGCATATGGAACCTGTGCCATATGCTTCCGTTCTTCTTCTGTGCGTGGAGACAACGAAGCACTAAGCCTGAAATGAGGGGCCAATGGTGTACTTACAGCTTTGGTTTTCCCATTGATGCCAAATCTGTCTAACACCTTTTTCAGATACTGGGTTTGTGTCAGACAAACCGTGCCCTTCTTCCTGTCTCTCTGGATCTCCATGCCAAGAACTTTCTTTGCTTCTCCCAAATCCTTCATTTCAAACTCCCTTGCTAACTGTGCCTTGAGTTTGTCAATCTCCACCTTGCTCGTAGATGCAATCAGCATATCATCTACATATAAGAGCAAATAGATGAAGGAACCGTCGGGAAGCTTACGGAAATATACACAATGATCAAATTGACTTCTTGTGTATTCTGTCTTCATCATGAACCGATCAAATCGCTTGTACCACTGTCTCGGGGATTGCTTCAATCCGTACAACGATTTGTTCAGCTTACAGGCCCAATTCTCTTTTCCAGCAATTTTGAAACCATCTGGCTGGGACATGTATATCTCCTCTTCAAGATCTCCATGTAAGAAGGCAGTTTTGACGTCGAGTTGGGCGAGCTCGAGATCAAACTGTGCAACCAAAGCTAACAAGATGCGAATAGACGTGTGCTTCACAACAGGTGAGAATACCTCATTGTAGTCTATTCCTTCCTTCTGAGCATAGCCTTTAGCTACCAATCTAGCTTTGAATCTGATGTTGTCTCTGCCTGGAATGCCTTCCTTCTTGGTGTAAACCCACTTACACCCAATTGCTTTCTTGCCTTTTGGAAGTTGCACCAACTCCCAAGTCTGGTTCTTGTGAAGTGACCCGATCTCTTCATCCATAGCCTCCTTCCATTTGACACTTTCTACATTATGCACGGCTTCTTTGAAAGTGTAAGGAATATTGTCTTCAATGATTGGAAGTGCATAGGCTACCATATCGGTCATCCAACTGGGTTTCTTAGTAACCCTTTTTCCTTTCCTGATTGCAATGGGTTCTGATTGTTGCGGAGCCTCTGGATCTTCATTTTCATCTGAACTCTCTTCAGAGCTATCCTCTGAGACTTCTTCAGGATGGTTAATTGGCTGACTAGTCTTTGTTGGAGTCTCAAACTCCACCTGCACTGACTTCTTCAATGCTTCCTCATTCTGTTGAGGATCTGATTGCTTCAGCATTGCAGACTCATCAAAGGTAATGTCTCTTCTGATGAGAACTTTCTTTGATTCAGGGCACCACAGTCTGTATCCCTTGACACCGTCACCGAAGCCCAAGAAGATGGCTTTCTTAGCTCTTGGATCCAACTTAGATTCTGTAACATGAAAATATGCTGGACATCCAAAGATACGTAACTGGTCATAATCAGTAACTGGGACTCCTGACCATACCTCTATGGGAGTCTTCCCATCTAATGCTGCAGTAGGTAATCTGTTGACAAGATGACGAGCATAGTTCAATGCCTCGCCCCAAAATGCCTTGCTCAATCCAGACTGTGACAGCATACACCGGACTTTCTCCACCAAAGTGCGGTTCATGCGTTCTGCAACTCCATTCTGCTGTGGTGTTCCAGGAACTGTGAAATGTCTCACTATCCCTGCATTCTGGCAAACCTTAAAGAAGGGATCTGATGTATATTCTCCACCATTGTCAGATCTGAGCTTCTTGATCCGTCTGCCTGTCTGGGTCTCAATCATCTTCTTCCACGTAAGAAAGATGTCTAAGACTTCATCTTTGTGTTTCATTGTATAAATCCAAACTCTTCTAGAGAAATCATCAATGAACGACACAAAGTAGTGTTTACCTCCCAACGAAGCAGTCTTGGAAGGACCCCATACGTCGGTGTGGACGTAGTCTAGAATCCCTTTGGTACGGTGAATTGCAGTACCAAACTTGATTCTTGTTTGCTTGCCCAATACACAATGCTTGCAGAACTCAAGCTTCCCCGTCTTGGCGCCTTTCAACAGGCCTTGCTTTACCAACCCTTGTAAAGCCTTCTCACCGACATGCCCTAGGCGCATGTGCCAAAGTTTGGAAGTGTCTGATGCATCATCTTCTGAGCTGGTGGAGACAGCCACTCTCCCTGTGACTGTAGAGCCATCTAGGAAATATAAATTTCCCTGTCGAGTACCCTTCATTGCAACCAATGCTCCTCGAACAACTTTAAGGACTCCACCTTCCATGGTTATTCTGTAACCTTTGGAGTCTAAAACTCCCACTGAGATGAGATTCTTGGTTAGATCTGGTACATACCGTACATCTTCAAGAATTCTGATTGTTCCATCATGGCTCTTCAGTTTAATTGTTCCAATCCCCTTTGTCTGGCAAGCTTGGTCGTTGCCCATCAGCACAACTCCTCCATCGAACTCTCGTAAGCTCGAGAACCACTGCTTGTTAGGACACATATGGAATGAACATCCGGAATCTATTATCCATTCATCTGACTGGCCATATGATGAAACTGTGAAGGCTCCTCCTTCATCATTATCTCCATCTCGTGCAATATTCACCTTCTCTTCTGTTTTATTTGGACAATCTTTTGCCCAATGTCCCTTCTCGTGACAAGCTGCACACTCGTCTTTTGCAAGACGTCTTTTGTCTGAAGGTTTCCCCCTGGATTTTGAGCGAGACTTTCCTCGCCTTGTATTTCTTCTGTTATTTGTTCTGCCTCTGACTGTTAATGCCTCGGATGTTGAGTCCCTGTTTGCGGACTTATCTTTCCTTCTGAACTCATTGTTCACCAAGGCGTTTGCAACGTCAATATACTTGATCTTCTCTTTACCGTACAGTAAAGTAGTAGTGAGATGATCATACGAGTCAGGCAAGGAATTTAACAATAACAGTGCTTTGTCTTCATCACCAACGTCATCATCCAAATTCTTCAAATCCGTAATAATTTTGTTGAAATTATTTAGGTGTTCGTTCATCGAAATACCTTTAATGTAGTCGAAACGAAACAACCTCTTCCTCAAGTAGAGCCGGTTCTCAATGCTCTTTGTCATGAACTTATCTTCCAGCGCCTTCCAAAGCTTCTTCGCAATATCATATTCTGTAAAGGCATACTTCTCCTCTTTTGCAAGGCAAAGTCGGATGGAACTGCAGGCCAGGAGATTCACCCTCTCCCATTCTATCTCGTCCAGGTCATCTGGTTTGTCTCCCAGAGTGAAGTGCAGGTTCATTTGGACAAGCATATCCTTAACTTCGCATCTCCACATACCGAAGTTGCTGCTTCCATCGAACTTCTCTACCTCGAACTTGGCATGGGACACCGGGGTCCAATGCCTAGAAGTGCTTGTACTGGCTGGATTACTTACGGACTCGGATGCTCTAGATTCTGCCATTTTTTTAGAAACTTCAATTCAAAAAACTGACCGTTCAGATGTGTCCGGAATACTCCAAATAGTTGGGAAGCACTATTGGATCGTCAAAAACGGACTCCGAATGGCTCCGATCTGGCAAAAACACTTTGGACGGGTCAGATCTGCAGAATCTGGTGCGCTGAGATGCACCGGATAATTTCTCCCGTCAACGGCTGGTCAACGGCGTAGGCGGCGCGGTCAACGGAGGATCGGCGGCGCGGTCAACGGCTTGACAGCTGGTCAACGCGGCTGGTCAGCGGCTCAGGCTGACTGGGCTGACACGTGGCTGACACGTGTCTGACACGTGGCCTGACTGTCGGACGCGTGGCGGATGACGTGGCGCCACGTGGCTCGTCTTCTACCTGGGAGCCGCGCGTGTGGCGCGTGGGTGAGATTGGAGATCACGCGCCGGTAACTGAACGGCGCGTGGCGGCGCGTGGTGCGACTGGGGCACACGCGCTTTGTGCAGAGAGCGCGTGAGGGCGCGTGTGAAGGCTTCTTGGCTCTGTTTTTGCTGTTCTGGACTCCTCTCGGGGAGTTCTTCCTCCTGGTATGGTCAAAAGTGGATTTTGAGCACTTCGAAATCTGGGCACTTTCGGGAAAAATTCGATTTTTCGCAACCCGAGCTCTGATACCAATTGTTGTGGATCGGGGGCACACCAGGGAACTCAAACAAGCAATAACACACAAGTTTTAACGTGGTTCGGCAAGTCGCCTACGTCCACGGGCAGCGGATTCACTATATTGAACAAATGGTAAGAATTACACACTCTCGGTAATTCTCTCTCTCTTTGCTCTCAACTCACACCTCTCAGCTCCACACCTGATGATTTATATCCTCTCCCTCCCGTCTCTATTTATACACAAAGGAGTAGGTGGGAGAGCCTTCATTCTTGACTTTTGACATGGTTGGTGGCCACCAAGCTTGACTTGGTTGGTTGCCTTGGTAGGTTGCCTTCCATTGTTGACATGAGGATCACTCCTTTCACATGGGGTGACCTCCAGAATCTGTAGCCAATATTCAACATTCTAATCCTGACATGAGTGGTGTGGCTTTGACCGGGCCAGGAAAGGAATTAGTGGAGGGGCACGTAAGTTAGCCGGAGGGCAACACCATAAAACGTAAGTGTTAAAATTCCAGATCTGATATAAAAGAAGTACAAATGCAGTCAATAAGTTTCATCATTCGTAACTGCCTATATATAACTGCTGCATATTTCAAGCAGCCCCGTGTGTGTGTGCACACACATGGGTATTTTCTTTACTTTCTCTGGCCATCCTTAATGAAAACATAGATATTTTGGTGCTTTATTATCTAAATGATGTGTACCACAAAAACTCAAGACTGTGAGAAAAACAGAAAGCAATAGAAAGAAGAATGTTGCTAAACTTCTCTGTTTATTCATTGACTGAAAGCAACTTTAAATAGAATATACTAAACAAACTTAGCAGATAATATGGAACTAATCTTGATCCATGACTAACAGACTTCCAAGTTAATAGAATACTCCTAAAACTTAGGACACTACAACTGACTCCCAGAAGAACAGTACAACATAGACTTATTCAAAGAAATAACAATAATTAAAATAAACTCTTAACAAAGAACCCACTGGTTTACCCTTTTATTTCCTCTTTTTTGACAGCTCTCTTTTAGTTTTGACTAGTGAGAAATGGCTTTTTTCTGGGTTGCTTATTTTTACTAGGAAAGTGATTTTCTAGAATCTGCTGTAGCTAAGCTCTTTGCATCTGCCAAGAGAAGAGGAATGTTAGTGAATATGGTGCTTCTAGTCGCTGCTTGCAGAACTTGCCACGTGAAGGAGAGATTCAGGTAGACAAGTCTCTTCTGCTTGGCTTCTCCAAATATTTGTCACTGAGTTCAAGAATTTCTTCGTTTTAACAAATATTTATTGGTTCCCTAGGCTACTACTATTGCCTTTAAGGTGCAGAAGCTTCTGGTTTCTGGTAGAATAAGAGAGGCTTAACAATGTGCACAAGAAGGTCAATTGTGGGGGCGAGCCCTTGTTCTTGCAGCTCAACTTGGTGATCAGGTTGTTTGTTTGCTTTTTCTCTCTTCCATTTGGTGTCCTCCAGGCATATTTGGAATGACTTGGTCCCTAATTTATCAACGTATTTTTATTTAAGGCTAACATTCTCATCTTTCTTTTGAATTTATTCAGTTTTATGGTGCTACTGTGAAACAAATGGCTCTTCGCCAGTTAATATCTCAACATTCTTCTGAGGTGATATCTGAGCTCGAACTATTGCTGAAAACTTGAAAAGACATCTTATTGTCTTGCCAATGTTTTTTTTTTCATTACTGTCACTTTTAGTTCCAAACTCTACTAGGAAAGGCTTATATCTCAACTACTTGGCTTCAATTTATTACTGCACAAGCAGTGTCTTTTTCAGTTCCTTTTTTGGACTTCAAATGCAACAATCCATCCATATGACTGATTATTAGCCATAACCATGCATTATCATGAAGATTGATACATGTTTACTGAGAATAGGTTATCAAGTTGATGCTAATACTCTGGAAAAATAAATTCTGAACGTTTCCACATAGGTCTTGGGTTAGCGTGCTTTTGTCTGTGTGTGGGGAATAGAAATGAAGTCTCAGTGGGGTTGAGGAAAAAACATTAAGTATTCAACAGGAGAAGGGATTTATTTTTTCAAGAGTGGGGCTGGATCCTTATTTTGGGTTTGGTTTACAATCTTAGTGTAAGTGAGCCTTAATTCATTAAAGTGGTATAGGTTTTTTTTTTTTTTTTTTTTTTTTTTCCTTTTGATCGGCAACAGTGGTATAGGCTTGGGAATTGGAGGCAGAGGATTCGAGCTCCTGCATGGGATGGATCCTAGAGAAATGGAAGATGTGATGAAGTGAAAGGAAACGAATGAAAAATTCTCAATTACATTCTTCCATTCTCTCTTTTTGGGTAGCATGGGTTGTAAATTACCATGGAGTAGCATTTGGAAGATGGGAGTTCCTATAAAGTGTCTTTTTTTGTTTACTATCCGTGTTGACAATTTGGGGAAGAGGGGTTTTTTGCTCCCTAATTGGTGCTGCTGGTGCAAGAAAGCCAAGGAATTAGTGTGGATCATTTACTTCAGAATGAGTTGGTTAGGGATTTGGGGAATGTTATTTTCTACTTCTGGTATACAGTTGGTCATGCTTAGATTAATCCTCTAGTTATACGACTGTTGTGTAGGTGAGTGTCACTTCCAGAGGATGGGGAAAGCATGGATGCTGGCACTTATGTGCTTGATGTAGCGTGTGGAGGGCGAGGAATCAGCATACTGAGCTAAAGATGTCTTCCCTTCATAGTTTTCATTCTTGGCTTATCTTCCTTTGCTTTTGTAGATTTTATAGGTGAACTCAATTCTGTGAATTTTTTTTTTATAATTTTTTTTTTTTTATCTTGACTTGGTTGGCACCTTTAGTGGATATATTTTACCTATGTAAAAAAGAGCAAAAGGAGGCCAAAGGAAGTAGCATTTCGAATTTGAGGGTTGGAACTTGAGTAAGAGAATCTTGAGGGTTGAAACTCAATTTCCATAGGTCTATGGTAGATATTTCCTTGAAAAAGTAAAGGGCCTGTACTTACCTCACATTGGAGAAGCAAATTTGTTAAAACAGTTCAAGCAAATTTGTTAAAGCAAATTTGCGATCCCACTAGTGAGCTTAGCTGACACACTTGATGGTGCATATGCCTATCGGTTTTAAGCTTTTTGTATCTATTTATTTAAACAAAATGGTTCCATGAATGGAGTTGTTGCAGAGTTGGGGTGGGGGGAAGGTTGGGAAACGGCGTCGGAAGGCGTGGTTACTTGCTGCCCATTGTTTATTTTGGCTGATTTGGTTGGAACATAACAGGCGCAATTTTCAGGGTTTAACTCGTTCGGTTACATGGTTGGAAAGCCGGTTATTCTTGGTGCTTCATAGTTGGGTCAAACTTTCCGTTGAGCTAGATTTGTTGGCTTTTGTGGACGGCTTGATTAGCTAGTCTTTGAGATTTCTGTTTTACGTTTTATGTGCTGTGTCTTTTGGTTCTTAACTTTTGTATTCTTTGCATCACCTTGATGCTTTCTCAATAAAGCTTGTTTTATTTATCCCAAAAAAAAAAAAAAGAAGAGAAAGAGAGAAATGGAGAGATAAGTGCATTACTTAACACGTGACTATAGAAGAGTTTATCATTAATTCTTTAACCTAAGGAAACCATTCTTTAACTTGTAACTGCATCTTAAATCAAGGGATTTCATGATAAATTCTTGAAATTTTAAAGACCAAATTGACCTTCTGCAGAATATAGATTGATTCACTCAATTTTCATCCAAATTAGTCTTAAATTCCATCATAAGAAAAAGGTTGGAAGTTACTAATAGACATGATTACAACCCAATAATAGGCTTCTAACCCAGCTCAAATTTGAATGTTTACGGTATGGGAACTCTACCTTACGTAACAGATCTATAAAACTAGAAACTTCTAGATGAAGAAATTTGAGGAAATAAACCTTCTAAACCTCTATAATGGATCAACAAATTTTAGTCAAGAATAAAATATAAAAAACCGCATAACCAAACATAAAATATAAAAAACCACATAACCAAACACCAACTTGGATACCATGCAGTTCTAATAGTACATTATTAAAATTCTGTTTCACCCAAACTATATTTCCACTGAAGCTAATGATGCTATGGATTCTTTTTCCCAATCCTAAAAAGCCTTTGAAACATTCTCTTTTGGAGTATGTTTACCGCATCAATTAGTTATATAGGTTTAACAACTCAAATTCGAGATTTCTCCTATATTTTTGTAAACTCTGTATGAGAACTTTAGAAAAAGAAACCTAATAGTAATTGGTGATCATTAAGCATATGATGTCCTACTTTCAAGCCATGCTGCAGTCATAGCATTAGATTTCCCTGGCACAATCTCACCTGCATAGCTGTTTAATTTTTTGTTCATTCAGTTATTTATTTATTTAGATTTGCATGAACTACAGATTGGAGCTACCTTTATGCTTGATGAATGGGAGGAGAATTTAGCCATCATAACCGCAAACAGAACAAAAGATGATGAGCTTGTGGTTATTCATCTTGGAGATTGCTTATGGAAGGAGGGGGGCGAGGAATGCTGTGTTTGGATTCTTTTGAGGTTTAGGTTTTTTTTCCTCTCATGCTTAAAATTTTACTTATCACTGCAGGGAAAATTGAGGAAATATAAAAGAAAAAAGAAAAGAAAAAAAAAAGTGTATAATTTATGTTGTTTTTGTTTCTGAAGAATTTCTCAATTCAAAAATGAATCTATTGATTCTCTTCCAATTGGTTGGACCGTAGGTGTGATGATTTACTTCACGGGCGACTAAACCAATTAGTTGTTAAGCTCAATTGAACAGAGGTTTTTTCTTTAACAGGCTCCAAAGAATGAAAATCTAACATTTTATTATTAAATTTCTTTTTATGCAACACCTTAGCAATAAATAGCACATGCAAGATGATAATCTTCTGTGTATCATCTTCTGTATTTAGTTAATAAGACCAATTTTTTGCAGGTTACTGCTGCCCACATTTGTTATTTAGTAGCTGAAGCAAACTGCGAGTCATATTCAGACACTGCACGAATCTGTCTCATTGGTGCAGATCATTTGAAATTCCCTAGAATATATGCTAGTCCTGAGGCTATTCAGGTGCTGCACTTCCCTTTAATTGTTTGCATATAACAGTAGTGGGCAAATGCTCTAATACATTCTTCTAGTGATTTTGTTTTAATGCTCATGGGGAATATTTTTACATTTTTGTTATATTTTATGAATGGCACTATTTTGTCCACTTTCTGCACTACGTGGTAGATAAATCTATGGTCTTCATCTGCTTTGTGAATTTTGAAATTCTTCATTTTTTATTTCCTGAATAATGTAACTGAAATAACCTTCTGTGAAATTTGGATAGAGGACAGAGTTGTATGAATATTCAAAGGTCCTTGGAAATCCTCAATTCAGTTTACTACCCTTTCAACCATATAAGCTTATCTTTGCACACATGCTGGCTGAGGTGGGAAAGGTTTCAGGTTCTTTAAAGTAGGTATTATGTGACTTTTGTTCCAGAAATGGCTGTGCCTGTTTTCCCTCCATCATATAATGTGTATGTGCTGTCTCAGATACTGTCAAGCTATTTTGAAGTGTTTAAAAACTAGTTGGGTCAAGCTATTTTGAAGTGTTTAAAAACTAGTTGGGTCAAGCTATTTTGAAGTGTTTAAAAACTAGTCGGGTACCAGAAGTGGACATGTGGAAAAATTTACTAAATTCTCTTGAGGAGCGAATTAAAATTCACCAGCAGGTAAGTCTGATATTGGTTTGTTTCCAATCCAGCTTTATTTTGGTATCTTACTAAGAAACCATTTACAGGGTGGATACGCCATTAATATGGCTCCTGCAAAACTGGTGGGTAAATTGCTCAACTTGTTTGATAGTACTGCTCATTGTGTTTGTTGTTCAAATTTTGAAATTAAATAAATAGATTTATGAAGAAATCAAATTATATATATACTAAGAACACATGCTAATAATTACAACTAAATTTCAACAAAAATACACAGAATAATAAAAGGGTAAAGAGACGAAACCGAAGCCTGCACGGAAGCAGTTTCCTTAAAATAGATTTCGCCGCCTCACTGGTCGAGTGCTTGAGGAATCCCGGCGTCTGTCTCCCAGGATACGACGGTCAAAACCAGCTATGGCAGAAGCACTCTCTGTCTAGCTTAGCAAACAAAACAGTGACAGCACTCTCTCACTGTAGGAACTTTCAGGCAAACTGACTTGTGAAATGGAAGTAAAAATTTTTGTGTTTGAGACGTGACAGGAGGGTCTCAATTTATACATGTATAGGAGAGAGAGGAAGAGCCTCCAGCCTTTATGGCTGTTCATAATGCACCATTAACCTCTGCAATAAAGGCAGGAGTTACAAACCCCATTAATGCAGGAGTTACAAACCCCATTAATGCAGGAGTTACAAACTTCATTACCTTTTTTCCATGAAACTAACTTCATGAGGTAATTTCTCATTCAAATCTCAATGGTTTTTGGCCATTCTATCTGTGGTGTAAAAATCTCAATGCAAAGTATCTAGACCCACTTGGACCCAACACAATAGATGGTTGGGACCCACTTTAATATTTAATTAAAGTCACCAAAAAATCATTTTTTTTCCAACAATCCCACACATGAATAAAAATTGACCGAATGACTCAACAAACGAACACTGTTCAACAATAAAGACTCTGAGAGAGAGTACAACGGACTAACCCTGACATCAGAGAAGGTAGCTTTTGGCTTTGAACCTCTCCCGGTGAAAACCTATCGAGTTTACTGGCTGATCAGTGAATATGACATCTTGAACTGCTCTGCCGTTTATGTAAACTGAGACAATAGATCTCACACGGGAATTACTCCTACCACCATTCTGTTCTCACTGGTGTGCCCTGTGTGGCCCTGGACACTAGCCTGGTTCAACGAGTGGTTTCAAAGAATCTTGGCCTCCCAATTCTTCTAGAAGCGGCCCCACTTCATACTCACATAGGTGACTCTACTTGAGTATCCTGCTATACGCAGCTCAATAGCTTAACACACTAGAGTCATTAAAAGCTCAGCTTAACCTCTACACTTGCAGGTATCACTGATAGAAGGAATGGCTGGAGGTTTAACCTCCTCAGTGACATACCACCGTTACACGCAATTAGGTTGTCCCATTGAACCTAGATCTTGGGATCTCCAGTCAACTAGGTTGGGTTTCCATTCCGGTAACTTCCAAAGGCCTCAACCCCATTCCTTTTGACGACGTTTCGACTAACACTCGATTTAACCCTTTGGTTAGCGGATCCACAATGTTGTCCTTAGACTTTACATAGTCTATAGAGACAACTCCATTTGAGAGTAGTTGTCGTATGGAATTATGTCTATGACGGATATGTCTAGACTTTCCATTATACATATTACTCTGTGCCCTACCAATTGCAGATTGACTATCACAATGAATACAAATACCAGGCACAGGTTTGGACCAACTTGGAATATCTTCAAGGAAATGGGAAAGCCATTCAGCTTCTTCCATTGCTTAAAGCAATAAACTCTGATTCCATCGTTGATCTAGATATACACGTTTGTTTGGAAGATTTCCAAGACACCGCTGCTCCACCAAGAGTGAACACATATCCACTAGTGGACTTTGAGTCCTTTATATCTGATATCCAATTTGCGTCACTATAGCCTTCAAGCACCGCTGGATATCGAGTATAATGCAGCCCATAATCCCGAGTGTAGCGTAAATACCTTAACACCCGTACAATACCCTTCCAATGAGAAGCATCAGGATTACTTGTGTATCTACTAAGCCTGCTAACCGAGTAAGCTATATCCGGCCTAGTACAACTCATCAGATACATTAAACTTCCAATTACCCGAGAATATTCTAACTGCGAGACACTTTCATTATTATTCTTGGTAAAATGTAGACTTAAGTCTACAGGTGTCGATGACACACTCGTATCTGATCCACTAAACTTCTCAAGTATCTTATCAACATAATGAGACTGAGATAGTACAATTCCGTCAAAGATTCTGGTAATCTTAATTCCCAGAATAACATCTGCAATGCCCATATCCTTCATGTCAAACTTAGAGTTTAACAACTTCTTGGTAGTTTTGATCATTTCATCGTTACTACCTATAATGAGCATATCATCAACATATAGACACAAAATGACATAACCTCTGTCAGTGTCTTTGACATAAACACACTTGTCACATTCGTTGATTCTAAACCCATTTGACAACATTGCGTTGTCAAACTTCTCATGCCATTGTTTAGGCGCTTGCTTCAAACCATACAAAGATTTGACAAGTTTACAAACTTTCCTGCTTTGCCCTGGAGCTGAAAATCCTTCAGGTTGCTCTATGTAGATTTCTTCATTCAAATCTCCATTTAAGAAAGCTGTCTTTACATCCATCTGGTGAATTTCTAGATTGCGCAAAGCAGCAATCGCAATCACCATCCGAATGGATGTTATCCTAGTAACAGGTGAGTACGTATCAAAGTAATCCAGGCCTTCTCGTTGTCTGTACCCTTTGATAACAAGTCTCGCCTTATACTTGTCAATAGACCCATCGGCCTTCATCTTTCTTTTAAAAATCCATTTGCAGCCTAAAGGCTTACAACCTGGAGGTAAATCTACCAACTCCCAGGTGTGGTTCTGTAAGATGGAGTCAATCTCACTTTTGATCGCTTCTTTCCATAATGGACTCTCAGGAGAAGTCACAGCTTCGTGGAAAGTTTGAGGTTCGTTCTCAACCATATAAGTTAAGAAGTCTGGACCAAAAGATTTGGATATCCTAACCCTTTTACTCCTTCTGGGCTCATCTAAAACCTCAATTTGATCATCACCTGAATCATCAATATGATCATCCTCACTAGCAAGCTCATCAAATTTCTCCAAAGACCTTGGAACCCTTTCATGGGTTTGGCAAGGAAAAATGTCTTCAAAGAAACATACATTCCTTGACTCCATAATGGTATTCCTGTGTATGTCTGGAATTTCAGACTTATGTACAAGAAACCGATATGCACTACTATTATGTGCATAACCAATGAATATACAATCCACGGATTTCGGGCCTATCCCAACCCGTTTGGGTGTAGGAATTGCCACTTTTGCAAGACACCCCCACATTCGTAAGAATTTATACGAAGGCTTAACGCCTTTCCATAACTCATATGGCGTCTTGTCCACCTTCTTCCGGGGTACTTTATTCATAATGTAATTTGCAGAGAGAATTGCTTCCCCCCACAAGTTCTGTGGCAATCCAGAACCTATCAACATTGCATTCATCATTTCCTTTAGCGTCCTATTCTTCCGTTCAGCAACCCCATTTGATTGAGGAGAATAAGGCACCGTGGTTTGGTGGATAATCCCGGATTGAGCACAAATCTCAATAAAAGGTGATTCATACTCACCACCACGATCACTTCTTAAAGCCTTAATCTTGCGGCCTACTTGATTCTCAACTTCATTCTTATAAAGAACAAACTTGTCAATCGCCTCATCTTTGCTTTTGAGCAAATAGACATAACAATACTTAGTGCAATCATCAACAAAAGTGATGAAGTACTTATTGCCACCACGTGATTGTATAAATTTTAAGTCACACACATCACTATGCACTAAATCCAACGGTTCTGAACTTCTTTCAATAGAATGAAACGAAGATCTTGTCAACTTCGCTTCAACACAAGTTTCACACTTGTGTTTCAGATTCATCTTAAAAGATGGTATGTGATCTAACTTGATTAATCTACGTAAAGATTCAAAGTTCACATGTCCTAGTCTACCATGCCACAAATTGGAAGACTCAAGCATGTAAACAGAAGAAGATGCATCTTTATTCATCTTTGGGATAATAGTCATTACATTGAGTTTAAACATACCCCCCAACATATAACCCTTACCCACATACATTCCGCTCTTGGTCAAAACGACCTTGTCGGACTCAAAAACAATACGAAAACCATGTTTACTAAGAAGAGACCCTGAGACAAGATTTTTACGAATGTCCGGAATATACAGGACTTCGTTCAATGTCAGCTCTTTTCCTGACGTCAACTTCAGGACCACCTTTCATTTCCTCTCAACAATCGAGGTAGTAGAGTTTCCCATAAACAACTTCTCACCGTTTGTAACCGGTTCGAAAGTTGTAAACAGCTTTTTCTCGGAGCAGATGTGGCGTGTAGCCCCATTATCAATCCACCATTCTCTTGGGTTTGAACCTACCAGATTCAGCTCAGAGACAACGGCAGACAAGTGCATATCATCCTCCTCCTGGGAGTGCTCTTGTAAATCTGCCATATGAGCACGGGGTTTAGTCTTGTATGACTTCTTCTGCTTGTAGCAGTCACTAGCCCGATGCCCATTGCTACCACAGTTATAGCACTTCCCAAAGAACCGATTACTTGGTTCCGGTGGCTTGTAAGCCGGCTTCTTTGCAACACCAGCTCTAGGCCCCAACTTAGAGGGCTTCTTTCTTATTCCAGAAGATTTGCCATGTTCAATGACATTGGCTTTTACTGAGGAGGTACTCCCTCCTTTCTTTCTATTATCCTCCTCAATCCGGAGTCGGACAACCAGCTCTTCAACTGACATTTCCTTGCGCTTGTGCTTCAAGTAGTTCTTGAAATCCTTCCAACCATTGGGAAGTTTCTCAATGATCACAGCAACTTGGAATGACTCGTTCAAAGGCATTCCTTCAGCATGAATTTCATGCAAGATCACTTGAAACTCCTAGACTTGGCTTGTCACAGTTTGAGAGTCTACCATTTTAAAATCAAGGAACCGGCCAACCACAAATTTCTTTGCCCGGCATCCTCAGTCTTATACTTTTTGTCCATAGATTCCCATAACTCTTTTGCTGAGCTCTTGGAACAAAACACACTATAGAGTGAGTCTGCCAAGCTGTTGAACACATAGTTCCGGCAAAGATAGTCTGTCTGCTTCCATGTGTCAAGCGCCATGACTTTCTGTCTATTAGGCTCATTCTCTGCCACGGCTGGAGGATCCTCGCTCAGAACCTTTGCAAGGTTTAGCGTGGTCAAGTAGAACAGCATCTTTTGCTGCTATCTCTTGAAGTTCACCCCAACAAATTTCTCTAGGCGCTCATGATGACTGAGCGGTCCTCCCGGAACAGCCGGAGTAACGCCATGGTTGACCACAGAGGTCACAACAGTAGGGGTTGGCAACCCAGTTGCCCCGGGGTTCAGATCCCCACCAACATTAGCAGTAGCAGCAGCATCAGTGATAGTTGCCATTTCGAACAAATAAAACCTCCTTTTTAGCCAAGGCTAAACACTTTGGTTTCTATTCTAGAAAACCAAACCAAAATCCAAACTTACAAGCAATTTAAACTTGCAAACAATTTAAAATTGCTACAACCAAATACATGCATGTAAAATGCGTCTACTAAGCAAATAAAACTTGCTACTACAAATTGGTAAACAAACCAACTAAATCTCAAGTAAAAAATTTCTTCAAACATAAAGAAAAATAACCAATCCAATTGAGGATTATAAGTAGTCCATACAATTCATTTCTTCGCTTAAGTATGCCTACAAAGAGAGTTAGTAGAAAACGACAACATAATATAAAGCAATTGTACATACAATCAAATATTATTTAACCTTCTAGCAAATCATAGAATAGCAAAATAACTAAGGAATTAAGATACTATACAAGTTATAAAACCTTATAACTTCTACATTAAATTAAAAAATTAATTGCCATAAATTATATAAGAATTTAATTCACAATAACCATGTAAATAAATATAAGCAAGTTACACAAATTTTATAACTCCAAAGAACTACATTTAATTCAAACTTTAATTCATCCAATTAAATCACACACTATTCATGGAAATCATAGAAGGGGAATGATGAACCATACTCATAAAATAAGATCAGAGTAATACAATTAAGTATACAAATTATGATAGAGCATTCTAATTAAACTAAACAATTAGAGAATCACATTGCATAATTTACAATCATTGAAATAGGGAGCAATTCCGCAACAGTTCCTAGTAACATTATACAAATATATAAATCTATTCGATCAATTTCATAGGAAAACATATATGAGAAATCTGTTTTAAGCTTGTTGTTCAAATTTTGAAATTAAATAAATAGATTTATGAAGAAATCAAATTATATATATACTAAGAACACATGCTAATAATTACAACTAAATTTTAACAAAAATACACAGAACAATAAAAGGGTAAAGAGACGAAACCGAAGCCTGCACGGAAGCAGTTTCCTTAAAACAGATTTCGCCGCCTCACTGGTCGAGTGCTTGAGGAATCCCAGCGTCTGTCTCCCAGGATACGACGGTCAAAACCAGCTACGACAGAAGCACTCTCTGTCTAGCTTAGCGAATAAAACAGTGGCAGCACTCTCTCACTGTAGGAACTTTTAGGCAAACTGACTTGTGAAATGGAAGTAAAAATTTCAATGTTTGAGACTTGACAGGAGGGTCTCAATTTATACATGTATAGGGGAGAGAGGAAGAGCCTCCAGCCTTTATGGCTGTTCATAATGCACCATTAACCTCTGCAATAAAGGCAGGAGTTACAAACCCCATTAATGTAGGAGTTACAAACTTCATTACCTTTTTTCCATGAAGCTAACTTCATGAGGTAATTTCTCATTCAAATCTCAATGGTTTTTGGCCATTCTATCTGTGGTGTAAAGATCTCAATGCAAAGTATCTAGACCCACTTGGACCTAACACAATAGATGGTTGGGACCCACTTTAATATTTAATTAAAGTCACCAAAAAACCATTTTTTTTCCAACAGTGTTGTGGGTGGGCTTCCACCGTCTGTGCAATGAACATGATCGCCAAAAAGTGGGCCCAAGGGTGTCTAAATATCAATCAACAATGGCCATGTCTTCTTTGATGCCTTCAGCATCAACAGAAAGCGAATGGAAAGGTAGGAACACCCAGTCAATGCACAATAGAAGCATTTCCGAGCCAGATTTTGGTAAAACACCAAGAAAGGTAAATATTCTTTTTCTTGTTTTTGCCAACATAATTTCTCTTGCTTACCTAAAAAAGCTACTTGATTGTTTTTAGATGAATAGAATTGCAACTATTGTTGTTGTTTTCTGCTTCTCGTAAACAACCTTTTGCTTATGTGAATATAATTACTTAAGCCTAGCATTGAAGCAACATATACAATTGTAGAATAGAGTATGTTACAAGCATTATAGTTGCATGGGTTGAGGCGAAGCTTTTCTTCCATTTGTGAGGTCAAGCTTAAGCATAGTGGTATAGCCATATAGGTTAAAAGTATGCAAGTTTTCAATCTTTTTTTTTTGAAAATTGAAGGGTAAATTCGATTAACACCCTCTGAGGTGTCTAATAATTACATGGACCTCCCTTGTGGTTTATGAAATTACATGGACACCCCTTTTTTATCTTAGTAGAAACTTCTCTACCATTAATGGTTTGTTAGTAAGATGGGCAAAAAAAAAAATAGTATTACTAATCTTGACCCTGTCCTATAACTTTGGTGTAAAATGAATCAAATATATTTTATACTAATTAAGTATTACTAAATTCATAAATTTTTATCACCTGTCAAACTTTGTCACATCATCATCTTAAATTAAGAACTGTGAATGTGTAGACCTAGCCACATCCCCACCCAAATCGGTTGTGGGAACAATAACCCAAATATAAAAGTAAAAACTCGTCATGAAGAGCCTAAATTACAAAGAGGGAAACAATTATCAAAATTAGAAGCCCTCAAGCACAACAAAACCAGCTAGGGGAATTGGATCCCTGGAATGTAGAAATTTCCTCTCTAGGCTCTAGTAACTCACATTTGGATGTTGCGGCTGTAAATGATTTTACCTTTGATGCTACTTAAGGCAGAGAGGGGAAAAAAAAACACTTTGAAGACAATTGCACAATGTGTTAGCCTGCCCTTTTTGGTATATCTTCGAATTTTTTAATGTATGGTGTTAGTGTATAATTGTTAATAGCTGTTATGGCATCATAGCTTAGCATTATAGCTTTAGCATAGCTTTATCTTTTATATTGTAAATGCTTTATGCTTTCGGTGGGCATCCAATGCATCATATCCTCTCTATAAAGAGAGTGCATTCTCTTTGTAAACTTATATACACAATTACAGACAATTCAGTCTCTCTCTCTCTCTCTCTCTATCCTCTCTCTCTCTCTATCAAACTATTGTTTCATGGTATCAGAGCCCAGGTATACAATTCTGGCATTTTTCAATTTTGGTGTTTAGTCCCGTACACAGTGAAACTATACCAAATAGCTCGGAATCTCCTTACGATTCCAACGGCACCACGCACGTCATCAGAAACTCCTTCACGCGCTCTCACGCACCTCCTTTGTGATCGGCGCGTCTCTTCTTCCGTCGCTACTCTCACAGGTGCCTTCATGCGCCTTTAGGTCTGCTCCTTCATGCACCGCGCCTGCTACCGCGCACCCGCGTGCGCCATCCCTCTACCGTGAGCCACGCCTGAGCCGTTCCACTATCGTGCACCCGCCTGCGCCATCCTACTATTGTGAGCCGCGCGTGCGCCAGTTTTGCTAACGTGCGCCGCTGACATCATCTTATATTCTGCTGACATCATCTCTACACAGCACACCTTTCCTAGCTATTTTCAACCTTCTGGACTCATTGGTACACTCTGTTTTACCTAATTTTGCTCTTACAGGTCTATTCCTATTAATTTAGCCCGACTCAACTATTATTATGGATCGTCATGATGCCTCCCATCCCATTTCCGTTATTTTGAATGGTTCAAACTATGTTCTGTGGGCCCAAGCCATGTCTTCCTTCCTCAAAGGAAAGAAGCTCTGGCGAATTATCACTGGGGATGTGGCCAAACCGGTGAAAGACAGTGACACTAATGAAACTACTGCTGCTACATATGAAGACCGACTTGAGGAATGGGATAGTAAGAATTACTAAATCATTACCTAGTTTCGAAATACCTCTGTTACCTCTATCAGTCTTCAGTTTGGTCGCTTTCAGCTTGACTCTGTAACTACTCCTGCAAAAGACATCTGGGATTTTTTGAAAGAACGATACCAGACCACTGGTCTTGCCCATCAATATCAACTTTAGAACCAACTTCACCGTATGCGCCAAGAATCCATTCAGTCCATTAATGACTTCCTTTCTCAAATGTACTCTGTTTGGGATCAGCTTGCTCTTTCAGAACCAACTTGGCATTACCGAGAAGATGCTATTTTATTTACTATCTATCGCAATCAGCAAAGGTTGGTGCACTTTCCCATGGCTCTTACTTCCTCTTTTGAGCCCGTATGTGCCTCTCTGCTTCATCGCCATCCATTGCCCACTCTTGAATAAGCAATTTCTGAGTTGCTATCAGAGGAGACTCATCTCGATACTCTTCAAACTCATCATGTGGACTTTGTTCTTGCCACTCCTCCGTACCGGCCATCATTTACCCAGCAGACCACTACCTGCCTCTATTGTCAGAATCGGGGCCTTCCTTCAACACATCTCCTGGTCAATTGCCCCGTCAGATCCTGCCGCTACTGCAACAAACTTGGTCCTGGTCATCTGCAACAGGATTGTTTTCGCAATCCATCCCGATCATCCTCCAATAGCCACTCATCTCGCGGTGGCTCTTCCCGAGGGAGCTTTTATCATTCCGGGAATCAGTCTCATCACACTGCTGCTGCTGCCTTTGAGGGGTTCTCTGAGTCACCTGCTCCGTCTACCCCTCGCTTTTCTCAAACGGATGTAGAGGCCATGCTCAAACATCTTCTCTTCCTTTCTGGTACACCTCCTCCTACTGCTTTGTCTGTGATCCCAGGTAACTCTTCTCGGTATTTTGACTCTGCCTGTTGTAATCATATGACCTCCAGTTCTACTATATTTTCTTTCATCTCTTCATCTCCTCATATTCCCTTAATTCATACTGCTCATGGTTCCCTCATGTCTGTCCGTCATGTTGGTACTATTTCCACATCTTCTTTATCTATACCTCAAGTTTATCATATCCCTGCTCTCACCTTAAACCTTATTTCCATTGGTCAATTATGTGAACTTGGTCTAACTGTCACATTTTCTGCTACTGATTGTTTGGTACAGGACCCTCAGACGGGGCAGACTATTGGGATCGGCCGTAAGCATGGACGTCTCTATGAACTCATTCACCTTCATGTTCCTGCCTCTCCTCAGATCGCTGCTACTGCATCTACTTCCTTATTATCTCTCTTTCATCTTTGGCATTGTCGCTTAGGGCATATTTCTGTTAATCGCTTAAAGTCTTTAGTTTCTAGTGGACAGTTGGGTCATGTAATTCCAGATAATTTCGATTGTATACCCTGTCAACTTGCCAAACAACCTGCTTTATCATTTAATAAAAGTACTTATGTTTCCCTTGCACCTTTTGATCTTATACATTCGGATATTTGGGGCCCTTCCCTTACTACTACAATGGGGGGATCTCGCTATTTTGTTGTTTTTATTGATGATTTTTCCCGGTTTACTTGGCTTTTTCTCATGAAAAATGGGTCTGAACTTAAACACATTTATTATAGATTTGCTCAATGGTCCACACCCAATTCTCCAAAGCCATCAAAATTTTTTGCTCTGACAATGCTATGGAATATCGAGATTCAGATTTCCTTTCCTTTCTTTAGCATCATGGTACACTGCCTCATCGTTCCTGTGCTGGCACGTCCCAGCAAAATGGGCGCGCTGAACGGAAACATAGGCATATTCTTGACACTACTCGCGCTCTCCTTCTATCTTCTTCCTGCCCTGAAAACTTTTGGGGGGAAACTGCCCTCACTACTGTTTACACTATCAATTGTGCTCCTACCCCTGTCATCCATAATCAAACTCTCTTTGAACGTCTGCATGGCACTCCCCCTCCTTACGCCAATCTTCGGGTTTTTGGCTCTGCCTGCTTTGTTCTACTTCAATCCCATGAACACACCAAGCTTGAACCTCGTTCTCGTCTTTGTTGCTTTCTTGGGTATGGAATTGAACATAAGGCTTTCGCTGTTGGGATCCTCTCTCTAAATGTCTTCGTATCTCCCGACATGTCATTTTCTGGGAGCACCAAATGTTTTCCTCACTATCCTCCTTTCACTTACCCGGACTTTCCACTAATGTACTATTTACTAATCCTTTCATAGATCTTTTCTCTGATGATTTTGATACAGGTTCCTCCTTCATCGAGACGCCCTTGCTCACTCCTGATCCCGTCCAGCCTGCTCTCCCTGAAGGTCCACCTCTCATTGCCACACCTCCTTCTCCACCGGTTCTTCCTTCCACCGATCCTCCTACGGGTCGACCACGCCGGGTAACTCAACCTCTTATCCATCTTCGTGATTATATTGTTGGATCTGCTGCCTTCTCTACTTATGAACCTACCTCCTATCGTGAGGCTTGTACTAATCCTCTTTGGCAGCAAGTTATGACTGATGAACTCCAGGCCTTGGACAAAACTCATGCTTGGGATCTTGTTGATCTTCCTCCTGGCAAGACTGCGATTGGTTGCAAATGGGTTTACAAAATCAAAACACATTCTGCTGGCTCTGTTGAATGCTACAAAGCTCGTCTTGTTGCCAAGGGTTTCAACCAAGAATATGGTATTGATTATGAGGAGACATTCTCTCTTGTTGCTCGGCTTACCTCTGTCCGCAGTTTACTTGCTATTGCTACTGCTCGCCACTGGGGGCTCTTTCAGATGGATGTCAAAAATGCTTTCCTCAATGGTCATCTTCTTGAAGAGGTCTACATGCAACCTCCACCTAGGTCCACTTTTCCACCTCATCAGGTTTGCAAACTACAGTGTGCTCTCTATGGCCTCAAGCAAGCGCCTCGTGCTTGGTTTGCTAAGTTCAGTTCTACCATTCATGACTTCGGGTTCATCTCTAGCTCCTATGACTCTGCTCTTTTTATACGGACTACTCCTCATGGTACCACTCTTCTTCTTCTGTATGTGGATGATATGATTATCACTGGTAATGATGAAGCTGGTATTCTCCACCTCAAACAGTTTCTCCACCGTCAGTTTGAGATGAAGGACCTTGGTACTCTTAACTACTTCTTAAGCCTTAAAGTCTCTCATGATTCTACTGGTTCCTATTTGTCCCAGGCCAAATATGCATCCGATCTTCTGGCTCGTGCTGGTCTTACTGATTGCAAAACTACCTCTACTCCAGTTGATCCTCAGATTCGTCTCACTCCTCTCGATGGGACTCTTCTCTCCGATGCTACTCTTTATCGCCAGCTCGTCGGCAGTCTTGTCTATCTCATAGTGACTCGTCCTGACATTGTCTATGCTGTTCACATTGTCAGACAGTACATGTCAGCTCCTCGCACTCCCTACTATACTGCTCTACTCCGCATCCTTTGCTACCTCAAAGGCACTCTGTTCCATGGCCTTCACTTCTCTGCTTCCTTCTCTCTTGAACTGCGTGCCTTTTTCGATGCTGATTGGGCTGGGGATCCTACAGATTGACGCTCTACCACGGGATTCTGCTTCTTCTTAGGGGATTCTCTTCTTGCTTGGTGTAGCAAAAAACAATCCCTCACTGCCCGCTCTAGCACCGAAGCTGAATACCGAGCTCTTGCTGATACTACTCAGGAACTTCTCTGGCTTCGCTGGCTCTTTGCTGATATGGGTGTTTCTTTTTCTGGTCCTACCCTTCTCTATTGTGACAATCAGAGTGCCATTCAGATTGCTCACAATGATGTTTTTCATGATCGCACCAAACATATTGAGATTGATTGTCATTTCATTCGCTAGCATGTTACCGGTGGTACTGTTCATCTTCTCCCTATTGCTTCAGTCGATCAACCAGCTGATCTCTTCACTAAGGCTCATCCTCCTGGACGCTTCAATGATCTTGTTTCCAAACTCAACTTGGTTGATGCTTTCCCTTCTTGAGTTTGCGGGGGGATGTTAGTGTATAATTGTTAATAGCTGTTATAGCATCATAGCTTAGCATTATAGCTTTAGCATAACTTTATCTTTTACATTGTAAATGCTTTATGCTTTCAGTGGGCATTCAACGCATCATATCCTCTCTATAAAGAGAGTGCATTCTCTTTGTAAACTTATATACACAATTACAGACAATTCAGTCTCTCTCTCTCTCTCTCTCTTTATCCTCTCTCTCTCTATCAAACTATTGTTTCATATGGGATGTATGAAACAATAGTTTGATAAAGAGAGAGAGAGGATAGAGAGAGAGAGAGAGAGAAGCTTACATAACATTTGATCTATATCCAAACTTTGGGGTATTCTAACTTTTCTTTTTCTCTGATTGGTTCATCGAAGGAGGGAAGTTCTCCTGATATGCAAGAACAAGCATCAGGTGCAGCTGGGTCTTCTCGTTTAGGTCGTATTGGCTCATAGATATTCCAAAAGACAGTTGGGTTGGTATTAAGATCCCGCTCAGATCGACAGGTAATTTTTAGTTCCTACCCAAATCTAACCTTCTTTTGAATTCATATGTATGGATTTTTTTTTTTTTGGTGGCTACTCTGGTCATTTAAATACTTTCCTGTTTTTCTATGAAGGCTACGCTGGGTGAGAAAAACAAATTTTATTATGATGAAAATCTTAAGAGATGGTTAGAAGAAGGGGCTGAACCTCCTGGTGATGAACCAGCCTTGCCACCTCCACCACAAAGTGCATCTTTGCAAAACAGAATAGCATACTACACCGGACCTAAAATTGATAATGTACATTCTAACAGTGAACTAGAATATAAAAGCCCTAGTTCTGAATGGAATTCCGGGATCCTGCCCACTCCGCCCAGTTCAAACCACTTGTCTGCCCATGGACGTATGGGTGTTCACGCAAGGTATGCACATCATATAGCTTCTCTGGGTTCCCCCCCTTATTTTGTTTGATTTCATGTTTGGTTGGATGGGTTCCTATTTATTTTTATTTTTCTTCACTCAATCGGCCCAAACTGGCTTACTAATGGGATGTCATAACACGTTATAAAATTTCACTTAAGACAATGATCCAATCATAGGAATAATTGGAACTATGGTATCACACTTCTTAATAGCATTACCTATTAGAAATGAATTTTCTAGCATTTGACTCTATACCATTGAAGGGTTTAGTTGCACAGTTGAAAGATAGCCCAAAAAGTCAAGGGAATGCTTTGTAATCCTTCTTGGTTGAGACCACATGTAAAAATAATCTCTCTTTTATTGAAAATATTCAGGTATGTAGACACTTTCAACAAGGGTTGTGGGACTCCAGCAAACTTATTTCAGTCACCTTCTCTTCTAGCTGCAAAATCTGGGGCTGGTTCAATGGGCCCCAATGCCAAGTTTTTCATCCCCGCTCTGGTGGCCTCGGGAGATGAGACAGTACAAACAACAGGAGAAAACTTGCAAGAAGCTGTTTTTACCAATGAAAGTCCCTCTTCATCTGTTGAGAACAATTCATTCCCATCTCCACTAACATCAGCATCAACATCGTCAATGCCAACAATGCAACGGATTCCTAGCATGGATAACATTGTAAGCAAGAGAAGTGGAGCGATCGCAAACAGTAGAAGCTCCCTTCCCCCTCATTCTAGGCGTACAGCATCTTGGCGTGGGCGCTTTTTTGACCATTTGCCTGAAATCAAGAATGAGCGATGATGCAAGTGGGCGTTGGGGTTTTTGATATTTGACGAAGAGCTTGAGTAGTTAGAGAGATACATACCATCCAACCAAGATTTCATATTTGGCAAGCCAGTTGTTGTCTGAAAGAAGACAATTGTTGGCATTCTTAAATTGTTTGTACAGGCAATGTTGATATTGAAGACAGATTGCTTTACGATTGAAGAAAATCTGAAAGAGAGCTATACCTTTTGAAGAGAAAAATCACTAGTTCACATTTTCAGAACAGTGTTCTCTACTCTTGTATTGATATAATCAAATTTTGTTCAATTTCACATTTTTTTCCCCCAAGTTCAATTAGATATTAATCAGAAATGAAAGGATGAAATGTTTTTGTTCTAGAATTCTGTGTGTGTGTGTTGAGTATTTGCCTGCCCTTTGTGTGATGCCTTGATGTTGATAACTCAGTTGTGGAGTCATTAGATGTCGGTGCTGAGTAAAGCTCGAGTCAAGACTGAACTAAGTAATTTGTTGGCTTAAAACATCGACATCTATTAGATTATGTTTTGAGATTTTCGTATGTTAAAATTCTTACGACTATTAGATTGTGTTTTGAGGTTTTTCATGTTAAAATTTTTACGTAGTTCAATGACGGTAAGGAAATTACAAGTTAAAAATAGAGAATCCTCAACTCTGATGTGCTTGCAAGGCACTCCTTCCTTTCTTTTGTTAATATTTCATAAGAATTTTTTGAATAATTTTTGTGGGCTATTTAGGTTCAAGGGTAGTAATAATGATATACTTAATGAAAAATTCTATTTATACAAAAAAATTGATAAGAATGATGTAGCGATATCATTATTATAAATAAATTAATCTTCAATGTGTTTTATTTTAAAGTGAAAGGTTCACAATGAGTTACATCATTATTTATGGAAATTATGTATGAATTTTTTTTTATAGCATTAATCATACTTAATTTATAGCCTCGCATAGCTGGGTGTTTCTCAATTAGGTGTTTCAAATTAGTAGCCCACCACGAGATTCATCTCAATAATTCAAATTGTTCATCTTGTAAGACTTTCCATGATTTACTCATTATTTATGGAAATTATGTATGAATTTTTTTTATAGCATTAATCATACTTAATTTATAGCCTCGCATAGCTGGGTGTTTCTCAATTAGGTGTTTCAAATTAGTAGCCCACCACGAGATTCATCTCAATAATTCAAATTGTTCATCTTGTAAGACTTTCCAAATAAATCATGCGTGAAAAGAGTAAAATTGATCAGATGACTATAGCTCATGGTCAAATCATATTTCTCTCCAAAAAATGAAAGCAAATATGATTTTAAAAATAAACAATTTACGTAAAACACGATATACACAAAAAATTTAGGAAAAATTACAAATCAGTGGAGTCTTCTCAAAAAAATTGCAAATTAGTGGAATACTTTATCAACTTTAATAATTAAAGTCATAAACTTATTCATGAATTTGAAATTATTTTGAGAAGCCTCCACTGATTGGCAATTTCCCCAAAAATTTATACATATTTTCATATATAATAATGTGGCTCATTGTGGACCTTTCACTTCAAAACAAAACAATTGAAAATAGATTTATTTACAACAATGGCATTGCCACATCAAACCTGTCAAGTTTTTTTGTATAAATTTTATGTAAGAATGAAATTTTCCGTTTTGCATGGATGATTTGCTGGAGAGCCCTATAATGAAAGATTTGGATCATCCTCGAGAGCCAACAGGTCTAGAGACCCAACTAGATATTCAATAATGTCTTTGATGGCCAAGAAGACAAGACAAAGAATTGTAATATTGGAGCCCTGGTTGAGTTGGAGTGCATATTCATGGTACACCTTGGCAATTGAATGGAGAATGAAGCATTGTCCAACTCCTTCACAGTCCTATATTGTCTATAAACCTATCTGCTGCCTATATGACCCCATGAATTGCTTCTCAAGTTCCACAATTATTTTTTTGCCAAATAGTCATGTTGTTAAATCGAACAACCAAACTCCCCTCTAAAACAATGTCTAGGAAAGGCAAAATGCAAACAATCTTTTCCCAATTTCTAACTTGAAAACAGCCTCTCCAAAAACAAAATAGATTTTTTATTCCTCACTTAAGTTATACCGACACCTTAAGAAACCCTAGGAACAAACAAAAACATTCATGGAAACTCCCATACAATTGCAAACCGTTATTATAAATAATGGCGCAATCCAAACAAAAAGAGATAAAACAATATGTTGTCTCCTGGATAGTCAAAACTATTTTCAATTTGAAAATGTTTGACTAGAGAAAGCTAAGCATACCATACAAATCTAAAACACATTCATAAGAAAGCACGCACAAACCGCAAAATACCATACAAATCTAAAACACATTCATAAGAAAGCACACACAAACCGCAAAAGGTAACTTCACAAATCTACTGACTTGTTTTATGAACTATCACAACATAAACAAAAGCAAACCATCACATACAAAAGCAAAAACAAACCAAAGTTAGCAACAAGTCTTTAATAGTTAGGGCCAATACTGTGCTCAACCTCATCCAAACCTTACTGAAAACAAATTGTTGAAAAAAAAAAAAAAAAAAACAAAAAACAAAAAGAAAAAACACATTGCAAGAAAATTATACGAACAACTTAGACGTTGATAATTGTTGAAAGCAAGTTAACCCCCAAGCTAGTATAAACTCCAAATGATGTTGCTCAGCATCTACTAACCTTTTATGTTGATGAGGCTATCCCCTGTTTCTTGTCCTTCCCTTCCAAATGCTCTCTGCCTACACAAATAGAGCATACATAGATTTAAGAATCCAAATAAAAGCAAAAATACTGTAAATCGTGAGAATATTTTTGTTTGTGTGTGTGAGAGAGGAAACTATATTAACTACATCATCTATACTTAAATTATAATTATATATATTTTTAATCACATCGACAAAAATAGTTCGAACTTTTCAAATTACATATGAAAACAAGAGTTGGGAACAAGTCGTTTGCCAATGCTTTCATTGTTGCTTTCGTTCTCAGTTTTTGGGAAACTTAAAACGAAAAATAGTTTAACATATTATTTTTGTTTTCATAAAAGTAAAATCAATTCTAAAATTTTCAAAAAAAAGAAAAAGAAAATGGAAGTGTTTTCTTTTGTTTTCAAAACAAGTTTTCACTCTTAGTTCAACAAAAATAAGCAAAGATCTACACTTCACTTGTAGAATCAATGACAATATTTTGCAATTGTTTTTCATCGCATTTTATTTATTTATAAATACACTCCAAAATTTATATTCTAATATGCAATGAGTATAGCGTTATACATAATTTCTAAACACTAAAGACAAATTTGAGATTGTATTTATGATAAAGTGGGAATAAGAATAACAACTATCTCTTGTTCTCTAACTCCATTGGGTTCAATTTGTAAAACTCAAAACATTTTGGATAAATTTCTACATTTAATTTTTTTTTAAAATGTGCAAAATTGAGTGCTGACACCAATCATTACGCAAGACTAGCGAGTGGTCAATATGTGGGGCTAGGGGTTGGTCGCATGTATCTTGAATTTGTGTTGGTTGGGCCAAAGGCCCTTAGCTAGGATTTGTTCTCAATTGTCAAAAAATTAAAATTGAGACAATGGTGGCTCCACCTATGTGTTTCTATTAGGCAACAAATCCTACTGAGTTCTCGACTCATAAAATTAGCAAGTACAAGCAAAAATGATTTCATAGCCAATAATCAAAAGAGATACTTAATAATTTTGAGCGTATATTACCATGAAGAAAGGTTGTTGGTGTGTTTCAGTATTAAATCAAAGCTGAAATCATGAAAGGGTATGATCTCTCCCGTTTTCATATTGTAAGCCACAACCAACGTTCCACTGTGAAGACCAGACCAAGATTTGGCCATCATGTAGCCAACCAACAGGAATGAAAGTCAGACATAAATTTTTTAATCCATCTATTGCTTCTTTAATCTTGTAAAGTTTAGCCCATTCACCACGATACAAGTCTTTCAGTATGCATACATGAACCTTTGGTTGATGTTTCACAACGCAAATCTTTAGATCAAGAAACCTATAAAAATTCCTAACAAATTCATTTGGAACTTGGATGAAGTGAGAAGCTTCGTCAAAAACGTCAATAGCAAAAATATGGCTGCTCCTTTGAGAGTAATAAATAGCCCCTCCAACAGACACTGAAGTTCTATCCCCATACTAAAGATCGTTTCATTTTAGTTCCATTCTTCTCCATGACATGTTATTACCCACAAACAATACAAACCATCTATGTTCTCCACTGAAGATTTTACAATGGCATACTAGCTTGTACTCCTGAGTGCGAGAAATGAAAGCAATATGAGAAGAGAACAAACACTCACCATTCACAATAGGAAGAGGTAAGTACTTGTATTGCATTGTCACATGGCTCCCAACAAAAAGAAATCTATCCACAAATAAGTTGAAAAACAACGATAAACCCCTAGAACTAGAGATCATTTGTCCAGGACAATATGTGTATGTCATTTTGCATTCTCCATCATTAAACTCAAGGAATCATGAATGAAATGGCCTACAAAACTTCTAGAAGAACAAGCCACCCTTTGATTGAATGAGGCATGCCTTGATAAAAGAATGGTCGGATATAATTTTAGCCCAAGCCTTGCACACATGCCTCCCACAATAACGCAGAAACTCAACAGGATGGCAAATAAGAATGTGAAAAAAAATTGTCCTCAAGAACAAATGAAATGTCATTCTTCTATTCTTTCATTTGAGAGGAAGAAATAATCCTACAATAATGTAGAGAACATGTAAGAATTTGACAGATGAGCAAAAATAAGACAAACAACAACATTGTTCATATATCTATGGAATCAAAAGCTATAGGTTTGGACATATGAAAATGCCTTTGGCACAAAATGAAACACAAAAGGAAGAAATACATTGTTCATATATCTATGGAATCATTAGTTTATTTTCTAGAGCTCTAATTTGACAATTTAATTGCATCAAATTGCAACGAAAACGAAATAAAAGAAACAATATAAAACTTCCTACAAACTAATAAAAAATTTCACCTTCTGAAAGTAATAAAATTCAAGCACGTCATTCAACAAGAAAATTAGCAAAAGGGGAAAAAATAAATGACAGGAATAATCAGAATCAGAATCAAAAGTACTAAGTGCTTGTGTGTTTTTATGTTGGAATAAAATAAATTAAATGTTTGTAAGAAGGAACAACTTGAATCACTCTTATCTTCTTTTAGATCTAGGGCTTAGTTATATCAAACTTCAAATGTCAGTGCTTTGCTATCCAACCAAAAACCTCCTTCCTTGTTTCACTTGTAATCAAATTGAACTCGAATCCCTAGATCTTTACGAGGACTGAGGCTCAAGAATTTGGGGAGAAGCAAGTAAAAAAATGGAAAGTGAGATCATACAAAAGATAGGATGTGTTTGATCATCTTACCAGTTGAATTATATAATATGTGAGATTAATGTTAGGGATAGAGAGAAAAAGAATAGAGAAGACGGAAAGTAAACAAAAATTATACGAATAGGTATTAGGGCTGTGCTTCATACCCTCCACCTCAGTCCATATTTATATTGATTAAATAACATAACGACAATAATATCCTTACCAATAACAACAAAAGACACTCTATATATAAACAACATCTATTCTAACATTACCAATTATTTCTTTTGCCCGAAATAGCCTTTTTGTGTGATTTGTCATTAATAACCTTACTCTTGATTTATATTACAAAACAAAAACAAAATTTTTTCTAAGCATGGAAATGTACTCCTCAAGCAAATAATACAACCTCAAACAATAAGGAACCCCAAACAATGAAACACAAGATGGAAAAAAGATAAGATATAATTTTTTGGTCACACTGGTATGTTCCTAACTAAAGTGGAAAAGATTAACAACTTTGGGTTGGAGTGGTCTTGATAAGAAATAGCTAATAAATTTACTAGCTAATGCCCAAGTGTTAGTGACAATAGTAAGCAAAGAAAATTTAAGGTAGCAAAACCAACTTGGCCAATAAAAGCCCCCTATAATTTATGTTCTTATTAACGAAATTTTATATAGAAAATCAAGTAGATATTGAAATATGAATTGACACAAATGATTAGAAGTGCACTAACATTTATTGAGGCTTTTGACATGAAGAATAAAGCAAATTATTAACATCAAAATTTGATTTTAACTAGTTTGTGAGAAAGTCTTTTAGCGTTGATTACACTTTTCACCCATACAGTTTAAATCGAAATTCATTTTGGTCCCTATTATTTCAAATTGAACAATTTAGTCCTTACACTTTAATTTCAGCTTGAATTTGGTCCTTTCATCCGAATTAGAGGCTAAAGTTTATGGTTTTGGGATACCTGTCAATTTATGATTTTTGAAACTGAACATAAAATGTAGGACCAAATTATTTAAATTGAAACAATAAAGACCAAAGTGAAATTTGAGTTAAATTATAAGGGTGAAAAGTGTAATAAACATTCTTTTTAAAAGAAAACAAAAATAAAATATTAGTAAGCATGTTTTGTCATCTCAACAATGCAAACATGTCTTCAAAAGTTGCACTAAAACAAGCTTCTAATTCGAAAGCATTGTTGTCGATGTATTGTGTATGATTGTATTACTTTCATGTATTGTGCAGTGTATCTTACCATTAACATATATGAATATGGATTTTAATTTTTTTTTCTTCATATTATATATAAATATAGAACCAATGACATAAAAATTTATCTCTAACAAAATTACAAATCGGCCAAAGAGACAAATTATTCATAAAAAATCCAAGCATCCAACTCATAATATATTAGGGATAATTGAAATTTCATAAAACAAAAGATAAATGGCATTTCATTGCAAACATAAAAAATAAGAATAAAAAAATTCCAATCGGACCTGAGTGATTTGATCTTTAGTCATATTGTTGGTGACTTGAATCATGAGAGATGTTTCTACAAACAAAGTGTTTACACACAAACTATAGGATTTGAGATTGGACTAGAGATTTGGGCCAAAAAGACTTATTTCGACAATGACAATAAACCACAAAACAAGTATGTTTGCTACCACTCATATCCAAACAAGTATTAAAGAATTATCTTTAGTTGCAAATCATGAACCAAAGAAACAATTTCAGAAAAGACAAGTAATAACTCTTGTCGTATGACTACAACTGATCATCAATAAAATTGACAAAAATGAAATTTAATTAGTACTGAAGCAGAAAACAAGATATAAATTCAAGAAAAAGCGGACCAAAAGGCCACATTTTATTTGTGAGATATGTTACACATATGCCAGTATCATAAAGACGAAATATTACAACCTATGTGTCTCATCCTGCATCATTTTGCAAGCTTATCGTTAGATACTTTGAAAAATACATGGTGAACAGGTAACAACCTAAAAATAAACTAGGCACCTCTAGCATGTCGATAGTAATTTTGTTAGGGAAAACTTCTGATCGTAGATTTTCTATCTTGGGAAACTTCTTGTCGTTGTCTTGTTTTCCACAATAACCTGCTCGAGAAATATCAGTTGCATTCAATCTCATAATCAACGATATTGTTGAACTCATAAACAAGTGTTATGTTTTCATACAAACACTGATAATTGAATATAAGTATCTAGGTCAAAAGAAGTGTATTAATAGGTTTTAACAATAGCTAAAGGAAAACTAAACCATTTTGGCCTAATTGGTTCGGACCATTAAATCGAAAGAGCATGCATATATATCATCATGGTATAGATGTCTTGGATCGCTAGTAGTATTCATGCTTCTAACTTGTACGATAGAAAATAGTAGTAGTTTTTTTGTTCAACCATTTGTAGAGGTTAAACTTGGTTCATGGTTAGTTTGTCAAAACTTTTACATTAACATTGATATATACAAAAACTTGATATCTTCAATTGTTTAGGTGAATGTAGTTATATTGAAATCTTCTTATACAAAAACTTAATTATATGAACCCCATGCAGATAGAGGAAAAATGAAATACTGAATTTCCTGATTTCCTTTTCAAGATAGAGAAATAAGTAGGAGTTCCTTTCACTTTTTAGTAGCCTCTTGGCAGTTAAACCCAAATAAAGAACCCAAGTGAAAGAGCTCTATGGTTATAGCCTCGACTATGTCAATATCCATATGGAGAGGGAAAAAAAAAGAAAAAAAAAACCTATACTTATTTTATTATTTACTAGGAAGGGGCTTTCTTAGTGGATTAATCCATCACTATAACCTTGTTAAGAGAGTTTGTGCAAAGGAGAAGGAAAAAAAAAACTCGCCCTTCGATAGGCTGGTGGTTTGCCCCAATGAATGTGAGGGCATTCACAGTGGAGAGAGAAAACTATTCGACCCTGATACTGAAATTTCATTTCACATTTGCAACAGTAACCACAAATTATGACAGATTGGCTCAAGCTAGGTTGAAGACTTTTGTTTGTAATGTTTGCCTGCAAGTTTGTTTCTTTTATATTTGATTTAATTTTTGCCTTTATTGTCATAGTTATCTTTTTGAAATAACTCAGTTGTCTCAATTCAAATTTTTGGCTTGTTTGTAAGTTTTACCTAGCTTTTATATGCACGGTTTTCAAGGGCAGTTTTAGTGTAGCAGTGTGAGATTGGATCATATTGGTATCAGGATTTGTTGATACACATTTTATGATTGATTCTTTTATTTATTTATTTACTTTTTAGAAATATATAATGGAGATGGACTCATGGAGCAGGATATATTTTGATATAGACTCATCGAATGGTCATGAGTAATCAAACACTTGTATTTTGGTATTTATATTTTGTTTGAATATTTGGGTTGGAATGTGTTGAATATTTTGGACATTTAGATATGCTTTGTTGAATGGATTAGAAACTAGTTTTTGTTGAATATATTTAATTTATATTTTGGATTAGTTGATGGATTCTTATGTGTTAATTAAATTTAAAGATTGAATGAATGTGTTTAAATTTTGCATAGGTGAATGACAAGTTTTATTTGATCGCAACAAATGTTATGGTGTCGCTAAAAGTGACAATTGCCAACAAATTATTGTGTTGCTAAAGGTCTACAATTAAAACAAAATTTTAACTTTTGGCAACAAATATATATGTCACTATCTGTATGACTTTTGACAACAAATTTAAGAATTTGTAGCCAAAACTTTCCGCAACAACCCTTTGGCCACAACTTGGCGGCGATTTTATAATTGTCGAAAAAGACATTTAGCGATGAAATTTTGACTTTTATCAACAATTTTATACGTTGTGAAAAATGATTTTTCTTATAGTGATATATATAGAAAATCAAGTAGATATTGGAATATGAATTGACATAGATGATTAGAAGTACACTAGCATTTATTGAGCCTTTTAACATGAAAAATAAAGCATATTACCAACACGACTAGCTGACTGTGAGTAAAATATTTTCTAAAAGAAGATAAATATAAAAAAGGATAAATTATAAATACACCCCTGAGGTTTGCATAGAATATAGATTGCCCCCTATGGTTTTGGAAATTACAAATACCTTATTGTTAGAATTTTTTATTTAGCATAATTAATAGAAAAATGAAATTCTTAACTACCCTCCTATACAACAATAGAATTATCTTAATTATTGATTGAAATATATTTTTGACAACATTAAAAATTGTTAATTAACTTGATAATTTAGTAATAAAAAGGTTCATTTGTTATACGATCCGAAACTTGAACCACAGGGGATAATTCGTATTTTAAGTAAGTCTCATGAGGTGTATTTATGATTTACCCTAAAAAAATGTAGCTTGTACTAATAAGCATGTTTTGACATCTCAAAGAAGTTACACTAAAAAAAGCTTTTGATTTGGAAGCATTATTGTAGAATCGTGATTATTGTGTAGCGTATTGTATTGTGTATCGAAAGATACAATAACATGGATTAAAAAATATAATTTTTTTTCTTCATATTACATATAAATATATTATAAGAATAAAGAACAATACCATATAATTATTATATAACCAATGACCTGAAAATTTATCTCTGACAAACTTAAAAATTGGTCAAAGAGACAAATATACATTCATAAAAAAATCCAAGCATCAAATTCATAAGATATTGGGGGGAAAATAAAAATTTAATATAACAAAGGGCAAAATGGAAAAAAAAGGGGAAAGGACATATAATAATGGTAAATTATTGGGATGTTTCCAATAATTCCAATATTGATGAAATGTTCAAAACTAATTACAAAGATATGAAATCTTTAGTCAAAAAGACAAAAATGACCTTTTTCCTCATCCCTTCCCTTTCATCCTTTCTTTTTTCTCTACAACTCCAATGGCTTGCCACTCACCACCTGCTACCACATTATACCCTATCCACCATCCCTAACTCTCCCTCATCCTCTCCTGCCATCTCCATTGTCACCATCACCACCGTTGACCCTCAAATAAACCCCTTCCTAACCCACCCACCATTACCATCAACCGCCATCAAACTCTCCCACTTGTTTGCCCAATAACTGTTAGGATCATGGACACCCAGAAAATAACAAGCAATCACACATACAAATGAGAGACAAATATTTATGTGGTTTAGCCCAATGCCTACATCCACGGAGAAAAAATGAAAATTTTCACTAAACAAAGCAAATACAAAAACAAGGTGGAGAAAGACTCTCACTCAACTCACAGCTCTCTACCTCTCAAATTTCTGATGATCCATTCACCCTCTCCCTCCCATCTCTATTTATACACACAGAGAGAGAGAGAGAGAGGGAGGGAGAGGGAGGAAAACCCACCAAAATTTCTACCTTCTTAACGGTGAGAGTCAACAAAGGCAACAATGTGAAGAGAATGGAGAGCTGGTCTTGCAGATGTCCAGCTCAGACCTCCTTCACTTGAGGTGGAAGTCCCCGTATACCATCTTTGCATGACTCTCTGCTTGCATTCATAAGGGTGGGAGCTAACAATTCTCCCCCTCTATACCCACATGCATGGCTGACTTCTCACTTGAAGTCCATCCCGGCAATGTCTCTGCAAATTTCGAGTTTGTCTCTCGAGACCACCTTTGAAAGCATGTCAATTGGATTCTTATTTGTATGGATCTTGATAAGTTTCAATAACTACTTTTCCATCACTTCGCATATCCAATGATATCGAACATCAATGTGCTTTGTGCAAGAATGGTACAGTGAATTCTTGCTCAGGTCTATGACACTCTGGCTATCACAATGTACCGTGAACTTTTCTTTCTTTAATCCCAACTCTTGGAGAAATTGCTTTAACCACAACATCTCTTTCCCACCTTCCGCTGCGGCAATATACTCTGCTTCGATTGTGGATAAAGCAGCCTTGGCTACGATCAGTGGCACTACTTTAGCTGCCTTGGCTGCGGCTTGTGCTACTGCTTTGGCTGCGGCCTGGGTTGCTACCTTGGCTGCGGCCAGGGCTACTGCCTTGGCTGTGGCTTGTGCTACTGCTTTGGCTACCTTGGCTGTGGCTAGTGCTGCTGCCTTGGTTACGTCCTGGGCTTTGGCCTGTGCTACTGCCTTGGCTGCGGCTTGTGCCATGGCCTATGCTGTGGCCTTGCTAGGTACCCCAGCCTTGGCCGCGCGCATGCAAGTTAGGCCGCGACCTTGGCAAGTGACGGAACCTTGGTTGGAGCCTTGGCCTTGTGCATGCAAGCTAGGTTGCGGCCTTGGCAGTGCCGCAATCTAGGCCGAGCGCATCCAAGTGAGAACACGGCCTTGGCAAGTGCCACCGCCTAGGCCACGCACTTGCAAGTGAGGCCGCAACCTTGCCAAGTGCCATAGCCTTGTTGCGCGCATGCAAACAAGGACGAGGCCTTGTTGTGTGCCGCGTGCGTGATAGCCCGGACTGCAGCGCTGACAATTATCGCAGCCTTGGCCACGGTGCAGGCCGTGCGCTTAATACCCAGGCCACAACCTTGCCAAGTGTCATAGCCCAAGCCATCGTGCAAATGAAAGACTTCGTTCAGCACGTGCTGTCGACGCATAACTTATCGTAAAGTGTTAGCATTCCGCTTAGGACATAGGAATTTTGTTTCGGTAAGCACGTAAATCATTTTTTTGTGTCAAGGCGCACACTTGGGCTATATTACTTGTTTCCCAGCCTCGGGAGCAATTGGTCGCGAAAAGGGCAAGGAGGGACGAATCGGAGCGACGTAGTGCTGAATCTCAGTGGATCGTGGCAACAAGGCCATTCTACCACTTACAACACCCCATCGCGTATTTAAGTCATCTGTAAAGGATTCTACCCGCCACTCTAGATAGGAATTGTACTTCAAGGCAGCCCGCACGACTCATCTGCCACGCGGGCTTCACCAATGACACGTACCTTTGGGGGCTGGATGCCCCCTACTGCGGGTTGGCAAGCAGGCGGCGAGCACGTGTGTCGCTTCTAGCCCGGATTTTGACTTAGAGGCTGTAGACACCCCATTTGTGACCGTCCTCAAGACTTGGACGTCACCATTTGAACACTCGATGATCATCCATGTTTGTGTTCGTTTGGAGTTCCCGGAGGCCTTGGCTCGCGTGCCTTGCCTCAGGATCTCCGAACTCGACCGTTTAGTGTCTGGTTTCACACTGAACACTTGTGTTTTGCCTTGGAGAGGCAGGGTAGGGCTTGTAGACCATCCCCACCCACCACCGGTAATGGCTAGAGGCCACCGGCTGGTTTTTGCTGCCACCGGCAATATACATTGCCGGCCGGCACTATTTGTTGCCGGTCAGCACTTTTTAGTGCCGGCCGGCACTCTTTTTGGCCAAGATGGCATTTTTGGCCGGCCGATTACTGTGCATCTGCTTTTGCAGATATTTTAAGACAGTTGTCTTGCTTTTGCTCCCCTCCATACACGTGTATGGAGGGATCTCCCTCTTATGAAGCTTGTCTTGTAAGCTTTACAAGACAAGAAGTGCCATATAGAGAGGAGAGGGGTCTCTTGGCTTAAGAGGTTAGAGAGTTTAGATATTTTGAGAGCAAAAACAGCTATTGTTAAGCTCTGGTTTTAGGGTTTGAGTTAGATACACTCCCTATATCTCTTTCCCTCTCTTTTGTGCACTAGGTGTTTTGTGTCTTACTATTGCACACAAACACCTAGTGTTTCACCTTCCTTTGGCTCTTGAGGTTCTAAGGGACTGGTTTTGAAGTTTTGGTGTGGGATCCAAGCTAAAGGAGGCCATTGGAGCACCATTTGTGAAGGGATCATCAAGGGTAAGAAACTTACACCTTTATTCCCCATTTTTGCATTGATTTTCTACCTATCTTAGAGCTGTTTTTGTGCTTATTGTATAACATAAAAAAGTTCTATCTTTAGGCCCTCTTTATTGTTTATTAAGAGTGTTTTGTTGTTTGAGGGTGGTTGACCCCCCCATAGGCCTTGAAAGGCCTCATTTTGAGCCATTTTGTGCTAGCTCCGGGATTTTGGTGTTGGGGTCTCTTCACCACTGAAATCTTGAGGGATTTCAGTGGTGAATATGATGCCTTGAAGTCCCAAGAAGGAGAGGGCCACCCCCTCTCCTTGTTGTCCTTGAAAAGGGCATGTTTTGGACTCTTGAGAGAGCATTATGCTTGAGTGTGTGTTGAGCATGCTTAGGTTGTTTTTCATGCTTATATATCCATAATATAACATGATTTTAAGTTGGTTTTGGTACTCCATGCATGCTTAGCATAGTTGCCTTGTAATGCCTTGTTATGCCTTAACATGTCTTAGGTTGTTAGCCTTTGTGGGAGCATGTTTTAGGCTTAGTCTTGTGAAGATTTTGTGCATGTTTTGCCATGTTCTAGGTCTGTCCTAGGTTGTTTGGGTCGAATTTGGCATGCATCATATAGCTCCTTTGTATTTAGGCTTGTTGGCCTTGAGCATATGAATGTATAGCATGGCATCTTTGCATTGTTTTGGTGATTTGGGACCATCCACCATGCCATTTCAGACCTTATTGTATGCTTGAGAGCTCGCATTTGATGTCCCTTTAATGCCTTGTAAGGTTGTCATCTCATGTTCCATGTTTTGGTGTTTATGCATGCCTTTGTTTTTGAGTCATTTGGATGCCATCTAAGTGGTCCTTAGGCCTTGTATTAATGTCCCAAAACTCTGTTTTTGGTCAATAAGTTCATGCCATGTTTGGTTTTGCTAAGTGTAGTTCAATACTCCATTGGCTTGCTTTGAGCATTTGGGCCATTTGTTGCATGCTTGGCTTGATTTATTGCTTGGTTCGGCACCATGTTTTAGCATGATTTCAATGCTTATGTTGCATGCTAACTAGTCCATGATTCCCCCTTTCAAATGTGTTTGAGGTTTGTTCAATTTTTGCCTAAGTGTTGGCCTTTCAACATATGTATGTGTGCATGTGTATTTGGTCCCTCTTTGTGGTACTTTGGCCCTTGTTTTAGGCCTTATTGGGGCTGCCTAAACCATGCCTAAACCCACCATTTCGTTGGCTAGCATTGCCTCATGTTTGCTTGCATGCTTGCATAAGTGTATCGCCATGCCATGTTGCATCCTTAGCTTGCATGCTTAGGTTGCATTGCATCTTGCATGCATGCCTTGTTCCTTGACTTAGTGATAGGAATTGGGCCTTGTTTGGTTTGATTGGCTTGCATTGCATTTGAAATCAAAGTTGCATACTTGATTCTTTGGGCCATCATGCATAGAAATGCGTGATTGGTGGTCCGAGAATCGAGGCACATGCCCCTTTGAGTCATTATCATGATAAGGGACATGGTTGGTGCATATATGCCTTGAATTGTGCTGCCATGCTTTGCCTTGCCCTCTGTTGCTGTCATTTGCAGATTCTGCAGGAACACTCTGCCGACCGGCAGTGTAAGGTGCCGATCGGCAACAATTTCTCTGCCGACAGCTTCATTTTGTGCTGATGGCCACACACCACTGCCGGTGGTAATTCCACTCAACCGGTGGCACTCCCCAGTGTCCAGGGATGCAGTCCTGAGGTTTTGACAGCCTCCAGAGGAGTGAAGGAAGGAAAACAGAGGCAGCCTATGCATGGCGGCGCGTTTCCCGAGGCGATTTTCCTGTTTTTCTTAGTTTTAGTTATTTTGCTTAGCTGATTAGGCAATTTGTAATTATTAATTAGCTTGCGTAGTTAATTAATCTGTAATATTTATTTGGTCCCTCCGAGCGAGGGCAAATCTGTAATAAGTGTGTGTGGGTGGTGTGTATGTCTTCCAACCTCACTTCTTTCTTTCCTTTTATTTACCTGTTTACGATGGTAGATTAGGGCACGTTTAAATTAGCATACCTTATGCTATGCATGCGTGCATTCATGCATTTGTGCTACATGTATTAGGCTCGGTACATCACGCTAACTGCATTTGTACTTCAAATTCTAAACTGAATATGTGATAGTTGTGCATTCTCACATGCCATGTTTAGGATAGCCGAGCCTATTCTAGCAACACTTTGTATGCGATGCATTAGGCACTTAACATGGACTTGGATCATGCATGTTTGCTAACGAGTTCTTTGTTTTGGCACGGAGTACGATGTAAGTATTTCCGCTTTAGCATATCGCATGAGTGTGAATGTTGCCATGTCAGCATGCTTAACATGTGGCTAGATGCTTATGTGTTATAAACTGCTTGGATGCCTGTGGGTGAAGGTTGGATTGTTGGAGTTGGAAGAACTCATTGAAATCCGTGTTTTAGCCTACTTGCGAGTAGCAAATCCAAAACATTTTCCAAAACAAACGGATATGCAATGCTTATTTCCAAATTAGGCAATCTAGTCTATAATTGTTTGCTGCGCGCATAACATAGTAATTCTAGGCTAATAATTGGTTTAAGAACATATAAAGTTTTCAAAAACGGATATCACGGTTAGTAGAGGCCGGTCTTCGAACCGAGCGAAAGGGGGTGCTCATAGCTGACCTTCCCCGATCGTACCCAAGCTCCCGAGCCGAGACAACTCCGGTGATGACGGACATGTGGCCTTCGGCACCGAGTCAGGGTTTCCTAAATTTCCCCATTTTAAAAAATATTTAGGTGGCGACTCTGTATCTGGCAAAGCAGTCCATGTTTGGCACTACTTTTTCAAAAATCTGTTTCTCAAAACGATTTGCCAGATTTGGACTCTTTGGTTCAGATTAAGAACCGCGACACAAATCGCGAGTCCGAACTATAGCGTGAGGCCCACGCGGGCGCGTCTACAGAGGCATTCAGTCATAATCCAGCGCACGGTAGCTTCATGCCACTAGCTTTTCAACCAAGCGCGATGACCAATTGTGTGAATCAACGGTTCCTCTCGCACTAGGTTGAATTACTATTGCGACACAGTCATCAGTAGGGTAAAACTAACCTATCTCACGACAGTCTAAACCTAGATCACGTTCCCTATTGGTGGGTAGAAAGTCTCGCGCGAGCGTGAAAATTTACGCTCATGTTATGTTATTGTAAATTGCTATTCGAGACCTAACTACAATTTCAATCAATATCAGCAAGCACAAATATGACCAACAACATTGATGATATGAGTTACAAAACTACATCTTTAAGAAGTTTAATTATGTTGTTTCCTTTCTCTCTCTCTCTCTCTCTCTCTCTCACACACACACACACACACACACAATCAGTCAATCAATCAATGTGATATATTTTGAGCACATTTCACCTCCCTGCCCAAGTGCAACAAAGGTGACCCTTACAAGCTGAAGTGTAACAATGCTTACCTTTGCATAGGCTGTTTTTGTGCTATATTTTCAATTATCCAGTGATGATCATTGTCATATGTATATCACCCAGACCTTCTTGTAAAAAAATAAATTTAAGTAAACAAGAATAAGAATATCAAGGTCATCAGATATTTGGGTTGCACTTTGACAGTGCTTTGAGGTTTACATTTGGAGCATTTCTTTTCATCTAGATGCTATATTCATTTTCTTTTTCATAAGCGTAGTAGATTTTAAGTTGCCTATCTTTTTTCACTAGACATCAAATGGTCTCTTCTCTATTACAAATTACAAACAGAGAGATAATAAAATTATTTTCTTCTTTTATTGTTTGTTTAGTAGAAGTGTGCAATTGTGAGGTTATGCATTTCTATGTTCAAACCAATTATCAACAATAAGTATGCACTTTAGAGAGAGAGAAATTTGTCACAAAAGGACAATGTATGGAAGTAGAGCATAAATGGTGTCTTTTTAACATAGTTTAGGTGCTGTGGGACATTGTTCTATATTTTGGGATCATTTTAGGTTATCTAATCACTCAAGTTCCAGCTAGGCTTTTGTCTTGGGGTCATATTGGATATTGACAATCTCCTCTAAATGTATGCCAAGCCTCATGCTACATTGTTTCTCCATGATAACAACAATCAAAAGAGTAGTAAGAACAAATCAAAAAAGTAGCAATTAAATGTATAGCATCTAAGGACTCCAGTAAAGAAGGCCAAGCAAGCAAAAATAAAGACATGGTTTCAAGGAATAACCTACTAAGAACAAGTGCTACAACATTCTCCAAAACACAAACAAAAGGAAGCATGGACGACGCTGGTTGGTTTATTGGTAAATTGCTAATTAGTCTTATATTGTAGAGACTTCTTATTTTCATCATGCTCTTTAGTTAAGTACACTATGTTAATAGACGTCTGATGTACTCTTTTTCATTAATACGTATATAATCACAAGAAGCTTTCATAAAACATGCCACATGCAACATATGTGCACAAAAATTAGTATATATATTTAGTTAAATTTTACATACCTTTTGGGAATGTTGCGGATCATAACTGTTGTACGGTTATCTTCCCCTCGCATTATGCGAGTAATGTCAATTTTGTATTCTTCCATACATGAACTAGTTTCCTCGTTTTCAAAATCTGAAAGGTTGATATCAACTAAGCACACATGTTTTCATAAAAATAAAAAGGTAAAGTAACTTTTACCTCCTTGTAAAGGAATAATTCCAACTGAAACTGGTCCTGTGATCAAGAGTGGTGAGGCATCAGAAACATATCAGTACCTAATGAATAGAAAAAAATCTAATTGGCAATAATCATACCAGGAAAACTTGTTGAGCTATTAGCAAAGATGCTTTCTTGCACATATGCATCAGATCCATCTTGTATAAAATCTGAAATTTTAAAATCAGTTAAACATGCATGTTTTGAAAAAAAAAATCCCGTAGTTTAGATAGTATGTTTTGAGTTGTCCTAATCACTAACCAAGGAGCTTAAAGATCCTAAACTAATGTAAATGACTTCATGTTGAGATTATGTTTTGAGTTGTCCTATTCACTAATCAAGGAGCTTAAAGAACTTAGACTAATGTTCTTGACAATTTGATGTTAAGTCAGAAATGTTAATTAAGATTAGTGATAACTAAGTAGGATTAATTAGTCCTAATCAAGATTAATTAAACTAATTGGAGTTATTAAGATCTAACCTTGATTAATTAACACTAAGCTTGATTAGCTAAGCTAAGGAGAGAGGATTAGAGATTTGGTGAAGCATGCAAGAAGGGGAACCATCCACAAAGGAGAAGCATACACACACCACACCTAGTTTCCTTACACCTCCTACTCAGAAGATTAGGCTAGGTTGCACCCTTGAGAGACAAGTGTCTCTCTTCAATTATATATTAAAAAATTCAGCTTAGAGGAGAGAGAAATTGCTGGAAGTTTGAAAGCAAGAAGAGAGGTGACAGGAAGAAGAAAAGAGAAAGAAAAGGAAGAGTAGGAATTTGAGCTTGAAGATCTTGAACCTTAGCACCCGAACCTTTGAGTTGAAGTAAGTTCTTCACTATATCCTTTGTTTTGATCATCACGACTAGTAAAAGTTGGGGAAAGATTAAGTTATGGTGAAGTTAAAAGAGATTAAGGTGGTGAGAATTCTTGATGAAAAACGTTGTTTTGATCTTGTCACTTTGAAATAAATAATGTTTTCATGTTTTTCTACAAGTTTTGGATGTTTTACAATAAGTTTTCATAGTCCCAAGCCTTAGAAATGAGAAGAGAAGACCTTGCACAAGCTAGGAAATTCGAAGTAGAACACAAGATTTAGCATTGCATGAATCTGCACATGCCCCAATAATCACCGCAAGTGCGGCAAGGGTCCCCGCACGAAGAACCCAATAAACTGTTAAATGTGAAACTATTGAATTGTCCCAAACTATCACCTAAAACGACGACATGCGAAAATTAACATAATAGCAAATATTAGACTTATTAAATATAAAACTATTGAAACCTGCTTTCTGCGCTTTAAGCCTAAAGTAAGTCTGCTCTGCCAAGTCATCCTTGCAACAATCTCTTACTGTGTCAAAAGCACGACAAATTTCTACAGTAGTCTTCGATGTTGGTCGTAGCATCCAATCTCTGGCTCTTGTAGCCAAAAAGTTTGCAGCCTGATTTCCCTCTCTAGGGATGCAATCAAACATGTATCTTTTGAACTCTTTAAGAGGCAATGTTCTGTAGGTACAAAAAAATGCATTAGTGCAATGAAAAAAATATCATTTGAAAAAATTCAAAATAAAAATAAATAAAGCAATAATTCCATACCTGTAGAGATCGTAATATTTCACTGGTAATTCGCCGCATTTAATAGCTTTAACAATGAAAGAGTTATCCAACCGTATTAATATCTTTGTGAACCCATATTGTCGAGCTAGAATGAGGTTACATTCGACAGCTTTTAACTCAGCTTCGTAGCTGTTGCGTACACCTTTGAGTGGTATAGCATGCATAGCTTTGATCGTACCCAAATGATCTCGGAAAACTACCCCGCTGCCGCATAAACAATCCCACCTATCTTGATGAATGACGCATCTGAATTGATTTTAATCCAATCCACCGGTGGAGGAATCCAAACAACCCTACCAATTGGTTTTTCCAATAGTGGAGTATTAATCATACTCGACACCTTAATTGTCTTATCTTTAATAAATTTCTCAAAATGACAGTACTCATGCGGACCCAATTTCAAAAATATGTCCATATACTCCTTTACGAAAATGCGTGTAAATAAAACTAAAAATGGAAGTTGAATAAAAACGCAAGTTGATTCAAGAAACCACTGATACCTTAACGCTCTATTTGGAAGTTGAGTTTTTATTCCGACTATTTTTCTATTATTTTGGGGCTGTCAAAACTCTGTATGTTTGGGCTAAAGCTTGGGTTCTAAGGCCATTAAAGGTTGAGGGGTGTTCCACCCTTCTTTGTACCTTGTTTTGGAGGTCTTTCCCCTTATGTTTCCCACCATTTTACTATCTTTTTCCAAGCTTTTAAACACTGATTTTCAGAGTTATTTCAGTGGCCAAAATCATGTGAAGTCCAAATTTGGAGGGGTTAGCCTCCCTTCCTTGTATCTTGCTTACTAACCTAGTTTGTGCCATGTTTTAGCATATTAATCTAACTATTGTTAGCTCAATTCCAGCATGTTTTAGGACTGTATTAGACTTGTTTTAGTACTGTTTTGGGCTGGTAATTGCATTTGAGCTTTGTTTTGCGTGCTTATAATGTAATAGTCCTCATGAGCTCGGTGTTCTAGGCCTTAGACACCTTCTCTTTTGAATTGATAGCATTTATTTATGTTTTTCTCACTCATTTTCAGCACTTAATCATCTCTGCAACCTACTTCCTTTCTTGGCTTTTGTTTTGCTTTGAAAGTGGTTCAAACAACTATTTGTTTAAAGCATGAGATTGAGGTGTCATGCTTAATGGTTTAATCCCTTAGGGGGTTCATTACCAACAGTATGATGTCTTTTTCATGCCTAAAACAACTTTTGATTTGAGCCGTCTTTCCATTAGAGGACTTAAACTCTCCCTTTGGACTCAATTGATTAAAGGATAAAAAGGTAACTAAAATGGAGTAACTAAAACTTGGAATTAAAAGTGGGCAAGATAATAATTTGGTTGTGTTCAATCAGACGTTAATTGAATACATGGAAGCTTGAACAATTTCAAACTCATTAGTGATGAAATGATTCAAGGTTTCAAGGTCACCACTTCCCTTGATCATTCATGAAAGGGAGGAGGTTTGTGTCTTGTTTTGCATTTATTGAACTTGCACACTTGGTTTCATAAGCCATCATGCAATGAAATTGCATCCATTGATGGTTTGTGAACCAAACTTGCTACTTTTTTGATTTGCTCATGAAAATGATGGGTGAGTTCTACAAACAAACCCTTAAAAATACCCTGTATATGCTCTGTTTGTCCTCTATTGCAGCAAGGAGAACTAGGCAGTAGTGGCCGGTAGGCCATCACTGGAGGTCGGCAACCTTCGTCACTGGCTGGCCAGCTATTGATGCAAAATTCAGCAGTGTGTTTCTGAAGCAGAGCAGGGTTATTCTAGAAGTGGGCAGCAGTGTATGCGTTCTATTATGCAACAGAGGCTCTTCGGAAGCAAAACGGTGGTTCTTTCGGGTGGAGACTGAGCATGCGCATGAACATCTCTCGTTTCCCGAGTCGGATTAGTTAGCTTATTGCTTAAGTTTACTTAATTCTTTTAATTTCACTTGTATTGTAATTATTTAATTAGTTAAAGCAGTTAACTAGTTGTGATATTGTAATTATTTAGCTAGAATAGTTAATTAATTCAGTTTGTAATAATTAGCTTAATTAGCTTAGCTTTAATTAGTTAAGTAGCTTAGCTAGTTTATTCATTCGGACTCTCCTTCGTGAGAGCGCAATGTAATAATGTGTATGTTTTCCAACCCCACGTCTTTCTCCCTTTTTTTTACTAGCTTATGATGGTTAGTTTAGGGACATCATGTTTTGTTTAACATATTTCATGTCTGCATCCATTCGTATTGCATGCACCGAGGCTCGCCTCATCATTCTAACTGCATTGTCATTTCCAATACTTCTTCGAATACGTGCTTAGACCGCATGCTATTTAATTATTTAATATGCCATATTAGTAGCCGAACCTAGTAATTACATATCACATGTATTGTATTAGCCATATTGCATAGTTAGGAATCATGTATTTTTCTGACTCATTTCTTTTTTGGCTTGGAGTACTAGGTAAGTCTTTACGCACTTTAGCATATTGCATGCGTGTGATTGTTGCCATGTCAGGCATGCTTGCCATGAGGCTAATTGCTTGAGTGCTATAACTGCTTGAATGCCTAAGGCTTGTTGCTTGAATTGGAATGATTTTAGTAGTGTTTATATGTGATCACTTTCGGGTAGAAACTAATCCGCCTCGGGAAACGAGAGATGTTCATGCGCATGTTCAGTTTCCACCCGAAAGAACCACTGTTTTGCTTTCGGAGAGCCTCTGTTGCACAATAGAACGCATACACTGCTGCCCACTTCTAGAATAACTCTACTCTGCTTCAGAAACACACTGCTGAATTTTGTATCAGTGGCCGGCTGGCCAGTGATGAAGGTTGCCGGCCACTACTGCCTAGTTCTCCTTGCTGCAATAGAGGACAAACAGAGCATATACAGGGTATTTTTAAGGGTTTATTTGTAGAACTCACCCATCATTTTCATGAGCAAATCAAAAGAGTAGCAAGTTTGGTTCACAAACCATCAATGGATGCAATTTCATTGCATGATGGCTTATGAAACCAAGTGTGCAAGTTCAATAAATGCAAAACAAGACACAAACCTCCTCCCTTTCATGAATGATCAAGGGAAGTGGTGACCTTGAAACCTTGAATCATTTCATCACTAATGAGTTTGAAATTTTTAAAGGTTCCACGTGTTCAATTAACGTCTGATTGAACACAACCAAATTATTATCTTGCTCATTTTTAATTCCAAGTTTTAGTTACTCCATTTTAGTTACCTTTTTATCCTTTAATCAATTGAGTCCAAAGGGAGAGTTTAAGTCCTCTAATGGAAAGAAGGCTCAAATCAAAAGTTGTTTTAGGCATGAAAAAGACATCATACCGTTGGTAATGAACCCCCTAAGGGATTAAACCATTAAGCATGACACCTCAATCTCATGCTTTAAACAAATAGTTGTTTGAACCACTTTCAAAACAAAACAAAAACCAAGAAAGGAAGGAGGTTGCAGAGATGATTAAGTGCTGAAAATGAGTGAAAAGCATAAATAAACGCTATCAACTCAAAAGAGAAGGTGTCTAAGGCCTAGAACACCGAGCTCATGAGGACTATTACATTATAAGCATGCAAAACAAACTCAAATGCAACTACCAGCCCAAAACAGTATTCAAACAAGTCTAATACAGTCCTAAAACATGCTGGAATTGAGCTAACAATAGTTAGATTAATATGCTAAAACATGGCACAAACTAGGTTAGTAAGCAAGATACAAGGAAGGGAGGCTAACCCCTCCAAATTTGGGCTTCACAACATGATTTTGGCCACTGAAATAACTCTGAAAATCAGTGTTTAAAAGCTTGGAAAAAGATAGTAAAATGGTGGGAAACACAAGGGGAAAGACCTCCAAAACAAGGTACAAAGAAGGGTGGAACACCCCTCAACCTTTAATGGCCTTAGAACCCAAGCTTCAGCCCAAACATACAGGCCTTGTTTGGTTTGTATCTCAGAGACAAATTTCTGAAATCTTCTCTGAAAACACATTTCTGGAAGTAATCAAACCAAACAGATTTTCTCAAAAAAATTCTCAAAAATGTGTTTGGTTGTCTTTTTCCAGGATCACTTTTCAAAACAAATTCTCAGAAATCCGTTTGGTTAGTTTTTTCAGAAACACAAAATACAAACACCCCCAATTATGTAAACATGTTCTTTTTTTTTTTTTTTTTTTTGAGAATGAAGCAAAACAGCACAGCATATATTATGTATTCATCATGAAGTTTTACAGATCAAGCAAGACAACACAGTTGGTGTTCATGTTGTAGTTGGTGTTCATCATGTTGCTGATCAAGCAAGACAGCACATATCATACATGAGTAGAATTTTCACAATGAGCAGAATGAAAGAGTTAGTGATATAGAGTACTGAATTTTCAGAATGTGCATGTACAACCATTATAGAGTACTGAATTTGAGTGCAAAAATCAGGTGTAAGAAAGAATTTGCATGTACAACCATTATAGAGTTAGTGAAAAATCAGGATGGGGATACTAACAGAAATCTTCCACTATTTATATGGATTAGAACGTGCAGAATGATATCAAATTAGTAATATTAGAGCTCCAAGAGCTCCTTGAAACCTGGGAGTTTAAAACTGAACCACCTGGAAGAATAAAGATGTGGTTCATAATGAAACTGTAGAACCCATGTCGAATTCTTATTCGTTCTACTACTCCTATCAAATGCTCCTTTCAAATAAACCACCGAACTCTATAATGTGATGAAGGATAACCCAGTTACCAGACTAGAATGAACACAGTACCTATTACCACACTGACAACATACAAATATCTGAAACAGAAACATGACATGACAGAATCTAACAGATTAACAAAATCTATTAAAGCACTCTTTATTTGTCTCAAGGGCTGAAGAGTAACAGAATTTATTAAAACATGTAAAAAAACATGTAAAATTGGATCTACTACTACTACTACAACAAACTAAAGAACTCCTGCTTCAACATGTTTCATCAAAAAAAGTATACACTAAAACCAAGCGATCCACGATCAACACGCCAATCCAATCAGCAGCATAGTGATGCAAAATTCTTCTCAGAACAGATTCTTGTAGATTATGAACAACAGAGAAGCATCTGTTCCATGACCAGCAACAGCATAGTGATGCAGATTATGAACAGCAGCAGCATAGTGATGCAGATTATGAACAGCAGCAGCATAGTGATGCAGATTCTTGCATATTCAGAACACAGAGTAGCATCTGTTCCATGACCAGAAAAAAGAAAGCAGCATAATGCAAATTTAACATACACAGAGAAGCATCTGTTCCAGTTACAGATTCAGAACACACAGAGATGGGATCGTTCCAGTTACAGCATCTAAATATAAAATACAGATTCACCATTGCATCTAAATGTAAAATACAGATTCACCAGTTACAGCATCTAAATTTAAAATACAGATTTAGAACACACAGATTCAACATCTAAATTTCATCTAATCAACTATCCACTGTTTCTAAAAATTAATCTAATCACAACTATCCACTGTTTCACTAATTTGCCAGCAACACAGACTTCAACACATGGATACAGAATATCACCCAGATAAAGAAGACACAGATTCAGAACAGCACCACAGTGAATTTGATTGTAGCAACCGCACCACGCGTCCTTAGATAATACATCCCTGTCTTCAAACCCTTGCATGTCCAAAAATTGAATAATAAGTATTTAAGTAAGTACATAATGCAAATAAATATGTATGCATACACTACTCTTAAGTATTTAAGTAAGTACATAATACACTACTCATAATGCAAATAAATATTTAAATACATAATACTACTTGTTACCATATACCTATTGTTGTATGCCTCCCACATAGATGCTGCAACCTCATCTCGCCATTGTCCCATCTGCACTAGTTGTTCACGTGACATGTTCACGTGGTTGTGTTGTTGCATATCTGGTACTCCATCTTGATTTCCGTGGACATTTTGAACTCCAACTTCACCCTGAACTTGACTTGCACCTTCACCTCCACCTCCACCTTCACCTTCATCTTCATCTTCATCTTCATCTTCGTCTTCAACGTCATCTTCATCTTCATCACTTGATTCTTCCGCATCGAAAAATTCATCATGCTCTTGCACCGTTCGGATCCAATTGTGGAGAACACAACATGCCATAACGATTGGCCCTTGTCGTACCATATCATACTGTGGCATGTGTCTCAATAATGGAAACCGTTGCTTTAACACTCCAAAGGTTCTTTCTATGACATTCCTTAAAGAAGAATGTCTATGGTTGAACAACTCCTGTGGACCATGGTAGCGACACCGCCTATTGAACTCTTGCAAATGGTATTTTTGGCCACGATATGGGGCTACGTACCCGGGCATGTGTGTATACCCGGCGTCAACGAGATAATACTTGTCTACAGTAAAAATCTTTCAGTAAGAACATGTCATGGCATATTTGGGTGTGAAAAAAAGGAAAACTCTAAATTAAAAACAAATACACTTACTAGGTGGTGGGTGTGGAAAGTCAGCAGAATTTGTGGTAAGTGCTTCTAGGAAAATTCTCGAATCGTGTGCACTACCTTCCCAATCAGTGTACACAAACGTAAACTTCATGTCAAATGAACATGCAGCCATGACATTTTGAGTTGTATGCACTTTTCTACCTCGATATGGCATTTGGTCATCTTCTGGTGCCACAACAACAACATGTGTGCCATCTATGGCCCCTACACAGTCCTAGTTGACATAACTTTGAATTAATTTATCAAATTTTCAGTCTCAATAAGCCATATAAAATAATGCAAATGAACTGCCATTTTTTTTACCTTAAACCATGGCCAGTATCGTCTGTCATTCTGAATTTTATGATGGGTAACATCCATGTTCGGTAGTTGGATTACAAATGGCGCAAGATTTCCTAACGCCTGCATCATAAGTACGAAATGACGATGAATTGTCTCATTTGAGTGCTGAAATCGATCTCCAGCATTTCTTGTTCCTGAACTTTGACCACAGATAAATAAAAACATAGCCAACGACTCTTCAAGTGACAATCGCATGTTTGACCAGTCTACAACATTTCTATGAACAATCTGTTTAACTAATTCCACAAATGTCAGAACTTCCATTCGCAATTGTTCACAGATTGATTTAGGATTTCCACTTAGTAAGAATTTTATGTACTGCTCACCGGTGTATGGACAATTACGTTGCGGTTGTCTCGTAGGAATGTCACGTGTTAGTTGACAAACCATGTGTAAGTCCATCAGATCATCGTCATCGTCACTGCACAGGTCGTACATATTGTTCGATTGCCTTCTATTGGGTCGTGACGATGACATCTAAAGCGGAAAGTGTAAAACAGTCAAGGTATTATGAGTAATGACATGAGTATAGCACTAAAAATTTAATGAGAACATTGCAACGAAGGAAGCATGGCGAAAATATATTACGACAACATAGTGGTAAGTCTAAAGCAAATGAACGTAGACAACATGCTATAGATAGTTAGGTCAACACCCAACATAACCCAAACCGAAAAGGAAAAACAAACAAATTAAAACAAATATAATTTGGGTTTAACAAATGCGAAAAACAAAGAAAAATACACCCAAACAATTCTGCAAGCATCTTTATTTCCTTCACCTCAAACCGAACAGTGGGATGACCATGCTTCTCACAAACTGAGGATCCAAAGGTACCTCATTTCCAGTTCCATGGTCATAAACATGGTTCGCCATTCTAGTGATGTGAACATGTTCATGGCCTTCAAAAACAAGCTCGGATCCAGGGCCATTGATTTTAGGATGGTCATACATGCTGCAACGGAGTACGTATCAGCTGCCCCAGCGTTGGCCTCTACTTGAAGGTAAAACCGTTCACGTGCTTCACATGAACGTTGCCATGATTGCAGTGCATCGTCCATTTTTGGGTTCTTGCTGGACTGACCCTGGCCACTAGACTTACGCTTACTTCCGGAAGTGCAAGATTCATCTACTACGCCTTTTCCTGACGTATATGCATGAAAGCGTTCATCCATTTCTCGCTCATCATCAGATGTGGGTACACCCTGACGAGAAGAACGCACAAAAGCGCCAGTGGCAAATGACTTGGCAAATATTTCTGACATGAGCTCATAATGTTCAAGGCCTTTGGTTTGGAATTGTTTTGCATTTGGGTGTGCCTACAAGTTGTAAACATTAATTAATCATTTAGAAAATTATTTCTCTATGCACATGGTTCTGCTAAATGTATGCGCCAAAATGATTACCTGAACATAATTTTCCCAAACATCGTCTGGGGCTGTCACTGTTTTAGTGATTGGATCCCAGCCCAAACCCGTGTGGTTTTTCAGAGCAACAAACTCTTTGTAGTTCGCCTTCAAACGCGCAAACTTACCCTTCAATTTTTTTTGCCCATAATTTTTTCCAACCTTTTTAGTCATCTCATCATCAATTGTTTGCCACTGTCTTGGGTAAAAACTCCTATCTTTCTTTGACATGGAAGGGCCCTCTTTCTTAATTTCCTCCACCAATATTTCTAAAAATATCTTGACAATTTCGGTCCCCCACATCTTAAAGTCGTCATTGTCGTTAGCCATTCTACCCTAATACAAGTGAAACAAATTACAGTTTATAGTTATGTGAACAACTTAAGTTCCAGAAAAAGTTTGGTAGTACGTAATATGAAGCATATGCATAATAATAGCCATTACGAATATATAATATGAGATTCCGCGTGCAAAAGTTTACCGGATACAGACAATCGTTTTCAGCAGTGGAGGAATTGACTGATGGTTGAGGTGATCTCTTCCTCTTGGCCCTTGGTGTATTGAACAATGACCGAGGAGTACAAAGTTGGCCTGGTTTTCAAAATGAGCAGAATTTATATTGCAAGAATGAGCAGAATCATGAACAGCAAAATTTTCAGAATGAGCAGAATTTATGTACGCATACATGAGCAGAATTATCAAAGCACAATTTTCAGAATGAACAGAATTTATGTATGCATACATGAGCAGAATTACGAAAGCAGAATTTTCAGAATGAGCAGAATTTATATGGCATACATGAGCAGAATTATCAAATGGGAATTTTCAATCTGTGTTGCCAATCTGTGTTGATCCTAATTAAGATGGCTTTTCTACCTGCCTGATGATAATCTGTGTTGATCCTAATTAAGATGGCTTTTCTACCTGCCTGTTGATAATCAGTTAGTAAAGTGACCACTTTGATAAGAAGAGTAGGAAAGGAAAGATAGGCAATGCCTCAATTCTTCCATTCCCAAGTTAGCTAATGAATGTTAGATCGCCTGCTTTTAAAATGGTTCCTTAAACACTTTATATAGTTCATTAATGTCAAACATTACCAGGTAGTGAGTAATTCTCGTATTTTGTGGCCACATTGGACACATTTATATCTAATGACTAATCAATGGAGAGAGAAAACTAAAAAGGAGGAGAGCACTGTTGTACTTTTTAACATATCTAATTAACTGTTTTACTTCGGGCACCACAGTTTGTGGATAAAACATTATTCTCTAATTAATTTATATACTTTATTCTTTACAATTTATACACTTTGGTGGGTATCACTCCAATTTAGCATTGTCATTCTAGTACCTAGATATTCACTAAATTAACAAATGTTAACACACAGGAAAAAAAAAATCTCATTTTATCATATCTTATCAGTGTTCTGTCTTTTGCTAGTATTGTTTTTGTTTCTTTGTTTTTCTGTTGTACTTTGCCTTCATTAAAAAATAAAATACACAAAAAACAAAACATATAGGAGAGATCAGACACCCAACTCCTTCAAGAAAATAAATTAGGAAGCTTTGATTCATAACTGCTCTCAGTTAATGGCATTCAACCCATCACCCACCTGTTTCACAACACTAGTCACTCTGAAAATTCTGATAGTATGAGAAATTAATCAACATAGTAATGACAAGCACCTAGACATGGAGAGATCACTGGTTTATTTCTTTGTCACTTTGAATTTAGTAATGACATTCTTCTAAGATTTTGAAACCACTAATTGTTGTGTTTTCTCGTCTATGTTATCCATTAATGTTGTTTTCGATATCTCTTCACTATATCGCTTTGAACTTTAGAGGTTATCAAATGCATCACTCTAGCAAGCTGAGACATCAATTAAATGAATATTTTGAAAAGTCATTTTGCTTCTCTTTTTCTTCTTCTTCTTCTATTAGATTTTCCAAAAACAAACAAAGAAACAACTAACCTTTTAATCTTTATAAACCATAACCTAAACCCAGAAAATGTCTGCATTGTGAAACAGATGCCTTCTTGGAACATCATCCCCGTTAAAAAACATCTATCTAGATAGACAGAATGATAATATTCTAATTTCTAATAAATATAACACATAATAAGGGAGCAAAAAACAAAGCTGTCGTCAACATGAACTCCATGAATAATACAAACATCAAGAAGGGAATCTCAGAAATTCGTATCCATATATATATATCTCAACCTATTAACAATTGGTGCGTTTATCCTTAGGGATAAAATATGAAGAAATGTTGAGCTAAATAACTAAACAGGCATTTGACCTAGGGAATTATCAATGTGCCACCTCCTATTAAAGATCATTTATTCGACAAAAAGACTTAATTCAACTTAATCTCATGTTCTCTTCTCTTTTCTTTTCTTTTCTTCTTTTTTTGGCCTTTTCTAGATTAGTGTAACAAATTGCATCAAGGTTTTGCATGATATGCAAGGATATATTACAGTATATGACCATAGAATCCATGCATTTTCGGGTAAAAATTGTATCCTTCTTATTTGAGAGCTTGAAAATGATATCAGCAGAATTGAGGGACCTTTAAATTATTCTTTCACCTTCATTGTTTACTGCTGTGGAACGAAATTCGTGGCTCAAATCAGTGTAAATTCATCTTTTCACAAAAAATGGGGAGAAACAGCCATTTTCTTATCAGAATTGCTAATCCTAACAAGAGAACTATCTGTAATCTGCATATGTTCTATGAGACACCAAATACATTAGGCTAAGGTTATTGTGTGATATTGTAGAATATTACAATTAAGGCACAGCATTAAGAATGTGTTATCTATCAAAATCAGTAGTGACTCTGGTGTGTGACTGTATGGACTACGATTTCGAAAATTTACCGATTACGAAATTCACCAGAAATTGACAACCCAAAGGCAAAAGCCATGTGAACTTTGTAAACTAAAATCAGTCAATACATTGTTCAGAATTGACAAACCCAAATGAAATTTAAAAAAAAAAAAAAAAAAAAGTAGTCGTGCATTAGAAATACCTCTTGCTTGCCTGCTTTTGGTGGCCCTCAAATCCCACCGTCCACAACGAAGTTTTGAGCACGGCCTCTCCGTTTTTGCAGCCAAGGATGAAGTTATGCTTCGTCTTCGTGGGGTTCGAAGGTGGTTGGTTTGCATTTTATAGAGCCCAGAAGAAAAAAATGAAGGACTTTGATGTTACAAGTCCCGATTGTGAGAAGATTTCATTCAGTTTGACTAAGACCAAAGCCAGGGCACGATTTGGGGAAATCTGTGAGGCAGAGAAGTTGTGGTTGTTCAAAGAGGACCCGTACGAGCAGATGCCCCCTATTGCCTCAAGCCTGTGCGACACAGAGATGAAGGAGGTGATAGACAGTGTCGGTGCGTCTAATGCGGAAGATTTCTCAAATCTTGAATAGCTTATTGATGGAGAGAAGGCAAGTGGGTCTTCGAAGGCACTTGGGCGAGTGCAGATCTTGGTGTACAGGTGTGGATCGTCTTCCTTGACACAGCCGATAGAGAGCCGTTGAACTGCCTTTAATGATTTTCTTTGTATCACAGAGATAGGTCAGAAAGGTTCTTTTGAGAGAGAGAAGACCGTTTTCAGAGAAGTTTTGAGAGAGAGAAGTTCCAAAACGTGTTTTGAGATAGTCTTCAAAGAATATTTCAGAAACACGTTTGCCAAACGTGTTTTGGTACTTTTTTCTCTCAAAAATTGTTTCTGAAATACAAACCAAACAAACCCACAGAGTTTTGATAGCCCCAAAACAATAGAAAAATAGTCGGAATAAAAACTCAACTTCCAAATAGAGCATTAAGGTATCAGTGGTTTCTTGAATCAACTTGCGTTTTTATTCAACTTCCATTTTTATTTTTATTCAACTTCCATTTTTAGTTTTATTTACACGCCTTTTCGTAAAGGAGTATATGGACATATTTTTGAAATTGGGTCCGCATGAGTACTGTCATTTTGAGAAATTTATTAAAGATAAGACAATTAACGTGTCGAGTATGATTAATACTCCACTGTTGGAAAAACCAATTGGTAGGGTTGTTTGGATTCCTCCTCCGGTGGATTGGATTAAAATCAATTCAGATGCATCATTCATCAAGATAGGTGGGATTGTTTATGCGGCAGCGGGGGTGGTTTTCTGAGATCATTTGGGTACGATCAAAGCTATGCATGCTATACCACTAAAAGGTGTACGCGACAGCTACGAAGCTAAGTTAAAAGCTATCGAATGTAACCTCATTCTAGCTCAACAATATGGGTTCACAAAGATATTAATACGGTTGGATAACTCATTCATTGTTAAAGCTATTAAATGCGGCGAATTACCAGTGAAACATTACGATCTCTACAGTTATGGAATTATTGCTTTATTTATTTTTATTTAGAATTTTTTCAAATGATATTTTTTTCATTTCACTAATGCATTTTTTGTACCTACAGAACATTGCCTCTTAAAGAGTTCAAGAGATACATGTTTGATTACATCCCTAGAGAGGGAAATCAGGCTGCGAATTTTTTGGCTACAAGAGCCAGAGATTGTATGCTACGACCAACATCGAAGACTACTGTAGAAATTTGCTGTGCTTTTGACACAGTAAGAGATTGTTGCAAGGATGACTTGCAGAGCAGACTTACTTTAGGCTTAAAGCACAGAAAACAGGTTTCAATAGTTTTACATTTAATAAGCCTAATATTTGCTATTATGTTAATTTTCACATGTCGTCGTTCTAGATGATAGTTTGGGACAATTTAATAGTTTCACATTTAACAGTTTATTGGGTTCTTCGTGCAGGGACCCTTGTCGCACTTGCGGTGATTATTGGGGCACATGCAGATTCATGCAATGCTGAATCTTGTGTTCTACTTCGAATTTTGTAGCTTGTGCAAGGTCCTCTCTTCTCATTTCTAAGGCTTGGGACTATGAAAACTTATTGTAAAACATCCAAAACTTGTAGAAAAACATGAAAACATTATTTATTTCAAAGTGACAAGATCAAAACAAAGTTTTTCATCAAGAATTCTCACCACCCTAATCTCTTTTAACTTCACCATAACTTAATCTTTCCCCAACTTTTACTAGTCGTGATGATCAAAACAAAGGATATAGTGAAGAACTTACCTCAACTCAAAGGTTCGGGTGCTAAGGTTCAAGATCTTCAAGCTCAAATTCTTGTTCTTCCTTTTCTTTCTCTTTTCTTCTTCCTGTCACCTCTTCTTGCTTTCAAACTTCCAGCAATTTCTCTCTCCTCTAAGCTGAATTTTTTAATATATAATTGAAGAGAGACACTTGTCTCTCAAGGGTGCAACCTAGCCTAATCTTCTGAGTAGAGGTGTAAGGAACCTAGGTGTGGTGTGTGTATGCTTCTCCTTTGTGGATGGTTCCCTTTCTTGCATGCTTCACCAAATCTCTAATCCTCTCTCCTTAGCTTAGCTAATCAAGCTTAGTGTTAATTAATCAAGGTTAGATCTTAATCACTCCAATTAGTTTAATTAATCTTGATTAGGACTAATTAATCCTACTTAGTTATCACTAATCTTAATTAACATTTCTAACTTAACATCAAATTGTCAAGAACATTAGTCTAAGTTCTTTAAGCTCCTTGATTAGTGAATAGAACAACTCAAAACATAATCTAAACTTGAAGTCATTTACATTAGTTTAGGATCTTTAAGCTCCTTGATTAGTGATTAGGACAACTCAAAACATACTAAATCTAAACTACGGGATTTTTTTTTTAAAACATGCATGTTTAACTGATTTTAAAATTTCAGATTTTGTACAAGATGGATCTGATCCATATGTGCAAGAAAGCAGCTTTGCTAATAGCTCAACAAGTTTTCTGGGTATGATCACTACCAATTAGAATTTTTTTCTATTCATTAGGTAGTGATATGTTTCTGATGCCTCACCACTCTTGATCACAAGAGCAGTTTCAGTTGGAATTATTCCTTTACAAGGAGGTAAAAGTTACTTTACCTTTTTATTTTTATGAGAACATGTGTGCTTTCTGATACGAAATCATTTGGCTGTATGTTTATGTGGTGCTCTTCCTCTATAGCTTTCACTACCAAATAGGAGCTCCCTTAACTTGGAGAATGCAAATTTTCTTTCAGAAATTCTAAATCAGATTTCACATGCATTAACTTCTCATTTGGCACTCAATCAGCCCACAAGGAATGTTTATGGCTTTACCATAGTTATAGCCGAATACGGCCTAAACTTGGTCGAAATAGGGCTTTCGGGAGAGAAAATTCAAAACAACCCCCAAACCATCGTGTGGCTCTCACGGACAGCTTCTCCATGACAAATAGGACTTGTGACAACTGGCGGAATGTAATTTGGACCTATAGGTTGGGAGTTAGAGTCGAATAAGCCCTAAACTTAGTCGAAAAAGGGATTTCCGGGGGCAAAAATTCAAAACATCCCCCAAACAACCATGTGGCTCACATGGATAGCTTCGCCATGACAAATAGGACTTGTGAGAACTGACGGAACGTAATTCGGACCCGTAGGTTGGGAGTTAGAGCCGAAAACGCCCTAAACTTAGTCAAAAAAGGGTGTTTCGGGGGCGAAAATTCAAAACAGCCCCCGAACCACCGTATGGCTCACACGGATAGTTCCACAATGACAAATAGTACTTGTGAGAACTGACAGAACGTAATTCGGACCAGTAGGTTGGGAGTTAGAGCCGAATACACCCTATACTTCGTCGAAAAAGGGCGTTTTAGGGAAAAAATTCAAAACAGCCCCCGAACCACTGTGTGGCTCACACGGACAATTCCCCCATGACAAATAGGACTTGTGAGAACTGACGGAACGTAATCCGAACCAGTAGGTTGGGAGTTAGAGCTGAATACGCCCTACACTTAGACGAAAAAGGGCGTTTCGGGGGCGAAAATTCAAAACAGCTCTCGAACCACCGTGTGGCTCACACGGACAGTTCCCCCATGACAAATAGGACTTGTGAGAACTAACGGAATGTAATCCGGACCAATAGGTTGGGAGTTAGAGCTGAAAACACCCTAAACTCAGTCAAAAAATGGCGTTTCGGGGGTGAAAATTTAAAACAACCCCCGAGCCACTGTGTGGCTCACACAGACAGTTCCACAATGACAAATAGGATTTGTGAGAACTAACGGAATGTAATTCGGACCTGTAGGTTGGGAGTTAGAGCTGAAAATGCCCTAAACTTAGTCGAAAATGGGCGTTTTGAAGGCGAAAATTCAAAGCAGCCCCCAAACCACCATGTGGCTCACACGGACAGTTCCCCCATGATAAATAGGACTTGTGAGAACTGACAAAACGTAATCCGGACCAGTAGGGAGTTAGAGCCGAAAATGCCCTAAACTTAGTCAAAAAAGGGCGTTTCGAGGACGAAAATTCAAAACAACCCCCAAACCACCATGTGGCTCACACAAACAGTTCCCCCATGACAAATAGGACTTGTGAAAACTGACAGAACGTAATTCGGAACCGTAGGTTGGGAGTTAGAGCCGAAAACGCCCTAAACTTAGTCGAAAAAGGACGTTTCGGAAGCAAAAATTCAAAACAGCCCCCGAATACGCCTTACACTTAGTTGAAAAATGTGCAACACTTTAGTTAAAAAAGCAACAACTTTTTTAAAATAATATCTACACATTCTAATAATTGCCTTTATGTATTTATAGGACGAAGAAATTACGTATTACATTGTTCGTGCAGTTGGTTAGAATAAATATTGCATGATACATATATATATATATATATATATACTTTCTTTTATTTCCAAGAAGACATTTCTCGATTGTTCTACCTTAAATGCATGTTAGAACATGTTCCATATGGCTGACTAAATTGATATTTTGTAACCAATTCTAATGTTTCGTTTTTTGTTTTTCTTTGTAGATATTGTTGCGTGGACTTGTGAATAATCCATATTGGTGTATGAAGAAGAATTTTCACTTTTGTATAGAACTAATATAATACTTTTGTCGTCCTCAGCTTTTGTGTAGTTCATTATTACTGATTGGCAATCAACAGATAATGACTGTCATGGTACATAGATCACCTTCTGTCGTGGTACATATATAGCATTTGTCGGCGTACATATAGGACATTTTGTCATGGTCCATAGAAAACTTTTGTCATGGTACATATATCACCTTTTGTTGTGGTACAGATTACGATGGTAATATGTACCATGCCAAATGGTAATTTCTCTTGGTAGTAAATGTATTTTTTTATATATGGAGGGCTTTGATTTTTGTATGATATATTTTGTGTGAAATTATTATTTTAGTTTGGACAATAGTTGATTTGTATGGACTTTAATATTTAATTTTATTTATTTTTGGTATAAATGGATGCAGATTGTGGAATGATTGATAGTATGTATCATTTTGTTTTTATACGTATTACAGGTTACATTGTATATAGACAGGTTGTGGAGAAATTATAATTTTACGATAAAACATAATATCATGTTTTTGGCGACTAAACAATTAGTAGCTAAAAAGAAATTGGGAAAAGACATTTGGCGACTAAAAGTTTTGTAGCCAAAAAAAAAAAAGATATTTGGCGACTAAAAGTTTTGTAGCCAAAAAAAAAAAATATAGACATTTGGCGACTAAAACTTTAGTAGCCAAAAGAAAATCAAACATTTGGCGACTAAAATATTTCGTAGCTAAAAACAAAGGGGGTGTTTGGTGGGGCTTTTTTGAGCCAACTTATGGCTTCTGGCTTTTAAAAAGTTATTTCGGACTGTTTGGTTAAACTTATTTCAAACAGCTTCTGATTCTAATAACCTATTTTAAGTCAAAAAAGTTGATTCTGAGAAGCTGCTCACCCCTTGCTTCTGATTATCAGCTTCTGCTTGGACATATTAATTTACGGTTATACTCATAAATTTTTTTATTTTTTATTTTTTTAAAAATAGAAAAAGACCCAAATGGACTATAAAATATTATTATTATTTGTTATGAGAAATGTAGACAAATAGTGAATAATAAAAAATAAAAATTAATTGAAAAAGTTACTTCACAGCTTATTTAATAAACATTACTCAGCAACTTAAATCTATAATCTAACAGTTATACCAAACAGATTAACAGCTTCTGATTAAAGTCATAATCTATAATCTGTTAAGCTATAATCTATAATCTGTTTTAACAGCTACACCAAACAGCACCAAAAAACTAAATTATAAGCACACTTTTGGCGAGTAAAATTTGAGAAGCCAAAAATGTAGAACTTTAGGCTACCAAATATTTAGTAGCCAAAAGAGAAACTCTTTGCCGACTAAACATTTAGTAGCCAAAGATGTGGACTTTCGGCGGCTAAATTTTTAGTAGCCAAAAAAGAACTCTTTGCCGACTAAAATTTTAGTAGCTAAAAAGGTGGGACTTTAGGCGACTAAAAGTTTGGTCACCGAAAATGGTCTAATTTAATGTAATGTCCAACCTTTTGGCCACTAAATATTTAGTCGGCAAATGAATATTTAGTCGCCAATTAGCTTTCCCGACTACTCTTCGGCTACTAATTTTGCGACCAAAAATTTAGTCGCTAAAGCCCTTCGGAGACTAAAAATTGACTTTTGGCGACTAAAAATTTAGTCGCCAAAAGTGAAAATTCTTGTAGTGTACATATTCGAAACAATTTTACAAACAAATATGACTCGAAATATTCCAATTCTTGCAAAGTTAGTCTATACTTGTTTATGCACATCACATAGCAATGCTAGCCTAATAAACCGGAACAAAAGCATATAATGTTGATAACATTCATATCATGATTAGTAGAGGCCGATCTTTGATCGGGCGAGCATGGGTACTCAAATTCATTCATGACCTTCCCCTCTCGTACCCAAGTTCCCGAGCCAAGACAATCTTGGTAATGATGAACACGTGGCCTTTGGCACAAGTCATAGGTTTCCTAAATTTTTCAAAAATATTTAGGTAGCGACTCTGTGTCTGGCAAAGCAGTCTATTTTTGGCATTTTTGATTCAAAATTGATTTTCCAAAAGATTTTCTGAATTTGGACTCTTTGGTGATTATCTATTTCATATTGCACTTGTGAGATCAGATTCAGAGCTGCGAGAGTCCGAACTGTAGGGCTTATTTCGAACTTCTGAAAAGGGGCGCGAAAAAGTCAAGCTACAATTTCTGGCGACTCTGCTAGGGATTTAGAGAACTTGACTCGAACTTCATGATGTGAAATTTTATCTGCATTTATATGTTTCATTGCATTGCATTTGCATTGGTGCGCCTAAGTCACTGTGTTTGCTATCTACTATTCCTGGACGGTTTGTCGGAGGCTTGCCTAAAAAGCTTTCTAAAAGGCTGACCGGTCATGGGCTCTACCACAATGGGAACACAACCCTTGGATCTAGACTACCGCTGTACTGTTTGATCCTCCTTTCACTTCTCGGTGTTAGGTGCGAGAGGTATATTAGGTAGTCTTGCTGAGATACCCTTTTGACCATTTGGCCTAGTTGCATATCGAAAAGCCGTAGAGACTGTTCCAAACTAAGACAAGATGCTCACCCGAATATGGTATTGCGTGAAACCACATTGTTTGAATAGTGTACCCTAGCTCCTGACGAAACTAGGACAGTGAAACCCTAAACCTCTCATAAGGGTGTTTTGAATGCTTTTGTGCAAATGTGAAAATTTTGGAAATGTATAATGCAATCCTCGGAGAGTCTTAATATTGAGGCGATTCCTTTCAAACTTGAGGATCATATCAGAATCAGATTTGGGTCAAAATCTAGGGGTTTGTGTTCAATATGGGTGAATTTTCAACAAAACCAGAAGCATGGTCCAAAATTGTATCTTGCTTTGCTTTAACCAGCATATCCGGTATCCCGATCTGATGGAGCATTTGTTTTTAATGCTAGGTTTGTCTGAACCAGGGAAGGAGCAGTACCAGCCTTCACCCATAATAGTCCATCTAATTCCAGAAAAAAAAACCCACTCAGCAAAAGGTCTAGTCTATCTGATCCCTAAAAGCCAGCTCAGAAAAGATCCGATCCCATCAAGTATAACCGGGTCGAAATTCTTGTTAGTCAGCTCTTAGCTTACACCCATCCATTTCCCCGATTGCCAACCCAGCAGACCCGTGATGACACATAGTCCAAAAGAAGTTGTGGCCATGATAACGACGTTAAACCAGGGAATTGCCATGCAGGATGAGACCAATGCTGAAATGCAACGCCCATCTGGGGCATCTACTACACTTTCAGTCTCGGGCCCCCAGCCGAACTTTGATCCACCTCTGCCAACTGAAGATTTGCAAGGTCTGGATCCTCGAGAAGGGTTGGCTCAAGCTCAAGTTTTCAAACCCCTGTTGCAGCCTAATGAGGGGCTTTATCCCATTGATACTAATGATCTCGATCCGACCTTGTTAAAAATTGCTGACCTTGAGAAGTAATTCAAAAAGGCACAGGGAATTACCTCCATTCCCGACATTGAGGATAGGTACACCGAGGCTGCCGTAAGACTCCCAGACAGATTCAAAATCCCACACATTGACCATTTCGACGGGCCTGGAGATCCTATGGTACATATCTGGCTTTTCTTGGACGAACTGAAACCAATGGGTCTGACTAAACCTCAAAAACTCTCTCTGTATGGAAGAACCCTGTCAGGCATAGCAGCCACTTTGGTATGCCAAGTTGGAGGATAAAGTGAAGCAGAATTGGGAAGAGTTGGCTAAGGCGTTTGTCAATCAGTACTCTTACAATACCCAACTTGAAATGACCATTCAAGAGCTTGAAACAACCCACCAGAATCTTAAAGAACCTTTTGTGGAATTTGTTGCACTGTGGAGAGCAAAGGCCGCACAAATGACAGATCGACCTTCTGAGAGGGACTAAGTGTGGATAGTGGTGCCGAATCTTGAGCCTGATATGCTAAAAAAGTTAATAGTTGCTCCACTATTCACTTTCAAAACTTTGCATGAATTAGGGGTTTAGATTGAGAGTACATTTAACAGAGGGATTATTTCCTAAACAAGTGAACCAACAAGGAGGATGTTTTCCGGGAGTACCAATGCTATTCCCAAACCCACTGAAATCAACACCGTCGCCACTCCCAAAACTGCCGACCCATTTGCCAATGCCAACCCACAAACAGCCGGCCTAACCCGAGCTCAAGGCAGAACTTTCACCCCCTCTTTATGAGCCTAACCAACGCACTAAAAGTCCTGATCGAAAAAGGGTATCTCAAGGCCCTTGATCCCCAACCTCTTCCTGATCCACTCCCTGCCAGACATAACCCCACCAAATACTACGTGTATCATCAGCGACACGGTCATGGCACTGATCGTTGCTACCGCCTTCGTCATGAGATTCAGAATCTCATTGACAACCAGATAATAGCTCCACCTCAAGACCCCAATGTTACCACCAACCCACTTCCCATCCATGACCGAATATCTCTTGCCACCTTAACATCATCCATATCCTCCCATCTGCCTTCAACCCCAGCATATACATCACCCCGGCCCATTTACCCAAGCTTGAGGTGTTTATTCCAGAAAGTATTGATTTATGCATGATAGATGCACCTAATCCAGTTCAGGTATGCCAAGGGTGCCAAATGGGTGAACCCACTACTGCTGAGATGTTGGGAATGATTGAAAACCTTCAAGGAACGGTGACAGATTTGACATTTGGGGTTTCGATCCCATCAAAAAGCTTCCCAATCTTGGGGCGAGCTACAGTTGAAAAGGGCCAACCAGAAACTATCTCAAGTCTAGGTAATGACAGATTAACAACAAACGGGCCTCACTTCGATATAGCCACCCAATCCCTTAGCCAAGCAGAAGCAAGTGGCATGAATAAAGCCGGGACAAGTATTGATCCTTGTGCGCAATTCCGGTGGGCTATTAAGACTTTGAAGGTCAAAGGGTTGAACAAACAACAAGTGCTTACAGTTGTTGCAAAAACTGTAGATTACATTTTTTTCGCTCAGGATGAGAGCATTTTGAATTAGAGAGCAAACAATAAAAAGGGATGCTTTACCCGAAACACCAATCCTAATTCCAATCCCAAGCCTATGAATACTCGACCAACACCCGCCACTTCATTTGCCAATATTTCTAAACTGAATGCTTCCTCCTCCCAAAAATGAACCTTCGCCCAACTCCATATGAGCCTAACCTGTGCATTGAACGTACTGATGGAGAAAGGGTATCTCAAACTGCTCAATCCTCGACCTCTCCCTAATCCTCTCCCACCTACACACGACCCTACCCAATATTGCGCATTCCATCAACAGTACGGTCACCATACTGACTGTTGCTTTCGCCTTTGCCATGAAATTCAAGATATTATTGACAACAAAGTCATCACCTCACCTTAAAATCCCAAAACTGTTAATAACCCCCTCCCTGGCAGCAATAGATTGTCATTCCATAACATAAAACCCACCCACAGCTTGCCAACAACCATCCATTACCCTAGCCAACACATTGTACCTGCCAATGAGCCTAAACCTATTGTGTTCATTCCCGAATCTTCTAATTCTGATCTGAGCAAAATTAACAAAATCTTTGAAGGGATGGAAAGTTTACTCGATCTTGATGAGTTCAAGCTTGATGAAGCAGTGATGCCAGCACTGGTGGTTGGAATGATGAATCTTAGTCTCAGCTAGGGTAATTGTCGAAATCACTTGGAAAGGACCTTCTGAACTAGGGGCATGGTGCCAACACACTTTTGCTGTGTGGACTTCCAAGACGTAGGTCTCCCTGCAAAAGTGAACAGAAATCCTAATGTAGATCTTCTACCATCAAGATCTCCTGCCATATCTGAATCCGTATAGCCTTCTAAGACTAGTTTAGCATCTCTAAAGCACAAACACATTTTTGCCGTACCCTTGAGGTACCTCAATAACTCCAGTCCCAATCCCCTACCTCTACTTCCCTCTAACACCACCAAACCAACTCCACAAGCATAATCCCCAACCACCACCATCATCATCATCATCACTACTCAAAATACAATCGGCCACCTCCATCTCAAACAAAACCCAAAGAGAGAGAGAGAGAGAGTAGATTCAAACCAAATTCCAACCAGATCTCGACCAGATTCGTAAAGACATACCTTCGCGTGCTAATCTTTACTAACCCTGACCTCTATGTATGAAATACATGGATTCCATTGCACAAATCAGACTGTTCAAAACTCATAAAACAAAACAATGTGTGTGTACATATATATAGACTGACTTAAATGCATGAGTTCCATACAGAACAATTCAATAACATAATACTTGAACAAATTTGAATCAATTAAGGTGAGAAAAAGAAAAGCAAATTAGTACCATATCCAAGTAAGACCAGAATTGGTCTAATTCACATGGTGCCCTATCACCGTCAGAGAATGCATTTAAGGATAGAATGTGATTCAAATTAGTGCTTTAGTACCTTTAAAAGAAACAACTTAAGGCCATGATTAATATATTGCAAAACCTAAATGTCCTTAAAATTTAGTCAATGTTATACTACTCCATGGTGTTATGACATCATTTATCGTGAGATGACAATTTTTGAGTTAAGGTAATTTTTCGAAATCAAAGATGAGAAGTAGCCTAGTGATATAGAGTAGGGTCACATTTGATTCGGAGATAAGGGGACAACCTATGACTAGCTTATCCCATCATATTTTAAATTTGTGACTTCGGATAACTTTCTAAAATAGATATTATGTTTTTTTGGGTTCATACTTCTTTCCCAATATTTAAAATGGGGAAAATTACTTATCATTTTTATATGATAAAATGTGAAGTATTCCCAATCTAAAAAAATAAAGAAACAGTTTTTATTTTCATGCATACGTATAAAATATATTTTTATTTGTTATCATGACCCTTTGTGTCAAGTACTAAATCTTTTGGAATTTTTTGTGAATACAATATGAGTTAAAAAAATTTTCCGTTTCCCTTTTCCTTTGCCTATCCAAATTTCTATCAAGATTAGCTAAATACAACATAAATATAAAATATGAAAAATAAAAAATTAAATCTAATTGAATAAGTAAAATTCACACAGAATATTGACAAGTAAATCATACCTTTATTTATTTATTTTTTTCCGACTACACTCATGCCATCAAAATTTCCAAAGTTCGAAGTAAACCTATTTTATTACCAAAAAAAAAAAAAAAAAGAGGAAGATGATATATAAGCATTTGCTCTTGTTTCCAAGCATTAGAAAACATTTAGAAGGGCAAATTACACCGATGGTCTCTACATTTTGTTATCATTTTGATCCTTACACTTTTAATTGACTCACTTTTTACCCATAATTTTAGATTTTTTTTTTTATCAATTTGGTTCAATTTTACAAAAAATTAATACTGAATTATTGGTTGATGTTAACTCACTCAGTTAAATAAATTTATAATTTTGTCATTAAAAATATAACACACGTCAAGAATTGTAATAATTGGATAAAATTGAGATAAAGTCATAAAATAATGATAAAAATTAAGCCAATTGAAATTATAAGGATCAAAATAGAGGGATCGTAATTTGCCCTATTTAGAAAATAAAACAATAGCAAATCCAAAATAGTGAAATCAGGATCTTAGAAAAATTACCTGAAGACTGAGGAGGCATGTCTCTCACTACTTTTCAGTCCCAACCCCCTAAAACGATGAAACCGATGGGATGAAGAATGGGTTTATAACAGTTCCAAAAACCTACCAATCAATTTGAAAAAATATCCATGAAAACCATTGGAAAATAACCAGATCAATTAAAAAAAAAATACACGGATTAAAAAAAATGTAAAATAGCAAGATCAAAAAAAAAATGATTAATAAAATAACCAGATCAATTTAAAAATAAAAAATAAAAAATACACAGATGTTTATTCACGAACTCAACACATGAGGTAAAGGGTCTCAATCTATAAAATGATAGAAAAAACTAAATACTTACTCGAAAACAGAACGAATTTTCTTGTTCCTCTTGAATCCTAAGCCAATTGTTCAAAGCCCGTTTTTTTTTTTTTTTTTTTTTTTGTCCCACCGATATGACAAAATGGAAGAACAATAAAGTTATGAGATAGATTTGCCAATAAAATTTGATTTAGCGATCGTGTGGGCAACTTTGATTTATATAACACTTGGAATATCTTAGTACACACTTACTACTACTAAGTTCACACAAAATACAAATTGAATTTTTTTTTTATTTTTTCTCAATTCATATTAATAATTTTTAAATAATATTGCTATGTATCTTAAATATTCTACCAAATCTATGACATAAGATGGGACTCACACAAATCCATATGTGTGTAGGTCCCACACACCCATGTAAGAGATTTGTTATAATATTTAATAAAATATTTGAGTTTCCTAACATAACTCATTTTTAAATAATATTGTCTAGCTTCATCAATTTTAAACATTTAACTTTAACCCTAGCCACTATCCGTGGTCTTCGTTGCCGTTACCATTGGTAACCATGTCATCCCCTCTTGGCCCATCGTCTTTTGCCCTTCAACCGCTAATACCTTCCTATTTTACATAAATTTTAATTTTTTCTCTCTGTATGTAGAGCGGGGCCGGTAATACCTTCCTATTTTACATAATTTGTTAAATAACATGTGCTATTTTAGCACATGTAAACTACAAGAAATCTGATCAAAAAAAAAAAAAAAGAAAAAGAAAAAAAGACTATAAGAAAATTTATGAGACTTTCCGATACATATTTTTTTAGGAGGGGACTTCTAGGTAAATTTCCCAAATACAAAAAACAAAAAACAAAAAACAAAAAACAAAAAGAAGAAGAGCAATCTTAAACCTATATATCGTGTTATGAAAATATAAATTGCATTTTCATAGATAGATAGATTGTCATTAATTATCACTCATACATTTTTTGAAATCTTTACCTTAAATCTCTCCAATACTCAATTCTTAGTCAACTTTCCTTTAATTTTATTTCCTTTTAATATATTTTTTAAAGAGAATTTATATTAAATATGTTATCTCTATAAATTACAATCTAGTAGTTAGCGTGTGAATTAAATGCCCTAACACTTGGTGGGGTGGCGACTCAAATTCATGATTGGGAAGTTGAACAAATTATGTGAATACAACTTTAGATAAAAGCTTAATACGACAGTAATATAGAAATGAAATATACTCACATTTGAAATCTCTAAGAAATATTGTAAAACAACCTTACGGTGTACCTCTTTTAAATTCAATGGGACTAAATAGACTACAAGACAATTCATGAAATTTTTCAGTACATATTTTTTTAGAATGTGACTTCTAGATAAATTTTCCAAATACAGAAGAAACAATCGTAGGGGTTGTTTGGGAATAACCTATTTTAGTAATTTTTTGATTTTTTACGGAAACAAATGTAAAAAAGTGAAAAGGTAATATGATCCAAAAAAGACAAAAATACAAAAAAAAAAATTACTATTTTAGTACCATCCCAAACAACCCCTTGAAAATGTAAATTGCATTTCCATAGATAGATAGATTGTCATTAATTATCTCTCATACATTTTTTGAAATCTTTATCTTAAATCTCTCAAATATTCAATTCTTAGTTCAAGTTTCCTTTAATTTTATTTCCTCTAATATATTTTTGAAAGAGAATTTATCTTAAATTTATTATCTCTATAAATTATGTACGGGGGGTAAATATTCTTTACTTCCGCATTCCTTGCGTCCAAACTCCAAGTTACTCCGAATGACGTCGCTCAGCCTAAAAGAACAAAGACGGTGAGCTGCCTGGTGGGTGTGTAGCCGAAAAACCTATCCAATGATCAAGTTAGCACCCTTTTAGAGAGAAGAAAGACAAAAGCAAAGGTAGCTCTCAAAGGTAGCTGGGTGACCAGGCTGGATTACAGCCTTTTGCACAATCAAGGTAACATCTAGCTGTTACGCACGACCAAGCTAATACCCAACTTATCTACGCGATCGAGGTAGAACCAAGATCACCTGCGCGACCGTGCTGCCACTTGCACTTAACTTTGGTTTTTTACCATACAGAGTCCTAGGAGACTAGGCACAAGCACTCTCAAAACCGGGCTCCATGGAGCACTATTGCTTCTTGGTAAACATGCCGGGTGGACTGGCCGAGTTTTGCAAGGACTACAACATTCCAACCGACATACATCTTAAGCTCAGCAAGGAAGGGACACTTCCTTGGGGCAGAGAGAATGCTTGCCTCTTCACCGTGTTGTCCATAGCAGAAGGACGACTCTACTTTCCGATACAACCCTTGATCTGTGAGTTCTTAAGACGGGCCAGGTTGTGCCCCACACAAGGATCCACCAACACTTTTTGAATAATAAATGGAGTTGCTGAGCTAAACCGCCGGTTAGACTTGAATCTAAGTTTGGTCGAGATATTACGCCAATATACGCTCGGCCACACAAATGATGGTTTCAACTAGTATTTGTTATTCCGAGCTAACTAATCTTCTTTCACAAGTATTTTTGAGCTACGAGCCTTGTATCCTTATCCAAACGAAGATGCGGTGAGGGCCGCGCTAAGGTACAAAAAGTGTAGCAGCCACAATCTCCTTGGTTACTTGTCGACCTATTAGTATTAAACAAAGTGCAAAAGTAAAGTGACTGATATCCTTATTGAACCTTCTCCTCCGCCAGATCCAAATCTCCATGACGTGCCACTAATATGCTTAACCGAAGAAGAGGAAATGACAAAAAGAAATAGGATCAAAAACCTCATTACTGCTACCTCTTTCGACCCACTGACCAGTTCATCGCCGCTCGCACTAGCTGCCGGTCAAAGTTCAAGAACCGTGCTGGCCTTGGCTTTTACCGCCGTCCAATCCATCATTTTAGAGTCGCACAAAGCTGGTAAAAAGGCCCGCACAACTGATCCCCTGGCCGAACTAGTGGTTAAGTTGAGTACTAAACAGGTGGCTGAAGAAGTTAAACCTACACCCCCTTGGTAGCCTGAGCTGAAGCACTGGGGAAAGGCTATCCTTGCAAATGTTTCCATTAGTGGGGATAAAAAGCATCTAATTGCCTTTGACCTGTCAAAGGCATTGCTGTTACCAATTGACATGACACAAAGCGACCACGTTCCAGACACCCGGATGGTCAAATCTGCGTTGAAATCCATGGCCAACATAAGTGCTTTGCGAAAATTGTCTAACTTTTTGCTTTATTTTGCTTTCTTACACTTTTGTCTTAGAGGCAATTCAGAGGACTCATCTAGTGATGGAGCGAGTTGTCAATATTTAGCAGAAGGTGGTTGACAGGACCACGCAAGGAAAGTATTTGGAGATCGAGCTAGGGCAATCCAAGGCCTCCTAGAAGATGGCTAACGCTGATAATGCCAAGCTCTTCAGCCAAGTTGCTAGCGCCAAGCAAGATAGAGATGTAGCAAAGGCCAAGCTGGAGAAGTTGAGAAAAGAGAAGTCTGATGCCGAGAAGGAAAGCCGAAGATAAGGGCTTCAAGGTCAAGGAGAGCTATATCAAGTAGGTCAACACCACCAAGGACATCTTCTTTAAGTCTGGTTAGAAGACAACTTGTGAGAAGCTCAGACAAGGGCCCACGACCAAAATGTTTACCACTTCTCCCCTTACTTCTTTCAAAACTACATGACCTCCTATATCGAGGATGTTTTCAAGGAACTATAAGATGAGAAAACCATAGAAAAGGATGATGTCGCGTAGAAGGAGCTTGGTGAGGGCAAAGAGGCCTCTGCAGCTGAACAGGAGAATGCTGCAGCTGGAGATGATTTTGCTGATGATCTTTCTCATTTAGTTTGACTTATTTGTTTCCACCTTTTTTCCTTTTGTTTTGTGTTTGGTAATGGATGTAACTGGGCTCAATGCCCCTACTTTTGTACTTAACTTTTCTATTAATGAAAATTTCGTAAACTTTTGCCATCTATGATTCCAACTTGATACATGCTTTTACTTTGAGCCAAGCAGTGACACCTTGACAGGGAACTTTGAACAAAACAACTTTAGTTCTCGTCGAGCAAAATCAACTCAACAAAAGGGTTTGAGGAAAAAAATTCCAACTCATCTTGCTGAGAAAAATCAGCTCGCCCAGGAGTTTTGAGTTGAACAAAACACCAACTCAGTTTGTTGAGCAAAAATCAGGTCGGCAAAATGCTTTGAGTTGAACAAAACATCAACTCAACGTGCCGAACAAAATCATCTCAGCAAGAAGCTTGGAGTTGAAAAAAAATCAACTTGACTTACTGAGAAAAATCAGCTCGGCACAATGCTTTGAGTTGAACAAAACATCAACTCAACTTGCCGAGCAAAATCAGCTCAGCAAGAAGCTTAGAGTTGAACAAAGCATCAACTCAACTTGCTAAGAAAAATAAACTCGGCAAGAAGCTTGGAGTTGAACAAAACATCAACTCAACTTTCCGAACAAAATTAGCTCGGCAAGAAGCTTTGAGTTGAACAAAACATCAACTCGACTTCCGAGCAAAATCAGTTCGGCAAAATGCTTTGAGTTGAACAAAACATCAGCTCCACTAGCTGAGCAAAATCAGCTCGGCAAAATGCTTTGAGTTGAACAAAATATTAGCTCGACTTGCTGAGCAAAAATCAGCTCGGTATAATGCTTTGAGTTGAATAAAACATCAACACAACTTGCTAAGCAAAATTAGCTTGGCAAAAAACTTAGAGTTGAGCAAAATTAGCTTAGCAAGAAGTGGTTCGGCAACTTATTCTCCCTCAACCGCAGTATTATATCAAATGAAAAGATACGAAAATACAACAGTTTGCACACAAAGCGAACTACTATTTCGAACAATTGTTGAAAGTCGAAGTTACATCAAAAAATGAGAAATTACATTAAGATTTGAACTAGAAGTAAAATAACTTCAGGTTGGCCATGTTCCATGGCCAGGGTATTGCTTGGCCATTCAAATCTTCCAAGTAGTATGCTCATTTTCGTACCAAACCAGTGATCTTGTAAGGTCCTTCGTAGTTTACTCCTAATTTTCTTTCGCCCAGTACGAGGGTATTACCAATTATCTTGCGCAAGACCCAATCCCCAATCTTGAATTATCTGGGATGAACTGTCTTGTTATAATTCTTGGATAACTCCTGTTGATATGCCGCGATGTAGATTAGTGCCTTTTCTCTCTGCTCTTCCACGAGGTCCAACTCTAGAGCAATAACTTCTGCATTCAGGTCTGGTTCAAAATTTTCACTCTGGATAGTAGGCATACCGATCGCAAGTAGGATGGCTACCTCTATGCCATAAGCCAAGGCAAAGGTGTATCCCCAGTCGAAAATCTTGGCGTTGTTTGGTAAGCCCAGAGGACATTAGGAAGTTCCTGGGTCCATTTTCTCTTTTGCTTTCTACAACATTTTCTTTAATCCATCAAAAATGGTCTTCGACCTTTCAGCTTGGCCATTTGACTGGGGGTATGCCGACATGGAATTATAAAATTCGATCTTCATTCTTCGTAGAATCCCTTGAAGAGTTTTTCATCAAACTGAGTGCCAATATCTGAGATTAAAGCCTTTGGAACCCCGAATCGAGTGATCACATTTTTCCAGACAAACTTCTTTACATCTTTTTCTTTGATGGTCACCAAAGGTTCGGTTTCCACCCACTTGGTGAAGTAATCTGTCATAGCGATGAAGAACTTGTCGTTGCCTGGTGCAGTTAATAGTGGTCCCAATATATTTAGCCCCCACATTGTGAATGGCCAAGGACTCGTTAGGGGAAGGAGTTCTCTGTCTGGTTGATGAATCTGGTGTATAAACTTCTAGCACTTTTCATATTTTCTCACATATTTTGGTGCGTTGGCCTGCACGCACGACCACCAATACCCTTATGAAATAGTGCGATAAGCTAGAGACCTTCCCCCAATATGGCTTCTATATATGCCTTCATGGATCTCAAAGAGAAAGGCTTTGACTTTGTTTGGATGGACGCCTTTAAGGTATAGCCTAGTGAAAGATTTCTTATACAAAACATCAGACGGGGAAAGCCAAATCCGGTCTGACTTAGCCCAAATTTTGTTTGCTTCTTTTTTGTTAGTGGGTAAACTCTGTCCTTCAGAAAGATTATGATAGGGTCTATCTAAGAGGGCCCTAACTCGATACAAAGTACTTCTGGTACTTTCGGTTCTTCAATGCTAGGCCTTGGAAGGAATTCAATCAGTAGAAGGCCAGGCATTGATTTGCCGGCTATATAAGCCAAACCAGCTAGCTCCTCTGCTCGGCTGCTCAGCTGTTTCCTTCATGACCAATTTATTTGACTCTAATTGCTTGAAACTTCTTGAGTTTTTTCCTTACTAGGGTCTAGTATTTGGCCATTCTATCTTCCTTGGCCTCGTATTCTCTAGACACCTGGTTGACAACAAGTTTTGAATCACTGTAGACCATTAACTTGATTGCTCTTAGTTAAACCGCACTTTTTAGCCCAACTAGCAGTGCTTCATACTCGACCTCATTGTTCGATGTTGGAAACCCAAGTGTGATTGCATGTTCTATGGTTAGGCCATCTAGCGAGATCAAAACGATACCCAGTCCGGCACCATGTCTATTCGAAGCGGCATCGACAAAAAGTTTTCACATTTCCCTAACAAATAGCTTCTAGCATTTTGAGAGATCTTGAGATTTTTAAGATCCAAGTTTTCTTTGTTTGTATTGTTCGACATAGCTGATTGCACGGCTAGATCTTTGCTTAGCAGCTCAATTATTTCCATTTCGAGCGTGATGTCGTAGACTGCAACTCATATAGCCACATTTCCCAATGGCGACGTGTCATTGGGTCCAGCAGGTTGTCTTTATATTTCCAAACTCATCAATGCATTGTTGGGTTCTAGTTGCGGTCTTTCTATGATTGGGCGTGCAACTTCCACAACGCCTCTCCTGCTTTGTTCGTCTGGTAGGTTGGGTTCAATTAGAAAGGTTGTAGGCCTTGTGATTTTCGCAGTGCCTTCTCCACTTTGTTCGGTTGATTTGGTGGGATTGGTTGAAGGGATAGTAGGCTTTTTAATTTTCATGGTGCCCACTCCGCTTTGTTCGATTGCGTCGGTAAGATCCACCAGGCAAACTAGGTAAGTCCCAGGTGAGAACTCTATAACAAAGTCGGCCAACACTTGGGCTTTACGAGCGGTTCTAGGCTGGAACTTGATGTCAAACCACCCCAATTTGACTGCCCACTTTAGAATCCGATCGGAGAAGTCTGCCCTTTCGAACAAGGCCTTCAATGGGAATTCCGTTAGCACAATGATTGTGTGGGCATGAAAATAGTGCGCTAATTTCCTAGAAGTCATCATGAGTGCTAAAGCGTTCTCCAGCGGCAAGTATCTTGAATCTGCTAGTAGCAAGGTTTTGGTCACATAGAAGATTGGGAGGTGCTATATGCCTTCGGCTCTAACGAGCACCGCACTAATCGCGTGTTGAGAGACGGCCGAATAAAGAAGATTTTTTCACTTGGTTTCGGCATTATGAGAAGTAGGGAGGATGACAAGTACGTCTTCAGATCTACCAATGCTTGGTTGCATTCTTCGTCCTATGAGAACTTTGACTTCAGAGCTTGAAAGAAACAACAGCAATGATCTGATGACCAACTTATGAATCTATTAAGTGCGACTGCCATTCCAGTGAGATGTTGCACTTATTTTGCTGAGTTTGGCCTTTCCAGCTCTTGTATGGCCTTGGTTTGGGAAGGGTCTGCCTCAATTCCCCGGTTGGTCACTAAGAAACCCAAAATCTTTCTAGATCCCATGCTGAAAGAGCACTTAGACGCATTGAGGCGTAACTTATGCCCCTTAAGAATGTTGAACATCTCAGCTAGGTTACTCAAATGATTGGCCTCGCATTTGCTCTTGACCACCATGTTGTCTATGTATGCCTCCATAGTTCGGCCAAGTAAAGGAGTGAACATCTTGGTGACCATTCTCTGGAATGTGGCCCTAACATTCTTCAGCCCGAAGGGCATTACCTTATAGCAGAATAACCCCCTTGGGGTTGTGAAAGAAATAATCTCTTGGTCCGGCTGATACATGGCAAACTGGTGATAGCTGCAATAAGCTTTTAAGACACTAAGTCTCTTGTTCCCGGCTGTAAGGTCCATCAATTGATCGATTTGTGGTAATGTGAAGCTATCTTTGGGACAAGCCCTATTGACGGTCTTGTAGTTGATGTAGACTCACCATTTTCCATTCTTCTTGGGTACCACCATCGTGTTGGAAATCCATTGAGGGTAATGCACTTCTTGGATTGCCCTTGCTTCCAGTAAATTTTTAACTTCTTCCGCCACCACTTTGGCATGATGAAGTGCTAATCACCGTGTTCTTTGTATGACTAATTAAGTATTTGGGAAAACATTGAGTTGGTAGCGAATGAAGCTTGGATCGACGCCAAGCATATCGTAAGGTGTCCATGCAAACACTTCAATGTTAGCCACTAAGAAATTCACAATCTCTAATTGCTCTTGGGCGGACAAAAATAACCTGAGCAAAAAGAACTTTCTCGGATTATTTTCGTTGATTCTTATTTTTACCAAGTCTTCAACGGCCTTATCTTCAGCTTTCTTACCAACATCATCTAGGACCTTTTGATCTTCTGGTCCTTTGATCATTTGCACGAAGCTTTTGGCTGCTCTGCTTCCGTTTACGACCACAAAACATTACTTGGCCATCACTTGGTGACCCCATAATTCCTCTATCGTCCCAGTCACAGAGGGAAATTTCATTACTTGGTGGTAAGTTGACGTCACCGCTTGTATGGTGTGAAGCGATCCTCTGCCTAGGATCAGGTAATAAGTTGAGGGTACATTCAATATCCAAAACTCCACTTGCTTGACGACAGACCCCGCTTTAACCGATAGGATGATTTTTCCAATCAGCCATTCTGGTTGTGAGTTGAAGCTAACCAAAGGCGAGGTCACTGGGGTAAATCTTTGTCTTCCAACTTGAGCCGCTTGAAAGCGTCATAATATATTATCTCAACCGAGCTACCTTGGTTGATCAGAATGCATATTATATCGAAGTTCTTAACACACAGTGTGACGACTAGTGCGCCATTGTGTGGGGTTTGGATTCGCTCCAAGTCTTTACTTGAGAAAGTGGGGACATCTTTCACCTCGGTCTTTATCTTTTTCATGGCAGGTTGAATGGATAGAACCTCCCTCATATGTTCAACTTTCTTGATTATCCCTCTGAGCTCGCATGCTCGTGCTAGCTCGATGATCCCATGGATTACATTAATGATACCTTGGGGAGTGGCATCTAAGGAGGCTAGGCCGTTAGGCTCAGCTTGACCTTGGGATATGGTTTTGACGCCTCCGTCAATGTAGCAGTCTAAATGTCCAATTGCCACCAGCTCTTCTAGGTGTTATTTCAGATGGACGAAATCTTCTGTGTAATGCCCTCACTCATCGTGACAAGTGCAGCGGTACCTTGAATTAAAACCTCTCTGGGTGTCACCCAACTTAGCCGACCACCAGACATATGCCCCATCACGAATCTTACTAAGGATGCAATAAATTAGGATTTTGAATACCATGGTGATGCTAGTTCGGGCATTTAACTTTCTCTTGGTGTCATCTGCGGCATCACGAGGGTAGTTTGCCCTTGCGACTCTTGTTATTGCGGTCATTCCCATGGTTCTGCTCTTTTCTGTGGTTGTTTAGATGATTTTTTCCTTCGCCAACCGCGTGAACCTTGCCTGCTACTTTCTTGTCCACCACTATTGGATTTGCTTTCACAGTAGTTGTAGCTGCATCATCTTAAACTCAAATGTGCTTATTGATGCGTTGTATAAACAACTCCATGGTTGACGGTTGATTCATTATAAGCGAGTCTCACAGTCTATGTTCGACTAGAAGACCCTACTTATATTCGGTGATTGCTAGGTTGGCCAAGCAGTCAAGGATCTCGTTGAAAGTTTCCTAATGCTTGGCGTTGTACGCCTTCAAAGAGTCACCCAGTTCCATCTTGACTCCTAAAAGATGGCCAACTTCCTTAGGCGTTTTAGTGTTTGTTTTGAATCTAGTGACGAATGCCTCCGCCAGTTGTTGCCACCTATCGATACTTTCCTCCAATAACCTCTTAAACCATTTCAGGCACAATTCACCTAAACTCAATGGAAAAATAAGGCACATTAAGGCATCGTTCTGCCGATGGCTAGCTATGACTTGCCGGAAGTGGTTCACGTGTATGTACGAATCAATTTTTCCATCATAAAGTGTGAATTTTGGCTCGTGGAAGCTAGTGGAGAGCGACGTATTCTCGATCTCAAGGTAAAAAAGAGTGGCGCACAGCCTTGCCAAGTCTTTGTCTAGTGACATATATGTCACCAAGAGTGGTGGCGGCATTATGACCTCCTCACTAGGATGCCCTCTGGGGACCAGCTATTGTAGTGCTGGCACTTCCCACCGACGCGCTTGCTCCTCTAAAACATCTCTCAGATCCTTTGAACGAGCAGAGTATGAGTATCTCGATGTCGTCGACGAATATGAGGGACGATAACTGCTATCTCGAGTGCGAGACATTTCTGCTGGTGTGATGGAGTCGGTGGCTCTAAAACTCCTCGAGATAAAGAGTGAAGGAGTTGGTCGTCAACTCCGACTACAAGAGTAGTGGGATTGGGCATGCTCATTGTGGTTTCCCACCCCAGCAACGCCCTTTCCCTTCAGTTGGCACTTCATAGCCTCTATCTCTATCACCATCTTGAGGATGATGGCGTCTTGGTCTCTCAACTTGCTTTACAGTGCTAAGTGTGAGACCCACACTATTGTCGGCTCCCTTTAGAGCTCTGTGAATACCTTGAACTCCTTGCATGTTTGTCTCGCGCATCTGTGTGTAACCCTCATACGGAGGTCTCCAGTCCAACCATGGTTTGAACGGCAGGCAAGTTATTGCGCCTTCAAACAAACTCTGGCGTGATCCCATCGATGGTGGACATCGGAATGTCATCGTTGTTTGCCATGTAAGGTGATCAGAAAAGCTTGGATGACAAAGTTTCGTATGTCGAATTCCCACAAATGGCGCCAATTGTATAGGGAGTAAATATTCTTTACTTCTGTATTACTTGTGTCCAAGTTCTAATTTACTCCGAATGACGTCGCTTAGCTTGAAAGCACAACGACAGTGAGCTACTTGGCGAGTGTGCAGCCGGAAAACCCCTTCGATGATCAAGTTAGCACCCTTTTAGAGGGAAGAAAGACAAAAACAAAGGTAGCTCTCAGTAAGGAAAGTTACAGACCTTTTGCATGGAGGTGCTGCAGAGCTTATATAGTTTGTGCGCGCACTACCTTGCTCGTCATTTCTTGGACGCGTGGACGTACTATGCTCTCTTTGCCTTACACATGTATGCGTCAATACTGCCAAATAGCATTAGCTAAGCTTCCAAACAGTATTGACGCGTACGACATGTGAGTTCTCCCATTTGCAATCCAATTGGTCCACATAGTATACATCCACCGAGCAGATTATAGCTCGGTCTTCCTTAACACCATGTGCACCAGACTGGCTTTTCCAGACCATTGTGAAAAACTCCATAGGCTAAGTTTCCTTGGCTTGTATCTTGGTTAGCCTTATGCAACCGTTTACAACTTGTAGCTCTGCCGAGGGTCACATCATCTTGACCACTTCTCGGCCCCATTTCGGGGGACGCTGATGTAGCCTGGCCAAGATCTGTAGCTCAGCTAGAATCAACATTCACCACACCTACCTCGGTCTAGGATTCGAATCCACTGCTTGGCTTGATCTCATCTGCCGAGGACTTTGTGGCACCGTTTCTAGGTCAAGGCACACAGGTTTTGCTCAGCCCATTTGTCTGGCACAAATTCCCTTATCAAATTACAATCTAGCACTTAAGGTGTGAGTTAAATACCTTAACACTTGGCGGGTTGGCAACTCAAATTCGTGAATAAGAAGTTGAACAAATTATGTGAATACAACTTTAGATTTATCCTTTTATTATAAGATCTTAGAATGATTTTTGAAAATGAGGTTTTCACCAAATGCCCTTCATCAACAACATTTCATAGACATAAGACATCATTTTGATGTTTAGCACGTGTAACGATCTCTATATTTCCCTACGCCAAATTGGATCAAAACCTTGATTTCTCAAGATCCATTAGAGTTCTGCCATAGGTTCTTCATCAAAGTTGGCTAACTTCTCAAGGGCTTCGTTGTGTGCGGTGAAGATCGAGTTTTGACACCGTTGATTTTGGGGGTTTCATCTCATTTCTTCTTCAAAACTTGAGGTAGGGATTTTCTTAGAGTTATATACATATTTTTGCAAGATCTATATGATTTTTGAAATCATCTTTCAATAGCTTTGAAAATTGATTGTTAATTCAAGAAGTTGAACGATTTTGAAAGTGGGTTTGTCTCTTGTTCTTTTAAAATGATCTTATGGGTTTTGATCTTCGCTGATTGAAGAAAAGATGATTTTGGAAAGTTTTCTTTCAAAAGATTTGAGTTGTATAGTTTTGGTGAGAAAACCTAGAATTTGGGAATTTTTTTAAAAGAGACTAAAAATCTATGAATGATATTGTCATATTTATTTTGTGTGTCAAAATAAATGGATGTTTAGAAAATTTCTTATTTATATTTATATAAATGATAAATTTCAGGGAATATGAGAATTGTTCATTTTGGAAATTATTGTTCAAAACGTTGAAATAGTCTTGAAATGACTAATTGTTGAAGATACTTGAGAAGAGGGAATTGTGTTATTACTTGGATGATGAATTGAAATAAAAGTATTTATATTCATCTTGTGTTATTGGTAGATCAATTCATTTGATTATATTAAACTTTGAAAGTTGATTTGAAAACTTGCATTGAGAAAAGAATGTTGAGAAACAAGTTTTCATGGAATGGTTTTGGGGTAAATACGTTGGTAAGTCTTGATAGGTGGTGTAGATGATATTGAATAAGTTGGCCTGAGAGTCCGGGGTGAAAGACTGAAAACCCGCGCGGATAGGTGTCGAGTCTTCTGGTTAATACTTGTAAAAATGACAAGTTGGTAGTATTTGTATAGCCTACTTATAGACACAGACCTAGGGATTACCGAAGTCATATTTACCGCTCTTGAAATAAATTGTTAAGTTTTGAAGAATTGAAATTGCATGACATCATTGAGCATGATGGTTTTCAAAGATGAAGATGTGATTTTCTTTCAAAAGGGTATAGCATGGCCTGTGCATTTCATCTCTTGAGACTTGTATAAAATGTATATACGTTGTTAAGGATTTCCTACTGGGCTTTATGCTCACCCTATGGGATTTTTGTGCAGAAAAAGATGTGGTGATGCCACCTAACTAGAGGCAAGGAAATGTGTGTTGAGAGTACGAGACTCTCATTTTGCTGTGACTCTGTGTGTAAGCCAAAGGTTGTATGTGTGTGGGTTTGAATAACCGTTTTGTGTAACCAGGCTCAAGCCTTGGAAACTTCTAACCCTTAGGCGTATTTAATTGTTTATTTACTTGTTGTTGGATTAATGTATTGTTGCATGAAGAACTATTGTATCATGTAATATAAGTTTGGAGATTTGTATTCGGTTTTCTTTGAAAGAGCCATTATTGTTGTATTATCATTTGGGCTAGAAATTTGGGGTGTTACAACTTGGTATCAGAGCTAACGGGTTTGAATACTTGGAGCTCGTGGGAAGTGGTTGTTTAACCACAATGGGTTCATTTAGCATACTTAGGAAGTATTTTGCATTTTGTGACTATGTGATAACATGCTTATGTGACTAAATGGGTATGGGATTGGACTTTTGGGATGTTGTTTGTGCCTGTTAAATTCCTTGAGGTCTCATTAGAAGGGTACTTGATCAATACTCGTTCTACTAAGAATTCTTGATTTTTCGTGAGACGGATTTCATCGTAAAAGAATAGTCCGTATGTGTTTACATGACCAAGTGCTTATGTGGAGTGAAATTGAATTGTGTATATGGTAGAGAAATATATGGAATTGTTGTAGTCGAATGTGTGAGTCATGTTACAAGCACATATGAGTTAATATGCTAAATTATTTCTCTTGTGTCCTTTATTAGGATATCAGGAAGGGGTCAAGTCCATGGTGGTAGAGGCGAGAGGCGTGGTAAGGCTCGCCAAGGTGTGCATGAGGTACCGGTCCATAGGGTTTTGGTGCAAGAAGAAGGGTTCGGTCAAGCTAATATGGCCGAGCAAGCAGGCCAAGCTAATGTGGCCGAGCAGGTGGGACAAGCGGGTCAAACTGCAATTGGGGCCCTAGCTCGAGAAATGACAAGGCTTTAAGAGAGTCTATGAACTTGTTGAGGGTGGAGAATCAAGCCCTAGAGAACACCGCGAAGTCAAGTCAAGGGCAAGTTTTCTTACTAGAGAGTTCTTACGGGCCAAACCGGATGAGTTCCATGGTGGTCTGAGCCCAAGAAAGCGGATGAGTGGCTCGAACAAACTGTGAAGACATTTGAGATGCTTCACATCGAAGATAGTGAACTAAGAGTGACTCTAGCGAGTTACTACCTTAAGGGAGATGCAGGTCAATGGTAAAAATATGCCAAGGCTAGAGTGGAGCCGACATAGGAAGCCTTTGCGGTTGGTTTCCAAGATAAGTACATACCTCCCACTGTTAGGGAGAGATTGAGGCAAGAGTTTAAAGACCTCAAACAACTCGACATGCCCGTGGCCGAGTTTGAGGCGGTCTTCTCTAGTTTTTCCAGATTTGCACCAAAGTTGGTGGCAACGGAAGAGCGCCGTTGCATTGAATTTGAAAAGAAATTGAAAACAAAAATTATGTTCAAGCTTATCAGAAATATGATTCGGGAATATGACCGTTTTGTGGAGACGGTGACACACGTAGAAATTTCCATACAAGCCGAGGAGGAGAGGCTTCGGAGTTCGAGGTCTAGGGGCCAAGAGTCTCAAGGAGACTATAGACAGAATAAGAAGAGCAGGAACACCTATCTATCCCAGTCCCAACCATAGTAGTCTAGATCCACTTTTTCTTTGCCTAGTGCGGTTCCAGGAAAAAGTGCATCGAGTAGCTTCTTGTGTTTCAAGTGTGGCCAATCGGGTCACAAAGCCTTCTCATGCCCACAGAAAGGAGGAGGGCAGTTAATAGTACCCCCACCTAACCGATCTCAAAGTCAGTCTCAGGCTCAGAATAAAGGTCAAGGGTTTAATTGTTATTAGTGTGGTCAGCCGGGGCATATGAAAAGAACTTGCCCACAGTTGGGAGGCGCATTTGGCATATCAAGGTCGAGGCAGACTCAGAGCCACCAGCAAGCTCAATCAGTCTAAGCTTCGCGAGTTAATCAGGGAGTCGCTTCGACTCAGTCAGTACAACAGGCCTATACTCCGAAAGGGAAGTAAGTCAATTAGGGGCCACAGGGGCGCGTGTATGCTATTACCGTGTCAAAGCAATTGCCAGAATCCTTAGAGGTATTTTTGTGGTGTGTAATTCTTTGGCTAATGTATTGATAGACACGGGTGCGTCTCATTCAGTTATATCTACTACATTTGCTTCTACATTGGGGTTAGAGGTTGCACGGTTAGTGCCTCCGCTTATAGTAGAGTCACCTGTTGGAGGTAGAGTTGACTTAGACCAAGGTTGTCGTGATTGTGAAATAGAAGTTGCCGGGCATCGACTTCCGTTTGCTTTTGTGTTGCTAGATATGTCGAGTTTTGATGTCATTTAAGGCATGGACTGGTTGTGTTCTTATCAAGCGGTGATTGATTGTTACCGTCAGAAAGTTACAGTGTGCACTTCGGGTGGTGATCGTTTCTATTTTCTGGGGAACCGAGTTGATAGAGCCTTGTCGCCAGTTGTTGACCCTCGTAGTAGGAGCAATCTTAGTGGCCTTCTTGTAACTCTCTTGGATAGTGAGAGAGACGAGGCTCGTGTTGAGATACCAAAGGTAGTTTGTGAATACCCGAATGTCTTTCTAGAAGATCTTACTAGTTTACCACCTCACCGGGAGAACGAGTTCTCCATTGAATTAGTGCTTGACATGACACTGATTTCCATGTCACTGTATAGATTTGCACCTGCCGAATTGCATGAGTTGAAGATTCAACTCCAAGAACTTTTAGACAGGGGCTTCATTCGCCCTAATACATCGCCTTGGGAAGCGCCAGCTCTCTTTGCGAAGAAGAAGGATGGGTCATTGCGGTTGTGTATTAATTACCGCAAACTAAATAGAGTTACAGTTAAGAACAAGTATCCTCTACCCAGAACAGATGATTTGTTTGACCAACTTAGAGGATCTCGTTGCTTCTTAAAAATAGATTTGAGGTCAGGGTACCATCAGTTGAGAGTCCGGGAGGAGGACATTCAGAAAACAGCCTTTTGTACGCGTTATGGCCACTATGAATTCCTTGTAATGCCTTTTGGGTTAACCAATGTGCCTGCTTCCTTTATGGATTTGATGAACATAATTTTTCGGGAATACTTGGACTGTTTTGTGGTCGTCTTTGTAGACGACATATTGATTTATTCAACCTCTGAGGAGGAACACGAGACTCACTTGCGGATAGTGCTGGGTTTACTTAGTGAGCACCAATTGTATGCCAAATTTGAGAAATGTGAGATTTGGTTAACTGAGGTGAAGTTTTTGGGGCGTGTAGTGTCTAGAGAGGGAGAAATTATGGACTCCTCAAAGATAGATGCCGTATAGGATTGGGAACAACCCAAGAATGTTTTCGAGATTCGGAGTTTCTTGGGATTAGCGGGGTATTATCGACGTTTTGTAAGGGACTTCTCTAGACTAGCTGCACCTTTGACTAGGTTGACTAAAAAGGGTATCAAATTTGTGTGGAGTGAGGCTTGTGAAAAGTCATTCCAAGAGCTTAAGACTAGATTGACTACTGCACCAGTTTTGATAATTCCGAAAAGGGGTTTGAATTACACTGTCTATTGTGATGCGTCCGGGGATGGACTTGGTTGTGTCTTGATGTAAGAGGGAAAAGTTGTGGCCTACGGATCACGACAATTGAAAACTCATGAGAAGAATTACCCCCCCTGATTTAGAATTAGCGGCGGTGATTTTTGCCTTGAAAATTTGGAGGCATTACTTGTATGGTAAGAAGTTCGAGACTTTCTCCGATCATAAGAGTCTGAAGTATTTGTTTTCTCAAAAAGACTTGAATTTACGAAAACGGAGGTGGATAGAATTGATGGAGGATTATGACTTTGAGTTACACTATCATCCGGGGAAAGCCAATGTGGTAGCCGATGCTTTGAGTCAAAAATCTATGAGTAGTTTGGCAAGTGTGGCCATTCGGGAATGGGATATGCTAGGTGTTATTGGCAAGTTTGATTTGCACTTGGGTGAGTCCGGAGAGAGTGCTACCTTGTTTACTTTGTATGCTCAACCTACCATGGTTAGTAAAGTCATAGAGGTACAACGAGGAGACCGTGATATGGAATCAATCTGTGTTAAGATTTCCAATAGGAAGGAAGACAAAGGTTTGAACGTTCACTTGGATCTGAGTGTACGCTACCTAGATCGTTTGTTTGTACCAAAATCTTGTGAAGAGGAAGTACTTTAGGAGTTTCATCACTCACGCCTTGCGGTACACCCGGGAGGCACTAAAATGTATCATGATCTTAGTCGTCAGTTTTGGTGGAGGGGTATGAAGCGGGATGTCGCTTTATTTGTATCGAAATGCCTTACTTGTCAACAAGTGAAGGCCGAACACCAAAGATCAGCAGGTTTGTTACAACCCTTACCAATAGCCGAGTGGAAATGAGAGCGTGTTACCATAGATTTTGTAGTTGGGCTTCCTAGAACACAACAAGGCAATGACGCCATTTGGGTGATTGTTGATAGGTTGACTAAGTCTACCCATTTCATTCCGATGTGCACCAGCGACTCAGTTGAAAGCTTGGCAGAGTTGTACATTAGAGAAATAGTTCGACTTCATGGAGTCCCTGTGACTATTGTGTTGGATAGGGATCCTTGTTTTACTGCCCGGTTATGGCAAAAGCCTTCAAGAGGCGTTGGGAACTAAGTTGACTCTTAGCACCGCTTATCATCCTCAAATCGATGGACAGTCGAAACGTACCATTCAGATTTTGGAGGATATGCTTAGAGCTTGTGTCCTTGATTTTAAGGGGCCTTGGGAAAGGCACTTACCATTGATTGAGTTTGCTTACAACAATAGTTACCAAGCTAGTATTAGGATGGCACCATTTGAGGCCTTGTATGGACGACCTTGTAGATCACCGGTTTGTTGGGCTGAAGTGGGGGATGCACCGTTACTGGGTCCAAAAATTGTTAGAGAGACAACCAAGAAAGTTGTTCTCATTTGGAAGAGGTTAGCTACGGCCTAAAGCTGACAAAAGAGTTATGCCGATAAGAGGAGACGACCTTTATCTTTTGAAGTTGGTGACCATGTGTTTCTAAAAATCTCACCAAGGCGGGGTTTGATGAGATTTGGTAAGAGTAATAAATTATCTCCAAGGTTCATTGGGCCTTTTGAAATCTTAGAGCAAATTGGGGAAGTGGCATACTGGTTAGCTTTACCGCCACAACTTTCGGGAGTTCACAACGTATTTCATGTATCTATGCTTAGGAAATATGAACTCGATCCTTCTCATGTTCTTGATTGAGTTGACTTGGAGGTAGATGAGGATGCCTTTTACGAAGAATGACCGGTTCAAATATTAGATACCCGGGAGCAAGTGCTACGGGGCAAAACTATACCGTTGGTAAAGGTGTCTGTAGACACCCCATTTTTGACCGTCCTCAAGACTTGGACGTCATCGTTTGAACACTCGGTGATCATCCATGTTCGTGCTCGTTTTGAGTTCTCGGAGGTCTCGGCTACGCGCCTTGCCTTAAGATCTCTCGACTTGCTTGTTTTGGGTTTGGTTTTGCACCAAACACTTGTTGTTTTGCTTCTGAGGGCAGGGAATAGCTTGTTGGTCATCCCCACACCTCACCGGCCATGGCTTGAGGCCACCGGCCCTGTTTTGTTGCTACCGGCCATTGGTGATGGCCGATCGGCACTATTTATGGTCGGCCGACCATTGTTTTGGTCAATTGGCCATTTTTGTTGGTCGACCACTGTTCATCTGCTTTTGGCAAACATTTTATGCTAGCTGGCACAGCTGGCACGCACAATTAACCTCCTCCATACACGTGTATGGAGGGATTTCCTTCTTGCTTAGCTTGTTTTGTAAGCTTTGCAAGATTATAATTCCTATAAAGGGAGGGCTTCTCCCCCCTCTTTAAGGGTTGGTTGGTTCCAGAGGTCTGAAAAATTAGGGTTAGAAGTTCTATATCTATCTATCTCTATATCTCCATCTCCTTGTGATTTGTGTGTGTATAAAGGGTTTTTGTTCTTAGTTTTGCACTAAGACACATAGTATTACACCATACCTTGGTTGCTGAGGTGCCAAAGGGTTGTTCTTGAAGTTTTTGAGCTGGTTTTAACCTAAGGAAGCTGCTGGAGGGGTGTTCTTGAAAAAGGTCTTCAAGGGTAAGAACCTTACCCCTTTATTTCCCATTTTTGCACAAGCTTTTGACCTATCTTGCATCTGTTTTTAAGCTTAGTGTATAACTAATAAAAGTTCTGCTTTTACTTGCTTTTGATCTTTGTTTAAGGTCTCTTTGAGATTTGGGGTTGCTCTCCCCCTTTGAGGCCTTGTTTCTGGCCTCCTATTTTGGCCCTTGCTTTAGTCTTTGCAAGACCTCTCTACCACTGAAATTCAGAGGATTTTCAGTGGTGGAGAGGTATTTTTGGTGTCCTAAATGGGAGAGGGTCATCCCCTCTCCATGTTGTCTTTGATGCTCACACAAATGGCTTGTGTTGTAGCTTGTATGCCTAGCTTGCTTTAGCTCCATTTCAATGCATATTAGGCTTTGTTTTGCCATGATATAACACTGTTTTAAGTTGGTTTAGACATGCCTTGTATGCTCCATACACTTGTCTTGTAATGCCATGAAATTGCATTAACATGCATCATGATGTACCATGACTTTTTAGCATGATTTTGGCTTAGCTTTGTGAAACTTTTATGCATGTTTTGGTATGCTTAAAGTTTGATTTTGGTTGTTTGGGTCATCCATGATTTGCGTTGTATAGCTACCATGCAACCTAGCTTGTAGGCTTTGAGTATTGGAACCTCTAGCATGCTTTACTTCCATTATTTCAGTTACTTAGAGTCACTTACCATGTCGTTTCAGTCCATATGGCATGCTTGTTTACTCACAATTAATGCTTCTTTAACGTCTTAAAGAGTTTGTGTTTCATGCTCCATGTTTGTGCCATTGTGTATGCCATCATGTGTAGGCATTTGGGATGTCATCTAAGTGTGTCTTTGGCCTTGTTTTGGTCTGCCTTGGGACTATTTTGAGTCCCTTTGGCCCTTCGAGACTCGGTTGACATGGTCATGGCTTGAGCCCCTTGGCTAGCCTTGAGCCATGGACCTTGTTGCATGCTTTGATTGATTTGTTTAGTTGGTTTGGCACCTTTTCTAACATGGTTTTAGAGCTTACAATGATGCCATTTGTCCATGTTTGTTCCTTTTAAGTGTGCTTAAAAGTTGCTTCTTTATGCTTAAGTATTGGACCATGTATGCATGTATGTTTGTATGTACATTTGCCTCCATTTCCTTGGCATATTGGCCACTGTTTTGGACCTATTAGAGAGTTGCCCATCTTGGTGTAAGTCCATCATTCGCATGTTGTTGAATGCTCGCCTTGCGTGTTGTTGCATACTTGGCCTATCACATGTTGTCGCATGCTTGAATCACATTGCATTTGGCATGGATTTTCTTTGTTAAGTTGCCTTACATGCTTCCATGCTAAGTCCCCTTTACATGCTGTTGCATGCTTATCATTAGCATAGTTGTTACATGCCCCGCATGCTTGTTTGCTTAGGTTGTGTGCCTAGTACACATTGCTTGTTTGCATGTTCATGTTGCATACTTAGCTTGCATGCTTAGGATGCATAACATTGTGCATATCATGCATGCCTTGCCTCTTGATCAAGCATGATAGAGGTTGGGTCCTTTATGTGTTTTGTGTGCATTCTATTTGACATTGAAATTGTACACTTTGGCCTCTTGGATCATTATGCATTGAAATGCATGATTGGTGGTCCGAGGGTCAAGGACCAAACTCCCTTGAGTTCATAACATGATGGGGAGGTTGGTTGTGCAAACATTTGCTTTAAAATGCATTGCCATGCCTTGTATGTCCTCTGCTGCTGTCAAAATAGGGTTCTGCAGGAAGATATGGTCGATCGACCATTTTCAGTGCCGATCGACCAATAATGGATGGCCGAGAGCCTTACAACTGGTCGATGACCACTTTCCCGTGGCCGGTGACCATTCCTCTTGGCCGATGATATTCCGCAGTGATCAGGGAGTGATGCTGAAGCATCCTTAGGACTTGTGCAATTTTTAGAGGCATAAAACAGTGAAAACAGAAGCAGCTTGTGCATGGTGGTGGATTTCCGAGCGGAGCCAAGCACGCATGCATTGGACCCTCTTCCCGAGGCTGTTTTATCGCTTTATTAGCTTAGTTAATTTGCTTAACTAGTTAAGTGGTCTGTAACTATTTAATTAGCTTGTTAGTTAGTTAAATTTGTATTATTCTTTTGGTCCCTCCGAGAGAGGGCGAATTGTGTAATAAGCGTGCGTGTGTGTGATGCGTGTCTTCCAACCCCCACTTCTTTCTCCCTTTTATTTAACTGCTTACGATGGTTAGTATTAGGGCATATTTTAATTAGCATACCTTATGCAATGCATGCATGCATCCATTCATCTGTATTGCATGCATCGGGCTCGGTTCATCATACTAACCACATAGTATTTCAATTCCAATTTGAATACGTGCATCGAGTTTTTGTATTTCACATGCCATCCTTAGATTAGCCGAGCCTATTCTAGCTGCATTTTGTATGCGATGCATTAGCCATTTTAGCATGGACTTGGATCATACATTGATTGCTAACATGTTCTTTATTTTGGCTCGGAGTACACTGTGAGTGTTTATGCTTTAGCATGTTGCATGTATGTGAGTGTTAACATGAAAGCATGCTTGCCATGAGGCTAATTGCTTAGTTGATTTATTGCCTGAATGCCTATGGGTGAAGGTTGGGTTGCTTGAATTGGAATAATTCGTCGGAACCCGTGTTTTAGCCTAATTGCGAGTAGCAAACCTCAAACCATTTTCCAAACAAAATGGATATGCGATGCTTTGTTTCAAATTAGGCGATCTAGTCTATACTTGTGTGTTGTGCGCATCACATAGTAAATTTTAGCTAATTAACTGGAATAAGAACACATATGTTTTCAAAACAAAATATCATGCTTAGTACATGCCGATCTCCGGATCGGGCGAGCAGGGGTGCTCATAGCTGACCTCCAATCGTACCCAAGTTCCCCAGCCAAGGCAACTTTGGTGATGACGGACATGTGGCCTTAGACAACGAGTCAGGGTTTCCTAAATTTCCTAAAAATAAAATATTTAGGTGGCGACTCTGTATCTGGCAAAGCAGTCCATGTTTAGCACTTCCTTTTAAAAATCTGTTTTCCAAAACGATTTGCCGAACTTGAACTCTTTGGTGATTTATCAATCTCACATCGCACATTGTGAGATCAGATTAAGAACCTTGACTATTTGAGTCCGAACTGTAGCATGAGGCCCACGGGTGCGTCTACAGTGTTGTGGAGACACCATGGGGTTGAAGAAGCGACGTGGGAACGGGAGGTGGAAGTCCGCTCCAAATATCCAGATTTGTTTGAAAATGTTTAAGTTGCTTTTCTTTGTAATATTCCCTAGTGTTGAGGGAAGCGTATTTAAAGTTATTAATCACATGTTGATATTTGCGTTGTTGTTTTAAGCACAAGGTTGTTGAGAGTTGCCATTACTTTTTAGAAAATTTCATATTTATGCGTATTTGGGAGGTTGTTGTTAATGAGATAACCATGGTGGAAATGGTGGAAATTGGTTGAGAGTTAGTATTGTGATTTGAAAATGAAATAGTGTGGTTTTGATCACTAGAAACCCCTTTGTTTGGGTAGTTTGATTTGAAATTTTAGGGATTAAATTCTTTGATGGGGAAAGGTTGTAGCGATCCCGGTTTCAACCCTTCTTTCATGTTTTGCCACTTCGACTGGGTAGGTCGGGGAACGAGCTACCCGATCAGCTTGCTGTGGTTCAGGGGGCAGCGCCCCTTGGCCGGTTCGAGGGCAGCACCCTGACGGGTCGAGGGGCAACGCCCTCGAAGCAAAAATGAAAAATGCATTCGAAGTTGCTTGTCCGCTCGAGCAGCCGTTTATGCGCTCAAGCAGAGAATGTTTGGTTCCAGAAGTTTGACCTGTCGGCAAAAGTATTGGAAAGGTGTATTCGACGCTCGAGCGGACCATGTTATATCAGTTCATGAATCTGATATTTCAGATCACTTTTGTATATCTCTCTCTCTAAAAACATTTTCTCTCCCTTCTCTCTACATTTCCCTACGCCAAATTGGATCAAAACCTTGATTTCTCAAGATCCATTAGAGTTCTGCCATATGTTCTTCATCAAAGTTGGTTAACTTTGTGAGGGCTTCGTTGTGTGCGGTGAAGATCGAGTTTTGACACCGTTGATTTTGGGGGTTTCATCTCATTTCTTCTTCCAAACTTGAGGTAGGGATTTTCTTAGAGTTATATATATATTTTTGCAAGATCTATATGATTTTCGAAATCATCTTTCGATAGCTTTGAAAATTGATTATTGATTCAAGAAGTTGAGCGATTTTGAAAGTGGGTTTGTCTCTTGTTCTTTTAAAATTGTAATGACTCAGATTCTAATTCATATCAGATTGGTATTGATGGGTTGGCAAGTAAATTTTAAATCTTATAATTGAGGATTCTTGGGTGCTGTTTGGAACCTTGATTGAAGCCTTAACAAAGTGTTTAGGCAAGATTAGATCAAAAGTCCCAAATTTGAGTTTTTGTTTTTGACTAGCCTTCACTCTTTTGCCCTTTTATTTTTCCATACTTTGAATTTGGATGTAAGGCTAGAGCCATTGGAAAGTTTGTTTCCGGGCTTCGATTTGGACACAAGAACGATCTAAAACGAAGTCCGAACGAGAGAGTTATACTTGTTTGAATTCTTAGTGCCTCTGTTGGTTTTCTATAGGGTCGACACCATTCTGGAAAGGGTCGACCCTCTTATGTTGCAGAATTTGTGTGTTGGTTGCTGGAAAATAGGGTCAACCCCCTCTTGTCTAAGGGTCGACCCCCCTTGCTTGTGCCAGATTGTCTTTTCTACCTAAAGGGTCAACCTCTGCGTGTTTTTTTTTTTTTTTTGGGTTCAGATGGGCCCTACCTTTGGAGGGTTTTAGGCCTATTATTTTATTGACCTTAGGGCTACTTCTCTACTACTATAAATAGGCTCCAAACATGGTTTCATTTCATTTTTCTCCTCCTTCCTCTCTCTCAAACCGTGAGCCTCTCTCATCTCTCTCTAAACCCAACTTTTTCCCACTTAGATTGCTAGATCTACTCATCTAGAAGCATCTTCTCACCTAGGTCCCTTAAGGAAGGTTGTAGAGCACGCCAAGGGCTTTCAATCCATCCAAGCGGATCGTGTTTTCGTTAAGTCGAAACTTCGGGTTTCTCTCTCTCCTTGCTTAAGGTAGGGATTTTCCTTGCTTCTCTTCAATAATATCTTGTGGATAGATGTGTGATAATTTCTATTGCATAAAACCCTCATTTTGAGGAGATTTTTATAAAAGACATGTAAAGGAAGCTAGGGTTTTTAATTTATGGAAGTTGAATTGATGATGTAAGTGAAATATAAAGTGTTTGGGTTATCAGAATGTGGTTTTGTGTCAAAGAGTAAAAAGCCCTAATTTATGTTTAACCCTAATTATGAAATTTATATTGGGAATGAAGAAAGCTTCAATTGACATTTGATTTATGAAATGAAGTTTATGTTTTGTAGAGATGAAAATAGATAATGATGAATAATGGTTGGAAAATAACTATTGTATAGAAAGGTTATTTTGAAGAAATTAAGATGATTAATTAAATCAATTAATTGGGGATAATTTATGATGATTATTGTGTTAAGAAATTGAGTATGATGATTTGATAATTTTGTGGAAAAGTTAAAAGACCATTGAAATATAAGAATTGAGAATGCTTTTAAAAATGAGCCAAATGCTCTTAGTGGATGTGATATTGGATGAATTTTGTGATAAAAATAATGAATGTTATTATTGGTTTTGTTGGGATTGTAACAATGAATGACTTGATGAATACTAGAGAATGGTGGAAAATAATGAGTAAGTGTTCTTGAGCTAATAAGTAATGGAAATGATGAATGAATATGTTGGCTTTGTCCACAATTCATAATGAGCAATGACTTAAGAAATTGATGAATTATAATGTTACCTTGGGGTCCGTTTCCTGCCGTATTTGAGCCGGCAAAGCGTGGCGCTTAATAAAGGTTTCGCCTTCCTCCCGGAGTAGCGCCCGGTAAAGCGTGTGGGTTGATGAAATGTGTAAAGGTTCCGCGTTCCTTCCGCCTTGTGACCGGTAAAGCGTGAGGTTCCGCATTCCTTCCGGTTTGTGATTGGTAAAGCGTGTGGTATGATGTTAAGGCTTGGTAATGGAGCTGGTGTCCAATTTGGATTGTACGGAATGATTATAATGAGATTTGTACTTGTGTTTAAGATAATGGAAAGTGAATAATCTTGATTGGGTAAAGTCGAATATTTGGAATTGCATGGGTTCTTTTTATGTGGATTACAATGGGTTGTGATGTGTTGTGATATGTAGGAAAATGACTCGTGGATATGTTTATATTTTTAGGTAAAGTTCACAAGGGATTCTTGAAAAGACTCTTTTTTTTTTTTGAAAATATATTTGACTGATACAGAAACAAATGAAAGGGTTTTTCTATTGAAAAGTTTTCATGAATTTCTTTATGAGAATGATATTACCTATATATATTGTAATTTGTGTATGAAAAGAACACAACGAATTTATGTTTATATCACTCTTTAGCATTTCATGATCACATGTATCTAGGGACCTTATTGTTTAGAATCAGGGAAGATTCCTACTAGACTTCGTGTTCATCCCAATTATTTTAACCATTTTTCAAGAACAAAGTTTGGAATGCCGGATTGAGGATTGAAGAGTTTATTTTCTATTATTTGGTCATAGTGTAAATGAGAGATGCTTATTGTAAATGAGAGATTCATGTGTATTTCAATGTGAATTTTGTACATGTATTATTGTATTATTCGAGAGAGAACAATGTTGTTGTTGTTACCCCATGTAATGGGTATTTGTAATAATATTTGTAGTTAATTAAATGGACTTGTATTAAAGGTTTTGGTTATAATTTCAAGTAATAAAAATTAGGCCGTGACAAAAATGATCTTATGGGTTTTGATCTTCGTTGATTAAAGAAAAGATAATTTTGGAAAGTTTTCTTTCAAAAGATTTGAGTTGTATAGTTTTGGTGAGAAAAACTAGAATTTGAAATTTTTTTTAAAAGAGACTGAAAATCCATGAATGATATTGTCATATTCATTTTGTGTCAAAATAAATGGATGTTTAGAAAAAAATTTATTTATATTTATATAAATGATAAATTTCAAGGAATATGAGAATTGTTGTTCATTTTGAAAATTATTGTTCAAAACATTTTGTTGAGGATACTTGAGAAGAGGAAATTGTGTTATTCCTTGAATGATGAATTGGAATAAAAGTATTTATATTTATCTTGTGTTATTGGCATATCAATTCATTTGATTATATTAAACTTTAAAAGTTGATTTGAAAACTTGCATTGAGAAAAGAATGTTGAGAAACAAGTTTTCATAGAATGGTTTTGGGGTAAATACGTTGATAAGTCTTGATAGGCGGTGTAGATGATATTGAATAAGTTGGCCTGAGAGTCCGAGGTGAAAGAGCGAATACTCGCGCGGATAGGTGTTGAGCCTTCCGGTTAATACCGGTAAAAATGACAAATTTGTAGTACTTGTATAGTCTATTTGCAGACACCGACCTAGGGATTACCAAAGTCGTATTTACCACTCTTGAAATGAATTGTTAAGTTTTGAAGAATTGAAATTGTATGACATCATTGAGCATGATGGTTTTCAAAGATGAAGATGTGATTTTCTTTCAAAAAGGCATAGCATGGCATGGGCATTTCATCTCTTGAGACTTGTATAAAATGTATATACTTTGTTAAAGATTTCCTACTGTGCTTTATGCTCACCCTACGGGATTTTTGTGCAGGAAAAGATGTGGTGATGCAGCCTAACTAGAGGCGAGGCAATGTGTGTTGAGAGTACGAGACTCTCATTTTGCTGTGACTCTATGTGTAAGCCAAGGGCTGTATGTGTGTGGGTTTGAATAACCGTTTTGTGTAACCAGACTCAAGTCTTGGAAACTTGTAAACCTTTGGGGGTATTTAATTGTTTATTTACTTGTTGGTGGATTAATATATTGTTGTATGAAGAACTATTGTATCATGTAATGTAAGTTTAGAGATTTATATTCGGTTTTCTTTAAAAGAGTCATGATTGTTGTATTATCATTTGGGCTAAAAATTTGGGGCGTTACAGCACGCTAAGGATAGAAACACACAACTTATAACACAAAAATATTCTTTTAAGTTTTTTTAAATTTTAAAAGGCAAAAAATTATACTACTAGTGCCTGTATTTTGATCCCTGAATTATTTTGGTTCTTATAATTTCAATTGACCAATTTTGGCTTGAAATGTTTTACTTTATTTCAAATTGGTCTAGCTGATTCCAGTTGTTAATATTTTTTTATGACAAATGCACACATAAGTGTCATGTGTCATGCTTTTAGGGATAAAATTATAAATATAATCAATTTAGTGACTTATTCTCAACCAACTTAGTGATAATTTTTCATTAAAAGTCCTAACGGTGTTATCAATTGGACTATTGATATGAAATTTAAATTAAGGGTCAAGTCAATTGAAAATGTAAGTACCAAAATGACACAAGTAACAAAATGTAAGGACTATCAATGTAATTTGTCTAATTTTAAATTTTCATAATTTTTATGTATATATTGATTTTTAATAAAATTAATAAGAAAAATGTTAGGGATATCAACAAATCTAGCAAATCACTCACATGGGTGTGGATGTGAGTGATTTGGTAGAATTGTTAGTAAAATGTTTGGTGTCTCTAGCATTCTCGAATTAATATTTAAAGAATCTTTACATTAAGATCTATTAAACAAGATCTATTTTGACAATGAAACTCTATTTAGAAAAAAAGGGTAAATTATACAAACAGTCCATGAGTTTACACGATATGTCAATTTGGTCCATATTGTTTTAATTTGCTTAATTTTGTCCCTTAATTTAACGGATTGTGTTATTTTAGTCCAATAAATAACTGTTGTTAAGTTTGGTGAACGAAAAGTTAAACTATGTGTCAATTTGGTCCCTATAGTTTAAACAATGTGTTAATTTGGTAACATGGACCAAATTGACACATTGTGTAAACTACAAGGACCAAATTGATACATTGTATAAATTTTCCATCCACCAAACTTAAAAACCGTTATTAATTAGACTAAAATGACATAATCTGTTAAATTAAGGGACAAAATCGAGCAAATTGAAACAATAAGGACCAAATTGATACATCGTGTAAACTAAAAGGACCATTTACATAATTTACCCACAAAAAAAGAGTAAAATTTTAGAGCTAGGTTTCTCTTAGGTTCACATTTCAATGTGAGAGAACTTAAAGGGTTCATGAGGACCATCACGAGTCTCGTTTCGATTATTCGAACTGTTCATTTTGTAGGGCCATTAATATATATCATTCATAAAAAAAAAAAATTATATCAATTCAATCATCGTAGCATTTTGATTTTATTGTATCTGTCTCGAAAAAAATTAATGGTAAAAAATATATCTATTGTCTATTTTTTAGAGACAATAGCGATGAAATGAAAATGTTACGATTATAAGGGTCAAATTATTTTTTTTTTCATGGATAATATATATTGATATACCAATTGGTGCGTGTAGCACTACTAATTGGCCAATTGTCAAAGACAATCAAAAAAGAGAAGGGCACCGTATAACATTTACTTTCATAGTGCAAAAAAAATTGCTCGCATAATATAGTATATATCATAGTTCTAAAAACCGGCCGATATGCTACGTATCGGCCGATACATATCGGAAAAATAGGGCACTGCGACGGATACAGGTCGGTATACTGCTGAGATTGAAAATTGCAGGAGAATCGGTCGAGTCCCGGTACGTATCAATCTGTAACTGTTACATAAGCTATTACACAAGCTGCGACGGACCGATACTCACTTGTTCAGACCGATATGGGAAAGAAAAAGTTGAAAAACCTATGAAATGATTTTTAAAATTTCACCGTCGCGACACCCGATTCCTGATAAGTACCGATACTGATACTCCGCAATCGATATCGTTACGTTACCCGATACTGTGATTTAGAACCATAGTATATATATAAATTTTATTAATGTGTACCTTTAAAACAAGTGTTAAGAAGTTTAAAAATATTGTATGTCTTACATAAAAGTGCATATAACAAACAATGTATAATTATTTTAAGTTTGCTTAACATATTCTTTAAAGGGCACACGTTAATAACACAACCCCCCGCCCCCCTATATATATATATATATATATCCAACAAAAATGAGAGCAGTTGCTTTAATTTGACGTGCCATGAACTAGGAAAAGCGAAACAAATTTTGTTTTCAAGAACACAAACAATTAAAAAGGAATTTGACGTGGGCATTGATCTGTACGTTTTAATTCATATATTACCCTCTTCTTGACTATATTCGTTTTGATTCGTTGTGTGCAGTTAAATGCATGTAATGAGTGGGTGGTTTGAAAAATCTCAAAAAGTGACATTTTTTTTTATTAAAAAAAAATCTCTTTAATGATTTTTTTTTTTTTTTTTTAAATTGTGTCAATTTTTTTTTTTTTTTGACTCATCTTGTGTTGACAAATCTTAAAAGTTAAAATAAACAAAAAAAAAAAAAACAAAAAACCAAAAATAAGCCAACTGTTTTTGAATTTTTTTTGTCATTTCTAAACTTTTTTTCTTTATTTTAAACTTAGAGAAAAAAATCACTAAAAAAAAAAATCAAACCCAAATACCCAATCATACAACAAGAGCCAAGGAAGCAAAGTTGTGGATGAGGTAAGCTAGAGGGTTGGTGGGTATACTCTTCACACAATTGTTTAAGGTTCAATTCTTAAAGTTAAGCTACAAGAAAGAAATTTCTTGTGAATTTTCTAATCCTGACATGAATGGCCTGGCTTTGATCAGACCAGGGAAGGAATTAGTCGAGGAGCAATTCCTTAAAAAATAGAAAAATAAAATAAAAAAAAATTGTGGATGAGGTAAAAGGGCGACACCATAAAACGTAAGTGTTAAAATTCCAGATCTGATATAAAAGAAATACAAATGCACTCAATTTCATCATGCGTAACAGCCTATATATAACTGCATATTTCAAGCAGGTGCACACACATGGGTATATTATATACTTTCTCTGGCCATCCTTAATGAAAACATAGATATTTTAATGCTTTATATTATCTAAATGATGTGTACCACAAAAAGTCAAGAACCAACTGGTTTACCCTTCTATTTCCTCTTTTTTGACAGCTCTCTTTTAGTTTTGACTAGTGAGAAATGGTCTTTTTCTGGGTTGTTTATTTTTACTAGGAAAGTGATTGTCCAGAATCTGCTCTAGCTAAGCTCTTTGCATCTGCCAAGAGAAGAGGAATGTTAGTGAATATGGTGCTTTTAGACGCTGCTTGCAGAACTTGCCACCTGAAGGAGAGATTCAGGTAGACATGTCTCTTCTGCTTGGCTTCTCCAAATATTTGTCACAGAGTTCAAGTATTTCTTCGTTTTAATAAATATTTAATGGTTCCAAAGGCTACTACTGCCTTTGAGGTCCAGAAGCTTCTGGTTTCTGGTAGAATAAGAGAGGCTTTACAATGTGCACAAGAAGGTCAATTGTGGGGGCCAGCCCTTGTTCTTGCAGCTCAACTTGGTGATCAGGTTGTTTGTTTGTTTTTTTCTCTCTTCCATTTGGTGTCCTCCAGACATATTTGGAATGACTCGGTCCCCAATTTATCAAGCGAGTCCATATGTATGGAGAAAGACGTCAGTGTATTTTTATTTGAGGCTAACACTCTCATCTTTCTTTTGAATTTATTCAGTTTTATGGTGCTACTGTGAAACAAATGGCACTTCGCCAGTTAATAGTGGGATCCCCTTTGCGCACATTATGCCTGCTAATTGCAGGGCAACATGCAGTTGTCTTTTCCGATACGAGTAGTAGCAGTCTGCTTGGTGCTGTAATATCTCAACATTCTTCTTAGGTGACATCTTAGCTCGAAACTATTGCTGAAAACTTGAAAAGACATCTTAGTTACTTGCCAATGTTTTTTTTCCTTTTTTCTTTTTTCATTCCATTTGATCTTATTTATGTCATTACTATCACTTTTAGTTCCAACTCTACTCTGAAAGGCTTATATCTCAACTACGCTTCAATTTATTACTGCACAAGCAGTGTCTTTTTCAGTCCCTTTTTTGGACTCCCAATGCAACAATCCATCCATATGACTGATTATTAGCCATAACCATGCATTATCATGAAGATTGATACATGTTTACTGAGAATAGGTTATCAAGTTGATGCTAATACTCTGGAACATAAATTCTGAACGTTTCCACCTATGTCTTGGGATAGCGTTCTTTTGTCTGTGTGTGTGGAATAGAAATGACGTCTCAGTGGGGTTGAGGAAAAAACATTAAGTATTCAACAGGAGAAGGGATTTATTTTTTCAAGAGTGGGCCTGGATCCTTATTTTGGGTTTGGTTTACAATCTTTGTGTAAGTGAGCCTTAATTCATTAGAGTGGTATAGGTATTTTTTTTTTCCCTTTTGCTCGGCTGCAGTGGTATAGGCTTGGGAATTGGAGGCAGAGGATTCGAGCTCCTGCATGGGATGGATCCTAGAGAAATGGAAGATGTGATGAAGTGGAAGGAAACAAATGAAAAATTCTCAATTACATTCTTCCATTCTCTCTTTTTGGGTAGCATGGGTTGTAAATTTCCATGGAGTAGCATTTGGAAGATGGGAGTTCCTATAAAGTGTCTTTTTTTGTTTACTATCCTTGTTGACAATTTGGGGAAGAGGGGTTTTTTGCTCCCTAATTGGTGATGCTGGTGCAAGAAAGCCAAGGAATTAGTGTGGATCATTTACTTCAGAATGAGTTGGTTAGGGATTTGGGGAATGTTATTTTCTACTTCTGGAATACAGTGGGTCATGCTTAGATTAATCCTCTAGTTATACGAGTGTTGCGTAGGTGAGTGTCACTTCCAGAGGCTGGGGAAAGTATGGATGCTGGCACTTATGTGCTTGATGTAGCGTGTGGAGGGCAAGGAATCCGCATACTAGGCTAAAGATGTCTTCCCTTCATAGTTTTCATTCTTGGCTTATCTTCCTTTGCTTTTGTAGATTTTATAGGTGAACTCAACTCTCTGGATGTTTTTTTATTTTTTTATCTCGACTTGTGCACACCTATTGTACAGTGGTTGGCACCTTCAGTGGATATATTTTACATATGTAAAAAAGAGGAAAAGGAGGCCAAAGGAAGCAGCATTTTGAATTTTTGGGTTGGAACTTGAATAAGAGTATCTTGAGGGTTGGAACTCGATTTCCATAGGTCTATGGTAGATATGCCTTGAAAAAAGTAAAGGGCCTGTACTTACCTTACATTGGAGAAGCAATTTGTTAAAACAGTTAAAGCAAATTTCTTAATTTGGAGAAGCAAATTTGTGACCACACTAGTGAGCTTAGCTGGCATACTTGATGGTGTATATGCCTGTTGGTTTTAAGCTTTTTGTATCTATTTGTTTAAACAAAATGGTTCCATGAATGGAGAGAATCAAAGAGAGAGAGAGAAATGGAGAGATAAGTGCAATACTTAACACATGACTTGTTTGAGATCCATACTTAAAACAATAGAAGAGTTTATCATTTATTCATTAACCTAAGAAAACCATTCTTTAACTTGTGACTGCATCATAAATCAAGGGATTTCATGATAAATTCTTGAAATTTTTTAAGACCAAATTGACCTTCTGCAGAATATAGATTGATTCACTCAATTTTCGTCCAAATTAGTCTTAAATTCCACCATAAGAAAAAGGCTGGAAGTTACTAATAGACATGATCACAACCCAAGAATAGGCTTCTAACCCAACTCAAATTTGAATTTTTTCAATATGGGAACTCTACCTTACGTAACAGATCTATAAAACTATAAACATCTAGATGAAAAAATTTGAGGAAATAAATCTTCCAAACCACTATAATGGATCAACAAATTTTAGTCAAGAATAAAATATAAAAAACCATAAGTAACTCCTTGATTTTTAGATCATAATAATAATATTATTAAATTCTTCGTGGCTTACATCCATTTCATAATAAAATTTGTGAAATATAATGACATAGTTAAAATACATCAAGGTGGTTGTTAAACACTTCTCTTTCTCCTTGATCTTCCCCAAAAGAATGACATATCCATATTACAACCACATTGTTACCAAATACCAACTAATAACATCTCTAGTTCAAAGAGCTAGAGAGAGAGATTACATCTTTCAAGACAAAGTCTTGACCACAAAAGAAAGTACTATCCAGACAATTTAGCTCAAAAGCTATAACAAATAGAGTGTCTGTGCTCCACCAAAATGTCCCATCTTCAACTCAGTGGGGTGGGACTCCATCATCTTGACCTAAAATTGTTATTTTGATAGGAATTAGCAAAATAGCCCAGTAAAAATTCATTTAACGGAGTACATAGATATTTGATATAAATATGATCATGCTCATGCGATGTAATTGTAAAATCTATCTTTTTCTTTTTACAAATAAAATGATTCTCTTGCACTTTTATTCAAAATCAATCAACCTCAAGTACAGGGTGGTAAATGTGCACCAGAAAATCCAAAGTAAGAGCCAAATACATATAGATAGGATTTATACATAAAAAATAGTCTCACATTTACCGAATCAATACGGAAAGACATTTGGGCACTTAAAATCAACACTTTTCCCACATGCTCTAGCATCAAGCCTGGAAAGGCAATTGGGTACCTAAAAAACATTTTTTCTCACATTTATCCGGCATCAAGCCCGAGACGTGCTAATCTTTGCTAACATACCCTAACCTCTATGTATGAAATACATGGATTCCATTGCACAAATTAGACTATTCAAAACTCATAAAACAATAAAATGTGTGTTCGTTATATAGACTGGCTTAAATTCACTAACATAATACTTAAGACTTTTTGAATTAATTAAGGTGTGAGAAAAAGAAAAGCAAAAAAAGAACCACATCCTACATTTGAATCTCACCCAATGTATAATGATTTATGAGCAAGTCCATACCATATCTAAATAAAACCAGAATTGGTCTAAGTCACATGGTGCCCTATCACCGTCAGAGAAAGCATTTAAGGATAGAATGTGATTCAAATTAGCACTTACCTAGTTGATCACACCCTTCCCTCTTCAGTGCGCTCTTCTTCCAAGTCGGTATTATCAACGATTCGCAAGTAGGAATCGGATGATGGGCTTTCTTGACCATCAGCGCCTACCTGAGTTGCACAATGAATCAAAAGAATTTATAATTTTTCAAATATACATAGTATTTCGTCAAAATTACTATGAAAAATATGCAATATTGTCACAAGAGTAGAGAAGCTATTTATTGAACAATTAAAAATAAAACTAGTAGTGTTTAGATCATGAACTTCAGTAGGAATTTGAAAAAGAAAAGAGAAAAAGTAACAAGAAATGTAACTACAATATGTTAATTTTTTTCACTATTTCATTTTTCATTTTCTTTTCCAAATTTCTATCCAGATATACAAGCACAACTTAAATATAAAATACATATTTAAAAAAAAATGAATCTAATGGAATAAGTAAAGTTCACACAGAATATTGACAAGCAAATCGTACCTTAATTTACTTTTTTTTCCGACTCCGCTCATGCCATCAAAATTTCCAAAGTTCCAAGTAAACCTATTTTGTTACCAAAAAAAAAAAAAGAAAAGCATTTACTCTTGTTTCCAAGCATTAGAAAATATTTAGAAGGACAAATTACACCAATAGTCCCTACATTTTGTCTCTCATATCATTATGGTCTCAACACTTTTAATCGAACTCACTTTTGACCCTTAATTTTAGAAATTTGTTTTTATCAATTTGGCTCAATTGATAATACTGTTAATATTTTTTATGAAAAATTAACACTGAATTGGTTGGTGTTAACTCATTCAGTTGAGTAAAGTTATAATTTTGGTATTAAAAATATAACACATGCCAAGAATTGTAATCAATTGAGCCAAATTGACATAAATTCATGATAAAAATCAAGTCAATTGAAATTAGAGGGACTAAAGTAGAGAGATCATAATTTGCCCTATTTAGAACATAAAACAACAGCAAATCCAAATACTGAAACCTGGATCTTAGAAAAATTACCTGAAGACTGAGGAGGCATGGCTCTCACTCCTCTTCAGTCCCAAACCCTTTAAATGATGAAACCAACGGGATGAAGAATGGGTCAAAGTTCCAAAAACCTACCAATCAATTTAAAAAAATATCCATGAAAAACCATTTTTTAATATGAAAATTAAATTTTACAATCCGAATGAATAAAAAATTAAAAAAAAAAAACATTGGAAAATAACCAGATCAATTTAAAAAAGAAAAAGAAAAAGAAATACACAGATGTTTATCCATGAACTCAACACATGGGGTAAAGGATCTCAATCTTTAAAATGATAGAAAAAACCTAAATACTTACTCGAAAACAAAGAACAAATTTTCTTGTTCCTCTTGAATCCTAACCCAATTGTTCAAACCCTGGGTTTTTTTTTTTCCACCGATATGACAAAATGGAAGAACAATAAAGTAACGAGATAAATTTGTCAATAAAATTTGATTTTGCGGATTATGTGGGCAACTTTGATTTATATATAGCTTAGAATATCTCAGTACACACTAACTAGTGCTAAGTTCACAGAAAATACAAATTTAATTTTCTTTTTTTTTTTTCTCAATTCATATTAACAATTTTTATATAATATTCTTTAGCTTTATCAATTTTAAACATTTAACTTTAACCCTAGCCATCATCTCTGGTCGTCGTTACCGTCATCAGGGCCGGCCTTGGACATAAGCTTACCAGGCCATGGCTTAGAAACCTTCAAAATACACCAAAAAAGCGGCCCATTCTATTATAGTTTAGTGTAATATATAAGGTATATTTCAAGTCCAAACAAAATTAAAGAAGGTCCAAACTAATTTAAAATAAATTGGCTCATTGAAAAATTAAAAGGCCCATTCAAAATTAAAAGGGCCCACTCTCTCTCCCTATCTAATTCATACCCTTAACTCTTTTGATACAATATTTTATCATTTACCTTCAAAAAAAATTTTGGTTGAAAAAAAAAATGTGAAGAACCTCAAATGATCTAGTGATATTTATTAATTCATTATTGGCTTTGGGCTCCGAAAATCTCAAGGCCGGGCCGTCACCGTTGGCAACCCTATCATCCCCTCTCGATATCGCCATCTTTTGCCCTTCAACCACCGATACCTTCCTATTTTATATGAATTTCTATTTCTCTATTTGTATGTAAAGTGAGGTCGCAAGAGGTAGGGGTTGTACATTGTAAAGTGAGAAAACTCTCAGAGAGTACATCGTAGAGGTGAGGCAATGGAAGTTGTGCTTCGCAAGGGTGGAGGGATCGTAAAAGTAGTGGGTCAACAGTAGTGGAGTTGCATTAATGATGGTTATAGGGTGACAAGGCATATGGGCTAAGGGTGACGACAGAAAAAATAATTTTGAATAAACATATTTGTAATTATATAATAAAAATAATTCATGTATATATGAAATTAATAATTTAACTAAATTGTTTATGTATAGATAAAATTATTGGGGCATTTACTAATAAATCATATATTCATGACTTATAGACCATAATTTCATAAATATTCTTATAAACCCATAAGTATTATCTCACATTAAAATCTTTCAAATGCAACGTACTCACATTTGGAAACGTAATAAGACAATATCACATACATTAGAATGATGTCATATTGTCACATTTGACAAAAGTTTAATAAGACAATAATGCACAGATATCCTATTGTCACGATTTAAGACTAATGACACATTTGGTAAAAATTTAATAAAATAATAATTCACATTAGAATAATATCACATTGTCACATTTTAAGAATGATACATTTAACAAAAATTTAATAGGATATTATAGAAATGTCTCATTGTAATATTTTAAGAAAAATGACACATATAGTAAAAATTTAATAAGATAATAGTGCACACATTATAATGATGTTACATTGTCACATTTTAATAATGATATATTTGACAAAAACTTAATAACACAATAATGTACAAATGAAGTATACCTACATTCGAAATCTCTAAGAAATATAGTAAAAGGTATCTTTTTCAAATTCAATGAGACTAAATAGACTATAAGAAAATTCATGAAATTTTCCGGTACAGATTTTTCTAGGAAGAGACTTCTAAATAAATTTTCCAAATACGTAAAAAAACAATCTTAATCCTATATATATAACATGTTATGAAAACGTAAATTGCATTTCCATATATAGATAGATTTTCACTAATTATCCCTCATACATTTTTTGGGATCTTTATCTTAAATCTCTCAAATATTCAATTCTTGATTCACCTTTCCTTTAATTTTATTTCCTCTAATATTTTTTGAAAGATACTTTATCTTATATTTATTACCTCTATAAATTACAATCTAGCACTTAGCATGTGAATTAAATGTCCTAACACTAAGGTCATGTTTGTTTAGTGGGGTTGGACACTAGATTGGATTAGTGTGGGTGTGGGTGTGGGTCCCACCCACACCTTGTTTGGTGATGATTTGGGAGGGGGGATTAACAGCGTGAGGGGCTTAGTAATCCCCCTTAGGAGGGGGATTAGCTTGGTTGGATTTTAAGTAGGATTAGAAAAATAGTAAGTGAATTAAGTCTATATTATATTAAAAAAAATTATTTTTTTAATGGTATTTTTTTTTATCAAATGCACATGTTTGTTTTAATATTTGTTTTAGTTTTTTTAATATAGAAATAATTTTTTTATTTATTTTATAGAAAAATAATTTAACAATCCCATCAGTAATCATCTCTCACACTATCATCAAAACAAATACACTTTTAATTGATCTCCACATTAACAATTTATTCACTAACCATCATCTCATTAACATACTCATCTAACCTAATCCACCAAATAAATATGGCCTTAGTGGGTTGGCAACTCAAATTCATGAATAGAAAGTTGAACAAATGATGTGAATACAACTTTAGATTTACCCTTTTATGATAGGATCTTAGAATGATTTTTGAAAAGGAGATTTTGGCCAAATGCCCGTCGTCAACAAAATTTCATAGACATAAGACATCATTTTGATGTTTGGCACACAACTTATAAGTCATTCACAAAAATATTCTTTTATTTTTTAAAATTTTAAAGGGCAAGTTATACCACTAGTTCCTATATTTTGATCCTTATATTATTTTAGTTTCTATAATTTCAATTGACCAAATTTTGGGCCGGGAATTTTTACTTTATTTCAAATTGGTCTAATTCATTCCAATTGTTAACATTTTTTTTAAATGACAAATGCACACATAAGCGTCACGCGTCATGTTTTTAGTTATAAAATTATAAACTTAATCAATTTAGTGACTTAAGCTCAACCAATTCAGTGATAATTTTTCATTTAAAATCCTAGCAGTGTTATCAACTAAACTAAATTGACACAAAATTTAAAATTAAATTAATAAATTGAGTCGATTGAAATTGTAGGTAGCAAAATAACACAATCAACAAAATAAAAAAATTATTGGTGTAATTTGCCTTGTTTTAAAATTTCATAATTTTTTATGCATGTATTGATTATTTTATAAAATTAATAATTTTAGAATCTTTACATTAAGATCTATTAAACAATATTCATTTTAACAATGAAACTCTATTAAAAAAAGAAAAAAAAAAGTAAAAATTTTAGGATTAGATTTCTCATATATTCGCATTTTAACATAAAAGAACTTAAGGGGCCCATAAGGATCATCACGAGTCTCGTTTCGATAATCCGAACTGTTCATTTTTGTAGGGCCTCAATGTTTATCGTCCGTAAAAAAATTATGTTGCTTTAATAATTATAACATTTTCATATTATCGTGTTTCTCTCAAAAAAATGAATGGTATACATTTTCAAAAATGCATTTGTTGTCTATTTTTCATGGACAATTGTAATAAAATAAAAATGTTATGATTATCGGATCGAATTAGTTTTTTTCATGGATAATATACATTGAGAACTGTACAAGTTAACTGTTTAGATCATTAAAATGGGACTCGTGATAGGTTTCACGAACCTCTTAAGTTATCTCATGTTGAGATATAAATATGAGAGAAATCAAATCAAAATTTTACTGTATGGTTTTAGTGTCAAAACACCACATTCACTATGACGGTTACTCTCACTAGCAAAAATATTAAAGAAATTTTTTATTTAAAGTGTAAAATTGAATTGTATTAACAACGTAAAATTGTATTACGTTATAATATATATTTATATATATAAGAATCGCTTAATTACTTGATGATTGCTTGATGTTCGTCTCTTTTTTTTTTTTTTTAATTTTATTCTTTCATTTCGAATAATTTACTAATGGTGGCCTATATGTTGAGTGTAGATTTTTCATAATTACGCAAACATTCTTAATCAATTATTATATTTGTTTGGGATAATTTAAATAAGTGCATTTTTTAACTTTTTATGAAAAGATATATAGAAAAGTAGAGAGGTGATATGACTCAAAAAAGATAAGAAGTGTACTTATATAGTACATCCCAAATCTTTTAGTAATTACAAATACACCCATAAGATTTGTTTAAAATATGATTCAATCCTATAATACTAGAAATTATAACTATCGTTTATTAGAAATTTTAATTTTACACAATACTCAAGGGGAAAAAATCATTCTCCTATGCAATAATAAATTATCAAAATTGCTTATTAAAAAATATTTCTCATGTCATTAAAAATTATTAATTGACTTAATGATTTATTTATTAACAAAATAGTTAACTGAAAAATATTTGTCATATAATTAAAATTGTTAATTTACTTAATGATTTACTTATTAATAAGATTGATCATTTATTATGCGAGTACGAGTTATGCATTAATAAAATTAGCCATTTGTATATATATATATATGTATTTTCTTCTGCTTTTTTATTAGTTCAATGAATTGTTTTAGTAGTTTTTTTAAGATAGAAGAATTATCTTAGTATTTATTTTATATTCATCTGTTGAGAAAAGTTACACACCATAATTTTTTATTTTACAAATTCGGAAGGAATAAATCATTAGGTGTATAACAAATCAATATATACATATAGGGAAATCCTTGGTGCTTCGAATTGAGTTGCCTCGAATGGCTCGAATTTGCGTTCACAGGTCAACCAGTCGGACAACCACCCGGACGATCGGGTGAAGCAGTTGTCTACCGCAGTTGTCTACCGCAGTTGTCACCTTGTCGATTGCAACTGTTAGCCTTTTCACTGGACGACCAGCAAAACAAAATTCGAGCCGTTCGAGGCAAGATCAAATTCGAGGTACGTAGCATTGCTGATATATATATCATACCACGTAATTTTATCACATATTTAATAATTTATTCTATTCAATTTTATAGAAAATATTCTAATTTTTAAAAAATTATCAAAATATAATACTTAAATATATTGTAATAATAGCTCGTACCTTACACGAGCCTTTTCAAACTAGTATATATATATATATATATATATATATATATATATTTCTATGCACTGTCTCATCATTGTAGCCCCTCAACCAATCACAAATATCTTACCTCTTACTTATCATGATGTTTGAAAAAATATCATTTCGCCCCCAAACTTTTAGGTATTTTTCAATTTGACCTCCAGACTTCAATTAATATTAATTTTACACTCGAACTTTCAAAATTTTGATCAATTTGGCTTCTGCTGTCACATTCCATCAATAATTGGACGGGATGTGCTAACGTAGGGGGTAAATTGATTTTTAAAGTATAGTTTGGGGGGTAAATTGATTTTTAATTTGGGAAGCAAATTGATTTTTAAGATATAGTTTGGAGGATAAAATGAAATTTCAAATGAATTTTAGTGCCACGTCAACACAATCCATCTAATTGTAGACGGAATGTGATGGCAGTGGCCAAATTAATCAAAATTTTGAAAGTTTGAATGTCAAATTGATATTAATCGAAGTCTAATGGTCAAATTAAAAAAATGCATGAAAATTTGAGAGGTAAAATGATATTTCCTCCACGATATTTCTTAAATATCCAATATAAATGTAATTGACCAACTGTCAAAGGCAATAATAAAAGACAAGGGCACCATATCTAACCTATCATACTTGACCCAAATATAATTTGAAATTTAAAAATCTTTAAAAAAAAAAATTTCAAATGTAACTTTAGTCTCAAATTTTAAAAATTTTATTTTAAATTTTTTTATTTTTATCTTAATTTTTAAAAACAAAAAAAAATTGCATTTGGCGTCTAAAAATTTAAGAATTTTTTAAGCGTCAAAATATTGATGACATATTATTAATTTTAAAAAAAAATTCGCATCGCACATGTGAAGAAATTTAAAAAAAATATATGCATAATGTATATTTTTATGCCACGTCCAATAATGCGAAAAAAACCCATCAGTATAGTGTAATCAATTATTATAGTCAACTTATTCAAATTTACAGAAACATAAAATCTTAGTTTTTGTGCAGAAAATAAGGAAAGAAGGGAGAGAGATGGGAAGTGAATTGCAAATGGTTAAAAAGAGAAAATAGAGGAAAAGAATACGAAAAAGAAAGGAAAGAGAGGAATGTGCTAGGAAAGTGCTGAAACCTTTTTGGATGGAAAAATATTTTTCGTTAAGAGAATCCAACCATTAATCTCATAGATTGATTGATTTGAACGGTTGTAACCAATTGTTAGAGCATCTCCAATGGTTAACCTTTTTTTTTTATCAAATCTGAGTAAAAAAATGACCATTTTCTCAATCTGATATAGATTGCTCCAATGGTTGGCATCAAAGGCCGGGGTCGACCGGTGGGTCAACCAGCCGGTTCACCGGTGAGGCAAATTTTTTTTTTACCTGTTTGAACCTAAATATTTGAACTGTTTGAACCTTTTACCGGTCGACCGGTTGGTCGACCGGCCAGACGTTCGGCAGGTTGACCGTGGCCCCACTTGCAACGGTACAGCACAGTGAATTGATGAAGGCTCACACAGATTCTCAATTTGATGAAAAATTTGCTCCGTTCTCAGTTTGATATTGGTTTGGTGAAACCATTGGAGCAAAAAAAGTGACTTTTTTCATCAAATTCAAATTTGATACTGAATTTGGTTCACCGTTGGAGATGGTCTTAGAGTAAGGTTTGGCAAGTAAGTTAGGATTAATTTGGTTCACTAAAAGATAAAATAGATTAAAAAGTTAAGACAAAAATATCACATGCATAATTATTTTATTTTATTTTCTTACAAAACTATAAAAAAAAGCCAAAAAATTACTCCCAAACGAAACTTGGCTAAAATAGCTAAAAAGTCCGACTAAAAAAATTCTTCCCAAACGAAGGCTGAGACACTTTCAAAAACATGTTTAAAAAAAAAAAAAGCACCAAACAAAACAAAATAAAACTATTTTATTTTATTTAATGTAATGTTTTGAGATGGTAAAAAATTAATTTTTTTTAACTTTTTGGTGGCTTTTCAAGCTTGTTGCCAATATATCCAACAATAATGAGATTAGTTGCTTGAATTTGACGTGCCATGAACCAGGAAAAAGGAAAAAACTTTTGTTTTCAAGAATAGAGACAATTAAAGATAAACTTGATGTGGGCATTGATATGTTTTAATTCATAAATTAGCCTTTTCTTGTCTATATTCATTTTGATGCGATGTGTGCCATTTTTTTTTTGGGATAAATTATACTTTGCACTCTTATATCTTGTACCAAATTTCACTTTCGCCCCTACGCATGAAATTATGACGGTCAACCCCTGCACTTCTAGTCAAATCTGACTTTAATCCCTACACATGAAATTGTGACAGTTAATCTCTTGTACTTTTGGTAAAATCTCATTTTGATACAAGTGTCAATATTTCATTTATGTTACTTAGTTGTTTAAATTTTTAACAGAGTCTAGTCATGTGACTACGACATAAAAGTAAGAAAGAAAAATCATCTACATTTTCCAACAATAAACACTTTATTCTAAAATTTACATCAAAATATCACTGTATTAGGCTAAAACAAAATGTAAATTGTGAACAATTAAGAAAATGAACTAGGGTTTTGCATAAATTAGAATCACGAAACTCTGTTTTTCACAGTAACATAGTTTTCTATCTATTCTCTTGTTCAAATTGTGAAATTAAATAAATAGATTTATGAAGAAATCAAATTATATACCAAGAACATATGTTGATAATTACAATTAAATTTCAACAGAAATACACAAAACAATAAAAGGGTAAATAGACGAAATCGAAGCCTGCACGGAAGCAGTCTCCTTAAAACAGATTTCGCCGCCTCACGGGTCGAGTGCTTGAGGAATCCCGGCGTCTGTCTCTCAAGATACGACGATCAAAACCAACTACGACAGAAACACTTTCTGTCTAGCTTAGCGAACAAGAACAGTGGCAACACTCTCTCAATGTAGGAACTTTCTGGCAAACTGACTTGTAAAATGAAAGCAAAAAATTTCTATATAGAAACTTGATAGGAGGGTCTCAATTTATACATGTAAAGGGGAGAGAAGAAGAGCCTCCAACCTTTAAAGCTAGTCATTAAAACACCAAGCATCTATAGCTCCTTTTAAAAAATATGAAAGTTTGGATGCTCAAAGGATTTACACCCTTTAGCCAAGAAAAATGATTTAAATACTCTTTAAAATCCTATTCATGAATCTAACATCATGAGGCAATTTCTTATTCAAAACCCAATGGTTTTTGGCTCACTTGGACCTAACACAATAAAAGGTTGGGACTCACTTTAATATTTAATTAAAGTCACCACACTTTAATATTAAATTAAAGTCAGCAAAAATCATTTTTTCCAACATATTCATCTTTTTTTTTCTTTGATTTCTTTGTCACATTTATTTTATTTTAAAATCTCTACTTTCTTGCCTTTTCGTCCAAATTTTTACCATATGAATATAAATACATACATACATATATATGTATATATATATATATATGTATATATATATATATATATATATATATATATATTGTATTATATAATCTCATGTGCTTATCACGTAAGACAAAGTGTATTGATGGGAAACATGGATGATTTTTCTTTCTTACCCTTATTTCGTAGTCATATTTTTGTCACATGACTGAATTTTGTTAAAAATTTAAAAATGAAGTAACAGAAAAGGGATATTGATACTTGCACAGACACAATTCGAGTTGAATTCACATTTAAATACTCATAATATTACTGAAATAAAAGATCGAATAAAATTATAACTTAAATAGTTTTCTCAAACGGGATTGCCAATTACAAAAACTTCAAACATCCAATATAAATGTAATTGACCAACTGTCAAAGGCAATCAAAAAAGAGAAGGACACCGTATCTAACCTATGCTTAACCCAAATATAATTTGAAATTTAAAAAAAAAAATTAAAAAAATTCAAATGTAACTTTAGTCTTAGATAATTTCAAATCTTAAAAATTTTTAATTTTATTTTTATTTTTAAAAACAAAAACAAAAATTACATTTGGCGTCTACAAATTTACGAATTTTTTAAGTGTCAAAATATTTATGACATTTTATTAATTTAAAAAAAAATCGCATGGCACACGTGAAAATAAATTTTTTAAATATATATATATATATATAATGTATATTTTTTTGTCGCATCCAATAATACATGCAAAAAAAACCATCAGTATAGTGTAATCAATTATTATAGTCAACTCATTCAAATTTACATAAATATAAAATCTTAGTTTTTTTTTTTTTTTTGGCAGAAAATAAGGAAAGAAGGGGAGAGAGATGGGAAGTGAATTGCAAATGGTTAAAAAGAGAAAATAGGGGAAAAAAATGCGTAAAAAAAGGAAAGAGAGGAATGTGCTAGGAAAGTGCCGAAACTTTTTTGTGTGGGAAAATATTTTTGGTTAAGAGAATCCAACCATTAATTTCATAGATGGATTGATCTGACCGTTGTAACCAATTGTTAGAGTAAGGTTTCGTTTAGCAAGTAAGTTAGGACTAATTTAGTCCACTAAAAGATAAAATAGGCTAAAAAGTTAAGTAGATAAAAATGTCACATTTAAATCATAATCATTTTATTTTTTTTTACAAAACTATAAAGAAGCCAAAAATTATTCTCAAACGAAACTTTTTAGTCAGACTAAAATAACTAAAAAGTCAAGCTAATTTTTTTTTTTTTTTTTTCCAAACGAAGACTGAGACATTTCAAAAACATGTAAAAAAACAAAAAAATAAAAATAAAAATAAAAACAAAATTTAAAAAAATAAAATAAAACTGTTTTATTATAGGGGAAATTATCAAAAAGTCCTATTTACCAATTTATTACTCCATTCGGTCCCACATTCACTCTTTTGGATTGACAAGTCCTGTTTGGCATGTTTTGTGGACAGTCAGGTCCCTTTTTGAATTTATGTGATATGTGTGTGGACGGGTTTGCCCCATTTTTTTGCTTTTTCTATAGAGGTGTATATTGGGATTGAATGCAGATTTTGTGGGATACGTTTGCTGATCCACGTTTGGTAATTTGGATCTCATGTTTTGAACATGGATGAACACTGCAGTGCTAGTGACCTGCATTCGAAACTTCCGCAAAAACAGAGGACCCGTTTCGGACATTCGAAACTTCCGCAAATTGATCTCTGCACAGCTCTATCCTCCTCTGACCCTTCAACTTTCCTTCTCATGCTCACAATCGTCCCCTTCCTCGTCTGCCTCACCGCCATTCTCTTCCTCTGCAAAATCCCACCTTCCTCTACCACCGGCGAAGACAAAGAAGAAGCTCGGTACTTCGGAATCATCAACGCGGATCTGAAGACTCAATCGAGACGGCGGTTCTGGAAGTCGATTGCTACCGTGCATTGTCAGGTTCGAATATCGGACAGTTCGTCATTTCTATCGCAGCGGTGGTTCGGAGCATACATCTGGACTCTGATGGACATGGTGGTGATTTCCGGACATCATGATCAGATGCTTCCCGGAGATCAGATCTGTGGAGGTCAAAGGGAAGCCTCATTTTGCAAACTATAATCTACTGCGCGAGGGTTGGGAAGGGTATGTGTACCCTTGGATCGTAGCCATGGCTAGGGCTTACCCTTGGTTGGAGGAGATTCTGCTTAAACGCGTGGTTGTGACTGACGAGTCCTTGGAGTTGATCTCGAAATCGTTCAACAACTTCAAAATGCTTGTTTTTTCTTCGTGTGAGGGGTTTACTACTAATGGATTGGCCGCCATTGCTGCTAATTGCAGATGAGCTTTGTTTATGTGTATTTTGGCATATGTCTGTTTCGTTGCCGATGATGTTGATGTGCGGAGTTATGTCACATCCCACATCACGAGCTTGTAACCCACACCGTCCAAAAAGAGTACTACTACCTTTTTTTTGCAATGTGAATCTCACACACCCCTTCCCATAAATACACGCGGATCTACAAACTCAAATTAACACTTTAATGGCAAAATAGTAAACAAACAATCCAAAGGACTAAACGGTTTAAAAGAAAACAATTAGGACCACATGATCTACAAGATGACAAAATGGGATTTACTGGTCAATTCCCCTTTATTATATATATATATATATATATATATATATTCCAACAATAATGAGATCAGTGTTGGGTATACCTCCTTATTGGAGTGTGGAACCCAATTGGTTTATTAAAAGAATTTAATTTGGTTTGGTATTAGTTATAATGTATTTTTATATATTATATCTAATTTGTGGAAACCCAATTCAATTTGAATACAATTAGGGTTTTGATAAAACAAACCCAAGATTTAACAATGTATATAATATTGTTTTGTTTGTCCCGTGGCCTATCTAGCGGCAACAGAATAATTTTTGGTCAGTGAGATAATGCTTGAGTTGATCAATCAACTTGGTGGCATTTAAGTTTGGTGGAGTGATTTGTTCAAGCTTCGAAAATTACTCCGTTCGTGGCTGGTTTGAATTCGGCTGATTTGGGTTATTATTTTGGATTTTCTTCAACTTTGGTTCTGAAGATTTTGGTTCATCTATTTGGTGAGGTCTTTCCTTTTGTTTATTTGTGATTATTTGCAATTCACCTAAGGGTGGTTTTGTGAGACCATTTGTGTCTCGTTTGTAATCGTTTGGAAACTATTTGGTTGATAGTGGAATCGGATTTCGATCCCGTGGACGTACCTCACATTGAGGGAACTATGTAAAATTCTTGTGTTGCTTTTGATTTAATTTTTCCGCATTAGTTTTTATTCTCATTGATTGATTTACTTGTGGGGAATCACATATTTTCCCTAACAACAATCAGTTGCTTGAATTTGACGTGCCATGAACCAGAAAAAAGGAAGCAGCATTTGTTTTCAAGAATAGAGACAATTAAAAATAAATTTGATGTGGGCGTTGATTTGCTTTAATTCATATATTACCCTTTTCTTGTCTATATTCTTGTTGATTCAATGTGTGCATTTTTTTTTTGGGATAAATTACACTTTGCATCTCTGTATTTTGTATCAAATATCACTTTAATCTCTACACATGAAATTATGACAGTCAATCCCTTACACTTCTCGTCAAATCCCACTTTGATTTCTGCACATAAAATTATGACAGTCAATCATTTGTACTTTTGGAAAAAGTGTCAGTGTCTCATTTCTGTTACTTGATTATTTAAATTTTTAACAGAATCTAGTAATGTGACTACGACATGAGAGTAAAAAAGAAGAATCATTTACATTTTCCACCAATAAACACTTTATCCCAAAATTTATATCAAAATATCACTGTATTAGACTGAAACAAAACGTAAATTGTGAACAATTAAGAAAAGGAACTAAGGTTTTGCATAAATTAGAATCACGAAACTCTGTTTTTCACAGTAACATAGTTTTCTGTCTATTCATCTTTTTTTCTCTTTGATTTCTTTGTCGCATTTATTTTATTTCAAAAACTTTACTTTCTTACCTTTTTGTCCATATTTTTACCATATGAACATGTATATATATATATATATATATATATATATATATATTGTATTATATAAGTCTTATGTGCTTATCACGTAGGACAAAGTATATTGGTGGAAAACATAGATGATTTTTCTCTATTACTCTTATTTTGTGCTCATATTTTTGTCACATAACTAAATTTTATTAAAACTTTTAAAATGAAGTAACAAAAGAGGGGCATTGACACTTGCATAGGTACCAAAGTGGGATTAGAGTAAAAGTACAGGGGGTTGACTATCACGATTTCATGTGTAGGGACCAAAGATTTGACCAGAAGTGTATGGGATTAACTGTTATAATTTCATGTGTAGGGGCTAAAGTGAGATTTGGTGCAAAGTGTAATTTACCTTCTTTTTTTTTTTTCCTTCTTCTTCTTCTTCTACGTGGGGTGTGTGTGCAGTTAAATGCATGCATGTAATGAATAGGTGTTTGAAAAAATCTAAAAAAGTCGCATTTAAAAATATATATTTAATGATTTTTTAAAAAATTGTGTCAATTTTTTTTTCCTGACTTATCTTGTGTAGACGAATTTTAAAAGTTAAAATTAAAAAAAAAACAAAAACAAAAACAAAAACAAAAACAAAAACAAAAACAAAACCAAAAACAAAAACAAAAACAAAACCAAAAATAAAAAGCCAAAAATAAGTGAACTGTTTTTGAATTTTTTTGGTCATTTCTAAACTCTTTTCAAAAATAATTTACTTTTCAGTACATCTAGTTAAATAGAACCCACAACACAAGCACAAATCTTCTGAAAAAAAATAAAAATAAAATAAAAATCAAACCCAAATACCCAATCATACAACAAGAGCTAAGGAAGCAAAGTTGTGGATGGGGTAAAAGGGTGACACCATAAAACAAAAGTGTTAAATTTCCAGATCTGATATAGAAGAAGCGCAAATGCAGTCTGTGCATACCGGATTCTGCACTAGATGAAAGTGGATCGGGGCCCTGCACTCGGTTGGACTATCCAGGGACTGAGGTTCCTGCCACAAGAAGCACCGTTAGAGCTGCCCAGCCGGGGTTGGCCGGATAACCCCTCCGGTGTGGGAATTAGTGATCGGAGAGAGAGTGTATATCGAGTTGAGTTTGTAGTTTTGCTTGGAATTGTTCAGTTACCTTCAATGTGAAGTTCATGTTGTATATATATATATTGTTCCTTGCTTGCTTATCAAGGTGGGTTCATGGAGCTTGGATGCTGCCAGGTGTCCTTTTAGCATTGCTCATGGTGAGGGACCACCTGGTAGTTGCCATTGAATGCATATACTCATTGTAGTCATGCTGATAACAAACCACATTCCTTTGGTTCAACAACTTTCATGATTCTAGGTGTAGGGGACCAACTGAGGTGGTAACTTGCACATGCACACATTCACAACTTCCATGTTTCCCTGCGAGGTTTCCTCAGCTTGGTACCGATGTGCCTCAGCTCGGCATCATTATGCCTTGTCTCGGCCTTTTACAGGATTATTCATGGAGATGGGCTGGTCCATTCGGATATCTTTGTATGGGTTTGGCCTATTTTCTGTTCGGCTTATAGATTCAGTCTCGTAGCTCGGCCCAGCCCAGCACCACGGTTGGACTAGCCTTTCTGCTGCGGGTTGGGCCCAAGTGCTTGAGGACTTCGGTGGACTGTTTGAAAATCCTACGTGATTTGTGATTAGATCAAGATTAACTAATTCCAAAACCCAATAAATTCAAAACACTCAACCTAAAATCATCAAACACTTACGAGAGTGATTTTAGTTTGTTTGTTTTTGAGAATAAACAATAAATCAACACAAACGATTTTTTACGTGGAAAAAACCACAATTGAAGAACCTTCAATTGTAATCAAAAACCACGGGCGAACCGCCACTATCAATCCACTACTGAAGAACGAAAAGATTACAAAGAAATCTTACAAATTACCCAACCCTAGTCAATTTGTCTCTGAATCTTCTGTAACTCTTTTCACCACACCTTCGTCACGGAATTGATTCTGAAGTTGATTCCACACCACAACTTCACTTGTCGAATTAACGACTGCGTAGACTCAAACGCCTTTTGAATCCTACGCTTTGATCTTCGGAATCCACCGAAGAGAACTCACTTGAAACTTAAGAAGCAACCTCCTTGATGTATGAATTTCAATGCATAAGTTCAGAGCTCTCTTTCGAACATCAAGGAAAACGATCAAAAATCTCCAAAGTAGACTATAAACACAACCCTAGTTTGTTTTAATCAGATCTACGAAAAAACGTCACAAACAAAACAACTTTAGCAGCTTTAAATAGGAATCTGGATCCGCGATCTCCGCTCGAGCTCACAACAGCCCGCTCGAGCGGACTGACCAAAAACTGCATATGAATAAGCTGAGATGCGCTCGAGCGTAGGAGTTTCCGCTCGAGCGTAAAATCGCATCCACCAGTATCTGTGCATGCCCTGTCAAAATACTGAGACCTGCTAATCTACGCTCGAGCTCAAAAGTCTCCGCTCGAGCGGACAGAACAAAAACACAAAAACAAATTTTTGAATCAACACAAGGTTTTGTCTCCGGATTTGACAACATAGGGACCTAACAATCTCCCCCTTTGTCAATTCCCGGACAAAACTTTTCTAAACAAATGTCCTTAAACACACGCAATAGACAAAATGAAAAAACAAATACGAAAACACTCAAAAGAACTCTATAAACACACAAGCTTTCCAATCTTGCCATATATCGATCCATCAATCCAATTCATCATCCAACATTCACCTGTGAAAAGACTAGCAACATACCAGAAAAACCAAAACTTGTGGAACTATATAAGAATATAGCAAAATGTATCCATTCAATAGAACCAACGGAACAAAATATCAAAATATCCATGTGTCATAACCAAAAGAACAAAACAAAACAAAATATACCATCAATATCCATGTACCATCAATAGCACAGCAGCATCAATATCCATGTACCATCAATAGCACAGCAGGAACCAAACTCTCCCCCTTTTTGACCGGGAATGAAGAAAGCAAGAAATCAAGCACCAGATGGAGGAGGGGGCGGCTGAAGCGTCAGTAAGGAAATGATGTGATCCAGCTGCGAAGTAGTGTGAGCAGCAGTCTGCTCCAGCTGACCAAGACGACCATCAAAGGCATCAAAACGTGCATCGAGAAAGTCTAACCGCCTGGTCATAGCCGCCTCAAAATGCCGAAGCTGATCAGGAAACGAGCTAGGTGGAACAGGTGGAGTAGGATCCTCCTCACCCCCGGCGGCAGCAACATCATATTCAACCTCCTCAGCAAGGCCAGCAGTGGTACCTGCAGAAGGATCAGCCCGAGAGGACTCCCCCTTAACATGAGCCCGACTCTGTGAGACAGTTTTCTTTGTGAAAGGGCGAGAAGGAGAGGCAAACTCATCATCATCGAGGATAGGGGTCCCAAGGTCAGACAAAAGTCGATTGATCAAGCAACCGTAAGGAAGGCCAAACTTTGTATGCCCATGAGCACTGATCATCTTGGTGATAATAAGAGAGGCGAGATCAATAGACCGGTGATTGGCAATACAAGACAAAATGAATCCTTGGTCTTGTTTGACCTCGGAAGAGTGTGTGGTGACAATGATGTTGGCGCAGACAATCAAATTAAGCAGTCTGAACTCCGGAAGAAGTTCAAACTGTTTAATCAAACCGCCTTTAGGCCAATGACGGGCAACACCACAAAGTTCTAAAGACACATCATCAAAGTCACAAGTAGGACGATCAGGTACAGGAAACGGATAGTATTGGGGAAAAACTTGCTCAATCTGTAGAAGTTGGCGAATCAAAGCAGGGGTGACAGAAATGGATTTTGACCTAACCCAAGTGGTGAAAGATGGCTCATAATCCCGAATACCCTCCATATTACAATAGAATTCTCGAACCCAATCGAGATTCTGACGCCCCGAAAATAATAAAACATGGTCACCACCTAGAGGGTCGAACAATGGACGAATTTGGATGGACTCAAATGTATCGGGTTGAACATTTCGTTATAAATGAACGGTGCGAGTCACAAAAGATTTAAGGAAGGACTTGGATTGGGAGGCCGACTGAAACCTCTCAGGGTTATAGGTAGGGCGAGAAACGGTGGCCTTTCGGCGTTTTGGAGCAGGAGCAGACATACCGAAGAAGACACTATGACACCCAACAAATCAACAAACCCAAAACCCAACCCACACCAAAACAAAACATTAGTGCAATAATCAAATTAAAAACAGGGCATAACAAAAACAGGGCATGAAAGCATGGTATTGAAGAACTCATAACTAATGCACCAAATATGAGAGAAATTGCACAGTATAAGTAGGAATCATGAGAAAATCAAAGCAATGTATCCAAGCCCAAATTGATACCCATGCATAGAGACTTCAACAGCCCATTATAGTAGGAACACAGATAACTCCGAATACCACAGACACAACACAGAAAAAACACATAAAAAACAGACAATCGGACAAAGAAAAAGTGTGTGAGAGAGAGAATCACAAACACGACACACAAAACCCCACAAAACTACAAACCCAACAACCATTAGAACCAAATAGAACAAAAAATAGTGAAAATAAAAGAGGGTAAAACTTACCAAAGAGCAAATCAGTGGGTAGGATGATGAATGGGAGGAAAAATCGACCACAATGCAGCCACACGACAAACCCTAGATCGAGAGAATGAACCAGGAAGAGAAAAAATAACTCGAAGAGTCGAGAGAGGGAGTTAAGTATGAAACTGGTCCGCTCGAGCGTACTAAGTACCGCTCGAGCGTAAAACAAGGCAAGGAGACTCCCGCGCGAGCGTGCAAAGGGCCGCTCGAGCTCAAAAAAACATCTCTCAGAACTGCCAAAACACGAACAAACTGCTGCAAGTGTGAAAAACACGCTCGAGCGTAAAAAATTCCGCTCGAGCGAAAAGAAAAAAAAAACATTTTTTTTTTTTTTTTATATAAAAAAACTAAACACACCTAGAAAGTCCTGTAACAAGTAAGAAGAGCAAGTGTAGACTAAACCACAAAGACAAGAAAATCCATCAAATTATGAGTCCTGCAAATTTTTAGAAAAGAGATGAAACACCAGCTCATGAACAACACAGATAGTATTAAATCAAAGCCACACGCATCATGAGAATGCATAACTCAAAAACACATATGAGAGCTCATGTAAAAATGTGTGTGTGTGCAATCCTTGAGAGTCACAAAGCTAGAGTTAATCCTAGTAGTGATCGGATGGCTGGACCTCCGACACGAGTAACTGACTATCACAGAGAAAAGTCAAACCACTAGGAATCACGGGGTATTTGTTAAGTAAAAGCGGAAGCTCCCCCTCAGATGATTTTTTTATTTTTTTTATTTTAATTTTTTTTTCTTGTGGGCACTCACTGGTGGCATGCACGCTCAAGAGTATGGATTCCAACCAGAGAAGAATGAAGTCAGAATGATGGCCTGGTTGGTGCCTCTGAGGTAGCCTTTTCCTAATGCCCGGAGATCATGTACTGAGGGAGAAACCATGGAAATGAACTAAGGCGGTAGATGGTTAAGAGACTTAACATCACCCATGATGTACTAGTATGGGTCAATTTCTCCATAAAAGTACAAGAAACACTGTCAGTGGTCCATAGAGAACTTTGATCACTTATGCGGAAACCCCTGCAACAGTTTAGCTCAAGAATGTGTACAGAATGAGATCACGAAGTAAATGAGTATGGGCATTCAGCATGAGCTATGAACTAAGATGAAAAACAAATCTTGTAGGAAACATGAGCAGTGTTCATTTAATATTTTGATGCAAAAGAAACCAGGACTCAATCACAATGAGATTAACACATCTAAGAATAGTAAGTCAGCCACTCACACTCACCTCACGACCACAGGAACCAAACTAGTTACTGAGCATTACACCTAAGGTCTTTCTAAGAAACTCAAATCGAAGAAGATCAAGGGGTTTTGTAAAAATATCAGCTTTTTGATGCTCAGTAGGGATATGTTCTAAAATAACAATGCCTTCATCCACTAACTCTCGAATAAAATGATGACGGATGTCAATATGTTTGGTGCGAGAGTGTTGGACTGGATTTTTTGAAATGTTTATGGCACTTGTGTTATCACAAAAAAGAGTGAGGGTATTCAGTTCTATTCCACAATCATGAAATTTGCTTCATCCACAACATTTGTGCACAACAACTCCCTGCAGCAATGTACTCGGCCTCAGCAGTGGAAAGAGAGATGGCATTCTGCTTTTTACTATGCCAAGAAACCAAATTATTCCCAAGGTAAAAACACCCCCCGGAGGTACTTTTCCTATCATCAGCACACCCTGCCCAGTCGGCATCAGAAAAACCAGTAATTTCAGCTGTAGTATCAGTGGAAAACCAAACCCCATACCCCAAGGTCCCATTTACATACTTGATGATGCGTTTTACCGCGAGAAGGTGAGACTCTTTAGGACTGGCTTGGTAACGAGCACAAACACCGACACTGAAAGAAATATCAGGACGACTGGCTGTGAGATACAAAAGACTCCCTATCATACTCCTATAAAGGGTAGGATCAACATCAATACCAGAGGAATCTTTGGAGAGGTGAAGACTGGTGCTCATGGGAGTGCGTGCATGTTTGGCAGACTCAAGACCAAACTTAGACACAAGATTTTTCGCATACTTAGACTGAGATACAAATATACCTGTAGGAGACTGTTTAATTTGAAGACCCAAAAAATAAGACAACTCTCCCATCATGCTCATCTCAAACTCATGTGTCATGCAATCCGAAAAATATTTCACAAGATGTTCAGCAGTGGATCCAAACACAATATCATCAACATAAATCTGAGCAACAAGAATATGAGACTTAGTATGTTTCACAAATAGAGTCTTATCCACACTACCCCTTTGAAAATCATTGTCAAGAAGAAATGTAGTAAGTCTATCATACCAAGCTCGAGGGGCTTGTTTCAAACCATACAAAGCCTTGTCTAACTTGTAGACATGATTAGGACATTTAGGGTCCTCAAACCCTTTTGGTTGCTCAACATATGCCTCTTCTCTCAAGTACCCATTCAAAAAGGCACTTTTCACATCCATTTGAAACAATTTAAAGCCAAGATAACAAGCAACACCAAGCAAAATACGAATAGATTCGAAACGTGCAACTGGGGCAAACGTCTCATCATAGTCAACACCCTCTACTTGTGTGTAGCCTTGAGCAACCAACCTAGCTTTGTTCCTAACAACTGTACCATTCTCATCAGATTTATTTTTAAAGATCCACTTGGTACCTATCACATTCATGTCTCTAGGTCTGGGAACTAGAGTCCAAACTTTGTTACGTTCAAATTGACCTAATTCTTCATGCATAGCATTGACCCAACTATCATCTAGCAAGGCTTCTTTAAAAGTCTTAGGTTCAATTAATGAAACATAACACATATGTGATACCTCATCCCGAATCTGTCTTCGGGTTTTCATTCGATCCGAGACACTGCCAATCACCTGTTGAGCTGGATGATTCAGTTTCACCCTAGCTGATGGTTTAAGCTCAGGACTTGCGGTGACCGGGGCAACAGGAGTGATGTCCCTTGGAGCACTCTTTAGACTTGACCTTACCTGTGAAGATGGTTCTGTAATCATTTCTTGTGATGGGTCCGCACCTTCTCCTTGATTTTGTGATTCCGTGTCCAAGATTGGAGACTCATCATTATCATCCTCATTTGTTGCTGGAGTAGGTACACCTGTGTCATCTATAACCACATTGATAGATTCCATTAAGGATGAAGTTCGCAGGTTATAGACTCTAAAGGCCCTACTAGTGGTTGAATACCCTAGAAAAATACCTTCATCACTTCGGGAGTCAAATTTGCCCAAAGGCTCTCTGTCTTTGAAGATGTAACACTTACTCCCAAAAGTTTTGAAGTATTTTACATTAGGTTTCAAACCCTTCCACAATTCATATGGAGTTTGTAAAGTGCCGGGCCTTAAATACACGCGATTTATGACATACACAGCAGTATTTAAGGCTTCAGCCCAAAACTTAGGAGGAAGTTTCTTACTAAGGAGCATGACCCTAGCCATTTCTTGAACAACCCTGTTCTTCCTCTCAACAACTCCATTTTGTTGTGGAGTAATAGGAGCAGAAAATTCATGCTTGATTCCATGCATTTCACAAAAATCCGAAAACGAACTATTTTCAAATTCACGACCATGATCGGTTCGGATTCTTATGATACGCCCAATGGTAACACCCTGTTCATTTTGGATTTTAGGGACTAAGGCCTGGAAAGCATCAAACGTATCAGATTTTTCCCTTAAAAAATTTACCCACGAAAATCGAGTAAAATCATCAACAGTTAAAAAAATGTATCTTTTACCTCCGATGCTTTCAGTGCGAGTAGGACCCATTAAATCCATGTGAACTAATTCAAGAGGACGTTTGGTTGTAAAGCTGTTCACCTTTTTATGAGGAGCACGGGTTTGCTTGCCAAGCTGACATGGTCCACACACATGGCTCAAATTCTTACCTAGTTTAGGTATTCCCCTCACAAGCTCTTTGTTGGCTATCTTAGTTAGGTCATTGAAATTCATGTGACCTAATCTTTGATGCCACAAGTCAATGTTACTAATGATGGTAGAGTGACAAGTGAGATCATTAGTAGTAACAATCCCATAGCAGTTATCAGATGTGCGAACCCCATGTAAGACAGTATTTCCCTTTTTATCCAAAATTTCACTTTTATTTTTAGAAAACAATACTTCGTGATGGGAATCACACATTTGACTAATGCTTAAAAGGTTTGCTTTAAGACCATCAACTAGTAGAACATTATCTAGCTTGGGAAGACCAGCAACACTTACAGAGCCCTTACCAATGACTCTCGAAGTGCCGCCATCTCCAAAGGTAACAATTCCTCCTTCATATTTTTCAAGGGAGGTGAAGTAGGATTTGTTACCGGACATATGACGAGAACACCCACTATCAAGATACCACATGTGTGAATCACGTGCTTTTAGAGCAGTGTGAGCAACAAAACAAGTCAAATCCTCTTTTCTAATCCAAATCTTTTTAGTCTTGGTGTTCAGCCTAGACATGTAAGGTTGTCTCCTAACCCAAAAAGTATTAGAATTTCTACCCTTTTGAGACATCTTACCAAAAAGTTCAAAACAGTAAGGACGAATGTGGCCATACCTACCACAGTGATGACAAATAAAAACCGGTTTTACCTCATTTTTGTTGATTTTACCAGCTTTCGGTAGACGGAGAGAGAGATCAGCCTGGTCTACCTTCAATTTTCCCTTTGCTTGAGTCTTCTTGTCATGTGAAGTAGAGGCCTGTCCCTTGTGTGCTGTTGCACCATAGCCTAACCCGCTTTTGTCGCAACCCATTTGTTGAGACCCGAGGATGTCTTCTAAAGATTTTGAACCTTTGTTCCACATGGCAATAGTGGCTCTAGCAACCCGAAGCTCTTCATCCTTTTGACAGACTATCTCTTCCAATCTGGCTTGTGACAGCTCAAGACTTTCAAGCTTTTCTTCATATGTGGAATACACCTTCAGAAGTTCATTCCTTTCAGTTTCAGAGGATAGTAATTTTCCACATAAGTCTTGCCTGTCACTCGAGATCTTGACGATATTCTGCTTTGCTGCTACAAGTTCTCCTTTCAGCCTGACATTCTCACTCTCACATGTCTTGAGCTTGAGAGAGAGTTTGTCGTTGAGTTTGGACAAATTCAAGGATTCCTCGTACAGCTTTTCGTAGGCTTGTTGTAGTTCATCGCCATTGATCTCCTCATTATCCTCAGATGTTTCATCATCCTCTTTTTGCTCTTCATTCTCCTTTGCTTCCTCCAATCTTGCAACTAAGACTGAAAAGTCGCTGGATGGTGGTGAATGTGAGTTTCCTCTTTCATAGAATTGGCTCAAAATTTCCCATGCCTCTTTAGCCTTTGTGCAACGAACAACCCGTTGCTGTTCTTCAGCAGAAATTGCTCTACGAATAGTGCTAAGGGCTCTCAGATTGCTCGGACTGTCAACACTTTCTGTATCTTCTTCAATGGCCTGCCAGCCTTCTGGATCAAAGGCTCTCAGAAAAGCCCTCATTCTGATTTTCCAAAACAGGTAGTTACTCCCATCAAAAGTAGGAGCATGATGCAAGTTCTGACCACGAGCTAACTCCGCTGGGTTTGGAAGAGTTTGAGTGAAAGTGGACCAAAACGCCATAAAAGCACTATCCCCGTCTTCTCCAGATTCAGGTTCTTCGGGTTCTTGCTCCGACCTGCTTTCATCATCCCAAGTTACAGTGTAGACTTTCTTTCGATTCTTTTTCGAAGGGCATTCAAGGGCAATGTGACCAAACCCTTGACACTCATAACACTTGACCCCTGGTCCCCTTACAATCTTTTTTTCAGTAGTTTGAGCAAATTTTGGTGGAACAGTTTTGGGTTTGTCACTACTCTTATCTTTTGAAATAGGGGCTCTGAAATTCGGCTTCTTTTTCAAAAAATTTTTAAACTGTTTTGTAAGCATAGCCGTCATTTCAGACTCTAAATCAAATTCAGTCTCCGGAGGTTTTGCAGTCTCATGGGCACTCGTGAAAGCCATATTTTCTTTTTGCTTTTTCTTAGAAATTTGGTGGGCTTCATAAGTCTGCAAATTTCCAACCAATTGATCGAGCTTGAGGGTATCAACATTCTGAGCCTCCTCAATGGCTGTCACCTTTGGTTGGAACCTCTCGGGAAGGGATCTCAAAATTTTTCCAACAACTTTTGCTTCTGGGATTTTTTCACCGAGAGTGAAACAGGAATTCACGATATCACTGAGTTTTGCATAAAATTCATCGAACGTCTCATCGTCGCGCATAAAAAGGGTTTCAAAGGCGGACGTGAGACGTTGAAGTTTTGCCCTTTTAACAGAGGTGGTACCTTTGTGAATCGTTTCAAGAATATCCCACGCCTCTTTTGCTATTTCACACGTGCAAATTCGACGGAATTCTTCAGGTGTGACAGAGCAGAAGAGGGAGTTTAGAGCTTTGCTGTTCCAACTCGAATTTTGGTAATCGATTGTGTCCCATTTATCAAGGGGTTTAGGAATATCAATCCCATCAACGGTGATTGTAGGTTCACTCCACCCAAAGATTACTGAGTGCCAAACTTTCTCATCGATGGATTTTAAAAATGCTCTCATACGAGCTTTCCAATAAGAATAGTTTGTACCGTCAAGTAATGGGGGTCTATGAGTGGAGTTACCTTCACGAATAGAATCCATGATACTAATCACACAAAATCACACTCCTATAGTTTTTTTTTTTAAAAAAAACAAAGAGTGACCTGCTCTGATACCAAGTGAAAATCCTACGTGATTTGTGATTAGATCAAGATTAACTAATTCCAAAACCCAATAAATTCAAAACACTCAACCTAAAATCATCAAACACTTACGAGAGTGATTTTAGTTTGTTTGTTTTTGAGAATAAACAATGAATCAACACAAACGATTTTTTACGTGGAAAAAACCACAATTGAAGAACCTTCAATTGTAATAAAAAACCACGGGCGAACCGCCACTATCAATCCACTACTGAAGAACGAAAAGATTACAAAGAAATCTTACAAATTACCCAACCCTAGTCAATTTGTCTCTGAATCTTCTGTAACTCTTTTCACCACACCTTCGTCACGGAATTGATTCTGAAGTTGATTCCACACCACAACTTCACTTGTCGAATTAACGACTGCGTAGACTCAAACGCCTTTTGAATCCTACGCTTTGATCTTCGGAATCCACCGAAGAGAACTCACTTGAAACTTAAGAAGCAACCTCCTTGATGTATGAATTTCAATGCATAAGTTCAGAACTCTCTTTCGAACATCAAGGAAAACGATCAAAAATCTCCAAAGTAGACTACAAACACAACCCTAGTTTGTTTTAATCAGATCTACGAAAAAACGTCACAAACAAAACAACTTTAGCAGCTTTAAATAGGAATCTGGATCCGCGATCTCCGCTCGAGCTCACAACAGCCCGCTCGAGCGGACTGACCAAAAACTGCATATGAATAAGCTGAGATGCGCTCGAGCGTAGGAGTTTCCGCTCGAGCGTAAAATCGCATCCACCAGTATCTGTGCATGCCCTGTCAAAATACTGAGACCTGCTAATCTACGCTCGAGCTCAAAAGTCTCCGCTTGAGCGGACAGAACAAAAACACAAACACAAATTTTTGAATCAACACAAGGTTTTGTCTCCGGATTTGACAACATAGGGACCTAACACTGTTGATCATGAAGTTGGGCTCAATTGGTTTGCCCATATACTCATCCAACCCACTTGGATTCGGACATCAGTGGATTGGGCCGGCCCAAGGCTTGGACCCGACCCATTTCACATTTAGCCCATTCATTTGCCCCCTAGCTCGCGCTAAGGTTCCCCTTGGGAGAGCTATTGTTCTGCTTCCCAAGCGTCACGTCGTTTCGGTTTTCTCCAGTTCGGCCTTGGTGATGGTTTAATCCTGACACACAATCCCTGCATGCGTCCTTTCATGGTGACACGTGGCGATGTGAGATAAGTGTGCAGAGATAGTGCGTCGATTCCATACCGAAGGTCGTGCTCCGTGTACCTACGCGCCGGCTGGTGCAATTATTACTCTGGTTGTCAATACAAATCCCTTTATTTGTTTTTTCGTTCCTCTGGAGAGTTTCAAAGAGAGAGAAAGAACTCTTCCCGTTCCTCTGAACCAGTCTCGTTGGTGCTCTGCTCAGACTTTTTTGATGCTGATCTTGCTCTGTTACCACTGTTCTAATCTCTGTAAGTCCTCTTGTGATTTTTCTTCTCTCGCCTCTTTCTGTCTTAATCATCTTGTTTGGCCCACTCGCTGTCTGTGTTCCATACTCTGTTATCTGAGTCCTACCTCTGTCCCATTAGGTTTGTTAAATGGGAAAGTTCCGCTCACTGGTTGATACCCCCAAGGCCATGGCTATGTTCCGCCTGGACTATAATATTCCCAACGACGTTACCCTTTCATTGGCGAAAGTAGATGCCAAGCGTATGGGCATGAGGAATACCGTCGTTTTTCCCATCGCGGCCATAGTCGAGGGAGGGGTTTGGTTTCCCCTTGACCCGTTGGTACGCCGGTTTTTGCATCAAGTCCAATTAATCCCAATGCAAGTATCTGTGAACCTTTTCCGTGTTGTTTGCGGTGTATCTGCCCTTAATAGATGATTGGTTTGAACCTTGACATATGGAATATCTTAGGTTGTTATACTCTTTCTCATAACAAAGACCACAACACGTATTACTTACGTGTTCGCTCATTTGATTGCCATTTGGCTACTGGGTTGCCTGATTCGGATAAACATAACGATGATTTCTTACAAGTTGGTAGAAACTGGGAGTTCCCTGCCGGAACTGAGTTTCAGTCTGAACAGATGCCCCAGAAAGACGGCTACCCAGGTTCGGGCCTCTCCTTCTAATCCCTTTTGTATTTCTTACTTTATTTTGGACATTGCTCTAATGGGTCACTTCTTTTTTGCAGAGGCCTCTCGTTTTCAACGAAAATCGAACCAAGAGAATGCTGAAGCCATAAAAGCTACTCTGAGGTATAAAAAGAGATCTGCACCCGAGTTATTGGATTACCAGTCTACTTACCGCTCCACTATTCCAAAGAAGGCGAGGCTCGCTGCTTCGCTTATGGACTCTGATACCGAGACTGACACGTCTCTCACTCCTTTGGCCACGAGCCGTCGTAGGAGTCAGGGTGCACTTTCTGAGAGAGCACCCTCCCCTGCCCTTAGTTTCGTAGGGGGCAGGTCTGTGGCGAAGAGAAGGGTGTTGGTGGATTTATAGGCTGAGGCTTTCGAAGCCTTCGATGTTTTGGAAACCCCTTTGGAAAAGACCGAGGCGAAGAGCCTCATGGAAGTGAAGATGGAGGTGGGAGCTTCTGGGACCCTTGCGACTGCTACCGAGCCCTCAGCTTCGGTTGCTATGCGAGCAAAAAAGAGAAGAAGAGAGGCTGGCAAAGCAGTGGTGGGGAAAGCTTCTAAGGATCCTGCTGAGGATGAGGCTTTTGAGAAATGGGAGCCGCCAAAATTGCATGAGGGCAGGCCCATTTCCACTTCTGATCTAGTTGTCGCTTCACAAGATTTTGCCTTTGATTTGACTAAGTTTTTGTTGATGCCGGTTGACATGGCTGACCATAATGGGCCCCGTGATATTCCTATCTTGAAAGGGACCCTTCAGATGATGACTGCTGTAAGTGTTTTCTCGTTTTACTTGTCTTTATTGTTACGTTGCTGTCTCTTTTTCTCTTAATTCTTCGTTGTCCTTTGTAGTGTATCCAGAGAATACATCTGTCCATTATCCGTGCTGAAGAGCTAGAAAGGGCCGTGCTAGAGGTCGCAATGAACGCTAAGAGACTGACGGTAAGCTTGGAGACAGAGAAGGAAGGACACCGAACCCCGGAGAGGGAAGCATTTCATTTGAAAAAGATTGTCGTTTCAGCTGAAAAATCGAAGGAGGCTGCTTTTGGGACACAGGCTCAACTTGAGAGGAAGGTGGCCGAACTGGAGGCCGTTATTGCCATGATGGCTGCCGAGCGTTCTGCGCTGGAAGCCAAACACTGGCAACAGGGTTGGGATGAAGCTGGGGCTGCCTATAAGGAAGAGGTGCTAGTGCTGCAAGATAAGCTCTTTCTAAAGGGTTGGATGAGTGCTTTGGCTGCTGCGCTGGTTCTTGAAGGCTCTTCCCTGTTTCAGGATGTCCCCGTTCCTTCGAGATCCTTGGGTTCGAAGACTGTTTCCACCCCTGCCGTTCTTCCAGCCGAAGTTTCCCCAGAAGCTGATTCTGCAAACAAGACCCAGGACAGTAATGTTACCGCTAAAACGGTGGATGTTGAAGGGATTGAAACCCTGGAGACAGAAGCCGCGTGAGATGTGGTTAAGGAGGCTTCTACTTCTCAGGAAGTTGGAGCTGCCTCTACTTTTCCTCTCATAGACGGCCTGGACAAAATTGTTGATGCTGCTCCTGAGTTTCCCTCTATTAATGAAAGTTGATGTTGAAAGGATTTGAACTTTTTTGCTTTTCTGTTTTGATGTATTGTGGCTCAGTTTCCATGACGAGCTTTTTTTCTGCACTTGCCAAGACAATTTTTCTTTTCTCTTTTCTTTTCTTTGCTGCTAGTTATGAGGCCATCTGTGCCTTTTGTTGGATGATAGAATTTTCTCTTTGAACTTGCAATCTGATGCTGTTTGGCTTTTATGTCTGAATGTTTTCTATACTGCCTGCTCCCGGCCGAGCACTGTTAGGACCTCGGGGCCGAATAGATGCTCGGTCTGGTTCTGTACTGCTTTTAAATGGATGCTCTGTCTGATTCTGTACTGCTTGCCCCCGACCGAGCATTGTTGGGGCCTCGGGGCCGAACTGATGCTCAGTGTGGCTTGGTACTGTTTGCCCCCGGCCGAGCACTGTTAGGGCCTCGGGGCCGAACTTATTCTCAGTGTGGCTAACGGATATGTGGTATGGCTGTGCTTGAGTTCATAAGTGGGTCTTACTTAGGTCCAGGTTGGTTTTGTAAAACAATTGTTTGCCCCCACCTGGAGCTAAGTAAGATCGGTACTGAAGATTGTGCTCTTTGGGTAGAGCTGCTTAAGTCTATTGCAACTTTGATAGCATAAGAGCATTTGAATGCGATAAAGGCATGAAGAGGTGTCTTACTCAGGTCCAGGTTGGTTTTGAAAAACAATTGTTTGCCCCCACCTGGAGTTGAGTAAGACTAATGCTGGAAGTTTACTCCTGATAGAACCTGGTCATGCTTGTTCCAACTCTGTTTGTTTGAGTCAGTATTGAAGTGTCGACGTGTTGGTACTTAAGGAATTCTGTGGATTCAAAGACGTTTACTTAAGATATGTTAGTGTGGTTTCCACCAAGCAATTCCACTTGGCTAAAGTCCAATTTAGTTGCCAAACATTATTCCACCAAGCAATACCACTTAGCATGTTTGAGTGCTAACCAAATGTATATTCCGTCTAGTCATTCTAAAACTAAGTCCATTTGGGCGAAGACCAAAGTTAATTCCGTTTGATAAACATCAAAGCTAATTCCGTTTGGTGAGGACCAAAGCTAGTTTCGTTTGATAAACATCAAAGCTAATTCCGTTTGGTAAGAACCAAAGCTAATTCCGTTTGATAAACATCAAAGCTAATTCCGTTTGATGAGGACCAAAGCTAGTTCCATTTGATAAACATCAAAGCTAATTCCATTTGGTAAGAACTAAAGCTAATTCCGTTTAATAAACATCAAAGCTAATTCCGTTTGGTAAGAACCAAAGCTAATTCTGTTTGATAAACATCAAAGCTAATTACAAGAATTTGATAAATTTAAGAGAAGTGGGGAAGCATTTGCATTGGTCAACAGATAAATGCCTTTACATTATGATAGAGAAGTTGGGGGATAATTCTATTGATAGTATTTCTTGAGATTTGCTACATTCCAGGGCCGAGGTATAGCTCTTCCTTTCAGATCCTCTAGGTAGTAAGCTTCGTTTCCAATAGCAACTGTGACTTTGTACGGACCCTCCCAGTTAGGCCCAAGTTTGCCCTCGCCTGGTACCCTTTTGTGATCCATAACTTTCCTCAAAACCAGTTCTCCAGGTGTAAATTGCCTTGGGAAAACTTTTTGATTGAAACTTCTGATGAGCTGCTGCTGATACGCTTCAAGTCTGAACAACGCTGCTTCTCTTCGGCCCTCTGCCATATCCAGTGCTTGTGCAATAGCTTTCTCGTTACTGGAGCTTTCAAATAATTCAGACCGAATCCCTCCATTCCATAAGTTAGGGAGTAAGGTGTTTCCCCCATTGAACGTCGTGCTATGGTTCGGTAGGCCTATAATATGTGAGGTGACTCTTCAACCCATTTGCCTTTTGCATGTTCAAGCCGCTTCTTTACTCCGTTGATAATGGTTTTGTTTGACGCGTCTGCCTATCCATTACTCTGTGGGTACCCTGGAGAAGAGTTCCTATACTCGATTCTGAGGTCGGCACAAAACTTTCTGAAGACCTTACCATCGAACTGTGTTCCATTATCCGCAATCAGTACCCGCGGAATGCCGAAACGTACCACCACATTCCTCAAAACAAACCGCTTCGTGTCTGCTTCTTTGATACTTGCCAATGCCTCAACTTCAACCCACTTAGTGAAATAATCGGTTGCAGTAATGAAGAATCGCCTGTTCCCAGTGCCTCGCGCCAATGGTCCGACAATATCCAGACCCCATTGCGCAAAGGGCCATGGGCTGGTGAGTGGAGTGAGAGTTTTGGCTGGCTGATGAATGAGTGGAGCAAACCTTTGACATTTATCACACTTCTGTACGTACTTCTGCGCATCTTGTTGCATCCGTGGCCACCAGTACCCGTGAGTGAGGGCTCGGTGTGCCAGTGACCTTCCACCAACGTGGCATCCTCAAATGCCATTGTGAATTTCGTAGAGAACATTCTCGATGAGATTTGGATGTACACATAGGAGGTAGGGGCCAAGATAGGAACGTCTGTAAAGCTTCCCAGATGGTGAGATCCAGAACCGAGCTGACTTATGTTTGACCTTGTTGGCTTCCCTTTTGTCTTCGGGAGTGTGCCAGATTTTAGAAAAGTAAATATTGGATTCATCCAACTCGGCTCTAAGTTGTTGCAGAGGACTGGAGATGCAATACTTGGTTCGGGCACAAACTCAACCCAAACTTTTCTGGCATCCTTTGTATCCACTGATGAGCCGAGGCATGCCAGAGCATCAGCGTGGCTGTTTTTGTCCCGACTGATTCATTCCACTCGTATGGATTGAAATTTTCTGAGTAGGTCCTTGGCCTTGCCTGCGTACATAGCCATTCTTACATCTCGTGTTTCATAGACCCCAGAAAGCTAGTTTACCACTAGTTGTGAATTCCTGAAAACAAGAAATTATTCTACACTGAAGTGTTCGGCGCTACGCAAGCCAGCCAATAACGCTTCGTACTCGGCCTCGTTGTTTGAAGCCTTCCAACCGAGCCTGAGAGCCTGTTCCCAGATAAACCCTTCTGGTGAAATAAGTACTATTCCTGCCCCCGAGCCTCAGTTATTGGACGATCCATCAACATAGAGATGTCAGATGTTTCCAATAAAGAGTTTCCATGCTTCCGAAGCGCAGGGTTTTCCTTATTTGGTGGTGCATGGCACCTATGCCGAACTCGGATCCCCCTGTTCGGTACTCTGGGTGGGAGCAAATTTTGCGACAAAATCCACTAAGACCTGGGCCTTGATCGCAGACCTGGGTTGATACCGAACAACTTACCAAGTTCTACCGCCCACTTTGCTGTTCGGCCAGAGAAATCGGATCGGCTGAATACAGATCTGAGGGGGAATTCAGTGAGGACGTTAATGCCCCTAGAAGTAATGTTGCAGCTTTCTTGAGGTGATAAGCAGCGCGTATGCTAACTTTTCCAATGGTAGATACCGTGTCTCAGCATCTAGTAAAGTCTTGCTGACATAATATACAGGCCTTTGTTCCTTGTTAACTTCTCGAATTAATACTGTGCTCACGGCATGATCTGAGACTGCTAGATAGAGGTACAGCTCCTCTCCTAGTTCTAGAGTGGACAGTAGAAGAGGTGTGCTGAGGTATCCTTTGAGACTTCGCAGTGCTTCGGTACATTCGCTACTCCATTCAAATGCGGCCTTTTTTCCTCAAAAGCTGAAAGAAGGGCTTCATTCGATCTGAAGATTTGCTAATAAATCAATTCAGTGCGGCCGCCATTCCGGCTAGTTTTTGCAGCTCTTTAGCCTTTGTTAGTACTTCAAGATCTTGTATTGCTCTGATTTGATCAGGATTTGCTTCAATTCCTCTGTGAGTGACCATGTATCCCAAGAACTTCCTTGTTCCTACCCCGAAAGCGCATTTCGAGGCATTAAGGCAAAGCTGGTGGTTTTTCAGGATGCCAAAAACTTCTCTCAAGTCTGCGAGGTGGTTTGTAGCGAGCTTGCTTTTTACTACCATATCGTCTATATAAGCTTCTATGGTTTTTCCTAGTTGGTCCTTGAACATTCGAGTCGCTGGTAGGTTGCCTCGGCGTTCTTGAGGCTGAATGGCATTACTCTGTAGCAGTAAGTTCCTCTCGGAGTGATAAACGCTGTCTTTTCTTGATCCGGACCGAACAGTGGTATCTGATGATAACCACTATAAGCGTCTAGAAAGCTCATGCGCTCATGCCCTGCTGTTGAGTCTACTAGTTGATTAATGCGAGGTAGCGGAAAGCTATCTTTAGGGCAGGCTTTGTTCAAGCAAGTGAAGTCAACGCAAACTCTCCATTTTCCGTTCTTCTTCTTAACTACAACTGTGTTGGACAGCCATTGCGGGTACTAAACTTCTCTGATTGCTCCTGAAGCCAGGAGCTTTTCGACTTCGGCAATTACTGCTTCAGTGTGCTCAACTGAGGATCTCCGACTTTTCTGCACAATGGGCCGAGCTGAAGGGTTGATGTTGAGCTTGTGGCAAGCAAATTCTGGGTCCAACCTTGGAGTATCATATGCTGACCATGTGAATACCTCCATATTTTCCCTCAGCAGTTCCAGCAGGTAAGGTTTCTCATCAGCGTCTAGCGAGGTACCGATAAGGAAGTACTTTTCTAGGTCATCCTTTTTTACCAGGACTCTCTCCAAATCCACTACTATCTTTTCCTCTGGGGCTCCCCCTACATCTTCCAAGACTGGCTGTTCGGCCACTTCTACTGTCTATACCCGATTGCAGAGCTGCTTTTCTTTTAATGCTGCTATGAAACAATGTTTGGACGCAACTTGATCCCTTGAGATTTGCTCTACTCCGTGTTCCATTGGGAAACGAATGAGCTGGTGGTAGGTTGAAGGGACTTCCTCCATTTGATAAATCCACGGACTGCCAAGTATGGCGTTGTAAGGGGATGGTGTATTAATAACTAAGAACTCTATCTGTAGGGTTTTTGTTCCCGCCACGACTGGCAACACTATTCTGCCAAGCGGCCATTCTGGCTGTGAATTGAAACCGACCAACGGGGCTGCCGCTGGGGTGAGGTGCTGCTCGGAGAGACCAAGCTTTTTGAACAAATCATAATACAATATGTCTACTGCACTGCCTTGATCTATGAGAGGGTAATTTATACTTATAAATTGGGCCAAGCTGGGTAATGGGCCGTTATGGGCCATGTTGCGAAGGGCTGAGTAAAAAGGCCATGAAGTTACTTCGACCCAAGAGAGGTGTGAAGTTACTCCGGCCCAAGAGAGGTGTAAAGTTACTCCGGTCTGCGAGAGACCTGAAGTTACTCCGGTCCCAAAAGAGCTTATGATAAGATTGGTCGTCACTCACAAAAGTTATCCCGGTTTGGACCGGAGTATTGGTTATTCCGGTCTAGACATACCGTGGTTAGCATTAAGAAGAGCCAAGGTAAGAGCAGTGAATGGAAGAGCCGAGCTAATGTTATCTCGGTCTAGTCTGCGGCTTAGAATAGCCATGCTTACCTCGGCCACATTGGAGTCCGACCATGGTAAAACCATCTCACTTGGTTTAAGCAGTGAGGGGGGTGTTGAGGGATAAGCATTGTCTTTCAGGAGAATGAATCCTAGGAGGACTCTACATGGAGGAGTAAGAGTCCTACTTGGATTGTGCCACACGGAACCTATAAAAGCTCACAAACATCACCTATGGAGAGGTAACACACAACTTTGATACACAGAGCTTCTTGTCTTTGTCTATTTTTCTGACTTAGGCATCAGAGGGGTTTCCGGCACACACCCGCCGGCTAGCTCACGTTTGTGTTTTCAAGGAATAAAGCGACGACGTTTGGAGGAGCGCAGACTTGATCAACAGGATTATACGAGAAGGTTTATTTCTTTCCCGTACAATTGGCGCCGTCTGTGGGAATTCAGACAAGAACAAAACCTTTTGATCAAGCTTTTCCTTTTTAGAAGCAATGGCGCACAACGAAGATTTGTCGCAGTTTGCCATCGACGGACAAACACCAGAGGGGGGTACAAGACGCGAAGGCCTACCTTCTATCCCTTCCATGGCGAACTTAGAGCCACAGCGACAAAATCCCAGGAGGGATACAAGGGGGAGGAGGCGGACTAACAGCCCCGTCACTCTCGTTCACGAAGTCCTGACAGACAAAGGCGGAGGATTGATCCTCAAGTTCTGGAGGACCGCGTGAAGGAGCAAGATGAATTAATAAGGAAGATGGCGGCGGACATGGAGGCCATGAAGCGCCAGATGAAGGGAAAAAGAGTGGCGACAGGAGAGGGGCGCCAAAACAAGACGCCTCCTCGCCGCTCAGAAGACCGTGGAAGGCATCCCACACCATCACAAGCAGAGAGTAGAAGCCTCAGGACAGGCGATACTCAATCCAGAACCTCCAGAACTCATTTCTCTAGGTCGGAGAGAATGAGATCATTGAGGTCTTACACAGAGGGAAGTACCTATCGACCCTCGCGCTCGCACCAGACATCATCCAGGCAGACGGAGTTGCCAAGATCGTCCGATTTACGGAACATGCTGGAAGAAGAGGCACGAAGGAAGGAGGATACTAGGGCGCGCAACCCTCGCAGGGTATCTACCCTTCAGCGGTTGGCTCCTTGGACGCATGGAAGCGTCGAGGTAGGAATGCCGTTGCCACGCCTTGCCTACGAACCAACGGACAAAGCATTAGCAAGGTTGCAGACATCGCCGTTCGTTCCGGCAATTGAAAACGCGCCCCTTCCTTCAGGTTTCCTTCAACCCAAATTCACCACGTACGAGGGGAAGACGGACCCCTACATACACCTAAGTCACTTCCGCCAGGTTATGGCGGTATATCGGCGAAACGAGGCTTTGATGTGCATCCTCTCCCCATCAAGCCTTGGTGACCTAGGCTTGACTTGGTTCGAAAAACTTCCAGAAGACAGAATAGCCTCCTGGGCACAATTGGCGGAGGCATTCGTCACAAGGTTCAGAACGAACACCAAAACCCCGGTGGAGATTGACCAGTTGCTCTCCATCGACATGGACGAAAAGGAAACACTAAGATCCTACAATAGTCGCTACTGGGAGACATTCAACTAGATTGGGGACTGCCCCACCAATCTCGCCATTGCACAGTACAAAAGAGGCCTTCTAGTCAGAAACAGACTAAGGGACTCAATCACCATGACACCGCCCCTCACCATGGAGGCCTTGATGGAAAGAGTGCATCAGCACATCAGGGTGGAAGAGGATGGCACCCGTGCCCAAAAAAAATTTGGCACGACCGCAGTACCAGATAAAAAGACCACAGCAAAGATCAACGCGGTAGAACGTCCGAACAAAAACGGATGAGGCAGGCGAGACAACGGAGAGGACCAGGATAAAAGATGGTTGAGAGTCCGCACTGCCATAACCACGGTATTTAAGAAACCGATCTACCGGATTCTGAGCGAAATACGCGATGAACCTTTCGTCAGATGGCCAGCTAAGCTAGGAGAAGCACATAAAGACTATGACGAAAGATCGCGATGCACCTTCCACAAAGAAAAGGGGCACCGCACTGAAAATTGCATGCCATTGAGACGGCATCTAGAGGAGTTGGTGGCTGCCGGTCACCTGGATAAATACATTGAAGGAGGGACGCAACCAGCCCCCCAGGACCACAATAACCCCGATAGAATGCCAATTGACGCCCCACCTCAAGGTGTGATCAACGTAATAAATGGAGTATTCGAACCTGAGCGTGTACGCGAGCTCAGAGGATCGATCAAGAAGGCTGAGCACTTAAGGGAGGTACTAAGTGCCCAACCTACTATCAAAAAGGGGAGAACAGAGGCCACGAACATCATGTCTTTTTCAGACAAGGACTTGGAAAAAATATATTGCCCCCACAACGATGCACTGGTCGTCACCCTCCGCATCAAGGACTATGATGTCAAGCAAATTCTGATAGACCAAGGTAGCTCGTGTGAGATAATGTACTACGACACCTTCAAACAACTGAAATTGGAGGACAAAGACCTGGCACCAGCTGTATCCCCCCCGATCGGATTCAACTCAATGCCAGAATGGCCAGTTGGCAAAATTATCCTGCCAGTCAGGGCAGGGAGCGTGACAAAACAAGTGGAATTTTGGGTGTTGAAGGTCCCTTCCACTTACAACATAATCTTGGGAAGAACATGGCTCCATGCCATGAAATCAGTAACATCATCCTACCATCAAGTAATGTGGTTCCCTAACGGAACCGGAGTAATTGAAGAGGTTTTTGGAGACCAGATTATGTCCAAGCAGTGCTTTGTCACGGCTAATGGCAGCCGCGCTGCCAAGGGATATGTTCATTCGGTGGAAGAACCTGAGAGTAATGAACTGTTCGCAGATGTCGGCAGAGCAGCTGATCAAAAAGCGGTGGAAGATTTGGTAGAGGTAAGAATAGATGAAAAGAACCCGAATAAGTTCTTTTTGCTCAGATCGTTGTTGTCCAGCACTGAGAGATTAGAGGTCTTGGAATTCTTGACCTCTAACATCGAAGTGTTCGCCTGGACGCCATACGACATGCCAGACATCGATCCAAACTTCATCTGTCACCAACTCAATGTCCACCCATCCGCCAGACCAATCATTCAGCGCACTCGCAGATCGGCACTCCACCACGCCGAAATAGTGGCAGAAGAAGTGGGAAATCTACTAGAGGCAGGAGCTATCAGAGAGGTGCACTACCCCAGACGGATTTCCAATACGGTCGTGGTGCCAAAAAAGAATGGCAAATGGCGTGTCTGCGTCGATTATAAGACAGTCAACAAAGCATGCCCAAAGGACAACTTTCCCCTACCACAGATAGATCAACTAGTAGACCTGACGGCGGGGCACAACCGACTTAGCTTTCTGGATGCGTGCAGAGGCTACCATCAGATTGCTATGTACGAACCAGACCAGGAGGTCACGTCCTTTACCACTCCAAGAGGACTGTATTGCTATAAGGTCATGCCCTTTGGCCTAAAGAACGTAGGGGCAACATTCTAGAGAATGGTCACCAAGATGTTTGAGCCGTTGTTAGGCAGAACAATGGAGGCTTACATCGATGACATGGTGGTCAAGAGCAAGGATGAGAATGACCATCTAAGGGACCTAGGTGAGCTGTTTCAGATTCTGAAGAAGCACAAGTTGCGCCTTAATGCATCCAAGTGCGCGTTCGGTATAGGATCTGGCAAATTCTTGGGCTTCCTAGTGACCAACCGGGGTATTGAGGCAGACCCCTCCCAGATCAAAGCTATTCAGAATCTAGAGAGGCCTAACTTAGTAAAAGAAGTGCAGCATCTCACCGGCATGGCAGCTGTACTCAACCGATTCATTAGCTGGTCGTCAGACAGACTACGACCGTTTTTTCAAGCGTTAAAAGCTAAGTTCGAGTGGGACGAAGAATGCGACCGCGCTCTGGAAAGCTTGAAAGAATACATGTCTTCTCCACCACTACTAGTAACCCCAATACCTGGAGAAGAACTCTTCTTGTACTTAGTAGTCTCTCAGCACGCAATTAGCGCAGTGTTGGTCCGTGCGGAAGGAATCCAACATCTGCCCATCTATTATGTCAGCAAGACATTACTGGGTGCCGAAACAAGGTACTTACCACTGGAAAAACTGGCATTGGCCTTGATGATGGCCTCAAGAAAGTTATCGCACTACTTTCACGCCCACACCATGGTCGTCCTCACAGCTTTCCCATTAAAAGCTTGTTTGAGAGGGCAAACTTTTCTGGGCGAATCTTGAAGTGGGCAGTAGAGTTGGGACAATTCGACATCAAGTTCCAACCCAGAACCGCGATAAAGGCCCAAGCTTTGGCAAAGTTTGTCGCAGAATTCACCCTAGGAAGTCATCATATCTGCCCAGTTGACCTGATTGATACAGCCAAACCGGGGATAGAAGTTGACGCCGGAATAGCGCAACCCCTGGTGCAGGATATTCAGCCAGACCCCAAGGCAGACCAGAATAAAGACAGCAAGGAAGAAGCGAACCAAGCTACACCGAGCTAAGACTCACCAACAAATAAAGACTTGGTACAATCAGATTGCGAGGGGCAGACAGCAAGCATGGACCTTGAAGAAAACACCAGCAACATTCTTGACCCCACGACATCATCTGACCCCTCCACTTACTGGAAGTTATTCATTGGTGAGGTGTGGAAGCTCTTTGTGGATGGAGCATCCAATCGGCATGGTGCAGGACTTGGCATAGTCCTTATCTCACCAGACGGCCTGGTTGTGGAGCAAGCAATCAACCTTGGCTTCCCAATATCAAACAACGAAGCGGAGTATGAAGCACTTCTTGCAGGACTCAAATCAGCATTCTACATGAAGGCCACCGAACTAATGGTCTACAGCGACTCACAGCTGGTGGTAAACCAAATTTCTGGCGAACTATGAAGCAAAGGATGACAGGATGGCCAAATACCAAGAATTGGTTAGAATAGAGATCAAAAAATTTGAAGTAGTAAGAATAGAACAGATTGGCATGGAGGAAAACAGTAGAGCAGACAAACTAGCAGGCTTTGCATCAATGGCAGATACATCTATCCCTCACCCACTATTAATTGACTACCTACCAAGACCAAGCATTGAGGACCCCAAAGTAGAAGAGGTATGTTGCGCCGAATTAGGCCCCTCGTGGATGGATCCCATCATACTATTCTTAAAAGACGGCGTCTTACCGGAAGAAAAGAAAGAAGCCAACAAAATTAGAGCAAAGTCGCAGCGATTTTGGCTCTCCCCATCTATGGCATTGTACAAAAAGTCATTTTCAGGACCTTATTTAAAGTGTGTCCACCCTAGCAAAGTAGAAGCATTCTTGTTCGAAATACATGAAGGCGTGTGCGGAAGCCACCAAGGAGGAAGGTCGTTAGCCTACAGAGCCATTTCGCAAGGATACTGGTGGCCATACATACAAGTAGACTCAGAGAAGTATGTGAAGAAGTGCGAGAAATGTCAGAAGTTTGCACATCAAATACATCAGCCGGCCAGAGAACTCCTACCATTGACCAGCCCATTGCCCTTTGCAATGTGGGGCTTGGACATAGTAAGACCACTTCCAATAGCACCCGGAAACAGGAAGTTATTTCTCGCAGCAATGGACTACTTCACAAAGTGGGTGGAAGCAGAAGCATTGGCATCAATCAAGGAAAAAGATGTGAAGAAGTTCGTCTGGCAGAATATCATTACTCAATTCGGCATACCTAAAGCCTTAATATCAGACAACGGCACCCAGTTTGATGGCAGAATCTTTAGAGGCTTTTGTGAAGAATACAAGATAGAGTTCTACAATTCTACACTGGCATATCCCCAAGCCAACGGCCAGGCAAAAGCGTCAAACAAGGTCATCTTGGATGGACTAAAGAAAAGGCTAGAGAAGGCAAAAGGCAAGTGGGCGGAGGAACTTCCTCATGTTTTATGGGCTTACCACACCACACCTCGACGATCAACAGGAGAAACACCATTCTCCTTAGCCTACGGCATGGCAGCAGTAATCCCACTGGGAGTTGGCCTCCCCACAATTAGAAGCAAAAATTTTGATCCAGATTTGAATGGAGAAGCCATAACATTGGAGCTCGACCTCGCCGAAGAAAGAAGAGAAAGAGCACTGGTTTACATTGCCTCATACCAACAAGAGTTATCCAGGAAATACAACAAAACAGTACATCCAAGGCAATTCAAGATCGGAGATTGGGTGCTGCGCAAAGTGATGGAAAACACCTTAGTACTAGGAGATGGCAAGTTAGGGCCTAATTGGGAAAGACCTTACAAAGTGGTCGGGTTAGCTGGTAAAGGGGCATACCACCTGGAAGACAAGGACGACAAAGCCATTCCTAGGCCATGGAACACTGCCAATCTCAAACTATTTTATTTTTAGCTTTTCTTCAAAATAATTGTAATTTTCTTTTTTCCCCAATAAAACAAGTAGTTTTCTTTTTAACATAAGAAGTTTTATTCTGTAAAAATTGTTTTAGTGAGTTAAGGGTATTGAAAACATGGTTGGCTGGAAAAACCAACACTCTTCCTAAGCCTAGGATAAGGATCCAGGCTGCAGGACGTTTGGTCGGAATAACTAAACACTTTACTTTAGGTTGGCTGGAAAAACCAACACCCCTCATAAGCCCAGGATAAGGATCCAGGCTGCAGGACGTTTGGTCAGAACAACCCAACACTTTACTTTAGGTTGGCTGGGAAAACCAATCTAAAGGTTGGTTGAAAAAACCAACACTCCTCCTAAGCCCAGGATAAGGATCCAGGCTACAGGACGTTTGGTCGGAACAACCAAACACTTTACTTTAGGTTGGCTGGAAAAACCAACACCCCTCCTAAACCCAGGATAAGGATCTAGGCTGCAGGACGTTTGGTCGGAACAACCAAACACTTTACTTTAGGTTGGCTGGAAAAACCAATCTAAAGGTTGGCTGGAAAAACCAACACCCCTCCTAAGCCCAGGATAAGGATCTAGGCTGCAGGACGTTTGGTCGGAACAACCGAACACTTTACTTTAGGTTGGCTGGAAAAACTAATCTAAAGGTTGGCTGGAAAAACCAACACCCCTCCTAAGCCTAGGATAAGGATCTAGGCTGCAGGACGTTTGGTCGGAATAACCAAACATTTTATTCTAAATTGGCAGAAATAACCAATTTAGAGGTTGGCTGGATTAAACCAACTCTTGTACTCTTTAGCCGAAGAAGAGGACATCGGCTAAAGAGTGGTTGGCTGGACTAAACCAACTCTTGACTAAACCAACTCTTGTACTCTTTAGCCGAAGAAGAGGACATCGGCTAAAGAGTGGTTAGCTGGACTAAACCAACTCTTGTACTCTTTAGCTGAGGAAAAGGACATCGGCTAAAGAGTGGTTGGCTGAACTAAACCAACTCCTAGTACTCTTTAGCCGAAGTAAGGACATCGGCTAAAGAGTGGTTGGCTGGATTAAACCAACTCCTAGTACTCTTTAGCCGAAGTAAGGATATTGGTTAAAGAGTGGTTGGCTAGTAAGCTCAGTCAGATTGCTCAGCTAAGACCGGAATAAAGTATCTCGGCCGAAAAATATTGTGTTTCATTCAAGTTGCAGTTAGAAAGCAAGCACAAACAGGAAAGTAAACCGAGATAACAGTTGCAGCAAAAGAATTCATTGAAAAACTCATTACAAGTGCAAGCATACAGATCAAAACCGGAATAAGTGTTGAATACAAAAGATGATTTTCATTGATCAAATTCAAAGCAAAATACAAAGGAGGGGCCTTAGCTCGGTTACAAGACCAAAAGGAAAGAAGAAAATACTGAAAACAAGCAAATAAGAAAAGAAAGCGAAGTCAGTCAAACAGGTCATCAAGATCGGCATCAATATCTACACGGTGCCCGGTTTCATTTGGTAGCGCGGTCTCAGTTGGATGAACGGTTTCAGTAGGCAGCTCACTGGTCAGGTCTTCCACCAATGGCTCCAACCGAACTAATTGTTCGACAGGATCATTGACAACCGAAGTATCCTTTGGCACGGCTTCTTTTTCATCATCTGAGTCCTCAAGAAATTGTTGCTGAAGAGCAGCAGCATATTCCGTCATAGAGCCCGGAAAGAAGTATGCTGGAGTGTTGAAGACATCGGTCCCTGGATCGTGACCGAGCTGCTTTACAGCCGCTCTCCAACCGCGCTTGAAGAAGAGATCCTTGGCAGCTTCACATTGTTTAATATAAGTTGCCTCCCCCTCCTTGAAACCTTGAAGCTCGGCATCATCAGCATCCTTCTTCAGCTGTTCTATCTCGGTGTTTTTCTTGCCCTCAAGTTTAGCAAGTTCGCGCAAATATTTGTCTTTGATCATGGCTGCAGCTTTTTGTTTTTCGGCTTCAGCCGAGCTAACAGTTTTCTCTGTCACTTCGGCCAGCGCTTGCCTTGTAGTCTTGCAGAGTTCGAGCACTCGCTTGTAAGCGATATGGCTCTTCTACATAGCCTGCAAAAAGAGGGGGAGACTTGTAATCAAACCGAGATAAAAGTTGTGCAAATAAAAAGATTAACAGAAAAAGCTACTTACAAGCACCATGGATTTCGTGTCCGAACGAATGGCTTTTAGTTCGGTTAGATTTTTGTGATGCTCCATGTCTGCTGGAAGGCAAACACTCCTGGCAAGATTGAATGCCATCATGTGATCCTTCTCAGCGACCACCGAGTCAGTACCTGAATAGCTCGGTTTTGAAAACCAAGCATACAATAGAGCCGAGGTAATTATACCGGTGGTTCCTGAATCTGCATAAAGAAGGCAAGTGTTAGTTCGGTTCAGAAATAGGAGACCGAAATAAAGAGAAGCATACAATGGAGCCGAGGTAATTATACCGGTGGTTCCTTTATTCCAGTTTATTCGGTCACCAGGAATCTGGGCTCCATGGTCTTCAAAATTCCCAGAAACCCAGAAGAAATCATCATCGTTCAAGTCTTTATCCGGTGTGTCCGTTATTATTTTCTCTCGACGACGGCGTATTCTTAGATAGTAGACCCAGCCATCTTCTTTTGATCCTATTGAATATTGGTGAAAGAGTTCGGCTAAGCCGAGGTTAATACCAGCTCGGCGGTTTAGCTCGGTTATACCATTTATTATGCGGTATGAGTTTGTGGAAAGCTGGGTTGGGCATATCCTAGTTTGCCTAAGGAATTCACAAAGCAAAGGCTGTACAGGGAATCTGAGGCCGGTTTCTACAATGGAAAGGAGGGTGAAGGGAACAAAACCAGGGTTTTCCCAAGGTATGATATCTTATTCGGCTAAGGTGAGGTGAACATCATCAGGGATGTTATAATCCTTTCGGAATTCGGCCAAACCCCCTGGTGTGTCTACCAAGAACCTATATTTACCCATTCTCTTTTAAGTTACGAATAAATTAAGCTTGTGTTAGCTCGGTCGGAGAAAGGTGCTGAGTAGTTCGGTTGAGCGCTCAAAGGAGTGCCTGGGCAACCTAAAGTGTGCAAAGTGAAAAAAGAGGTGTTAAGCACAGCTTGTGGGACCGTGCTAAAAGAACAAAAAGGGGCAAGATAAATTGGGGCAAGATAAATATAGTCCTAGCTCGGCTTGAAGAAAGAATTTGGTATCTTGGTTTGTGCAAGGGGTTCGTTATTTCGTTTTGTGCAAAGGTTAGTGTTAGCCCGGTTGAACCTCTAGGGGCAGCGCTCTTAGTTCGATTTGAACTACGAAGGCTGGGTTAGCCCCAAGTTATAGCTCGGCCATGGTTGAGACTAACAAACACTATTACGCAGACTTAGTGCGGATTGCTAGCTCGGCTGAGTTAAAACAAGAGGTGGTTTGACTTGTTGAAACTATTGTTATAACGTGAAGTGTTAGTTCGGTTGAATGGTCTGGCTAGAGTGACATCAACTACAAACGACTTTTAGTTCGGTTATACTATGATTTTGGATCAAAATCAGTGTTTTTTCAATTTATTCGTGACAAGCCAGAGGTTTTATTACACAAAAAAAAGGTATGTGTTTTGAAAAAAACACACAAAATACATGTATTGTAAACGCAAATGCGAAAAAACAACAAAAACAAGGCAGATTTGAGTAAACTTACCAGGTCAAGAGGAGGAAACTGAAGATGGAAGCAACAACAAGTGAAGAACACGAACTCAGCGAGCTCAAGGGTCGAAGAAGTAGAAGCACAGAGGGAGAGAGTGAATGAGATGAATAGTGTAGTAGTAGATTCAAAATGAAAAGTTTTGTTTTGATGGAAGGACCAGAGGCGGGAACTGTTCAAAATTCACGGAGTACGAAGACGGCGTGACAGCTGCATTGGGCCAATCAGAGGGGGCCACGTGTCATAGGAATGAGAAGCGATTCAGTTGCTGTGATTGAAGAGACGTTTTGATCGGACAGGTACAGCCCGGTGTGAATTTAGCTCGGCTGGAAAGGCAAAAATGGTTTTTAGCCTGGCTAGAAAGGCTAAAAGGTTTTTTACTCGGCTGGAAAGGTTAAATGGTTTTAGCTCGGTTGGAATTCTGAAATTTTTTAGCTCGGCTGGTAATAGGTAATCCCTGTCATGCTACGCAGATGGAATTAAGGGGCAATTGAATAGGTAATTTATACTTATAAATTGGGCCGAGCTGGGTAATGGGCCGTTATGGGCCACGTTGCGAAGGGCTGAGTAAAAAGGCCATGAAGTTACTTCGGCCCAAGAGAGGTGTGAAGTCACTCCGGCCCAAGAGAGGTGTAAAGTTACTCCTGTCTGCGAGAGACCTGAAGTTACTCTGGTCCCAAAAGAACTTATGATAAGATTGGTCATCACTCACAAAAGTTATCCCGGTTTGGACCGGAGTATTGGTTATTCCGGTTTAGACATACCGTGGTTAGCATTAAGAAGAGCCAAGGTAAGAGCAATGAATGGAAGAGCCGAGCTAATGTTATCTCGGTCTAGTCTGCAGCTTAGCATAGCCATGCTTACCTCGGCCACATTGGAGTCCGACCATGGTAAAACCATCTCACTTGGTTTAAGCAGTGAGGGGGGTGTTGAGGGATAAGCATTATCTTTCAGGAGTATGAATCCTAGGAGGACTCTACATGGAGGAGTAAGAATCCTACTTGGATTGTGCCACACGGAACCTATAAAAGCTCACAAACATCACCTATGGAGAGGTAACACACAACTTTGATACACAGAGCTTCTTATCTTTGTCTATTTTTCTGACTTAGGCATCGGAGGGGTTTCCGGCGCACACCCGCCGGCTAGCTCACGTTTGTGTTTTCAGGGAATAAAGCGACGACGTTTGGAGGAGCGCAGACTTGATCAACAGGATTATACGAGAAGGTTTATTTCTTTCCCGTACAATCTACAAGGACTCATTTTACGTCAAACCGTTTCCCAATTCCCACAGTTATAATTAATGCATTAGTATGTGGGTGCTGTATGCCTTCTAAATCTTTACTAGTAAATGAAATAGTGCACAAGGGGGATTTAGGTACTGTACGTACCTTTTTCGATACAGGCTCCACTGACATGACCCACTGAATTTTCATAGCCTTAGCGATCTCTTCCTTCAGTGCCTCCTCAGATTCCTGAGTCGCTGTCCCCTGGATCATATTTATTATCAGCCGAGGTGGATGCTCAATATTTGGTTCTGGTGGTGGGTTCCCCAGTTCGGTCATTTCCTTATCCTAATCAATGTAATCCCTTAGGTGTCCAGCTGCCACTAGGTCTTCCAAGTGTTACTTCAGTGCCTAGCAGTTCTGAGTCATGTGCCCCCTGTCTTGGTGGTAGGTGCATCTGAGCTTCTGATTGCGCCGAGCTGGATCTCCCAACATTTTCTTCGGCCAAACAAAGAAGGACTCTCTCTTGATCTTTTCCAGGATTCGATAGATTAGCTCTTTGAATACAGTCACAACGGCTTCGTGGAATTTGGACTTATCCACTTCATTCACTACAATCCCTCGGTGTTCTCCTCGATCTGTTCTCTTCTTGTGTCGAGCTGTTTGTTCTGGTAACGCTACCTCAATGGGGATCTGATCGTCTTCGAGGCGAGCGTACTGCTCAATCCTGGCACGCAAATCTTTCAAAGCTGTGGCCGGGCGCTTGGTAAGTGATTGTCTCAGCTTACTTTCTAGGCGCAGACCATGTTTGAAGGACATAACGGCCATCTGCTTGCTGCACACATTTTCCTCTAGGTCATTGTACTCTTCCCAGTGCCTCCTAGCATAATTGCGCAGTGTTTCCTCCTGCTCCTTTCGGAGGCCGAACAGTGTATCCAGCTCCTTTGGGATATTAGTGTTGGAGATGAACTTGGCTAGGAATTCTTCGAAGAGCTACTTCCAGCCATGGATCGATCCAGCGGGGAGACGATCGAACCATCGAAGTCTAGTTTCTCCCAAGCTGGATGGGAAGACTTTACACATCAGTGCCTCATCTCGGTTCCATAGGGACATCATCTGTCTATAATGGCTAATATGTGTCAGCAGGTCCGACTTCCTGTCGTATGAAGTGAACTTTGGTAGGGTGAATTTCTTTGGAGGTCTCATGGTCTCAATCCTCAGGGAGAATGACGAAGAGACGAGCTTGTCTAGCGCTCAGTGTTCTCTCCGGTGAACAATACGGTCCAAATGATCCCGATGTTGTTCGTTCTGCCTATTGCCAATCAACCAAGTACGAAGGTCCTGAGGAGGGTATTCAGTCTGTTGGCTAACTGTCTTCTGCCTCTTAGCCCTTTTGCGGCGTGACCCACGTGTGTGACTGCTTGCCGCCTCACTTTGTACTAGGATAGGCTGGCTTTGTTGCCCAGACTCATTCCTGGGGAACTTCTTCACTGGTGGCTCTCTGGATGAGCTCCTTCGTCGCAATCGAGAGGGCTCTGCTTTCGTCCTCTTTTCCGTCAGATCACCCAGCACCCTCTTAAGTTGGGCTTTCAACTCCTGTATCTCCATCCCCATGGAGTCTATGATTCGATCTCTATAATCCTTTTCCAAAAGAAAGTGATGAGAGGAACCTCCAGCGAAGGGTAATCGATGCTCGACGGATTCAGGGGTTCGATTATTGTTTCCAGTTTGTTCCTACGAGACTGTTGGGAGTGCCAAACCTTTGTCCTTCGTTTTCTCCATCTATGGAGTATATGTCAACGGCAGAATGTCCTCAATCCCCATCGCCGGAACTGAGTGCAGAGTTCAGAGATGAAGTGATCCACGTTCATCGCACCAATTGTGCGTACCGAATTCCGCACTAGATGAAAGTGGATCGGGGCCCTGCACTCGGTTGGACTATCCAGGGACTGAGGTTCCTGCCACAAGAAGCACCGTTAGAGCTGCCCGGCCGGGGTTGGCCGGATAACCCATCCGGTATGGGAATTAGTGATAGGAGAAAGAGTGTATATCGAGTTGAGTTTGTAGTTTTACTTGGAATTGTTCAGTTACCTTCAATGTGATGTTCATGTTCTATATATATATTGTTCCTTGCTTGCTTCTCCAGGTCGGTTCATGGAGCTTGGATGCTGCCAGGTGTCCTTTTAGCATTGCTCATGGTGGGGGACCACCTGGTAGTTGCCATTGAATGTATATACTCATTGTAGTCATGCTGATAATAAACCACATTACTTTGGTTCAACAACTTCTGTGATTCTAGGTGTAGGGGACTAGTTGAGGTGGCAACTTGCAAATGCACACATTCACAACTTCCACATTTCCCTGCAAGGTTTCCTCAGCTCGGTACCGATGTGCCTCAGCTCGGCATCATTATGCCTTGTCTCGGCCTTTTACAGGATCATTCATGGAGATGGGCTGGTCTATTCGGATATCTTTGTATGGGCTCGGCCTATTTTCTGTTCAGCCCATAGATTCAGTCTCCCAGCTCGGCTCGGCCCAGCACCACGGCTGGACCAGCCTTTCCGCTGCGGGTTGGGCCCAAGTGCTTGAGCACTTGGGTGGACTGTTGATCATGAAGTTGGGCTCAATTGGTTTGTCCATATACTCATCCAACCGACTTGGATTCGGACAGTGGATTGGGCCGGCCCAAGGCTTGGACCTGACCCATTTCATATTTAGCCCCTTCACAGTCAATAAGTTTCATCATTATTGATCTTGTTCGAGAAAGAATGTTATGTTTGTTCATTTGTTATTATTTATGATCTTCTCGTTGTTTGTGTTTGATGGATAAGTGTTGGGCCTACCATCAGGCTTGATTCTACAAAAACAAATATCATGATATATTTAAGAATTAGCGTATGCCCATTCCTGAAGGCACAGTGTAAATAATATTACGATCAGAATATAATTTTAATCCCAATACTATTAAAAAAAATTTTATTTGATAAAATCACAAATTTATTATAAAATTTTGGAGTTCTCACGAAACTCCTCACGAAAACTCGCTTTTACTTATGTAATATGTAGCTAGATAGATAGATATGCCTAGCATACATGCAATTTCCACGAGCATACATACAATACTGCTTTTACTTATATAATTAATGGAAATTGCATGTATGCTCATAATGTCAAGTGTATTATGGGCATACATACATTGTATGAAAATATATGTAAAATATATTGAACAAAAAGGAGAAAATAAAAAAAAACAAATAGAAAGAAAAATAAAAACGGGAGAAAATAAAAAAATAAAAAGAAAAGAGAGAGAAAGGCGGGATCACAGGATCATGGAATGAGGGGTGTGAGAAAAGGAAAAAGTAAGAGAGAGAGAAGCAGGAAAGTAGAAAATGTATATGCAGAATATTTTTTGGAAAATATATCTCAGCCATTGTTTTATAATTTGAACAGATCTAAGCCATTCAAATGTCCTAATAGGATAAAAATATGTTGAAGATTCAAAAAATGTCATACTTTATTAAAATATGTTGAAGATTCATATGAAGTCAAAATTTACGAAGTATATCAGGTATTCAATATATTTAAAAATAATAATTAATTATTCAAATTCATTTAATTTGTAGACTAAAAAATTCATTAATATAATCTCCACTACACACAGTAAATCTAGCTCCCAATCTGCGGTCTCAGACTTTTCCATATAACATGAATAAAAATAAGTGATCAAAAAGGAGAAAATAAAAAAAAAACAAATAGAGAGAAAAATAAAAATGAGAGAAAATAAAAAAATAAAAAGAAAAGAGAGAGGAATGTGGGATCATGGGATCATAGAAGGATAGGTAAGAAAAGGAAAAAGTAAGAGAAAGAAGCGGGAAAATAGAAAATGTACATGTAGGATATTTTTTGAAAAATATATCTCAACCGTTGTTTTATAATTTGAATAGATCTGAGCTGTCCAAATGTCTTAGTAGGACAAATGTGTGTAGGACAAATTCAAAAACCATCCTGCTTTATTATATAGATGGTCACGAGACAGGTTTGTAATTCTCTGTTATGTTTCATATCATATCAAGGATGTGATAAATCAGATTAGTGGCAGAGTGGGTTAATTTTATAACTTAAAAATGAAAATACTGATAAAAATGGAAAATTATACCGGTAAGTGTGTTTGGTAACGTTTGAGTTTTCAGTTTATATTTACAAAAATTTTATAAACTGATTTTTGTTTATTTTTTGTTTATTTTTCGAAAAACATAAACTACAAACGCGTTTGGTAATTGACAAAATGTTTAAAAAATTTTAAAAATATAAAAAAGAATGAGAAATGGCAAGCGATGGTAAGTGGCGGCGGAAGACGGTGGGTGATGGCGGGTGGGGGGTGGGTGGGTGATGGTGGCGGGTGGTAGCAAGTGGGTGGTGGGTGGCGGATGGCGGGTGGTGGTGGTGGGTGGGTGGGTGGGTGATGGTGGCGGGTGGTGGGTGGTGGTGGTGGCAGGTGGGTGGCGGATGGTGGGTGGTGATGGTGGGTAGGTGGGTGACGGTGGCGGGTGGTGGGTGGTAGCGAGTGCATGGTGGTGGCAGGTGGGTGGCGGATGGCGGGTAGGTGGTGGGTGGTGGTGGTGACGGTGGTGGTTGGTAATGAGTGGGTGGTGGTGGTGGTGGGTGGTGGTGGCAGGTGGTGGCGAGTGGGTGGCTGGTGGTTGGTGGTAGTGGGTGGCTGGTGACGGCAGGTGGTGGATGGTGGTGGTAGGTGGATGGTGAGTGGTGGTGGCGGGCGGTGGATGGTGGTGGCAGGTGGGTGGTGGGTGGTGGTGGTAGTGGTAGTGGTAGTGGTGAGGGGTGGGTGGTGGTGGCGAATGGGTAGCAGGTGGATGGTGAGTGGTGGTGGTGGGGGGTGGGTGGTGGTGGAAAATGGTGGCAGGTGGTGGCTAGTATTGGGTGGTAAAAAAATAAAAAACTCAAAACTCAAAACGGAAACACATTTTTTGTGTTTTCATTTTTTGGTCAAATTTATAAACTGAGACCACTGATTTATAAATCAAAGTTTTACCAAACAAGTTTTTATTTGAGTTTTTAAAATTTTTGTAAATGTAAACAGAAAACTGAAAACGTAACTGTTACCAAACGACACCTATACTTTAGCCCTTATGTCACTTTGATCCATATAATTTCAATTCACTCGATTGTAAACCTAAATTTATAATTTTGTCTCAATTTAATCCAATTGATTACAATGTTAGTGTTTTTTTTTTTTTTTTTGTTTAATAAAAAAGCTCACATGAACTTCATGAAGTCGAACTTTGAGGTGTCTCTCAATATCTCATTTGTACACCTCGTATTTTTGTTTTCTGAGTCTCTGGCGAGTTACAAACATAGTTTGAAGATGTCAAATCTTTGAATGGACGAGAAATTGTGGATTTTCACTCTCACATTAGCATATTACCACACCAATTAACATTTTTGACCATTTGGCTGAAAGAGAGCTTTCCCTTATGAGCAGAAAAATCACTAGATGACATTTTGACAAGAACAGTGTTCTCTGTTCTTGTATTGATATAATCAATTTTTGTTAAATTTCACATTCTTTTTTTTGCCCAGTTCAATTTCAGAAATGAAAGGATGAGATGTTTTTGAGAGATTTTTATATCATAAAATTCTTACTTAATTCACTAACTGTAAGGAAATAAGAAATTAGATATAGAGAATCCTCAACTTTAATGTGTTTTTGCAACGAACTACTCTCTTTTTTCTATCTGTATTTCTTAAGGATTTTTTTGATTAATTATTGGGGGTCAATTAGGTTCAAGGTCCCAGCTCCCATGATAATAATGGCCCACTATGAGATTCATATCGATAATGTAAATCGTTGATTTTATAAGACTCTCTAACTAAATCATTCATGCAAAAAATGAAATTGAGCAAATAACTATAACACATGATCATCTCACATTTCTCTTTGAAAAAATAGGCAGCAAGTATGATTTAAAAATAGACTACTCGTAATTTTAAAGATATACATAATTTGATCATGAAGCTATGATTAATCAATCTGGTTTTTTGCATCAATGATCTACTAGAGGGTTCTACAAGATAAATAATTTCGATCATTGAGATAAGCCAGTGATGAGCCCATTATAACCCAACTATATGGTTGAGTTAAGAGATCCAACTGAAGACAATTGTATTCAATATGTTTGCAGCCAAGAAGACAAAGAACTGAAATTTTGGAGTCTTGGTTCATATTCATAGTACGCACACCTGCCTACATTCTCATTGCTGTAAGATTCATGTCCCCATGAATTGCTTCTCAAGATCCACAATTATTCTTTGCCAAATAGACATTGTATTAAACTGTGCAACCCAAATTTCCACTAAAACTAGGTCTAGGAAAGGCAAAATGCAAACATTCTTAGTCTTATCCCAATTTCTGGAGAGGCTGTTTTTATGACTCTTAACTCCAAAATAACCTCTCCACGAGCAAAAAGGCCTTCTATTCCTCACTGAAGTTATACTGAGACCTTGCAAACCCTAGGAACAAACAAAACATTGATAGAAAGTCCTATACAATTGCAAACCATTATTATGAAAACAATCCGGACAAGAAAAGATAGAACAAGATGTTGTATCTCTATGACAGTCAAAACTGTTAATTTGAAAATGTTAAACTAGAGAAAGTTGAGCATACCAAATATATCTCAAAATAGTCATAAGAAAACCAAGCACAACCCACAAAAGGTAACTTCACAAATCTAGTGAATTATTTTATGAACTAACACACAAAGTAACACATAACATAAACAAAAGCCAACCTCCACACATAAAAGCAAAGGCAAACCAAAGTTACCAACCACTTTTAAGTCTTTAATAGTTAGGGCCAATACCCTACTCAAACTTCATTCAAGTCCTTGCTATTTTTGCCTAATCAACTTCCAAGCCTTATTGAAAACAAACTGTTGAAAAAAAAAAACAAAAAACACATTGCAAGAAAATTATATGAGTAGCTTGGATGTTGATAATGGTTGAAAGCAAGTTAACCCTCAAGCTGGTATAAATCTCCAAATGATGCTTTGCTTAGCTTCTACTAACCTTTTTCGTTGATGAGACTACACCAAGGATCAACCTTAAGTTCTTATCGTTTTTGTTTTAGTTATGGATAAGTTGACGCGCGATATTCATGATGATGTGCTATGGTGTTTTCTTTTTGTAGATGATATCATGTTAGTGGATGCGACTAGAGAAGGAGTTAACCCTAAAGTTGGAGATTTGGAGAAAAACATTTGAATCTAAAGGATTTAGGATAAGAAGAACTAAGGCAAAGTATATAGAGTGTAATTTTAGTAACAGTCACAATAGGAGCAGAGGAGAAGTGAAGATTGAGAACCAAGAGCTACCTAAGAGTGAACATTTTCATTATTTAGGATCGATTATCACAACGAATGGGGAGATTGGAGCAGATGTGGTCCACAGAATTAAGGCGGAGTGGCTTAAGTGGAGGAGTGCATCTGGAGTACTATGCAATAAATGAGTACTCATTAGACTAAAAAGGAAGTTCTATAAAACGACTATTAGACCAACAATGTTGTATGGGACAGAATGTTGGGCAACCAAGAAGCAACATGTAAAGAAGATAAGTGTTGCTGAGATGAGTATGTTAAGGTGGATGTGTGACAAGACTAGAAAAGACAGTGTTAGGAATGAGTACATTCGAGAATGGGTAGGAGTAGTGTCGATAGAAGATAAGTTGAGAGAGAATAGATTGAGATCGGTTGGTCATATATAACGGAGACCAATAGAAGCAATAGTGAAGAGATGCGATATAGTGACAGTAGATGGTAGTGTTAGGGGAAGGGGCAGTCCTAGATTGGCGTGAACTATTATAATAAATAGAGATATGAATCTCCTTAATTTGACTAACGAAATAGCCTTGGATAGAGTTGAGTGGAGAAAAATGATTTATACAGCCAACCCCATTTGATAGGACTTAAGGCTTGGGTTGGTTTGGTTTGGTTTAGACTACACCCTTCTTTTTTGTCATTCCTTTCCAAATGCTCTGCCTACACAAATAGAGCACATATAAATTTAAGGATCCAAATAAAAGAAGAAATACCATGGGTTCCTACTAAATCATGTGCATATATTTGTTTGTTTGTGTGTGTGAGAAAGCGAAAACAATGTTAACTACATCTTAACAACAATAATTGTGCCATCTCTACTGAGAGGGGAATTTGTGCCGAACTATAGGCCAAGCCAAACTACATATTTGTTAACTACATATCTGTTTGTGTGTGTAACGGAGCGGAAGGTGACAAATATTTCTCCTCCATGCATTTACATACATTGTAATTTTATATATTTGGGTAAATTATGCAAATGGTCCCTATAGTTTATACAACGTGTCAATTTGGTTCTTGTTGTTTTAATTTGCTCGATTTTGCCCCTTAATTTGACGGATTGTGTCATATTGGTCCAATAATAATAGCCGTTAGAAACTCAAACGATGTGTCAATTTGGTCCATGTAATTTACTTGATGTGTCAATTTGGACCCTATCAAAATCAAGCAAATTAAAACAATAGAGACCAAATTGACACATCGTGTAGATTATAAGAACCAAATTGACAGATTGTTTGAGCGCGTGATGACTTTCTGTTCACCAAACTTAATGGGCGTTATTTGTTGGACCAATATAACACAATCCGTTAAATTAAGGGATAAAATCGAGCAAATTAAAATAACAGAGACTAAATTGACACATTGTGTAAACTACAGAGACCATTCTCATAATTTACCATACATGTTTTTAATCACATTGACAAAAATAGTTCAAACTTTTCAAATTACGTATGAAAACAAGAGTTGGGAACAAGTCGTTTGTCAGTGTTTTCGTTTTTGTTTTCTGTTTTTGTTCTCGGTTTTTGGGAAACTTAAAATGAAAACTAGTTTAACATATTGTTTTCATTTTCTTAAATGTAAAATCAATTCTAAAATTTTCAAAAAAATTAAAACGGAAGTATTTTCTTTTGTTTTCAAAACAAGTTTTCACTCTCTTGGTTCAACAAAAATAAGCAAAGATCTATACTTCACTCATAGAATCAATGACAATAATTTACAATTATTTTTCACCGCACTTTTTTATAAATACACTCCAAAATCTATATTCTAATATGCAATGAGTATAGTGTCATACACAATTTTAAACATTAAAGACAAATTTTAGATTGTATCTATGATAAAGTCAGAATAAGAATAACAACTATCTCTTTTTTCTCTAACTCCACTGCGTTCAATTTGTGAAACTTGAAACATTTTGGATAAATTTCTACATTTTATTTTTAAAAAAAGCAAAATTGAGTGCATTATTGCAAGACTAGTGAGTTATGTAAGGCTAGGGGTTCATTGCATGTGTCCCTAATTTGCATTGGTTGGGCCAAAGTCCCTTGGCTACGATATGTTCTTGATTATCAAAACAATTAAAATTGAGACCATAGCTTCGCCTATGTGTTGCTATTAGGCAAAAAATCCTGTTGAATTCTCGACTCATAAGATTTGCAAGTGCAAGCAATAATGATTTCATAGCCAATAATCAAAAAAAAAAAAAAAAAAAACTTTATAGTTTTAAGCGCATATATACCAAGAAACAACGTTATTGGTGTGTCTCAGTATTAAATCAAAGTTGAAATCATCGAAGGGTCTTATCTCTTCTGTTTTCATATTGTAAGCCGCAACCAACTTTCCACTATGAAGACCAGTTTCCTCAGAAATAAAGACCAAGATTTGCCTATCATTTAGCCAACCAATAGCAACAAAAGTTTGACATAAAAAATTTTCTCCATCTATTTATTCTCTAATCTTGTAAAGTTTATCCCATTCACCGCAACGTAAGTCTTTCAGTATGCATATATGAATCTCTGCTTGACTTTTTGCAACGCAAGAAAAACTATTCCTTAACTCAAGAGACCTATAAAAGCTCTTACCAAATTCATTTGGAACTTCAATGAAGTGAGAAGTTTCTTCATAAAGGTCAACAGCAAAAATATGGTTGCTCCTTTGAGGGTAATAAATAGCCCTTCCAATACAAACATCTATGTTCTCCACTGAAGATTTTACAATGGCATACACCATGCACTGCTCAATGCGAGAAATGAAAGCAATATGAGAAGAGAACAAACGCTCACCATTCACAACAAGAAGAGGTAAGTACTTATACTACATTGTCACATGATTCCCAACAAAAAGAACTCTATCAGCATATAAGCTGAAAAACAATAATAAACCCTCGCCATTAGAGATCATTATTTGTCCAGGACAATATGGGTATGTCATTTTGCATTCTCCCTCATTAAACTCAAAGAAGCTGGAATGTAATGGCCTACAAAACTTTTGGAAGAACAAGCCACCCTTTGACTGAATGAGGTGTGCCTTGATAAAAGAAGGGTCAACTATAATTTTAGCCCAAGCCTTGCACACATACCTCCCAGAATAATGCAAAAACTCAATAGGAAGACAAATAAGAATCTGAAAAAAGATGTTCTCAGGAAGAAATGAAATGTTATTCTTCTGTTCCTTTGTTTGAAAGGAAGTGGTCCTACACAATAATGTAGAGAACATGTAAGAATTGAATAGATGTTAAAAAATAAGACAAACAACAACAATGTTCACATATCTATGGAATAAAAAGCTATAGGTTTGGACATGAAAATGCCTTTGGCACAAAATGAAATACAAAAAGAAGAGAAACACATACAAAACAAAAATCTCACTCAAACCAACTAACCAAAATAATAAAAGTGTGGTCTTTCTATTATTTTTTTTCTCTTTAATCTTTCATTTGTTTGGATAAATTTTAGAGGCACTCGCGCCCTAGTAGAGATCTTGAATCTTGCTCCTTTCTTATTGGTGGAGGAAAACTTTTTAATCTTCATTTTAGATTGGTGTAGACACCCCATTTTTGACCATTCTTAAGACTTGGACGTCACCGTTTGAACACTCGGTGATCATCCATGTTCGTGTTCGTCTTGGGTTCTCGGAGGTCTCGACCACGCGCCTTGCCTCAAGATCTCTCGACTTGCCTGTTTTGTGTTTGGTTTTGCACCAAACACTTGTGTTTTGCTTTTGAGGAGCAGGGAATGGCTTGTTGGCCATCCCCACATCTCACCGGCCATGGCTTGAGGCCACCGGCCATTGTTTTGATGCCATCGGCCAAATGTTTGGTCGGTCGACACTCTGTTTGGTCGGTCGGCCATTTATTTGGTCAATTTGGCATTTTTGGCTGGCTGACCACTATGCATATGCTTTTGGCAGATATTTTGTGCTAGCTATGCTAGATGGCACCCACTTTTCACCCCTCCATACACGTGTATGGAGGGATTTCACTCTCGCTTAGCTTGTTTTGTAAGCTTTGCAAGAGTGATCCTCTATAAAGGGAGACCTTCTCCTCCCTTCTCAAGGGTTCCAGAAGTTTAAGAGAGTGCTCTGAGATTAAAGTTTGCATAGTGTATCTATCTCTATATCTCCCTCTCCTTTTGCCTTTGTGTGTGTTTGTTCTTGTTTTTGTGCACAAACACCTAGTTCTACACCTTCCCTTGGTTGCTGAGGAGCCAATAGGTTGGTTTTGAAGTTTTGGAGTTGGTTTAGACCTAAGGAAGCAGCTGGAGTGCTCTTCTTGAAGAAAGTCTTCAAGGGTAAGAACTTTGCCCCTTTATTCCCCATTTTTGCAAAGTCTTTTAACCTACATTGCATCTATTTTTACACTTTGTGTATAACTAATAAAATTCTTGCTTTTGAGTGCTCTAAATAGTTGTTTAAGGTCACTTTGTTTTTTGGGGTTGTTTGACCCCTCTTAGGCCTTGTTTGGTCCCCATTTTGTGCATTTTTGGTGAGCTCCTGGACCACCTTGTTTGGGCCTCCTCACCACTGAAATCTAGAGGGATTTTAGTGGTGAGGATGATGCTTTAAGGTCCCAAGAAGGAGAGGGCCATCCCCTCTCCTTGTTGCCTTTAATGTTGGCCATTTTAGCCTCATGTGTGAGCATTTTGTTTAAGTGCATGTTGGCCATGTCTTAAGTGTTATTTGTGCTTATGTTGCCATGATATAGCATTGTTTTTAATTGGTTTAGACACACCATGCATGCTTAGTATACTTGTCTTGTAATGCCATGAATTACCTTAACATGTGCCTAGCATTTAGACCACCATGCTTACTTGTTTTGGCTTAGCTTTGTGAAGCTGTTATGCATGTTTTAGCATGCCCAAGGTCTGTTTTTGGTTGCTCTGGTCATCCATGCTTTGCTTTGTATAGCTACCATGTAATCCCCCTTGTGAGCCTTGAGTGTTGACCCCTCTAGCATGCTTTACTTGCTTGTTTCAGTGGTTTGGCACCACTTATAGCATCATTTCAGTCCTTGTGATATGCTTGTATGCTTGCATTTGATGCCCCTTTAATGCTTTAAAAGGCTTGTGTCTTATGCTCCATATTTGGACCTTTATGTATGCTTCCATGTTTAGACCATTTAGATGCCATCTAGGTGCGTCTTTGGTCTTGTTTAGACCTGCATTGGACCTATTTTAGGTCCTCCTGGCCCTTTGGGGCTTGCTTCATATAGCTTTGGTTTAAGCCCCCTCTTAAGTCTTGGACATTGTTGCATGCTTGGCTTGTCTTGTTTACTTGGTTTGGCACCTTTATAACATGATTTTCAGAGCTTAGTATGCATGCCATATGTCCATGTTTGTCCCTTTTAAGTGTGCTTAAAAGTTTCTCTTTGATGCTTAAGTTTTGAACCATGTGCGCATGCATGTTTGTGTGTGTTTTGGCCTTCATTTCCTTAGCATTCGGCCACTGTTTTGGGCTTATTTGAGAGCTGCCCAAACTAGTCTAAGACCCCCATTCGCGTGTTGTTGCATGCTAGCCTTGCATGTTGTTACATACTTGGCCTATCGCATGTGTTGCATGTTTGAATCACATTGCATTTGGCATGCATTTCCTCTTGTTTTGATTGCTTAACATGTTATATGTCTTACATGTTTGCATGTTCACATTGCATCTTTGCATGCTTGTTAACTTGCATACTTGTTACATATTTGCATCTTAGCATGCTTGTTTGTATCCTCATGTTGCATGTTTAGCTTGCATGCCTAGGTTGCATTTCACTAAGCATGCACGCCTTGCATCTTGAATTTATTATGATAGAGGTTGGGCCTCCATTGTTTGTTTATGTGCATTTCATTCCACACCAAAATGCATAACTTGGTTTCTCGGGCCATCACACATTGAAATACGCGATTGGTGGTTCGAGAATCGAGTACCATACCCCTTTGAGTCATAAACATGATAACGGGTGTGGTGGTACAAACATTGCTTTGAAATGCATTGCCATGCCTTGTTTTGCCCTCTGCTGCTGTCAAAACAGGTTCCTGCAGGAAGATATGGCCGGTCGGCCATCTCCAGTGTTGGCCGGCTATCCATTTCTGGCCGATGGTTTTATAGATGGTCGATGACCACTTACCTTTGGCCGGTGACCATTCCTCATGGTCGGTGGCATTTCCTAGTGTTCAGAGGGTGTACCTTGGGACTTGTGCAGTCTTCAGAGGAGGAAAACAGTGAAAACAGAGGAAACTTGTGCATGACGGTAGGTTTCCGAGCGGAGCCGAGCATACGTGCATTGGGCCCTCTTCCTGAAGCAGTTTTATCGCTTTATTAGCTTAGTTAATTTGCTTAACTAGTTAATTGGTCTGCAATTAATTAATTAGCTAGTAGGTTAGTTAATTTGTATTATTCTTTTGGTCCCACCGAGCGAGGGCGAATGTGTAGTAAGTGTGGGTGTGTGTATGCATGTCTTCCAACCCCCACTTCTTTCTCCCTTTTACTTACCTGTTTTTGATGGTTAGTATTAGGGTATATTCAATTTAGCATACCTTATGCTATGCATGCGTGCATCATTCATCAGTATTGCATGCACCGGGCTCAACGCATCATGATAACTGCATAGTATTTCAAATCTAACTTGAATATATGCTATCTGTCACATTTCGCATGCCATCCATAGATTAGCCGAGCCTATTCTAGTGACATTTTGTATGCGATGCACTAGCCACTTTAACATGAACTAGGATCATGCATGATTACTAACTAGTTTCATGTTTTGGCTTGGAGTACACTGTGAGTGTTTTTATGCTTTAGCATCTCGCATGAGTGTGAATGTTAAACATGACAGCATGCTTACCATGTGGCTATATGCTTATGTGATATAAACTGTCTGAATGCCTGTGGGTGAAGGTTGGATTGTTTGAGTTGGAACAACTCATTGAAATCCGTGTTTTAGCCTACTTGCGAGTAGCAAATTTCAAATTGTTTTTCAACCAAACGGATATGCGATGCTTTGTTCCAAATTAGGCGATCTAGTCTATACTTTTGTGTTGTGCCCATCACATAGTAAGATTAGGCTAATAACCGGAATAAGAATACATAACGTTTTCAAAACTAGATATCATGGTTAGTAGAGGCCGATCTTCGGATCGGGCGAGCGGGGGTGCTCATAGCTAACCTTTCCCAATCGTACCCAAGTTCCCGAGCCGAGGCAACTTTGGTGATGACGGACACGTGGCCTTAGGCAACGAGTCAAGGTTTCCTAAATTCCCCCAAAATAAAATATTTAGGTGATGACTTTGTATCTGGCAAAGCAGTCCATGTTTGGCACTTCTTTCTAAAAAATCTATTTTCCAAAACGATTTGCCAGATTTGGACTCTTTGGTGATTTATCAATCTCACATTGCACAGTGTGAGATCAGATTAAGAACCGACACACAAATTGAGTCCGAACTGTAGCATAGGGCCCAAGGGTGCGTCTACAGTTTCTGGCAACTCTGCTGGGAAGTTAGAGAACTTGACTCGAACTCATGATATCTTGTTTTGACTACACTTATGTGTTTCTTTGCATTGCATTTGCATCGGTGTGCCTAGGACACCATGTTTGCCATCTGCTATTCCTGAACGGTTTGCCGGAGGCTCGCTTTGAGAAGCGTGCCATAAGGCTGATCGGTTACGGGCTCTGCCACGATGGGAACACAAACCCCGGTTTTAATTGGGGCATCCTCTTTGACCATTCGACCTAGTGCATATCAGAATCTGTAGTGACTATTCCAAACTAGGACAGGTTGCTTACCCGATTATAGGTTGTTTGAAACCACTGCGTGCGTAGTGAAACCCTAGCTCCTGACAAAATAGGACAGGGAAACCCTACCCCAACATAGGGGTGTTTTGGCTCTCGTTTACTTGCTATGTGCTTTTAGAGTGTATCTCTACAGGGAATGCGCATGTCAGTTTGCAAGTTCGAATACCAGGCCTGAAGGTATCAGTATCAGTGTTTTGGGGAATCAGTTATATCTGCGGGTATCAGATTCAGTTTTTGGGGCAGTGATTTTGGGGAACAGTGATCAGTAGTAGAGTACAGTTATTCAGCTATGCTTGTGTCTGTTCTGATTGGGCTGAAATGCTGCGTGTTTTTTCTTTCAGTTCAGAGATTTAGTACAGAATAGCCAGTGTTCTCCTTTGCTGAGGCAAGACAGACATCTGATCCATCAGTCACCGTTCAGTCCAACAGACTTATGATGACGCAAAGTTCAGAGGATATTGTGGTTATGGCAGCCACATTAGACCAAGGAATCATCTTGCAGGATGAGACCAATGCTGATGTACTGCATCCGCCCAGGTCGCCTATCGCACACCCGATCTGGATGCCCCAGTTGTTTCAAGCTTGTGAGCCCACTACGTTTGAATTGATGGGAATGATTGGCGACCTCCAGACTATGGCCGATCAGGCCTACGGAATGTCGGCTTCGCCACCAACCACATCGTATGCTGGGAATTTTGTACCGCAGGAACCCCAGCTACTCGGGCGAATTGTGATTGAGCTCAGCCAACCTGAGGTTGTCTCCAGCTATGGCAATGACATGTCAACAACAACCGGGTTCCGCCCTGATATAGCAACCCAAACCCTCGATCAAGCTGAGGCTAGAGGTAAGAATAAAGTGGGAACAGATGCTGATCTCGTTGAACAACTGCTGTGGGCAGTCGAGGCTTTGAAAGCCGGGGGGTTCAATAAGCAACAAGTACTCGCAGCCATGGCTAAGACTGTGGATGATGCTTTCCCCACTCCAACCGAAGGCAGTTCAAGCCCGGCGGAAGATCGGGATAGGCCCCGTCATGCCAGAACAGTTCCTTCCGCTCCTAATCCTGCACTGGGAAAAGATCAGAAAGCCAAGGCAGTGCCTGCCGACCCTTTCGCTAGTGTGTCTAACAAGAATCCTTAGACTTCGAAGTATCTGCCTCGAGGGCACAGATTCTTTCATGCCCTCTACATGCCTTTGTCTAGGGCATTTCAAATTTTAGCTAAAAATGGGCATCTTAAACCCCTCGAGCCTCGACCACTCCCGAAGAATCTTCCTCTCACACATGATGCTGCCTTGTACTGCGCGTACCACCAGCAAACCGGTCACAGCACCGATGGTTGTTTCCGCCTTTGCCACGAAGTGCAAGATTTGATCGACAATGAGGTCATCCTCCCACCCACCTCAGCAAAGTCTGTTACCACTGAGCTGTTGGACTTTGAGGATACTACAAGTATGTGATCAGGGGTTGGACAACCTGTGGGCGACGCTCGGTGTATTTCAAATGTGGCGTTTGGCACGCACTGTTTTGAGCATTTGCGAATGCAGTTTTGTAATTTCTGGCTTGGGTTTTGAGTCAGTTCTTTGTTTTTGTTTTGAATCTGTCTCATTGTCTTGAGTCAGTCTCTTTGCTCAAAGGTCTGTCTTGTTGTATCGAGTCAGTTCCATTGTATAGAATGTAAGGTGATTCTGGGGTTGTTGCCTCGAACACCATTTTGTTTTGTAATTATCTTTTTGCTTTCTTTTTGAGTCTGTCTCTGCTGTAGAGCCAGTTGCAACCAAGGAAATCTAAATGAAACGACTACGGCTATCATGTTTTCTGTGTTTATTACTACCTTGAGCTAGTTGTGCCAAAGGATTTGAATGAAACAGCAGAGCATCTCACTTACTCTTCTTCACCCCAAACTCATTGCATTGACCTAAGTTTTTCAAAACTTTTTGAACACTGTGGTGATGAAAACGAAGAGGAATGAATTCCTCGGGTTTTGCAAAAATTTGATCAAATTGAGAGAAAAAGAGGCATGCTAAGCCCTTAATGATTGAGATCATGTTTGTTAACGTGAGTACTGAGAATGACCCTGGCTTGATCCAGATTGGTTCCGCACTGTCTTCAGCGCGAGTGATTAGTCGCTTTCTTAAAAATTTTCAAAAAATGTTTTGCGCAGTCTTGCGAAGACTTGTGTGGAATCGCTCTTGAGATTGTGCAGCTTAGGATCGCTCTCAGCCTCAAGACTTGAGCCCTTGCTTTCAAACCTTGGACCTTAGTTCAGAATGTTCAACGGTCAACTACAACATGAGGCCTGCGCGGCCAAATTTGAAGCAGCCCTCGAACAAGAGGCCAAGAAAGTCATATCAAGAAGATCAAACCTCATCAGAAGAAGCTTGCAAAGCTAAATCAGAAGCGCCCCTCGAACTAGGGGCAAAAATGTCCGATGTGCTCGAAGAGTCGAAGATGGATCCTTCTGCAAATCAATACAACAGCCACTCTCCTAGATATGGATGGCTTCAAAACCCTAAAACCATTTGGCATGGACTTGTTACACTTTTACCCTTTGAGAGGCTCGTTGGGCCGAAAACCCGGAAGGGCGACCCAGGCAAAAGTTAGAGCAAGAGAAAAATACAAAAAAAGAGAAAAAAAATGCAAAAGAAAAGAGAAGAGAAAAGATAAAAAAGAAAAAAGAAAAAAGAAAAGGGAATGAAAAGATACAAAAATGAAAAAAAAAAAGAATTGAAAAGAAAAGAAGAATAAAGTTCGCAAGGTTGAAAACCCACAAAGGGCGGCCTTGGCAAAAGTTAGAGTGTAGAAGGTGAGGGTTAATACACGAGTGAACCCAAATCGGAACTATGTTAGGCTTGATTCCCATGTTTGGGATACATAGGCAACTTCATCCTGAAGTCTAGCCACACGCACTTTCAAAGTGATTGTGTCCATATATTGGTTTTGACCATCTTCGTCTTCTCTGTATCTGAGAGTTTGGTTGCGATCATCACTAATGAGGACTGACTATAGTATGCTGCGACGTTATCCAGACAAGGGGGCAACTTTCCGTTGCCATGAGTCACCATCCAAACCAGGGGCAACTTTCCGTTGCCGTGCTGTGCCCTTTGAGACAAGAGGCAATTTTCCATTGACTCCGATCTGAGGTTATGCATCTCGAGAGTAGGTTCCGTGCTCGTTGAGCAGTGGCCCTATGCAAAAACAGTTTTTGAGAATTTTTATTGAGGTTGACTAATTTTCGCGAAAATTATTTTATCTTTTCCAAAACTGGACCGTTTTCTTGGACCCAAAAAAGGAAAATTTTCAGTGCTCATAGCCCGACTTACATGATTTTCAAATCAAAAATCGAACAAGTATGTTAATCTAACTCTCATTTTGGTTAAAATTGTTTTAGTAGAAAACCAAAACAAAAAAAAAATGGTCAAAATGATGAACTAAGGGCACAATTGAGTCAGGCTTCCTGTCTTTCCCCCATCGCCAGCATACTTGCCAAAAAGGGCACAGCTGAAGCTGTCATTGAAGGGTTGAAAGCTCTCTCAACCTCCGAGCAACGAGGTATCAAGCCAAGTGTGAAGCGCGAACTGGAATGGATCAAGATACTCCACTCCCTTATCAGGAACATCGACTAAACGTCACCGGAGGAAATAGCTGCGAGCTAACAGTGTTGGGCATGAACCCACAACCTCTTGTTTATTCAACGACCATATCTGGGGAGGGATGAAAAATGAGAGATTGAAGAACAGAGAGATGTGCGATGAAAGAAAAGTGAGCAGAAGGGTTTTGAGAGAAAAAACTGAGCCTGAGGGCCGAGTGATGTGAGAATCACAAATAAGAAGGGTAGGAAACAATACTCGAAGAAACTGGCTCCTTGTGATCAGAGGTCTCTTGTCTTTTGTAACACGTTTGTGTGTCATGTCTTTTGTTTTGTTTACCTCAACTCTTGTTTTGAGTCGGTTCCGAGCGTGTCTCGTTGTGTTTAGGTTGTTTACCTTTTGTTTTTCGTTATTGAGTCTTTTTCACTGTATTCAGTCGTAGGCTCAATACCCGGTTGAAAACCCTTTTCTCAAATCGTTTTGTGCTCAGAGTGCTGTGCCATTCTCCACATTTCTGAAAATAGGTTTGGTTCTTTTGTAAAACCGCAGGGGTTCAACCCGGGTCACTTGGAAACAGTGAACATATGGGTTCCGGATTGCATCTGAGTGTGTTTCAGCTTCTGCCGATTCTACCTTTGTATTCCGTCTTTTCAGATTTGGACTTGTTTTTTCCGTGTGCAGAATGAACTAAGAATACTTTGTTATGGGCCATAAGCAGTTTTCAGAATAAGCAGCGCGTTGTATGAGCTGTGTGTATGGGCTGTATGCAGATTAAACCAAGCACTGTGTTACGAGCCGAGTGTTCAGAATGAGCAGTGGGTTGCTTGAGTTGTTTTGCTGTTGGCTGGTTCATTATCTAGTTATCACAATACAAGTGTTTGATTTTTAGACAGGAGATCAATCTCATTTACATTGAGGTGTAATATGACACAATGCGATGCAATGTACGAAATGTACCAATGTAACACTTTTTCAGAAAAAAAGTTTGTTTCATTTCACCATTTTTCAAGTACATAGCTTTGGAGAAAACAAAACCTGCCTGCGGCAGTACAAGGTACTCAAGCTACCAGTAAAAAAAGAAAAGTACAAACAAAAGAAGAAAAACAACAAAAGTCTGGATCAGCATCGATCATCTCAGGCCTACGGGTCTGTCCTCATCCTCTTCCTGGACGAAGGTCCAGGAGCATCGTCATCAGCACCGTCATCTGAGCCTGAGCCATCTCTGGTCTCCTCCTCGGACGACTCTACCTCCGTCTCTGCCTCGGCCTCCGATTCATCATCATCGAGAACTGGTGCTCGCGAGCTACTCCCAACATGAGTGCGCCCCGCTTTGGTGCGGGGATATACTCTGCCATCTCGGACAGGAACAGAAGGCCCAACTGGAGCACCTCCTGCAGTAGGAATCTGGAATGGAGGCTGAAAAGCACAAATGGTAAACGCATCAGTATGCTACGCAAAGTAGGGTATGAATGCCGAATACAGTGTGTGAGTACAGTGTATGACTGTCGTGAGCAATGTATCAGTACGGAATACAGTGTATAAGTACAGTGTATGAATGCTGTGAACAGTGTGTCGGTACAAAATGCAGTGACTGAGTGCAGTGTATGAATGCCGTGAGTAATGCTGTGAACAGTCTGTGGGCTATAGTGTATCAGATGCCGTGAGGGTCGTGTATCGAGTGTTGTGTTGACAGTGCGATGCATCAGATTATGTGAAACAGTTTATGTATGGTTTGAGACTGTGGTCAGAAGAACATACCGGAATACTGTAAATGGCCAGCAGGTCAAGGCTCCGCTGGAGCATCCCCACAGGGCCGGCCCTGAGTTCGTCGGGGCCTAAGGCGAATTTCGAAAATGGGGGCCCTTTTATATTGAAAAAAAATTCATGAATAAAACGATAAGTTACAATTTTTTTATTTGTTTGTAACCATAAAAAAATTTACTTACACATATAATTATTAAAATTATAAATAAAACAATTTAATAAAACAAAATTAGAACAAAAAAATTAGGAAAAAATTATTCAATTAAAATTGATAAAGACCTAGGTAAAAAAATGTGAGCAAAATTATTTATTCCACTAAAATCTAATAGATAAAGAAGGTAAAAATAAAAAATAAAAAAAATAGGGCCCATATATTGTATGTATTATTTTTCTTGAGCCCAAACACTTTTTTTTTAATATATATTTTCATTTTAATAAATATGGACCAAACTACACTTATAAATAAATATGGAGTAAATCATACATGGACCTAAAAAAATATTTTGGGGCCCTTTAAATTGATCCTAAAACCCAAAAAAAAAAGCATTGAGCCTATAATATTTTGCCAAATTTAGGGGCCCTATTTTTGGGCCAAATTTAGGGGCCCTATGTTATATATGTTTATATGTTTTACCAAATTTAGGAGCCATATTGTTATTTATTTATTTATATATTTTCATTTTAATAAATATGGGCCAAACACATTTATAAATAAATATGGGCTAAATTATACATGGGCCCAATAAAACATTTGGGGCCCTTTAAATTGATCTTAAAACCAAAAAAAAAAAAAAAAAAGATTGAACCTATAACAATTTTTTAAATTTTGGGGCCCTATTTTTGGGCCAAAATATGGGGCCTAAGGCACAAGCCTTACCTGCCTTAGGGCAGGGCCGGCCCTGCATCCCCATCACAGAGGTGGTCAGCTCCAGGGACTGACGAGTGTACTCGGAGGAAGCCTGCAAAAGTGTTAGAAACATCAGTATTCTGCGAAACATCAAATGAAATGGAATGACAATGCAAGATGCAAGATGCAAAATGCAATAGTACATACCAGGGGCAAGTCGTAGAACCCAACTAACTCGTGATCAGTAGGAGGGAGAGCGAAGGGGATCTGATAGGTCTCCCGACCCTGCCCTCGGCATGTCATCATCGTGGGCAGTGCTGGCCAACTAGTCCCTCGTCCTCTCTGGGCCCCACTCCTGCCACAGACCCGAGCCACCCTCGGCGCTCCTGTTCCCGCTCCTGCCCTAGCCGCCGGCACTGCTGGCCTCCCTCTCTCAGTTCAACGGCCACTGCTCAAAGGCCGCATGATGTAGGTCTGGACGTACTCTGTGTAGTCGCCCTCGCCCCTAAAGCCCTCTGTATCCCAGCCGATCGTGTAATCAGCCATCTCCTCCAGGGTGTACCTCTCTGTGTCCCTCATGTGGGTAGGAGGCGGACCTGGAACTATCTGCTCTGGTAAACCTAAGGTCTGGCGCAGGAAACGCTCGCCTAGGTACCAAGTCCGACAGACTGGGCCCTCCAACAGAAGCCTAAACCGAGCAGACTCCTCAACACCGGCAAACCGCTCCCAAACCGCAATTGGAAATGGAGCCCAGGACCGCCAGGTGATCTGAAAATGATATGTAGTCAGTTATCTAATGTTATTGAAAATACAGTGGAAAGCGAAGCTTGAAATAAACTCTAAAGTTGAAAATACCTTTGCAACGGTAATGGTATCGAAGTAGCGGTGGAAGAATATGAACGTCTCCCGGGGTCTCCACACGCATCTCACATCGAAGCGTCGAGAGAATGGAACGCCGAGGGGAGTCTCCTCGTCGGGCACTGGCGCAAGCCTCGGGAAGTAGGCGTAGACCCACAACTGCAGAGCAAATATCAGTATGCTTATCAGATAAAGCAGAATGCAGAATGAAGCAGAAATCGCAGAACCGTGTATCGTGCAGTGTATTGTGCAGAATGTACAGTGTGTGCAGTGTACAGTCAGTGTAAAGCAGATTATATATGTACTATGGATGCAGTATGCAGCCAACGTGAAGCAGACCGCAGTGTGTGCAGTGTACAGAGTACGCGAAATGTAAAACAGAAATGTAAAAGAGGAAGAAAATGTACCTCCCAAGCCCGCCAGTAGCCTCCGAGCAACTGCCCGCTGCACCGGGAGGATGAGCTCATGTATCCATAGAGTGTGGCCAAGGCTGCCCCACCCTAGTCATAGCGCAGGATCCGTGTGACGTCCACTAAAGAAGTAAGCAGACAGAGAGGCACGCTGTTCGCCCGGTCGGCGAAGATGGTCGTCCCCAATAAGAACATGAGAAAGCCGCGTGCATACCGCTCCGCCTCCTCCTGAGCCATCAGTGCGTCCTCAGCTAAAGCTGACTGAATCCAGAAGTGGTCCTCGAACCATGAGTATCTGACGAAGCCTGGATGAGCAAGAGGCGGTAGGTCGCCAAGCAAGTATATCTGAGCGGCCTCCCACTCGTCCATGTCCGTGTCAAAGGGGATCGGATCACCCCCTACCCCGATGCTGGTGAGCATCGAGAAGTCATAGGGAGTCATCGTCATGTCTCCCGTGGTAGAGAAGTGGAAGGAGTCGGTGGTGTCCCACCACCTCTCCACCAGAGCGGCAAGAAGAGGCCTGCTCATGGTAAGGCGTGAGAGTCCCCTGCGGAAGGCGCCGAAGCCGGCCTGGTCGACAATGTGACGAACTGCGTCCGGTAGCTCCATGTACCATCCGCGGGCAGCACTATTCCCATACCCCCGGAAGGCATGGGAATCCCCCTGTATTAAAAAGCAAACAGTTGCGAAGCAATATTCAATATACAGTTTTGAAGAGCATTCAGAATTGGTAACAATATAGCGTGTGCGCACGTGTTCAGATTCAAACAGACATTGGGTGCCGGTGTGCTCGCAGTGAACTGCAGTGTATGATGTGTCAGGGCGTTTGAGTGGTTCAGGGCAAATACAGTGTGTGTGCGCGTGTTCCAATTCAAACAGATACCGAATACAGGTGTGTTCACAGTCAACTACAGCATATAGTATATCGGTGTATCCGGATCAAACAGTTAAAGGCAGAATCGACTATGGCAGTTAGGTATTCTACTTTGCAAAAAATAAAACGGGAAAGAATATACCTTGGAAGCACCGTATGAAAGGTGCATCTCTAGCTCGCGCAGAAGCAGCTTTGGTGGCACCCTCCTGTCAAAACTCCTGAACTGGCGAAGTCCGTTAGGAGGCAGCACATGAATCGCTGGTCTGTAGGCCGTCGGATCGAACGACCGAATGTGAAGCGGCAAGGGCTCGGCCTCTGGGTCCATATCTATCTCTGGGGGAGCCCCACCGCCTGGAATGTCATCCACCATCTCAAGAATGGTGCGAAAATGGCCGGAAGAGTGAAAACCGGGCAAGAATATGAAAAGTCAACCGAAAAGTCAACCCCGGGAGGGTGAAAAATGGCCAGGAAGGTCGAAGTCCGAAAAGGGCACAGAAGTCGAGGTAAGCTCAAGGAAAACAAACCCCGAGTGGTGAGAATCAAGAAAAAGACGCCGAAACAAAGTTTTGTTCGGTTCAAAATATTCGAAATGCGAAGGTATTCGCGAATCGAACGTCGAAACGGGCCCTAAAACCCAGGAAAATGGCGGATCGAAGGAAGAAAAATAGCCTAGAGAGAAGGAGGAGGAAATTTCAAGCAAGAAGGAAGTGAAAATATAGGGCTAGAAGCCCTATATTTAAAGACCCGTGCCGATTTGACCAAACTACCCCGATTCAGGCATTTTTGGCCGGTCGGCCAAATAGATGGCTGGTGGACTTTTTTGGTGGCTGGTGGATGGTCGGTGACCTCCCACTATGGCCGGTGAACCTCCTACACCTTTGTTTGGGTCTTTGATGTGGCCTCCATTGCTCAACACAATGCAAGAGAGTGCATTTTTTAAGCTTAACCGGACTCTGTTTTGACCTCGGACCGTGTTTTCTGTGTGTAGCACTTGAATGAGTGCAAGGGTGTATCCTTTTTGTATCCTTTTTGTATCTTGCAAACATTCAGAAACTACTTCAAATGCATTGCATCATTATGCATGCATACACGCATTGTCATGCGCACGCCGACTTGCATTGTTATGCACCTCCAGGCGGTCTGGCGAGACCTTAAATACACTTGGTCTAGGAGACCTTAAATCCTCTGAAGGTGCAAGACCTTTGGTGTTTGTTGTGCCCGAACGACTCTTGGCGGGTTTTATCCTAGGTTGCATTGTCATGCATCCTTCGCTCGCATTGTTATGCACCGCTCATATGAGCATTTCAAAAGACATGCATTGTTGTGCGTTCAATTTCATGCATTATCATGCACATTTCATTTGCATTTCAAAAAAAAAACAAAAAAAAACAAACATGCATTGTCATGCATTCACTGTAAATAGTGCATATGTCATGCATCACTATAAATATTGCATTTACATACATTCCATTGCATATTGTATATATTGCGTTGTAGCTCGCATGCATTCACTGCATCACATCCATCTACGGCTTGCGCCTTTCCATGTTGAGCTTGGTCTGGTATGTGCCTGTATTTTTCGCGTTGAAGCACGGTTATGATATTATGTGTACGCACCTAGTGTTGTGGGTGATGGCATCGTTTCCATGTTAAATGTGGTCTGTATGTGTCCATGCCTTTCCTAGGCGAGATACGGTTTGGCCGTGTGCCTTATCCATTGTAAATATTACATTCCATTGCATATTGTATATATTGCATTGTAGCTTGCATGCATTTATTGCATCACCTCCATCTACGGCTTGCGCCTTTCCATGTTGAGCTTGGTCTGGTATGTGCCCGTACTCTTCGCGTTGAAGCACGGTTATGATATTATGTGTACGCACCTAGTGTTGAGGGTGACGACACCGTTTTCGTGTTAAACGTGGTCTGTATGTGTCCATGCCTTTCCTAGGCAAGATACGGTTTGGCCGCAGGCCTTATCCACTGCATCTATTACATTTTAGCTAGTAAATATTGCATTGTACATAGCTTGCATTGTCATGCATCTTTCCTTACATGCATTGTAGTGCATTCTTCCTTACTTTGCATTGTCATGCATCTCATTGTAAATATTACATTCCATTGCATATTGTATATATTGCATTGTAGCTTGCATGCATTCACTGCATCACCTCCATCTATGGCTTGCGCCTTCCCATGTTGAGCTTGGTCTGGTATGTGCCCATACTTTTCACGTCGAAGCACAGTTATGATATTATGTGTACGCACCGAGTGTTGAGGGTGACGGCACCGTTTCTGTGTTAAACGTGGTTTGTTTGTGTCCATGCCTTTCCTAGGCAAGATATGTTTTGGTCGCGCGCCATATCCATTTCATTCATTACATTGTAGTGCAGTGTTTTGCATCCAGCATTTAGGATCACGATCTCTCCTGAGCAGAGCATGCCTCACTTATATCATCCCACCCAATTACTTGTATCTTGTATTCCGTCCACACACTCATAGTTCTGCATGTGTACGCGCCTATTCCACTGCTAGTATTGTGGTTTGAGGGTGTCGGCACCTTTTCTATGGTAGACGGACTTTACATCTCCATCATCTTTATGATATTTGTGTGGTTTTGAACTGCTTATGGTTTGATCATGGTTCAATTGCATTGCATATCATTTGCATTGCTTATACATAGTTTTGTATATATTGCATTATCATTTTGCATCCATTCCGCATTGTTATGCGTTGTCACACATAGGTTGCATTGTCATGCACTCCTTCACTTGCGTTGTTATGCAGCTTAGATTGCATTGTTATGCATGTTGCTAACGATATCGTACCTGCTAAGTTTTCTTTCTCTTTTAGGCGCGATATTGTATGTACGGTTCATTTGAAGCTAGTGCAACCAGACGAGCTGCACAGGTATTGTATTCTCCGTGTGAGACGTATCGAGAATTGAATAATTCTCTTACATCCTTTCTGCATTGTAATGTAGCTGGGTTCTTGCTTAAAACTGTTGCATGTTATGCTTCGTTACAGCTTTCTTTGCATGATCATGAGTTATGTTCGGCTTCTTGGATTGTCAGTTGCATTTTGCCCCCGCCTTCGGGCGCATATCTTTATTGTCTTGCATGTTTGTCTAAGTCTTCGGCCTTGTCAAAAATAGGTCGTCTCTAGGCTTTGACATTCACTCCGGTCATTGTTATGACTTTCGAGTTCTGTCAAAGAGGGGCAACTGTAGACATCCCATTTTTGACCGTCCTCAAGACTTCGACATCATTGTTTGAACACTCGGTGATCATCCATGTTCGTGTTCGTCTTAGGTTCTCGGAGGTCTCGGCCATGCGCCTTGCCTCAAGACCTCTCGACTTGCCTGTTTTGTGTTTGGTTTTGCACCAAACACTTGTGTTTTGCTTTTGAGGAGCAGGGAATGGCTTGTTGGCCATCCCTACATCTTACCAGCCATGGCTTGAGGCCATCGGCCAAATGTTTGGTCGGTCGGCCATTTATTTGGTCAATTTGGCATTTTTGGCTGGCCAACCACTGTGCATCTACTTTTGGTAGATATTTTGTGCCAGCTGTGCTAGCTGGCACCCACTTTTCACCCCCTCCATACACGTGTATGGAGGGATTTCACTCTTGCTTAGCTTGTTTTGTAAGCTTTGCAAGTGTGATCCTCTATAAAGGGAGACCTTCTCCTCCCTCCTCAAGGGTTCCAGAAGTTCAAGAGAGAGCTCTGAGATTAGGGTTTGCATAGTGTATCTATCTTTATATCTCCCTCTCCTTTTGCCTTTGTGTGTGTTTGTTCTTATTTTTGTGCACAAACACCTAGTTCTACACCTTACCTTGGTTGCTGAGGAGCCAATAGGTTGGTCTTGAAGTTTTGGAGCTGGTTTGGACCTAAGGAAGCAGTTGGAGTGCTTTTCTTGAAGAAAGTCTTCAAGGGTAAGAACTTTGCCCCTTTATTCCCCATTTTTTCATAGTCTTTTAACCTACCTTGCATCTATTTTTAGACTTTGTGTATAACTAATAAAAGTCTTGTTTTTGAGTGCTCTAAATAGTTGTTTAAGGTCACTTTGTTGTTTGGGATTGTTTGACCCCTCTTAGGCCTTGTTTGATCCCTATTTTGTGCATTTTTGGTGAGCTCTGGGACCACCTTGTTTAGGCCTCCTCACCACTGAAATCCCAGATTTCAGTGGTGGGGATGGTGCTTTAAGGTCCCAAGAAGGATAGGGCCATCCCCTCTCCTTGTTGCCTTCAATGTTGGCCATTTTAGCCTCATGTGTGAGCATCTTGTTTAAGTGCATGTTGGCCATGTCTTAAGTGTTATTTGTGCTTATTTTGCCATGATATAGCACCGTTTTTAATTGGTTTAGGCACACCATTGTAGACACCCCATTTTTGACCGACTTTAAGACTCAGATGTCACTGATTGAGCGCTTGGTGATGTTGCATAATGTGCTCGTTCAGAAGTTTCAGAGTTGCGGCCGTGAGCCCTGCCTCCGGACTTCCGAACCCTCTTCTGTGCCTTGTCTCGGTTTGCGAACCAGACTCGGTTTTCTCTGTTTCTTTTCCTGAGGGGAGGGAGAGGTCCAGTAGACCATCTTTCAGTGGCCGTGGGCTGCATTTTGTGGCCGTAGGCCATTTTGCCCATTTCGGAGTCCGGTTTCCGGTTTTTCGGGACCGTTGGCCGTGTGCCTCGGTTCGGGACCGCCTAACCACCTCCGTTTGTTCTAATTTTTGACATACATCTTATTTAATCCCTTTTGAGGGACACTGGGGTCTGAGAAACCCACTTCGTGGCCGAACGCCACTTTCGGTGCTTAACAGCCCATTTTCGGGACCTCGAACTGCGCGTTTTGGTCTCCGAGCATTCGTTTTGCAACGGTTTTCGTTCATTTTTGGCAAGTACCTCTGTTTTATCACTAGAGAGGTCACTGAAGGGTGGGAGGCCAACAATTGTTGCAGCAACCAGTTATACATCCTCCGACGCCCGTTTTTCGCACTTCCGGGCTAATGTTGAACACCTTGGGCCCATTTTCTTAAACTTTGAACCACATATTTGTGATGTACACACATGGGAGGACCCTAAAAAATGGTGGCCGGCCATTAATGTTACTTGACCCTTTTGACCCCCTCCTTCCGGGCTAATGTTGAACCCCTTGGACCCTTTTTCTCGAACTTTGAACCACATATTTGTGATGTACACACATGAGAGGACCCTAAAAGTTGGTGGCCGGCCAGTAATTCCACCTGACCCTTTTGAACCCCTCTTTCCGAGCTAATGTTGAACCCCTTGGACCCACTTTCTTGGACTTTTAACCACAGGGTTGTGTTGTATACAGATAGGAGGACACCATCAGTTAGTGGCCGGCCACTAAATCTGATTGACCCTTTTGACCCCTAGCCGGCCGGCTAGGGGGTTTGGCCGGCCGGCCACCTGCAGCAAAAGTAATAGGCCCGCCGAGCTCCTTGCACTGTGCACTTTACAGCTGTGGAGCTTTATCCCCCAGAAAATATCAATATCCGGGGGATATTTTGTGGGGGAAAGTTGCTCTCCTTTTCCCCCACCTTTACACCCCCTTTTTGGCCCTTATAACTAGCTGGTGGCTTCACTTGTAGGGGTTAGAAAAATTGTTCTTCAAGCTTCCATACACAAATCCCTTTCTATACCTCTCATTTCCTTGAAAATTCCTAAGTCCCTAATCACCATTTCTTCTACACCACCAAGCTCTACCACCACCACCTCATTTCCAGCAACAAGGAAGGCTTCTCAAAGGCTAAAGGAGCTTCAAATTGGTCCAAGAAGCAATAAAAGCTTTGATCTTCAAGGGTGAGTAACACTTCTTCTCTTTTGACCCTTTTTCTTGATCCATTTGTAAGCCTTATATGCTTTTTGTTTCAAGCTCCGGCCCTAACTGAAAGGGGCCCTCTTTTGAGCTCATTTTCACTTTTCATTAAGGGCTCAACCCTGTTTGAGCCCTCCATGATGCACTTGCTTCATTGATCCTCTTATATGTCATAATCTTGCATGCTATTTTTGGCCCATGAGTAATCTGTTTTTGAGCATGTTGTAAACTGATATTAGGCTTATTTTGAGCCCCTCTTCAACATTGAAGAAGGGCTCAACACCATTTGGGACTTCCATGTTATACTAACCTTTATACTCCTCTTTTCTTCCCCATTCTTGCATGCAATGGCAGCCTACCATGCTTTTGTTTTTGGCCATTTTACAGTTCTGAAAAAGTGCTTATTTTGGTCCATTCTTCATATTTCATTTAGGTCCTTTCATGGTTTGGGACCTCCATGTGCCACTTCATGTTATATCTCTCTTTTATTCCCCATTCTTGCATGTTTAGTTAGCCTATCATGCTTTTGTTTTTGGCCATTTTACAGTTCTGAAAATAGTCCTATTTTGGCCCATTCTACATGTTTTATTAAGGGTCTTTGACTGTTTGGTGAATATTTTGCATACCTCATGTTATAGCCACTTTTGAACCTCATTTTGCATCACATTTCTATCATGTTTGTATACTGATTTTGGGGCTGCCATATACTGTAAATATTCATATTTTTGGTCCCTCTTCAGTGTTGTAGAAGGGAATTTTTCAGTTTGGATTTTGCTTATATCACTTGCTTCATTACCCCTCTTTTGGCCCCTATTCTTGCATGCCATTTTTGCCATACCTATGCTTGCTGTTTGGCCATGTTTATAACTGTGAAAGTGCCTTTTTTGGGACTGTCTAGCTTCTGTCTTTGCATTGCATGTCCATATTGTGCATGTTTGGCATAGCTATAGGCCATTTCGGGTGCCTAAATTCGCATTTCGGGACAATTCCATGCATTTGGTGTCATTTCGCCTCATTTCGGGACTGTTTTCCCCCATATTTTAGTGCTGAAATTCCATTAGAATGATTGCATGCCATTTTCATGCCATTGCATCGCATTTTGTCATCGCCTCGGTTTGCGTGCCCGTGTGCACGCATTTCGAGGCACCTCATTTTTATCCGTCGGCATCCTATGTGAGTGTGGCTGAGGCTCACTCATGTTGGTATAAGCCCACATCATCATTTCATGCCATTGCATCGCATTTTGTCATCGCCTCGGTTTGCGTGCCCGTGTGCACGCATTTTGAGGCACCTCATTTTTATCCGTCGGCATCCTATGTGAGTGTGGCTGAGGCTCACTCATGTTGGTATAAGCCCACATCATCATTTCATGTCATTACATCGCATTCTGCCATTGCCTCGGTTTGCGTGCCCGTGTGCACGCATTTCGAGGCACTTCATTTTTATCCGCCGGCATCCTATGTGAGTGTGGCTGAGGCTCACTCATGTTGGTATAAGCCCATATCACATTTTCATGTCATTCGCATTGTGTATGCCATTGCCTCGATTTGCGTGCCAGTGTGCACGCATTTCGAGGCACCTCATTTTCGTAGCATTGTGCATACTAGGTTGTATCTTAGATTGCATTCTGTCATTGCCTCGGTTTGCGTGCCCGTGTGTACGCATTTCGAGGCACCTCATTTTCACAGCATTGTGCATACTAGGTTGTATCTTAGATTGCATTCTGTCATTTTCTCGGTTTGCGTGCCTGCGTGCACGCATTTCGAGGCACCTCATTTTCGTAGCATTGTGCATACTAGGTTGTATCTTAGATTGCATTCTGTCATTTTCTCAGTTTGCGTGCCCGCGTGCACGCACTTCGAGGCATCTCATTTTCACAGCATTGTGCATACTAGGTTGTATCTTAGATTGCATTCTGTCATTTTCTCGGTTTGCGTGCCCGTGTGCACGCATTTCGAGGCACCTCATTTTCGTAGCATTGTGTATACTAGGTTATATCTTAGATTGCATTCTGTCATTTTCTCGGTTTGCGTGCCCGTGTGCACGCACTTCGAGGCATCTCACTTTCATAGCATGGTGTATGTTAGGATTGTATCTTAGTCGCATTTCATGCATGTCATGCATATTGCATCATGTTCGGAATAGGAGTTAGCCCGGGCACGGGAAACGAGGTGCGTTTCGTACTTCGAGTGACGGAACGTGTCTCAATTCCCCAGTCACCGACACTCCGGATTATCCATGATGGAGTTAGGTTTTAGCTGTAGTTTCATGTGCATTCATCCTATATCGAGTTGTGCATTTCGACTCCTCGGCCATCATGCCTCGGTATGCGTGATTGGTGGCACGAGGATCGAGACATGCATACATTTGTGAAAATACATTGCTATGCCCCTTTCCTGCTCTCTGTTGCAACAAAATCAGGAATTAGCAACTTTTCGGGACTTGGCACGCTTTTCAAGAATAACAGGTGTAAACAGAGGCTAATTGGGGCATTTCGGTGGATTTCCGCGCAAGACAACCCGGACATGCATCATCCATCAGAAGCAAGGCAGTCCCTGGCTTGCATGCCAGTTTTACCGCTTTCTTAGTTAATTCATTAATTAATTAGAAATTTGTACATTATTTGGGCTGTAATATTTGGACTGTAATATTCTTTCATTTGGGACTGTATTATTTATTCGGACCCTCTGCGCGAGGGCACAACTGTAATAAGTGTGCGTGAGTGTGATGTATGTCTTCCAACCCCACGTCTTTCTCCCTTTTATTTATCTGCTTATGATGGTTAGATTAGGGCATATTTAAATTAGCATACAGTATGACAGCATGTTTGCATTCATTCATCTGTATTGCATGCACCGGGCTCGGCGTATCATACTAACTGCATTGTACTTTCAATTTCAAAGTTGAATACATGATAGTTGTAACATTTCATATGCCATCTTGGAATAGCCGAGCCTGCTATAATTGCATTTTGCATGTGTTGCATTAGGCATTTCTGTATAGTTAGGATCGTGCATGATTTCTAATGAATTCCTATTTTGGCTTGGAGTACTCGGTAAGCTTTATGCTTTAGCATCCTTGCATGCGTGTGAGTGACTGCCATGAATAGCATGCTTACCATGAGGCTATGTGCTTATCTGATATAAGTGCCTGAATGCCTGTGGTGAAGGTTGGGTTACTTAAATTGGAAAAAGTCATCAAATGTTTTAAAGCCTACCTGCGGGTAGCAAACCATTTTCAAAAACGAACATGAAATGTTTTGTTCCAATTCAGGCGATCCAGTCTATATTTGTATGCTGTGCGCATCACATAGTAACCTAGGCTAATAAACCGGAATAAGAACTCACAATGTTTTCAAAAATTGATATCATGATTAGTAGAGGCCGGTCTATGACCGGGCGAGCGGGGGTGCTCACGAAGTGACCTTCCCTAATCGTACCCAAGTTCCCGAGCCGAGGCAACTTTGGTGATGACGGACACGTGGCCTTTTGGCACCAAGTCAGGGTTTCCTAAATTTCCCAAAAATAAAATATTTAGGTGGCGACTCTGTATCTGGCAAAGCAGTCCATGTTTGACACTTCTTTCAAAAAATCAGTTTTCTCAAAAACGATTTGCCAGATTTGGACTCTTTGGTTCAGATTAAGAACCGTGACTGACGAAAGTCGAGTCCGAGCTGTAGCGAGGTCCCCCCGCGGGCTTGTCTACAACCATGCATGCTTAGCATACTTGTCTTGTAATGCCATGAATTGCCTTAACATGTGCCTAGCATTTAGACCACCATACTTACTTGTTTTGGCCTAGCTTTGTGAAGCTTTTATGCATGTTTTAGCGTGCCCAATGTCTTTTTTTGGTTGCTCGGGTCATCCATTCTTTGCTTTGTATAGCTACCATGTAGTCCCCCTTGTGAGCCTTGAGTGTTGACCATGTGGCTATATGCTTATGTGATATAAACTGCCTGAATGCCTGTAGGTGAAGGTTAGATTGTTTGAGTTGGAACAACTCATTGAAATCCGTGTTTTAGCCTACTTGCGGGTAGCAAATTTCAAATTGTTTTTCAACCAAACGGATATGCGATGCTTTGTTCCAAATCAGGCGATCTAGTCTATACTTTTGTGTTGTGCGGATCACATAGAAAGATTAGGCTAATAGCCGGAATAAGAACACATAACGTTTTCAAAACTAAATATCATGGTTAGTAGAGGTCGATCTTCGGATCGGGCGAGCGGGGGTGCTCATAGCTGACCTTCCCTAATCGTACCCAAGTTCCTGAGCCGAGGCAACTTTGGTGATGACGGACACGTGGCCTTAGGCAACGAGTCAGGGTTTCCTAAATTCCCCCAAAATAAAATATTTAGGTGGCGACTCTGTATCTGGCAAAGCAGTCCATGTTTGGCACTTCTTTCTAAAAAATCTGTTTTCCAAAACGATTTGTCGGATTTGGACTCTTTGGTGATTTATCAATCTCACATTGCACATTGTGAGATCAGATTAAGAACCGACACACAAATCGAGTTCGAACTGTAGCATGGGGCCCAAGGGCGCGTCTACAATTGGTAAGGTGGTACTTCACCTTTCTACTATTTCAATTTAAAATAATCTTCATCAATCAAGTGTGAGATGTTTTTGTTGGAAATATAAGAAGATAACAAAAATAATTTTGAACCTTTGCGAAGTTTCCCTACTCAAGATCATCAATTTATTTTCCAGAGCTATAATTTGACAATTATTAATTTCATCAAATTGCAACAAAGGGGAAAGAAAATAAACAATATAAAACTTACTACAAACCAATAAAAAATTTCACCTTCTGAAAGTAAAAAAATTTAAGCAAGTCATTGAACGAGAAAATTAGCAAAAGGGAAAAAAAATTAATGATAGGAATAATCACAATCAAAAAGAATAAGTGCACATGTGTTTTATGTTGGAATGAAAGAAATTACGGCCTTGTTTGGTTTGTTTTTCGGAAAAAATTTTGAGAAAAATTCTCTATAAACAAATTTTCAAAAGTAATCAAACCAAACAAATTTTTCCAAAAAAAATCTCAAAATTTTGTTTGGTTACCTATTTTCCAAAATCACTATCTCTCTCATATACATCAAATCAATCACTTTTTTTAAAACTCTCTCCCCAAAACAATTTTCCAAAACCATTTCTAATAAAAAGCAAACCAAACAAGTTTTCGTACTTTTTATCTCAAAAACTACTCTACATACACAAACCAAACACACCCTACATGTTTGTAAGAAGGAACAACTCGAATCCCTATTATCTTCTTCTAGATCTGGGGCTCGGTTATTCCAAACTTCAAATGCCAATGCCTTGCTACCCAAACAAAAGCCTTCTTCCTTGTTTCACTTGTTTCCCTTGTACTCAAATCTCTTAGATCTTCACAAGGGTTGAGGCTCGAGAATTAGGGGAGAAGCAAATGAAAAACTGAAAAGTGGGATCGTACAAAAGATATGATGTGTTTGATCATATTACTAGTTGAATTATAGAATATGTGAGACTAGGGTTAGGGTTAGAAAGAAGAAGAAGAGAGAAGATGGAGAGTAAACAAAAATTATAGGAATAGGTATTAGGGTCATACCCTCCACCTTAGCCCATATTTATGTTAGAGTAATAAAATAACATAATGACAATAACACCCTCACTAATAACAACAAAAGACACTCGATATATAAATTACATATATTCGAATATTACCATTTTTTTTTGTGGGCTCGAAATAGCCTTTTTTGCAAGATTTGTCATTAATAACCTTACTCTTGATTTATATTACCAAATGAAATATATATATATATATATGTATATATATATTCTAAGCATGGAAATATACACCTCAAGCAAATAATACAACCTTAACAACTAAAGAACCCCAAACAACGAAACACAACATGGAAAGAAGATAATAAGATATAATTTCTTGGTCACACTAGTATGTTCCTAACTAAAGTGGAAAAGATTAAGGACTTTGGTTTGGAGTGGTCTTGATATGCAAACAACTAATAAATTTACTACATAGTTGTTAGCAAAAATCTGGTTTGGGTCAAATCAACAGAGGTGATTCGACAGAGAAACCACAATTTCACAAACAACAACAAATTAAGTGATTGTGGTTGGTGTTCTATGCCTTGATAGATTCAAAGACTTCTTTGGAGGTTGTAATGCGAAGATAAAATGGAAATAAATTGAAAATTAATTAAAGAACAAGTAAACTTCCCACTTAATTACAAGAATTAAATTACAAGTTCAATGTGCATAACAATTGACAGAGAAAGAACTTGGCCACAAAGGCTGAATTATAAACAAACTACTCCTAAACAAAAAGCTACTACTAATTAATTTAAGTTACTTCTAATTTCACATGGGTTGTGAATTTGGTCGAAGATCCCTCTTTACTTCGAATTTCCAACCTTTATACTGCTGGCCCTGCCACTTCTTTGCTGCCACGTGTCCCATTATGGAGCTAGTTACCTCCACTTCCTGCACAATTGCCCATGATCTCCATAACCGTTGATAACTGCTTCTTTGTTGTAGCATTCTTTTTATCTTGCAAACTAGCCACATACCATGCGTCATTTGCATGCCTAACTTCATGGCTTGGCACCTGGGCCACGTTTGGCCACATCTTACTACACTCTCAGATGAATGGATAGGAAAAACTGCACCTGCCACATCTACTCCTTTGACTGTCTCGCTGCTCTGCATTTTGGGACTCATATTCCATTATGAACTTGTGGTCTTCACACCTAGCACCCACTGGATCAACTCTCTGTATTTGTTATGCTTAATCGACAGAGAATATAAATTTTAGTGTCAACAATGCCCCATCATTCAAGACAAAAAGATGTTTTTGTTTTGAATGAATATTAGAAAGGACAAAATAAAGTTTGGACACTTATATATTTGGGCAATTCATTCAGATTTATAAAGACAAATCCACATATAAAAGCCCAAAAACTTATAATAAAACCCAGATGCTAAAATTGACCCAACACAAAATTAAATCGGCCTAACTATTAAGCCCAATTATCAGTAATAAGCCCAAGCCCAATTAGGAGGGTCCACCATAAGCTATTTGAATTCCATAATTCAAATCATCACTTCACTACTCTTAATCCCTCCGTCTTACTTTGTTCTTTGTCTCTTCAAACCTTCTGCTTCGAAACCCTTTTGCTCATACACTCCAATGGCGCCCAAACGAGTTCAAACCAAAGGGAAGAAACAAACAGAAACGTTGCCTGTGCAACGCTTCCCAACTGAGTTCCTGTAGCTACTCCGTCAGCACATCTTCAACAGCTGCATTATTTCACGCCGCGATGGTTCTGCACTAGGGGAATTAGGCCTTACTTTTATTGTAACCATTCCTAATGAACTTACTCATTATTATCCTATCGCAGACACCGAAATGATGCTCTTCAATAAAGCGAAGCTGGCTTGGCATCATTGGGACTCAAGCCGTAACCCCCTGCGCTCATGGCAAAAACCTAACCCTAATTGGAGACTTTGGGTCCAGTGAATGATGGTATATGATATTGATCTCTGGAGGGCTTTAGGTATTTATGATGCCGTTAGACTGTCAACCTTTGCCCTAGACATGGATAAATGGGCCATCAGTGCTACTGCTTGTTTTTGGTCTATCTCCTGCAACTCTCTTATGTTGAGGTATGGTATGATTTCTCTCACCATTCTTGATGTCGCTCATTTAACTGGCCTCCCTACTTTTGGCCAACATATCAGTGCACTTTTAACCCCAAAGACACCTATCAAACTTGATATTGACCTTAGTTATGGAAAATTCCAGACTACGTATCAAAAGTTTGGCCTTGAACCCTCAAATGAAGAGAGAATAACTTTTTACCTCTTGCGGCTTTCTCAACACTTCTTGTGTGTTCCTGGCTTTAAAATCACCTACGAATACTTAGCTCTTGCCACATATATCCAAGAAGGCATAGAACTAGCCTTTGATCCTTATCTTTTAGGCACCCTATATAGAGGTCTATTCTCCTTAGTTGAAAAGGAAATTGATCATAACTGTAGTGGCCCCCTCTGGCTTTTCCAAGCCTGGCTTTATACTTATTGTCCTGAAATCAGGCCTACTACCCAAACTCCATACCTCTCAGTATGTGAAAGCTATGCTAAATTCTTTCTCTCATTCAGACCAGCTATCTCCAATTCCTTCACTAAGGTGTTCACCATTCTCTATGAGCTACATATCGATAGGGATCCTCAGCTTTTCATCTCTTTCTAACATCTTCATTTTACTTCATCTAGACTCACATATATTAATGTTGAACCCCATACTCTAGATGATGACTGGAGGCAAAAACAAAAAAACCTTTTGGGCTCAAATTATTACTCCTAGATATATTCTGGTAGGAGGGTCAATCTCCACCAGTAGACTCTTAAGCAGCAGCTTTAAGAGCTATAACCCTTACCAATAAGCCAGGCAAATGGGTTTGTATCAAGCTATTTTCTGTCCCTATTTCCACCCCACAATTCATGAACAAGTTGGGGTTAGATTTCAATTTAAAGACCATTCAGATGTGAAAGCTCTCTTAGCTAAGAATCAAAACTTATTTGATTAGTTTAGCTTCTATTATTGCAACACCACACCTTACCTTACTACAAGATTTAAAGAATGGTGGCTTCTCATGAGTGCATTAATTTTTGACAAAGAAGTTCAAGTCTGCCTCTGGAATGTGTATCCTGACAACAGGAAAGGGGTGGAAATGAGCATTGGTAAACACTTGTGCTCTTTTTTACCTATACATGTTATTAAAATGGCCTTCCTTGGGTGTGTATTGGTACTGACTTGCCATGTTTCCTTCATGCAACCAAATCTCCTATCAAGGCCACTCTTTTAGCTATAGAGATGCCTGCCCAAGCCATTCTAGCCCCAAAAAACAAAGGTAAAGCTCCAATGAACCCACCAAAGAAGCACAAAGGCAATCCCTTAAACGCCACTAGCTATGAAGGATTCATCCCTTACAACCAAGGTGTTAAGATTGAAAGGAGGACTAAGAATAGACAAGAAGAAATTCAAGAAATCCTGTCCTCTCAACCACAATTGGAGGGTGGTGCATCTTTTGAGAGGAGATCAAAAAGAAAACAAGAACAATTAGTCCTTCCTCAAACTGCAGCTCCTGCTGCACCAACCTCTTCTTCTTCTAGCAGTTCTTCTTCTCTTCCTATAATGGTATAGATTTCACTCAAATTTTGCTAAACCATTATATATTATGTTTAATGTACTGACACTCTATTTTACTTTTCTTCCTCTCTTTCAGACATATAAGAGAAGAAAAATTCTCTCTCCAGCTGCACCTCCTTCTCATGAGGAATTGCCTGAAACCTAGACTAATCTACCCCCTTCTTTGCCTGAGAATAAACAGCTTCCTGAAACTCAGATCAATCCCCCTTCTATATTTGCAAACCAGACTAAACTGCCCTCTCCTCAACCAAACCCAGAACACTAACATCCTTATCATGAAGAACAAATTAGTCAAAAGAGAGTAGGCCTAAGAGAATTGGCCCCTAAACTAGCCCAAATTCTGTCTGATATTCCTCAAGGAATAGTTCTAGGAGACTTAATGGCCTTCCCTCTCAGAAGGGTGCGCCATGGAACAAATGAAGTCATTAATTTCCTTGGTGTGGCCTCTCCCTCCTCAGAAGAATTAGAAACCCTTGGCCATACTAGAAAAACTCCAGCTGACTTGGGCCATGTCAGAGAGACTCTCATTGACTTAACCGACAACCTTGACAGCCATATAGCTCTTGTCAACAGAAATTTCCCTGTCCATGACCCTGTCTTTGACCAAAATGATAACATTCATCACGATAGTCATGTTTCATTCTTCAACCAAGGGAATGAGGTTGACGGAGCTGACATTGAGGTACTGGACAACGAATCAACTTCAAGTGACATGAGAACTCCTCATGAGGTGCTTACACAACCAGTTCACTTCCCTACTACCTCTATCCAAGTACCTTCATTTCAACCACCTTCACCAGTAGATACCCCCTTACCAGTCCATACTAAAATTCCTATGAGTAAAGGGATGGGGGCTAGCCAAACCCAGATGTTCTAGCCACCAATACTCCCACTGCTCAGACATTATCAATACAAGTAATATTTTTCTCACAAATATACACCTTATCTTTTCATATTTTCTATGTGGCCTAATAATCTTTCTTTATATTGTCTTGCAAGACCACTATATCTTCCCAGATACTACTGATTGCTGAAATAGGAGTACAGACCACACCAACCCCAAGTCCTTCAAGGGAGGCTTCAACCATCTCCATCATTCCCCACATTGAAGCTACCACCATACCTTTGACAGAAGTAACCTCACCTCCAATTACTTTCTGTTTTTATATTATATTATACGTTACTTTCAATTGTTAACTTTATTCTCTGATTGTCACAGCCTGCAGTTGTCCCTCCTTCCACAATTAAAGACTAGATTCTTGGCATTTCTATTGTACAAGAAACTGTTGCCAATCTTTCTGTCGAAGAAAGAGTAAAACAACTGACTGGTGAAGAACAAAAATTGGTGGATCAGTTCTTCAACTAACTTGACCAGCCCTTAGATGATCTGGGTCTTTCTTACACCACAGTTTTGACTGACTGCCTGCAGGCCTTAGCGCCTCTAGTGCCTCAACTCTTTGACCCAGACCAATTGCAAGCTTTCCAGAACTTCCTTTCAGAACTTCCAGAATACTTAGCTGCTAGCAATCAATTTCACTCTGAGCCAAAAACTGTTGAAACTCAAAGGGATCAAATGAAAAAAATAGTCACTGCTTCGACTGAAGCCTTCACCAGATCACAGGCCCTTAGTCTTCATCTTGCCAATCTCACAGTAGAAGAAGCCTAACTGGAAGCTCAGTCAACATTTGTGAGGGCTCAGAAAGCTGCTGGTGAACAAGAACAAGCCAACATTTCTCAACAAATTCCAACTCTTCTTGTTCAAGCAGAAGGTGGCCCACTTGCAATTGAACAAGCTTAAGCCAGACTTTGGCAAAATAAAATTAGGCGCCAAACTACCCTTCAAGCCCGGAGTAGACTTTCAATGTACTTTCAAAAAGACGAGACCAAATGTATTTATTTTGATTGTACTCTTGACATAATTTAATGAAAGATATCTCCTCTTTACTCTAGTTTATCTTGGCTTGTCACGTATGCTCACTCTTGTGCTTTTATGACTTATTCATTCATTCCCACATAGTTGGATAGTATTTCTTTAGGTATTTACCATTAATAACTCTCCTATGTGGCTCACCTTCCAAAGAAACAAGATGGTTAGCTCCTCCACTAAGGACCTTATGTATTTTAAATGGACCTTCCCAGTTTGGAGACTACTTGCCATAGTTTGGGCTTTTTAAGCCAACTGGTAAGATGGTTTTCCATACTAACTCTCCTTCAGAAAACACTTTACTTTTCACTTTCTTGTTGTAGCTTCTCTCAACTTTGTTTTTCTGAGCTATCAAGTGATTAAAGACCATAATCCTTTTTTTCTCTAAGTCTTGCAATTCAATCGACATGGCTTTTGTATATTCATCTATAGGAATATCCTAATGCCTGGCCAGTCGATTAGACCTCATAGTTACTTCCAGGGGCAACACAACATCATGCCCACTCACCAACTAATATGGAGTTGTTCTTGTGCTATTTATTCTTGAGTTTCTATAAGCCCAAAGCACTTATAACAGGAGGTTATGCCAATCCTTAGGATTGTCTTCAATCATCCTTTCTAAAGTGTTCTTGACAATCTTGTTTGTTGCCTCAGCCTGCACATTTGCCTGAGCATAATAGGGTGAGGCATTCAATAGTTGAATGTCATATTCTATGGCAAACCCTTTAATCTCATCTCTACTGAACATTGTGCCTTGATTAACAGTTATGGATTGGGGTAAACCAAACATATGGATCGCATTCTTTTTTAAGAACTCAATGACTTGAGTCTGTGTCACCACTTTTAAAGGTACTGCTTCTACCCATTTAGTAAAGTAATTAGTGGCTACTAGCAAATAAGAATGTGCTATTGAAGAGGCTGGAAAAATTTGCCCTATCAAGTCCATGGCCCATCCTCTAAAGGCCAAGGTTTCACCACTAAATGAAGACTTATGGCTGAAACTCTTTGAATATTGCCATGTTTCTGGCAATTCTGACATCCTTTTGCATACATTATGCAATCTTTTCTGATAGATGGCCAAAAATAACTATGTCTGTTAATCAACCATCTCATCTTGTCACCAGCCTGATAGGCCCCATAAATTCCCTCATGTGCTTCAGCCATGGCTTTCATTTGGTCTAACTTACCAATACAAAGTAAAGTCAAACCATCATATGCCTTCCTAAATAATTCATCTCCCATGATAACATAATTTAGGGCTTGATAACTTACCTGCCTATTACTTCCTTCACTAGGATTCAATAGGTATCTAATTAAAGGAAACCTCCAATCTTCCTCTGTCACATCCAAAGTAAAAATGGGCAAGAAATTTCTACACCTATTCCCAAGTGTAGAAAAGTTTCTCCTCTTAATTCGAATCACCCTTTCTTGAGCTCCCTTAGGAATTTTTAAACCAGAAGCTGCTTGAGCCATTTCATTGGCTTCCTTATTCTCCAGCCTATATCTATGTGTAAATGTGACATGATCAAAGAAGCTGATTAACCGTTTGACCTCTATCAGATACTCTTCTAGAGCACCATTTACACATTTGAACTCTCCCAAAACTTGTCTAATGACCAACTGGGAATCCCCAAAAACTTGAAGACTTTTAATTTTGAATTCTATGGCTAACTCTAGGCCAATTATCAGAGCTTCATACTCAGCCTGATTACAAGACTGAATATGTTGTGCTTCCAACTAATATGCAAATTGGTACATTTACTTATTTGGTGCAATCAACACAATACCTGCTCACACTCCTTCATCTGTCTTTGAACCATCAAACATCAACTTCCAAGGTTCATTCTCCACCATGTTGATTTCATATAAATCTATATCGATAGATGTACAAGGGTGTTCTGCCAGGAAATCAGCCAAGGCTTGCCCTTTGACTGCTTTTTGTGGCACATACTTGAGACAATATTCAATTAATGCTAAAATCCATTTACCATGTCATCATCTCAAGATTGGTTTAGATAACATGTACTTGATAACATCTGTTTGTGCTATCACAAACACTTTTGTGGGCAACATATAATGCCTCAGTTTAATGGCTGCAAAATAAAGTGCCAAACATAGCTTTTCGACAAAGTTATACCTAGTCTCAGCATCATTTAACCTTCTACTTAGGTAGTAAATGGCTTGTTCATGACCCATATCACTTTCTTGAGCCAATAAACAAACCAATCGACATGTCAAAAGCTGAAATGTACAACTTTAGAGGCTTTCCTACCATTGGGGGCATAAGCACTGGATGGTTTGTCAAATATCTTTTGAGTAAATCAAAAGCTTCTTGATGGCATGTTTCCCACTTAAACTCATGGTCGGACTTGATTTTCACCAAAAGAGAAAATGCTAAGTTTTCTTAGCCAAATTGGCTATGAATCTCCTCAAAAAACTTACCTTCCCAAGAAAAATTTGTAGCTTTTTTTTGTTGGTTGGGGGTTTTGCCTCCAAAATTGCTCTGGCCTTATTAGCATCCACTTCTATCCCTTTATGGTGTACTAAGAAGCCCAAAAAATTTCCAGCAGATACCCCAAATGCACACTTTAAAGGGTTCATTTTAAGTTTGTAAGTCCTCATTCTTTGAAATGTCTGCTGCAAATGTTCGAAATGTTCATCAAAACTGTCAGATTTGATGGCTACATCATCTATGTAGACTTCTAAATATTTTCTAATCAAATCATGAAAAATAAAGTTCATTGCCCTCTGGTATGTTGCTCATGCTTTTTTTAATCCAAATGGCATGACTACCCATTCAGATGTCCCTAAAGCACCAGGACACCTGAATGTTGTCTTGTGTGCATCCTTTGGGTTAATAAAAATCTGATTATACCTAGCAGGACCATCCAAAAAAGGATAAAATCTTGCTCTTGGATGTTGAATCTACTAACAAGTTAGCCACTGACATGGGATATTCATCTTTGGGAGTTGCTTGATTTAGGTTTCTAAAATCTATGCACACTCTTAATTTACCATTTTTCTTCATAACAGGGACAATATTAGACAACCACTCAACATATCTGGCTGTTCTAATAAAATCAACTTTGAGTAATCTTTCAATTTCCTCCTTAACCAATAAGGTGACTTCATTGGTCATCCTTCTTTGGGGCTGTCTATGGGGAAGGAAATTTCCTTTAATTAAGAGCCTATGCTCTACCAATGTTCTATCTAATCCAGGCATTTCTTCATAATTTCATGCAAAGCAATCCACATACTCAAAAAACAAACCAACTAGTTTGCTCTTACATTTATTAGATAGATTAGCATTTACACAGATAGGCCTTTTACAGGCCTTACTCCCTAAGTTATATTCATCTAAAGGATCCTGCACATCTGCTTTAAGGTCATCAAGCTTAGCAGGAGCAGCCTTCAAATGTTCCAGTTGCACCTTTATAACTCAGAGGGCTACTATCGATAACACATTTTGCCCAAGAACAATTGGGCAAACACTTAGGGCTAAACTTGCTCTCAAAGAAGAAATAAAAAAAAAAAGCCTAGAGAAAGTAGATCTAATTACATTAGATGTCTCATCCAGCTTGTCTTCTTCTATCACTTGTACTTGCATTACTCCTCATCTTCAGCAACCTCCTCTATTACAGGCCTTTTTTGCATCTACATCAGGCTTGGCTTGGCCAATTCCTGGCCTATCTACTTAGAACCTTCCTCAATGAAGGTCTTGAACTCTTCATTTGTCAAATCTTTCCCCTGGGACTTAACCTCTTCCTTATCAATCACAACTAGACCCAAATCCTCATTATACAGCACAACTTCTATGTTATTAACATCAGCAACAAAGGGGTTTGCATCTGCCCAGTAAACTTGCATCCCTCCTTTACCACCACTGGTTAAAAAGATCAATGCTTGATGTAGAGAAGAGGGTAAACAACCATTAAGGTGTATCCAATCTCTACCTAGTAACACATTGTAGTTAGAAGTGGAGTCTATTACAAAGAAAGTTGTTCCCATTGACCTGGAACCAACCTGAAGTTGTAAAGCCACTACTCCTCTGGCCTCAGATGATCCACCGGCAAAATTACTTATATTCACATCAGTAGGAAGCAAGTCATCAACAGATTTCCCAATAGCTTTCAGTGTCCTAGAAGGAAGAATGTTGACAATGGCTTCATTATCAACTAACACCCTTTCCACTAGCACCCCATCTAAATAAGCTCTGACATATAAAGGCCTTAGATGCCTAATGAGCTTGTCTTCTGGTTTTTGTAGCACAACCTTTTCTTCATTGACAGGCCTAACCACCTTAACTGACCTCAGTAGCTTGGTTTGTGTCTCAATTAATGCTATCTGAACTACTGGTTCAGTCAAATCTTCAACTTCACCTGCCAATTTATCTGGCTGATTTGGCTTGGCCAGAAACCTCTGAGGGATGGTCATAATCATGTTGCACTCCTTAGATGGAGTTAAAAAAACCAAATTGAATAACAGCCAACTTCTCTCCAAAGTCGCCACCAGAACTATCTGACTTGACTTTATCTTCTTTAACCCCCTCATTATTATTCACGTCATCAATAGCCATCTCCCGGTCCTGAAACCCTTTCATTACCACATCTTTCTCATTGTTGTCATCCTCATCTGACATTAAATATTTCTCCAACTCTTTCAATTTATGCCTCAGCAAAGCCTTCTCAGAAAGCTTCCCAATAGGTCTGTCATCTGTCTTTTCTGGCTCCTTTTTCCTTTTCAGAATTTGAATTGGTTACACTGGATGGGCTCTAGAAATTGAACCCTTCATTTTCTTTCCTCCAACAGCAAAAACCAATCCCTCTCTGGTCCATACTAAATCTTGTCTTCTAACTAGCTTATCCGCTACAGCTGTAGATATCATGGCATGGAACCTTCTTTGTTTTCTCCTTTTCTGAGTTCTTGTTTCTCCCATTGGTCTCCAATCATTTATTGGGAACTTTAGGTGAGATACTCCTTGCCATCCTAGATGAGATGGAAATGGAGGCTTTACCATCCTTGGCTAAACTAGTTGTACTTCTGGCCTCACTCTTAGGCCATGATGTTGTTGATGAAATCCCCCAAATGGTCTCACAAACTATTACTGCTCTCCATATGGCCTTCTAGTCTATTGATGGCCACTATGTGATACTCCAGATTGCTATTGCTGGCCACTGTATGGCCTAGTCAAAACCCTTGGGCTTCCATAGGGCTTAGAACCCTTGTGTTGTTTAAGCATAGCCCGTACATTACTTGATCCACCAAAGCATGGATGAACAGGATCTCCTTGGAACAAAAATGGAGCATCATCCTTACCATAGTTCTCCGCAGGACCAAATATCCCTGGGTCTGTCCCATCATAGAACAAACAATCATTGTCAAAAATCTGCAGATCACCACTACCCATAGTGTTAAACTTCAAGCCAACATTCTTTCCAATTTTCTAAATACCATCAATCACAATGGCCTTGGCTTTTTCTTTCTCAGTACCACATCTGAAACAAATGAACCTCTCACCAGGCTCTTCCTGAACCTTTTTCCCTTTTGCTTCTTTTGCCATCTTCTCCATCCTCTCTTTGTGGAGTTTCTCTAATTCTACTAAGAGAACTTTGGATTTTTGTCTTTCCTCTTTTGATCAATTGATTGGAAGTCAGTTGATACCATGTTAATCTACACCATGTTTGGGAATGGGTTACTGTCGACTGCCATAACCCCTTTATCTTTTTTAGCATATTTCAACATTCCTTTTTTAATTCAGTCCTATACACAATTTCAAAATGTAACACAACTGTTAGTGGAATGCCTAAAAGAATTATACCATTTACAATACTCCTTGCCAACCATGTCCCTTTCTTTGGGAATGTTGTGGCCAGGAGTCAAAGTTAAAACTTGTTTTCTAATAACTCATCAAATAATGCATCTGCTTTTGATAAATCAAAAGAGTACTGCCTATGTGACACAGCCACATTCTTTTTGGCTAGTTGTGTTGTTGGCATGTTCACAGGCTTATCAGCTTTCCTTAGTGTTTCACAAACCACAAGTTTTTTCCCTATTACTTGAGCCACATCTATGTCGATATCCATGTCAAACTCAACCTCTTGGCAATAAGTCCCTAATAAGGCTACATTTCTTTGCTGCTCTTCTCTAAGAATGGCATCATAACTAGTTGCCCTTGAAGACAACTCAAATAAGTCTCTAAACATCATACCCTCAAATTTGTTCCTAAGTTCAAAGTCTAAGCTATTTTGGGCTAGTCTTATAACTTCTATTTTGGGCATGTACACACGACATCTATTTTTTGCTTTTTTAAACCTGTCGATGTACTGTTCTACACTTTCTCCTTGCCTTTGTTTAAATTTTGATAAATCCACCATTGTCACTTCAAGTTCAGTTCTAAAGAACTAGGCATGGAACTGACTCTCCATTTCTTGCCAAGTATGAACATAATTTTCTAGCAAGTTAATAAACCATGTAAATGCCACTTTCGACAGAGAATGAGGAAAGAGTTTTAATTTTAAATTGTCATCATAGCCAGGTTCTCCACACTGGAGTATGAACCTGCTTACATGCTCTATGGTTGATTGTCTCTCTTCCCTTGTAAATAGAGTAAACTCAGGAATCCTATAATTTCTTGGAATGGGGGTCGTTTCTACCCATGGAGGGTAAGGACTCCTAAACATTGGCCTATCTGGCCTTCTTAAGCCCAGGCTAGACATTTCCTGTATGATGTTCATTATTTGCTGCCTATTATTAGTCTGAGGGTCTAAGTATTGTTGTTGTTGTCCTCCTCCTTGGACTTCAGGTTGGAAGTAAGGAAAAGGGGGACCAGGCCCTCTAAGCCTTGGATGCATCATGTTAGGTTCATAATATGGTTGTTGCATGGCATGGTCTCATATATTCTGGGGCCTTACTTAATTAATTGGCCTATTTCTTTGTTCTTCCATAGCTTGATAACCTGCTACAGCCCATCAAATGCTTGAGTAACATACATTTGTGGCCTTGATTGCCCCCCAGGTCTCACTCCCCTATTATTTAAGTTGTGATTAAACATTGAGTTTGTAGGGTATTCCCTCTCAAACATAGGATTTATGGTCATTCCCTCTTCATATCTTTCTTGAAGTGTGGGAGGTCTATAAAATGACACATATTCATTTACATTTTCATGTTGTTGAGGAGCTACAAGAGGTATGAATTGTGCTTTATTTACTCGAGTCTCATCCCCAACCCTTCTTGATTGGCTGGGCTTGATGTTAGCCTTCTCAAACAAAGCCAACAAGTCATCTATCATCACTTGGTTCTCATATGTAGACATAGAACCAATTGTTTGCTGAGTATGCAGCAGAAGAGCCCTTCTTGGATCAATAGGAAGACAACTAGACTGGCTAGTTTTGGCCACATTTTGGCCATTTCCTTGGCCTATTTCCTGTCTATCCACTGAATGGGCATCACCTAAGTTGTCCTGCACTCCTTCAAGTCCGCCATCCAACTCTTCTCCATCTTCAACTCTTTTCTCAGGGTCTTCAAAGACTTCGTGATGTTTCTTCCTAGCCATCACTCCAAATTAGACAGGTCCCACTGGGCGTGCCAAAATATGTTAGCAAAAATCTAGTTTGGATCAAATCGACAAAGGTGATTCAATAAAGAAACCACAATTTCACAAAAAACAATAAATCAAGTGACTATGGTTGGTGTTCTATGCCTTGACAGATTCAAAGACTTCTTTGGAGGTTGTAATGCGAAGAAACAAATGGAAATAAACTGAAAATTGATTAAAGAACAAGTAAACTTGCCACTTAATTACAAGAATTAAATTACAAATTCAATGTGCATAACAATCGACAGAGGAAGAGCTTGGCCACAAAGGCTGAATTATAAACAAACTACTCCCAAACAAAAAGCTACTACTAATTAATTTAAGTTACTTCTAATTCCACATGGGTTGTGAATTTGGTCGAAGATCCCTCTTTACTTCGAATTTCCAACCTTTATACTGCTGGCCCTGCCACTTCTCTGCTGCCACGTGTCCCATTATGGAGCTAGTTACCTCCACTTCCTGCACAATTGCCCATGATCTCCATAACCGTTGATAACTGCTTCTCTGTTGTAGCATTCTTTTTATCTTGCAAGCTAGCCACATACCCAGCGTCATTTGCATGCCTAACTTCATGGCTTGGCACTTGGGCCACATTTGGCCACATCTTACTGCACTCTCAGATGAATCGATAGGAAAAACTGCACCTGCCACATCTACTCCTTTGACTGTGTCGCTGCTCTACATTTTGGGACTCATATTCCATTATGAACTCGTGGTCTTCACCCCTAGTATCCACTGGGTCAACTCTCTGCATTTGTTATTCTTAATCAACAGAGAATATAAATTTTAGTGTCAACACTAGTGCCCAAGTGTCAGTGACAATTTGACAGACATAAGCATTGGGATTTCAAGGCAACAAAACCAAAGTAGCCAATAAAACCCCCCTATGTTGATAATTTATGTTCTTATTAACGGAACTTTATATAGAAAATCAAGTGGATATTACTAACATCAAAATTTAATGGGTAAATTGCTTTGTTAGTCTCTACACTTTGTTTGTTGTGTCATTTTGGTCCCTATAATTATAATTAGCTCAATTTTGACCTTTAGTTTTAAATTTTGTGTCAATTTAATCCAATTGAAAATGTTGATTAGGGTTTTTGAAAGAAAATGGTCACCATGTTGGTTGAAATTAACTCACTAAGTTGAACAAGTCTACAATTTTAGATAAAAAAACATAACACGTTCCGTTGAAGTAATGCTAGGGATCATATAAAAAAATCATGAAAAAGATCATGAAAGATTCTCCACCTTTAGATTATACATACAATAAAACACTACACTCTAATCAAAGGATGAAAAATCTTCATGATGCATTTCATTATATTTTTTTCATGATCCCTATCATTTTTTGTTCTATTTATATGTGCATTTTTCGTCAAAAAAATTAACAATCATAAATAATGGGAGTAAGAGAAAATTACACTGGTGGTTCCTTCATTTTGCCCCTTGTGTCATTATGGTCCCTACTTTTTCAATTGGCTCAATTTTGACCATTAATTTTAGATTTTGTTAATTTAGTCCAATTGATAAAGTCGTTAGTATTTTTGACCAAAAAAAAAATCACTAAATTGGTTGAAGTTAACTCATTGAATTGAGTAAGTTTACAATTTTGCACTTGAAAATATAACGGTAAATTACACTTTGCACCAAATCCCACTTTGGTCCCTATACAAGTGTCAATGTCCTCCCTTTTTACTCTACTGTTTAAGTTTTTAACAAAATCCAGTCATGTGATAAGCATATCACTATAAAGTAAAGGGTAAAAAAGGAAAACCATGTCAATTTCTCACAAATGCACGCTTTGTCCTACGTGATAAACATGTGAGAGTTATGTGTGTGTGTGTGTGTGTGTGTGTGTGTGTGTGTTAATATGCTGAAAATTGGAACGAAATTGTAAGAAAATAGAGCTTTTGAAATAGAAAACAATAGTAAAGAACTCGAAAAGAAAGGAAGAGGAATAGACTGAAGATTGTGTTACTGTGGAAAACAAAGCTTCGTAATTCTAATTTGTTTAAAATCCTAGTTTATTTATTTAAGTGTTCACAATCTGCGTTTTATTTTAGCCTAATACAATTATAATTTGATGTTATTTTTTAGATGAAATGTGTATAAGCGGAAAATGGGGGTGATTTTTCTCCTTTGCCCTCATTTCACTTCTATGCATATTTTTCATTAAAAAAAAATGCTAAGAGTTGTTATCAATTGGAGTAAATTGAAACAAAGTCATAAATTCAGGGTCAAAATTGAGCCAATTGAAATTATAGGGACCAAAATGACACAAAATTCAAAGTACGGGGACTATTGTCGTAATTTGCCTATATAACAAAATCGTAAATTAAGGGTCACAATCGAGTCAAGTGAAATTATAGGAAACAATATGACTCGAGTAAAAATATAGACATCTAGTGTAATTTGCCCAAATTTGATTTTGACTAGTTGATTGTGAGAAAGTCTTTTAGGGTTATTACACTTTTCACTCTTACAGTTTGACTCAAAATTCATTTTGATTTCTATTGTTTCCTTTGAACAATTTGGTCTCTACACTTTAACTTGAGCTTCAATTTGGTTCTTCCATTCAAATTGGAGACTAAAATTTATGGTTTGGGGATACTAGTCAATTTTCTGAGTGTACACATAGTAAAAATTAATAAAAATTTGGACGAAATGACCAAAATTGAACATAAAATAGATGACCAAATTATTTAAGAGAAATTTTCATTTTACCTTCCAAACTGATGATCAATTACACCCCCAGACTTCGAATAATTTCAATTTTACCCTCAAAGTTTTTGAAATCGTATCAATTTGTCCCATACCGTCACATTTAAACAGAAAATGTTTTAAAAAAATTACATTTTGGCCCTAAATTTCAAATTATAGATGCAAACTCACCCTTTCTTCTCCTCTCTCATCATTCTCTGAATTACCCAAATCCCTCTGCCGCTATCCTCCCTCATCCACTGTTATCTTCCCCACCACCACCACCACCACTACTAAGAAGCTCTTTCCTCTCACTATACACATGAAATTGTCTACATCATCATCAAGAATGGCGGCGGCACCATGAAGTCCTTATTCCTTCAAGCCTCTGTAATCTCTGACCTCATCTGCCTCTCTTGCGTCGGCATCTACATTATCTTTGTCTGTGGCGGCAGCCCCGAGATCAACCAATGGTTGAATCGACTCGGCATCCAACCCAAATTCCTGAACGACCTCTAACTCACCAACACTTGCACAATCATATCACTCCATGATCCTAATTTGACAATAGGGTTTATTATAATTTCAAAAATTGAAGTTTTAAAGCCAACAAATCTCGAGTATGCCAAGCAAATTGAACCACAACCAATGAATTGAAGATTGTGAACCCATCTTTTCATGGTTTACAATAGCTGAAAAACAATTTTTGAATTACGTTTGAAACAAGAGGGATTTGAGTTTTCTGGGGGTGATTTTGGTTGTTTGAACTTGAGTTCGCTTAAGCGGTGTTTTGGTCGCTCGAGCTATCTTTTCTACAGAGATAAACTTTTGGGAGTTTGATTTCTTCACTGAAGCCTACGTTTGGTTGCTTAAGTGATATGTTGTTTCTGACGCTCGAGCGCAGGTTTCATCGCTCGAGCAGTCTGTTTGTATAAAGCTGCAAGAAAAGTCAATTTTTACTCACTTTTTGGATTCCTCTTTCTCTACAAAATATCTCAGCTCTTTTGCTCTCACGTCTCTCTAAAACCTTCCCCATAAATCTTTCGATCTCTCACAATCCATGGATTTCTTGATATCCTTGCTTTGGGATTTAAGGTTGGGCTTGAGGAGAGGATCGTTTTAATCGAAAAAGTTTGACTTTTCGTCTCCGTCGATTTTTGGGATTTATTTATCTTTTCTTCTACTTTTGAGATAAGGATTTCTTTAATGATTTTCATGTTATTTAGCTTTGTTATGTGCTATTTGATTAAAGTAACATTTTGAGGGATTTGGATTTAATTATATTATGTTTTGATGTCTAAAGATGGGGTTTCCTTCAAGTATTTTAAAACATGATTTGGGAGTTTGAAATGATGAATGGTATTGGTAATTGATGAGTTGGTTTTAAAAAGAATGAGAAACCCCAAGTCTTTTTATGAAAACCCTTGATTGGTGTTCAAGGAGGAAAAGTGAATTGTTTGTTATGGAATCATGGTTTTGAACCATATGGAAATTAATGAGATTTCTTTGGAAGAATGTTGAGACAAAACTATATTTGTCGTGAAAATGATGTAGGAATGGTTGGTTTTACTCTTTAGTGATATATTGTCCATTTTGAAATATGTTGAATAGAGATACATGTTTTGACTATCGGTAATGGATAGCATTGTGTAGACACCTCATTTTAACCGGCCCTAACACTTGGGCGCCTTCTTTTGATTACCCGATGATGAAAACAAGAATATGTTTCTCACATAATTCTCGGAAAGAAATATGGAATTTGTGCTTCATTCCCAACCTAAGCCTGTTTTGTCCAAGTGCTTAAGTTCCGTTCAAAACTCTCTTTTGAAACCTTCTTTCCGCACTTTGTTCCGAATATTTTCATAGTATTCTGAGGCTCACTTTTAAACTTCAAAATGAAACTTTTTCTGAGGAAATTGAGCAACGAACAGTATGGAAATAGGAGGAAATAATGAAAATTTCATAGAAAAATCTTGTTTCATGCAAAATAGTCAGCCACAGCCAATGTTTTCGGTCGGCTGGCCGGCCAGCCAAGACAAGGTTTTGGCTAGCCAGCCAAGGTTTTTTGGCCAACCGACCAATTTTTCCAAGAGCAGGCTAGTTTCGGCAGAATTCCTGTTGAATGCGTGTGGGTCACACCATTTCAGATCTTTTGTTAATATATTCATACACGAGGTACACACTCACCCCCTCCATTATCTTCCATTGGCCTCCATTGTCAAAAGAGGGATTGTCTTCTTCCCAAAAGAGGGTATCCATTTTCAACCACCCTTATCATCCAATCAACCTTGTCTCCCACCTCCTTGATTGAGCCTACCATCATTGTCTATATGGAGAGATAGAGAGGATCAGAACGGGAAAGGATGGAAAAAGAAGAGAGGAGAACTAGAGAGCAAAAGAGAAAAGTTTTTGTTTTAAGCCAAAACACTTCCATTTTTCCATTCACTGATATACCACATTTTCCTACATCAAAACCATCCGATAAATTTTGTTATGGCCAAATTTCGAGATTCTTGATCAAAAGAGAGTGAGTGTTGTCAAAAGAGAGAAAAACAGAGAGTTGTAACTCCCCCTACACTGTTAAATAGCCTAAAAACACCATTCAAACAAGAATTTTGAATTTTCAAATTGAGAATTGAAAACACACTTCCTAAACTTGAGGGTAATCAAAAGGAAGTTTAGAAATCAAATCCATCATTAGAAGGTAAATTTTGCACACTTTTCATTTTTTTTTTTTTTTTACTTCCTTGCATTTTCTTTCTTCTATTGCTTTTCTTGTTTTGATTTCATATTATAAACTTGTTTTAAGCTAACTGGAAGTGGTTAGTTAAGCCACTTTTATATTTTCTATTTCGTCTTTTCTAGTGTTTGAACAAAACAAAGTTTTCGATCTAGCCTGATTCAAAAAGTTAGCCGGCTAGCTCATCTTTTGGTCGGCTAGCTTCTTTCTCCTAGACAAAACCAAGCAGCTTCCCGGATGTCAAGTAGAACAATCTCTGATGATCTCCGAGGCCCCCTGGAGGTTCTGTTTTTTTGCTTATTTATTTTAGTTTTAGAAACACTTATGAGGATTTAATTTTGTTGTAATATTTTTATTCCTCTCCTCCTTTATTCGGATTTGTAATATTCAAAGTGATATAATAATTCCGCACTCCCACTTCTTTATATCTCGTCCTTTTATTTTCTTTCCCTATTTGTACATATGTAGTACATCATGCTGCTCATCATGCCCATGCTTTGCATCCATGTTTTATGCCTTAAGATTTGACTAAATTTGCATTTGTGGGTTTAATCGTTTATTATGTGATTTTTTGCACTACCTCATGTCTTGAGACGATTCACATGCCATATAATATAAGCCAAATCTTTAGTTGAATTTCATGAGTGAATTACATTAGGATCTTGTATATAGGATCTTGCATTTGTTTACTAACTTTATTTTTTGTACTTGTTTGCGGGACGTCGGTAAATATGTAAGTTTTTGTGCTTTAGCATCCTGCTTGTGTGTATTTTTCTGCTATGTTTAGCATTTTACCATGTGGTTGTATGCTTATTTAATATAACTCTATGCATGTAGTGGGTGAAGATTGTGCTATTTAATTTGGGATAAATTTTATTTTCATGATTGCATTATTCAAAACATTTTCAAGATAATGAAATCAAGCTGTTCCAAAATAGACAACACAGTCTATATCTGTTTGCTTCACATAGTAAATTTTAGGATTTACTAAATAATTGGAATATGAACATGCGGGCGCCAGATAATGTTGATGTACATGCGAGTAAGCTAAATAACAGGTCTGAGGATAATCAGGATAAATATTGTATTCGGCTTCGTCTTGGACAATCCCAAAGCCGAATAAACTAATCGGCCGCAAAACCAGTTAAATAACAGTCGAATAAATAAACGTGCAATAGATTAAGAGTGGGCTGGACCCTGGGGCCCAAAAGAAGATATAAATAGAGGAACATCAGCTAAAGAAAGGTATGTGACAAAAAACCTAAGAAACTTAAGACATAAGTAAACGAGAGACATACACTAACTTGTCCGTCGGAGTGCTAATTCTGGCATCTCCGACCGGAGTGTTTATCCCTTTTTTCAGGTGACATTCAAAGGATCAGGAGTGTCCTTCAGGATCCAAGAGTATTTCCGGATCACATCACCACAATTGGCGCCGTCTGTGGGAATACTCAAGTACATCCATGGCGAGCGTAACGGAAGATTCTCCGATAGTCGCTGACGAAACTACACCAAGAGATGACCTCACTCCAAGAAACATGATGGGACCGGAGAATATCGCCGTGCGACGTGCCTTGAACTTTGACTCAGTAGCTCAGACCTCACCCTCAACTTCTATGGATGAGACAATGCAGACGATTATGGATCAGGCAAAGCAAAGTGAACAGCGGCTGGAGAACATGATGGCTGAGAATGAGCGCCTACGCCAGGATTTGGCTTTGGAGGTAGCGAAGTCCCAACAAGCCGCATGCGAAGACCGGGCTCGACCTTCGGGAAAGAAGGATGGTCACCAACGTCGACTTCAGAAATGCAGTAATGATAGTGATTCAAACTTGCCATCCCCGAAGCCTAGAAAGAAAGGGCGCGCTGATGTATCCAACTTGTCTGAAGGAAGTCCATATGTACGGCATAGACGAAGGAAAGGTGATGATTCAGATGAGGAAGATAAACACGACCCACTCGTGCGACGAATTGCCAGGGCTGTGCTACCCAAGAAGTTCAACGTACTGTCGTTCACCCTCTATGACGGAAAATCAGACCCAACTAATCACATTCGTCATTACAAGCAAGCGATGACCCTCCATGTAGACGACGAAGCCCTTATGTGTCGGATATTTCCAAGCAGTTTGGGACCACTGGCCATGAGGTGGTACTATAAATTGGAGCCAGCATCAATTAAGAGCTTCCACTAACTCCAAAAGTCATTTAGGGTGAGATTCATCACTAATGAGGTCCAGCTGAAGCAAGCCGACTCTCTCTAGGCCATGCAAATTAAATCGGAAGAAACTCTTTGTGAATTCTCAGCCCGCTATTGGGACTTTAATCTGGTCGATGATGCTTGCAATGATTCCATGGCCATCACCACCTTTAAGATGGGATTGCATCTTGATAGCCCTATCCGTAATTCATTGACCAGGCGTCCCTTAAAAATCGTCTGGGCATTAATGAAGAAGGTTAAAGAATACTGCAAAGTGGAAGACGATGCCCTTCGAGTCAAAGCCGGACGTAAAGCCGTTGAGATGGCCACATCGGGAGTTGTTCAGCCGATTAGCGTCGTGCCTCCAAGAAGCCTTGAGAGGCGAAATCGACCCAAACGAGACAAAAGGCATGATTCGCGCCGATCAACCGGCCAATATTCACAACGAGCCAGTGAACAATACCAAGTGGATAACAGGCACACAAGGCGTTCAGGCAAGAAATACACGGAGTTGACAGAGCCGATCAATAAGATTCTGTTAAAAGTACAACACCTTTTGTACTTCAAGTGGCCGTCCAAGATGACGGGACCTCCCAATGTGAGAAGATAGGACAAACGGTGTGAGTATCATAGAGACCATGGTCACAAGACCGATAGTTGTTATTCATTAAAAGATCACCTTGAAGAGTTGGTGCAAGACGGTCGTCTTACACAATACGTTCGAAAGAATAATTCAACAAATACTGTAGCCCTACGACTGAAGTCGCCTCCTCTTGGTGTAATTCATATGATATATAGCTTGCCGGCGCCACCCAAGGTGCTCACAATCCAGTTGCCGTCTAGCACCCATAGCCCTTTGACACCGGCAAAACGGCCACACGACACCGGAAGGATCAACCTCGATGACAGTGATTTAGTTGGAGTGACCCACCTTCACACTGATCTCCTTGTCATCGAGTTGCATGTAAATAGATTCACCATTGATCGTGTTCTCGTTGACCAGGGTAGCACTTCGGAGATAATGTATCATAAAACCTTTGTCAAACTTGGTTTCACCGATTCGGACCTGTCTCCGGTTGATTACCCTTTATTCGGCTTCAATGCTAACCCAGAGTATCCTTTGGGAAGGATCACACTGCCAGTACGGACCGGCACCAGATCAGTAGACGTAGAATTTATGGTGGTCAAGCTCCCTTTGTCGTGTAATCTGATCATGGGAAGAACTTGGTTACATACAATGTAAGCCGTGCCAAGCATCTACCACCAACTACTCTGTTTTTTGACTGAATACGGTATTGAACAAATTCACGGCTCTTAGAAATTGGTACAGGCATGCTATCTTCTAGCTACAAAAAGACCAAGGGAACTGGACGTGCATTCAATTGAGGTACCGGATAGGGAGAGTCTCGAAGACATTGGGACGATCCCAAGTGAAAAAGCAATTGAAGCCCTACATCGGGTCGAAATTGACGGAAATCCTGACAAGTTCTTCATGATCGGCACTTCTTTGGATTACGTCGAAAGGCATGAATTTGTAGTCTTTTTACTTAGCAATGTTGATGTGTTTGCATGGTCCCTATACGAGATGCCAAGAGTCGATCCATCAATGGCCCAACGTCGCTTGAACGTTGATCCGAAATGTAAGCCAATTGTTCAAAGAAGCCGGTGGTCAGCCGCGGAGCATACTTCGGCCGTCATTGAAGAGGTAGATAGGTTACTTGACGCCGAGGCGGTTCGTGAAGTAAATTATCCTACATGGTTGTCCAATACTGTGGTCGTAAAGAAGAAGAATGGCTCTTGGCGCGTCTGTATGGATTTTACAAACTTGAACAAAGCTTGCCCCAAGGACTGTTTTCCCCTGCCTAGAATAGACCAACTCGTAGATGCAACGACACATCATCAACGCATGAGCTTCTTGGATGCCTACAGAGGCTATCATCAAATTGCTATACATTCGGAGGATCAAGAAAAAACTGCATTCCTCACCCCAAACGGAACCTATTGCTACAAGGTCATGCCTTTTGGGCTGAAGAATGCAGGGGCAACTTATCAAAGACTAGTGACTTCCATGTTCAAGGAACAACTCGGCCATACCATGGAAGTATACATCAACGATATGGTGGTTAAATCCAAGGAAAAGCACTCCCATCTAGCTGATTTGTCAGAAACATTCGGCATTCTTCGAAAGTACAAGATGAAATCGAAGCCAATCCAAGGCAGATCACGGCAATTATAGAGCTTAGATCCCCTCAGTCAGTCAAAGAGGTTCAGAAGCTAATTGGGATGGCCGCCACGCTCAACAGATTTATTAGTCGTTCCACAGATCATTGCCGACAATTCTTTCATACACTTCGGCAAGGTAAAGCATTTGATTGGACTCTCCCGAGTGCCATGCTGTTTTGGACGGCTTGAAATCTTGCCTCCGATCAGTTCCACTCTTGGCAACACTTGCAGCTGGCGATCCTCTCATTTTGTATCTGGCAGTATCCAACCGGGTGGTCAGCGCCGTATTTCTAAAAGAAGAACTAGGGGAGCAGCGACCAGTTTACTATGTGAGCAAAACTATGGCCGACGTCGAGACACATTACCTTCCATTAGAAAAGCTTATCCTTGCTCTCGTCATGGCTGCAAGAAAACTGATGCACTACTTTCAGGGGCATACCATTGGAGTGCCAACGAAATATCCCCTCCGGTTAGCGCTCCGCAGCATGGAGGCATCTGGGCGCGTCTCGAAATGGGCTCTTGAACTCAGCCAGTATGATATCCAGTTTCTACCTAGAACTTCTATCAATGGGCAAGTGCTTGCCGACTTTGTTGCCGAGTTCACAGGATCCCCGGCCAACTTTAAGTCTGATCAAGTGCAAACTAAGCCCGACTGGAGAATGTATATTGGCGACGTTTGGCAGATGCATTGTAATGGGTCATCCAACTAGCGTGGCAGCGGGGCTAGCGTAGTAATCATGACCCCTGAAGGGGCAATAATCGAACAAGCCGTCAAATTGGGATTCGACGGATCAAACAATGAGGCCGAATATGAAGCACTGTTAACCAGCCTGCGAAATGCACTTCACCTCGGTGCGCGGTGTCTGCTTGTTTTCTATGACTCAAAGCTAGTAATCAATCAGTTGAAAGGGGAATATGCAGCCAAAAATGACCGCATGGCAGCCTATATGAAAATGGCGAATTCTTTGCTCGCGAAATTTGATCACCATGAACTGAATCAAATAACCTGGGATCAGAACACGCATGCAGATGCCCTGGCTTGCCTAGCCTTTGCTATCAACTCAGAAATTAAGCGGACAATTGAAGTAGGGTTTGTCCCCGAGCAGAGCATTGCCTCTTCAGAACCAGTTCACGTCAACGTTATCGAACCAGGTCCAAGTTGGATGGACCCTATCGCCGCATTCCTATCTTCAGAACAGCTCCCGATGGATAAGAAAGAAGCACACAAACTCCGAAACAAAGCCCTCCGATACTATTTGGATCCGCATGAGAAGCACTACAAAAAGTCTCTCTCCGGGTTGTACTTAGAGTGTGTTCACCCGGATAAAGTCGAGGAACTTTTATCTAAAATACGTGAAAGCAGTTGTGGAGCCCATTCGGGCGGACGTTCTCTGGCTCACCGCACCGTATCGCAGGGGTACTATTGGTCGACCATGCGAACCGATGCCGAGTGTTATATCAAGAAATGTGGTCAATGCCAAAAGTTTTCCCCTTCAACTCACCTACCAGCCGAGGAGAAATTTTATCATTAGTCCTTGGTCGTTCGCTTAATGGGGCCTTGATATCATTGGACCGTAACCACGGGCCCTAGGCAACAGGCGATTCCTAATTGTTACGACGGATTATTTCACAAAATGGGTCGAAGCAGAGGCACTAACACATATTCAAGATTTCGACGTTAAGCGTTTTGTATGGAAAAACATCATAACAAGATTCGGCATACCACGAGCACTTGTTTCTGACAACGGTACCCAGTTTGATTGTGGCGTATATCGAGAATTGTGCGACACTAATGGTATGCAACCCTACTTTTCCTTACCGGCTTACCCCCAGAGTAATGGTCAAGTGGAGGCCACCAACAAGGTTATTTTGGATGGCATCAAGAAAAGGCTGGAGAAAGCTAAAGGCAGATGGGTCGAAGAGTTGCCCAGTGTGTTGTGGGCTCATCGCACTACTCTAAGGCGATCCACTGGGGAAACGCCGTTTGCTCTATGCTTCAGAACCCAGGAAATCATCCCCCTAGAGATCGGCCTCCCAACCTTGAAATCGAAAGTTTTTGATATGAGCCGAAATGACATGATGTTGGCCTTAGACTTGACTCTGATTGAAGAACGCCGAGACCGTGCCCTTACATCCATGGCACGGTACCAGCAACAGCTCGCTTAGTAATATAATCAACGTGTTCAGCTGTGCCGTTATACACCAAGAAAATTGGTCCTCAAGAAAGTGCTTCCCGCTGCTACGAATCTGGCTAACGGAAAATTAGGTCCTAACTGGGACAACCCCTATCAGATTGATTCAATCGCAGGGATAGGGGCATATCGGCTCAAAGACATGTATGGAAGAAGCTTGCCACGCCCGTGGAATTCCACACACTTGTGCAAATTTTATCATTAACTTGTATGGCATAACAGCTTGTTTTGATTTTACGCCGTGTATATCTTTCTTTTTTCAATATAATGTCCTCTTGCTCAGTGAGTTCTGGTTGTGTGAAAAAGCCTGTGAATTTGGAGCGCCCTTCATGAATGACACACTTGGGCCGAATAAGCCTCCGAATTCGGAGCGCCCTTTGTGGAAATCACGATTGGCCAACACAAAAAAAAGCCTCCGAATTTAGAGCGCCCTTCGTGGAAATCACGATTGGCCAACGCAAGAAAAGCCTCCGAATTCGTAGCGCCCTTCGTGGAAATCACAATTGGCCAATACAAAAAGCCTTCGAATTTAGAGCGCCCTTCGTAAATGACACGCTCGGGCCGAATAAGCCTTCGAATTCGAAGCGCCCTTCGTGGAAATCACGATTGGCCAACGCCAAAAAAAAAAAAAACCCTCCGAATTCGGAGCGCTCTTCGTGAAAATCATGATTAGCCAACGCAAAAAGAGCATCCGAATTCGAAGCGCCTTTCGTTAAAATCACGATTGGCTAGCACAAAAAGCCTCCGAATTTGGAGCGCCCTTCGTGGAAATCACGATTGGCCAGCACAAAAAGTCACCAAATTCGGAGCACCCTTCGCAAATGACACGCTCGGGCCAAATAAGCCTCCGAATTCTGAGTGCCCTTTGTGGAAATCACAATTGGCCAACGCAAAAAAAGCCTTCGAATTCGAAGCGCCCTTCGTGGAAATCACGATTGGCTAGCACAAAAAGCCTCCGAATTCGGAACGCCCTTCGTGAATGACAAGCTCGGACCGAATAAGCCTCCGAATTCGAAGCGCCCTTCGTGGAAATCACGATTGGCCAACACAAAAAGCCTCTGAATTCAAAGCACCCTTCGTGAATGACACATTCGGGTCCAAAAAGCCTCCGAATTCGGAGTGCCCTTCGTGTATGACACGTTCGGGCCAAAAAATCCTCCGAATTTGGAGCACCCTTCGTGAATGACATGTTCGGGCTGAATAAACCCCCGAATTCGAAGAACCCTTCATGAATGATACGTTCGGGCCGAATATGCCACTGAATTCGAAGCGCCCTTCGTGGAGATCACGATTGGCCAAGGCAAAATGCCTTCGAATTCGAAGCACCCTTCGTGGAAAACACGGTTGGCACAAACGAGCATCCGAATTCGGAGCTCCTTTCATGAATATTGTAATTGATAAGCACCAACGCAATTGACATAAAATGGTAGATGATCATAGCTAAATTTATAAACATTGACTGAAATAACTTGCAAACATTTCAAATAATATTTTTCATTAAATTGATCGAGAATACATAATCAGCATCCAATTTGCGTTAAAAAGGTACAATGTGTTCAGTTTTATTCGGTACCACCTTCGTCGTCACTCTTCTCAACTTTGAAAGTCGCGAAGGAAAAATTGTGACCCTAATATAACAGTGATGCTGAATCAACGCCTGCTACATAGAAAGCCTCTGCGGCCTAGAGAGCCTTGATCCACCAGTGCTTAAATCCACGATTCTCGCATCGACAGACCTCCTCGGCAAGTTTTTCCTTAGTCTTTTGTATCCCAACTTTTCGGCCGTCATAGAAGCCTTGTTCATAGGCCCTGGCCTTTACACCCTCTATCGCAAACATGCTTTCCATTTCTTGATCAGCAATCGCATGACTTATAAGCCATTGGGTCACCCTTTCTTCCACAATCGGGTTAGCTTGGCCTGCCGACAACGTCTCGGCGGCTTTGACTGTTCTTAATTCACGTTCAGCTTTCTCCGCACGAGCTTCTAAGTTTCAAATGTGTTCATCTTTCTGCTCTATCTCTCGCCGTGTGGCACATAGGCGCATGCCGATTTCATAGGCAGTGTATAGCCCTTTCACCGCTCTATGAACGCCCTCCCGAAACACTTCGAAATCAAGTCGACCGATCATCAACTGCTGGACTTTTGGCGGAAAAATTTGTCATGCGAATTCAACTGCCATGTGTGGATCTCGGATAATTGAATCTGCCTCCGTCATCGGTTTGTTCCCGATAAAGACTGAAAAACTCAACGGACGCGGTGGCCCACTAGCCTCACTTCGTGAATGAGGGGAGTTGCCCCACTGCCTCTTATCCTTCCTAGGTGACCTACTTTGACGACGTGGAGAGTGACGCCTCTTGCGCTCCCCAGACGTCCTAATTCCCGTTCGTGAAGGTTCGCCACCTTGATTCATCACTGAGTCCAGCTCAACCAGTGTCCTACCTTCCCCTCTGCTGTTGAAGAATAGTCTACTTGACATTCGTACTTTTCCAACCTCATTAGACGCACTACGTTGAGTTGAGTTTGGACACACTAATGGAATCTACGCGCACAAAGCAACCACCCCTTTTTATTACTCACGGGTGCACCGCTTCCAAAGTGATCCCATCAAAGTTATGCACTATGAACTACCGATATTCGGCGGCCACGTTCACTAATCCGCTGGGGCAAGGACAGATTGATTGATCTATTCGGCCTAGTATCAGTAAATTGTGCCGAAATAATGGTCCGCCCTAGCCAATTAATGAACTACCGATATTTCGTGGCCACGTTCACTAATCCGCTGGGGCAAGGGCAGATCGATTGATCTATTTAGCCTAGTATTAGTAATTTGTGCCGAAACGATAGTCCGCCCCAGCCAATTCATGAACTACCGATATTCGGCATCCACGTTCACTAATCCGCTAGGGCAAGGGCATATTGATTGATTTATTTGTCTTAATATCCGTAATTTGTGCCGAAACGACAATCTGCCCTAGCCAATTCATGAACTACCAATATTCGGCGGCCACGTTCACTAATCTGCTAGGGCAAGGGCAGGTTAATTGATCTATTCGGCCTAACCTCGGTCATTTAATTAACTAATTTGGCCTACTTTTAAAACCATGCAGTTATTTGCCCACCGATTTATCTTATTAAATTGTTTATTTTGTTAAATTGTTTCAACAATCCCATTCTGTGATTACACATGTAACAAACAGAAAAACAAAGGAAATTTTCATTAATAAATTGAGTACAAATGTAGTCATTTTACACATGAAAATTACCTTACATTCAACTTCTAACCAAAGTAAATAAACAAAACTCTACAAAAACTATACGTAGAAGATTCTTAACAAAAATCAAGTTATCACCCTAATCAATCTTCACGGTCAAACTCGAGCGGCTCAATGCCCACCTGCTCGTATGGAATCGACTGGGCCAATGTCACATTAGCAGCAGCGAGGGCTTTGAGCCAGCCGTGTTTGAAGCCCTAATTCTCGAACTTGGGCACTTTTTCCACGTAGTCCTGTAAGGCGGCGTCCTTCCCAGCTTGGAACACTTTGGAAATCTCAGAGTCAGCTACTTCCTTCGCCTTCTTCGACTCTTCCAAATCGGCTTCCAGTTTGACAATCACCTCCTGGGCTAACTTGAGTGCGTCTTTGCTCACGTTTGCCCTCTCTTCGGCGGCTAACCTGAGCTGGTCGGAGCTTTTTGCCTTTGCTGACTCAACATCGGCCCTTGCACTTTCCTCCGCCGCTTTTGATGCCTCGTACTCGGCTCTTTGAGAGGCCTCTGTGGCCTTGCTCTCCTCACTTTCAATTTCTACTTTCAGAAAGCCAATCTGTTCAATAGCATCGTATTGACGGCGGCCGATCTCGGCTATCCCCCCCGCCGTCTACAAAATAAGGAATTAGAATAAAAATAAAAATATAGGTGGAAAACGGCAGATGAGGATCAAGTCATGTACCAATATGGCCCTAATGCTATTGCCAGCAAATCTGGCTCTGCCCAAAAAGTCACCCTGTTAGCCGGCAGGGAAATTGAGGAGGCCATGCTCAATGCCACGGCCGGATCTTTCAGAGTCGACGAATCAGAGGAAATCGGCACTTTTTTATCCTTGGTTGAACAACAAATGGCATAACCAAGTCCGACTACTCTATACGCAACCGTTTATCGGTAGGGCTTTCCTCAAGGCCGACTTACGGTGGGACGCTTCTGCCCCCTCTACTCGGCCTCCTGACTCAACCGTTCGACTAACTGCTCCGTCTCGGCCATCTCAATTTGAGCCATTTCTTCTACGATAACAAGTGGAGAAGACTCAGTCACAACAACAAGTTTAGAACGGATGGTCCCGGCCCTCCTTTGGGCGGCCATCCTTTCGGCGTTTTTCCTCCTTGCTAGCTGCGTAAGCGATTCCCCGGCTATGTTCTCAGGATACAAACCAAGGAGATCCCCTAAATCAGTAAAAATGTCTTCAAATGTGGCATCCCCTCGACCTGAAGTGGATGGAGGGTTGGATAGATTAAGGTCGACTTCTTCAAAAGCCAAGTTTAGAGCCTCGTCAACTTCTTCGGCTTCCAAAGTGGACTGACTCGGTGGCTCAGCGACTTCTTTGGCTACTGGTTCTTCGGCCTGCTCCGAATCAAAAGCTTCCAAACCAATCTGCCTAACGCTTTTGAAGCGGGGAAAGATAAGGATCGTGAGCTGCTGTTCGCCCCGTGGAATCGGAATGTTGTCCGCGGCCAAAAATGTTGTGTAAGTTGGCTCATACCTCAGAAGTATATGGGTCGCCCTCCCTTGCTTCTAGAGGTTTGGACGGCCAAAGAACAGGAGTGCGGTTTTGATTTCCGCAAGCACAGCATCGTCGGCCGAAACCAGAACTTTCTTCAAATCGTTGCCTGCACAAATAAAACGATAAGTGCATGGAAGGAAAGCCGAGTAAATATAAAGTAAATAAACGTGAGGAACTATACGGCCACCTGGTTCGCCTTTCCGTCTAGGAACAGGATCTAGGCGATCTTCGCCTTCGCCGAATTCCCAGTTACCTTGGACAACGACCATGACATCATCAACTCGCTAGCCAGAGCTGGCAAGCATAGTCACCAAGTGATGGTCGATATCCTTGGCCCTGAGAAAATAGCGCCCCTGCCGGCCAGATGATTTGGCCAAGGCATAACAATGCCGAATAGCAAGTATGCCAAGATTGATCCTAAGGCGTCGGTTCAACTCTATAATCCCCATTATGATTCGAAAAAAATTTACGTTGGGTTGAGAAGGGGTTAGACCCCAATGGCGAAGGGCAACCCTAAGAAATGGGTGAAGGGGGAAACAGACTCCGCCCTCAACAATTGATAGGAGAGGAAAGATGATTGTACTTTCATCAGCCCTCTCCATATCAAGGGTGTTGTCTGCCACGAGTAACAGATGGACATCGTCAGGGATGGAAAAATGGCATTAAAAACTATAAATTCGATCTGTAGAAAGGAGGTCTTTCAAATGTTTTTCCATCCTATCTAGTATAAGGAGTATGCTAAACTAAAAACAAACAACGAAATAGGATTCAAAATGAAGGAGAAGAGAACTTACAAGAAACAGAGGAGACAATAAGAAACGGAAGGAAGTTGCAGAGGTTGCGAAATGGAGAAGGTATACTGAAAGGCAGACCAGAAGCTTTGAGCATTCAAAAAACATACATTCGAAGGGACAACATAGTTTCAAATCGCATTAAATGATGAAAGCGTACAAAGGGGTGGGAAGATGTAATGATGCCTAAAAAGTGTGTGTATTGACATACGTTAGGATGAGGCTAACCGCCATTTTTTCTTTGACTTTTCAAGTTCGAAAACAACCACGCCATTCTGAACCAAGCATGTCGTCTAACTGGTGTTAATAGGATGTTTGGGGGGCAATTGTGGACGCCGAATAATGTTGATGTACATGCGAGAAAGCCGAATAACAGGTCTGAGGATAATCAGGATAAATATTGTATTCGGCTCTGTCTTGGACAATCCCAAAGCCGAATAAACTAATCGGCCGTAGAACCAGTTGAACAACAGCCGAATAAATAAACGTGCAATAGATTAAGAGTGAGCCCGAGCCTGGGGCCCAAAAGAAGATATAAATAGAGGAACATCAGCTAAAGAAAGGTATGTGACAAAAAACCTAAGAAACTTAAGACATAAATAAATGAGAGACATACACTAACTTGTCCGTCGGAGTGCCAATTCCGGCACCCTCGACCGGAGTGTTTATCCCTTTTTTCAAGTGACATTCAGAGGATCAAGAGCGTCCTTCAGGATCCAAGAGTATTTCCGGATCACATCACCACAGAACATATAAAGTCAATAAAAATCATATCATGGCTTAGTAGAGGTCGATCTTTTGATCGAGTGAGTGGGGGTGCTCAATTAATGACCTTCCCCCTTCATACCTAAGGTTCCGAGTCAAACATCCTTGGTTACGACAAACAGTGGCCTTGACACGAGTCACGGGTTTTCTAATTTTCTCAAAATATTAGGTGATGACTCTAAGATCTGGTGATGTAGTCCATTTCTAGTAAAGAATTTGTAATAAAATAGATTTTCTATAAAATTTGCCAAATCTGGACTCTCATCTGTGTTTCACATTGCACTCATGAGACTAGATCGAAGAAATCGAGGGTTCGAACTATTAAATGTGCACGGATACCCCCAAACAATGTTACACATTGCTTGTTATAGAAATTGCATGAAAACTAAATTCACTAAAACACATCCACTCATGCATTGCATTTACTCAATTGTTTCATACTTATGCATTGAAAAGTATTGTTTTGATGAAAATGGGTAAATATCATGGTGAATCTAGTTACGGGGTATGGTTGTGATTATTTAAATTATCCCTTGTGTCCTTGGTGAAAGTCCAAAAATCCATGCAATCAGGTGTCGATCCTTCCAGTTAATACTGGTAAAATGACTTTTGGTAGTGCTTTTACAGCCTACTTGCAGACACGTACCTAAAGGTTCCCAACGTATGTATTTACTGTCTTGTTTTCAATCTTGAAGAAAAGATATATAAATTGTGGTTTGAACTCTGGCATAGCATTGTTTTGAAAAGGAAAAACACATGTTTTGGCAATGGCATTCATGTACATTCACCATATGGCTTTGTTAAACATCATACATATCATTAAATTTGTCTCTACTGGACTTTAGCTCACCTTAAATGGAAACAACTTTCAAGTGTTGATGGTATGCCTCTGTCAAGGGGATAGCTTAGGAGGATATTGAAGTTGGACGCTCTTTTTTGTTTTGTAAATTTGTTTTGTGTAAGCCTAGGGCTTTCCTGTATTGGGTTTCAGCCCCTTTTGTTGTAACCAAGTGAAAGTCTTGGAAACTTATAGCCTTTAAGGCATAAACTTGTATTTATTTGCTTTTGTTTCGATATATAGATCACATATAAATTCATAATCTAGGATTGATGAATGTATTAAAGCATGTGACATGTTTTGTAATACTTTAAGGAGATTGATGAATAAAGTATGGTTTTGGGAATATTTATGATATTAAATAACTGAGATTAGTAAACTTCTGCATGTTTGTTTGACAGTTATGAGGCGTATCGAATATCATTATTTTCGGGATGTGACAACTATAGCTAAAAGAAAACTAAATCATTTTGGCCTAATTGGTTCAGACCATCAAATCGAAAGAGCATATATATCATCAAGGTGTAGATGTCTTCAATGAAGAGTATGTTCCTGAGTTTAAAACACATACGTTCACATGCTAATTTGTACTCAAACACCTAACCTCCATGGGTGAAATACATATTCTATTCCACAAATTAGACTATTTAAAACTCTTAAAACAATAGAATGTGTGTGTGCATATATATAGACTAGTTTAAATTCTTGATTTTCACACAAGCTACCAAAAATATATTCCCATATAGAATAGTTCAATATCATAATACTTGAGCAAAGACTTATCAAATTAATTATGGTGTATAATTATTGAACAAAAAAGAACCACATCCTACATTTGAATCTAACACAATGTATAATTAGCATGCGAATGATTTATGAGTAAGTCCATTCCATATCCATGTAAGACTGGAATTAGTGTAAGTCACATGATGCCTTATATTACTATTAGAGAATGCATTATAGGATAGAACATGATTCAATTCAGCACTTACTATCAGTAAAGGAATCAACTTCGGGCCAAGATTACTATAGCCAAACCTAAATTGTCCTCAAAATATAATCTATGTATACTACTCAATGGTGTTATGACATCAATTGTTGTGCGATGGCAAGCTTTGAGTTAAGGTAATTTTTTAAATCAAAGATAAAAGTAAAATTATTATGAACATAAGGAGATTCTTCTCCTTGTAGTTTGAGAAAGCCTAGGAACAAACAAAACATTTATGGAAAGTCCCATTCAATTGCAAACCATTATTATGAATAATGACACTATGTGAACAAGAAAAGATAAAACAAGAAGTTGTCTCTCCTGGACAGTCATTTTCAATTTGAAAATGTTTTAACTAGAGAAAGCTAAGCATGCCAAACAAATGTCAAATACATTCATATAAAAACCAACCCTAACCCACGTTTTACGTTTCTACATGTATGCGAACACACAGCGGAAGCTAACTTCACAGATCTACATAATTTTTTTATGAAGTAGGCAACACACAACATAAACAAAAGCAAACCACCACACACAAAAGCAAAGACAAACAAAAGTTTACCAACCACTTAGTCTTCAATCGTTAAGGAAAATACCTTGCCCAAACTTCATCCAATCCCTTACTATTTTCCTAATCAACTTCCAAGCCTTATTTAGAACAAGTTGCTTAAAAGAAAACAAAAAACAAAATAAAACATTCAGACAAAAAAGAACACCGTAAGAAAATTATACGAATAACTTGGACATCGATAATGGTAGAAAGTGATGAATTTCAGAGAATGAAATGAATTTTCTATATTATTCTTCTATCATATCTTTATAATGACAGATTACATTGATATTTATATACATTCATAACCATCTAATCTAACTCTAGTTCTAACTAATTCTAAACTCAACATACTCTAACTATAGCTAGTTACAACCACTAACTAATACAGTTATTATTCTGTTACACTGGATGAGCTTGCACTGCTTGTAGTGGACTGATTTTGCTGCGGCTTGCTCTGCTCTGGTTGCTCTGATTTGTGTGATATCCTGTCATCCCCCCGCAAGCGAATGGGTGGAGGAGACACCAAAAGCTTGTTTGTGAGAAATTGAAACCTGGTAGTGGAAACAGGTTTGGTGAACACATCTGCAATTTGATCCAAAGTAGGAATATAGCGAAGAACTAACTAATGGGCAGCAACCTTTTCCCGCACAAAATGGCAATCAACCTCGATGTGTTTGGATCGACAATGGAAAACTGGATTGGCAAGAAGGGAAACATCAGATTGATTATCACACCAAATGATATGAGGAGAGGGAAGAGAAATAGCAAACTCAGCTGAAAGCATTTGCAACCAAGTGACCTCAGCAACAGTATGAGCCAAAGCCCTATATTCAGCTTTAGTGGACGAACGGGACACAGTAGCCTGCTTTTTAGAGGACCAGGAGATGAGATTTAACCCAAGAAAAATGCAATAGCCAGAAGTAGAACGCCGATCTAAAGGATCACCAGCCTAATTTGAATCTGTGAAAGCCTGCACCTAAAATGAGCTAGGAGAAAAGGTGAGACCATGAGACAAGGTACCCTTAACGTAGCGGAGAATCTTCTTTACAGCAGAAAAATTGGCATTAAAAGGAGAATGCATAAATTGGCAAGCTTGATTCACAGCATAGGCTAATTCAGGCTGGGTAATAGTCAAATATTGAAGACCGCCAACAATACTGCAATAAAGAAAGGGATTAGAGCAAGGAAGAACATCAGCTACAGAAGAAGAAGGCTTGCTAGAGACCGAGGTGGCACAAGGTTTACAATCCACCATACCAGCTTTTACGAACAGTTCAGAAGCATATTTATGCTGGGAAAGAAAGAAACCCAAGAAGGAAGAAGTAACAGAAATGCCCAGAAAATAGGAAAGGGAACCCAACTCTTTCATGAAGAAAACCTTGTGCATATGTGTTAACAAGGATTGAATATAAATTGAGTCATTGCCAGTGAGAAGCATGTCATCGACATAAATGAGCAAATAGGTAATAGTGGTAGAAGTTTGTGAACAAACAAGGAGTGGTCACATTGACTCATGACAAAACCTTGAGAGATAAGAAAGGAAGAAAATGTGGAATACCAAGTCCAAGGTGCTTGTTTGAGGCCATACAAAGCCTTATGAAGTTTACAGACCAACTATGGGTGAGAAGGATCAACAAAGTCGGGAGGTTGAACCATATAGACTTCCTCTTCCAAACGACCATGGAGAAATGCATTGGAGATGTCCAATTGCTTTAAAGACCAGTTAGAGTGCAAAGCCAAACATAAAAGAATGTGTATAGTGGGCTGTTTGGCAACAGGACTGAAAGTGTCTTGAAAATCAATGCCATGTTCTTGAAGAAAACCCTTAGCAACCAGGCGAGCTTTATGTCGAGCCACCGTACCATCAGAATTTTTCTTAAGTTTAAAAACCCACTTACACCCAATGGCTTCTTTATTTGGTGGAAGAGGAACCAATGACCAAGTGTGCTGCATTTGCAAGGCAGAATATTCATCTAACATGACTTGAAACCAAACAGGAGAGGTAAGAGCGGATTTGTAAGAAAGAGGTTCAGTTGAGGAAGTAGGACTAGAAGCAAGAAAACAAGAAGAAGAAGGAAGAGAAGAAGAAAGTTTGGACTTGGATCTGGTTTGCATATTATGAGTGTTAGAAGTAGAAGAGGGAGTAGGAAGAGGTAAATGAATAGCAATAGAATTAATAGGAATAAGAGGCTGGTGAGACTGTTGTGACTGCTGAGTAGGTGGAGACTGCTAAAGCTGCTGTGTATGTTGAGACTGCTGTGGCAGTCTAGGCTGCTGGAACTGTTGAGGCAACTAAGATGATTGAACAGGCTGTGGGGACAATTGATTAGGCTAGGAAGGTGATAAAGAAGTAGGCAGAGGCTATGATGACAACAGAGGAGACTGTGAAGGAGGCATGGGATGTCGAGGCTGTGAAGGAACAGACTTAGGAGAAGAAGACCAAAAGAAGGAAGAGAGAGTAGAATGAGTAGGTGTAGTAGATGTAGGAGATGTAGTAGAAAAGGAAAAAATTGTTTCATGGAAAACAACATGTCTAGAAATAAGAGTTTGACCAGTTTGCAAATTGAAGCACCTGTAACCTTTAATGGATGGATGATAACCAAAAAATACACGAGGGCTAGATTTAGGTTGTAGCTTATGAGTGGAAGAAAATCGAAGCCAAGGATAGCAAAGGCAACCAAACACTTTAAGCAAAGAATAATCCGGAGAAATGTGAAATAAAAGTTGAAAAGGGGAAACATGAGACAATGAAGCACTAGGAAGCCTATTAATAACAAAAGTGGCAGTGGCAATAGCATCAAACTAGTAGGTGAGTGGTAAAAAAGACTGATGGAGAAGGGCAATAGTAGTTTCCGTAATGTGCCTGTGTTTCCTCTCAGCAACACCATCTTGAGAGGGTATATGAGGGCAAGATTGTTGATGCAAAATGCCATTGGTTTTGATAAAATGTTCCATTTGATGATTAATAAATTCTCCACCGCCATCTGTTCTAAGGATTTTGAGAGGAAATCCAAATTGTTTTTCAACAAAAGATTTAAACTCCAAGAACTTGGAGTAAACCTCACTTTTATAACTCAAAGGATAAAGCCAAGTAAAGCGAGAGTAATCATCAACAAACAACATATAGTATTTATAGATGGAAGTAGAACTAACAGGGTGAAAGGGACCCCAAACATCACTATGAATAAGAACTAATGGTTGATTTACATGAGAATTAGACAATTTGAAAGGCAACCGATGACTCTTGGACATAGAACAATCAATACAAGAAAATGAAGTTTTACTTGAACCTAAAGGTACATTCAAAAACTTAACATTGGTCAAATGCAAAAAAAAAATAAAATAAAATAAATAAATAAAATTTGTACAGTTCCTGTCAAGCAGCCAAGTCAACTGGTGGGACGATCGGTTAATACAAATTTTTCCGCTTTTGACCGCGTTTTCAAAAGTGAGTGTGAAATTAATTTTTGAAAATAAAAAACAAACGCCATGTTCAAATGGAGCTCTGTTCCAGAGCTCCACCAAACAGAGCCTTAATATTCATTTTAGATTGGTAAGGTGGTACCCCATTTTTCTATAGTTTCAAATTAAAATGATCTTCATCAACTGAGTGTGAGATATGTTTATCGGAAAGATGACAAAGCTAGCAAACATAATTTTGAAACTTGGCAAAGTCTAACCTAACTTAAAGTCATTAGTTTTTATTTTCCAGAGCTCTAATTTGACAATTTAATTTAAAAAATTCCAACAAAGAGAAAGGAAAAGAAATAATATAAACTTACCAGAGACAGATAAAAAATAGCACCTTCCGTAAGCAATAAAATTCAAGCAAATCATTCAAAGAGAAAACAAATTAATGGTAGGAATAATCACAATCAAAGGCAATAAGTGCATACGTGTTTGCATGTTGGAATAAAAGAATATTCATGTTCGTTGAAAGGAACAACTCGAATCAGCAAAGAGAAAAGAAAGAAACAATAGATTGATAAAAAATCACACCTTCTGAAAGCAATAAAATTGAAGCAAGTCATTCAACGAAAAAATTAGCGAAGGGAAAACAAGTTAATAATAGGAATAAGGAAAATTACACTTTGCACCCTTACACTTTCCAGCTAATTGTCTCAATCAACCCCCTAGACTTTGAGTCAAGTAGCAAGGTGGTCCATTTGCATAACATCGTTTCGAAAATTAACAGAAAACAATCGTGTGATAGTATTAATTACACTTAATACCATTGCACTTTTATCAAAATTCCAATATAGTCTCTCAACTTTAGTCTTTAGCACCTTGGTACTTTACCAAAATCTCACTTTAGCCCCTATAATTTAGTTTCTCCTTTAAATTTTGAAACGGCGTCATTTAATTGGACACAATTGTAACTTGATTCAAAATGTTAGATGTTAACTGAGACAATTAAAAGGACAAGAAGTAAAGTAAAATTTAGTATAAAGTATAAGGGTGCAAAATGTAGTTTGCCCTAAGAATAATCACAATCAAAAGCAATAAGTGCATGTGTTTGCATGTTGGAATAAAAGAAAATGAACATTTGCCAGCAGGAACAACTCGAATCCCTCCATAGGGCTCAGTGATTTCGAACTTTAATTGCCAGTGCTTTGCTACCCAACCAAAACCTTCTTTCTTGTTGTTTCACTTGTAGTCAAATTAAACATGAATCCCTTGGATCTTCACGAGGATTGAGGCTCAAGAATGTAGGGAGAAACAAATGAAGAAAGGGAAAGTGAGACTGTTCGAAAGAGAGGATGGCTTTTATCACTTATCAATTTTTTCTTTTTTTCCAAAATAACCTTTTTTGTATGATTTGTCCTTGATAACCTTACTCATGATTTATATTACAAAACGGAAATATATATATATATATATATATATATATAGAAAATCAAGTGGCTATTGAAATATGAATTGATATAGCATATTAGAAGTGCACTAACATTTGTTGAGCTATTTAACATGAAGAATATCTAAAACATATTATTGACATCAACATTTGATTTTGATTAGCTGACTGTGACTAAAATCCTTTTTAAAAGAAGACAAATATAAAAAATGGTAAACTACAAATACACCCCTTAAGAATTGTTTAAAATAGAGATTGTTCTATGTGATTTTGGAAATTATAAATATCTCCTTGTTAGAATTTTTTATTTAATAAAATTTACAAAAAAAAATAAAATTCCTAACTACTCTCCTACATAACAATAAAATTATCTTAATTATTGATTGAAATATATTTTTCACATAATTAAAAATTGTTAATTAATTTGATAATTTATTGATAAAAATGGTCATTTGTTATGCAATCAGAAACTTAAAGGAAAGAAATATAATTTTCCGAACCACAAGAAGTAATCCGTATTTTAAGCAAAACCTGAGAGGGTGTATTTAAAATTTACCCCCTAAAAATATAGTTTATACTAATAAGCATGTTTTGACATCTCAAAATTGCAAACATGTCTTCAGAAATTACACTCAAAAAAGTTTTTGATTTCGAAGCATTGTTGTAGAATCGTGATATGTATCATGATCGTTGTATTACTTTTATGTATTGTATAGCATATTGTATTCGTGTATCAAAAGATACATTGACATAGAAAAAAACATATAAAAAAATTTTTTTCTTCATATTATATGTAAATATATTATAAGAATAAAGAACTATACCATATAATTATCATATAACCAATGACTTGGAAATTTATCTCTAACTTACAAATTGGTCGAAGAGACAAATATGCATTCATAAAAAATCCAAGCATCCAACTCATAAGACATGGAGGGGGGGGGGGGGGAATGAAGATTTAATATAACAAAGGGCCAAAAAAAAAATGGAAAGGACAAATAATAATGGCAAATTACTGGGATTTTGCCCACAATTGCAATATTGATGAAATATTGAAAATTAATTACAAAGATAATAAATCTTCAGTCAAAAAGACAAAAATGACCCTTCCCTTTCATCTATTCTTTTCTCTCTACAACTCCAGTGGCTTGCCAATCGCCACCGGCCACCATTGTCATTGTCGCCATCTCTATTGTTGCCACCGTTGACCCTCAAATAAACCCCTTCCCCACCATCATAACCACCACCGTCAACCACCACCAAACCCACCCACTTGTTTGCCCAATAACTCGAATCCCAATCCCCTGCCTCTACTCCCCTCAAACACCACTGAACCAACTCTACAGCCACGATCACCATGAAACTCCAATCACAAACCACCATCTCACAGATCTAGCTTCTTAACTCATTGAGCCAACCACCATTATCATCATCACTCAAAATATCATCGGCCACCGCCACCTCAAACAAAACCCAAGGAAAGAGAGTTGATTCAAATCAAATTCAAACCAAATCTGGATCAGATATATATATATATATAGACTGGCCTAAATGCATGAGTTCCATATAGAACTATTTAATAATGTAATACTTAGAACAAAGACTTTTTGAATTAATTAAGGTGTGAGAAAAAGAAAAGCAAAAAAAGAACCACATCCTAAATTTGAATCCGACCCAATGTATAATGAGCATGATTTATGAGCAAGTCCTTACCATATCCAAGTAAGACCAGAATTGGTCCAAGTCACATGGTGCCCCATCACTGTCAGAGAAAGCATTTGACGATAGAATGTGATTCAAATTAGCACTTAGTACCTTTAAAAGAAACAACTTAAGGCCAAGATTAATCTATTGCCAAACCTAAATGTCCTCAAAATTTAATCAATGTTATACTACTCCATGGTGTTATGACATCAATTATTGTGCGATGACAATGTTTTAAAGTAATTTTTCGAAATCAAAGCCGAGAAGTAGCCTAGTGATAGAGTACGATTCGGAGATGAGGGGACATGATATGACTATCTTATCGCAGCATGTTTCAAATTTTGTGACTTAAGGTAACTTTCTAAAATAGATATTATGTTAATTTTTGGTTCACACTTCTTTCCCAAAATGTAAAATGTGGAAAATTACTTATTATTTTTATATGGTAAAATATGAAGTATTTCCAATCTAAAAAATAAAGGAATAGTTTTCGATACATATGTATAAAATAAACTTCTATTTGTTATCAGGACCCTTTGTGTCAAGTCCTAATTTTATTGGAATTTCTTGTGCCATGTTCATATCATGTCATATTCATGCCTCTTAGCCAATAAAAATTCTATACGGTTGAAAGTCATTAACAAGGAAGATTTTAGTCATTATTTTGCAGCTCTTTCCTAGTTCATAGGCAAAATAGATTTTGCATGCTCCATGATATAAGATTGATAGTATTTCCCCAATTAGAGCATGTTATCTAGTCACCTTTTCAATGGGAATGGCTCCTACAGTCTTGCTCTAGAAATTACGCTAGTCTCTATTGTGTTAGAGTTAGTACTCTTAGGCCCTGTTTGATTTCAGCAGAATTAATAGTGAAAGAATCAACAATCCATAAAATTCGTGTAAGATTGATTATCCAGTTAGATTAGTGAGATAAATAATTGCCTAATGTCCACTTTTGTTTTGCAATGGATGTAGAAATATATAATCTCAATTATATGTTTGTTTTGCATTATTAGTTGTAGGATTAAAAAAATCACCAATTTTTTTTTGGATAGAATGTGCATCGAAGCCTAATTCGTATAACAAAAATTACAACAAAACAATAAAATGTGAGTCTCATAGGTTAATAATCTCAATTTTATGCTATAATCCACTCAATCAAACAAGCTCTTATAGTATAATCACACTTAGTGAAATTTAAAAAACACCAAAGAATATGACATCATGAAATTAGTTTCATTTGGATGGAAAATATAAACTCTTTCGGGTGAAAAATCAAATAATTGAGCATATAGATCTTGGTAGAGTGGAACAAGGAAAAACACATTCTGTAATTGACCCCACCAAATTGGAACAAAAGGCTCAATTTGGTTTGGTTTGATTTTGTTTGGTTTAGGTGAAGATTGAAAGTTCCTTGCCTTCTTTTGAAACATTGCACTTCCTCATATTTAGGTGGACCTAACACAGCCGAATCCCATGCTATCAATTCCATTTCAATTCAACACACTTAACCCTAGATTTTCAAGACCCCTTTCTCAAAAAAAAATGTTGGTGAAAAAATCCCGGCACGGCAGATTGTACTTTATAGTTACTTTGCAGATAACTTTTGGTAAAGATTTTCAACCCATAACATGTAAGAACCAAGTTTTTTTTTTTTTTTTTTTAGAGAGAATAAGCAATTACACAGAAGAAGACGCCTTAGACATCACCAACGCCATTAAAGAGGACGGAAGGGTAAAACTGTGACCTAGTGGTATGTAAAGGAAGGTGCTGTCCACATCTGGGCCAGATGTGGACAGTTTTCGTGGTTAAAACTGTGATCAGAATAAACTGGCCCACATTTAGGGGATGGATGGGTGCGGCGACCTAGTGGTATGTAAAGGAAGGTGCTGTCCACATCTGGGCCAGTGTCTTTGCTGGCTCATGGTGCGTCTGGAGGGGTTACAGTGGCCCATACATCAGTGGAAGCAGAATGGTTTTGTTTGTTAGATCGCTCACTGGTGGGTCAATTTCGGGGTATGGATGGCAAAGGAATCAGCTTTGCGGATATTTCCAACTGGGTCATACGGTGGTGGAAGTTCTCGGCCAAGGTGGAGGTGCGACCATTGGGTAATTAGGCTTTCTTGTTTGTGTTACCTACGCGTAGTGAGGCGGAGACGTTATTACGTCAGCGTTGGACCATTGGTGGTTGTGATCTGGAGTTGGTATGGTGGAATCCTCTGGCCCTTTGTGCTTCGGGCAAGACATCACCTTCGGAATAGCGAGTATGGGTCCAGGTGGTGGGTTTGCTGATCCATCTTCGTGGGTTGGAGGTTTATCGGCAAATTGGCTATCAGTTTGGCGGCTTTGTGGTGATTGATGAGTCACCGGTGGATATGGGTTCTGTTCGGCTGTGTGTCAGGAGCTTTGTGCACATCCCACCGTGAGCTTCCATCGGATGGGACTCATGGAACTTTTCGTTGCTGATCTGGGTCGAGGCAAGGCCAATGGTGGAACCGGCAGTGACGGTAGCCGTTACGAGTGCCAATCTTCAAATAGATAAGGAAGGGCGTGATTCATGCCGTCCGAATCGAAGGATCTCAAAGATCTTGGGGGTAAAGGATTATATGCATCGATTTGAGAGGGAGGCCAAGTATAGGGGCTCACGGATTAGGCATCTGGTCCATACTGGGAATCGTTTGGGCTTCAAAGGAGATTTAAGGCCAACATCTTTGGGCCATGCTAAGGCCCACAGGGATAGGTTTAATCCCATGGGCACCCACAGGTGGGTCAAGAGCAAACAGTTTGCACCATTGGTTTTGGGCCACATGGATGATGTGGGTCACCAGAAGCGAGTTAAATCCCAAACCAACCAACCAACCCAACCAAGGAGGGTTGTTTCAGGCTAACCTGGGTAACCTAATCCGACAATCAGTCAGGTTTTTGCTTCACTTCGTGCTGGGGTTGGGCCTAGCCAGCCACTTTGCGAGGTGAGCTTGTCGATGGAGGCTACGCGACCTCCTGTAGGGGATACCGGTAGTGGGTCAGTGGAGTTACAGTCATCACAAGGTTTAATCGGTGATGGGTGTCAATCGGGTGAGGCTGGGTTTGTGATGGAGGAGCACAGCCAGGTGGTTATCGGCTGTCAGGATATGCGAGAGACAATGGAGGTCGTGGCTGAGGCTCGCTGGGCAAGCTTGGTGGATGAGCTAGCTTTGGTGGTGCGTCCTAAGGTGGCGTGTGACGGAGAACAGGCGATGGATGCTGCAGCTGAGGCTGATGACCAACCAGAACTTTCAAGGGATGAGTATCCGAGCACAGAGGAGGTCTCGAATTGGGTTCTCTCACGTATACACGAGGTTAGTCAATTTTGGAGGGTTTCTTTTGAGGGTCATGAGAATGAGGCAATGAAATTGTTTATTGCAATCGAGGAGTCATAGAATGAGGGTGCTCCTATTGGGCAAGAGGTGGACCCTGCGAAGCAGAATGGGTGGAGTGCCCGAGAATTACGAAAACTGGAGTGTTCCATAAATTATGACCGACGTAAGGGTGAGGATGGACAGGGTGTAAGGAAGGGTCATGGAAATCAGCTGTTGTTGCAATGCGGTTAAAATTTCTGACTTGGAATGTGCGTGTGTTAAATGATAAGAGGAAAAGCGTGTTGGTAAAATCTGTGTTAAAAAATACAAGGGCAGACATGGTGTGTCTCCAGGAGACCAAGTTAGGGTGTGTATGGGAGGGGGAGTTAGTTCGGGAGCTGTGGGGTGGTCGGTATGTGACTTGGACTTATTTACCTGCTCTGGGAGTGGCAGGGGGAGTTCTTCTTTGTTGGGATGAGAGGGTGGTTGAAATTGAGGAGGAAGAGTTGGGCGCTTTTTGGGTATCCTGTCTATTTCGGTGTATTGCGGATAGTTTTCGCTGGGCCTTTACAGGGGTATATGGGCCAATTCATGGAAGGGAGTAGCCTAGTTTCTGGAATAAGTTACAGTGTATTGCTTTTCGATGGGGGGTTCCTTGGTGTGTAGGCGGAAACTTTAATGTGGTTAGGAGTGTGGAGGAGAAGATGGGAGCAAGTTCGGTGGTGGCTTCTATGCGGGTTTTCTCTTCATTCATTGATGACCTAGAGTTGGTGGATTTGCCACTGCAGGGGGGGCGACTATACCTGGTCTGGGGGCAGTGCGATGTCTCGACTTGACAGATTTTTGGTGATAGGGGAGTAGGAGGTGCATTTCTCACAAGTGGCTTAACTTCGGTTGCAATGTCCAATTTCAGATCATTGGCCAGTCTTATTGGATAGTGGGGGAATCAGGAGTGGTCCCGCGCCATTTCGATTTGAGAATATGTGGCTGTTGTCGGAGGGTTTCAACGATCTGGTGTAGGGTTGGTGGGACATTTATAGTGTGTCTGGCTTGTCGAGTTGTCGCCTAGTGCAGAAACTGAAACTTCTTAAGTCTGATTTGAAGCAGTGGAATAAGGAGGTGTTTTGGTGCCTAGAGGTTTAGAAGGCTAATGTGTTAGCTGTATTGTAGGAATTGGATCATATAGAGACTGTAGGGGGCTTGTCTGTGACGAATTTAGTTCATCGAGATAGGGTTCGAAAAGAGTTTGGTCAAATTGCACGTATGGAGGAGATTAGCTTTCGACAAAAGTCTAGATGTTTGTGGCTGAAGGACGGGGATTGAAATACCAAATTCTTCCATCGTATGGCTAATGCCCATCATAGGGTAAATCATATTGGCAGATTGTGAGTAAATAGTACGAAGTTGTCTTATTCAGAGGAGATTAAGGCCCGGATTGTGGGATTCTACGACCATCTATTTTGGGACAAGGGGGAGGTGTGGAGGCCAAGTCTGGACGGAGTTGTGTTCAATGTTATTTTAGAGGCGAATAATTGCATGCTTGAACGGGCTTTTTACAGAAGATGAGGTGTTTGCATCTTTACAGAGTATGCCTGGTGATAAGGCTCCGGGTCCAGATAGTTTTTTGATAGCATTTTTTCAGCAATGTTGGGGAGTGGTGAAGGCAGATGTGATGGCCATGTTTGAGCAGTTTTATCAAATCTGAGAGTTTGAGCGTAGTCTCAATGCCACGTTTATTGCTTTGCTCCCCAAGAAGGGCGGGGCGGAGGATATTTGGGATTATCACCCTATCAGTCTTTTGGGTAGTGTGTACAAATTATTGGCAAAAGTGTTGGCCAATCGGTTGCGTAGTGTGTTGGAAGGGGTGGTTTTCGAGTCTCAAAATGCTTTTGTGGGTGGGCGGCAAATTCTAGACACGGTCTCAGTGGCAAATGAGTGTGTAGATTCCAGGATTCGCTAAGAACAAGAGGGGCTTATTTGCGAACTTGATATCGAAAAGGCATGTGATAATATCAATTGGAAATTTTTATTGTATATGTTAGGCAAATTAGGTTTTGGGGAGAGATGGCGGAGGTGGATTAAATTCTGTATATCTACGGTGCGGATGTCGGTTCTTGTTAATGGGTCTCCAGCGGGATTCTTTCCTACTTATAGAGGTTTACGGCAAGGAGATCCTTTACCTCATTTACTGTTCATTTTGGTGATAGAGACGTTGGGGCATTTGTTATCTAGAGCGGTACAAGGTGGTTTGTTGTATGGGTTTGAGGTAGGGGTGGCTCCAGTAGTTTTGACGGTTTCATATTTGTTTTATGCGGATGATGCGCTTACTTTTTGCGATGCAGATGTTACTCAAATTGGACATTTGAGATGTGTGTTGTTGTGTTTTGAGGCAATGTCGGGCCTTCAGGTGAATCTGGCAAAGTCGGAGCTAATTCCAGTGGGAGAGGTGGCACGAATTTCGGTATTGACAGCTATTCTGGGGTGTAGGATGGCATCTTTCCCAGTTTCATATCTGGGTTTACCTCTAGGGGCATCATTCAAGGCGACGAGGGTATGGGATGGAGTGGTGGCCCGTGTTCAGCAACGACTGGCAGGCTGGAAAAGGCAGTATTTATCAAAAGGTGGCAGACTTACATTGATTAAGAGTGTCCTATCCAACATTCCGACTTACTTTATGTCCGTTCATGTGATTTTGGTGTCTGTAGCAAAGCGAATTGAGTGGTTACAGAGGGATTTCTTCTGGGAAAATGGAGGGAGAGGGATCTTATCATTTAGTGGCTTAAGATTGGATTTGTAGTCCCAAGGTTCATGGGGGTTTGGGGGTTCGGAGGTTGGTCCTATTTAATGTGGCTTTGTTGGGCAAGTGGTGGTGGTGTCTTGTGGAGGAGAGGGACTGCCTTTGGAGGAGAGTGGTGGTTGTGAAGTTTGGTGTGGGGCGGGAAGGGTGGTGTTCAGATAGAGTAGGGCAATCGCATGGCCGTGGTCTTTGGAAAGGGATTTGGTTAGGATGGGAGGAGTTTTGGAAGAGGGTTCTGCTCCAGGTAGGGGTGGGGGATAGAATTCGATTTTGGTGGGATAGGTGGTGTGGTGACGTTCCATTGGAAGTGCGGTTCCCTTTGATTTATGGTCTTGCTATTGACAGAGAGGTCACGGTGGGTGATGTAAAGTGTGGCCATAGAGATTCAATTGTTTAGAATGTGCACTTGCGCTGTGCTATTCAGGATTGGGAGCAGGATCAGTTGATAGCGCTATTGGGTTTTCTATATGTGTTGCGAGTTTGGAGGGCTGGGCAGGATTCTTTGGTTTGGAATTGTCCTGGGGCTAAGGGGAAGTTTTATGTGTCCTCGTATCATGCAGAGCTAGCTCATGCAGAGGCTGTTGTTTTTTCGCGGAAATGTGTCTGGGTGTCAAGTTCGCCATCCAAGGTGGTCTTTTTTGTGTGGACGGCCATGTTGGGGCGTATCTTGACATTGGATAATCTAATTCGCCGTGGCCATACATTGGTTAATTGGTGCTGCATATGTTGTGGTGATGCAGAGTCGGTGGCGCATTTGCTAGTTCATTGTCCAGTTACTCATCGTCTTTGGATGCTTGTGGTCGCGACTTTTGGTTTGGCCTGGGTGCAGCCGGTTTCAGTTACAGCAGTTTTGCAAAGTTGGATGGGGGGTCGTGTTGGTAGGCAGCGTCGGAAAGCGTGGTTGCTTGCTTCTCATTGTCTTGTCTGGTTAGTTTGGTTGGAACGTAATTGGCGTATTTTCTAGGGGGTGTCTCATTCGGTTCCTTGGTTGGAATGCCGATTGCTCATGGTTTTGCATAGTTGGCTGACCTGTTCGGTTGATCTTGATGTTTTGGCATTTGTAGATTTTGTGGAGGATTTGACTTGTTGATATGTTGAGCCTTTATGGATTCTAGTTTGTATTCTTTGCATCATCTTGATACTTTTCTAATAAAGTTTGTTATTTATCCAAAAAAAAAATTACTATGAAAAATATGGAGCATTGTCACAAGAGCAGAGAAGCTATTGGTTGAACAATTAAAAAGAAAACTAGTTATATTTAGATTATGAATTTTGGTAGGAATTTGGCAAAGGAAAGAGAAAAAGTAACGAGAAATATGAATATAATATAAGTTAAATATTCCACCATTTCCGTCTTCCTTTCGCTATCGAAATTTCTATCTTGATTATCCAAACACAATGCAAATATAAAATATAAAATATAAAAAATAAAAAATTGAATATAATTGAATAAGTAAAACTCACATAGAATATTGACAAGCAAGTCTTACCTTAATTTAGTTTTTTTTGGACTCCACTCATGCCATCAAAATTTTTAAAGTTCCAAGTAAACCTATTTTATTGCCAAAAAAAATAAAAAAGGAGGATGATATAAAAGCATTTACTCTTGTTTCCAAGCATTAGAAACATTTTGAAGGACAAATTACACCGATGGTCCTATATTATATCTCATGTCATTGGTCTTTACACTTTTAAGTGACTCAATTTTGATCTTTAATTTTAAATTTTGTATTAATTTAGTCTAATTGATAATTCTATTAATGTTTTTCCAAAAAATTAACATTGAGTTGATTGATGTTAACTCACTCAATTGAATAAATTTATAATTTTGCCATTTAAAATACAACACATATCACTTATCTACGTATTTATCATAAAAAAATGTTAAAATTTGTAATCAATTAGATCAAATTAAGACAAATTCATAAATTCATAATAAAAACCAAATCAATTGAAATTATTGAGACCAAAGTAGAGGGACTACCACCGTAATTTGCCCTGTCTAGAAATAAAACAACAACAAATCCAAAACAGTGAAACCAAGATCTTAAAAAAATGACCTGAAGACTGAGGAGGCATGGTTCTCACTCCTTTTGGGTCCAACCCAATAAAATAATGAAACAGGGGTGCTGAAGAATGGTTCTGATGATACAGTTCGTGATGGCAGAACGGGTCGGACTGATCCACGCTCCTTTAGCCTATGTCCGAATGACCAAGCCCACCTGAAGACCTGCACAAGAGTTCAACGGGGAACGGGGAGTCCCCCAGCGAACCCTCAGACGAGCAAATTAGAGAGAGAAGTGGAGTGTAGAGATGGAATACAGATAAAAAGGCTTAACCTTCTACATGTCTTCGACGTCTGCTTATATCCTTTGGTAATCATTATGTTGTCTCTCCCGACCTGTCACCTTGGCCGAAAGTCTATGTTGTAGCTTATCTTGTTCAGGGTGAGGGCGTGTTGTCCCGACAGAGAGGGGATATCGCAATAAATGCTATAAGGGGGCCTCATTAATGGCGATGTGCAGTGGCAATAACTTTGCAGATCTTTGTCTGCTGATATGGCTTGCCCTTTTCTTGCCATGTGTCTTGATGTCATTGGTTCTAATTGCTACATGGGGCTTCGACAGTGCTGGGCTTCAGCATTTGAGATATGTGTTGGGCCCTAAATGGTGGGCTCTAGTCTTTATGGGCTTAGCCATGTCAGTAGTCCCCCATTCCCGAGTGCAGCTTTAGTCCAATGAAGGGAATATTGAAGAGAATAAGGGCTGTGAAAGACCGGCAGGGTGAAGGCCGACTGAGCGGGGTGACCGACCGTGAGGAGGGCCGACCGCGAAGGGTGGCCGAGTGGGGGGATCGACCATGCGGAAGGCCGACCGCGAAGGGTGGCCGAGTGGAGGGGCTGACCACGCGGAAGGTCGACCGCGAAGGGTGGCCGAGGGGTGTGGCGCGGGGCTCGAGAGGTGGTGAGGCACGTGCTGAAGTGAAGTGGAATAAACAGGGAAGGGAAAAGGGGCAGTGGATCGTGGCCGTACACGTGGCAGAATCTTGTAGTAGGGGAGGTTAGGCGTTGGGCGATAGGCGAAACGATAGGTCATTATAGGGTGTTGAAAAGACAGTTGTGGCGGAATTTTGAAAATTTTCAAACTGGCGAGAATTAATTGTGACCCTTGGAATACAGGCAAGCCGTGGGCCTTTGGTATTATCCGCTTTACCTACCTTTTTGTAAAAAATCAAAACATTCCAAGTGTAAACTCCTTCGTTGCTAGCGATACACCTCTGCAACACTTTTTGAATTTTCTTGCGCCCGCATCCGAAGCCATTCGTAGACACACGACAGAAATGGCCCAGGAAGAAGCTAGAACTGCCAGGGTTGATCCACTAGGGAACGACGATGCGGTGGAGTTGGCGGAGCAGTACAGGACGGAGAGGCAAGTGAAGAGAGTAGGGGAACCAGCGGGACCACCGCGTTCGTTGACAATGATGGCAGCTCTGAAGCCAATCAACCAGGCTGAGCCAGATCACTGGCATACGAAGGCCGACAAGTCGATCGTTACTGCAGGGGAGTTGGAGGGTATGCACAAAAAATACCAGGTTCCCGCAGAAATAGAATTGATGCTACCAACACCAACAGAGAGGCCGTCCGACACCCGACCGGGAGAGTTTGCCCTCTACGAGGAGGCGTTGAAGGGTGGGTTGAGGTTGCCACTTCCGCAGGTAGTAGTGGATGTCTTAAACCAACTGGAAGTGACGCCAGGCCAACTAATGCCCAACGCGTAGAAGATTGTACTGGCCTGAGCAAGTGCGTGGCCGAGGGAGAACGAGGGGGCGGCTATGACAGTGGACAAGTTTTTTGCCTACTACAATGCCTCAGGCCAGCAAGAAACTTGGGTTACTTTGCTAGCGGCGGTAGGAAGGGGTCTGGTGGCAGGGTTGCTGTCATCAATTAAGGGATGGAGGCCGCGGTGGTTCTACGTGTCCACGAACGGGGGAGTGGGAGTGCGCACGGTGTGGAGAGTGCCCACCAAGTCTGTGGAGCCAAAACTGGGGACCGCAGCGGAGGATAGGGTGAAAAAGGTGAAGTCATGGAGGGAGAAGGAGGGAGTCAAATGGGACGATCTCGTCCAGTCGTCCGCTTTGTTCACCGCGGGACTAGGCCCTCAGCCGATCAGTGGAGATCTGGCACCGGCAGAACTAGAGGCGAGAAGGAAGGCACAAGAGGCGGAGGATCGGACCATTTTTACCAAAGCCTAAAAGTTTAAAGAAACGCAGTTAGGCCCGCCACCAAAATCGGTCGAGAGGGAAAGAATCCGACCGCACCCCAAGCCGCTGGGGGGAAAAGACTTGGGTAGTTTTGAGCCGCGACCACCGCCAGTTGATCCGGTGAAGGAGAGGGCAAACGAGAAGGGGGAGGCTCTGAAGAAGAAGAAGAAGAAGAAGAAAAAGAGGAGGGTTGCCCTTGAGGGGGCCTCAGATGCGTCTGTATCGAAGAGGGTGAGGGTTGGCGAGAAGGTTACCCCCATGGCGGAGGAGGCAGGAGAGGAGGGAGTACGGGCGACCCCAGAAAGGGTGGTTACCCCAGAAATGCAAGGGGACGAAGGTCAGGGGGGCCAGGAGGAAGAAGAGCACCTGAGTGCCAGGCCCAAGGTGCCAGTGGAGCGTGGGTCAGCTGACCCTGAGGAAGTGATGAAGCAGCAGCCTAAGGGGGGCCCTGCGCCCCAAAAAGGGGGGGTCAGGGTGAAGTATGCGATCTACCATGCTCTTGCAGTGTCTGGGCGACTGGAGGGAGAAGAAAGCCCAGCCAAGACAGCTGCAGATCTTCTTTTGGGGGTAGTAGACGAGGCAGCCGTGCGCTCCGTGACTAAGTTCAATGAGGCTGAGCTGCTAAGGGGGTTGTGCTTTGCTCAAATGGAGGCGACCACCTTAGCAAGGGCTCTACTGAGGAAGGCGGCGACGGCAAAGGGTGAAATGGAACTGTTGAAGGTGAAGTTGGAGGAGGCGAAGGCCCAACTTAAAATTTTCAAGAAGGAGAGCGCAGGCTGGAGGAAAGCTGCGCGAAGTGCGTGTGCCAGGGGGTTGGAAGAGGCTGAGAAGGCGAAGAAGATGAGGGTGTTGGCGATCGTGCAGCGCAATGTTGTCGCTCGAGCCCATGCTAATCTGCTCGCGGCCAAGTTGGAGCTGGAGGACGAATGCCGCAAGGTAGTGTCGCTCAAGTTCCAGCTGGCTGGCGAGCAGAAGAAGCTGGGGAATGCTCAAAAAGCCTGTACAGTCGCCACCAAGCGGTTTGAAGAGGCTATGACTAGCAATGAAGATCTGCGCGCCCAACAAATCAAAGAAAAGGATGAGGCAGACCTGAAGATTACTGAGCTGCAGAAGGAGCTGGAAGATGAGCGCGCGAAGGCAATGGAGGAGAAGGCGAGATTGGAGAAGGAGTTGGAGGAAAAAAAAACCAAGGCAGCCTTTGAAAGGGCAGCGTACCCCGACCTGTACGTCGCAGTAGTGGAGCAATTCAAGGGGTCTGTTGACTTCCAGATGGCGATCGATGTCGTGGTCGCCAGCAACTTGGCGAGAGAGGGGGCTGGGGGGGCTGGCCCGTCGGGAGCGACCGCTGGGGGCAGGAGTGAAGCAGAGGTGATCCAGTGCCTCCAACGATTGGACTTTTACAAGCACGAAATGGCTGAGTTCTGGGATAGCGAGTGGAAGATGTTCAAGCATAAAGCGGAAGAGCTGTTCCCAGACTTAGACTTGAGCGGCGTCAAAATTGACGATGATGGCGTGGTCCAGACCTCCCTAGACGAGGGCGTTGAAGAAGAAGACGTTGTGTCAAGTGAGGAGAAATGATGGAAGTGGACAAAATTTGTACTTAGAGTTTTTTTTTTTTTTTTTTGAATGACTGTAATAAACTTATGTACAGGTTTGTGCATAAATAAAATTTTGAGTCTTGTTTTCATGCTATTGCTTTTGTTTGTGCATCTGAAATGAATGAGAATGGTGACTTGTATAAGGCTTGTGTATAAATCATTGTGAAGTGCAAAATGTGAGGAAAACTCAATGTAAAGTGAAGTTTAAAATGTAAGGCAACCTGAAGAATGTTAAAAATGAAGTTCAGCTTGTAAGAATGTTAAAAATTGAAAGTTTCAAATCATGACCCAAAAGTGGAGTCAGTCTGGCTTGTAAGGGTGTTGATAAATGAAAGATTAGTTTGGAATTTGACTAAGTAAAGAATGTTGTAAAAACATAGACCTAGAATTTTGACTAAGTGTGGCCAGTATGCCATAACCGTGAAGATTGCATGACTGGCCTTAACCGAGCTCTACATCCGTGCTCAGTTTGGGAGAAGGTATGATTAACTGACCCTTCAAGCAATTCAGTAGCTTCAAGTAACTCAGTCTGGCCGAGCTCTTCAGGCTCAGTCTGGCTGAGGCCTTAAGAAACTCAGGCTGACTGAGCTCGTCATGCTTGGTCTGGCTGAGGCTTGTTATGCTCAGTCTGGCCGAGGCTTTTATGCTCAGTCTGGCTGAGGCTTTGTATGCTCGGTCTGGCAGAGGCTTGTCGTACTCAGTCTGGCTGAGGCTTTGCATGCTCGGTCTGGCTGAGGCTTTAAGTGACTCGGTCTGGCCGAGCTCTTCATGCTTAGTCTGGCTGAGGCTTTTTGTGCTCAGTTTGGCTGAGGCTTTAAGTGACTCGGTCTGGCCGAGCTCTTCATGCTCAGTTTGGCTGAGGCTTTTTGTGCTCAGTCTGGCTGAGGCTTTAAGTGACTCGGTCTGGCCGAGCTCTTCATGCTCAGTCTGGCTGAGGCTTTTTGTGCTCAGTCTGGCTGAGGCTTTAAGTGACTCAGTCTGGCCGAGCTCTTTATGCTCAGTCTGGCTGAGGCTTTTTGTGGTCGGTCTGGCGGAGGCTTTAAGTGACTCAGTCTGGTCGAGCTCTTCATGCTCAATCTAGCAAAGGCTTTTTGTGCTCAGTCTGGCTGAGGCTTTAAGTGACTCGGTCTGGCCGAGCTCTTCATGCTCAGTCTGGCTGAGACTTTTTGTGCTCAGTCTGGCTGAGGTTGCAATCAAAACGTTATTGGAATACCATAGATAATTGAGAAATAAGCTTGCTGTCATACAAAATGTAGCCCACTGGATCATAAATTTACACCGTATAAGGAGAAAATGAGAACATTCAAGTGTGCAGATTGTCAAAAAGAACATACAGCAATTGGACAATACAAAAGTACAACTTTTATTGAAAATAGCGCTTCAAATGTTCAGCGTTCCAAGGATGGGGGAGGTCTCGACCTTCCATATCCTGAAGTCAGTAAGTGCTCGGACGTGGTTTGGCTTTCACAATGTAAGGCCCCTCCCACTTGGTTGCCAGTTTGCCCTCAGTCGGATTTTTGGTGGCAAGGGTTACTTCTCGCAAAACAAGGTCCCCCACGATGAGTTCCCTCGGTCTGACCTTGCAGTTGTAGTGTGTTCTCATTTTCTGTTGGTAGGAGGCCCGTCTGACAGCGGTGGTTTCTCGGAGTTCTTCGATCAGATCTAAGTCTGCCCGACGCAGCTCTTCAGTTAGTTCTAGATTTGGATATAGAACCCTTGGGGTGGGCAGACCGATTTTCACTGGGACGACTGCCTCAGCGCCATATGTTAAGCGAAATGGGGTCTCCCCAGTGGGAGTTCGAGCAGTAATGCGGTAGGCCCAAAGTACATTCGGTAATTCGTCAGCCCAGAGTCCCTTAGCAACTTCCAGTTTAGTTTTGATAATCTTCAAAAGAGAACGGTTGGTGACCTTAACTTGGCCATTGGCTTGGGGATGGCCTGGAGAGGAGAAGCATGGCTGGATTTGGAGCTCTGCACAAAATTTCCTAAACTTGGCATTGTCAAATTGTTAACCGTTGTCAGAGACGATGGCTTGAGGAATGCCAAATCTGTAAACGATCGACTACCAGATGAATCTGGTTGTGTTCCGCTCGATAATTGTGGCAAGGGGTTCTGCTTCCACCGATTTAGTGAAGTAATCGATGGCGACAATGGCGAATTTGGTTTGGCCTTGGCCAGTGGGCAATGGACCGACCAGGTCGATTCCCCATTTGGCAAATGGGTAGGGACTGCAAAGTGTGATCAATTCTGTAGGAGGAGCATGGGGAATGTTGGCAAAGCGTTGGCACTTATCACATTTGAACACGAAGTCTGTCGCATCTTGATTGAGAGTGGGCCAGAAATAACCAGTGCGAAGTATTTTGTGGGCTAAGGACCTGCCACCCAAATGATTGCCACATACGCCCTCATGGATTTCTCTCATCACGTAAGTAGCCTGAGCAGGGTTGAGGCATCGGAGGTATGGGCGTGAAAAGCCCCTCTTGTACAAAAGACCATCAACAAGAATGTAATTGGATGACCGGACCCTGACTTTGGCAGCCCGCTATTTGTCATCTAGTAGTTCCCCCGTTGTCAGAAATAGAAAGAGGTCGGACGCCCAGGGGATAGGTTCATTTTGGAGGAAGTGGACCGCTTGCTAGTCGGGGGATATGGCAAGGTGGGTCAGGTATTCGAGGCGAACACCGTGGTTGAGATCTGACTAGTCTGCAGAGTCTAATTGAGCCATCTCATCTGCCTTGGAGTTTTCCGCCCGAGGGATATGCTGGATGTGGAAAGTATTGAAGAGACGAGCAAGGGGGAGTGCAAGATCCCTATAAGCCCGCATTATGTCGTCCATGGCCTTGAATTCCCCCGTAATTTGTCTGACAATAGCTGGGAGTCACTGAACACTCGGATATGGATGACACCAATGTCTCTGGCTAGATAGAGACCTGCTATCAATGCCTCATACTCGGCCTCATTATTGCTTGCATCAAACAGGAAGCGGAGAGCACTTTTGAAATAACCACCGTCAGGGGCGGTGAGGATGAGACCAGCCCCGCTACCTTCTTTGCGGGATGATCCGTCGACGTTGAGGGTCCAAGAGTGGGGGTCTTCTAGCTCGATAAGGGTCGGTGGGGGTGGAGGAGTTGTGGTTGGGGTGAGGTTAGTGAATTCCAGGATGAAGTCGGCAACATCCTATCTCTTAATTGTTGTTCGAGGCCGGTAGGAGATATCAAACTGACTGAGTTCGACGGACCATTGCATAAGCCTGCCGAAAAGCTCTGGTTGCTGCATTATCTTCTTCAACGGTTGGTCAGTGAGGACCACTATGGAATGGCCTTGGAAGTAAGGGCGGAGTCATCTGGAGGCGGTGACCAAGGCCAAGGACATTTTTTCTAATAATGGGTAGTTCTGTTCCGCCCCCCGAAGAGCCCAACTGATGTAGTAGACCAGTCTCTAGACAGATCTGTCTTCCTTGACGAGTGCTGCACTGAGTGCAGTATGCGACACGATTAGATAGAGGAAGAGGGGTTCACCCGTGATGGCTTAAGAAAGTAAGGGGGGTTAGCCATGCACTGTTTCAACTGCTGAAAGGCCTCTTCAGATTCTGCCGTCCACTCAAAAGTTTGTCGAAGGACTTTGAAGAAGGGGAGGCACTTATCCGTTGCTCGGGAAATGAAGCAGTTGAGGGCGGTCACTCGGCCAGTAAGCCTCTGAACCTCCTTGACCGTTCTGGGTGACTGTATTTCGATTAAGGCCTTGATCTTTTCAGGGTTAGCCTCGATGCCCCGCTAACTGACCATGAACCCCAAAAATTTCCCAAATCCTACGCCGAAGGCATATTTTTCCGGATTGAGCTTCATCTGGTACTTTCGTAGGGTGGCGAAGGTTTCTCGCAGGTCGGCCAGATAATCGGTGGAGAGTTTGCTCTTGACCAACATGTTATCGACATATACTTCCATGTTCCGGCCTATCTAATGATGGAAGACGGTATTGACCAACCGTTGGTAAGTGGCCCTGGCATTCTTTAACCCAAATGGCATCACACGGTAATGGTAGGTGCCTCGGTCGGTGATGAAGGAGGTGTGCTCCTGATCAGATGGGTGCATCAAGATTTGGTTGTATCCAGAGAAGTCATCCATGAAACTGAGCAATTGATGACCGGCCGTGGCGTCAACCAGCAGATCTATGCGAGGGAGAGGGTAGCTGTCCTTGGGGCAAGCTCAGTTGAGGTCGGAGTAGTCGACACAGAGTAGTCATTTTCCATTGTTTTTACGAACCAGAACCACATTCGACAGCCATCTGGGGTAGTCCACATTAGTGATAAACTGTGTCTCAAGGAGTTTGTCTACTTTAGAAGCAATAAGGTTATTGCATTCCGGGTGAAAAATGCGCTGCTTCTGGCGGATAGGTCAGAAATGGGGCTCAACACTGAGACGGTGGCTGATGAAGGAGGGATCAATTCCCGACATATCGAAGTGAGTCCAAGCAAACACGTCGTTGTGTTCAACCAAGAGGGCGGTGAGGTCGACTTTGGCTTAGGGGGATAGTTGGCTGCCGATCTTGGCGATTTTGGCCAGGTTGGTGGGGTCGACAAGGACTTCGACGAGCTCCTCCACTGGTTCCCCTCTGACCAGCTCGTCTTCATCTCTGACATCGAGTCCTTCAATGATCATAGCCTCCTTCAGCTTGACTTCTTTAAGTGAGGCGACATAACATTCTCTGGCCACGATCTGCTCTCCCCTCACTGTTCCGACCCCAAGATCGATGGGGAACTTGATGGTAAGGTGATAAGTGGATGTGATAGCTTGGAAAGCATTTAAGGCAGTACGGCCAAGGATGATGTTGTAGGCAGAGGGGCAGTCAACAACAAGGAAGGTGAGCAACTTTGTGGTCTGCCGTGGGTACTCGCCAATTGTGATAGGAAGATCGATAGAGCCGATAGAGGTCACCCGGTCACCAGTGAAACCGACCAAAGGGGTTTGGAGGGGAGATAGACTTTTTTTCCCAATCTTGAGCTGGCAGAAGCAGTTGAGGAAAATGATGTCTGAAGAACTACCGTTGTCGACGAGAACCCGTCTGACCTTGTAATTGGAGAGGAGAGCGGAGATGACGAGAAGGTCGTCATGGGGGTAATGGATGCCTGTGCAGTCGGCGTCCGTAAAGGTGATAGGCTCGGTCCATTGTCTAGACTGTTTGGAGGGTCGGTCTAGTGTGGCAACTTCTTTGTCTAAGCTCTGTCTTATTTTCCTGAGTTCTGCCCTCTGAGCCGAGTGGGATGGGCCTCCACAAGCAAGCCCGCCAGCAATAACTCTGATTTCTCCAACAGGTGGGGCAGGGTTACCTTGTGCTCGGGGTTGCTGCGGAGGGCGGTCATGACCTTGGTTAGGTTGTGCTGGTTGTCGGGGAGGTGTGCGCCAGCGGTTGTTTCTGATGGGTTACATCTGCTGCCTCTGCTGAGGGCGAGTATCCATGAATCAGCTGAGGCGTCCTTGACGAATCAGGCCCTTGACTTGATCTTTGAGGTTAACACACTCCTCGGTATTATGGCCGTGATCTTGGTGAAAACGATAATATTTGGACTGGTCTTTCCGATTGGAGGGGTTTCGTGATGGTTGGGGCCATTTGAGGGGGTAATCCCGCTGGATCTAATTGAGGACTTGCTCTATGGGGGAATTAAGGGGTGTGTACCGCTCGAACCGACCGGGAGGTCGGGCTGGTGCTGACCTGTTGGCTCAGGGGGGCCGGTCGGTATAATACGGTGTTTGGTTATTGTACTAGGTGTTTCTAGCTTCTGAGTCTTTTCGCTTTTCTCGGGAGGTCAGGTTTTTTGTTGTAGGATCTTGGTGAGCGGCTAGGGAATCTTCTGCGTTCATGTATTTTTGGGCTTTGAAGAGTAGTGCTGCCATGGAGGTCGAGGGATTTTTTGAGAGGGAGAAAAGGAAATCAGATGACTGTAGGCCGGCCATGAAGGCTGTAAGGATGACCTTGTCATCGTTTTCCGCCACCTACAAGGCTTCGGTGTTGAAGCGGGTAACGAAACTGCGCAGTGACTCCCCCTCGGTCTAACGGATATTGAGGAGTTAGGTTGCCGGGCATCGCTGGCGCTGGGCCCCTATGGAATGGCTGAGGAAAGAGTCGCTGAGGTGCTGGAAAGTGGAGACGGAGTCTGCTGGGAGTTGACTAAACCAAAGTCGAGCCGACCCCTTGAGTGTTACGGGGAAAGCCCGACACATGATTTCGTCAGGGAATGCATGGAGGATCATGAGGGTTCTATAGGTCTCCAAATGATCGACTGGGTCTGTTGTACCGTCGAAAGAGTCGATGGTGGGCATTTTGAACTTAGGAGGGAGAGATTTGTCTCTAATGAAGGCAACAAACGGGGAGTTGGCTGTGGTAGATGGTTTATGTTGTATGTTCTGCATGACCCCTTGGAGTTGGAGCTTCATGGCTCGGAGTTCCGCATCCCAGAGAGGGATGTTGTCACCACCGGAGGGCAGTGGGGGCTGGACGCTACTGGCCTCTCCTTCAGGGATTGGTGCCGGGATCGATGGTTGTGGGCCTCGGGGTGGCAGGTTTATACCTGGGGGAAGGGGTTGCAAGCCTTCCCAGTTGGGTGGATTAGGCTGCGAGATAGTGTGGCTCGGGGCTCATTCTTGGTTGGGAGGAACATCTGGAGGTGGTGGAGGGGGCATAGGAAGGTTTCTTTGGAGTAGAGCATTAATCAGGGCTTGGTTTTGCTCGGCCATGCGGTTAATGCTGTTGGTAAGCTCGATGAAATATTGTGGTGGGTTGTTTGGATTGAGGGGGTCAGTCTGATGGTTAGCAGCATTATGGTGAGAAGCCATGGATCTAGTCGTGACCATACATTTTGATGGGTGGTAGGAAAGGGTTATTGGGACAGGGTCTCCGGCGACAATGAGCACAACTAGCTCGCGGAGCAAAGCATTCCCACAGACAGCGCCAACTGATGATACAGTTCATGATGGTAGAACGGGTTGGACTGATCCACGCTCCTTTAGCCTATGTCCGAATGACCAAGCCCACCTAAAGACCTGCACAAGAGTTCAACGGGGAACGGGGAGTCCCCCAGCGAACCCTCTGACGAGCAAGTTAGAGAGAGAAGTGAAGTGTAGAGATAGAATAGAGATAAAAAGGCTTAACCTTCTACATGTCGTCGATGTCTGCTTATATCCTTTGGTAATCATTATGTTGTCTCTTCCGAGCTGTCACCTTGGCCAAAAGTTTATGTTGTAGCTTACCTTGTTCAGGGTGAAGGCGTGTTGTCCCGACAGAGAGGGGTTATCACAATAAATGCTATAAGGGGGCCTCATTAATGGCGATGTGCAGTGGCAATAACTTTGCAGATCTTTGTCTGCTGATGTGGCTTGCCCTTTTCTTGCCATGTGTCTTGATGTCATTGGTTCTAATTGCTACATGGGGCTTTGGCAGTGCTGGGCTTCAGCATTTAAGATATGTGTTGGGCCCTAAATGGTGGGCTCTAGTCTTTATGGGCTTACCCATGTCAGGTTCTATAAAAACTCAAAGTTCCAAAAACCTGCCAATCAATCACTTAATCAATCAAGAAATAAAATATAAAAAAAAAAATGTTTCATCCCTCCATAGATTATGTTTTTGTCGGATATTCATCTCAGGTGGAATTGTTTCCATGAAAAGCATTTTTCTTATATAAAATTAAGTTTTACAATTGGAAGGAATAAAAAAAACCCATTGGAAAATGACAAGATCTTTTAATATCCTTCCTCTTGGTGGACTAATTTAAGGAAAATGAGTGAGACTTCTTTTTTGGAAGACTCCTACAACTCTCAAAGTGATTCACATCACTCATGATGTGTGGGGCTCACTCCACATTATGAGTGATGTGAATCACTTTGGAAGTTGTGAGAGTCTTCCAAAAAGAGGGTCTTTATCATTATTGTTAATTTAAAAAGAAAAAAAAATTAAGAAAAAATGTTTGTCCACCAACTCAACACATGAGGTAAAGGATCTCATCTCAATCCATAAAATGATAGCAAATAATAAACTACTTACTCGAAAAAAGAAAACAATTTTTCTTAGTCCTGTTGAATCCTAACCCAATTGTTCAAAGTGGGTTTTCTTGCCCTGAGATGACGACAGTAAAGTAGATGGATGACGATTATCAAGTACGAAATATTGAAGTAAATTTGTCAAGAAAATTTGATTTACAAGCAGATTATGTGAGCAACCTTTATTTATATACCATTCAAAATATCTCACTACACACTACTTCACTACAAGAAATTACACTTTTGGCGACCAAATTTAGCTACTAAAATTAATTTAGGCGCCAAAAGTCAGCCCTTTGGCGACTAAAATTTGAATTGGTCGGCAATGTTCCATATTTTAGCTACTAAAATTTTTTAGTAGCCGTATATTACTTATTGGCGACTAAAATACAATTAGTAGCTAAAAAAGGACCCAATCAGCGACCAAAAAATAGTTCGTCACTAAAAATAGCCAAATTGGCTACTAAAATACAATTAGTAGCTAAAAAAGGACCCAATCAGCGACTAAAAAATAGTTAGTCGCTAAAAATAGCCAAATAGGCGACTAAAAGACAATTAGTAGCTAAAAAAGGACCCAATCAGCGACTAAAATACAATTAGTAGCTAAAAAGTGACTCAATAGGCCACTAAAAATGACTTAGTCACTAAAAAAATACCCTATACGCGACCAAAACAATTTTGGTTCCTAAATGTATAATCTTTAGCTACTAAAAATAATTTAGTCAGTATTAATATACTTTTAGCGACTAAATTTTAGTCGACGATTATAATTAAAAAAATTTAAAATTAGACCTCAAATTTTGGAGGGAATATCAAATGGCTACTAAAGTCGGTAGTCGGGAAAAACGTCTTTATTATTATTGGCGACTACAAAAATTGGTTGGGAAAGAAAATAAACTAGGTTCAAAAAATACACTTCCACACGCTCAAACTCTCTCATACGTTGTCTGTCTCTCACTCTGTGACTCCCTCTCTCTCTTTCTCATCTTTCACGCCTCTGCCCTCCTCCAGCTCTCTCCCTCGCTTTTGTCTCCATCATCGTCAGGTATGGGAGCATCACCGCCATCGCACACGAGCACCACCGTCAATCCACCATTGAAGCATTGCCGCAGGTATGTCCTCTCTCTATCTTTCGGTCTCTCTTTCCCTAATTTCAGCCTCTAGGGTTTTCTTCTTCCATTTGCATACCTTCACACATACCTGACCCCAAATCGATGGGGTTTCTTCTTCTAGGGTTTTCTGCTCTGTTTTGATCTTAGGATTGTGGGTTTGATGGCTGCATTTGTTCTTGTTTATCATTTAGATTTTTTTTTAAAAAAAAAATTTAATTCTTCTGTTGTATACAACGCGAATCCATTGGAAGATTATTCGAGCAATATCATTTTTTCGTCACCCCAGATTTTGAAGTGAATGTTTTCTTTTTTGTATTTTGATTCATTGTTGAATTTATGCTTTTCTTCGTAACTACGATGGCTCAGAAGCAGTTTGAAACAATGCCTCTCTCAGTCCAGAACACCATCTGGGTATCTCTCAAAAGACACAAATCCAGATGGGTTCTTCTATTTTCTCAATATCTTTGTATTTGCAGGTCAAATTAACATGAAATGGATTTGATTCTTAGCTGTGACTCGGCTTTTTAGTAGTTATTCATTCTGTTTTAATATGATTTTTATTGGATTGGTTTGGAATGGTGTTTTCTCTATTTGTGTTGGTGTGTATACATAGTGTGTATATATAAATCTGTAGTATGTATGATTTAAAATCTGTTTGTATATATAAAATCTGTCTGTGTGTATATATAAATTTGGTTGTATAATTCTGTTTGTATATATATAAATATGTTTATATATATGAATTTTGTCATAAACAGGCCTGAAGGAATATATAAAATATGTTTATATATATAAAACATGAGACTCTCATCTGTATATATAAAATATATAAAATATGTTTATATATATAAATCTCATCTGTACTTTTATAATAATTCTATTTAATTGCATTTTCTTGAACAGGCCTGAAGGAATTGAGACTCTTTGTTCAGATCTGCAAGTAGACCATACTGATGTCAGGATATTGATGCTTGCCTTGTAAGTTTCTTTTGTAGTCAGTAAGACTTCCCAAGTTATTAATCTTTAAAACAATATAATTGATGGACTACTCATTTCAGGAAGATGAAAGCTGAAAAACAAGGATACTTTACCTTGGTAAGAAGAACAATTCTGATATACACATTGAATATAATAATCCTATTTGTTGAACCTACTTCCTAGTGCTATTGTCATATACCCAAATCTGCAACTCCAGCAGTCTATCCTTCATCTAAATCTTCAATATGCCATGTTCTTGAAAATCCAACCACGAAAATGTCAATGTTTGACTTCAAAGCATTGACTTGGTTTTCATTAAAAAGATGTTGATTTTTTTTTTTTTTGGGTGATAAATTTGGAGTAAATTACACCAAGACTTGAGCTATGACTCTGTTTCACTTAATCCCCTTCACCTGAAAAACATGACAGCTTGTATACATTTTCCTTTTTGTTCGCCGCCGTCAACCCCTCATAAATACACCATATTTTTATATATGTATTGTGACAGAGAAGATATTACCAGCACACTGTAAGTTCTTGCTCTTCACAGCTCTGCTTTTATGAACTTAGGAACACTAATGTCTCGTTGTTTTGTAAATCCTATGATCACCATGTTTGCTGATTTGCCTTGGGTTTTATAACTATAGCTGTTATTTTTCTCATTACTATTATGTGCACTTGCATAGGACAAATTAGGACCACTCAATATGAGTCAAAATCTTGTTTGAACCGCGTTCCCATCGAGATAGAATTCGATTTCAACTGGGATGGGACCACTCAAACATATGAATTTGGTTCTCTTCTTAGGAATTAAAGGATTGAGATTTTTTTATGGATATTTCAGTTTGGACTTGTGAGGATTGAAGAGTAAAGATATATGTTATTGGTGATGAATTGTTACTTTTGTAATAAGAATTTACTATATTTATGAGTTTAAGTGAATTTACCATATCTATGAGTTTAAGTGCTAGTACAATGTTTGTGAATTTACCTTTCTAATATGTCTGTTATACAGTAGGCATAATAATGGGATCCTCTTATGTTAGCTGGGGACTTGGATTCCTTGTATAAGTATATTTATATAGATTTGGATTCTATTCGGTGAAATAGATTGTAAAGGTTTGCTTGGAAAATTTAAAAAGGGTTTTTTTCCCCATTGGTTATGCACAAATTTAGAGTCGGATTTGACATAAAGGCAAATATTCATTATCTTTTTGTTGGAAGTTAACTTTCTCTATCTTTGTCGCTCTCGCTGTAGTGGTTGTTGTAGGTGAATATACTCACAAGGAAATGAATGTGTATATAATATATATTTCTAAGAATTTTTTTTCCCACTATTATAATGTTGTTGTGAACTCAGTGCTTGGTGGGTCATTAAGTCAAACTTCATCAATTTAGAAGAAAACTAGATAAATAGTGTCCTAGTACAAAATTTTTAATGTTCAACTACTGTTGAGTCATATTTTATTCTTTTTTTTTCTTTTTTGGCTAGGCCACAATGGGAAGGTGGTCAGTATGGGGGTGATGAAAACATGCAGTTGGATACACTTCGTTCGGCTAAAGAACTAGGAGCAGATTATATTGATTTGGAGCTCAAGGTATTTGTATTTGACATCAATTCATCTACAGGAAAATAGATTGAATTCTGTTAGATGATGTCAAGTTATTTGGGATTTTACATGCTTTCTCCAATAAAATTTGAACTAATTACAAGCCAAGAAGTCTAATCATATTCAAAGCAACTTAAACAAACTGCAATCTGATGTCATTTTCCCTAGCTCAATGGTGGCCCTGGTTGCTCTAGCTTTGATGGATTTGTCTATGAGCATGGTAATCATTCAATCAATTTTTTTTTTTTACATTCTAAGATTATATTATTGATTATGTTTAGTCATTTTTTTTTTCTTTTCTTTGTGTTACTGTATGGTTTCCATATTGTCTTTTTTGGTTTGTTGAGGAAAACTTGATTGAAGCTTTTGCTAATCTTGTGAATCACTGAAACTGCTTGGATTCCTTGGATTGAGGCATAGATGAAAATTTTATACTGTGTACTTCAAAATATGTGAAGTGTGTACTGCAAAATATGTGAAGTGTGAAATGAAATAATAAGAAAATGAAAACGGGTATAATATTGATTTTACATATACTTGCGTTCTAATATGTTAAAAAGATCGAGTTTCTTGAAATTGTTATTGTGTAACAAGAAAATGGAAATGCTTTTATTCCGTTTTCATATGGGATGGGCCTCATCTCACAAGACCTATTTGAGGTGGTGGAGCTTTTCATTTTTTATCTACAATAGTCATGCTAGTTTCATCTACCTCATTACCTAAATATGCTTTCGAGTTTCAATGTATGGTGAAAGTATTGTTTGAGGTTATGCTCATATCAATGATTTAAAATTGATGGAAAATTTGAAGATTTTGACACTTTGTTTGTTTTGAATCCAAACAGAGTTTTAACAAAAGCATACAATTTACTTATTTTTTTTTACTTACCTTTTGTTTTTTGTCTCAATGCAGACCGTTGAAGGTCTAAACATATATAGTATTCTGGAACCATGCTATCATGGCACAGAAGTTTTAGAGATGACTACTGGTAATACAAAGTTGCCACAGAGCTTCAAGAAATTAGGTGAGACTGAAAGACCCCTTCCTGTAAGGAAAAAGATGTTTGGGCGTGCATGGCCTCTTAGAGCTCCAGTAAGAGATGGAATTGTTCCAACTTGGCCACAACTTCTTCAAAGTAATAATGTCCCATGTACTGTAAGTCACTCAAGTTACCATCCTTCTAACCTTTTTATTCAGCCGATTTTCGTTACCTTGGTTTGCTTGAACATGGACATTTAAATTGTCAACTAACATTAGTAACTTGAACTGTGGTATTTTGAATAGTAACTCGAACCACTGTTTTAACGTAATGGTAAGCTTCCCGGTGACAAATGTGACATGTAGGGACAGACGGTACGTAAATAGGACACATACATTAAGAGTTAGAGTTGAAAATGTCATAAACTTAGTCAAAAAAAGGGGTTCGGGGGGCGAAAATGCAAAACAGCCCCTGAAACACTGTTTTCTCGTAACGGGAAGCTTCCCGGTGATAAATGTGACATGTAGGGACAGACGGTACATAAATAGGACACCTATGTTGGGAGTTAGAGTTGAAAATGTCATAAACTTAGTCGAAAAAAGGGGTTGGGGGGCGAAACTGCAAAACAGCCCCCGAAACACTGTTTTCTCATAACGGGAAGCTTCCCGGTGATAAATGTGACATGTAGGGATAAACAGTACGTAAATAGGACACCTACGTTGGGAGTTAGAGTTGAAAATGTCATAAACTTAGTCGAAAAAATGGGTTCGGGGGGCGAAAATGCAAAACAACCCCCATCTCACTGTTTTCTCGTAACGGGAAGCTTCCCAGTGATAAATGTGACATGTAGGGATAGACGGTATGTAAATATGACACCTACGTTGGAAGTTAGAGTTGAAAATGTCATAAACTTAGTCGGAAAAAGGGGTTCGGGGTGGGAAAATGCAAAACAAGCCCCGAACCATTTTTTTTTGTAACGGGAAGCTTCCTGGTGCTTATCATGTCATGTACAGACAGACAGTACGTAAGTAGTACACGTACGTTGGGATTTAGGGTTGAAAATGTCATAAACTTAGTCGGAAAAAGGGGTTCGGGGGGTGAAAATGCAAAACAGGCCCCGAGCCACTGTTTTTTCGTAACGGGAAGCTTCCCGGTGATAAATGTGACATGTAGGGACAGACGATACGTAAGTAGGACAAGCACGTTGGGAGTTAAGAGTTGAAAATGTCATAAACTTAGTCGAAAAAAGGGGTTCGGGGAGCACCATTTTGCAAGAACTAAATGTGAGGAAGGATATATCCTGTTGACCTAATCGGTTGGAAATTCGAACAATGGATTTGTAAAGTTTAGCTAAGGTTTAGGCGCAATTGTGTATTTGATCAGTTTAACTATCACCACTACAAAAATGTGCAACAACAGTTGAACAATAGACAATTCATATATATAACATGGCCTCAAGATTTGACTGATGGGAGGATAATTCCTCAGCAACAGATCAGGGAACTTAGGACTAAAGAAGCTAAGTATTGAAGATACCTATCAAAATTAGATGGTGTTATGGAAGAATAGTTAAGCATAATCTTTTTTAGCTCTTGTCCCCATAAGCCAATAAAGAACCCAAGGCATTACTCTTAAAAAAATAGAAGCCTATCTATATCTATAAACCCACTAATTAGTTAAATAGAAATGAACAGTATTATGAAAATATTATATTATTGACTTAGTTTCTTTTTTAAGGAAAGCGTTTCCAAAATTTCTATGATTATATCGAAAAATTAGAATCCTTTATGAAGAAAAAGACCATATTAATTTCCATCCGTGGAGGTCACAAAAGCACTGTTTTAACGTAACTGGAAGCTTCATGGAGGTCACAAAAGCATAACCATAGTGAGTTTTATGAATACCAGACAAACTCTAATGATGGGTCCTCTTACATTTTTATAACAAATAATTTTTGGATGAAATGGCAAGTACACCCATAATTTCTGTAATTTGGTAACACCTACATATTTTACTTTCACATTTAATTACTAAAATTTACTTAGATAGATTTAGAGATTAAAAAGCTAAAACAAGAACTCATGATGGGTCCATGTTTGGATGTCTTGCATTAGTTAATAGATATTACTCTCCTTGTCTTTTAATGTTTGAAATTATTACGATATATATATGTTGTCCAGAAGTGCCTCTACACGCACCAAACTAATGATTTTTTTCCCCTTTTTTGCAGATGTTTTTGGACATACAAATGTGGATATGTTTTTGTTGACAAGTACGGGAGGGCATCGTTTTTATATCTCTATCCATATATAGTGGTTTGTACAAATTAATTTTTTGGTAGAGTAAATATCAGCTAATTTGGCATGGTAGAAATTAACATAGCACGTGGTACAAAATAGTTTTGGGGCAGTACAGAATATAATTTTTGTTGTGGTACAGAAGTTCTACGCAAAAACAATGTATTTGTTTATTCCTGTATTATGTATGGAATTAAATTATTGACGTTGGATTAGACTTGGTTCTTATGAAATTGGTAATATATATATAATTGGATGTTCAATATTAATTTTCTGGATGGTTGGAACTGAAATGTGTGCACATTGTTGAATGCTTGATAACATATTTACCGTTGATCAATTATATTGTTTATACAAGGTACAGGTTGTATTAATAATGGATACGGGTTGTTTAGAAAATTTTATTTTAAAAAAAAAAAACACTTTAAAGTATTTGGCCACCAAATATTTTGGTAGCTGAATACGTAATCAAAAGTTTTGGTGACTAAGAATTTAGTAGCAAAAACATAACCCAATAATTTTTTGCGACCAAATAATTAGTATCTAAAACAATTGAGAATGAGAGAAAGAAACTATTGGCCACTAAATTTTTAGTCATGGAAAAAAATGGTATCATTTGGCGACTAAAACGTTTGGTGGCAAAAAGTGAAGAAGTGAATGTTAAGAGGCTTTTGGCTACGAAACTTTTAGTGGGCAAAAGTAACAACGACAAAAATTAATTAGTCACTAAAAATATGTATTCTATTGGTGATCAAAATGTTTGGTCTATAATAGTCATTCTCATTTTATGGTAGCACTTTTAGTGACTAAAACTTTAGTGGCCGAAATCACCTTTTGCTGACTAAATAATGTTTCGTAGCCAAATGTGTACTTTCGGCGACCAAGTGTTTAGTAGCTAAAGGTGACACCTTCCCTGACCAAACCAACTTAGTAGCCAAAAAGTCTCATTCAGCGACTAAAGGTTTTGGTGGCGGAAACATAACATTTGCCGAGAAAACTAAATTTAGTAGCCAAATGTAATAACTTTTGGCCAAACAAAGTTTAGTCGCCAATACTATCGCCGACAGGGTAAAGGCGACTAGCTTGGCGACAAAATATTTTAGTCGCTAAATCGTTTCAGCGACTAAATGTTGGACTTTCGGCGACTAATATTTTGGTAACCAAAAGTGACATTTCTTGTAGTGCTTACTCACACCAAACACATTGATTTTTTTTTTCTTTCTCAAATATCACTGATAATTTTAAAAAAAATTATCAAATATACCTTATCTTCATCAATTTTAACGCTCAACCCTAATTTTAATTTTAACCCTCGACACCATTCATCACTGTCGCCATCGCCAGCCCTTTCACCCCCGCAACATAGCCCTTTAGTTGTTGTTGTCTTACCATTTTTAATGAATCTCTGTTTCTCGCTTTCTCCCTTGCAAAGAGGGGCCGCGAAAAATAGTGTCGTAATAGTAATAGGTCATCAGGGATGAAGTTGCACTAATGGTAATTATGGGGCCGTTGGGCTAGGGGCTGACAACGATCTAGGAATCAGTATCAGAAGATGGAGGAGGTTTCGACAATAGTTGGTAGTGTGAACTGAAAAAATAGTTTTGTTTAGAATGGTAATTTGGTTAATGGATACAATAGGAATTTAAAATTTAAAATTTAAACACTTAACAATAATGTAAACTATCCAATTATGCAGTAGTGTTTAAATAGAATTATCTGATTACGTGTTGTTCAATCAATATACACTTAATGCAAGTAATAAAAGATTTTCTTTTTAAAATAATATTTTATAAATTTTAGTTGATTGTTTATTTGTATATCTATATATATAATTATTTTACAAAACAGGTTGCGACTTTGATAATAACTGTCAATAATCTTAGTATTTTGTGCTATAAAAAATATAACTTAAATAAATATATTTAATAATCTTTAACTAAATAATTTATCTATATATGAAATTATTTTGAAGGACTAGCTTTTCTCCGATCTCAAATCGGACTAACGAGATGTTGTCCAGTCCATTTGGCCTAATTTGGGCCTCATTTTGAGAATCCAAACCATTCATATTTTAGGGTTCGTCGAGTACATCATCCTCACAAAATATTAATTCGATTAGATAAGGGCAACCACGTGTTCAAACCAGTTTTTTTTGAAAAAAAAATTAACGGTGAGAAAATAAAAGGTTCATACAAAATTGATCTAAACATGTGGTTTTCGTTATCCAATCGATTTAATTTTTTACAGTGATAATATACTCGACGAACCCTAAAATATAAATAGTTCAGATCATCAAAATGGAACTTAAAAGTGGGCCCAATGGGCCGAATTGGACTGTTCAGTTTGATTTTAGTTGGAGATAGTCCAGACCCTTATTTTAAAGAGTCGTTCTACATCTCCACAAAAGCACCTTTAACATTGCCCGGGAGGGTCCCATGAGCGTTAAACAGTTCAGGCTCTCGATTTCTTTGATCTACTCTTACGAGTACATGTGAAACATAGATGAGAATCTAGATTTGGCAACTTTTATAGAAAATTCATTTTATTGCAAAACATTTTCCAGAAATAGACTATATCATCAGATCTCAGAGTCACCACCTAATATATTGGAAAAATTAGGAAACCTGTGACTCGTTCCAAGGCTATTGTTCGTCGTAACCAAAGATACTTGGCTCGGAACCTTAGGTATGAGAGTGGAAGGTCATTAGTCGAACACCCCCACTCACTCGATCAAAGATCGGCCTCTACTAAACCATGATATGAATGTTATTAACTTTATATGCTCATATTCTAATTATTTAATAAATCCTAAATGTTGCTACGTGAAGAATACAAATATAAGCTATGTCATTCATTTTGGAACAATTTTAATTTTATGTATTTTGAAAGAGTTTTGAAGATATACAACTCAACGAAATTGAGTTTACAAACATAAAAATCAATATCATTCCAAATTAAACGACATAATCTCCATCCACCGGCATTTATAGAGTTATATCAAATGAGCAAATAGCCTCATGGTAGAATGCTAAACATAGTAAGGAAAACACACACAAATGGGATGCTAAAATGTAAAAACTTCCATATTTACTGGCGTCCCGTGAACAGCTACAAAAACAAAGTTAGAGAAAAATATGCATGATCTTATATACAAAATCCTAATGCAATTCACTCATGAAATGTAACTAAAGATTCGACTTCTAGTATATGACATGTGAATCATTTCAAGACATATTGTAGCGCACAAAATCACAAAATAATCGATTAAGTTCAGAGATGCACATTTAGCCGAATCTTAAAACATGAAACATGGATGCAAAGTATGGATATGAAGAAAAGACAACATATTCTGCATATTACAAATAATGAAAACAAGTAAAAGAACGAGATAAAAAGAAGCGGGACGAGAAATTATTACAACACTTAAATATTACATATCCAAATAAGGAAGGAGAGGAAGAAAATATTATAACAAAATAAAACCTCACAAATCTCTCAAATTAAAATAAAAACAGAAACATCATGTGCTTCAGAGACAATCAAAAACTGTTCTGCTCATTATCGGAAGACTGCACTGTTTTGTCCCATAATAAGTTGGTCGGCCGGCCAAAAAGATAGTCGACCGGTCAATTAGGCCTAGCAAAAACCTGTTTTGTTGCAACACCCAGAAAGAACAAGCAGGGAATATGTGGGTGGCTCAACTAACCACTTCCAATTAGATTACAACAATTTATAATATGAAATTGAAGCAAGAAAATCAAATATAACATAGAAAATATAAGAAAATGAAAATTCACTTTTCAAGGAAATGATGAACTTCTTTGATTTCCAAACTCTCTATTGATCACCCTCAAGTATATGAAGTGTGTTCTCAATCCTCAATTCGAAAACTTGGAATTCTTGCTAAAATGGTGACTTGAATTGTTTAACAATGTGTGTGGGGAAATATTGCTGAACTCCCTGATTCTCTCACTTTCAACAACAATCACTCTCTCTTTGACCAAAGCTCTAGAATCTGATTACAATGATATGTTTTGGATAGTTTTGGAAATAAAGAGAATATAACAGTGTATAGCTAAGAAAATGGAAGTCCTGGTTCAAAGCTTAGACTTCTCTTTTTCTATTAACCACTCTCTCCTTCAATCAATCCCTCTGATCTCTCTCTAGCCTCTCTAGTCTCTTTTTTTTCCTGTCCCCTCTACATACAATATGATGTTCTCCATATATGGAATGCTGGAAAGCTAAGTGAAGGTAATGGTGGAAGACAAGGTGGAGGACAAAGCATAATGGAGCATAAAGAAAGATGGTGGGTTATTTCTTTAGCCCTCTCTTTTTTGAAGAGGCAAGTGCTTTTGGGTAGGTGGAGGCAGTGTATATACATTTCATACATGAGTGACTCAGAACATGGGGTAGTGGGGTGGCCCACACACACTAAACAAGAATTCTGCCAAAAATGCTCGAATTCTGAACAAATTACCCGGCTAGCCAATTTTTTGGTTGGCTGGCTGGTTTGGCCTTGTTTTGACTATTTTACATGAAACAAGATTTTTGACAGAATTATCATCCTTTCCTCCTATTTCCATACTATTCTTTGCTCAATTTCCTTAGAAAAAACATTTTATTTTGAAGTTTAAAAATGAGTCTTGGAACATTATGAAAATACTCGGAACAAAGCGCAGAAGAGTTTCGAAAGAGAGTTTTGAACAAATACTAAACACTTGACCAAAACAGGCTTAGGGTTAGGAGTAGAGCTCAAATTCCATATTTCTTATAGAGGATTTTGTGAGGAACACATTCTTATTTTCATCATCTGGTAATCAAAAGAAAGCGCCCAAGTCTTAGGGCCGATCAAAATAGGTTGTCCACAGCACCCCTTCATAAACTTTGACCGGCAAGAGTCTATTCACTTACTCTGTAACGCTAAGCTCTTAAAGGTCAAAGTCTATGAAAGGGTTCTTTTGTAGGAGATTTTTGTGGCGATGGAACATTTTTCTATTTTAAATACGGCAAAGACTTAAATTCTTAAGCCTATGTAAATTACATTTCCATGGATAGATAGATTGTGTCGTTAAAATCTCTCATACCCGTTTTTAAAATCTTTATCTTAAATTTCTCAAGTATTCAATTCTTTGTTCAACTTCCTTTTATATCTCAAATTTATTATCTCTGTAAATTACAATCTAGCACTTAGCGTATGAATTAAATGTCCTAATACTCTATTTGGTTCATTAGAATGAGATGGAATAAAATGGAATATTAATTTCTTAGACTTTCTTATGGAACGATCATTTTCTTAGTAAAAGATGATTTCATTTATAAATGTAAATACAACTTTAGATCTACCAATTTATGATAGGATCTTAGAAAGATTTTTGAATAGGGTATTTCGGCCATAAGTCCTTCATTAACAAAATTTCATAGACACGGGATATCATTTTGATGTTTTGCACGCTAAGAACAGAAGTGTACAACTTATAACTTATTGACAAAAGTAATTTTTTCATTTTTTATTTTTAAAATTTTAAATTTTCAATAGTTTTGATATACATTGATTTTTAATGAAATTAGTATTTTTCGAGTTCTTATATTGAAATCTATTAAACAATATCTATATCGACTAGGAAATTCTATTTAAAAAAGAGAAAATTTGAGATAAATCCAATCTAAAGAGGATATAAGGAATTAAATCCAAAGAAAAATCTTATTTAGTAATAAGGGCATTGTTGGTCAAAAGTTCATTAACACTTATCTGTTGAAATTTTTATATATAACCTATCTGTTCAAAAAATCTATCTATTGAAATTCTTTATGTTGAAACTATATATGTTGAAATTCCTTTAATGTATATGCCCTTATTTTTTTTATCTATCCAAATTATTTTAATATTTTTAATCTATCTATTGAAATTCACTAAGCTTATTTTTTTCCTATATGTTGAAATTAACCAAGCTTATTTTTCTTATTTGTTGAATTTTTGTTTCTCTCTAGATCCACTTTTTCTTTCCTCTTCTTCTTCTTCATCTTTGCCCTCTACTTGTTTCCCATCCCTCTCATCTCACTCTCTCTACAATTTTTTGTTTCTCTCTCTAGTGTCAGAGTTAGGATTAAGTATCCATCTTCAGAAGTAACCTATGGTGACGAAAAGTAGTGAAGAAAATAAATTTTGTCACTAAATAAGAATAATCCGTGACGAATTATAAAATTTTGTCACGTATAATAAAAAAATAAAAATAACAGGTGACGAAATTTATTTTTGTCAACAAATACTTCTTTTTAGGTGAGGAAAAATTAAGTTTCGTCACCGAAGGTTTTCCCGCTAATATTTTTTGAGTGGCGCCAAAATTTTAGACTTTTGGTGAGAAAAAAATTTATCACCAATTATAAAATTATTAGCGAGGAATACATTTTCGTCACCAATAATTTTGTATATATATATATTTTTTTTTTGAGAAACTTGATTTTAAATGTTTTAAGACCATTTGGTTAGAAATATATTTTTGTCACTAATAATTTTTAATATTTTGAGACATTTTAGTGAGGAAATTATTTTGTCACCAATTTTGGAGGAAAAATTTTAACATATTGGGTGGTAATGGAAAAAATAGACTACTAACTTTTTTCACCCTTTTATTTTTTTTTATCAATTTTTCTCTCCCCTCTCTCTCTCTCTCTCTCTCTCTCTCTCTCTCTCTCTCTCTCTCTCTCTCTCTCTCTCACACACACACACAAAACAAAAACACAAGTTAATTAACTCTCTAAACCTATGGTGACGAAAAGTAGTGAAAAAAATATTTCGTCACTAAATAAGAATAATCCGTGACGAATTATAAAATTTTGTCACATATAATAAAAAGTAAAAATAATAGGTAACGAAATTTAATAAATACTTATTTTTAGGTGAAGGAAAATTAAATTTCGTCACCAAAGATTTTTCCTCTAATTTTTTTTGAGTGGCGTCAAAATTTTGAGATTTTTAGTAAGAAAAAAAGTTGTCACCAATTATAAAATTATCAGTGAGGAATATATTTTTGTCATCAATAATTTTAAATATTTAAAAAAAATTAATTTTAAATATTTTAAAACTATTTAATAAGAAATATATTTTTATGGTCAATAATTTTAATATTTTAAAATTTTTAATGACAAAATTATTTTATCACTAACCAATCTTGAAGGGGAACTTTGAAATTTGATGGTAATGAAAAAGAGAAACCCTAGGAATGGCAACAAAAACCATACCCAATGGTTACCCATGGATACCCTACCCGAAAGACGTGGGTTTCCCTAGTTTTCAATCCATCGGGTCAGTCAGTGATCTAATTTTAATTATCCATCGGGGAATGGGTCGGGAAATGGATACTACTCATTTCTCCATGTGTTTTGACACAGCTTGGGATTTCTCACTCCCACTTCACATACTGCTCATTTGATTTCTCACTCTCTCTCACTCCCACTCTAGATCAGAGTTCCAGCGTGGTGAGTTCTATCGTTCTCCAACGATCTCGTTGGCGCTTAACACAGTTCTCGAGATTGGTGAGTTCTATCACTCGTCTCTCTCTCTCTCTCTCTCTCTCTCTCTCTCTCGTTCTCTCTTGTTCTCTGGCTATTCACGACCCCTCTTACAACGACGTGTGTTCGGGGACTATGAACCACTCGGAGGTCGTTAGGGTTCAGTATGATCCCAAGGAGTGTAGCTATGAGACCTTGCTTGATGTGTTCTGGTCCAGGCATGACCCTACCACGCTTAATCGTCAGGTGGCTTTGTTGAATTTTGTGGTTTTGGTTGTTTAATTTTAATGGGTTTTGGTGAATTTTGATGGGTTTTGATTGAATTGGTACTTAGCTTCTTGTGGCTTGTAAACAAAAGGGCTTTATCAGGTTTTGCTAATTGTTAGAATAGTAATTAGTCATTTAATTTATAGGTAGATGCTTGAATTTTGAGGGCTTTCAATTTTTAATCTTTGGGTTTGATTTTTTGATGGGGTTTTTTTTTTTTGTCCATCTTAAGAGGCCTTTTTTTCATGGCATTTACTTTGATTTTCAACTGATGTAGCATAAAAATCTATATGTATATACCTGTATATATATACAGGTTTCCTACCCCTTTTCTTTGGAGCTGAATCTGGTTCTGTTTCCAGATTCACTGCCTTTGTAGAGTCCAAATAATCAGAATGGGTATTGCTCCTTGCATCTATACTTTTGCCATCATCTTTTTCATTAATAGAATGGCCATTACTACATGGACAAAGCAATAACAATTACAACCACAAAGTTCTACATGGCTGAGACAGTTCATCTCAATCTTTAATATCAGACAAGTTGTCCTCGTCTTTCCAGAAGCATGTCATTTTCATTTTCTTTCATTGTCTTTTGTTCAAAGAGAACCTTTTTTACTGCAGATTTTAGATCATAATGAGAGTTGGGAGGGTATTTTTTTCCCAAGATTGTAGACATGTAATTGATTTAGCCACATTCTCATTTAGTTAGTTTTTTTTTTTTTTTTTAAAGCTCTTTTGCTATGTTAGGTTTAAACACTATCAGGAACATAGTTTTCAATTGAGACACAAATATTCAGAATTCCAGTATCTGTATGGCTGATTCGGAGGTACTTGCATTGGATAGCACTGTGCCTGATGGTTGTATCAACTATTTTTGAGACATTTAGAACTTGTTCCGTTAACATATGAACCTCTTCTCAGAATGTAATAAACAGCAGCTCAGAATTAGTGATGTACTATTACTATTATCATTAGAACAAGGATTTTTGATTTATTTTGAAGAGTTCATTAGTAAATAACTAACCAATCAAACATGGCCAAAATGTGAGGGAGACATTATATTTATCATCACTTATCAGGTCTAGAATGAGAATTACTATTACTATTATCTTTCCTTCATTTGTCTTTGTGAAATGTCTTTGCTTAATTCTAATTTTTCTGGTACACCAAGTCAGATTTGAGTTGGAACGTTTAGATGGCATCACTGATTTGATCTAGTTAAGATGAATGATAGAGGATGTGTTTTTTACCTTAACTTAAATGAGGTATATTTTTTGGAATTTTTTTTCTGATGTTTAGAACTTGAATATGAAAATGTCTTTATGTTCCGTTCAGTCATTTTGTTAGTAGGAGAATCTATTCTGTACTAGGAGAATCTCTTGCACTGTGAGCATGATTTTATCTAATTTTGGTTTTTATAATTCTTGGTTTTTATATACCATAATTAAAAAATAATCCTAACCGTACATTACCTTACCGTATGAGAGTGTGAGAAGAGAGATAATGAGTTAAATACATTGTGAGACTGGAAGTGGAGAGATAAAAAAGGGAGAGACTTGATGGTTAGTGATATAATTTCATCTATCAATCAAGTTACATATTCATCTTAAGTGGTTTGAAAAGAAAAAAAAGAAATCAGACAATGAATTAATATATTTTTTTGGACTTTTTTGGGAATACAAAATGTGGTGGAGCTTCAAAAACATGCTTCACCACCAAGGGGGTAAATGCCAAGACTGGGTTTTTAGCCACATTTCATAAAGGATTTCCTTCTTGTAATGTTTGATGAGTAATTTTCTTTGCTTGTCTAAATAATATGTTTGTAGTCTGTACTCTGTACTCTGTAACACATAGTAATGTTGCTAGTCTTAAATTTGTGAATTTGTTGATATCTTACTATCACAAGGTAAGATTCTAGGAAGTGGGATTCACCCAATATTGGTTTGCCTGAAACTGATTTTGTGAATTAGTCTGTGTGGGCAGGTGATGTGTACAAAATACCGTCAAGAAAGAAAAGAATTGGTCCAAGCATTGCACAAGGATATAATCTCTTATTTTGTCTGTCACCATATTATTTAGCTCCTGCTTTGTTTCTCAGTTACTAGTTTGATTGGCTCGCTAATAACGTAATTTCTCCATGATGTAGCCTATGTTAATAATCTAGGGAAATCAAGATCAGATATGTCCACTGGAATTGGCGCACAGATTAAAAAGGTCAATACAAAGAAATTTATAATTTTAGTAACATTTTTTAGATGTAAGGTTTTGTATTTTGGCCCTCTCTGGTTTCCAAGAGGTTGGAGGAAAAGAAAATGACAGCTTGTAACCTTTTTTATTTGCAAGATTTCTTGAGTTTTAATATCATTTGTCTTCTTGGCAACCAAGTGGGGCTTTTGCATTTTCTAATGTTTTGAATTGCTTTAAAGCCTAAGGCTTGATTCATTTTCATTGAATCATGTTCTGTTTATTTTTTCAGCCATCTGGGTGAGAACACACACTAGTGATCATAAAGAATGCAGGTCATGCAATCAATGTAGAGAAGTCGCAAGAGATGTTCAAACATTTGAAGTCATTCCTTGTCGATTCTTCCTCCTAAACTAGAAAGCAATGGCAACAACGGCAAGACAAACTAAAGGATTCAGGAAAAAAGAAAATTCAAATCAGGAGCTGTTCTGACCATCCTCATGTGGGTTATACAGAATGTTTCTGACAACACAAGTTATTTAGAGGCTTGAAAGTTTTCATTACAGATTTTTAAAAAGATATGTATTTTATACAGTAAACAGTGCATATAAAATGAGTCTCACTGGACCTGTGCAAGCATGGTAAATTACTGACTTGAATTTAGGTTTGATGACTGTTGCAGAGGCTCTTTAACTATTAGTTGGATAATGAACTATTCGCCTTAATATCATTGCAGAACCTGGCTCCAGCCATTGCAGGCACCAAAAGAATCTAAAACAGTTGAGAGTTCGGGAAATAAGAGGATTAATGTTAGTGGATCAAGTAGTTCCAGCAGTTCTAGCAGTGACTCTGGTTCTTCTTTAAGTGGTAAATGTTATCTGTTTTAGTTATTATGCAGTATTTGTATATCTATATTCACCGTAATTCAACTGCCCTTTAAGGGTTTCTGTTTGACTGTGAAATACATTTATTAATTGAATCTCATACAGTACTTACAGATTCCGATAGTGATAGTTCCTCTGCATATGGATCAAATGCAGGGCGGTTACCTACGAATTGAGTGGATTCTGAATAGGAGATAGCTGCACTTCTATGTTGGGTACAAAAATAAAGAGAGAGAGAGAGAGAGAGAGAGAGAGAGAGAGAGAGAGAGGGAGAAAGAGTAGGTACATGCACCAAATATCCAATAGATGCTCATATAGAAGAGGGTCAAAGATGTTCTCATTAAGTTTATTTGTGAGAAAACTCTTAAGATGTGCTCTGTATGTAGCTCTATTTCAAGAGGGATGGAGAACAAAATTCATAAACTTGACACCAAAATATTTTCTCACAAGTCTTGTTCAGTGACATCTAATTAATGCCAATGCGTTTTTGTCCATTGCAGATGAAAGCTTGGGCAAAAGCACAGGATATTAACAATTCAAACAATGAACTCCTTATCCATAATATTATTGGTTGCATTCCATCTCCAGGTATGATTATTTTATCATGTCTCAGTGGTACTGGACAGTAGTGAAAAGGTCAAAAATTTAAACATCGAAATGCTTAGTATTAGTGGATTATGTACAAGACATCAAGGTCGATCAGTTAACAAGAATGGCTTAAGTTCTTAGATCGAGAGTCATTTATCTATCATAGATAGTGAATGCTGTAGTTTCTGTAATTTTTTTGCTGAGTTCTTGAATAAGTTGTAAATTTTCTCACGCTTCAATGATTTTTTTCCCCCTTCTTTTGTACTTTCCTAAGCAGCTTTCTACTGTGTTCAGATTGATGCTAGTCATAACACTTCAGTTCCTGGCTATTTTTTGAAAAATTGAAATAGTTTTCCTTTTCTGCCAGCTCTCTTGAAATACAAGAGCAAAAGGAGGAAATTCAGTCACAAAAAGAAGAAATTACAACACAAAAACATGAAATTCAAGCACAAAAGACGAAGTTAGAGGAGGAAGTATCCCATGAACTCGTAGATTGCCTTTTTGGTAAGTCTCGCTTGTTTTATCGTTTTATTTTTCTCATGTTGGTTAGTATATACTAATTAAAGCACAGTAGTTTGACTAATTAATAACTAATATTTAACAAGTTTCAAGATTTATTTAATGAAAATAGATTCATTAGTTACTTCTTACTTAGCATGACCCTAGTGAAAATACACACTAACCAAAGTAGAGACAAAACTATATGTTTACTTTTTTGTGTATTTTTTCTAGGCAGTGTTGGAGTTACTCTAAGTTAGTGATGTGATTAATAGGACCTTGCCATGTAGAAAGGACCTTCTGGTTGTTAAGCTAGATTCATTGTGTACACAATTTGTATTTACATGGATAAAGCTATTATTTGCTAGCTATTGATGTCTCTGTAACCCAGCTTTTGATGTCTCTCTAATCTATCTTTTGATGTCTCTGTGGATAATTTTCACTTAAGAACCTTTATAGAGATATGCAAGCCCCTTTGCCATTCCCAATATGATGTCAAACTGCTACTTCCAGCTTAGAATTTGAGTCTTGTTCTTATCTGTATGGAATAAAAGAGTCGCCACTTAAAGATACAATTGAAAGAAGGTGCAAGGATATATCTTAGATTTTGCTTTATATGCTTTTGTCAATTATAATATAGCCACGCCCAAAAAAAAAAAAAAAAAAAAAAAAAAGTTACAAGTTTTGGGTCATAGTAATGTGAAACTACATCAGGGAGTAGGATTAATCTCATATAGACAAGTTGATGGTAAAAGCAGTATTAGTTAAGAGTTTTTTGGAAACTCTTAAAACATATAAGTATGTTTGCCTAGTTTTTTGGAAAGCATGTTTGCGTGGTTTGTTATGTGATATGATTACATGAATACATCTGTAATTGCAATTTTGAGTGAATTCAGTGATCCTTTAATTTGTGTAGTAATGCAAGTTACACAATTAACTTCAATTACACAAATCTAATGATACATGGGTTCTTCTAAATATATGAAGAAATGTAAAAATGTGTATTGCTCCCATTTTATTGCAATAATATGAAAATAAGAAAAAAATTTAAACAATTTATTATTTTATCTTTAGCCAAAAGAGGCCAAAATTAAAACCCAAAGTAAGAGCCAAAAAAACATGAGCATGTTTATAAATAAAAAATCTCAATGATTCCTTATCAAAGAAGATTTGATTAAGGTTTTTGTTGGGTACAAATTCATAAACAAGGCGGTCTGGACCTTCAATGGTACAACCCAAAAGTCTTACAAGGTTCTTGTGTTGAATTCCACGAATCAAATTTACCTCATTGAAGAAGTCATCGACCCATTGTCATGAATCAAATGTATCTCAATGCTACATTATATTTTCAAGCTATTAAATATATTCTGGTATTAGTGATAGTGATATATGGTATTCCTGCAATCTTTTGGCATCTCCTGTTATCTGTGTTGCTTTATCATCAAGGATCACCTCAACTCTTTGAAGTTTTGGATTGTTATATGCATTTCTACTAAATTGGTTAATAAAATAAAATTATTTATATATGAGTTTAGATGTAATTCATAATATATTAATGTTTTCTTTGTTTATTTTCTTTGCAGATTGGTTTTTGATGACGTTTATTAGAAGCATATATACTTGCAAATCAAGATCAAAGTGTTGAATTTTTTTTCCTGAACTGATACTTAGTTCTAGTTTTTAACCTAGTTGAGTGTTATTTTTTTTAGTAGACTCCGCGTTAGTTCATTTTGAAATTTGTTATGGTGGTTTTTTTTATTGTACTTAATGGATTATTATTAAATTTGTTTGATGGAGATATTTTCATTTATGACATAAATTGTTTAGTGAATTATTTTGTGGAGTGGTGTATAATGGCTAGTAGATTTCTAGATACATTTAAAAGGCTATTGGGATATGAGCAGGGATATTTGTAAAATAATAATTTAAATTGAAATACAAAATATGGAACAAGTTCAGTGACAAATTTTTTTCGTCATTTGTACTTGTTATTATGATAAAGTGACTATTCGTCGCTAATAAACATTTTTTTGTGACAATTTACTATAATTTATATATGAAACATTTAATTGATTTTGTTGTTTGGTGACTAAAAATTTCGTCACGTATATATATATTTGTGACGAAATATATTTTGTCACCCATGTATGACTTTTGGAGACGAAAAATTTCATCACCTTTACATTTTACTGTGACGAAATTATTTCCTCATCAATGATCAACATGTGTGACAAATTTATTCGTCAACTAAAGTTATAAATATGGTACTGAATAACTATTTGGTGACGAAAATGAGAGTTTTTTACGACAAAATATTATTATATTGGTGACAAAAAATTTCGTCACTGAAGTAAATTCATTAGTGACGAAATTAGTTTTCATCACGATGGTTTTTAGTGACAAACATTCAATAATGAAACAGGTAACGAAAATATTTCCTCACAAACATCTATAGTGACGAAATTAGCTCTTTGAAGACAAAAAAATTTCCTCATTCAAGACCCAAGTTGTTGTAGTGGTGACGCCGTGATCATCCCCTACATGTGCCCCACTTTCGTCCTCTACAGCCCCGATTGTGGCACCATCAATCTATCCTTGGTAGATACAGACGAAAAGTCTCAACAAAGGCTCGAGGATAATTTCGATGCAATCACAGCTACAAAAGTCAAGAATTTGGAGAGAGTGGATCTATCGCCATCGCAGACCACCAAGAGGATTAAGTAGTAGAAGTCTATGCGGAGGCTTTGGCAGGTGGTGTCAAGCATTGGAGACTATTCCTGCAAGATAAAAGAGAGAAATGAGAAATGAGAGAAAGCGAGAGAGAGAGAGAGAGAGAGAGTGTGTATGTATGTGGTTTTGTGGAGAGAGAGGAATATAAAGTGAGGTTAAATCTAGGGTTTAGGTAGGTGTGTTTGAGAGAGAGAGAGAGAGAGCGCGCGTATGTGTGTGTGTCTGTGAGTGGAGTATTATAACACAAATAGATGGATGAGATGGAGGAAAATGGGTTTGATTTCAACAAATAACAAGCGTGGATCCTAACAAATTGAAAGGTGTGTCCTTATTAACCCAAACAAAAGGGCCCTTGAATCTATGTCCTTAAAAGATGAATGGACCAATGGCCTGGAGTCTGGATCCTCTGGTCACTCTCTCTAGTGACCCCTACAAAGGATGGCCCAGATAAGGTCACATCACTTGCAAGGAGATGGGTGGCACAGATTTGTTTCTTTAAACAAAAAATTCCAAAACACACACTCACATGGAATTCCACTCCCGCTTTTTCTAACACACTCTCTCTCTCCGTCCCTCTCTCACTGACAAACGTACACATTCACAGTACACACACACAAACAAACACACACATTTTTAATAAAAAAATTAAAAAACTATTTTAAAAAACTATTTTAAAACAAATTTTTATAGTAATTTTGCAGACTGTAAAAGACTGCTTGCGCAAACAGATAAATCTAAGCAACAACTCATTGAAAAATTGACTTTCTAACCTGTTCCAAACACAACCAACACTCCCAATAGCCAAACTCAACAAGCAATAAGATGGAAATGAGATGAACAATAATTAATTACATGGATTCTCGAATCCGGAAACAAGTAAATGGGTTGAGTCTAAATCAAAATCGCTATATTATAACTAACAAGGCAAGCACAAATCATTCAATAACTACATATTCAATATATTACTATCAGTATCAAGCACACACATAAGTAATGAGATATATATACCAAGGGCTTATTTGGTACCACCTTAGTTTTCTAAAAAAAAAAATTTAAGACAAAAATAATTGAATGAGCTACTTATATATATATATATATATATATGTATGTATGTATAAACATAAGTTGTTTTTAAAATTTTACAATATATTTTTACATGAAAGCTCCGTTTGTTTTGACGTCAAATATTTTTGTCAAAAATATTTTACTCATTTTTCGTTCTTTGATTGTTTTTAAAATTTTACAATATATTTTTACATGAAGGCTCCATTTGTTTTGACGTAAAATATTTTTGTCCAAAATATTTTACTCATTTTTTATTGTTTGGTTAAACAAAAAATAAGCAAAATATTTTTGCATCATTTTCTCAAAAATAATTTGCCTTTAAAAATTCAGTAAATCAATTTTTATAAAATTGACTTTCACTCGCTACTTTTTAACACATTTAGCATTTTCAAATATATATCTTAACTCACGAAAAAGTCATAAATGACAATTTATTGAATCAAAATTTCTCTTTTACGCAATAAAATATTTTTGTTTCAAGTGTCAACCAAACACCAAAAAATAAAAACAAAAACAAAAACACTAACAATTTTTATGTGTAAAATCAATTTACAAGAAAAATAATTTTTTTGTATAAAATATTTTATGTCGAAACAAACAAAGCCGAAGTGTAAATAATATAAAATAAATAAGTATTTTCAAAATTTTCATTGTTTTAATTTGTGAAAACCAGAAAAACCTAAAACTACAAAATAAAAATCATATTAAACAAAGTGAGCACAACACTCACAATTGCACAACACTCACAAGTGTGCACTAAATAGGGCTTATTTTCAGTTCGATTTTGATAAACTGAATCGTTCTTTTTTTAGGGTATATCGAGTAAAATGTATCTATAAAAAAATAATTAGATATCGATAGTCCTTTCATTAATCGCATTTATATCTAAAACTGACTATAAAAGGTTATTAATATCCGATCAACTTAATTTTTCATAAATATATTTTTCTTGATATACGTGAAAAAATAAATAATTTAAATTATCAAAATAAGATTAATAAATCCCATCAGAAACACAACAAGAACTCCAATGTTGGAAACACAACAGCCGCCCCTTTTCTACTAAACAGACCCTAAATTTATGGACTTGACATGGATGGGTGTTTCTCAAATGGTTTTGAATTCTGACGTCAAATTCCATCCTCTAGTGGAGTTTTGTGGTCTTTGAATTGATAAATCACATTGATGGCCAAAAAGAAATTTTTTTTTTTTTTTTGAGGCAAACCAAATTTTGTCTCAATTCACACCATTTTGTGATTTGGATGTCAATTTTTGAATAAAAATCAATTGTTCAAGTATCAACTTATGAATGAATATACTATTCAATAGTTAATATCCGAACAATTTTTTTTTATTTAGAAATAAATATCCAAATTACACAAACAATGTAAACATGGTTGTTTGCAGAGCAACTTTTTGTCTAAAATAATTAAAAAGTCAAATCAAATTATCACATCACTTTCTCTATTTTTTGTACGTCTTTTCATAAAAAGTCAAAACTTAACTAAAATCAAGCTATGTATAGTTTGCGAATAGAATTATTCCCAAGAAGTCAAGACCAAAAACCAAAATTTCTGAGTTCCTTCATGACCCCATGAATTGCTTCTCAGGTTCCACAATTATTCTCTACCAAATCTATACTATATATTAAGTAAAAAGAAATTTTTAACCCCAAAACTTGTGAGAGCTCTAATCTCCTAATCCTAATTTTCTAATTTTTTGATTTAAAAAAAAAAAAAAAAAAACTCAGCATTTATTGACTTCTCCCAACCCACAATCCCTTTTGACTTCTCTCATAATTATTGCAACACCCTTTTCAATTTCCCCCATACACTATGGTTACACACAAGAATAAAAAAGAAAGATAAGAATTTAACTATAGATCTCAAAAAGATATAACATCTAAATTTGAATTATAATTTAATTATATAATTATATATTTTTTTTATGTATATCTATCAAAATTTTAAATCACTTAATGAGACAAATTAATCAATTTTTCAAAATTATTGTTTTTTAATTTACAAAATAGATTAAAAAAAACTATTGACTGATTTATTTATTTAATAACAAAAATATTTCATAATCTCTCCCTCCTAATCTCTCTCACAAATTTTCAAAAAAAAATATTAAAACTTGTATTCATTTTCTCTTTCCCAAAAAATCAGATAATATTTTTTTATTAAAGTTGTACATATCTACCTATATTTTATATATTATATTATAACATTACAAAAAAAACTAAAAAACTAAAAAAAAAATCTTTAAAGTTTATCTAAATAAATTTTAAATCAATAAAACTCACATGTCTATCACATATCTAACTCACATCATAACTTACCTAAATAATCTATATCTATACTATATATTAAGCAAAAGGGGATTTTTAACCCCAAGGCATGTGGGAGCTCCAATCTCCTAATCCTAATTTTCTAATTTTTTGATTTAAAAGAAAAAAAACCTCATAAATGGAAACCACAGAGAAACTATATTAAAAAAAAAAAAAAAGATAACCGCAACTCCATCTTAAATAAATTGAAAAAAAAAATACCCGATTAGAAACCACACAAAAATAAAAATAACAATAAAAAGATATATCTATCTATCTATCTATCTATCTATCTATCTATCTATATATATATATATATATATATATATATCTATACTATATATTAAGCAAAAGGGGATTTTTAGCCCACAAGTCTTGTGGGAGCTCCAATATCTCAATCCTAATTTTCTAATCTTTTGATTTAAAAAAAAAAAAAACTCAGCATTTATTAATTTCTCTCAATCCCCATGCCTTTTGGGAGATTTGGTTAAAATCCCCTCATAATTATTTAATCGTTTTATTTACTATTTTAATGGTTCTTCTTTACAAATATCTTTTTTATTATGAAAAAAATATGATTGTAATTAGATAGTATAAAAATATTTATGATTTGTATGATTGAAGTTATCTCATTTTTTGATGTATTTGGTCTAGCCAAAAAAAAAAAAAAATTATAATTTGTATTTGGTTTAGCAATTTCTTTGTTTTTTAATTTACAAAATAGATTAAAAAAAAACTATTGACTGATTTATTTATTTAATAACAAAAATATTTCATAATCTCTCCCTCCTAATCTCTCTCACAAATTTTCAAAAAAAAATATTAAAACTTGCAGTCATTTTCTCTTCCCAAAAAAATCAAATAATATTTTTTTATTAAAGTTGTAGATATCTACCTATATTTTATATATTATATTATAACATTACAAAAAAAACTACAAAACTAAAAAAAAAATCTTTAAAGTTTATCTAAATAAACTTTAAATCAATAAAACTCACATGTCTATCACATATCTAACTCACATCATAACTTACCTAAATAATCTATATCTATACTATATATTAAGCAAAATGGGGTTTTTAATCCCAAGGCATGTGGGAGCTCCAATCTCCTAATCCTAATTTTCTAATTTTTTGATTTAAAAAAAAAAAAAACTCAGAAATGGAAACCACAAATAAATTAAATTAAAAAAAAAGATAACCGCAACTCCATCTTAAATAAATTGAAAAAAAAATACCCGATTAGAAACCACACAAAAATAAAAATAACAATAAAAAGATATGTCTATCTATCTATATATATATATATATATATTTATCTATACTATATATTAAGCAAAAAGGGGTTTTTAGCCCACAAGTCTTGTGGGAGCTCCAATATCTCAATCCTAATTTTCTAATTTTTTGATTTAAAAAAAAAACTCAGTATTTATTAATTTCTCTCAATCCCCATGCCTTTTGAGAGATTTGGTTAAAATCCCCTCATAATTATTTAATCGTTTTATTTACTATTTTAATGGTTCTTCTTTATAAATATCTTTTTTATTATGAAAAAAATATTATTGTAATTAGATAGCATAAAAATATTTGTGATTTGTATGATTGAAGTTATCTCATTTTTTGATATATTTGGTCTAGCCAAAAAAATAAAATAAAATTATAATTTGTATTTGGTTTAGCAATTTCTTCTTTTGTGTACTATTTTAATAGTTCTTTTAATGATTCTTTTGATTGAAGATATCTCCTTTTGTGATTTGTAAAAAAAAAAATTATAATTTGATTTTTTAATATGATTGAAGTTAGATAAATATAAATACTCACAAAGAGAAAAATGTGATTGTAATTAGTTCAACAGTTTTTTTTTTTTTTTATGTGATTATAGTTAGTTCAATGATTCTTTTTTTTTAATGAGATTGTATTGTAATTAGTTTAATGGTTCTTTTTTTTTCAATTATTTTTTTTATTATGAGAAAAATGTGATGTGATTGTACTTTGTTCAATTATTCTATTTTTTAATGTGATTGTATTATAGTTCAATACTTCTTTTTTTTCATTTAATTTTTTTTATTATGAGAAAAATGTGATTTAATTGTTTTATTTACTATTTTTGATGGTTCTTCTTTACAATTATTTTTTTTTATTATGAAAAAAATATGATTGTAGTTAGATAGCATAAAAATATTTGTGATTTGTATGATTGAAGTTATTTCCTTTTTTGATTTGTATTTGGTCTAGCTAAAAAAAAATTATAATTTGATTTTTTAATATGATTGAAGTTAGATAAATATAAAAACTTACAAAGAGAAAAATGTGATTGTAGTTAGTTCAACGGTTCTTTTTTTTAATGTGATTATAGTTAGTTCAATGGTTCTTTTTTTTTAATGTGATTGTATTGTAATTAGTTTAGTGGTTCTTTTTTTCATTTATTTTTTTTATTATGGGAAAAATGTGATATGATTGTAGTTTGTTCAATGGTTCTTTTTTTTAATGTGATTATATTGTAGTTAGTTCAATGGTTCTTTTTTTTCATTTATTTTTTTTATTATGAGAAAAATGTGATGTGATTGTAGTTTGTTCAATATTTTTTTTAACGTGATTTAATCGTTTTATTTACTGCTTTAATGGTTCTTCTTTATAATTATTTTTTTATTATGAAAAAAATATGATTGTAATTAAATAGCATAAAAATATTTGTGATTTGTATGATTGAAGTTATCTCATTTTTTTTATTTGTATTTGGTCTAGCCAAAAAAAAATTATAATTTGATTTTTTAATATGATTGAAGTTAGATAAATATAAACACTCACAAAGAGAAAAACGTGATTGTAGTTAGTTCAACGGTTATTTTTTTTAAATGTAGATTGGTCAGAAGAATGTCTATACATTTCAGAAGGTTAAAAAAAATATGTAAGTATAACATTTTTACTTTATAACATTTTATAAATACATAATATATGTATTGTTCATTAATTATAATACTAAGCCTTTGTTTGGCAATGACTTTTTTAGTTGGCTTTTTGGCCTTTTTGACTTTTTTAGCCTAAGACCTTTTTGTTTGTTTGGTATTCTTGATTGGATTTTTGGCTTTTTAGCTTTGGAATAGTGATTTTTTTTTATCTTTTTGTGATTTTTGGCTTTCTATGATTTTTTGAATTTTTTTTTTGTCTTTTTGTGATTATTTAGCCAAATATGATAACCAAACACCACCTAACTATCATGTTGACAATGCAGGAATGCTGATGAAATGCTCACAACAATTTAGATTTTAGTTATTTTTTTGTTTTACATATTCAGTGAATTTCGAACAAATGTAATAAATTCTTATTTTTATTACTTTAATTATGCAATGTCAACATTTTCTTTTAAAATTACATACATTTTATGCTAATGATTTATAAATATGTTTGGCATAATATAAATAGTTTTTTTTTAAAAAAACAAATTTAATCCCGTGCATAGCACGGGTGATATGCTAGTACTATATATTAAGCAAAAAGGGGTTTTTAACCCCAAGCCTTGTGGGAGTTCAAATCTCTTAATCTAAATTTCCTGATTTTTTGATTTAAAAGAAAAAAAAAATCTTAGCATTTATTAACTTCTCCCAACTCCCAAGTTTTACCCTCATAATAACACTTTAATGCATTAAGAACAAGCATAAAAAAATTCTTTGAAATCCAACACATAAGAATTTCTTGAAAAGTCCCAACACATATGATTATTATCCCTCCTAATAACACTTTAATGCATTAAGAACAAGTATAAAAAAAAATTCTTGAAAAGTCCAACACATATGATTATTATCAAAATATTAAACTTTAATATAATATAATATAATATAAAAAAAAAGACATTTAATTCTTTGAAAAGTCCAACACATATAATTATTATCAAAATATTAAACTTTAATATACTGTAAAAAAGGAAAAAAAGAAGACATTTAAAAACAAATAAAAAAATTTAAAAATCACAATTCACATATATAGATAATTGTAAACACAATAAAATATGAGGGCATTCATGTCTACATGTTTTTTTTTATAAAATCTCCTCCATTATAATAAAATCTCCTCCATTATAACACTTTATTTCTCTCATCTTATAATCTCTATATATATATATATATATATATATATACTATATATTAAGCAAAAAGAAATTTTTAACCCCAGGGTCTGTAGGAGCTTCAATATCTCAATCTGAATTTTCTAAACTTTTTATTAAAAAAAAAAAAAACTCAGCATCTATTAATTTGGTCAAAATTCCCTTATCAGCATTTATTAACTTTTTTCAATCCACATGTCTTTCCACATGCCTGCATTTATGGATTTGGTCAAAATCCCCTCATACAAATAATTATAGATACAATCTGTGTATAGTTACTGCAGTATCCTTTTCAACTTCTCTCATACACTATGGTTAGTGATAAGATTGTTAAATTATTTTTATAAAAAATCTTAAAAAACATAATTTATATATTAAAAAAAATCTAAAACAAATATAAATATCTATAATTATCTCGTGCATAGCACGAGTGATAGGCTAGTACTATATATTAAGCAAAAGGGGATTTTTAACCCCAAGCCTTGTAGGAGCTCCAATCTCCCAATCTAAATTTTCTGATTTTTTGATTTAAAAAAAAATTCTTAACATTTATTAACTTCTCCCAACTCCCAAGTCTTACCCTCATAATAACACTTTAATGTATTAAAAACAAGCATAAAAAAAATTCTTTGAAATCCAACACATGAATTCCTTGAAAGGTCCCAACACATATGATTATTATCCATCATAATAACACTTTAATGTATTATGAACAAGCATAAAAAAAATTTCTTAACAAATCCAACACATATGATTATTATCAAAATATTAAACTTAATATAATATAATAAAAAAAATATTTAATTCCTTGAAAAGTCCAACACATATGATTATTATTAAAATATTAAACTTTAATATAATATAAAAAAAGAAAAAAAGAAGACATTTAAAACAAAAAAAAATATATTTAAAAATCACAATTCACATATATTAATAAAACAGGTTCTCAGGTTCCTTCATGACCCCATGAATTGCTTCTCAGGTTCCACAATTATTCTCTACCAAATAGTCATTTTATCAGAAAGGACAATTCAGGCTTTGTATAAAACAGGTTCTAGGGAGGCTATCATGCAAATAGTGCTGTCCCAGATTTCCGAAGAGGTTTATGTGAACCTGAAAATAGCCACTCCAAAAATAAAGTCCTATAAAAAGACTCTTTCTGTGACTCAAACTTGAAAATAGTTTCTCCAAAAATAAAACAAACCTTTTACTGATCACTTTTATTGCTCACTGTCCATCCCCTATGCAACTCTCTCATAATACAATTGCAAACCATTATGCATACCAAACAGATGTCTCTCTTTGACAGTAAAAACTGTTCTCAATTTTAAAATGTTCAACGAGAGAAAAATATGCATACCAAACAGATAAACACATTCACATGAAAACCAAGCAAAACCCACAAATGCTATGTTCATCACTATATTGCATACACAGGGCAAAAGGTAACTTCATAAATCTACAGAATTGTTTTATGAACTAGGTAACACACAACAGAAACAAAAGTAAACCACCACACACAAAACCAAAGACACTTCAAAGTTACCAACCACTTAGTCTTCAACTATTAGGGCCAATACCCTGCCCAAACTTCATTCATCCTTTGCTATTTTCCTAATCAACTTCCAAGCCTTATTTATAACAAACTGTTGCAAAAATACAAAAACAAAAAAAGCATACACTATAAGAAAATTATACGCACTTGGACACCGATAATGGTTCAAAGCAAGTTACCCCCAAGTTGGTATACATAATCTTTTATAAACTCTGGCGTCATGCAAAGAAATAGAATTTAAACTCCAAATGTTGCAGCTTAGCTTCTGCCAACATTTTATGTTGATGAGACTCCTCCTCTCTTGTCCTTGCCTTCTAAATGCTTCCTGCACAAACAGAGCATACAGATTTAAGGATCCAAATAAAAGCAAAAATACCATGTGCATGTGTGTATTTACTAGTATGCTTCGGAACGTAATTACTAGTATGCTTGTCACTACTGCATCATTTTTACACATCATACATTTCGTTCTTTTTCTTTTAAGTTTTTATTTTTTGAGGACACATCAGATATTACTAATCATCCTCAATCTAGACTACTATTACTACTTTGTACATTAAGAGTTATGGACTTGGAAACTTCCAATTTTCCAATAGAAATGTTGGCCAACTTACATACCAGATATATTGCATAAACCTTTTAGGTGTTGATGAAACATGTTCCTATTCAGTGGCATAAGTAGGATTTTAATTCTGTAGTCATTCAACAAATATCATCAAGTCATTAAGTAAAAATTTGGTTCTACACAACCTATCAAAATCAACTCTCACATAATACATTATAATTTTATATATTTTCATCAAATAGACAAAAGTAATTCAAACTTGTCAAATTACATATAAAAACAAACATTGAGAAGGGGTCATTTGTCAACTCTTCCGTTTTTGTTTTGTGTTTTAGTATATTGTTTTCATTTTCATAAAGGTAGAATCAATTCTAAAATTTTAAAAACGAAAACAAAATAAGTTTTTTTTTTTCCTTTCAAAACAATTATTCACTCCCTCCCCTTCCCTATCCTTCCCTCTCCCTATAATACTATTGCTTCAACAAAAATAAAGCAAATATCTACAGTTAACTCATACAATCAATGACAATAACATTTGCTATTGTTTTCCACATTATAAATACACTTCAAAATTTATATTCTAATATGCATTAAGAATCATGTCATGTATAAGTTTAAACAATAAAGACAAATTTTAGATTGGGTTTATAATGAAGTGGAATAGCAAAAATAACTCTTTTTTTCTCTATCACTAGGTTCAATTTGTAAAACTCCAAACATTTTGGATAAATTTCTACATTTAATTTTTTAAAAAAAATCAAAATTGAGTGTAATCAACTGACACCACTCAATATGACAGGCTATCGAGTGGTCGATATGTGAGGTTAGTAGGTGGTTGCATGTATCTTGAGTTTGCACTTCTAAGGTGGGTCCCAAAGACCCCTTACTAGGGTCGGTTCTCGGTTATAAAAAAAAATTATAACTAAGACCATTCATTAAGATGTAGCTCCATCTGTTCCTTTTAGGCAACAAATTGTGCTACCTATCTATCCTTTCTTCCTGAAATACAATTTACATAATTCTTCATCCCCTCTTGTTTATGTTTTATCTTTTTCTACAAATAATAATATTAGGAAAAAAAAAGAAGAAAAAAGGTGTCTACTTACCCATTCTACACAACACCCAGATGGGTACCCACATATCAGGTACAAGAAAATAAACAATTAATAAAGTCTTCAACTAATAAAATTCGTGAGTACAAGCAAAAATGATTTCATAGCCAATAATAAAAAGAAATACTTAATAGTCTTGAATGCATATTTACCATGAAACAAGGCTGTTGGTGTGTTTCCGTATGAAATCAGGGCTGAAAACATCGAAGGATCTTGCCTCTCCTGTTTTCACATTGTAAGCCACAACCAACTTTTCAAAGTGAATGAAGACCAAGATTTGGCCATCATCCAGCCAACCAACAGGTATGAAACTCTCACATAAAAAATTCGGTCCATCTATTGCTTCTGTAATCTTGTAAAGTTTAGCCCCTTCATTGCAATGTAAGTCCTTTAATATGCATACATAAACCTCTGCTGAATGTCTCACAATGAAAGATAAACTATTCCCCAGCTCAAGAAGACTATAACAACTCCCAACAAATTCATTTGGAACTTGAACGGAGTGAGAAGTGTCATCATAAAGGTCAACAGCAAAAATATGACTGTTCATTTGAGAGTAATAAATAGCGCGCCTCCAACAGACACTGAAGCTCTATCGTCACAATAAAAACTGATTCCTTTTAGTGAAGTCACCATTCTTCTCCATGAAATGTTATTATTATCCAGAGACAATACAAACCACCTATTTTCTCCACGTGATATTTCACAATGGCAAACCACCTTGTACTCCTCAGTGCAAGAAATGTAACCAATATGACAAGAGAGCAAAAGATGACCTTTCGCAATAGGAAAAGGTAGGTTCTTATACTTTTGTGTCACATGATTCCCAACAAAAAGAAATCTCTCAGGATGAGCCTGAAAACAGTGATAAGCCACCACAACTAGAGACCATATGTCCATGACAATTTAGGTGTGTTGTTTGAATTCTCCCTCATTAAACTCAAGGAAACATAAATGATATAGCTTACCAAATTTTTGGATGAACAAGGCATCCTTTGATTGAAGGACGTGTGCCATGATATAAGAAGGATCATATATAATTTTGGCCCAAGCCTTGCACACAAATTTCCCACAGTAATGCAAAAACTCAGCAATAAGGCAAACAAGAATGTGAAAAATGATGTCCTCGGGAATAAATGGGATGTCATTTTTCTGTTCATTTATTTGAGAGGATGAAGCATTCCTACAACAATGTAGAGAATACTATAAGAATTTTATAAATGATGATAAAAAATAAGACAAATAACAACATTGTTCACACATCTATGGAACAAAAAGTTATAGGTTCGGACATGAAAATGTCTTTGGCACAAAATGAAATACAAAAGGAAGAGAAGCACATACAAAACAAAAATCTCACTCAAACCAACTAACCAAAATAATAAACTCAATGTCACCTTTTTATTATACGAAAAAGTAAATTTTTTTTTGAAAATAGAAACCAAACGTGGTGATTATTTTTGTTTTTTATGTTTTAAGGAGATGTCTTAATATTTTTGGTTTTTATACATTTTCTTGATGCTTTATTTTGATTTAAGAAATTGTGTATCTACCCAAATTAGGTTAAAGAAAATTTCTATCGAACAGTTCTAAGACTTGAGCAAGATGAAAATGACAAGTGAATTGACATGGAAAATCAAGAGTCTCTTGATCACCAGGAAAAAGTGGCGCCAAAAACTTCTTGTCCACCATGAATCAATGTATCAATAGAAATCAACGATCAACCATTTATCAATGTATCAATAGAAATCAACGATCAAAAGGGTGTCAAGAATCCTAAAATCCCAAGGATGGGTGGCTGTTTATTAGGCTTTACAACAAGGCAAACTTTTCTTAATTTTTTTTTTTTAAAAAAAATGTAATTTATAAATGTAAGATCTCATTGTCAAATTTCCAACCATAGTTTCCTGGCTTTGCAGACTCTCTCTCTCTCTGACACACACACAAACACAAATTTGTACTGTACTTAAGTTTTAACAGTATGAAGCACTGTCGTTAACGAAAAAATATTGACCTTCTCGGAATTTAAGAACAAAATTGAATTACTTACAGACTTGCATTAAAAGTGCAACACTAACAAAAAGGATACGAAAGGCGCTTGTACGATAGGCACTTGATCAGTCTTTAAGAGCCTGTCAAGTGCCTTACAAATCCTCTCTGTCAGTTTTGCAATTCCAACGCAAATCTGTGAGCAAATCAATTTTGTTATTCAATCCCAAGAAGATAAAAAGTAAAAATAAATAAATAAAAAAAGTAAATTACAAAAATAAGATCTCTTTGTCAAATTTTCAACCATAGTTTCCTAGCTTTGCAGACTCTCTCTCTCCCTCTCTCTCTCTCTCTCTCACACACACACTGTCACGCCCTCAAAATAAACCCATTATATATATATCATTGACATGCCATATTTAAAGAAAACAATTCATTATCTCATTCATCAGAGTATTACTAAATAAAAGCATTACATGTAACATCAAATTAAATGCCCTACGGGCTTACATCTTTCCAAGCCAACACTTGGACACAAAAGTATGAGTTCTAACTCAAATACAAGTATAGCCCTAGGCTTGAATGTTTACACGTACTATCAAATAAAAACAACTAACTAAAGATAGTCTTCAAAATCTAAAAAGTCCAACCCTTCCAAGCTAAGTCCTTGGAGGTAGCTTATCACCTGAACCTGAAAATGATGTTCCCATAAAGGGTGAGCCACAGCCCAGTAGAAAAATACTAAACCAAATATAAACATTGAATAAAGCTATAGCATTCAATAGATGGTTAACCAAGATAATCAATTGTATCATTATACAGTCTCATGACACTAATGTCTAAGACACAATTCACTTTCCATTATTATCAACATGGCTCAGAACCTGGCCAAACTTACAACAGTGAACTACATATCATATTCACATTACTTTCAATATCAACAAAACAAATGAGACTCAGGCTCATATCAAAACACTTCATACTTCCCGTTTGATACACATAGTAGTGTTGTATCAATAACATGTAAAAACACTTCAATATAATAAGCACACATAATAGTGATGCTAATGGAGTCCATCCCCTATCTCCTCCCAAACAAAATCCGGTTTAGAGGTCCATCCCCTATATTCCCCTAAACCGTGGAGTACATCCCCTATCTCCTCCCAAACAATATGCATATGCAATGCTCAATCAACACATGTATTTTCTGTATTAATTCAATAGTCTAAACTTATGACCAAAACAAATTGATTAGTTTCAATTTTCCCTAATTCACATGCAATGTCTACAACAAACACGACTATCCTCCACCGATAGCCCAAAATAGTTTATTTCTAGACTGGAAATAAATATAACAACAATTCAACAAGTGAGTGATTTAAATTATCCAACTACACCATTTAATCAATGAATTCCTCAATTTCATGAATTTAACCATATTCTCCAATTTCCTCAAACAAATTATACAAATTAATTTATTAATACAACTAGGGTTTTTCCCAAAATTACCAAAGTACTCCCAACATATCAAAATACCAAAACTTAGAACAAAACTTATAAGATGGAGTAGGAAATCCCTACCTCGAAGAAAATAACCTGAATGGAGAAGACGGAGATGAAGACCAAATTCCAATGTGCTCCAAACCACCAAACGTTCAGATTAAATGGAAGCCCTGGACTCACTCTATCTTTTTAACAAAGAACTTAGGGTAGAAATACACTCTAAGTAGATCAAACCTAAGAGAGAAGGTGTGTAGGGAGAGGGAGAAGACGGTTCTAGGGTTTTAGAATCAAAAGGGAGATGAAAAATGACCCAGAAAGTCGGGTCTCGGATTTATATAGTCGACTCCCCGCTCGAGCGTGAAAATCCCCGCTCGAGCGTCAGACACAGACTCACGCTCGATCGTGAAAAGAGCCGCTCGAGCGTCGATTGCACACTTCCAGAAGTTTTGCAGGTGATGGTACGCGCTCGAGCGCTAAACTCTCCGCTTGAGCGGAGGGACTGCAGAGTAACGTACTGGGAGATGGAAAAACACGCTCGAGCGTCAAAACTCCCGCTCGAGCGTATAAGCAACAACGAAGAGCCCGCTCGAGCGTTAAAACTTCCGCTCGAGCGTGAAGGCCAAAATCTGGGCATCACCTTTTGGTTTCAAAGTGCAACCAACCTGTTTCAAACCTGCCCATCACAACCTAAGACCCTAATACAAAGAGTAAAGGCTAGAAGTGATAATGATACAAAAACAAGTCCACGGAACCAAGTCCAGAATACCGTATACAAAGGAAGGAAAAACCGGGATCGCTATAACCTCCCCCCTTAAAAGAATTTCGTCCCCGAAATTAAGCATAAGTTTTTGAAAAAAAGTTTTTTTTTTTTTTTTTATATGACAATTCAATAGTAAACAACTTGACCCAATACTGGTCATTTCATCTCTTTTCAAAAGGCATTTCACATTATACATAACAACTTGCATTATCAACATGTATTTTTCTTTCAAATTCAACAGTTTTCAATATATATAATTTTCATTTCCATATCATATTCAATCTCATGATATAACTCCAATTCTACATCACATTCAACATATACAGTGTTACACTAACCCTCCATTATGAGGCAAGTTTCGAAATACTTCCATTAACCAAAACATAACTATGTTTCACAACTTAAGTTATATTTAATACACTTAAGGTGCAATATTACAACAAAATAAGCAACATATGCTCAAGCATCTACAAATAGATCCTGATATTTCTCTCGGACCTCCAATTCTCGTTCCCATGTGGCTTCCTCCACCCCGTGATGTTTCCACAAAACTTTTACCAAAGGGATGGTCTTGCCTCGCAAAACTTGATCCCGTCTATCCAAGACCCGGACCGGTCTCTCCTCATACGAGACATCCTCATCTACCTCTAAGTCGGTCCAATCCAATACGTGCGATGGATCTGGCTCACACTTCCAGAGCATACTCACATGAAACACGTTATGTACTCCGGATAACTGCGGCGGCAAGGTTAAACGATAAGCAGCCTCGCCAATCCTCTCAAGGATCTCAAAAGGGCCAATAAATCGAGGGGACAACTTCCCGCTCTTCCCGAACCTCATCAATCCCCGCCTAGGTGATATCTTTAGAAAGACATGATCACCCACCTCAAACGCCAAAGGTCTCCTCCTACGGTCGGCATAAGATTTCTGACGACTTTGGGCTGTAATAAGCCTCCTACGGATAAGCTCAACTTTCTCCGTCGTTTCCCTTACCAATTCCGGACCCAGCAAAGGTGCGTCGCCCACCTCGGCCCAGCAAACTGGAGACCTACATGGTCGGCCGTACAAGGCCTCAAATGGTGCCATACCGATACTAGACTGGAAACTGTTGTTGTAAGCAAACTCCACTAATGGCAAGTGCCTCTCCCACGACCCGCTAAAGGCAAGAACACAACCCCGAAGCATATCCTCAAGGATCTGAATAGTACGCTCGGATTGCCCATCAGTCTGAGGATGATAAGCTGTGCTAAAGGTCAACTTAGTGCCTAAGGCACTCTGCAAGCTCTGCCACAATCTGGCAGTAAAACGAGGGTCCCTATCGGAGACGATCGTCACCGGAATTCCGTGCAACCTCACTATGTCCCGAATATACAAGTCGGCAAGATGATCTACTGAATCTCTAACGCGCATAGGAATGAAGTGCGCCGACTTAGTCAACCAGTCTACAACTACCCAAATAGCATCACTACCCCGCTGAGTCCTCGGAAGACCTACAACGAAGTCCATAGTGACATGCTCCCACTTCCACTCGGCAATAGGCAAAGGTTGCAACAAACCCGCTGGCCTCTGATGCTCGGCCTTCACTTGCTGGCAAGTAAGGCACTTCGATACAAAAACAGCCACATCTCTCTTCATACCCCGCCACCAAAACTGGCGACCCAAATCCCGATACATCTTAGTGCCTCCCGGATGCACCGCAAGGCGTGAATGATGAAACTCTCGGAGTACCTCCTCTCGACAAGACTCCGGCACAAACAGACGGTCTCGGTATCTCACACTGAGGTCGGGATACACCGTCAAACCCTTCTCAACCTTCCCACCGGAAATCTTCTCACGGAGGGATTCTACCTCAAGGTCACCCCCTTGAGCCTCTAACACTCGAGTCACAAGTGTAGGCTGTGCAACAACAGAAAACAAGGCCGCAGCCTCAACGGATTCGCTCAAAAGCAAATCAAACTCCCCAAGTGCACCCAACATCTTCCACTCCCGAACGACTATACTAGCTATGTCACCAACAGGTTTCCTGCTAAAGGCGTCGGCCACCACATTGGCCTTTCCCGGATGATAATGCAACTCGAAGTCATAATCCTCAATAAACTCCATCCACCTCCTCTGCCTCAAGTTCAAGTCTTTCTGTGTAAACAGATATTTCAGACTCTTATGATCCGAGAATACCTCGAACCTCTCACCATAAAGATAGTGCCACCAAATCTTCAAGGCAAATATCACAGCTGCTAACTCTAAATCATGCGTAGGGTAATTCTTCTCGTGAATTTTCAACTGGCGTGAGCCATAGGCAACTACTTTCCCTTCTTGCATCAACACACAACCCAAACCCTCTCGTGAGGCGTCACAATAAACTGCATAACCTAACCCTCTCTCAGGAATAATCAAGACCGGAGCAGTGGTCAGTCTAACTTTCAACTCCTGGAACGACTTTTCACAAGTCTCACTCCATACAAATTTGACTCCCTTCCGAGTCAAACTAGTCAAAGGTAAAGCTAACCTGGAGAAATCCTTCACAAACCGGCGATAATACCCAGCTAACCCCAGAAAACTGCGGATCTGAAACACACTCTTAGGCTGTGCCCAATCTTGCACTGCCTCAGTCTTGGATGTATCAACAGACACTCCTTCCCCAGAAACTACATGGCCTAAGAACTTGACCTCTTCTAGCCAGAACTCACACTTCCCAAACTTAGCATAAAGCTTATGGGCTCTAAGTAACTCAAGCACCACTCTCAAATGTTCCTTGTGCTTCTCCTCAGAAGGTGAATAGATAAGGATGTCGTCCACGAAGACAACTACAAAACGATCTAAAAATTCCCGAAATATCCGGTTCATCAAATCCATAAATACTGCCGGTGCATTGGTGAGCCCAAATGGCATCACCAAAAACTCATAGTGGCCATACCGCGTACAGAATGCCATCTTCGGAATATCCTCCTCCCTGACTCTCAACTGATGATAACCCGATCTCAAGTCTATCTTCGAGAAACAACGGGAACCCTTCAACTGATCGAACAGATCATCTATACGAGGCATAGGGTACTTATTCTTAACCGTAGCCCGATTCAATTTCCGGTAATCTATACAGAGTCTCAAAGCACCATCCTTCTTTTTAACAAAGAGGGCCGGTGCTCCCCATGGCGAAACACTAGGACGTATAAAGCCCTTATCTAGCAACTCCTGGAGTTGGATCTTCAACTCAACTAACTCGGCTGGGGCAAAACGATAAGGTGACATAGAAATCGACGTCGTGCCGGGCACTAAGTCAATAGAGAACTCAATCTCTCTGTGAGGTGGCAAACCAACAAGGTCCTCGGGAAAGACATCCGAGTACTCACAAACCACCCATGCCAACACAATCTGGGTCTCATCACACTCACTACTCAAAAAGCTAGCAAGTAAACCATTAAGCTCACTCCGCCCTCGCGAATCATACCCTGGTGGCAAAACACAACCAACCCGGTCCCCTAGAAAATAAAAACATTCCCCACTCACGGTACAACAAGTGACCCTCTGGCGGTAGCAATCAATAACTGCCCGGTATGACGATAACCAGTCCATACCCAAAATAACATCGAAGCCCTTCATGGGCATAACCACAAAAGGAAACGGAAGCCTATGATAGTCGACCTCTATATCACAACCCCTAACACCTTGTTTCAAGATCAACTCACCCCCAAGAGGTGACACTACACAAATAGGAGATGCTAACTGTGCTAACTCCAAGTCCAAAACAGATGCAAATGCAGCAGACACAAAGGAATGAGATGCACCCGTATCAATCAAAACACTAGCAACCGAGTTGCAAAACAAGAAGGTACCTCTCACAACTGATGGTGCCGGCACAAGATCCTGCGCGGTAACAGCGTACACGCGCCCAGAAGACCTTTGATCAACCTGCTCACCCCTAGGAGCATAAGATTGCTGCACCGACTGGGACGATGAAGCCCCCTGATTGGCCCTCGAGGCCTGACCCGACTGAGCTGGCTGCTGACCCTGAATCTGCCTCAAACCAGATGCACCAGGTGTGCCACCCAACTGCGGGCAATACCTCTTCATATGCCCTGGCTGACCACACTGATAACACGAGAGTGGCTGGCCTCTACCCTGACTCTGGCTCTGAGATCGAGCCGAAGATGATGCTGCTCTCTGCACTCCTCCCCCCTGGGGACAAACTGGAGACTTGTGGCCCAGCTGGCCACACTTGAAACAGGTAATGTCTCCCTGACTGCCTTTCCCCGAACTAGCACTCGGCACAGGAAAAGTCGATCTAGAAAAGCTACCCTGAGACTGCTGAGGATTAAAACCCTTCTGTCTCCTACCATCACTCTGACCATCTTGACTCCTCTTAGAGCCCTTCTGTCCTTCCTCCTCCTCCTGCATCATGATTTCCATGTGGGCTGCAGCATCGACCATACGCCCGTAATCCCGAATCATAGTTCCCCCAACTCGCAGTTTAAGGCCATGCCTCAACTTCTTCTCAAACTCGATACAACGGCGTTCCTCAGACGCCACCAACTCAGGTGCAAACCTGGACAAGCTAGTAAATGCAGCCTCAAACTCGGCCACTGAAGAACTTGACTGCTTAAGCTGGCAGAACTGGTCTCTCAGCTTCTCCCTAACTGCTGGAGATAAGAACCTCTCCTGGAAAGCATTCACAAAAGCCTCCCATGTACCTCCTATACGACCTTTAGTGAACTTCCACCATTGACCCGCATCCCCCTTCAGCTGGAAAGATGTCAAGGTCACTTTCAACCCCTCGTCTTCGATGCCAAGCATCTCAAACGTCTTCGTTGTCTGTTCGATGCCAAGGATCACCCACAAATTCATCCGGGATAGACCGGAAGAACTCCCTCTTCAGAAAGGAAGGTCCTGCATCCGCAACAACAACCCGCGCTTGATTCTCAGCTCTGAGAATGCCTACTGACTCCTTGAATGCCCCTGCTATCTCTCGGGCTAGAGCGCCCATAGCCTGCTGGCCTACTGGCTCGGCCACATTGGCCTGGCCAACTCCCTCCTGAACTGCCGGAATCTCCTCTGGCACAGGCACCTCCTGCCTACCCGGCCTACCACGCCTACCGCGTCCTCGTCCTCGTCCTGACATCCTAATAAAGGAAACACAGACGTTAGCACATTAATAAATGTGCCGAAGCTAAACACTCGCGTCCTAATGCATTGGACAACAATAATTCATTCCACGTAAGCACATAATCACATAAGCACCTACGAATTTCATTCCTGGATGATGATAGTCCCGAAGTGTTACTATAGTTCCGGTTGGAAGCAGCATTGATCAAGTGCCTTTCCAACAAGAGTACTAGAAACTCAAGGGTCCAATCAACATGCTAGGAACTACATTCCATACCCACATAATCACATAAACATGTTATCATATAAGCATATAACATTTCACTAAGTCTCTATCAAACGAGACGAACCCATTGTGATACTAATCACTTCCCACGTACCCAAAGTATTCAAACCCGGTACGCTCTGATACCAAGTTGTCACGCCCTCAAAATAAACCCATTATATATATATCATTGACATGCCATATTTAAAGAAAACAATTCATTATCTCATTCATCAGAGTATTACTAAATAAAAGCATTACATGTAACATCAAATTAAATGCCCTACGGGCTTACATCTTTCCAAGCCAACACTTGGACACAAAAGTATGAGTTCTAACTCAAATACAAGTATAGCCCTAGGCTTGAATGTTTACACGTACTATCAAATAAAAACAACTAACTAAAGATAGTCTTCAAAATCTAAAAAGTCCAACCCTTCCAAGCTAAGTCTTTGGAGGTAGCTTATCACCTGAACCTGAAAATGATGTTCCCATAAAGGGTGAGCCACAACCCAGTAGAAAAATACTAAACCAAATATAAACATTGAATAAAGCTATAGCATTCAATAGATGGTTAACCAAGATAATCAATTGTATCATTATACAGTCTCATGACACTAATGTCTAAGACACAATTCACTTTCCATTATTATCAACATGGCTCAGAACCTGGCCAAACTTACAACAGTGAACTACATATCATATTCACATTACTTTCAATATCAACAAAACAAATGAGACTCAGGCTCATATCAAAACACTTCATACTTCCTGTTTGATACACATTGTAGTGCTGTATCAATAACATGTAAAAACACTTCAATATAATAAGCACACATAATAGTGATGCTAATGGAGTCCATCCCCTATCTCCTCCCAAACAAAATCCGGTTTAGAGGTCCATCCCCTATCTTCCCCTAAACCGTGGAGTACATCCCCTATCTCCTCCCAAACAATATGCATATACAATGTTCAATCAACACATGTATTTTCTGTATTAATTCAATAGTCTAAACTTATGACCAAAACAAATTGATTAGTTTCAATTTTCCCTAATTCACATGCAATGTCTACAACAAACACGACTATCCTCCACCGATAGCCCAAAATAGTTTATTTCTAGACTGGAAATAAATATAACAACAATTCAACAAGTGAGTGATTTAAATTATCCAACTACACCATTTAATCAATGAATTCCTCAATTTCATGAATTTAACCATATTCCCCAATTTCCTCAAACAAATTATACAAATTAATTTATTAATACAACTAGGGTTTTTCCCAAAATTACCAAAGTACTCCCAACATATCAAAATACCAAAACTTAGAACAAAACTTATAAGATGGAGTAGGAAATCTCTACCTCGAAGAAAATAACCTGAATGGAGAAGACGGAGATGAAGACCCAAATTCCAATGTGCTCCAAACCACCAAACGTTCAGATTAAATGGAAGCCCTCGACTCACTCTATCTTTTTAACAAAGAACTTAGGGTAGAAATACACTCTAAGTAGATCAAACCTAAGAGAGAAGGTGTGTAGGGAGAGGGAGAAGACGGTTCTAGGGTTTTAGAATCAAAAGGGAGATGAAAAATGACCCAGAAAGTCGGGTCTCGGATTTATGTAGTCGACTCCCCGCTCGAGCGTGAAAATCCCCGCTCGAGCGTCAGACACAGACTCACGCTCGATCGTGAAAAGAGCCGCTCGAGCGTCGATTGCACACTTCCAGAAGTTTTGCAGGCGATGGTACCCGCTCGAGCGCCAAACTCTCCGCTCGAGCGGAGGGACTGCAGAGTAACGTACTGGGAGATGGAAAAACACGCTCGAGCGTCAAAACTCCCGCTCGAGCGTATAAGCAACAACGAAGAGCCCGCTCGAGCGTTAAAACTTCCGCTCGAGCGTGAAGGCCAAAATCTGGGCATCACCTTTTGGTTTCAAAGTGCAACCAACCTGTTTCAAACCTGCCCATCACAACCTAAGACCCTAATACAAAGAGTAAAGGCTAGAAGTGATAATGATACAAAAACAAGTCCACGGAACCAAGTCCAGAATACCGTATACAAAGGAAGGAAAAACCGGGATCGCTATACACACACAAACACATGCACACACCCACATAAATTTGTACTACATTTAACCAGTATGAAGCATATTTATGGGAAAAAAAATATCATATTTGTGAAAAAAATATTTAAAAAATTACTAAATACCAAAATTACAAAAAAATAATACGCAAATTCAATACATTTTTTGTATTTGTAAATATTTATTAATTTTTTAAAATATCTTTTTACAAATATTTTACTTTTTAGATACATCTAATTTTTTTAAATATTTGTAAAAAAAAATCTTTAAAAACTCACTAAATACCAAAATTATAAAAAAATATATATATATAAAAATTCAATACATTTTTTTATATTTTGTATATTTATTAATTTTTTACAAATATTTTACTTTACCAAATTTTAATATTTGTAAAAAAAAATCTTTAAAAAATCCATAAATACCAAAATTACAAAAAAATAATACGAAAATTCAATACGTTTTTGTATTTTTGGATATTTATTAATTTTTTAAAATATTTTTTTACAAATGTTATACTTTTTAGATAGATCTAAATTTTTTTAATATTTGTAAAGAAATCTTTAAAAAATCACTAAATACCAAAATTACAAAAAAAAAAATATAAAAATTCAATTCATTTTTTATATTTTGTATATTTATTAATTTTTTACAAATATTTTACTTTACAAAATATCATATTTGTGAAAAAAAAATCTTTAAAAAAATCCATAAATACCAAAATTACAAAAAATAATACGAAAATTCAATACATTTTTGTATTTTTGGATATTTATTAATTTTTTAAAATACATTTTTACAAATGTTATACTTTTTAGATAGATCTAAATTTTTTTAATATTTGTTTAGAAAATCTTTAAAAAATCACTAAATACCAAAATTAAAAAATATATATAAAAATTCAATATATTTTTTTGTATTTTTAGATATTTATTAATTTTTTAAAATATTTTTTTACAAATATTTTACTTTTTAAATAAATCTAATTATGGTGAACTTAAAAAGTATTCATTTAAAAAATAAAAAACACATTGTGATACTCTTAGCTGTAAAAGTCTACCAATAAGCAACCAAAAAAACACCCATAAGATGGATGAGGAACTAACATAACAACATAACATGGAACTAACATAACATAACATAAAAAACACGTTTAGATGGACAAAGATGACGCTTCGAGAGAGAGAGCCGATGGTCCGTATGCGGCTCTCCATTGAGGATAACCAAAAAATAAATATATGAATCAAATAAAATTAAAACAATAGAAATATCATTCTCAAATCAAACAAACTTATAACTACTAAAATAGTTTTTTAAAAATAAATCAAACTAAAAATCAATCTAACAAACCTTCAAGCCTCAGAGAAGTTGTACCCTCATGGACTAATAATGATGAGGGGCCTGGAGAAAAAAAAAATCAAACAAATAAGAACCCCAACAAAACAAGAAAAAAATTTAAAGTAATGAAATTTGGAAATGTTCAAGTAGATAAGAAAAACAACAACCACAAAATGGTCAATTGGTCAGAGTGCTAAAATCTCTAATCATCAATTCCTCCTCCTCCTCAAACTAATACTAAATCTGGCAGGGGCTCTCCTAATTCGAACACTCCTCCTTTTCCCTTATCTACTAACATGAAAAACAAGTTTAAGACTGGGACGAGGCTTCAAGAGAGAGGCGATTGTCCGTATGCGGCTCTCAGCTGAGGACAACAAAAACATATATATGAATCAAACAAAATTAAAACTATTAAAATAGTTTTTTTAAATAAATAAATAAATCAAACTAAAAATCAATCCAACAAACCTTCAAGCCTCAGAGGAGTTGTACCCTCGTCACACGAGGGGCCTGGAGAAAAATAATAAGAACCAACAAAACAGGAAAAAAAATTAAACTACTACAATTTGCAAATATTCAAGTAGATAAGAAAAAACAAAAGTGACAGTCTGTCGGAGGTTCTCAGCTGAGGACAATGGAAAAAAATATATCAATCAAAATCAAACAAAATTAGAACTATGGAAACTATCAATCAAACCAGTGTTTTTAAAAGTCGGTCTACCAAAAAGCAACCAAAAAAAAAAATCCTGGGTAGTGATACTCTTAGCAGTAAGAGTCCACCACAAAGCAACCAAAATATCCATAAAAATAGTCAATTGGTCAGGGCTAAAAACTCCATTCATCCTAATTCAGGTGAAAGAACATAGTGTTTACACACAAATTGTAGGATTTGAGCCAAAAGGCTTATTTCGACCATGACAATAAACCATATAACAAGTATGTTTGCTACTACTCATATCCAAACAAGTATTAAAGAATATCTTTGGTTGCAAATCATGAACTAGAAAAAACACTCACATAAAAAGCAAGCAATAACTTCTATCATAGGACTACAACTGATCATCAATCAAATTAACATAAATGAAATTTTATTTAGTACTAAAACTAAAACAAGATATAAATTCAAGTAAGAAGTTTGTAACAATAAAGGTGGACCAAAAGGCAATGTTGAATTTGTGACGTATGTTTCCACAATTAAACATATTTAGCAAAAGAGAAGAAATATCAATTGCATTCAATCTCATAATCTTCGTGATTATTGAACTTAGAAACAAGTGCCATGTTTTCACAAAAACACTGGTTACTGAATATAAATATCTCGGTAAAACTCTACATGACCATAAGTGTATTAATAGTTTGAACTATAGATAAAAGAAAACTAAATCATTTTAATCTAATTGGTTCGGACCATCAAATCAAAAAGCATGCACATATTTATTGAAGATCAAATTTGTATGATCCTGAGCTGATCCACCAATCTTGCAAAAGAAGTAGTGAGTCTTTAGTGACACCACTGTGGTGTCATCCAAAAGCCCTTCGATGGTTCAATCGGGTACTCATTTTGATGGAACAGAATAAGAGTAGAGAGAGAGAGATTGAGGGGAGAGATTTAGGGTTGCTAAATATTGCCTACCTTGTGTTTGTCTTACCTTAAGTCTTTTATAGAGAAACTCTAATATGAGTTAGATTAGTGAGATAAATAATTCCCTAATGTCTACTTTTGTTTTGCAATGGATATGGAAATATATATATATAATCTCAATCATATGTTTGTTTTGCATTATTAGTTGTAGGATTAAAAAATTCACCAATTTTCTTTGGATAGAATGTGCATTGAAAGCTAATCCGTATAACAAAAATTGCAACCAAACAATGAAATGTGAGTCTCTTAGATTAATAATCTCAATCATATGGTATAATCCACTCAATCAAACAAACCCTTACAGTATAATCACACTCGGTGAAATTTAAAGAAAAACACCAAAGGATATGATATCATGAAATTAGTTTCATTTAGATGGAAAATATAAACTCTTTCGGGTGAAAAATCAAATAATTGAGCACATAGCTCTTCATAGAGTGGAATGAGGAAATACACGTTCATGTAATTGACCCCACCAAATTGGAACAAAAGGGTCTATTTGTTTGGTTTAAGTGAAGATTGAACGTTCCTTTCCTTCTTTTTAAACATTGCACTTCCTCATATTTAGGTGGACCTAACACAGCCGAATCCCATGCTATCAATTCCATTTCAATTTGACACACTTAGCTACAGATTTTCAAGACCCCTTTCCAAAAAAAAAAAAAGCTGGTCAAAAAATCCAGGCACGAGAGATTGTAATTTGTAATTACTTTGCAGATAATTTTTGGTAAAGATTTTCAATCCGTAACACATAAGAACCAAGTTTTAACCACGAAAGGCATAATAAGAAAATACCAACCAACCCAATACCTGAGTTACACAATGAATCAAAAGAATTTGTAATTATTATTTCACCAAATTACTATGAAAAATATGCAGCATTGTCACAAGAGCAGAGAAGCTATTGATTGAACAATTAAAAAGAAAACTAGTCATGTTTAGATCATGAATTTTGGTAGCAATTTGGCAAAGGAAAGAGCAAAAGTAACGAGAAATGTGAATACAATATAAGTTAAATTTTTCGTCATTTCTCTTTTCATTTCGCTATCCAAATTTCTATCCAGATTATCCAAACACAACGCAAATATAAAGTATAAAAAATAAAAAATTGAATCTAATTGAATAAGTAAAATTCACATAGAATATTGACAAGCAAGTCTTACCTTAATTTATTTTTTTTCCGACTCCACTCATGCCGTCAAAATTTCCAAAGTTCCAAGTAAACCTATTTTATTGCCAAAAAAATCAAAAATCAAAAATCAAAAATCAAAAATCAAAAAAGGAAGATGATATAAAAGCATTTACTCTTGTTTCCAAGCATTAGAAACAATTTGAAGGACAAATTACACCGATGGTACCTATATTTTGTCTCGTGTTATTTGGTCTCTACACTTTTAATTGACACAATTTTGACCCTTAATTTTAGATTTTGAATTAATTTGATCCAATTGATAATTCTGTTAATGTTTTTACAAAAAATTAACATTGAATTAGTTGATGCTAACTCACTCACTCAGTTGAGTAAATTTATAATTTTGCCATTAAAAATACAACTCATGCCACTTATGTACCTATTTTCCAGACAAAAATATAAAAAGTTATAAACAATTGAACCAAATTGAGACAGATTCATAAATTCATGATAAAAATCAAATCAATTGAAATTATTGAGACCAAAGTAGAGGGACTAACATCGTAATTTGCCCTATTTAGAAATATAACAACAGCAAATCCAAAACAGTGAAACCTAGATCTCAAAAAAATGACCTGAAGACTGAGGAGGCATGGTTCTCTTCTCACTCCGTTTTGAGTAACCGATGTGATGAAGAATGGTTTTATAAGTTCCAAAAACCTGCCAATCAATCAAAAAAAAAATTTAAAAAAAATATCCATCCATAGGTTTTGTTTTTGTCGGATATTCATCTCAGGTGTAATTGTTTCCATGAAAAGCATTTTTCTTATATGAAATTAAATTTTACAATTGGAAGGAATAAAAAAAACCCATTGGAAAGTAACCAGATCCTTTAATCTTCCTTTTGGTGGACTAATTTAAAAAGAAAAAAAAATTAAGAAAAAATGTTTATCCACGAACTCAACACATGAGGTAAATGATCTCAATCCATAAAATGATAGCAAATAATAAACTACTTACTCGAAAAAAGAAAACAATTTTCCTTGGTCCTGTTGAATCCTAACCCAATTGAAATGTGAACAATCTTCCCCTGAGAAGACGAAATGGAAGAACAAGGAGAGCTAATGAAGACAAATTAAAAGTGTAAGACGGATGAAAATGAGAAACAGAGGAGGTTGTCTTGGGCAGATAAAAGAATCAAACCTATTGTTTGGAAAGTGGGTTGGCTTTTTGACTTTTTGATTTTTTTGACTATTTTAGCCTGGGCTTAAAAGCTTGGTTTGGGAAGGGTTTTTTGGTTTTTTTGAGTTTTTTTGTGAGAGAAGAATGTAATGATTATGGGTTGGATGTGATGTTTTGTTTGTTATGGCTAAAATAGCCTATTTTGTTTTTTGTGGCTAAAATAGCCAAAAAAACCTGCAAACCCACTTGCCAAACACAGGCTCAATATATAATTAACATATTCTGTCAAGATGACCTAGGAAATGGACGACGTTTTTTTGGAAAGTAACAAATCCTGATATAAGTTTATATTATATTATATATATATATATATATATTAATTTATTACTTGTGTTATGTATGGAATAATTATAGATATTTATATTTATTTTAAGAATTTTTATAAAAATAATTTAATAATCTTATCATTAATCATAGTGTATGAGAGAAGTTGAAAAAGGTACTGCAGTAACTATATACAGATTGTATTTATAATTATTTGTATGAGGGGATTTTAAATGCTGATAAAGGAATTTTGACCAAATCAATAAATGCAGGCATGTGAAAAGACATATGGATTACAAAAAAGTTAATAAATGTTGATCAGAGAATTTTGACAAAATCAATAAACGGTAAGTTTTTTTTTAAATAAAAAATTTAGAAAATTCAGATTGAAATTATTTAGAGCCATTGAACAAATTATAATCACATTTTTCTTTTTGTGAGTTAACTTCAATCATATTAAAAAATCAAATTATAAACAAAATGAGATAACTTCAATCATATAAATCACAATTTTTTTAATACTATCTAACTACAATGACATTTTTCTCATAATAAAAAATAATAATTGAAAAAAATAACCATTAAAATAGTAAATAAAAAAGATTTTTTAGAACCATTGAATAAACTACAATCACATTTTTCTTTTTGTGAGTGTTTATATTTATCTAACTTCAATTATATTAAAAATAAAATTATAAACAAAAGGGGATAATTTCAATCATACAAATCACAATTTTTTTAATGTTATCTAATCATCATCAATAATTAAAAAATCAATCACATAAAGTCAATTGATAATTAAAAAACACAATAATTTATTTTTCAAAAAACATAGTGAGTTAAAAAGATCAATTACAATTTTTTTAGGTCAAATTACAATCTAATCATCATCAATAGTTGGTACATTATGTGATTCTAATGATTACAATCCATTTTGTTTTTCAAAAAACACAGTGAATTAAAAGTCAAATCACAAATTAAGTGAATTAATAGTTAAAAAAACACAATAATTTTTTTTCAAAAAACACAGTAAGTTAAAAAAATCAATTACAATTTTTTTTTTCAAAATACAATTTAATCATTATCAATAATTGGTACTTTAAAAATCAAATCAGAAAAAAATCAAATCAAATCACAAATATTTTTAAGCTATCTAACTACAATCATATTTTTTTCATAAATAATTGTAAAGAAAAACATTAAAACTATAAATAAAATATTAAATCACATTAAAAAAAAGAACCATTGAACAAACTACAATCACATCACAAATTTTTCCCATAATAAAAAAAAAATAAATAAATGAAAAAAAGAACCATTGACTAACTACAATCACATTAAAAAAAAAAAAAAATTGAACTAACTACAATCATATTTTTTTCTTTGTGAGTGTTTATGTTTATCTAACTTCAATCATATTAAAAATAAAATTAAAATAATAAATAAAAAGATTAAATAACATTAAAAAAAAAACATTGAACTAACTACAACAATCATATTAGAAAAAAGACCCATTGAATAAACTACAATCACATCACATTACAATCATATTTTTTTCTTTATGAGTGTTTATATTTATTTAACATCAATCATATTAAAAATAAAATAAAATAGTAAATAAAAAGATTAAATAACATTAAAAAAAAGGGCAAATTACATATACCCCCTTGAGGTTTAGCTAAATTAAAAATACCCCCTGAGGTTTGAGAAATTACAAATTCTCCCCTGAATGCTATATTTTCATAACAAATTAGGGGGCAATTTGTTATGAAATATAAACCTCAAGGGATAAACTATTATGAAAATACAAACCTTAGGGGGCGGAATGTAATTTTCGCAACCTCAGGGAGGTATTTGTAATTTAGCCAAACCTCGAGGGAGGTATATGTAATTTGCCCAAAAAAAAAACCATTGAACTAACCACAACAGTCCTATTAAAAAAAAGAGTCATTGAACAAACTACAATCACATCATATTTTTTCCATAATAAAATAAATAAATAAATAAAAGAACTATTAAACTAATTACAAGCACATTAAAAAAAAAAGAATCATTTAACTAATTATAATCACATTTTTCTCTTTGTGAGGGTTTATATTTATCTAACTTCAATCATATTAAAAAATTAAATTATAATTTTTTATTCGCTAGACAAATCACAAATATTTTTATGCGCTATCTAACTGCAATATTAAAACAGTAAACAAAAAGAAAAGTCAAGAATGAGAAAACAAAAAGAAGACTTATTATTTGCATATGTGGTCACTGAAGTTGAAAGTGTAGAAGTGAGAAGTCAAGAAGGAGAAAACAAAAAGCAGACTCACTGTTTGCACTAAGTATATGAAAAGTTAAAAAGAGAGTGTGTATTGGCAAAGTTAAAAAGACTTTGAAGAATTTAATAAGTACTAAGTTTTTTTTTTCAAAAAAAATCAAAAAAACTAAGAAATTAAGGTTCAGATATTACAACTCCCACAAAACTTGTGGGTTAGAGATGGATATAAATAAATAGATAGATATAGATATAGATATTTATATTTGTTTTAAATTCTTTTTAATATACAAATTATTTATTTTGAAAAATGAACTACAGTAATTATGAGAGAAGTCTAAAAGTCTTGTGGGTTGAGAGAAGTTAATAGATAGCTCCGTTTAATAGTTTGTTTTGACGTGAAATTATTTATAGATAGCTCCATTTGTTTTGACGTCAAATATTTTTGTCAAAAATATTTTACTCATTTTTCGTTCTTTGATTGTTTTTAAAATTTTACTATATATTTTTATATGAAGGCTCCATTTGTTTTGACGTAAAATATTTTTATCAAAAATATTTTACTCATTTTTCGTTGTTTGGTTAAACAAAAAGTAAGCAAAATATTTTTTTAAGGAAAGTATTTTTGCATCATTTTCTTAAAAATAATTTGCCTTCAAAAATTCAATAAATCAATTTTTATAAAGTTGACTTTCACTCACTACTCTTTTAACACATTTAGCATTTTCAAATATATATCTTAACTCACTAAAAAGTCATAAATGACAATTTATTGAATCAAAATTTCTCTTTTAGGCAATAAAATATTTTTTTTTTCAAGTGTTAACCAAACACCAAAAAATAAAAACAAAAACAAAAACACTAACACTTTTTCTGTGTAAAATCAATTTACAAAAAAAATAATTTTTGTGTGTAAAATATTTTACGTCGAAACAAACAGAGCCGAAGTGTAAATAATATAAAATAAATAAGTATTTTCATTGTTTTAATTTGTGAAAACCAGAAAAACCTAAAACTACAAAATAAAAATCATATTAAACAAAGTGAGCACAACACTCACAATTGTGCACTCAATAGGACTCATTTTAAGTCTGATTTTGATAATCTGAACCGTTCTTTTTTTAGGAGGAAACCGTGATCCGTGATCCTCCTCCACGTTTGCCCCACCTCCGTCACAAAAAGTCTCAACAAAGGCTCGAGAATGATTTCGATGCATTCACAGCTACGAAAGCCAAGAATTTTGAGAGAGTAGGTCCGTCATTGTCGCGGACTGCTGAGAGGATTAAGTAGTGAAGGTCTATGTGAAGGCTTTTGCTGGTGGTGTCGAGCACCAGAGACTTTTGCTGCGAAATGAGAGAAAGAAATAAGGAGTAAGAGAGAGAAAGAGAGAGAGAGAGAAAGTTTGTGAAGAGAGAGAAATAGAAAGTGAGGTTGAATATATCTTGGGTTTTGGTAGGTGGGTTTGAGAGAGAGAGAGAGAGAGAGAGATGGGAGTATTATAGCACACATTGTAACGCCTCAACTTTTATTATCCAAATCCATTACCGAATCCTTTATAGGCTTCGTTTGGGAAGAAGGGTTGGATTGGGTTGGGTTTGGGGCTATTTTAGCCACAAAAAGACAAAATAGGTTTTTTAGCCCAATAAGACAAAATATCATATCCAACCCATAATCATTACATTCTTTCTCTCACAAAAAGTCAAAAAACCCAAAAAAACCCTTTCTAAATGAGACTTTTTAGCCCCAGGCTAAAATAACTAAAAAGTCAAAAAGGTAACCCACTTTCCAAACGAACCCATATTATTACCAATTTCAATAATATCAAACATGTGCCAACATAACAATATATAAATAATAACATGCTGTAGACACCCCATTTTTGACCGACCTTAAGACTCAGACATCACTGATTGAGCGCTCGGTGACGTTGCATATCATGCTCGTTTAGAAGTCTCAGAGTCGCGGCCGTAAGCCCTACCTCCGGATTTCCGAACCCTCTTCTGTGCCTTGTCTCGGTTTGTGAACCAGACTCGGTTATCTCTGTTTCTTTTCCCGAGGGGAGGGAGAGGTCCCGTAAACCATCTCTTAGTGGCCGTGGGCTACACTTTGTGGCCGCAGGCCATTTTGCCCATTTCGGAGTCCGGTTTCTAGTTTTTCGGGACCGTTGGCCGTGTGCTTCGGTTCGGGACCGCTTAACCATCTCCATTTGCTCTGATTTTTGGCATACATCTTATTTTCTCCCTTTCAAGGGACACTGGGGTCGGAGAAACCCACTTCGTGGCCGAATGCCACTTTCGGTGCTTAGCAACCCGTTTTCAGGACCCCGAACTGCGTGTTTTGGCCCCCGAGCATTCGTTTTGCATCGGTTTTTGTTCATTTTTGGCAGGAACCTCTGTTTTATCACCAGGAAGACCGTAGAAGGGTGGGAGGCCAGCAATTGTCTCAACAACTAGTTTTTACTTCTCCGACGCCCGTTTTTCACACTTCCGGGCTAATGTTGAACACCTTGGAGCCATTTTCTTCAAATCCAAACCACATATTTGTGATGTACACACATGGGAGGACCCTAAAAGTTCATGGCCGGCCACTAATGTTTCTTGACCCTTTTGAACCCCTCCTTCCGAGCCAATGTTGAACACCCTTGGGCCACTTTCTTGAACTTTGAACCACATATTTGTGTTGTACACACATGGGAGGACCCTAAAAGTTTATGGCCGGCCATTAATTCCATTTGAACCTTTTGAACCCCTCCTCAAAATGGCTTGTTCTCTCTCCTGTTTTAGAGTTTCCAAATTCGAACCACAGGGTTGTGAAGAGGAGACCTGGGAGGCCACCAATATGTGGTGGCCGGCCACTAAAGCCACTTGGCCTTTTTGACCCTTGGCCGGCCGACTAGGGGGGGTGGCCGGCCGGCCACATCCAAGTCCAATAATGGGCCGGCCATGTTCCTCTCTCTGTGTACTTTACAGCTGTACAGCTGTTTCCCCCAGAAAATATCTATATCTGGGGGATATTTTGTAGGGGAACAAGAGCCTCAATTCCCTCCACTTTGGCCTAGAGTCTTCTCTCCCTCTCTTGCATTTTTTTGCTGGCCTCCCAACTCAAGAAAAGGGGTTACAAGGATTGGTTGGAGCATATACATACATATCACCCCATTTCCTTCAAGTTTTGGGCGCCATTTCTTCATCATCTTCAAGCTCCACCACCACCACTCCATACCAGCAACAAAGGGGAGGAATTTCAGTAGCCTAGAATCATCAAAATTGGTCCAAGAAGCAACAAAAACATTGGTCTTCAAAGGTGAGTAGCATTTCCCCCTTTTTGGTCCATTTCTTGCACCTTTTGCAAGCCATACATGCTTATTGATTTGAGCTCCGACCAAAACTGAAAAGGTCATTTTTTTGAGCTCATTTTCTTGTTTCATTAAGGGCTCAACCCGGTTTGAGCCCTCCATATTGCACTTGCTTCAATATCCTCTTTGGTCCCCATTTCTTGCATGCTTTGGCAGCCTATCATGCTTCTGCTTTTGGTCTTTTTACAGGCCTAGAAATAGTCTTATTTTGACCTTCTTAACATGTTTCATTAAGGGTATTTTGCCGTTTGTGGAATATTTTGTATACTTTGTGTTATAGCCTCTTTTGAGCCTCATTTTGCATTGCATTTCTAGCATGTTTGTATACTGTTTTGGAGTTTTTACAATTCTGTAAATATGCTTATTTTTGGTCCCTCATCAATGTTTTAGAAGGGAATTTTTCAGTTTGGGCTTTTCATATACCACTTGCCTCTTTAGCCACCTTTTGGCCCTTTTTCTTGCATGGGAGTGCAGCCATACCTGTGTTTGTTTTTGGGGTTTTTACAGTTCTGGAAAACATCATATTTTGGACCCCTCTTCAACTTTGTTGAAGGGCCCTAACCTGTTTGAGGACAGCAGCTATGAGTTGCTTCTTAATCCCATGTTTAGGGCCATTTCTTGCATGCTAGTTTTGCCCTGTTTTTGTTTGTTGTTTGGCCATGCTTTGAACTGAAAAAGTGCTTATTTTGGGGCTGCCTTGCTTCTGTATTTTCATTGCATCTCCGTATTGTGCATGTTTGGTATAGCTGTAGGCCACTTCGGGTGCCAAAATTCATGTTTCGGGACTATTCCATGCATCGGGTGTGTTTTCGCCTCATTTCGGGGCTGTTTTCCCCCACATTTCATTGCTGAAAATCCATTAACATGTTTTCATATCATTTTCCATGCATTTGCATTGCGTATGCCATTGCCTCGATTCGCGTGCCCGTGTGCACGCATTTCGAGGCACTTCATTTTCATCCATCGGCCTCTTATGTGAGTGTGGCTGAGGCTCTCTCATGTTAGTATAAGTCCATGTTGCATTCTATATGCCATTTTAGCCATATTGCATTGCGTATGCCATTGCCTCAATTCGCGTGCCCGTGTGCACGCATTTCGAGGCACTTCATTTTCATCCATCGGCCTCTTATGTGAGTGTGGCTGAGGCTCTCTCATGTTAGTATAAGTCCATGTTGCATTCTATATGCCATTTTAGCCATATTGCATTGCGTATGTCATTGCCTCGATTCGCGTGCCCGTGTGCACGCATTTCGAGGCACTTCATTTTCATCCATCGGCCTCTTATGTGAGTGTGGCTGAGGCTCTCTCATGTTAGTGTAAGTCCATATTGTATTCTATATGCCATTTTAGCCATATTGCATTGCGTATGCCATTGCCTCGATTCGCGTGCCCGTGTGCACGCATTTCGAGGCACTTCATTTTCATCCATCGGCCTTTTATGTGAGTGTGGCTGAGGCTCTCTCACGTTAGTATAAGTCCATGTTGCATTCTATATGCCATTTCCATGACATTTGCATTGCGTATGTCATTTTCTCGGATTGCGTGCCCGTGTGCACGCATTTCGAGGCATCTCTTTTTCATAGCATTGTGCATACTAGGTTGTATCTTAGATCGCATTCTGTCATTTTCTCGATTTGCGTGCCCGTGTGCACGCATTTCGAGGCATCTCATTTTCATAGCATTGTGTATGTTAGGATTGTATCTTAGTTGCATTTCATGCATGTCATGCATATTGCATCGTGTTCGGAATAGGAGTTAGCCCGGGCACGGGAAACGAGGTGCGTTTCGTAATCCGAGTGACGAAACGTGTCTCAATTCCCTAGTCACCGACACTCCGGATCACCCATGATGGAGTTAGGTTCTTGTTGTGTTTACACGTGCATTCATTCTATATTAAGTTGCACATTTCGACTCCTCTGCCATCATGCATCGATATGCGTGATTGGTGGCACGAGGATCGAGGCATGCATATATTTGTGAAAATACATTGCTATGCCCCTTTCCTGCTCTCTGTTGCAGCAAAATGAAGAATCAGCAACTTTTCGGAGCTTGGCACGCTTTCCAAGAATAACTGCTAAACAGAGGCTAATTGGAGCATCCCAGTGGATTTCCGCGCAAGGCAGCCTAAATATGCATCATTCATCAGAAGCAAGGCAGTCCCCTGGCTTGCATGCCAATTTTACAGTTTTCTTAGTTAATTTGTTAATTAATTAGGAATTTGTACATTTATTTGGACTGTAATATTTGGACTGTAATATTCTTTTATTTGGGACTGTATATTTATTTGGACCCTCTGCGTGAGGGCATAACTGTAATAAGTGTGCGTGTGTGTGTTGTATGTCTTCCAACCCCACGTCTTTCTCCCTTTTATTTATCCGCTTATGATGGTTAGATTAGGGCATATTTCAATTAACATACAGTATGATAGCATGTTTGCATTCATTCATCTGTATTGCATGCACCGGGCTCGACGCATCATACTAACTGCATTGTACTTTCAATTCCAAGTTGAATACATGTTAGCTGTAGCATTCCATATGCCATGTTTAGAATAGCCGAGCCTGCTATAGTTTGCATTTTTGCATGTGTTGCATTAGGCATTTCTGTATACTTAGGGTCATGCATGATTTCTAATGAGTTTTTGTTTTGGCTTGGAGTACCCGGTGAGTTTTATGCTTTAGCATCCTTGCATGCGTGTGAGTGAATGCCATGATAGCATGCTTACCATGAGGCTATTTGCTTGTGTGATATAACTGCCTGAATGCCTGTGGGTGAAGGTTGGGTTGTTTAAATTGGAACAAATCATTGACTGTGAATTTTAAGCCCACTAGATAGTGGCAAAACCATCTTTTCTAAGCCCACCCGAGGGTGGCAAAATCTGTATTTTAAGCCTACTTGCGAGTAGCAAACCATCTTTCAAAAACAAACATGAAATGTTTTGTTTCAATTCGGGCGACCCAGTCTATACTTATATGCTGTGTGCATCACATAGTAACCTAGGCTAATAACCGGAATAAGGACACACAAAGTTTTCAAAAATAGATATCATGATTAGTAGAGGCCGATCTTTGATCGGGCGAGCGGGGGTGCTCATGAAGTGACCTTCCCCAATCGTACCCAAGTTCTCGAGCCGAGACAACTTTGGTGATGACGGACACGTGGCCTTTGGCACCGAGTCAGGGTTTCCTAAATTTCCCATAAAAAAACATTTAGGTGGCGACTCTGTATCTGGCAAAGCATTCCATGTTTGGCACTTCTTTCAAAAAATCTGTTTTTTCTCAAAACGATTTGCCGGATTTGGACTCTTTGGTTCAGACTTAGAACCGTGACAAATTTGAGAGTCCTGAGCTGTAGTGACCCCAATATGAACAGAACGGGAGCTCATTCCTCTCGGGGCGTTCGGGGACGTCTACACATGCCCTCTTGAAAGTGATGATGTTATATAAATGAAATCTGATACAATGTCCTTAGGCTTACATTGAACAATAATAAATAAAAGGGATTTCCCCTTATATAATACGTGGTATTCAGCCAACAAATAAAAAGTCTCGTGGCAAAACATAACAAAAGACTTCAAGTCCTGAACAATCTTCCAGCCATGTACCTGAAAAATTTGACAACACGTAGAAGGAACATAAAGTCTAGTAGAGATCTCAAAAATCCTAACCAATCACAACATATAGTTAAATACGATCATGCATGCACCACAACATACCGTATAAGTAATGCGACAGTTGGTATCGAAAAGTATACTCATATAAATACATTTTTCTTCCTCAAAACATTCTCTTAACACAACACAGAATAAAATCATTTCTTTTATTTCTAACTTCCGTTTCACTTCAAAAACGCTTCAAAACCCGTCTTCTTTTCTCTTAAACCTTCCACGGTGACATAAAAGAATTTCATTTAAACATTGATTTGAAGACATGTGAACACATACTAGTCATAATTCGACCCCACATGCCAACACACTATACACATTTACACACCAAAACATCTACTACATTCTCTAGCCATAGACCCAAGGGCAAGGGACACCCACAACATGAAACCATGAACATATATTGAGAAACACACATATCGGAATGTAATAAGTCCTTCCATTCTCATTTCCACTGACATACCGGCCTCACCCAGAAGGGAACAACCCCAAGGTCACACTTTACCAGGCACAAACCCGAAGGAAAAGGTACCTATCACAAGGTGCCATGCTTTATCGACCCCACCAAGAGAGGAACAGATCTCCATTCATACTTTACCAGGCGTAAACCAAAAGGGAGAGGAACCTCTGCCAAGGTACCATGCTTTACCGACCTCACCCGACGGGAAACAGACCCCTAATCCATATCACAACAAGCAAGATACATAGCTAGTATATGAGTGTAATACATACACTTAATCCAATCAACACAACAACAACCACTAACGGTCAAATGCATTAACCCATTTTTGCAAAATGTGCTCCACGCACCACCGTTCAACAACAGGGTTTCATTCATTTCCAAAACACTTCAAGGTTTACAATCCACCACCAATACCTTTACTCCCTAATGGTTACCACTTACTCAACAACAAGATAATGAAACAAATTATATTACCACAATCCCAACTCATCACTCATTCACCAATTCTCATTTCAATAATGCAACACTTAGTAACGAACAGATAATGTTAACCATCGACACTTAACAATACATAATAGATAAATAAGATCAACTATCAATAACTAATAACATATCACTTTACAATAATATTCATAGCACCTACCTAGCAACAATCAATGCCATCCTCTACCGATAGCCAAAGATAACACTCTAAGACTACAATTACATAATAAAAAACATAAAGATAATAACGTGCACCTCCTACCAATCCCTTCCAATTCTCATTTTCTTTTAAAAAAGAAGTAATCAATTACACTTTGTTTTGAAAATCAGCTCACAATTTTTTTATAAAAAGATTACCAACTGTAGTCAACCCATTTTGACAGGCCCTAAGACTTGGGCGCTTTCTTTTGATTACCGGATGATGACAATTAGAATATATTTCTCACAGAATCCTCAATAAGAGAGATGGAATTTGAACGTTAATCTTAACCTTTATACATTTTTTTTGGCCAAACTATTTTAGACCTTAAAACCCTCTTTTCAAAGTATTTTTTCAAATACTTTTACGATGTTCCGAGACTCCCATTTCGATTAAAATATTGCACTTTTCAGTAAACTAAGTAAGGAAAAAATGGAAATAAATGGAAAGAAGGTGAACTTTTTGAAGAATATTTAAAAACATCTTCTTTATAGGTTTAGAGTTGAAGGAAATAAGAGGGAATGGAAGAAAACTGGTTTAGGAAAAGGATGAGCATCAAATTGTTAAGAAAGAAATGAACAACCATTACTAAATTAGACATATCTCTTTGTATACTTGAAATTTAGATATGAGGCCACAAACATTGGAAAGTATACTTCTGGAGATTCAATTTAGACCCAAGAATCACCTAAAATCTAGTCTGGATAAGCGAGATAAGTCCATTTGAAGTTGGGCTTAAGAGTAGATTTCGTTGACCTGACCTTAGAAAAATGAACAACCTTCACTAAATTAGGCATATCTCTTTGCACACTTGAAATTTATATGCAATGCCACCACCATTGGAAATTAGACTTCTGGGGCTTCAATTTAGACCTAAGAATCACCTAAAACCGAGCTCGAATAAGGGAGTTATGCCCGTTTGAAGTTGGGCTTAAGAGCAGATTTTGTTGACCAGACCTGAAACAGCATCAGACCTCTTTTTTTTGGTTTTGGTTCGGTTGGGACACCCCATTGAGCCATTTTCTGATCCATTCAAGTGCACACACTCATCCTCCATTATCTTCACTCACCCTTCATTATCAAAAGAGGTTTTGGCCTTGTCATAAAGGATGAATCAAAAGCAACAAGTCTTGGTCATCGTTATCATCCTTGTCATGTCCATCACCTTTGTCTTCCACCCTGTCCCCTATTCCTTGACTTATTTATTCCTATATGGCTTATACACTCAAATGTTATATTGAAGATGGGGATGACAGAAAAGAAGAGGGGAAAATCATTTGAGAGAGTTAGAGAGAAAAGAGAGCAAAAGAGGAAAGAATGTCTAAAGTGCAACCTTGAGCCAAAACACTTTCAAGCTTCCATAGCTACTGGAATTCCTCATTTCCATACACCAAAACCACTCCAAAAATTCTTATATAGCCAAAGATCAATTTCCTTGATCATAAGGAAGAGTGTTTAGTAATTGAAAGTGAGAGAAACTAGAGAGTTAGTCAGTTTCCATTCCATAAACTCCATAATTTCGAATTGAGGATTCGAGAACACACTTCCTACACTTGAGGGTGATTAAGAGGGAGTTTGTGAACTAAGGAGTTCATCCTTTCCTTGGAAGGTGAATTTCACAAACTTTTCATTTTCTTGCATTTCTTATTTATTTTGCTCTTTTGCTTTGATTTCTTGTTATATTATATATTGTTGTAATCTAATTGAAAGTGGTGAGTTGAGAGTCCCATATATATTATTTTTAGTTCTATTTTAAGCATGAGAAAGAAACCTTTCATGCTAAATGGTTTAATCTCTTCGAAGGTTCATTACCAAGGCATTACATATCTCTCTCTCTCTCTCTCTCGTGCCAAAAACAAACTTCTTATTTAACGCTTCTCTTCATTAGTGGATGTAATTATCACTTTTGGACAAAATAAGTAAAGAATGGAGAGGTATAAAAAGGGCTAATAAAATTGGACTCAAAGAGACACAAGACAATAAAATTAAGTTGGGTTCAATCAGACGTCATATTGAACCCATTGCATTTCTTACTTATTTTGCTCTTTTGCTTTAATTTCTTGTTATATTATGTATTGTTGTAATTGAAAGTGGTGAGTTAAGACTCCCATATATATTATTTTTATTTTTATTTTTATTTTGTTGGAAATCTAAGAAAACAGAGTTTGGCCGAGCCTATCGAGCTACCCAGCCCATTAGTTGAACGGGTAGCCACCTAAAAGTACACCATCGCACCCACAACCTTCATGAGACCTCTAGGCAAAATCGGGTAGCCTTCCAATGTTAAGAAGATCAACCTCCGATGGCCTTTGAGACGCTTGAAGCTGCTATTTTCTTATGTTTATTTTATTTTGAGCGTTTGTGAGGTTTTTTATATTGTGTTGTAATATTTATTCATCTCCCTTGGATTTGTAACATTTAAAATGTTGTAATAATTTCCCACCCTGCTTCTTTTTATCCCATTCTTTTACTTGCTTTCTTTATTTGAGAATATGCATCATATTTTTTTTTTTTTCATTATATCCATGCTTTTCATCCATGTTTCATGTATTTGATTCAGCTAAGTTTGCATTTATGGATTTAATCAATTCCTATGTGATTATGTGCGCTATCTCATATTTTTGAGATGTCATATCTTAGAAGATGAATCTTTAGTTGCATCTCATGAGTAAATTACATTAGGATTTTGTATATAAGATCATGCATGTTTTACTAACTTTGTTTTGTAATTGTTCGCGGTACGTCGGTAAATATGTAAGTTTTTATGCTTTAACATTATGTGTGTTTTTCTTATTATGTTTAAGCATTCTACCATGTAGCTACATGCTTACTTGATATAACTGTATGAATGCTAGTGGATGAAGGTTGTATCACTTAATTTGGAATGATGTTGATTTCTCATGTTTGTAAACTCAATTTATTTGGGTTGTACATCTCTAAAACTCTCTCAAAATACATGAAATTAAATTGTTCCGAAATGAATGGCATAGTCTATACTTGTATGCTTCACATAGTAAATTTTAGCATTTATTAAATAATCAAACATGAGCATATAAAGAAAATAAAATTCATATCATGGTTTAATAAAGGCCAATCTGTTGATCGGGTGAGCAGGGATGCTCAATTAATGACCTTCCCCCTTCATACCTAAGGTTCCGAACCAAGCATCTTTAGTTTCTCCAAAAATAAAACAAACCTTTTACTGATCACTTTTATTGCTCACTGTCCATCCCCTATGCAACTCTCTCATAATACAATTGCAAACCATTATGCATACCAAACAGATGTCTCTCTTTGACAGTAAAAACTGTTCTCAATTTTAAAATGTTCAACGAGAGAAAAATATGCATACCAAACAGATAAACACATTCACATGAAAACCAAGCAAAACCCACAAATGCTATGTTCATCACTATATTGCATACACAGGGCAAAAGGTAACTTCATAAATCTACAGAATTGTTTTATGAACTAGGTAACACACAACAGAAACAAAAGTAAACCACCACACACAAAACCAAAGACACTTCAAAGTTACCAACCACTTAGTCTTCAACTATTAGGGCCAATACCCTGCCCAAACTTCATTCATCCTTTGCTATTTTCCTAATCAACTTCCAAGCCTTATTTATAACAAACTGTTGCAAAAATACAAAAACAAAAAAAGCATACACTATAAGAAAATTATACGCACTTGGACACCGATAATGGTTCAAAGCAAGTTACCCCCAAGTTGGTATACATAATCTTTTATAAACTCTGGCGTCATGCAAAGAAATAGAATTCAAACTCCAAATGTTGCAGCTTAGCTTCTGCCAACATTTTATGTTGATGAGACTCCTCCTCTCTTGTCCTTGCCTTCTAAATGCTTCCTGCACAAACAGAGCATACAGATTTAAGGATCCAAATAAAAGCAAAAATACCATGTGCATGTGTGTATTTACTAGTATGCTTCGGAACGTAATTACTAGTATGCTTGTCACTACTGCATCATTTTTACACATCATACATTTCGTTCTTTTTCTTTTAAGTTTTTATTTTTTGAGGACACATCAGATATTACTAATCATCCTCAATCTAGACTACTATTACTACTTTGTACATTAAGAGTTATGGACTTGGAAACTTCCAATTTTCCAATAGAAATGTTGGCCAACTTACATACCAGATATATTGCATAAACCTTTTAGGTGTTGATGAAACATGTTCCTATTCAGTGGCATAAGTAGGATTTTAATTCTGTAGTCATTCAACAAATATCATCAAGTCATTAAGTAAAAATTTGGTTCTACACAACCTATCAAAATCAACTCTCACATAATACATTATAATTTTATATATTTTCATCAAATAGACAAAAGTAATTCAAACTTGTCAAATTACATATAAAAACAAACATTGAGAAGGGGTCATTTGTCAACTCTTCCGTTTTTGTTTTGTGTTTTAGTATATTGTTTTCATTTTCATAAAGGTAGAATCAATTCTAAAATTTTAAAAACGAAAACAAAATAAGTTTTTTTTTTTCCTTTCAAAACAATTATTCACTCCCTCCCCTTCCCTATCCTTCCCTCTCCCTATAATACTATTGCTTCAACAAAAATAAAGCAAATATCTACAGTTAACTCATACAATCAATGACAATAACATTTGCTATTGTTTTCCACATTATAAATACACTTCAAAATTTATATTCTAATATGCATTAAGAATCATGTCATGTATAAGTTTAAACAATAAAGACAAATTTTAGATTGGGTTTATAATGAAGTGGAATAGCAAAAATAACTCTTTTTTTCTCTATCACTAGGTTCAATTTGTAAAACTCCAAACATTTTGGATAAATTTCTACATTTAATTTTTTAAAAAAAATCAAAATTGAGTGTAATCAACTGACACCACTCAATATGACAGGCTATCGAGTGGTCGATATGTGAGGTTAGTAGGTGGTTGCATGTATCTTGAGTTTGCACTTCTAAGGTGGGTCCCAAAGACCCCTTACTAGGGTCGGTTCTCGGTTATAAAAAAAAATTATAACTAAGACCATTCATTAAGATGTAGCTCCATCTGTTCCTTTTAGGCAACAAATTGTGCTACCTATCTATCCTTTCTTCCTGAAATACAATTTACATAATTCTTCATCCCCTCTTGTTTATGTTTTATCTTTTTCTACAAATAATAATATTAGGAAAAAAAAAGAAGAAAAAAGGTGTCTACTTACCCATTCTACACAACACCCAGATGGGTACCCACATATCAGGTACAAGAAAATAAACAATTAATAAAGTCTTCAACTAATAAAATTCGTGAGTACAAGCAAAAATGATTTCATAGCCAATAATAAAAAGAAATACTTAATAGTCTTGAATGCATATTTACCATGAAACAAGGCTGTTGGTGTGTTTCCGTATGAAATCAGGGCTGAAAACATCGAAGGATCTTGCCTCTCCTGTTTTCACATTGTAAGCCACAACCAACTTTTCAAAGTGAATGAAGACCAAGATTTGGCCATCATCCAGCCAACCAACAGGTATGAAACTCTCACATAAAAAATTCGGTCCATCTATTGCTTCTGTAATCTTGTAAAGTTTAGCCCCTTCATTGCAATGTAAGTCCTTTAATATGCATACATAAACCTCTGCTGAATGTCTCACAATGAAAGATAAACTATTCCCCAGCTCAAGAAGACTATAACAACTCCCAACAAATTCATTTGGAACTTGAACGGAGTGAGAAGTGTCATCATAAAGGTCAACAGCAAAAATATGACTGTTCATTTGAGAGTAATAAATAGCGCGCCTCCAACAGACACTGAAGCTCTATCGTCACAATAAAAACTGATTCCTTTTAGTGAAGTCACCATTCTTCTCCATGAAATGTTATTATTATCCAGAGACAATACAAACCACCTATTTTCTCCACGTGATATTTCACAATGGCAAACCACCTTGTACTCCTCAGTGCAAGAAATGTAACCAATATGACAAGAGAGCAAAAGATGACCTTTCGCAATAGGAAAAGGTAGGTTCTTATACTTTTGTGTCACATGATTCCCAACAAAAAGAAATCTCTCAGGATGAGCCTGAAAACAGTGATAAGCCACCACAACTAGAGACCATATGTCCATGACAATTTAGGTGTGTTGTTTGAATTCTCCCTCATTAAACTCAAGGAAACATAAATGATATAGCTTACCAAATTTTTGGATGAACAAGGCATCCTTTGATTGAAGGACGTGTGCCATGATATAAGAAGGATCATATATAATTTTGGCCCAAGCCTTGCACACAAATTTCCCACAGTAATGCAAAAACTCAGCAATAAGGCAAACAAGAATGTGAAAAATGATGTCCTCGGGAATAAATGGGATGTCATTTTTCTGTTCATTTATTTGAGAGGATGAAGCATTCCTACAACAATGTAGAGAATACTATAAGAATTTTATAAATGATGATAAAAAATAAGACAAATAACAACATTGTTCACACATCTATGGAACAAAAAGTTATAGGTTCGGACATGAAAATGTCTTTGGCACAAAATGAAATACAAAAGGAAGAGAAGCACATACAAAACAAAAATCTCACTCAAACCAACTAACCAAAATAATAAACTCAATGTCACCTTTTTATTATACGAAAAAGTAAATTTTTTTTTGAAAATAGAAACCAAACGTGGTGATTATTTTTGTTTTTTATGTTTTAAGGAGATGTCTTAATATTTTTGGTTTTTATACATTTTCTTGATGCTTTATTTTGATTTAAGAAATTGTGTATCTACCCAAATTAGGTTAAAGAAAATTTCTATCGAACAGTTCTAAGACTTGAGCAAGATGAAAATGACAAGTGAATTGACATGGAAAATCAAGAGTCTCTTGATCACCAGGAAAAAGTGGCGCCAAAAACTTCTTGTCCACCATGAATCAATGTATCAATAGAAATCAACGATCAACCATTTATCAATGTATCAATAGAAATCAACGATCAAAAGGGTGTCAAGAATCCTAAAATCCCAAGGATGGGTGGCTGTTTATTAGGCTTTACAACAAGGCAAACTTTTCTTAATTTTTTTTTTTTAAAAAAAATGTAATTTATAAATGTAAGATCTCATTGTCAAATTTCCAACCATAGTTTCCTGGCTTTGCAGACTCTCTCTCTCTCTGACACACACACAAACACAAATTTGTACTGTACTTAAGTTTTAACAGTATGAAGCACTGTCGTTAACGAAAAAATATTGACCTTCTCGGAATTTAAGAACAAAATTGAATTACTTACAGACTTGCATTAAAAGTGCAACACTAACAAAAAGGATACGAAAGGCGCTTGTACGATAGGCACTTGATCAGTCTTTAAGAGCCTGTCAAGTGCCTTACAAATCCTCTCTGTCAGTTTTGCAATTCCAACGCAAATCTGTGAGCAAATCAATTTTGTTATTCAATCCCAAGAAGATAAAAAGTAAAAATAAATAAATAAAAAAAGTAAATTACAAAAATAAGATCTCTTTGTCAAATTTTCAACCATAGTTTCCTAGCTTTGCAGACTCTCTCTCTCCCTCTCTCTCTCTCTCTCTCTCTCTCACACACACACTGTCACGCCCTCAAAATAAACCCATTATATATATATCATTGACATGCCATATTTAAAGAAAACAATTCATTATCTCATTCATCAGAGTATTACTAAATAAAAGCATTACATGTAACATCAAATTAAATGCCCTACGGGCTTACATCTTTCCAAGCCAACACTTGGACACAAAAGTATGAGTTCTAACTCAAATACAAGTATAGCCCTAGGCTTGAATGTTTACACGTACTATCAAATAAAAACAACTAACTAAAGATAGTCTTCAAAATCTAAAAAGTCCAACCCTTCCAAGCTAAGTCCTTGGAGGTAGCTTATCACCTGAACCTGAAAATGATGTTCCCATAAAGGGTGAGCCACAGCCCAGTAGAAAAATACTAAACCAAATATAAACATTGAATAAAGCTATAGCATTCAATAGATGGTTAACCAAGATAATCAATTGTATCATTATACAGTCTCATGACACTAATGTCTAAGACACAATTCACTTTCCATTATTATCAACATGGCTCAGAACCTGGCCAAACTTACAACAGTGAACTACATATCATATTCACATTACTTTCAATATCAACAAAACAAATGAGACTCAGGCTCATATCAAAACACTTCATACTTCCCGTTTGATACACATAGTAGTGTTGTATCAATAACATGTAAAAACACTTCAATATAATAAGCACACATAATAGTGATGCTAATGGAGTCCATCCCCTATCTCCTCCCAAACAAAATCCGGTTTAGAGGTCCATCCCCTATATTCCCCTAAACCGTGGAGTACATCCCCTATCTCCTCCCAAACAATATGCATATGCAATGCTCAATCAACACATGTATTTTCTGTATTAATTCAATAGTCTAAACTTATGACCAAAACAAATTGATTAGTTTCAATTTTCCCTAATTCACATGCAATGTCTACAACAAACACGACTATCCTCCACCGATAGCCCAAAATAGTTTATTTCTAGACTGGAAATAAATATAACAACAATTCAACAAGTGAGTGATTTAAATTATCCAACTACACCATTTAATCAATGAATTCCTCAATTTCATGAATTTAACCATATTCTCCAATTTCCTCAAACAAATTATACAAATTAATTTATTAATACAACTAGGGTTTTTCCCAAAATTACCAAAGTACTCCCAACATATCAAAATACCAAAACTTAGAACAAAACTTATAAGATGGAGTAGGAAATCCCTACCTCGAAGAAAATAACCTGAATGGAGAAGACGGAGATGAAGACCAAATTCCAATGTGCTCCAAACCACCAAACGTTCAGATTAAATGAAAGCCCTGGACTCACTCTATCTTTTTAACAAAGAACTTAGGGTAGAAATACACTCTAAGTAGATCAAACCTAAGAGAGAAGGTGTGTAGGGAGAGGGAGAAGACGGTTCTAGGGTTTTGGAATCAAAAGGGAGATGAAAAATGACCCAGAAAGTCGGGTCTCGGATTTATGTAGTCGACTCCCCGCTCGAGCGTGAAAATCCCCGCTCGAGCGTCAGACACAGACTCACGCTCGATCGTGAAAAGAGCCGCTCGAGCGTCGATTGCACACTTCCAGAAGTTTTGCAGGCGATGGTACGCGCTCGAGCGCTAAACTCTCCGCTTGAGCGGAGGGACTGCAGAGTAACGTACTGGGAGATGGAAAAACACGCTCGAGCGTCAAAACTCCCGCTCGAGCGTATAAGCAACAACGAAGAGCCCGCTCGAGCGTGAAGGCCAAAATCTGGGCATCACCTTTTGGTTTCAAAGTGCAACCAACCTGTTTCAAACCTGCCCATCACAACCTAAGACCCTAATACAAAGAGTAAAGGCTAGAAGTGATAATGATACAAAAACAAGTCCACGGAACCAAGTCCAGAATACCGTATACAAAGGAAGGAAAAACCGAGATCGCTATAACCTCCCCCCTTAAAAGAATTTCGTCCCCGAAATTAAGCATAAGTTTTTGAAAAAAAGTTTTTTTTTTTTTTTATATGACAATTCAATAGTAAACAACTTGACCCAATACTGGTCATTTCATCTCTTTTCAAAAGGCATTTCACATTATACATAACAACTTGCATTATCAACATGTATTTTTCTTTCAAATTCAACAGTTTTCAATATATATAATTTTCATTTCCATATCATATTCAATCTCATGATATAACTCCAATTCTACATCACATTCAACATATACAGTGTTACACTAACCCTCCATTATGAGGCAAGTTTCGAAATACTTCCATTAACCAAAACATAACTATGTTTCACAACTTAAGTTATATTTAATACACTTAAGGTGCAATATTACAACAAAATAAGCAACATATGCTCAAGCATCTACAAATAGATCCTGATATTTCTCTCGGACCTCCAATTCTCGTTCCCATGTGGCTTCCTCCACCCCGTGATGTTTCCACAAAACTTTTACCAAAGGGATGGTCTTGCCTCGCAAAACTTGATCCCGTCTATCCAAGACCCGGACCGGTCTCTCCTCATACGAGACATCCTCATCTACCTCTAAGTCGGTCCAATCCAATACGTGCGATGGATCTGGCTCACACTTCCAGAGCATACTCACATGAAACACGTTATGTACTCCGGATAACTGCGGCGGCAAGGTTAAACGATAAGCAGCCTCGCCAATCCTCTCAAGGATCTCAAAAGGGCCAATAAATCGAGGGGACAACTTCCCGCTCTTCCCGAACCTCATCAATCCCCGCCTAGGTGATATCTTTAGAAAGACATGATCACCCACCTCAAACGCCAAAGGTCTCCTCCTACGGTCGGCATAAGATTTCTGACGACTTTGGGCTGTAATAAGCCTCCTACGGATAAGCTCAACTTTCTCCGTCGTTTCCCTTACCAATTCCGGACCCAGCAAAGGTGCGTCGCCCACCTCGGCCCAGCAAACTGGAGACCTACATGGTCGGCCGTACAAGGCCTCAAATGGTGCCATACCGATACTAGACTGGAAACTGTTGTTGTAAGCAAACTCCACTAATGGCAAATGCCTCTCCCACGACCCGCTAAAGGCAAGAACACAACCCCGAAGCATATCCTCAAGGATCTGAATAGTACGCTCGGATTGCCCATCAGTCTGAGGATGATAAGCTGTGCTAAAGGTCAACTTAGTGCCTAAGGCACTCTGCAAGCTCTGCCACAATCTGGCAGTAAAACGAGGGTCCCTATCGGAGACGATCGTCACCGGAATTCCGTGCAACCTCACTATGTCCCGAATATACAAGTCGGCAAGATGATCTACTGAATCTCTAACGCGCATAGGAATGAAGTGCGCCGACTTAGTCAACTGGTCTACAACTACCCAAATAGCATCACTACCCCGCTGAGTCCTCGGAAGACCTACAACGAAGTCCATAGTGACATGCTCCCACTTCCACTCGGCAATAGGCAAAGGTTGCAACAAACCCGCTGGCCTCTGATGCTCGGCCTTCACTTGCTGGCAAGTAAGGCACTTCGATACAAAAACAGCCACATCTCTCTTCATACCCCGCCACCAAAACTGGCGACCCAAATCCCGATACATCTTAGTGCCTCCCGGATGCACCGCAAGGCGTGAATGATGAAACTCTCGGAGTACCTCCTCTCGACAAGACTCCGGCACAAACAGACGGTCTCGGTATCTCACACTGAGGTCGGGATACACCGTCAAACCCTTCTCAACCTTCCCACCGGAAATCTTCTCACGGAGGGATTCTACCTCAAGGTCACCCCCTTGAGCCTCTAACACTCGAGTCACAAGTGTAGGCTGTGCAACAACAGAAAACAAGGCCGCAGCCTCAACGGATTCGCTCAAAAGCAAATCAAACTCCCCAAGTGCACCCAACATCTTCCACTCCCGAACGACTATACTAGCTATGTCACCAACAGGTTTCCTGCTAAAGGCGTCGGCCACCACATTGGCCTTTCCCGGATGATAATGCAACTCGAAGTCATAATCCTCAATAAACTCCATCCACCTCCTCTGCCTCAAGTTCAAGTCTTTCTGTGTAAACAGATATTTCAGACTCTTATGATCCGAGAATACCTCGAACCTCTCACCATAAAGATAGTGCCACCAAATCTTCAAGGCAAATATCACAGCTGCTAACTCTAAATCATGCGTAGGGTAATTCTTCTCGTGAATTTTCAACTGACGTGAGCCATAGGCAACTACTTTCCCTTCTTGCATCAACACACAACCCAAACCCTCTCGTGAGGCGTCACAATAAACTGCATAACCTAACCCTCTCTCAGGAATAATCAAGACCGGAGCAGTGGTCAGTCTAACTTTCAACTCCTGGAACGACTTTTCACAAGTCTCACTCCATACAAATTTGACTCCCTTCCGAGTCAAACTAGTCAAAGGTAAAGCTAACCTGGAGAAATCCTTCACAAACCGGCGATAATACCCAGCTAACCCCAGAAAACTGCGGATCTGAAACACACTCTTAGGCTGTGCCCAATCTTGCACTGCCTCAGTCTTGGATGTATCAACAGACACTCCTTCCCCAGAAACTACATGGCCTAAGAACTTGACCTCTTCTAGCCAGAACTCACACTTCCCAAACTTAGCATAAAGCTTATGGGCTCTAAGTAACTCAAGCACCACTCTCAAATGTTCCTTGTGCTTCTCCTCAGAAGGTGAATAGATAAGGATGTCGTCCACGAAGACAACTACAAAACGATCTAAAAATTCCCGAAATATCCGGTTCATCAAATCCATAAATACTGCCGGTGCATTAGTGAGCCCAAATGGCATCACCAAAAACTCATAGTGGCCATACCGCGTACAGAATGCCATCTTCGGAATATCCTCCTCCCTGACTCTCAACTGATGATAACCCGATCTCAAGTCTATCTTCGAGAAACAACGGGAACCCTTCAACTGATCGAACAGATCATCTATACGAGGCATAGGGTACTTATTCTTAACCGTAGCCCGATTCAATTTCCGGTAATCTATACAGAGTCTCAAAGCACCATACTTCTTTTTAACAAAGAGGGCCGATGCTCCCCATGGCGAAACACTAGGACGTATAAAGCCCTTATCTAGCAACTCCTGGAGTTGGATCTTCAACTCAACTAACTCGGCTGGGGCAAAACGATAAGGTGACATAGAAATCGACGCCGTGCCGGGCACTAAGTCAATAGAGAACTCAATCTCTCTGTGAGGTGGCAAACCAACAAGGTCCTCGGGAAAGACATCCGAGTACTCACAAACCACCCATGGCAACACAATCTGGGTCTCATCACACTCACTACTCAAAAAGCTAGCAAGTAAACCATTAAGCTCACTCCGCCCTCGCGAATCATACCCTGGTGGCAAAACACAACCAACCCGGTCCCCTAGAAAATAAAAACATTCCCCACTCACGGTACAACAAGTGACCCTCTGGCGGTAGCAATCAATAACTGCCCGGTATGACGATAACCAGTCCATACCCAAAATAACATCGAAGCCCTTCATGGGCATAACCACAAAAGGAAACGGAAGCCTATGATAGTCGACCTCTATATCACAACCCCTAACACCTTGTTTCAAGATCAACTCACCCCCAAGAGGTGACACTACACAAATAGGAGATGCTAACTGTGCTAACTCCAAGTCCAAAACAGATGCAAATGCAGCAGACACAAAGGAATGAGATGCACCCGTATCAATCAAAACACTAGCAACCGAGTTGCAAAACAAGAAGGTACCTCTCACAACTGATGGTGCCGGCACAAGATCCTGCGCGGTAACAGCGTACACGCGCCCAGAAGACCTTTGATCAACCTGCTCACCCCTAGGAGCGTAAGATTGCTGCACCGACTGGGACGATGAAGCCCCCTGATTGGCCCTCGAGGCCTGACCCGACTGAGCTGGCTGCTGACCCTGAATCTGCCTCAAACCAGATGCACCAGGTGTGCCACCCAACTGCGGGCAATACCTCTTCATATGCCCTGGCTGACCACACTGATAACACGAGAGTGGCTGGCCTCTACCCTGACTCTGGCTCTGAGATCGAGCCGAAGATGATGCTGCTCTCTGCACTCCTCCCCCCTGGGGACAAACTGGAGACTTGTGGCCCAGCTGGCCACACTTGAAACAGGTAATGTCTCCCTGACTGCCTTTCCCCGAACTAGCACTCGGCACAGGAAAAGTCGATCTAGAAAAGCTACCCTGAGACTGCTGAGGATTAAAACCCTTCTGTCTCCTACCATCACTCTGACCATCTTGACTCCTCTTAGAGCCCTTCTGTCCTTCCTCCTCCTCCTGCATCATGATTTCCATGTGGGCTGCAGCATCGACCATACGCCCGTAATCCCGAATCATAGTTCCCCCAACTCGCAGTTTAAGGCCACGCCTCAACTTCTTCTCAAACTCGATACAACGGCGTTCCTCAGACGCCACCAACTCAGGTGCAAACCTGGACAAGCTAGTAAATGCAGCCTCAAACTCGGCCACTGAAGAACTTGACTGCTTAAGCTGGCAGAACTGGTCTCTCAGCTTCTCCCTAACTGCTGGAGATAAGAACCTCTCCTGGAAAGCATTCACAAAAGCCTCCCATGTACCTCCTATACGACCTTTAGTGAACTTCCACCATTGACCCGCATCCCCCTTCAGCTGGAAAGATGTCAAGGTCACTTTCAACCCCTCGTCTTCGATGCCAAGCATCTCAAACGTCTTCGTTGTCTGTTCGATGCCAAGGATCACCCACAAATTCATCCGGGATAGACCGGAAGAACTCCCTCTTCAGAAAGGAAGGTCCTGCATCCGCAACAACAACCCGCGCTTGATTCTCAGCTCTGAGAATGCCTACTGACTCCCTGAATGCCCCTGCTATCTCTCGGGCTAGAGCGCCCATAGCCTGCTGGCCTACTGGCTCGGCCACATTGGCCTGGCCAACTCCCTCCTGAACTGTCGGAATCTCCTCTGGCACAGGCACCTCCTGCCTACCCGGCCTACCACGCCTACCGCGTCCTCGTCCTCGTCCTGACATCCTAATAAAGGAAACACAGACGTTAGCACATTAATAAATGTGCCGAAGCTAAACACTCGCGTCCTAATGCATTGGACAACAATAATTCATTCCACGTAAGCACATAATCACATAAGCACCTACGAATTTCATTCCTGGATGATGATAGTCCCGAAGTGTTACTATAGTTCCGGTTGGAAGCAGCATTGATCAAGTGCCTTTCCAACAAGAGTACTAGAAACTCAAGGGTCCAATCAACATGCTAGGAACTACATTCCATACCCACATAATCACATAAACATGTTATCATATAAGCATATAACATTTCACTAAGTCTCTATCAAACGAGACGAACCCATTGTGATACTAATCACTTCCCACGTACCCAAAGTATTCAAACCTGGTACGCTCTGATACCAAGTTGTCACGCCCTCAAAATAAACCCATTATATATATATATATCATTGACATGCCATATTTAAAGAAAACAATTCATTATCTCATTCATCAGAGTATTACTAAATAAAAGCATTACATGTAACATCAAATTAAATGCCCTACGGGCTTACATCTTTCCAAGCCAACACTTGGACACAAAAGTATGAGTTCTAACTCAAATACAAGTATAGCCCTAGGCTTGAATGTTTACACGTACTATCAAATAAAAACAACTAACTAAAGATAGTCTTCAAAATCTAAAAAGTCCAACCCTTCCAAGCTAAGTCTTTGGAGGTAGCTTATCACCTGAACCTGAAAATGATGTTCCCATAAAGGGTGAGCCACAACCCAGTAGAAAAATACTAAACCAAATATAAACATTGAATAAAGCTATAGCATTCAATAGATGGTTAACCAAGATAATCAATTGTATCATTATACAGTCTCATGACACTAATGTCTAAGACACAATTCACTTTCCATTATTATCAACATGGCTCAGAACCTGGCCAAACTTACAACAGTGAACTACATATCATATTCACATTACTTTCAATATCAACAAAACAAATGAGACTCAGGCTCATATCAAAACACTTCATACTTCCTGTTTGATACACATTGTAGTGCTGTATCAATAACATGTAAAAACACTTCAATATAATAAGCACACATAATAGTGATGCTAATGGAGTCCATCCCCTATCTCCTCCCAAACAAAATCCGGTTTAGAGGTCCATCCCCTATCTTCCCCTAAACCGTGGAGTACATCCCCTATCTCCTCCCAAACAATATGCATATGCAATGTTCAATCAACACATGTATTTTCTGTATTAATTCAATAGTCTAAACTTATGACCAAAACAAATTGATTAGTTTCAATTTTCCCTAATTCACATGCAATGTCTACAACAGACACGACTATCCTCCACCGATAGCCCAAAATAGTTTATTTCTAGACTGGAAATAAATATAACAACAATTCAACAAGTGAGTGATTTAAATTATCCAACTACACCATTTAATCAATGAATTCCTCAATTTCATGAATTTAACCATATTCCCCAATTTCCTCAAACAAATTATACAAATTAATTTATTAATACAACTAGGGTTTTTCCCAAAATTACCAAAGTACTCCCAACATATCAAAATACCAAAACTTAGAACAAAACTTATAAGATGGAGTAGGAAATCTCTACCTCGAAGAAAATAACCTGAATGGAGAAGACGGAGATGAAGACCCAAATTCCAATGTGCTCCAAACCACCAAACGTTCAGATTAAATGGAAGCCCTCGACTCACTCTATCTTTTTAACAAAGAACTTAGGGTAGAAATACACTCTAAGTAGATCAAACCTAAGAGAGAAGGTGTGTAGGGAGAGGGAGAAGACGGTTCTAGGGTTTTAGAATCAAAAGGGAGATGAAAAATGACCCAGAAAGTCGGGTCTCGGATTTATGTAGTCGACTCCCCGCTCGAGCGTGAAAATCCCCGCTCGAGCGTCAGACACAGACTCACGCTCGATCGTGAAAAGAGCCGCTCGAGCGTCGATTGCACACTTCCAGAAGTTTTGCAGGCGATGGTACCCGCTCGAGCGCCAAACTCTCCGCTCGAGCGGAGGGACTGCAGAGTAACGTACTGGGAGATGGAAAAACACGCTCGAGCGTCAAAACTCCCGCTCGAGCGTATAAGCAACAACGAAGAGCCCGCTCGAGCGTTAAAACTTCCGCTCGAGCGTGAAGGCCAAAATCTGGGCATCACCTTTTGGTTTCAAAGTGCAACCAACCTGTTTCAAACCTGCCCATCACAACCTAAGACCCTAATACAAAGAGTAAAGGCTAGAAGTGATAATGATACAAAAACAAGTCCACGGAACCAAGTCCAGAATACCGTATACAAAGGAAGGAAAAACCGGGATCGCTATACACACACAAACACATGCACACACCCACATAAATTTGTACTACATTTAACCAGTATGAAGCATATTTATGGGAAAAAAAATATCATATTTGTGAAAAAAATATTTAAAAAATTACTAAATACCAAAATTACAAAAAAATAATACGCAAATTCAATACATTTTTTGTATTTGTAAATATTTATTAATTTTTTAAAATATCTTTTTACAAATATTTTACTTTTTAGATACATCTAATTTTTTTAAATATTTGTAAAAAAAAATCTTTAAAAACTCACTAAATACCAAAATTATAAAAAAATATATATATATAAAAATTCAATACATTTTTTTATATTTTGTATATTTATTAATTTTTTACAAATATTTTACTTTACCAAATTTTAATATTTGTAAAAAAAAATCTTTAAAAAATCCATAAATACCAAAATTACAAAAAAATAATACGAAAATTCAATACGTTTTTGTATTTTTGGATATTTATTAATTTTTTAAAATATTTTTTTACAAATGTTATACTTTTTAGATAGATCTAAATTTTTTTAATATTTGTAAAGAAATCTTTAAAAAATCACTAAATACCAAAATTACAAAAAAAAAAATATAAAAATTCAATTCATTTTTTATATTTTGTATATTTATTAATTTTTTACAAATATTTTACTTTACAAAATATCATATTTGTGAAAAAAAAATCTTTAAAAAAATCCATAAATACCAAAATTACAAAAAATAATACGAAAATTCAATACATTTTTGTATTTTTGGATATTTATTAATTTTTTAAAATACATTTTTACAAATGTTATACTTTTTAGATAGATCTAAATTTTTTTAATATTTGTTTAGAAAATCTTTAAAAAATCACTAAATACCAAAATTAAAAAATATATATAAAAATTCAATATATTTTTTTGTATTTTTAGATATTTATTAATTTTTTAAAATATTTTTTTACAAATATTTTACTTTTTAAATAAATCTAATTATGGTGAACTTAAAAAGTATTCATTTAAAAAATAAAAAACACATTGTGATACTCTTAGCTGTAAAAGTCTACCAATAAGCAACCAAAAAAACACCCATAAGATGGATGAGGAACTAACATAACAACATAACATGGAACTAACATAACATAACATAAAAAACACGTTTAGATGGACAAAGATGACGCTTCGAGAGAGAGAGCCGATGGTCCGTATGCGGCTCTCCATTGAGGATAACCAAAAAATAAATATATGAATCAAATAAAATTAAAACAATAGAAATATCATTCTCAAATCAAACAAACTTATAACTACTAAAATAGTTTTTTAAAAATAAATCAAACTAAAAATCAATCTAACAAACCTTCAAGCCTCAGAGAAGTTGTACCCTCATGGACTAATAATGATGAGGGGCCTGGAGAAAAAAAAAATCAAACAAATAAGAACCCCAACAAAACAAGAAAAAAATTTAAAGTAATGAAATTTGGAAATGTTCAAGTAGATAAGAAAAACAACAACCACAAAATGGTCAATTGGTCAGAGTGCTAAAATCTCTAATCATCAATTCCTCCTCCTCCTCAAACTAATACTAAATCTGGCAGGGGCTCTCCTAATTCGAACACTCCTCCTTTTCCCTTATCTACTAACATGAAAAACAAGTTTAAGACTGGGACGAGGCTTCAAGAGAGAGGCGATTGTCCGTATGCGGCTCTCAGCTGAGGACAACAAAAACATATATATGAATCAAACAAAATTAAAACTATTAAAATAGTTTTTTTAAATAAATAAATAAATCAAACTAAAAATCAATCCAACAAACCTTCAAGCCTCAGAGGAGTTGTACCCTCGTCACACGAGGGGCCTGGAGAAAAATAATAAGAACCAACAAAACAGGAAAAAAAATTAAACTACTACAATTTGCAAATATTCAAGTAGATAAGAAAAAACAAAAGTGACAGTCTGTCGGAGGTTCTCAGCTGAGGACAATGGAAAAAAATATATCAATCAAAATCAAACAAAATTAGAACTATGGAAACTATCAATCAAACCAGTGTTTTTAAAAGTCGGTCTACCAAAAAGCAACCAAAAAAAAAAATCCTGGGTAGTGATACTCTTAGCAGTAAGAGTCCACCACAAAGCAACCAAAATATCCATAAAAATAGTCAATTGGTCAGGGCTAAAAACTCCATTCATCCTAATTCAGGTGAAAGAACATAGTGTTTACACACAAATTGTAGGATTTGAGCCAAAAGGCTTATTTCGACCATGACAATAAACCATATAACAAGTATGTTTGCTACTACTCATATCCAAACAAGTATTAAAGAATATCTTTGGTTGCAAATCATGAACTAGAAAAAACACTCACATAAAAAGCAAGCAATAACTTCTATCATAGGACTACAACTGATCATCAATCAAATTAACATAAATGAAATTTTATTTAGTACTAAAACTAAAACAAGATATAAATTCAAGTAAGAAGTTTGTAACAATAAAGGTGGACCAAAAGGCAATGTTGAATTTGTGACGTATGTTTCCACAATTAAACATATTTAGCAAAAGAGAAGAAATATCAATTGCATTCAATCTCATAATCTTCGTGATTATTGAACTTAGAAACAAGTGCCATGTTTTCACAAAAACACTGGTTACTGAATATAAATATCTCGGTAAAACTCTACATGACCATAAGTGTATTAATAGTTTGAACTATAGATAAAAGAAAACTAAATCATTTTAATCTAATTGGTTCGGACCATCAAATCAAAAAGCATGCACATATTTATTGAAGATCAAATCTGTATGATCCTGAGCTGATCCACCAATCTTGCAAAAGAAGTAGTGAGTCTTTAGTGACACCACTGTGGTGTCATCCAAAAGCCCTTCGATGGTTCAATCGGGTACTCATTTTGATGGAACAGAATAAGAGTAGAGAGAGAGAGAGAGATTGAGGGGAGAGATTTAGGGTTGCTAAATATTGCCTACCTTGTGTTTGTCTTACCTTAAGTCTTTTATAGAGAAACTCTAATATGAGTTAGATTAGTGAGATAAATAATTCCCTAATGTCTACTTTTGTTTTGCAATGGATATGGAAATATATATATATAATCTCAATCATATGTTTGTTTTGCATTATTAGTTGTAGGATTAAAAAATTCACCAATTTTCTTTGGATAGAATGTGCATTGAAAGCTAATCCGTATAACAAAAATTGCAACCAAACAATGAAATGTGAGTCTCTTAGATTAATAATCTCAATCATATGGTATAATCCACTCAATCAAACAAACCCTTACAGTATAATCACACTCGGTGAAATTTAAAGAAAAACACCAAAGGATATGATATCATGAAATTAGTTTCATTTAGATGGAAAATATAAACTCTTTCGGGTGAAAAATCAAATAATTGAGCACATAGCTCTTCATAGAGTGGAATGAGGAAATACACGTTCATGTAATTGACCCCACCAAATTGGAACAAAAGGGTCTATTTGTTTGGTTTAAGTGAAGATTGAACGTTCCTTTCCTTCTTTTTAAACATTGCACTTCCTCATATTTAGGTGGACCTAACACAGCCGAATCCCATGCTATCAATTCCATTTCAATTTGACACACTTAGCTACAGATTTTCAAGACCCCTTTCCAAAAAAAAAAAAAGCTGGTCAAAAAATCCAGGCACGAGAGATTGTAATTTGTAATTACTTTGCAGATAATTTTTGGTAAAGATTTTCAATCCGTAACACGTAAGAACCAAGTTTTAACCACGAAAGGCATAATAAGAAAATACCAACCAACCCAATACCTGAGTTACACAATGAATCAAAAGAATTTGTAATTATTATTTCACCAAATTACTATGAAAAATATGCAGCATTGTCACAAGAGCAGAGAAGCTATTGATTGAACAATTAAAAAGAAAACTAGTCATGTTTAGATCATGAATTTTGGTAGCAATTTGCCAAAGGAAAGAGCAAAAGTAAGGAGAAATGTGAATACAATATAAGTTAAATTTTTCGTCATTTCTCTTTTCATTTCGCTATCCAAATTTCTATCCAGATTATCCAAACACAACGCAAATATAAAGTATAAAAAATAAAAAATTGAATCTAATTGAATAAGTAAAATTCACATAGAATATTGACAAGCAAGTCTTACCTTAATTTATTTTTTTTCCGACTCCACTCATGCCGTCAAAATTTCCAAAGTTCCAAGTAAACCTATTTTATTGCCAAAAAAATCAAAAATCAAAAATCAAAAATCAAAAATCAAAAATCAAAAATCAAAAAAGGAAGATGATATAAAAGCATTTACTCTTGTTTCCAAGCATTAGAAACAATTTGAAGGACAAATTACACCGATGGTACCTATATTTTGTCTCGTGTTATTTGGTCTCTACACTTTTAATTGACACAATTTTGACCCTTAATTTTAGATTTTGAATTAATTTGATCCAATTGATAATTCTGTTAATGTTTTTACAAAAAATTAACATTGAATTAGTTGATGCTAACTCACTCACTCAGTTGAGTAAATTTATAATTTTGCCATTAAAAATACAACTCATGCCACTTATGTACCTATTTTCCAGACAAAAATATAAAAAGTTATAAACAATTGAACCAAATTGAGACAGATTCATAAATTCATGATAAAAATCAAATCAATTGAAATTATTGAGACCAAAGTAGAGGGACTAACATCGTAATTTGCCCTATTTAGAAATATAACAACAGCAAATCCAAAACAGTGAAACCTAGATCTCAAAAAAATGACCTGAAGACTGAGGAGGCATGGTTCTCTTCTCACTCCGTTTTGAGTAACCGATGTGATGAAGAATGGTTTTATAAGTTCCAAAAACCTGCCAATCAATCAAAAAAAAAATTTAAAAAAAATATCCATCCATAGGTTTTGTTTTTGTCGGATATTCATCTCAGGTGTAATTGTTTCCATGAAAAGCATTTTTCTTATATGAAATTAAATTTTACAATTGGAAGGAATAAAAAAAACCCATTGGAAAGTAACCAGATCCTTTAATCTTCCTTTTGGTGGACTAATTTAAAAAGAAAAAAAAATTAAGAAAAAATGTTTATCCACGAACTCAACACATGAGGTAAATGATCTCAATCCATAAAATGATAGCAAATAATAAACTACTTACTCGAAAAAAGAAAACAATTTTCCTTGGTCCTGTTGAATCCTAACCCAATTGAAATGTGAACAATCTTCCCCTGAGAAGACGAAATGGAAGAACAAGGAGAGCTAATGAAGACAAATTAAAAGTGTAAGACGGATGAAAATGAGAAACAGAGGAGGTTGTCTTGGGCAGATAAAAGAATCAAACCTATTGTTTGGAAAGTGGGTTGGCTTTTTGACTTTTTGATTTTTTTGACTATTTTAGCCTGGGCTTAAAAGCTTGGTTTGGGAAGGGTTTTTTGGTTTTTTTGAGTTTTTTTGTGAGAGAAGAATGTAATGATTATGAGTTGGATGTGATGTTTTGTTTGTTATGGCTAAAATAGCCTATTTTGTTTTTTGTGGCTAAAATAGCCAAAAAAACCTGCAAACCCACTTGCCAAACACAGGCTCAATATATAATTAACATATTCTGTCAAGATGACCTAGGAAATGGACGACGTTTTTTTGGAAAGTAACAAATCCTGATATAAGTTTATATTATATTATATATATATATATTAATTTATTACTTGTGTTATGTATGGAATAATTATAGATATTTATATTTATTTTAAGAATTTTTATAAAAATAATTTAATAATCTTATCATTAATCATAGTGTATGAGAGAAGTTGAAAAAGGTACTGCAGTAACTATATACAGATTGTATTTATAATTATTTGTATGAGGGGATTTTAAATGCTGATAAAGGAATTTTGACCAAATCAATAAATGCAGGCATGTGAAAAGACATATGGATTACAAAAAAGTTAATAAATGTTGATCAGAGAATTTTGACAAAATCAATAAACGGTAAGTTTTTTTTTAAATAAAAAATTTAGAAAATTCATATTGAAATTATTTAGAGCCATTGAACAAATTATAATCACATTTTTCTTTTTGTGAGTTAACTTCAATCATATTAAAAAATCAAATTATAAACAAAATGAGATAACTTCAATCATATAAATCACAATTTTTTTAATACTATCTAACTACAATGACATTTTTCTCATAATAAAAAAAAATAATTGAAAAAAATAACCATTAAAATAGTAAATAAAAAAGATTTTTTAGAACCATTGAATAAACTACAATCACATTTTTCTTTTTGTGAGTGTTTATATTTATCTAACTTCAATTATATTAAAAAATAAAATTATAAACAAAAGGGATAATTTCAATCATACAAATCACAATTTTTTTAATGTTATCTAATCATCATCAATAATTAAAAAAATCAATCACATAAAGTCAATTGATAATTAAAAAACACAATAATTTATTTTTCAAAAAACATAGTGAGTTAAAAAGATCAATTACAATTTTTTTAGGTCAAATTACAATCTAATCATCATCAATAGTTGGTACATTATGTGATTCTAATGATTACAATCCATTTTGTTTTTCAAAAAACACAGTGAATTAAAAGTCAAATCACAAATTAAGTGAATTAATAGTTAAAAAAACACAATAATTTTTTTTCAAAAAACACAGTAAGTTAAAAAAATCAATTACAATTTTTTTTTTCAAAATACAATCTAATCATTATCAATAATTGGTACTTTAAAAATCAAATCAGAAAAAAATCAAATCAAATCACAAATATTTTTAAGCTATCTAACTACAATCATATTTTTTTCATAAATAATTGTAAAGAAAAACATTAAAACTATAAATAAAATATTAAATCACATTAAAAAAAAGAACCATTGAACAAACTACAATCACATCACAAATTTTTCCCATAATAAAAAAAATAAATAAATAAATGAAAAAAAGAACCATTGACTAACTACAATCACATTAAAAAAAAAAAAAAATTGAACTAACTACAATCATATTTTTTTCTTTGTGAGTGTTTATGTTTATCTAACTTCAATCATATTAAAAATAAAATTAAAATAATAAATAAAAAGATTAAATAACATTAAAAAAAAAACATTGAACTAACTACAACAATCATATTAGAAAAAAGACACATTGAATAAACTACAATCACATCACATTACAATCATATTTTTTTCTTTATGAGTGTTTATATTTATTTAACATCAATCATATTAAAAATAAAATAAAATAGTAAATAAAAAGATTAAATAACATTAAAAAAAAGGGCAAATTACATATACTCCCTTGAGGTTTAGCTAAATTAAAAATACCCCCTGAGGTTTGAGAAATTACAAATTCTCCCCTGAATGCTATATTTTCATAACAAATTAGGGGGCAATTTGTTATGAAATATAAACCTCAAGGGATAAACTATTATGAAAATACAAACCTTAGGGGGCGGAATGTAATTTTCGCAACCTCAGGGAGGTATTTGTAATTTAGCCAAACCTCGAGGGAGGTATATGTAATTTGCCCAAAAAAAAAACCATTGAACTAACCACAACAGTCCTATTAAAAAAAAGAGTCATTGAACAAACTACAATCACATCACATTTTTTCCATAATAAAATAAATAAATAAATAAAAGAACTATTAAACTAATTACAAGCACATTAAAAAAAAAAGAATCATTTAACTAATTATAATCACATTTTTCTCTTTGTGAGGGTTTATATTTATCTAACTTCAATCATATTAAAAAATTAAATTATAATTTTTTATTCGCTAGACAAATCACAAATATTTTTATGCGCTATCTAACTGCAATATTAAAACAGTAAACAAAAAGAAAAGTCAAGAATGAGAAAACAAAAAGAAGACTTATTATTTGCATATGTGGTCACTGAAGTTGAAAGTGTAGAAGTGAGAAGTCAAGAAGGAGAAAACAAAAAGCAGACTCACTGTTTGCACTAAGTATATGAAAAGTTAAAAAGAGAGTGTGTATTGGCAAAGTTAAAAAGACTTTGAAGAATTTAATAAATACTAAGTTTTTTTTTTCAAAAAAAATCAAAAAAACTAAGAAATTAAGGTTCAGATATTACAACTCCCACAAAACTTGTGGGTTAGAGATGGATATAAATAAATAGATAGATATAGATATAGATATTTATATTTGTTTTAAATTCTTTTTAATATACAAATTATTTATTTTGAAAAATGAACTACAATAATTATGAGAGAAGTCTAAAAGTCTTGTGGGTTGAGAGAAGTTAATAGATAGCTCCGTTTAATAGTTTGTTTTGACGTGAAATTATTTATAGATAGCTCCATTTGTTTTGACGTCAAATATTTTTGTCAAAAATATTTTACTCATTTTTCGTTCTTTGATTGTTTTTAAAATTTTACTATATATTTTTATATGAAGGCTCCATTTGTTTTGACGTAAAATATTTTTATCAAAAATATTTTACTCATTTTTCGTTGTTTGGTTAAACAAAAAGTAAGCAAAATATTTTTTTAAGGAAAGTATTTTTGCATCATTTTCTTAAAAATAATTTGCCTTCAAAAATTCAATAAATCAATTTTTATAAAGTTGACTTTCACTCACTACTCTTTTAACACATTTAGCATTTTCAAATATATATCTTAACTCACTAAAAAGTCATAAATGACAATTTATTGAATCAAAATTTCTCTTTTAGGCAATAAAATATTTTTTTTTCAAGTGTTAACCAAACACCAAAAAATAAAAACAAAAACAAAAACACTAACACTTTTTCTGTGTAAAATCAATTTACAAAAAAAATAATTTTTGTGTGTAAAATATTTTACGTCGAAACAAACAGAGCCGAAGTGTAAATAATATAAAATAAATAAGTATTTTCATTGTTTTAATTTGTGAAAACCAGAAAAACCTAAAACTACAAAATAAAAATCATATTAAACAAAGTGAGCACAACACTCACAATTGTGCACTCAATAGGACTCATTTTAAGTCTGATTTTGATAATCTGAACCGTTCTTTTTTTAGGAGGAAACCGTGATCCGTGATCCTCCTCCACGTTTGCCCCACCTCCGTCACAAAAAGTCTCAACAAAGGCTCGAGAATGATTTCGATGCATTCACAGCTACGAAAGCCAAGAATTTTGAGAGAGTAGGTCCGTCATTGTCGCGGACTGCTGAGAGGATTAAGTAGTGAAGGTCTATGTGAAGGCTTTTGCTGGTGGTGTCGAGCACCAGAGACTTTTGCTGCGAAATGAGAGAAAGAAATAAGGAGTAAGAGAGAGAAAGAGAGAGAGAGAGAAAGTTTGTGAAGAGAGAGAAATAGAAAGTGAGGTTGAATATATCTTGGGTTTTGGTAGGTGGGTTTGAGAGAGATGGGAGTATTATAGCACACATTGTAACGCCTCAACTTTTATTATCCAAATCCATTACCGAATCCTTTATAGGCTTCGTTTGGGAAGAAGGGTTGGATTGGGTTGGGTTTGGGGCTATTTTAGCCACAAAAAGACAAAATAGGTTTTTTAGCCCAATAAGACAAAATATCATATCCAACCCATAATCATTACATTCTTTCTCTCACAAAAAGTCAAAAAACCCAAAAAAACCCTTTCTAAATGAGGCTTTTTAGCCCCAGGCTAAAATAACTAAAAAGTCAAAAAGGTAACCCACTTTCCAAACGAACCCATATTATTACCAATTTCAATAATATCAAACATGTGCCAACATAACAATATATAAATAATAACATGCTGTAGACACCCCATTTTTGACCGACCTTAAGACTCAGACATCACTGATTGAGCGCTCGGTGACGTTGCATATCATGCTCGTTTAGAAGTCTCAGAGTCGCGGCCGTAAGCCCTACCTCCGGATTTCCGAACCCTCTTCTGTGCCTTGTCTCGGTTTGTGAACCAGACTCGGTTATCTCTGTTTCTTTTCCCGAGGGGAGGGAGAGGTCCCGTAAACCATCTCTTAGTGGCCGTGGGCTACACTTTGTGGCCGCAGGCCATTTTGCCCATTTCGGAGTCCGGTTTCTAGTTTTTCGGGACCGTTGGCCGTGTGCTTCGGTTCGGGACCGCTTAACCATCTCCATTTGCTCTGATTTTTGGCATACATCTTATTTTCTCCCTTTCAAGGGACACTGGGGTCGGAGAAACCCACTTCGTGGCCGAATGCCACTTTCGGTGCTTAGCAACCCGTTTTCAGGACCCCGAACTGCGTGTTTTGGCCCCCGAGCATTCGTTTTGCATCGGTTTTTGTTCATTTTTGGCAGGAACCTCTGTTTTATCACCAGGAAGACCGTAGAAGGGTGGGAGGCCAGCAATTGTCTCAACAACTAGTTTTTACTTCTCCGACGCCCGTTTTTCACACTTCCGGGCTAATGTTGAACACCTTGGAGCCATTTTCTTCAAATCCAAACCACATATTTGTGATGTACACACATGGGAGGACCCTAAAAGTTCATGGCCGGCCACTAATGTTTCTTGACCCTTTTGAACCCCTCCTTCCGAGCCAATGTTGAACACCCTTGGGCCACTTTCTTGAACTTTGAACCACATATTTGTGTTGTACACACATGGGAGGACCCTAAAAGTTTATGGCCGGCCATTAATTCCATTTGAACCTTTTGAACCCCTCCTCAAAATGGCTTGTTCTCTCTCCTGTTTTAGAGTTTCCAAATTCGAACCACAGGGTTGTGAAGAGGAGACCTGGGAGGCCACCAATATGTGGTGGCCGGCCACTAAAGCCACTTGGCCTTTTTGACCCTTGGCCGGCCGACTAGGGGGGGTGGCCGGCCGGCCACATCCAAGTCCAATAATGGGCCGGCCATGTTCCTCTCTCTGTGTACTTTACAGCTGTACAGCTGTTTCCCCCAGAAAATATCTATATCTGGGGGATATTTTGTAGGGGAACAAGAGCCTCAATTCCCTCCACTTTGGCCTAGAGTCTTCTCTCCCTCTCTTGCATTTTTTTGCTGGCCTCCCAACTCAAGAAAAGGGGTTACAAGGATTGGTTGGAGCATATACATACATATCACCCCATTTCCTTCAAGTTTTGGGCGCCATTTCTTCATCATCTTCAAGCTCCACCACCACCACTCCATACCAGCAACAAAGGGGAGGAATTTCAGTAGCCTAGAATCATCAAAATTGGTCCAAGAAGCAACAAAAACATTGGTCTTCAAAGGTGAGTAGCATTTCCCCCTTTTTGGTCCATTTCTTGCACCTTTTGCAAGCCATACATGCTTATTGATTTGAGCTCCGACCAAAACTGAAAAGGTCATTTTTTTGAGCTCATTTTCTTGTTTCATTAAGGGCTCAACCCGGTTTGAGCCCTCCATATTGCACTTGCTTCAATATCCTCTTTGGTCCCCATTTCTTGCATGCTTTGGCAGCCTATCATGCTTCTACTTTTGGTCTTTTTACAGGCCTAGAAATAGTCTTATTTTGACCTTCTTAACATGTTTCATTAAGGGTATTTTGCCGTTTGTGGAATATTTTGTATACTTTGTGTTATAGCCTCTTTTGAGCCTCATTTTGCATTGCATTTCTAGCATGTTTGTATACTGTTTTGGAGTTTTTACAATTCTGTAAATATGCTTATTTTTGGTCCCTCATCAATGTTTTAGAAGGGAATTTTTCAGTTTGGGCTTTGCATATACCACTTGCCTCTTTAGCCACCTTTTGGCCCTTTTTCTTGCATGGGAGTGCAGCCATACCTGTGTTTGTTTTTGGGGTTTTTACAGTTCTGGAAAACATCATATTTTGGACCCCTCTTCAACTTTGTTGAAGGGCCCTAACCTGTTTGAGGACAGCAGCTATGAGTTGCTTCTTAATCCCATGTTTAGGGCCATTTCTTGCATGCTAGTTTTGCCCTGTTTTTGTTTGTTGTTTGGCCATGCTTTGAACTGAAAAAGTGCTTATTTTGGGGCTGCCTTGCTTCTGTATTTTCATTGCATCTCCGTATTGTGCATGTTTGGTATAGCTGTAGGCCACTTCGGGTGCCAAAATTCATGTTTCGGGACTATTCCATGCATCGGGTGTGTTTTCGCCTCATTTCGGGGCTGTTTTCCCCCACATTTCATTGCTGAAAATCCATTAACATGTTTGCATATCATTTTCCATGCATTTGCATTGCGTATGCCATTGCCTCGATTCGCGTGCCCGTGTGCACGCATTTCGAGGCACTTCATTTTCATCCATCGGCCTCTTATGTGAGTGTGGCTGAGGCTCTCTCATGTTAGTATAAGTCCATGTTGCATTCTATATGCCATTTTAGCCATATTGCATTGCGTATGCCATTGCCTCAATTCGCGTGCCCGTGTGCACGCATTTCGAGGCACTTCATTTTCATCCATCGGCCTCTTATGTGAGTGTGGCTGAGGCTCTCTCATGTTAGTATAAGTCCATGTTGCATTCTATATGCCATTTTAGCCATATTGCATTGCGTATGTCATTGCCTCGATTCGCGTGCCCGTGTGCACGCATTTCGAGGCACTTCATTTTCATCCATCGGCCTCTTATGTGAGTGTGGCTGAGGCTCTCTCATGTTAGTGTAAGTCCATATTGTATTCTATATGCCATTTTAGCCATATTGCATTGCGTATGCCATTGCCTCGATTCGCGTGCCCGTGTGCACGCATTTCGAGGCACTTCATTTTCATCCATCGGCCTTTTATGTGAGTGTGGCTGAGGCTCTCTCACGTTAGTATAAGTCCATGTTGCATTCTATATGCCATTTCCATGACATTTGCATTGCGTATGTCATTTTCTCGGATTGCGTGCCCGTGTGCACGCATTTCGAGGCATCTCTTTTTCATAGCATTGTGCATACTAGGTTGTATCTTAGATCGCATTCTGTCATTTTCTCGATTTGCGTGCCCGTGTGCACGCATTTCGAGGCATCTCATTTTCATAGCATTGTGTATGTTAGGATTGTATCTTAGTTGCATTTCATGCATGTCATGCATATTGCATCGTGTTCGGAATAGGAGTTAGCCCGGGCACGGGAAACGAGGTGCGTTTCGTAATCCGAGTGACGAAACGTGTCTCAATTCCCTAGTCACCGACACTCCGGATCACCCATGATGGAGTTAGGTTCTTGTTGTGTTTACACGTGCATTCATTCTATATTAAGTTGCACATTTCGACTCCTCTGCCATCATGCATCGATATGCGTGATTGGTGGCACGAGGATCGAGGCATGCATATATTTGTGAAAATACATTGCTATGCCCCTTTCCTGCTCTCTGTTGCAGCAAAATGAAGAATCAGCAACTTTTCGGAGCTTGGCACGCTTTCCAAGAATAACTGCTAAACAGAGGCTAATTGGAGCATCCCAGTGGATTTCCGCGCAAGGCAGCCTAAATATGCATCATTCATCAGAAGCAAGGCAGTCCCCTGGCTTGCATGCCAATTTTACAGTTTTCTTAGTTAATTTGTTAATTAATTAGGAATTTGTACATTTATTTGGACTGTAATATTTGGACTGTAATATTCTTTTATTTGGGACTGTATATTTATTTGGACCCTCTGCGTGAGGGCATAACTGTAATAAGTGTGCGTGTGTGTGTTGTATGTCTTCCAACCCCACGTCTTTCTCCCTTTTATTTATCCGCTTATGATGGTTAGATTAGGGCATATTTCAATTAACATACAGTATGATAGCATGTTTGCATTCATTCATCTGTATTGCATGCACCGGGCTCGACGCATCATACTAACTGCATTGTACTTTCAATTCCAAGTTGAATACATGTTAGCTGTAGCATTCCATATGCCATGTTTAGAATAGCCGAGCCTGCTATAGTTTGCATTTTTGCATGTGTTGCATTAGGCATTTCTGTATACTTAGGGTCATGCATGATTTCTAATGAGTTTTTGTTTTGGCTTGGAGTACCCGGTGAGTTTTATGCTTTAGCATCCTTGCATGCGTGTGAGTGAATGCCATGATAGCATGCTTACCATGAGGCTATTTGCTTGTGTGATATAACTGCCTGAATGCCTGTGGGTGAAGGTTGGGTTGTTTAAATTGGAACAAATCATTGACTGTGAATTTTAAGCCCACTAGATAGTGGCAAAACCATCTTTTCTAAGCCCACCCGAGGGTGGAAAAATCTGTATTTTAAGCCTACTTGCGAGTAGCAAACCATCTTTCAAAAACAAACATGAAATGTTTTGTTTCAATTCGGGCGACCCAGTCTATACTTATATGCTGTGTGCATCACATAGTAACCTAGGCTAATAACCGGAATAAGGACACACAAAGTTTTCAAAAATAGATATCATGATTAGTAGAGGCCGATCTTTGATCGGGCGAGCGGGGGTGCTCATGAAGTGACCTTCCCCAATCGTACCCAAGTTCTCGAGCCGAGACAACTTTGGTGATGACGGACACGTGGCCTTTGGCACCGAGTCAGGGTTTCCTAAATTTCCCATAAAAAAACATTTAGGTGGCGACTCTGTATCTGGCAAAGCATTCCATGTTTGGCACTTCTTTCAAAAAATCTGTTTTTTCTCAAAACGATTTGCCGGATTTGGACTCTTTGGTTCAGACTTAGAACCGTGACAAATTTGAGAGTCCTGAGCTGTAGTGACCCCAATATGAACAGAACGGGAGCTCATTCCTCTCGGGGCGTTCGGGGACGTCTACACATGCCCTCTTGAAAGTGATGATGTTATATAAATGAAATCTGATACAATGTCCTTAGGCTTACATTGAACAATAATAAATAAAAGGGATTTCCCCTTATATAATACGTGGTATTCAGCCAACAAATAAAAAGTCTCGTGGCAAAACATAACAAAAGACTTCAAGTCCTGAACAATCTTCCAGCCATGTACCTGAAAAATTTGACAACACGTAGAAGGAACATAAAGTCTAGTAGAGATCTCAAAAATCCTAACCAATCACAACATATAGTTAAATACGATCATGCATGCACCACAACATACCGTATAAGTAATGCGACAGTTGGTATCGAAAAGTATACTCATATAAATACATTTTTCTTCCTCAAAACATTCTCTTAACACAACACAGAATAAAATCATTTCTTTTATTTCTAACTTCCGTTTCACTTCAAAAACGCTTCAAAACCCGTCTTCTTTTCTCTTAAACCTTCCACGGTGACATAAAAGAATTTCATTTAAACATTGATTTGAAGACATGTGAACACATACTAGTCATAATTCGACCCCACATGCCAACACACTATACACATTTACACACCAAAACATCTACTACATTCTCTAGCCATAGACCCAAGGGCAAGGGACACCCACAACATGAAACCATGAACATATATTGAGAAACACACATATCGGAATGTAATAAATCCTTCCATTCTCATTTCCACTGACATACCGGCCTCACCCAGAAGGGAACAACCCCAAGGTCACACTTTACCAGGCACAAACCCGAAGGAAAAGGTACCTATCACAAGGTGCCATGCTTTATCGACCCCACCAAGAGAGGAACAGATCTCCATTCATACTTTACCAGGCGTAAACCAAAAGGGAGAGGAACCTCTGCCAAGGTACCATGCTTTACCGACCTCACCCGACGGGAAACAGACCCCTAATCCATATCACAACAAGCAAGATACATAGCTAGTAAATGAGTGTAATACATACACTTAATCCAATCAACACAACAACAACCACTAACGGTTAAATGCATTAACCCATTTTTGCAAAATGTGCTCCACGCACCACCGTTCAACAACAGGGTTTCATTCATTTCCAAAACACTTCAAGGTTTACAATCCACCACCAATACCATTACTCCCTAATGGTTACCACTTACTCAACAACAAGATAATGAAACAAATTATATTACCACAATCCCAACTCATCACTCATTCACCAATTCTCATTTCAATAATGCAACACTTAGTAACGAACAGATAATGTTAACCATCGACACTTAACAATACATAATAGATAAATAAGATCAACTATCAATAACTAATAACATATCACTTTACAATAATATTCATAGCACCTACCTAGCAACAATCAATGCCATCCTCTACCGATAGCCAAAGATAACACTCTAAGACTACAATTACATAATAAAAAACATAAAGATAATAACGTGCACCTCCTACCAATCCCTTCCAATTCTCATTTTCTTTTAAAAAAGAAGTAATCAATTACACTTTGTTTTGAAAATCAGCTCACAATTTTTTTATAAAAAGATTACCAACTGTAGTCAACCCATTTTGACAGGCCCTAAGACTTGGGCGCTTTCTTTTGATTACCGGATGATGACAATTAGAATATATTTCTCACAGAATCCGCAATAAGAGAGATGGAATTTGAACGTTAATCTTAACCTTTATACATTTTTTTTGGCCAAACTATTTTAGACCTTAAAACCCTCTTTTCAAAGTATTTTTTCAAATACTTTTACGATGTTCCGAGACTCCCATTTCGATTAAAATATTGCACTTTTCAGTAAACTAAGTAAGGACAAAATGGAAATAAATGGAAAGAAGGTGAACTTTTTGAAGAATATTTAAAAACATCTTCTTTATAGGTTTAGAGTTGAAGGAAATAAGAGGGAATGGAAGAAAACTGGTTTAGGAAAAGGATGAGCATCAAATTGTTAAGAAAGAAATGAACAACCATTACTAAATTAGACATATCTCTTTGTATACTTGAAATTTAGATATGAGGCCACAAACATTGGAAAGTATACTTCTGGAGATTCAATTTAGACCCAAGAATCACCTAAAATCTAGTCTGGATAAGCGAGATAAGTCCATTTGAAGTTGGGCTTAAGAGTAGATTTCGTTGACCTGACCTTAGAAAAATGAACAACCTTCACTAAATTAGGCATATCTCTTTGCACACTTGAAATTTATATGCAATGCCACCACCATTGGAAATTAGACTTCTGGGGCTTCAATTTAGACCTAAGAATCACCTAAAACCGAGCTCGAATAAGGGAGTTATGCCCGTTTGAAGTTGGGCTTAAGAGCAGATTTTGTTGACCAGACCTGAAACAGCATCAGACCTCTTTTTTTTTGGTTTTGGTTCGGTTGGGACACCCCATTGAGCCATTTTCTGATCCATTCAAGTGCACACACTCATCCTCCATTATCTTCACTCACCCTTCATTATCAAAAGAGGTTTTGGCCTTGTCATAAAGGATGAATCAAAAGCAACAAGTCTTGGTCATCGTTATCATCCTTGTCATGTCCATCACCTTTGTCTTCCACCCTGTCCCCTATTCCTTGACTTATTTATTCCTATATGGCTTATACACTCAAATGATATATTGAAGATGGGGATGACAGAAAAGAAGAGGGGAAAATCATTTGAGAGAGTTAGAGAGAAAAGAGAGCAAAAGAGGAAAGAATGTCTAAAGTGCAACCTTGAGCCAAAACACTTTCAAGCTTCCATAGCTACTGGAATTCCTCATTTCCATACACCAAAACCACTCCAAAAATTCTTATATAGCCAAAGATCAATTTCCTTGATCATAAGGAAGAGTGTTTAGTAATTGAAAGTGAGAGAAACTAGAGAGTTAGTCAGTTTCCATTCCATAAACTCCATAATTTCGAATTGAGGATTCGAGAACACACTTCCTACACTTGAGGGTGATTAAGAGGGAGTTTGTGAACTAAGGAGTTCATCCTTTCCTTGGAAGGTGAATTTCACAAACTTTTCATTTTCTTGCATTTCTTATTTATTTTGCTCTTTTGCTTTGATTTCTTGTTATATTATATATTGTTGTAATCTAATTGAAAGTGGTGAGTTGAGAGTCCCATATATATTATTTTTAGTTCTATTTTAAGCATGAGAAAGAAACCTTTCATGCTAAATGGTTTAATCTCTTCGAAGGTTCATTACCAAGGCATTACATATCTCTCTCTCTCTCTCTCTCTCTCTCTCTCTCTCTCTCTCGTGCCAAAAACAAACTTCTTATTTAACGCTTCTCTTCATTAGTGGATGTAATTATCACTTTTGGACAAAATAAGTAAAGAATGGAGAGGTATAAAAAGGGCTAATAAAATTGGACTCAAAGAGACACAAGACAATAAAATTAAGTTGGGTTCAATCAGACGTCATATTGAACCCATTGCATTTCTTACTTATTTTGCTCTTTTGCTTTAATTTCTTGTTATATTATGTATTGTTGTAATTGAAAGTGGTGAGTTAAGACTCCCATATATATTATTTTTATTTTTATTTTTATTTTGTTGGAAATCTAAGAAAACAGAGTTTGGCCGAGCCTATCGAGCTACCCAGCCCATTAGTTGAACGGGTAGCCACCTAAAAGTACACCATCGCACCCACAACCTTCATGAGACCTCTAGGCAAAATCGGGTAGCCTTCCAATGTTAAGAAGATCAACCTCCGATGGCCTTTGAGACGCTTGAAGCTGCTATTTTCTTATGTTTATTTTATTTTGAGCGTTTGTGAGGTTTTTTATATTGTGTTGTAATATTTATTCATCTCCCTTGGATTTGTAACATTTAAAATGTTGTAATAATTTCCCACCCTGCTTCTTTTTATCCCATTCTTTTACTTGCTTTCTTTATTTGAGAATATGCATCATATTTTTTTTTTCATTATATCCATGCTTTTCATCCATGTTTCATGTATTTGATTCAGCTAAGTTTGCATTTATGGATTTAATCAATTCCTATGTGATTATGTGCGCTATCTCATATTTTTGAGATGTCATATCTTAGAAGATGAATCTTTAGTTGCATCTCATGAGTAAATTACATTAGGATTTTGTATATAAGATCATGCATGTTTTACTAACTTTGTTTTGTAATTGTTCGCGGTACGTCGGTAAATATGTAAGTTTTTATGCTTTAACATTATGTGTGTTTTTCTTATTATGTTTAAGCATTCTACCATGTAGCTACATGCTTACTTGATATAACTGTATGAATGCTAGTGGATGAAGGTTGTATCACTTAATTTGGAATGATGTTGATTTCTCATGTTTGTAAACTCAATTTATTTGGGTTGTACATCTCTAAAACTCTCTCAAAATACATGAAATTAAATTGTTCCGAAATGAATGGCATAGTCTATACTTGTATGCTTCACATAGTAAATTTTAGCATTTATTAAATAATCAAACATGAGCATATAAAGAAAATAAAATTCATATCATGGTTTAATAAAGGCCAATATGTTGATCGGGTGAGCAGGGATGCTCAATTAATGACCTTCCCCCTTCATACCTAAGGTTCCGAACCAAGCATCTTTGGTTACGACGAACAGTTACCTTGGTACGAGTCACAGGTTTCCTAATTTTCTCAAAATAAATATTAAGTGGTGACTCTGAGATCTGATGACACAGTCCATTTTTGGAAAATGGTTTTTGCAATAAAATGGATTTTTTAAAAGTTGCCAACTCTGAACTCTCATCTATGTTTCACACTGCACTCGTGAGACTAGATCAAAGAAATCAAGGGTCTAAACTATTTAACGCGCATGGGTACCCCCGGGCATGTAACACTTTCTGGGGACTCTGCTGGGGATTTTATGAAACCTTAACTCGAATTCCATGATATGACTTTTATTTTCAATTATATGTTTATTGCATTACATGCATTGGTGCACTTAAAGTCCCTGTGTTGCCCAGATATTAGTGGGAGCACAGGCACACTTTTTGTGACACTACATCTATCTCTACGTTACTTTGGAGGCCTTGTGTTATAACCTTTTGAGATCTTAAGGTTCTCAGACTTTGAAGAGAGGCTATATTGACTTTTCTGATATCCTGGGATCTTCATTGGTTATGACCCAAAGGACTCTTTGGTAATGTCACCTTAAGTTTAACCCGGGTAGAGCCAACCTTATGCATATAATGAGCTATAGTGCCTTCCAAAAGTAAGACAAGATGCTCTCCCATTTCTAGAATGTATGATACCTTTTGTTTGAATAGTGAAACCCTAGATGATTTCAAAAAGCTAGGATAGAGTAACCCTCCTCCCCCATAGGGGTGTTTGTTCTCTTTCTTGTTATGTGTAATGTATGGGATCGATACAGGAAATCTCAAATTCAGATGTGTGGTTCAGGCATTTTAGGGTTAAGTTCAGTGTGTCAGTATGAGTTAGTAGTAATCAATAATCAATTGAGTTGAAATGCTACTAAAATTCTGATTGGGGGTCCCATTGTTTTTGCAAGGTAGTTTGCAAACATAGCTTCAGACAGACCTAATATCCCCTAAGTTTTGTGGACTCGCTCCGGCAGACTTTGCAAAATCCTAGATCTTGTTGATGGTCAGCCAGCATTAGTCTCTTTCCCACCAGTTACTCAAAGAAGAAGGAATAGACAGTCAGCAGCACCAGTACAAAGCACTTAGCAAACATCCACCTGTTCTCACCAAAACAGTTCACCAGCATCTAACTCACCCAGACCAACAATGGCACAGAACACCGAAGAATTTGCTGCCATGATGACAACTTTTCAAAGAACAATGGATACCGTAAATCAAAGGATAGCCGCACAGGATGAAATCATCGCTGATCTACGATGCCCATTTGGGGCATCCACATCTACCATGCATCCAACCCTGGCTGCTCAGCCAAATCTTGATCTACCTCCACCAGTGGAAAATCCCCAGGTCCCAGATCCTTAGGAGATGTTTTCACTGGCTCCGGCTTACAGACCTTTGGCACAGCCTCCTGCGAGACGCCTTCCCTTTGACATTAATGATGTAGATCTGTTCTTGATCAAGATTGCCAGGCTAAAGAAAGCGCTGAAAAAGTCCCAAGGCTTCAATTCCATTTCAAATATTGAAAACGGGTACTCTGAGGCTTCGGTCAGATTATCAGAGAAGTTTAAGATGCCCCACATCGATAGATTCGATGGAAATAGGGATCCGATTGTACATGTCCGCCAGTTTTTGGATGTTTTGAGGCTCAGGGGTCTTTCTTAAGCTCAAAAATTGTTGTTGTTTGAGAGAACTCTATCCGATGTGGTGGCCATCTGGTATGCAAAACTAGAGGATTCTACGAAGCGAAACTGAGAGGAGCTGTTTGAGGGGTTTGTTAACCAGTATTCATATAACACTCAGATAGAGGTAACCTTCAGTGAGCTGAAAGCAACTACCTAGAACCCTAAAGAACCTTTTATTGACTTTTTCGCCAGTTGGAGAGCAAAGGCTTGGATGACAAACAGACTCTCTGAAAGGAAGCAAGTCCGGCTGGTGGTCTAGAATCTCAAGCCCGATATGCTGCAAAGAATAATAGTGGCGCCGTTGTCTAGATTTGCTTCATTACATGAGTTGGGGGTCCAAATTGAAAGTGCATTCAAGAAATGCATCATCCACAGGAGTAGTGAACCTGTAAAGAGGCCATTCACCAGGAGTACCAATGCTTATAATAACACTATTCCACGGCCTGCAGATGTCAGTATTGTTGTCGCAGCGGCCAACATGGCCGATCCCTTTGCCACAACAACCTCATAACCCTCACAACCTATCGGCCCAAATCAAAACCGAAGAACCTTTACCCCCTATACATAAGCCCAGCCCATGCCCTTAAACTCCTGATGGAGAACGGGCATATTAAGCCTCTTGATCCTCGACCCCTCCCTGACCCACTATCACTTAGACATGACTCTACCCGGTATTGCATTTTCCACCAACAGCACAGTGACCCCATAAACCTGTGCTACCGCTTTCATTATGAGATCCAAGATCTCACTGACAATAAAATCATCGCTTCACCTGCCAAACCAAACGTAACCACCAATCCACTTCCTACTCATAACCAAGTCCCCCCACTCAGAAATATTAACCTAATCCATACACTACCACCCACTTTTAACCCCAGCATATATATTACCTCATCCCATCTACCTAAGCCAGAAATGGTTATTCCGAAAAACATGAACATGTGTATGATGGACATAACACCACAAACCCAACTAGGGCCTATGGCGGCAGAGGCAAAAAAGAGGGAGAATGCACTAGAAAAGGGGTTGCTTGACACCCAAGTCATAGAGAAAGGGGCCTCACTTGCAGAGAATTTGGGGATTTTTGGAAAACATGGAAATGTCCATGGAATTTCTTGTTTTCTTTTGATAAAAAGATGAATGTATGTAGATTCCATAATGCGGTTGCAAAGATGGAAAGCTTTTGACATGTGGAAATTGAGAACTTGTTTTAGAAACTATTGTTAAATATATGGTGATATATGGTTGTGAATGTAGAGTTGTGACTATGTGTTGATGACACTTGGTCTTCTTGTGAAAGGACAATGAAAAAAAAGAATGGGAATTGTGATTATTGGCATTATTGTAGAGACATTTGAAGTTTGAGAAGTGTTATGAGATATGGAAAGATCATGGCATTGCATATTCATTCAATTCTTATTATGCATTGTAAATCTAGATTGAGGATATTTATTTCATGAAAGAAAAAGATAATGTAATAAGAACTATGGAAATGTGTTATGGGGTAAATACGTTGGTAAGCCTAGTTAGGAGGTGTAAATGAATTTGATAAGTTGGCCTGAGTGTCCATGGTGAAAAACCAGAAAGCCACGCGGATAGGTGTCGAGCCTTCCGGTTAATACCGGTAAAAATGACAGTTTGGTAGTACTTGTATAGTCTACTTGCAGACACCAGCCTAGGTATTACCAGTGTTGTATTTACCGCCCCTATTGATTTAAATTGGAAGTTTTGAATGTGTTGAGATTCCAAACTCTGATTGAAAAGTGGTAATCTTTAAGAAGAACATGAAATGAAATTTCTTTAAGGAATATGGCATGCATTAACATTTGCATTTTTATCATGAATTTTGCATAATTGTATATACTTTGTAAGAATTCTCTACTGGGCATTACGCTCACCCCTATGGGACTTTGGTGCAGGTAAAGATGTGGTGATCCCACCGAGTTAAGGGCGTGGATATGTTTTGGTGAAGAGTGGTTTCGTTCTTACTTCTGTTGTGATATTTTTGTAAGCCAGGGGCTAATGTGTATGGGTCCGAGAGACCATTTTGTGTATCCGGGCTATTGCCTTGGAATATGTAAGCCCTTAAGGGCATTTTATTGTTTTGAGACTAGATGTTTCACATGCTATAGATTCCATGTGTTCTTTTATCATTGAATGTATATCCGCATGTGAAACTTTTGTATAAACTCATCTATTAACTATGTAAAGATGGAAGGATTATTGTCATTATTTTAGTGAATGTTAATTATTGTGAGTAGTTCATGTTAAATTATTTCGGGGCGTTACAGTTGACATATAGTCACCTCGGGAATAGCTTGGAATTGAGCCTGAGGTTTGTGTAGTTGAATGGTGTCATGGTGTGGGTTTATAGTAATCGGGTTGGAGTTACAGGTAGGAATTTTGGTTTTGTGAGCGCTGTTACGCCATCATGTGAGTGGTGGTTGTGAATTTATTTTTTTTCTCGTGTTTATTGTGTTGTTGGCAACTGGAAAATTTCTAAGGATTATTATCATCGTAGAAATTTTGTGTTGGTATGGTGGCATCACCGTGGGTGTGATGAGTGTTGTTGGGTGATTGTGTGATGTTTCACCAGTGAAATGTCAAGGTAATTATTTTGGAGAAAAACAAAGTTTCTTTTGGTGTTATGGCCTTGACTTTTTGGCTTTATTCAAGAAATTATGTTTTTGGTTTGAAAAGAAGCTAAGCCTAACAAATCATGAAAGTAAAGAGAGTTCTAAAATCTAAATAACACTTAAGGTTTTTGAAAAATAACAAGGTTTAAATCTTTGGATTTTGTTGGAGTAGGTTGAAAAAAAGATATTATGGTCATGGGCAGTGCGAGGTTGAGCACCGTTTGAGAAATAAAGTATTTTCAAAAAACATAATAATAATAAAGGAGGATTTAAAAAAATAAAAATAAAAATAAAAATAATAATAATAATAATAATAATAATAATAATAATAATAATAATAATAATAATAATAATAATAATAATTTGAACGAGTTATATTCTATTTGTATTGCGGAGTGTCTCGTGATCAAGCCTGAGTTGGTAGTTATGTGTTGAGCAGTCCTTTGGCAGGGAGCCTAGACTTTATTGGGAGTTAGTGTGTCATAATGTTGCCTATTTAACCGTGCTTTATTTCGCATTCTCGTCTTACAAGTGTTGGTTGGGAGCTTTAAGTGCGAGTGATTTCATATCCTCTGTGTTGGAGTGTTAGGCATTCAGTGATGGTTTAGGGTATTGTAGGTAGTCAAGACGTGGTGGACGTCTTTGAGTTCAGGTTGTCGCATTGTTGTGGTCTGGGGTGGTTATTTCGTGTTTCGTAGACCACTGCGAGTTGTGTCGGTCGGTGAGGCATCCGTGTTCGTTTCTTGTTGTGTGGTGGTTCTGATATCTTTGGGCCACAAGACGTTGACCGGAATTCGGAAGTTATCCCAAATGGATCTAGACTTATGTTGGTGAGTGAGAGTGCCTTGTGTGGGAGAGACTGGTTTGAGTTTTAGATACATGGAGTCAAGTCTTGTGAAGTAAGGCGTTTCTATTGGTTAAGGTATTGTGGGGACACCATGAGGTTGAGGAAGCAACTTGGGAACGTGAGTTGGAAGTTCGTGAGAAGTATTCGGACCTATTTGTTGGTACTTGAGAATGTTTTGCGAATTTTGTGGTGTTAATGTAATGTAAACATTGTATATGTTTTGAAAATGTGAATTATATATTCAGTATTGAGAACTTGTTTATCATGTTGATGAGAATTAATGACTAGTAGAGGGGTCATGGTATTGGAATTGATTGATTATCATTGTTACAATTGGTTTGAACATAGTTTAAAGTTTGTTTTATAATTTCAGAGACGAAATTCCTTAAGGATGGAGGTTATAGCGATTCTGGTTTAAGACCCGACCCATTTGATATTCTAGATTCGAGTTTCATTGTTTTTTTTATTATTGTTCATGTCTTATTCATCTTTTCCCTCCATGAGTTTGGTTATTGAGATGTGTTGATTGCGTTTGGAACGGGTTAGTAGCTTGATTTTCAAAACTTTGGTTGCCTAGATTTTGGCCTCTACGCTCAAGTGGCCTTTGTGGACTCTTAGCATATTGGCAGGTCTACAAAACTACTGGGAGAGTGTATTCTACGCTCGAGTGGTGCTTCCAGCTCTTAAGCGGTCATGCGCTCGAGCGACACTTCTTAAGCTCAAGCGGTAGGCATCTGACTGTAAAACTTCTGAGAGATTGTATTTTCCGCTTGAGTGTCACTTCTTGCGCTCGAGCGGTGATGCCTTTTTTCTTATGTCTTGATACTCGAGCGTCACTTCTTGCGCTCGAGCAATGATTATTTTTGTGTCTTACGCTCGAGCGTCACTTCTTGCGCTCTAGTCTGAGCATATATTAGTTCGTAAAAGTCACTTTTTACATCACTTTTTCATTTCACTCTCTCTCTAAACGTTCCAAAAACTCTAAATATAGACACTCTCTCTCTATAAAACCTACCTTCTCTCTACAAAAACACCAAGATCTTGTGGTTTCTTCACCCTACTTCCTTTGTTAAAAACGTTGAACACTTCGTGGGCTCTCTTTTCATCCGAACGAAAGTGGGTTTCAACTTTTTTGTGGTTTCTCCACTCTCTCCTTGGTCTTCTAGCTTTGAGGTAGGGATTCTTCACACTCTTGTATGAGTTTTACCTTAGTTATTTACTATTTCGAAGGATTATAGTGGATTGGGGATTTTTATCAAAAACCTAGGGTTTGAAATCAAAATGTAAAAGAGGGGTTTTCAAATGGTTTCTTAGAAAAGCTTGTGGATATGATATTGGGGTTGATATATGATGAAATGAGATATTTTCTACATTGAAACTAATTTTCAAAGAGAATGGGATTTTGTCTTAAAATATGAATGCTTGATATTGTAAAGAGAAAATGGAATTGATGTTGAGAATTATGAAATTAAAATAATGTTAATGGTGATGGCGGAATTGGATATGTATTATCACTCCCATTTAGAGATTTTGGAAAAGTGTATCTTTAATGAAATTTATTTATCTGTTTAGAAATATCTATTTTGGGTTATCGGTGAAGGATAGTTGTAAAAGTGCTGTAGAAATTGTATGAGAATTAGGTGAACTAAAACTAATTTCTCATCCATGTGCATTAAACATTGTTACTACTTTAATACATTGAAAAGGTATATGATTTGAGAAAAATGGGGTGAACGTTGGAAAGAGATGTGTATCACCAAATCAAGTTGGCCTGTGCATCCAGGGTGAAAGTCCCGAAAAACGCGCGTATACATGGGTGTCGGTTCCCGTAGACGAAATATCCGTAAAATGGCAATAGTAGTGCTTATATAGGCTACGTTTACATGGGTGTCGGTTGCTTTCGCGGATGAAATATTCGTAAAATGGAAATAGTAGTGCATCAAGGACATGATTTTTGAGAATTGTGATATAACCTTGGCATGACATGGTTTTTGGAAAAAAAATGTAAAATGTTTGGCATAGGCATTGCATATGCATTCACTTTATGGTTTTGTTAAGATTTATACATTGTGTGTAGTGTTTCTATTGGGTTTTGCCTCACCCTATGTGGGAAAATCATTTTCAGGTGCTAGTGATATGCCTCCACCAAGGACTTAGCTTGGGAGGACTGTAGAGCTGAAGGCTCATTGTTGTTATGTTGTATTTAAGTTTTATATAAGCCTAGTGTAGACACCCCATTTTTGACCGACCTTAAGACTCAGACGTCACCAATTGAGCACTCGGTGATGATGCATATTGTGCTCGTTCTGAGGTTTCAGAGTCTCAGCTGCGAGCCTTTCCTCCGGACACCGGGGCTCTTTTATGCTTCTTCTCGGTTTGCGAACCAGGTCCTGTTTTCTATGTTTTCTCGTCCCGAAGGGAGGGAGAGGTCTCGTAGACCATCTCTCAGTGGCCGTAGGCTATGTTTCGTGATCGTAGGCCATTTTTCCCATTTGGAGCCCAGTTTATGGTTTTCGGAGCCGTTGGTCGTGCGCTTCGGTTCGGGACCGCTTAACTACCTTCGTTTGCTCCGGTTTTTGGAACACACCTTCTTTTCTCCCTTTAGAGGGACACTGTGGCCCGGGAGACCACCTTTGTGGTCATACGCCACTTCCGGTGCCTAATAGCCTGTTTTCGGGGCCCCGAACCGCGCGTTTTGGCCCCCGAACCTTCGTTTTGCATCCGTCTTGGTCCATTTTTGGTAGGGACCCTATTTTCATTGCTAGGGAGGTTGTAGGATGGTGGGAGGCCACCTTTTCCCCTGAAAAATCAATTTTCTCATTTTCTCTCTCCAAAAGTCGATTTTTCTGACAGAAAGCTGGTTTTTCTCACTTTTGAGCCACAATTTCTAGCTTTTCATACCACTATTGTGTTGTGCTCATCTGGGAGGCCACCAATATGGGTAGGCCGACCAGTAATTCACCTTGACCCTTGTGAACCCCTCTGAAAAGCTGGTTTTTCTCTCCTGGTCACATTTTTTGGTTTTTCACTATACAGCTGTGTTACACTCATCTGGGAGGCCACCTTTTTGGGGTGACCGACCAAAAATTCTTCTTAAACCTTTTGACCCCTGGTCGGCCGACCAGGGGGAGTGGCCGGCCGGCCACTTGAACTGGCCGGCCTGCTTCTTGCTTTTTGCCCTCTCTGAATGCATCACAACTGTGCCAGCTGTGAGGCAATTGGACCATCCTCCATACACATGTATGGAGGATATGTGAAGCCACTTTAAGATATTTTGGAGCCTGTCCTCTATAAAGGGGAGGCTGATCTTCCATTGCAAGGGTTGAACCATTTGGTTAGAGCATACATACACTTCCCTCCATATTTCTCTCTTCCAAGCTCCAAACCCTAATATTCTTGCACCATTTGCACACCAACCCTTAGCACAACACCTCCTCTATCCATTCCAACACTTTGGGACTGATTTGCAAGGGTTGAAGGTTCACCAACTTGGTCCAAAAGCTCCAGCTTTGCTACTCTTCAAGGGTAAGCACCTATTTCCCTTAAACTTGTATTTTTTTGCTCCATTGATTAGCCTTACTTGCAAATATTTTTGGACTTTTTCATAAACTAAAAAGTGTAATATTTTGAGCTCCTCTTGAATATTGATTAAGGACATTTTTCTGTTTGAGGTCTCCTACATCCTTGTAAGCTTTATCCCTCTTTGTAGGCCTATTTTGCATCATATCTTAGTCCTACTTGTGAGCATTTTCGAGATTTGTCATAAATTAGAAAAAGTCTTGTTTTTGAGCTTATAAACATGTTTGTTTAAGATACTTTTTCTGTTTGGGGTCATCTACCCCCTTTCATGCCTTATTTCCTCATGTTTTGAGCTATGCATGTGAGCACTTGCATTGGCCTTGATTTGGCCTTTTAGCCACTGAAATCCAGTGGATTTTCAGTGGCTTAGATGTGCCTTTGAGCTTCAAAATCATAGAGGGGTGACCCTCTCACCCCTCATTCTCTTTACTAGCTTTGTTGGCCTTCCAAAGAGACCCTCACTTGCACGTTATGAAGTCACTTTTTGGGCTCAATTTGGTGAGTTTCAAGGCCTGCCTTAGCTCTGTCCAAGGCCCTTTTGGCCATATTTTATGTCTATAATGCATGTGTAGAACAATTCCATTCAAGGCCTTTTGAGGGGGCCTTTCATTGTATGCTTCATTGACCCATTTCAGGGCCAATTTGGTGAGTTTTAGGTTTTTCATATTTGATTTCCAGAGTTGGTTTTGCCATGCTAAGTGTCCTTGTTGTATGTGTTGAGTAACCCCTTGCATGGACCTCCAAAGAAGCTCATCATTTTTGCATGCATTGGATGCATTTCAGTGGTTATTTGGGCATATTTTGTCATGTTTTATTCACTGTTTTTGGCTGGTTTGATGAGTTCTCATACGCTTCATATACATGCAATGTAAACCATGCTTGCTAGCCAAATTTGCATGCTATTTTAGTCCATCATGTTAGCACTTTTTGGCCATGCTTTAAACTAGAAATGTGTATGTTTTGGGACTGCCTTCGCTCTGTCTTTGTACTTCATGGCCAAATAATGCTTGCTTTGCATAGTTATAATTCAATACATGTGTCTAGCTTTGAGTTTCGGGGCTTATTTCATGCATCGGGTGCCATATTTCCATGTTTCGGGACCATTTAGCATCATGTTTCAGTGCTGGAAATTACATGTTTGTATGCCATCTTTCATCCCTTGCCATGCTTTGGTAGAGTGACATTTTATGCCTTAGGTTCAGTCCTCGATATGCGTGCATGTGTGCACGCATTTCGATTGTCTCATTTCCATCACATGGCCACTGATGTGAGTGTGGCTGAGGTCCACTCATATTGGTATAAGTCCATCGTGCATTGTGTATGCCATTTCGGTCCATAGCATTGCGTATGCTAGGTCGCATGTTAGAGCATTGTGTATGCCATTTCATAGCATTACGTATACTAGGTTGTATGTTAGTCGCATTGTGTATGTCATCTCATTTGCATCGTGTTTGAGATAGGAGTTAACCCAAGCACGGCAAATGAGGTACGTTTCGTACTCTGAGTGACAGAACGTGTCTCAATTCCCTGTCGCCGACACTCTGGATTACCCATGATGGAGTTTAGGTCTTGTTGTGTTTTCATGTGAATTCATTTCATATTGAGTCGTGCAATTCAACTCCTCGACCATCATGCATTGATATGCGTGATTGGTGGCACAAGGATCGAGGACTACACTCCCTGAAGAGTAGTCATGCATACATATGTGAAAATACTTTGCCATGCCCCTTTGTTGCTCTCTGTTACAGTAAATCAGAAATTAGCAGCCTTCTAGAGCGTTGTGCAAATTCTAAGAACAATTGCAAACAGAGGCAAACTGGGGCATCGTAATGGATTTCTACGCAAGGCAACTCGAGCATGCATCATTCATCATTTGGAACAAAGCTGAGACGGTCCATGGATTTGCGTGCTAATTTACCTGCTTTCCTAGATTAATTTGTTAATGAATTAGGATTTTGTATTTATTTGGACTGTACTATTTATTCGGACTGTATATTATTTATTCGGACCCTCCGAGCGAGGGCAATGCTGTAATAAGTGTGCGTGAGTGTAATGTATGTCTTCCAACCCCACGTCTTTCTCCTTTTTATTTACCAGCTTATGATAGTTAATTTAGGACATGTTTCAATTAGCATGCAGTATGATAGCATGTTTGCATTCATTCATCTGTCTTGCATGCACCGGGCTTGGCGCATCATACTAACTACATTTGTATTTCAATTCCAAATTGAATACGTGTTAGCTGTAGCATTTCACATGTCATTTTAGAATAGCTGAGGCTATTGTAGTTGTATTTTTGCATGTGTTACATTAGGCATTTCTGTATAGTTAAGATCATGCATGGATTTTTAACATAGCTTTTGTTTTGGCTTGGAGTACTCGGTAAGTTTTACGCTTTAGCATCCTTGCATGTGTGTGAGTGACTGCCATGATAGCATGCTTACCATGAGGCTAATTGCTTATGTGATATAACTGCCTGAATGCCTGTGGGAGAAGGTTGGGTTATTTGGATTGGAACAATTCATCAATTGTGAGTTTTAAGCCCACTTGAGAGTGGCAAATCATCTTGTTTTCTAAGCCCACCTGAAGGTGGCAAATCCACATTTTAGCCTACTTGCGAGTAGCAAACCGTTTTCAAAACAAATATGAGATGTTTCGTTCCAATTTAGGCGACCCAGTCTATACTTGTATGCTGTGCGCATCACATAGTAAATCTAAGCTAATAACCGGAATAAGAACGCATAATCTAGGTTATCTGTTTAGCTTTTATTTCCTTTCATTATTTTGTAACACATTCTGTAGATTCAGGATGTACTGTTTATGAATGTATATCATATCTATCACCTTTTGTATATCAAATTCTGATTAATGAAGACTTATCATTTCATTTATGTTACTATTTATTAGTTGTTATGAGATGAGTTTATTGTGTTTGTTTCGAGACGTCACAAATGTGGTATGAACATAAAGTCCAATAGGAATCCTAACATGATCTTAAACAATAGAACTTACAGATGGTTATGATCATGAATGCTCCAACTCATACTATGTAAATAATGTGACAGTTTGTACTAAAGTATATTTACATAATTACCTTTCCCAAAATCATCCAATTCGTTTAACAATACAGATAGTTTATATTTCCTTTTTGTTTTTCATTTCAACAATATCACATAACGACCGTTTTGTTTTTGAAATACATTAACAAAAGTTATGATTTCCTCCTATTACTTACAAACTCAAACTCAATACGTAACCTACGTCCATTCCCAACTCAAGGACATTAGTTTATTTTCCATAGCTATAATTTAACAATTTAATTGCATCAAATTGCAACAACGGGGAAAGAAAAGAAACAACATAAACTTACTACAGACTAATCAAAAATACCACCTCAAGAAAGCAATAAAGTTCAATAAAGTCATTCAACAAGAAAAATTAGCAAAAAGGAAAACAAATTAATGAGAAGAACAATCACAATTAGAAGCAATAAGTGCATGCATGTTTGAATGTTGGAGGAATTAAAGAAAATGAATGTTTATTAGAAGGAACAACTCGAATCCCTCTTATCTTCTTCTAGATCTAGGGCTCAGTGATTTCGAACTTGAATCCCTTGGATCTTCACGAGGACTGAAGCTCACGAATTAGGGAGAGAAGCAAATGAAAAAAGAGAAAGTGAGATAATTCAAAAGGAAGGATGGGTTTTATCCTCTTACTAGCTGAATTATAGAATTTGTGAGATCAAGGATAGGGCTAGAGAGAAGAAGAGAAGACGGAGAGGAAACAAAAAAATATAGGAATAGGTATTAGGGTTGTGTCTCGTACCCTCTACCTCGGTCCATATTTATACTAGAGTAATAAAATAACAAAATGACAACAATACCCTCGCTAATAACAATAAAAGACACTCGATATATAAACGACATCTATTCTAACATTACAAACTTTCTTTTGCCCAAAATAGCCTTTTTTCCTATTTCTCATTATTAACCTTAGTCATCATTTAAATTACAAACGAAAAAAATTATTTCCCAAGCCAAACCAAGATGACAAAAAACCCCAAGCAACGAAACACAAGATGACAAAAGAGGTAATAAAATTTAATTTCTTGGTTACAATGGTATGTCCCCAACTAGAGTGGAAAAGATTATTAACTTTGGTTTGCAGTTTGCAGTGATCTTGATATGGAAACAACTAATAAATTAGCTAGCTAGAGCCCAAGTTTCAGTGACAAACGTAAGCTAAGAAAAATTAAGGCAACAAAACCAACCTTGCTAGTAAACCCCCTAAGTTCATAATTTATGTTATGATTAATGAAAACATTATAGAAAATCAAGTGGGCATTGAAATATGAATTAACATAGATGATTAGAAGCGCACCAACATTCATTGGTCCTGTTTGGTAGAGCTATGGGAAAGTGCTTATAGCTTATGCTTAAACAGCTTATAGCTTATAACTATGAATATAAGCTGATTTCTGACTTATAAATTAAGCATCTCCTGCCACACTCAAAGAATAAGCTAATTTCTTACTTCCAAAAAGTTATAAGCTATAAAGTAAACCAAACACATCAAAATAGTTTAAATTAAGCTGAAAGCTGAAATAAGCAACTTTTAAGCTGCACCAAACAGGCACATTGAGTTTTTTAACATGAAGAATAAGGCAAACCACTAACATTAGATTTTGATTTGGGTTAATTACACTTTTAAGCCCTACACTTTGACTCAAATTTTACCTTGGTCCCTATAGTTTCAAATTGAACAACTCGATCCCTACGATTTTAATTCAATTTCAATTTAGTCTTTCCGTCCAATTTTCCGTTAATTTTCCTACATGGGTATTAGGAGACTAACAAGTGACTCAAAATTGTTAACTTTAACCTCAAACTAGAATGGAATGACCAAGCTAAAATTAGATTTAGAGTGTAGGGATCAAATTATCCAATTTGAAACTATAGCGACTAAAGTGAAATTTGAATCAAACTATAAAGGTGAGAAGTGTAATCAACTCTTTTGATTTTGACCAACAGATTATGAGTAAAATTACAAATTGGTTAAAGAGACAAATATACATTCATAAAAAAGCAAAGCATCACACTCATAAGTTATTAGGAATAAAAGTGAAATTTTAATATAACAAACGATAAATGATATTTCATTGCAAATATAAAAAATAAGAAAAAAAATTCAAATCGGGCTCAGCTACTTTAATCTTTGGTCGTACTACTAGTGACTTAAATGATGAAATGTTTCTATAATGTATGATTTGGTATTGCATCGCAATTCAATACACATCACACAACTAATTAATCTTTACCTTTGACTCTGTTAACAGTTTTTTTTTATTCTTCGTCTTTTTCACTATCAATCATCACGACCAATTGACGTAGATGGAGAGGGAGAAACGGATAGAGGAAAAACAAAAGGGCCACAACCCAAATCACACAAATCTATTAATCAACTATGTCCAATACAATTACCACAACTTCTTATTTATAGGCAAAAATCCCAATACTAAAAAGAAATTTAGAATTCTTAACAAAATAGGAAACCAAATACTAAAGAATCCTAATTAAACAATAATTTAAAATACTAAAGACATCAAATTATAAAATTGTAAATAAAATTTCCATATCAAATTGGTGTGCCAACAGTCAACCATACAACAATGATACATCCCCTAATTTATCACCCCTAAATGACCCCTAACGATGTGACATTGAGATTAGACCCCACATGATGGAATGTTTGACAAATCAAAATTTGACACTTGTTAGACACATAATTAGGGGTAAATTTTAGGGGTGATAAATTAGGTGTCTCAAGCATTTCTTGTGAACCATATTCTTAATCCCATACAAAGAATACCAATATCCAAATAAACTCGCAAGCAAAAATGAATGCCTTATTCCCTTTCCTACAAGAAATTGAATTACTCTTATGCACCTAATTCAGGTGAAAGAACATAGTGTTTACACACAAATTGTAGGATTTGAGTTTAGACTAGAGATTTGAGCCAAAAGGCTTATCTCGACCGTGACAATAAACCATATAACAAGTATGTTTGCTGCTACTCATATCCAAACAAGTATTAAAGAATATCTTTGGTTGCAAATCATGAACTAGAAAAGCACTCACATAAAAGGCAAGCAATAACTTCTATCATAGGACTACAACTGATCATCAATCAAATTAACATAAATGAAATTTTATTTAGTACTAAAGCTAAAACAAGATATAAATTCAAGTAAGAAGTTTGTAACAATAAAGGCGGACCAAAAGGCAATGCTGAATTTGTGACGTATGGTTCCACAATTAAACATATTTAGCAAAAGAGAATAAATATCAATTGCATTCAATCTCATAATCTTCGTGATTATTGAACTTAGAAACAAGTGCCATGTTTTCACACAAACACTGGTTGCTGAATATAAGTATCTCGGTAAAACTCTACATGACCAGAAGTGTATTAATAGTTTGAACTATAGCTAAAAGAAAACTAAATCATTTTAATCTAATTGGTTCGGACCATCAAATCAAAAAGCATGCACATATTTATTGAAGATCAAATCTGTCTGGTCCTGAGCTGATCCACCAATCTTGCAAAAGAAGTAGTGAGTCTTTAGTGACACCACTGTGGTGTCATCCAAAAGCCCTCCAATGGTTCAATCGGTACTCATTTTGATGGAGCGGACTAAGAGTAGAGAGAGAGAGAGATTGAGAGGAGAGATTTAGGGTTGCTGAATATTGCCTGCCTTGTGTTTGTCTTACCTTAAGTCTTTTATAGAGAAACTCTAATATGAGTTAGATTAGTGAGATAAATAATTCCCTAATGTCTACTTTTGTTTTGCAATGGATATGGAAATATATAATCTCAATCATATGTTTGTTTTGCATTATTAGTTGTAGGATTAAAAAATTCACCAATTTTTTTTTGGATAGAATGTGCATCGAAATCTAATCCGTATAACAAAAATTGCAACCAAACAATGAAATGTGAGTCTCATAGATTAATAATCTCAGTCATATGGTACAATCCACTCAATCAAACAAGCCCTTACGGTATAATCACACTCAGTGAAATTTAAAGAAAAACGCCAAAGAATATGATATCATGAAATTAGTTTCATTTAGATGGAAAATATAAACTCTTTCGGGTGAAAAATCAAATAATTGAGCATATAGCTCTTCATAGAGTGGAATGAGGAAATACATATTCATGTAATTGACCCCACCAAATTGGAACAAAAGGGTCTATTTGTTTGGTTTAAGTGAAGATTGAAAGTTCCTTTCCTTCTTTTTAAACATTGCACTTCCTCATATTTAGGTGGACCTAACACAGCTGAATCCCATGCTATCAATTCCATTTCAATTTGACACACTTAGCTACAGATTTTCAAGATCCCTTTCCAAAAAAAAAAAAAGCTGGTCAAAAAATCCAGGCGCGACAGATTGTAATTTGTAATTACTTTGCAGATAATTTTTGGTAAAGATTTTCAATCCGTAACACGTAAGAACCAAGTTTTAACCACGAAAGGCATAATAAGAAAATACCAACCAACCCAATACCTGAGTTACACAATGAATCAAAAGAATTTGTAATTATTATTTCACCAAATTACTATGAAAAATATGCAGCATTGTCACAAGAGCAGAGAAGCTATTGATTGAACAATTAAAAAGAAAACTAGTCATGTTTAGATCATGAATTTTGGTAGGAATTTGGCAAAGGAAAGAGCAAAAGTAACAAGAAATGTGAATACAATATAAGTTAAATTTTTCGTCATTTCTCTTTTCATTTCGCTATCCAAATTTCTATCCAGATTATCCAAACACAACGCAAATATAAAGTATAAAAAATAAAAAATTGAATCTAATTGAATAAGTAAAATTCACATAGAATATTGACAAGCAAGTCTTACCTTAATTTATTTTTTTTCCGACTCCACTCATGCCGTCAAAATTTCCAAAGTTCCAAATAAACCTATTTTATTGCCAAAAAAATCAAAAATCAAAAATCAAAAATCAAAAAAGGAAGATGATATAAAAGCATTTACTCTTGTTTCCAAGCATTAGAAACAATTTGAAGGACAAATTACACCGATGGTACCTATATTTTGTCTCGTGTTATTTGGTCTCTACACTTTTAATTGACACAATTTTGACCCTTAATTTTAGATTTTGAATTAATTTGATCCAATTGATAATTCTGTTAATGTTTTTACAAAAAAATAACATTGAATTAGTTGATGTTAACTCACTCACTCAGTTGAGTAAATTTATAATTTTGCCATTAAAAATACAACTCATGCCACTTATGTACCTATTTTCCAGACAAAAATATAAAAAGTTATAAACAATTGAACCAAATTGAGACAGATTCATAAATTCATGATAAAAATCAAATCAATTGAAATTATTGAGACCAAAGTAGAGGGACTAACATCGTAATTTGCCCTATTTAGAAATATAACAACAGCAAATCCAAAACAGTGAAACCTAGATCTCAAAAAAATGGCCTGAAGACTGAGGAGGCATGGTTCTCTTCTCACTCCGTTTTGAGTCCTAACCCAATAAAACAATGAAACCGATGTGATGAAGAATGGTTTTATAAGTTCCAAAAACCTGCCAATCAATCAAAAAAAAAATTTAAAAAAAATATCCATCCATAGGTTTTGTTTTTGTCGGATATTCATCTCAGGTGTAATTGTTTCCATGAAAAGCATTTTTCTTATATGAAATTAAATTTTACAATTGGAAGGAATAAAAAAACCCATTGGAAAGTAACCAGATCGTTTAATCTTCCTTTTGGTGGACTAATTTAAAAAGAAAAAAAAATTAAGAAAAAATGTTTATCCACGAACTCAACACATGAGGTAAATGATCTCAATCCATAAAATGATAGCAAATAATAAACTACTTACTCGAAAAAAGAAAACAATTTTCCTTGGTCCTGTTGAATCCTATCCCAATTGAAATGTGAACAATCTTCCCCTGAGAAGACGAAATGGAAGAACAAGGAGAGCTAATGAAGACAAATTAAAAGTGTAAGATGGATGAAAATGAGAAACAGAGGAGGTTGTCTTGGGCAGATAAAAGAATCAAACCTATTCAATATATAATTAATATATTCTGTCAAGATGACCTAGGAAATGGACGAGGTTGTTTTGGAAAGTAACAAATCCTGATATAAGTTTATATTATATTATATATATATTAATTTATTACTTGTGTTATGTATGGAATAATTATAGATATTCACATTTATTTTAAGATTTTTTACTTGTGTTATGTATGGAATAATTATAGATATTCACATTTATTTTAAGATTTTTTATAAAAATAATTTAACAAAATTATCATTAATCATAGTGTATGTGAAAAGTTGAAAAAGGTACTACAGTAATTATATACAGATTGTATTTATAATTATTTGTATGAGGGGATTTTAAATGCTGATAAATGAATTTTGACCAAATCAATAAATGCAGGCATGTGAAAAGACATATGGATTACAAAAAAGTTAATAAATGTTGATCAGGGAATTTTGACAAAATCAATAAATGGTAAGTTTTTTTTTAATAAAAAATTTAGAAAATTCAGATTGAAATTATTTAGAGCCATTGAATAAATTACAATCACATTTTTCTTTTTGTGAGTTAACTTTAATCATATTAAAAAATCAAATTATAAACAAAATGAGATAACTTCAATCATACAAATCACAATTTTTTTAATACTATCTAACTACAATGACATTTTTCTCATAATAAAAAAAATAATTGAAAAAAATAACCATTAAAATAGTAAATAAAAAAGATTTTTTAGAACCATTGAATAAACTACAATCACATTTTTCTTTTTGTGAGTGTTTATGTTTATCTAACTTCAATTATATTAAAAAATAAAATTATAAACAAAAGGGGATAATTTCAATCATACAAATCACAATTTTTTTAATGCTATCTAATCATCATCAATAATTAAAAAAATCAATCACATAAAGTCAATTGATAATTAAAAAACACAATAATTTATTTTTCAAAAAACATAGTGAGTTAAAAAGATCAATTACAATTTTTTTTGGGTCAAAATACAATCTAATCATCATCAATAGTTGGTACATTATGTGACTCTAATGAGTACAATCCATTTTGATTTTCAAAAAACATAGTGAGTCAAAAGTCAAATGACAAATTAAGTGAATTGATAGTTAAGAAAACACAATAATTTTTTTTCAAAAAACACAGTAAGTTAAAAAAATCAATTACAATTTTTTTTTCAAAATACAATCTAATCATTATCAATAATTGGTACTTTAAAAATCAAATCAGAAAAAAATCAAATCAAATCACAAATATTTTTAAGCTATCTAACTGCAATCATATTTTTTTCATAAATAATTGTAAAGAAAAACATTAAAACTATAAATAAAAGATTAAATCACATTAAAAAAAAGAACCATTGAACAAACTACAATCACATCACAAATTTTTTCCATAATAAAAAAAATAAATAAATAAATGAAAAAAAGAACCATTGACTAACTACAATCACATTAAAAAAAAAAACCATTGAACTAACTACAATCATATTTTTTTCTTTGTAAGTGTTTATGTTTATCTAACTCCAATCATATTAAAAATAAAATTAAAATAATAAATAAAAAGATTAAATAACATTAAAAAAAACATTGAACTAACTACAACAATCATATTAAAAAAAAGAGCTATTGAACAAACTACAATCACATCACATTACAATCACATTTTTTTCTTTGTGAGTGTTTATATTTATTTAACATCAATCATATTAAAAATAAAATAAAATAGTAAATAAAAAGATTAAATAACATTAAAAAAAAGGGCAAATTACATATACCCCTTGAGGTTTAGCTAAATTATAAATACCCCCTGAGGTTTGAGAAATTACAATTCTCCCCTGAATGCTATATTTTCATAACAAATTATGGGACAATTTGTTATGAAATATAAATCTCAAGGGATAAATTGTTATGAAAATACAAACCTCAGGGGGCGGGATGCAATTTTCGAAACCTCAGGGGGGTATTTGTAATTTAGCCAAACCTCGAGGGAGGTATATGTAATTTGCCCCAAAAAAAAAACATTGAACTAACCATAACAATCCTATTAAAAAAAAGAGTCATTGAACAAACTACAATCACATCACATTTTTTCCATAATAAAATAAATAAATAAAAAAAAAGAACTATTAAACTAACTACAAGCACATTAAAAAAAAGAATCATTTAACTAATTATAATCACATTTTTCTCTTTGTGAGGGTTTATATTTATCTAACTTCAATCATATTAAAAAATTAAATTATAATTTTTTATTCGCTAGACAAATCACAAATATTTTTATGCGCTATCTAACTGCAATATTAAAACAGTAAACAAAAGGAAAAGTCAAGAAGGAGAAAACAAAAAGAAGACTTACGATTTGCATATGTGGTCACTGAAGTTGAAAGTGTAGAAGTGAGAAGTCAAGAAGGAGAAAACAAAAAGGCGACTCACTGTTTGCACTAAGTATGTGAAAAGTTAAAAAAATGGTGTGTATTGGAAAAGTTAAAAAGACTTTGAAGAATTTAATAAGTACTAAGTTTTTTTTTTCAAAAAAAATCAAAAAAAATTAAGAAATTAAGGTTCAGATATTACAACTCCCACAAAACTTGTGGGTTAGAGATAGATATAAATAAATAGATAGATATATATATAGATATTTATATTTGTTTTAAATTCTTTTTAATATACAAATTATTTATTTTGAAAAAGGAACTACAGTAATTATGAGAGAAGTCAAAAAGTCTTGTGGGTTGAGAGAAGTTAATAGATAGCTCCGTTTAATAGTTTGTTTTGACGTGAAATTATTTATAGATAGCTCCATTTGTTTTGACGTCAAATATTTTTGTCAAAAATATTTTACTCATTTTTCGTTCTTTGATTGTTTTTAAAATTTTACAATATATTTTTATATGAAGGCTCCATTTGTTTTGACGTAAAATATTTTTGTCAAAAATATTTTACTCATTTTTCGTTGTTTGGTTAAACAAAAAGTAAGCAAAATATTTTTTTAAGGAAAGTATTTTTGCATCATTTTCTTAAAAATAATTTGCCTTCAAAAATTCAATAAATCAATTTTTATAAAGTTGACTTTCACTCGCTACTTTTTTAACACATTTAGCATTTTCAAATATATATCTTAATTCACTAAAAAGTCATAAATGACAATTTATTGAATCAAAATTTCTCTTTTAGACAATAAAATATTTTTGTTTCAAGTGTCAACCAAACACCAAAAAATAAAAACAAAAACACTAACACTAACACTAACACTTTTTCTATGTAAAATCAATTTACAAGAAAAATAATTTTTGTGTGTAAAATATTTTACGTCGAAACAAACAGAGCCGAAGTGTAAATAATATAAAATAAATAAGTATTTTCATTGTTTTAATTTGTAAAAACCAGAAAAACTTAAAACTACAAAATAAAAATCATATTAAACAAAGTGAGCACAACACTCACAATTGTGCACTCAATAGGACTCATTTTGAGTCTGATTTTGATAATCTGAACCGTTCTTTTTTAGGAGGAAACCGTGATCCATGATCCTCCTCTACATTTGCCCCACCTCCGTCACAAAAAGTCTCAACAAAGGCTCGAGAATGATTTCGATGCATTCACAGCTACGAAAGCCAAGAATTTTGAGAGAGTAGGTTCATCGTTGTCGCGGACTGTTGAGAGGATTAAGTAGTGAAGGTCTATGTGAAGGCTTTTGCTGGTGGTGTTGAGCACCAGAGACTTTTGTTGTGAAATGAGAGAAAGAAATAAGGAGTAAGAGAGAGAAAGAGAGAGAGAGAGAGTAAGTTTGTGGAGAGAGAGAAATAGAAAGTGAGGTTGAATATATCTAGGGTTTTGGTAGGTGGGTTTGAGAGAGAGAGAGAGAGAGAGAGAGATGGGAGTATTATAGCACACATTGTAACGCCTCAACTTTTATTATCCAAATCCATTACCGAATCCTTTATAGGCTTCGTTTGGGAAGAAGGGTTGGATTGGGTTGGGTTTGGGGCTATTTTAGCCACAAAAAGACAAAATAGGTTTTTTAGCCCAATAAGACAAAATATCATATCCAACCCATAATCATTACATTCTTTCTCTCACAAAAAGTCAAAAAAGCCAAAAAAACCCTTCCTAAATGAGACTTTTTAGCCCCAACCTAAAATAACCAAAAAGTTAAAAAGCTAACCAACTTCCCAAACGAACCCATATTATTACCAATTTCAATAATATCAAACATGTGCTAACATAACAATATATAAATAATAACATGCCCTCTTGAAAGTGATGATGTTATATAAATGAAATCTGATACAATGTTCTTAGGCTTACATTGAACAATAATAAATAAAAGGGATTTCCCCTTATATAATACGTGGTATTCAGCCAACAAATAAAAAGTCTCGTGGCCAAACATAACAAAAGACTTCAAGTCCTGAACAATCTTCCAGCCATGTACCTGAAAAATTTGACAACACGTAGAAGGAACATAAAGTCTAGTAGAGATCTCAAAAATCCTAACCAACCACAACATATAGTTAAATACGATCATGCATGCACCACAACATACCGTATAAGTAATGCGACAGTTGGTATCGAAAAGTATACTCATATAAATTCATTTTTCTTCCTCAAAACATTCTCTTAACACAACACAGAATGAAATCATTTCTTTTATTTCTAACTTCCGTTTCACTTCAAAAACACTTCAAAACCCGTCTTCTTTTCTCTTAAACCTTCCACGATGACATAAAAGAATTTCATTTAAACATTGATTTGAAGACATGTGAACACATACTAGTCATAATTCGACCCCACATGCCAACACACTATACACATTTACACACCAAAACATCTACTACATTCTCTAGCCATAGACCCAAGGGCAAGGGACACCCACAACATGAAACCATGAACATATATTGAGAAACACACATATCGGAATGTAATAAATCCTTCCATTCTCATTTCCACTGACATACCGGCCTCACCCAGAAGGGAACAACCCCAAGGTCACACTTTACCAGGCACAAACCCGAAGGAAAAGGTACCTATCACAAGGTGCCATGCTTTATCGACCCCACCCAGAGAGGAACAGATCTCCATTCATACTTTACCAGGCGTAAACCAAAAGGGAGAGGAACCTCTGCCAAGGTACCATGCTTTACCGACCTCACCCGACGGGAAACAGACCCCTAATCCATATCACAACAAGCAAGATACATAGCTAGTATATGAGTGTAATACATACACTTAATCCAATCAACACAACAACAACCACTAACGGTTAAATGCATTAACCCATTTTTGCAAAATGTGCTCCACGCACCACCGTTCAACAACAGGGTTTCATTCATTTCCAAAACACTTCAAGGTTTACAATCCACCACCAATACCATTACTCCCTAATGGTTACCACTTACTCAACAACAAGATAATGAAACAAATTATATTACCACAATCCCAACTCATCACTCATTCACCAATTCTCATTTCAATAATGCAACACTTAGTAACGAACAGATAATGTTAACCATCGACACTTAACAATACATAATAGATAAATAAGATCAACTATCAATAACTAATAACATATCACTTTACAATAATATTCATAGCACCTACCTAGCAACAATCAATACCATCCTCTACCGATAGCCAAAGACAACACTCTAAGACTACAATTACATAATAAAAAACATAAAAATAATAGCGTGCACCTCCGACGTACCAATCCCTTCCAATTCTCATTTTCTTTTAAAAAAGAAGTAATCAATTACACTTTGTTTTGAAAATCAGCTCACAAATTTTTTATAAAAAGATTACCAACTATAGACAACCCATTTTGACAGGCCCTAAGACTTGGGCGCTTTCTTTTGATTACCCGATGATGACAATTAGAATATATTTCTCACAGAATCCTCAATAAGAGAGATAGAATTTGAACGTTAATCTTAACCTTTATACATTTTTTTTTGTCCAAACTATTTTAGACCTTAAAACCCTCTTTTCAAAATATTTTTTCAAATACGTTTACGATGTTCCGAGACTCCCATTTCGATTAAAATATTGCACTTTTCAGTAAACTGAGTAAGGACAAAATGGAAATAAATGGAAGGGAGGTGAAATTTTTGAAAAATATTTTAAAACAACTTCTTTATAGGTTTAGAGTTGAAGGAAATAAGAGGGAATGGAAGAAAACTGGTTTAGGAAAAGGATGAGCATCAAATTGTTAAGAAAGAAATGAACAACCTTTACTAAATTAGACATATCTCTTTGTATACTTGAAATTTAGATATGTGGCCACCAACATTGGAAAGTATACTTCTGGAGATTCAATTTAGACCCACGAATCACCTAAAATCGAGTCTGAATAAGGGAGATAAGTCCATTTGATGTTGGGCTTAAGAGCAGATTTCGTTGACCTGATCCTAAAAAAATGAACAACCTTCACTAAATTAGGCATATCTCTTTGCACACTTGAAATTTATATGCGAGGCCACCACCATTGGAAATTAGACTTCTGGGGCTTCAATTTAGACCTAAGAATCACCTAAAACCGAGCTCGGATAAGGGAGATATGCCCGTTTGAAGTTGGGCTTAAGAGCAGATTTTGTTGACCAGACCTGAAACAACATCAGGCCTCTTTTTTTTTGGTTTTGGTTCGGTTGGGACACCCCATTGAGTCATTTTCTGATCCATTCAAGTGCACACACTCATCCTCCAATATCTCCACTCACCCTTCATTATCAAAAGAGGCTTTGGCTTTGTCATAAAGGATGAATCAAAAGCAACAACGTCTTGATCATCGTTATCATCCTTGTCATGTCCTTCACCTTTATCTTCCACCTTGTCCCCTATTCCTTGACTTATTTATTCCTATATGGCTTATACACTCAGATGATTCATTGAAGATAGGGATGACAGAAAAGAAGAGGGGAAAATCATTCGAGAGAGTTAGAGAGAAAAGAGAGCAAAAGAGGAAAGAATGTCTAAAGTGCAACCTTGAACCAAAACACTTCCAAGCTTCCATAGCTACTGAAATTCCTCATTTCCATACACCAAAACCACTCCAAAAAATTCTTATATAGCCAAAGATCAATTTCCTTGATCATAAGGAAGAGTGTTTAGTAATTGAAAGTGAGAAAAACTAGAGAGTTAGTCAGTTTCCATTCCATAAACTCCATAATTTCGAATTGAGGATTCGAGAACACACTTCCTACACTTGAGGGTGATTAAGAGTGAGTTTGTGAACTAAGGAGTTCATCCTTTCCTTGGAAGGTGAATTTCACAAACTTTTCATTTTCTTGCATTTCTTATTTATTTTGCTCTTTTGCTTTGATTTCTTGTTATATTATATATTGTTGTAATCTAATTGAAAGTGGTGAGTTGAGAGTCCCATATATATTATTTTTAGTTCTATTTTAAGCATGAGAAAGAGACCTTTCATGCTAAATGATTTAATCTCTTCGGAGGTTCATTACCAAGGCATTACATCTCTCTCTCTCTCTCTCTCTCTCTCTCTCTCTCTCGTGCCAAAAACAAACTTCTTGTTTAACGCTTCTCTTCATTAGTGGATGTAATTATCACTTTTGGACAAAATAAGTAAAGAATGGAGAGGTAATAAAAAGGGCTAATAAAATTGGACTAAAAGAGACACAAGACAATAAAATTAAGTTGGGTTCAATCAGACGTTATATTGAACCCATTGCATTTCTTACTTATTTTGCTCTTTTGCTTTAATTTCTTGTTATATTATGTATTGTTGTAATTGAAAGTGGTGAGTTAAGACTCCCATATATATTATTTTTATTTTTTATTTTTTTTTGTTGAAAATCTAAGAAAACAGAGTTTGGCCGAGCCTATCGAGCTACCCAGCCCATTAGTTGAACGGGTAGCCACCTAAAAGTACACCATCGCACCCACAACCTTCATGAGACCTCTAGGCAAAATCGGGTAGCCTTCCAATGTTAAGAAGATCAACCTCCGATGGCCTTTGAGACTCTTGAAGCTGCTATTTTCTTATGTTTATTTTATTTTGAGTGTTTGTGAGGTTTTTTATATTGTGTTGTAATATTTATTCATCTCCCTTGGATTTGTAACATTTAAAATGTTGTAATAATTTCCTGCCCTGCTTCTTTTTATCCCATTCTTTTATTTGCTTTCTTTATTTGAGAATATGCATCATATTTTTTTTTTTCATTATATCCATGCTTTGCATCCATGTTTCATATATTTTGATTCAGCTAAGTTTGCATTTATGGATTTAATCAATTCTTATGTGATTATGTGCGCTATCTCATATTTTTTAGATGATTCATATGTCATATCTTAGAAGACGAATCTTTAGTTGCATCTCACAAGTAAATTGCATTAGGATTTTGTATATAAGATCATGCATGTTTTATTAACTTTGTTTTGTAATTGTTCGCGGTATGTCGGTAAATATGTAAGTTTTTATGCTTTAACATTATGTGTGTTTTTCTTATTATGTTTAAGCATTCTACCATGTGGCTACTTGCTTACTTGATATAACTGTATGAATGCTAGTGGATGGAGGTTGTATCACTTAATTTGGAATGATGTTGATTTCTCATGTTTGTAAACTCAATTTATTTGGGTTGTACATCTCTAAAACTCTCTCAAAATACATGAAATCAAATTGTTCCGAAATGAATGGCATAGTCTATACTTGTATGCTTCACATAGTAAATTTTAACATTTATTAAATAATCAAACATGAGCATATAAAGAAAATAAAATTCATATCATGGTTTAGTAAAGGACAATCTATTGATCGGGTGAGCATGGGTGCTCAATTAATGACCTTCGCCCTTCATACCTAAGGTTCCGAACCAAGCATCTTTGGTTACGACGAACAGTTACCTTGGTACGAGTCACAGATTTCCTAATTTTTCCAAAATAAATATTAGGTGGTGACTCTGAGATCTGATGACGCAGTCCATTTTTGGAAAATGGTTTTTGCAATAAAATGGGTTTTTTAAAAGTTGCCAACTCTGAACTCTCATCTATGTTTCACACTGCACTCGTGAGACTAGATCAAAGAAATCGAGGGTCTGAACTATTTAACGCGCATGGGTACCCCCGGGCATGTTACACTTTCTGGCGACTCTGCTGGGGATTTTATGAAACCTTGACTCGAATTCCATGATATGACTTTTATTTTCAATTATATGTTTATTGCATTACATGCATTGGTGCACTTAAAGTCCCTGTGTTGCCTAGATATTGGTGGGAGCACAGGCACACTTTTTGTGACACTACATCTATCTCTACGTTACTTTGGAGGCCTTGTGTTATAACCTTTTGAGATCTTAAGGTTCTCAGACTTTGAAGAGAGGCTATATTGACTCTTCTGATATCCTGGGATCTTCATTGGTTATGACCCAAAGGACTCTTTGGTAATGTCACCTTAAGTTTAACCCGGGTAGAGCCAACCTTATGCATATAATGAGCTATAGTGCCTCCAAAAGTAGGACAAGATGCTCTCCCATTTCAAGAATGTATGATACCACTTGTTTGAATAGTGAAACCCTAGATCATTTCAAAAAGCTAGGACAGAGTAACCCTCCTCTCCCATAGGGGTGTTTGTTCTCTTTCTTGTTATGTGTAATGTATGGGATCGATACAGGAAATCTCAAATTCAGATGTGTGGTTCAGGCATTTTAGGGTTAAGTTCAGTGTGTCAGTATGAGTTAGTAGTAATCAATAATCAGTTGAGTTGAAATGCTACTAAAATTCTGATTGGGGGTCCCATTGTTTTTGCAAGGTAGTTTGCAAACATAGCTTCAGACAGACCTAATATCCCCCAAGTTTTGTGAACTTGCTCCAGCAGACTTTTCAAAATCCAAGATCTTGTTGATGGTCAGCCAACATTAGTCTCTTTCCCACTAGTTACTCGAAGAAGAAGGAATAGACAGTCAGCAGCACCAGTACAAAGCACTCAGCAAACATCCATCTGTTCTCACCAAAATAATTCACCAGCATCTAACTCACCCAGACCAACAATGGCACAGAACACAGAAGAATTTGCTGCCATGAAGACAACTTTTCAAAGAACAATGGATACCGTAAATCAAAGGATAGCCGCACAAGATGAAATCATCGCTGATCTGCGATACCCATTTGGGGCATCCACATCTACCGTGCATCCAATCCTGGCTGCTCAGCCAAATCCTGATCCACCTCCACCAGTGGAAAATCCCTAGGTCCCAGATCCTTAGGAGATGTTTCCACTTGCTCCGGTTTACAGACCTTTGGCACAGCCTCCTGCGAGACGCCTTTCCTTTGACATTAATGATATAGATCTGTTCTTGATCAAGATTGCCAGGCTAAAGAAAGCGCTGAAAAAATCCCAAGGCTTCAATTCCATTTCAGATATTGAAAACGGGTACACTGAGGCTTCGGTCAACCCCAAAGAACCTTTTATTGACTTTTTCGCCAGTTGGAGAGCAAAAGCTTGGATGAAAAACAGACTCTCTGAAAGGAAGCAAGTCCGGCTGGTGGTCTAGAATCTCAAGCCCGATATGCTGCAAAGAATAATAGTAGCGCCGTTGTCTACATTTGCTTCATTACACGAGTTGGGGGTCCAAATTGAAAGTGCATTCAAGAAATGCATCATCCACAGGAGTAGTGAACCTGTAAAGAGGCCATTCACTAGGAGTACCAATGCTTATAACAACACTATTCCACGGCCTGCAGATGTTAGTACTGTTGTCGCAGCGGCCAAAATGGCCGATCCCTTTGCCGCAACAACCTCATAACCCTCACAACCTATCGGCCCAAATCGAAACCGAAGAACCTTTACCCCCTATACATAAGCCCAGCCCATGCCCTTAAACTCCTGATGGAGAAAGGGCATATTAAGCCTCTTGATCCTCGACCCCTCCCTGACCCACTACCACTTAGACATGACTCTACCCGGTATTGCATTTTCCACCAACAGTACAGTGACCCCATAAACCTGTGCTACCGCTTTCATTATGAGATCCAGGATCTCACTGATAATAAAATCATCGCTCCACCTGCCAAACCAAGCGTAACCACCAATCCACTTCCCGCTCATAACCAAGTCCCCCCACTCAAAAATATTAACCTAATCCATACATTACCACCCACTTTTAACCCCAGCATATATATTACCTCATCCCATCTACCTAAGCCAGAAATGGTTATTCCGGAAAACATGTACATGTGTATGATGGACATAACACCACAAACCCAACTAGGGCCTGTGATGGCAGAGGCAAAAAAGAGGGAGAATGCACTAGAAAAGGGGTTGCTTGACACCCAAGTCATAGAGAAAGGGGCCTCACTTGCAGAGGAGTATGACCCCAGCTTGTACATTATAGTTGTTGATCAGCCAAAGCCAGTAATTATATTGTCAGACTTCCTCAGCATCAACGCCAGTAGGGAAGCTGAACTAGGGAAAAATCAAAACGATTGGCCTGAACAAGGCCAAAATGACTTGGCGGAATTAGAAGAGGACCTGGCCGACCTTGAGAAAGATCTTGAGAACCTTTACTTCCTTAAAGAAGAAGGTGTGGGCAGTGTACAACTTGGGTGGTGAGATCCAAGCCAACTCGAAACCAGCAATGGGTGGTTGAGTGAAGAGGAATCAGATGTGGAGGAGCAAGTGAGAGAGGCTGTGAAGGAAGAGGAAGTTGGTGATAACAGCAAAGTTGAGGCCGTACCTTTCACTAAGAAGAAACAAGTGTTGGAGCAATTCCAATCCGAAAGGATAGAAGAAATCCAGAGAAACATAGCCCTAGAGTAGGGAAATGGGAAAGGAAAAACAGAGACTGAGCCAATAACGGTAGATGTCCAAAGCATGGGAAAGCCCGAGTGGGAGCCTAGTGATAGGAAAAGAATGCCAAGAAAGCTCAGGAAGTACTGGAACGCAGAAACCAAAGCTGTTGTGGAAGAGGAGTGGTATGATGATGGGGGGCGTAGTGTGAACATGCTCCAAGTAGAACCTGATAATAGCCCTGCTATGACTGCAGAGGAGTGGTGGGAAGATAGTGATCTAAGTCATGCGTACACAAACGAAGGGTGGAAAGTTGATACCCTTAATGATACATGGTGTATAGACAAGATCAATCATATGACCCGTGGTGGTCGGTATTTCAAACCCCTAACTTTAGAACAGCCAGAATCCTCTGACAATGAGGCTAAGAAATCAAAAGAGAAGGACGTTGAAGAAGACTTGGTCTTGAAACAGTTCAAGAAGATTCAAGCAGACATATCAATCTAGGGGCTGCTGATGGCTTCCTGGGAACATAGGCAGGCGCTGCTAAAGGCCATGAACAAGACAAAACTGCCCATCGACACTACCATTGACCAACTAGTGTCGTTGGTCACCTCCGGGGATGTTATGCCAATGATATCCTTTACTGATAAAGAGTTGCCACCTGAGGGTGTGAACCACAACAGACCCTTATACGTGATGCCGGAGTGCCAGAATAATGGATCCTGGTGGTACTAGTGGATACTGGCTCGACAATTAAAGTATGTCCGACAAGGCCAAAGGCTTGAAGCCAGTTGACTTCACGTCTACAACTCAAACTATTCGAGCCTATGCTAACACTAGTTGAGATGTCATGGGGACTTTCAAGAGCCAAATACTGATTGGCCCGTCCGAGCATGAGGTTGAATTCCATGTTATGGACGTGCAAGCAACTTTTAATTTGCTCTTGGGAAGGCCTTGGTTGCGCCAGATGTGGGCAGTCTCATTAACGGTTTCACTAGCTGGTGAAATATCCATTCAAAGGTGGGATTACTACTATTTATGACAATTCTTCTATCCACCCTTCCTAGGAAACTACCACGTCCTTGTTAGAAATCTTCCATAGAGAAAATGATGTATTCCTCTCCAGTTTTTACTTGGTAGAGGCCCGGCTGATTCAATCTATCATGGCAGAGGATGACGGGAACTATGTGAGCGCCCAATCCATTTATATGATGAATAAACAAGGACACATTCTCGAATTGGGACTGGACAGGAGTGGCAGGCAAGGAGGTACTATTGCTAGAGAAATAAGTCACAACCCCCATGCTTTTGGGCTGGGGTATAAGCCTACTGCCGAAGACTGAAAGAAACAGGGGGATAAGTTAAGAAGGAGACTTAAAGCAAAAAAGGCAGGGAGGCAACATGAACTAGTCCACAAGCCGATTCGGGGAACCCAGAATGGACGCTTTGTCTGCCAAGGGAAAGATTTCCCATTCTGTGGATTTCCAGAGCCATGGGTTGACCGGAAAACGAAGATAAGGTACTCGGGATTTGAGATCTTCTTCGAGCACCATTTATCAAAAGATGAGGATGAGCAGATTGACCTGAGCAACATTACAGAGTAAGGTAGGACTGCAAGCTTGGACATCGACGAAGAGGAGTTGCTAACGATGGCACTAGTTGACCTACTAATGGATTCTAATGCTGGGGCTAAGCTCGTTAACTTGGGGGACAGTATTACTATCTCTATGATCAAGGATAAACTGGTAGTAGATTACTCTAGTCTCATTGTGGAAGCGTCTGAAGCCTAGTCTAGCAATTTAAGAAAGGCACCATTGGCAATTCTGAACCAGATAAAGAGTCCGAATCTGATTCCACTGAGTCTGTTGAGTCAGGATCAGATTTGAGTTCTTCTGAGGAGTCCGAGTCTGGTACTTCCAATGGTGTAACCCAAGTGCCAAAATCCTGTCAAGGTCTTTTTTTAGTTTTTCTTTTAAGTCGACTGTAACAGAGGATTCAGACTTTGCTAATGAGAATACAATGGATTTCATTTACTTCTCTGTGCCTTTAGTTTGTTACACTGATCTTGATTTTCAAAATTTTGACTTAAACGAAGAGGAAGAAATTTCTCAGGCTTTGAAAATTTTGGTTGACCGAGAGGAGGAAATGCGTGTTAAGCCCTGCACAGATGAAATCATTGCAATTAACATAGGTACTGAGGAGGATCCCCGCTTGGTCCAGATCGGGTTCACATTGTCTTCGGAGGAGCGCGAGCGTTTAATCGCTTTATTAAAAGATTTCAAAGATGTTTTCTCATGGTCCTACGAAGACATGCCTAGAATCGATCTTGAGATTGTATAACACCGGATCCCTCTTGACCCTAAGGCCAGACCAGTTAAGCAGAAACTTTACAAAGTCCGTCCAGACTGGGCGTTGAAGATTAAAGAGGAGGTCACCAAACATATTGATGCGGGTTTCTTGATGGTATCAGAGTACCTGACTTGGCTGGCTAATATCGTCCCCGATTTTGAAAAAAGATAGCAGAATCAGGGTTTACGTCGACTTCCGGGATCTAAATAGAGCTAGTCTGAAGGATGACTTTCTATTGCCACATATCAATGAACTTGTGGACTTGACCGCAGGCCATGCATTATTTTTGTTCATGGATGGGTTCTCAGGGTATAAATAGATTTTGATAGCACCAGAGGATAAAGAGATGGCTGCTTTCACTATTCCGTGGGGTACTTACCGCTATAGGGTCATGCCTTTTGGGTTGAAAAACGCTAGGGCTATATATCAGAGGGTTTCGACCACAATCTTGCACTACATGATTCATAAAGAAGTTTGAGGTGTATGTGGATGACATGATTGTCAAGTCCAAGGAGCGAGAAGGCCATTATGCAGCACTGGAAAAATTCTTTGAACGGATTAGAAAGTACAAATTGAGGTTGAATCCGCAGAAATGCACCTTTGGTATGACTGTAGGGAAAATGCTTGGGTTCTTGATCATGCAGAGGGAAATTGAAGTAGATCTTTCCAAAATTAAGGCCATCTTAGAAATGCCACCATTGAGGACTGAAAATGAGGTATGCGGCTTTCTAGGTAAAGTAAAATTCATAAGACGGTTATCTCAAAATTAACCTTAACTTGTGAACCACTGTTTGGTCTCCTAAAGAAAGGGAAGAAGTTCCAATGGAATGATCATTGTTAGTTCGCCTTTGTATAGGTCAAACAGTACTTACAGAACTCACCTGTATTGTCGCCACCAGAACCTGGGAAGCCGCTGATCTTGTACCTATTGATAACATATTCGACTATGGGGTGCATGCTAGCTCAAGAATCAGAAGCTAAAGTGGAGAAGACCATCGACTATCTAAGCAAGAAGATGCTGGATTACGAGACCCGTTACACTTCCCTCGAGAAAGCTTGTTTAGCTTTAGTATGGGCAACGAGGAAGTTGAGGCACTATCTGTTAGCTCCCTCCGTAATTCTGGTTTCAAGATTAGATCCCATCAAATATTTCTTTAAAAAACCAGCATTTACGGGTAGGCTAGCTTGCTAGTTGCTCATTCTTTCTGAGTTTGGCCTTAAGTATGTCACGCGCAAGTCTGTCAAAGGGAGAGCCGTAGCTGAATTTTTGGCAAACCACCCAGTGGAAAGAGATGAAGTAGTAGAGTATCTTTTCCCAGACGAGGACATTCTGCAGATAGAAGAGAAAACATGGACAATTTACTTTGACGGAACGTCTAATAAGTACGGTTATGGGATAGGTGTCTTGCTAATAACACCCAATGACTCCTATATATCCCTAGCCTTTAAACTATGATTCAAAGTGTCCAATAATGAAGCAGAATACGAGGCATGTATCGCTGGATTGGAAGCTACCCTAGAACTAGGGGCAATAAGGTTGGACGTCATTGGAGACTTGAACCTGATTGTTTCTCATGCCAACGAGGATTGGAAAGTCAAGGAAGAGAACATGAAGGTTTATCATCAGACCCTGGATGTTTTGATTCTGAGGTTTGAACAACTTACATTCACACATTTACTAAGAGAGAACAACCGGTTCACTGATACATTAGCAACTCTATCTTCCGTGGTAGACATCCAGCTGGGAGTGAAGATGCGTCCAATCATCATTGAGCAGAAATATACACCTGCTTATAAGACCATTGCCATGATAGACGAAGTTCAAGACAAGAAACCTTGGTATTATGACATTTGGAAACTTCTAGAGAATGATGCATACCTACAAGGGGCAAATGCCAAGGATAAACAAGGAATACGAAGTTTGGCCATTCAGTTCATCATCTGTAGAGATAAGTTGTACAAGAGAGGCCATCTGGGAATGCACAAGCTCTGCGTCGAAGAAGAGGAGTTGAAACGTCTCATGAAGTCCATCCACAAAGGAGAATGTGGAGCACACATGAATGGTGTGATGCTAGCTAGGAAGATCCTCAAGCACAACTATTATTGGTCAGTCATGGAAGAGGATTATATCAACTTTGTTCGGTGATGCCACAAATTTCAAATTCATGTTAATCACATAGACGTCATGCCGTTAAGGCTCTACAACATGACTTCACTATGGCCTTTCTTAGTTTGGAGAATTGACGTCATCGAGGCTGTCTCGCCAAAGGGTTCAAATAGACATGAGTTCATCTTGGTGGCGATCGATTATTTTACTAAATGGGTGGAAGCTCAGTCTTATTCAGTGTTGAAGGCGTCACATGTGGCTAAGTTCATTAGAAACAACATCATTTGCAGGTGTGGGGTACCAAATGAGATCATTTCAGATAATGGCTCACACTTCAAGAAGGAGGTGGTAGATTTGCTTGAGAAATACAATGTGGCTTTTAACAAGTCATCAACATACAAACCACAGACCAATGGAGTTGTTGAGGCCGCTAACAAGAATGTCAAGAACACCTTGCGAAATATGGTGGAAACTTACAAGGATTGGCCGAATAAACTGCCATTTACACTCTAGGGTTACAGAATGTTAATTTGAACATCTACAGGGCAACCCCCTATTCGCTAGTGTATAGGATGGAAGCTATTCTACCGATTGAAATTGAAGTACCGTTGCTGAGAATTATGGCAGGGTGTCAAGTAATAGAGGCGGATTGGCAGTAGAGCAGGTTCGAAAAATTGATGTTGTTTGACGAGAGGAGGTTAAAGGCGTTATATCACATCCAAGGGTATCAGCACAGAATTTCTAGGGCCTTCAATAAGAAAGTTACATCCAGAAATCTAAAAGAAGGAGATATGGTACTCAAGGACAACCGAGCTCCCATCCATGACTCTAGGGGCAAGTTCAGACCTAATTGGACTGGTCCTTACATCATCAAATCCATTTGGTCAGGAGGAGCGATTATTCTTATGGATTTATATGGCCTGGAGTTCTCACAGCCGATCAATATGGACAAGTTGAAGAAATACTATCCCTAGCAGGCTCACTATCTTTAACTCAACTGTCCTATCCCTTCTGTTTGATCGGTCTGTCTTTTTCTATTTTCCGTGCTTAGTTGTGTTATCTTCATTTGGTAGAAGGGCCAGTTACAAGATAAAGCGATGATGGTGAATGCAGTTGTGAGCAGTTATGATCTTCTGATTCGGGGCTGTTCATCTTGAGGATTGATTCCATGTGTGTCAGGTTATAACTGTTTTCGAAAATTATTTTGAAAGGTTTTAATAAAAGTGGATTTTTCTCAAAATTTTACATTGTACAACATTAACCACTCTTTAGACCAAAAAGGAAAATTTTTAGTGCTCACAATTTTAATTCCATTGATTTCAACACAAGTACATTCCCTAACTCTCTAGTTAAATCAAAGTTGCTTTTATATCATAAAAAATCAAAAGAAAAGGTGAAAGCGATGAACTAGGGGCACAGTCGAGTCAGGTTTTTGTCCTTTACCCGTACTTCGAATTCTTGTCACCTTAATCAAGCAATCGCCGAAAAATGCACAGTAGTTGTCACCGGTGATACTTTTCCGTCAGGCGATCGACCTGTAATGTTTTTTTTTTGTGTCCATTTTATTCCAGTAAGCATAAAAAGGTGCGTTTGGGATGGTTTTTGCTCGTTGTCACTGGCGATGCTTTTCTGTTAGGCAGTCGAGCGGTGTTGCTCTGATTTGTGTCCATTTTATTCCGACAAGCGTAAAAGGGTGCGTTTCGGATAGTTTTTTCTTTGTTTTCCTTTCATTGAGTTGTATTTTATGTTTTGGTTAGTGATAGGCTCAATATTCAGTTCAGAATTCATTAAAATGCAGTCATTTTCAAGTTCAAAATTCAAAACAAAATGATTTTTATGCTTAGTGTTGTGCCATTCATGCCATCTGGATTTGCAGAACAAACTTGTTTTATTAATGCTAGGGATTAACCCTAATCAAATTTGTGCAAGCATATATACAGAAACAAAAACAAAAACAAAAAAAATAAAAATAAAAAAAAATGAAGGAATTTGTTTTGTTTTCTGATGAAGGCCACACGTTGACCTTACTTACTCGATTCTCCTACCAATCTCTTCATCTTGATTTCGTCTTGGGAGATCCTTATAGACCCTGCCTCAGTGCTTACAAAATCGCCAAGAGAGTTGACTCCTCGCTGACTATCAAAGGCAGAGTATGACGGTACTCCGAATCGGAACATGGAGGTAGCCTGCCATTTCAGCTCTTTATTCTCTGCCTTCAGGCCACAAATCTTTACTCGTGCATCCTTGTACATGCTTTGGAGCAGAGAGAGTTGGGCATTGACTTGGTGTACCTCGCTTGTCCTGTTCTGTAGTCGGAGAGCCAATTTAGAGATTGCAGTCATCGTCTCTATACAAGACTTCAGCGTGTAGTGGTTGGCTTTAATGTCAAATTGAGCTGTCATTATTTGTTTGACTGATACGTAGGAAAGTTAAGAAGCGTAGGAGCAGGGGCACTCGGTCTAAGGGAGCTTATGGGATCATTAAGGTTTAGAAAGAGAGTGAGGGGATGAGACAAGGCCCTGTGTTAAAGGAGAGAGGTGTAAAAGAAAGGAGTCCCAGAAAAATAGCAGAGAGCAGACTAAGTTTTGGGCAGCCTTTCTCCTCCGCTCAGTCTCTCTGTTCTGTCTCTCTCAAGCAGTGATTAAGAAGAATACGGAAGACAGTGATTAAGAAGAATACGGAAGAGAATAAGACAAAGAGGGAGAGAGTGTCGAGGCAATTGTTACAAATCAGGGAGGGTCTAGCTTTGTTGGCTGGCTGACGCAAAAGTCAAAGCTGTATATCAGGCGTGACATTCAAATGGAGAGAAAGATAAAAACAGGAGAGGCGGGAGAGTTATATGCATATGTGTAGATATATTGTATATCTATGTATTATAAATATTTGTTTGAATATTTTGTCACAAGAGTGACTTGGTTAAGTGATCTGGTTCTACAGTTAAGGATTAAGAGGCTAAGCCTGAGGTCAGAGGTTCGAACCCCCATAGCAACGAGTGTTTCTTTTTGTGCTTTGGTTTATGTCTATGTGTATTGTATACCTATGTATTATATATATATTTCTTTGAAAATTTTGTCACAAGAGTGGCTCGGTTAGGTGGTCTGGTTCAATGGTTAAGGACTGGGAGGCTGAGCGTGAGATTGGGAGTTCGAACCCCTGTATCAACGCATTTGTGTTTTTTTCCTTATTTTTGTGTGTTTTGCGTACGCTGACGTTAGCAAACGAAATATTCCTTATCAGTAATGGAATATTCCTAACTGATGTTAGCAAACAGAATAGTCCTTATCAGTAACAGAATATTCCTCGAATGTGTATATGTATATCGTATGTACATATATGTATGTATTTTGTTTGTGTATGACTATGTGTATATCGTATATGTCTGTGTTTGTGTTTTTTTTTGTCTCTGTATATGTGTATAGCTTGCCTGTGTGTGCCTGTATACATATGTTTGAATTTGTTCGCTATTTCTCCTCTCGCGTGAGACCCGTTTGGATCTCAAGTTCACATTTCTCCTCTCATGTGAGACGTGCTTGGATCTCAAGTTCACATTTCTCCTCTCGCGTGAGACGTGCTTGGATCTCAAGTTCACATTTCTCCTCTCGCGTGAGACGTGCTTGGATCTCAAGTTCACATTTCTCCTCTCGCGTGAGACGCGTTTGAATCTCAAGTTCACCTTTCTCCTCTCACGTGAGACGTGCTTGGATCTCAAGTTCACATTTCTCCTCTTGCGTGAGACGCGTTTGGATCTCAAGTTCACTTTTCTCCTCTCGCGTGAGACACTTTTGGATCTCAATTTCACTTTTCTTCATTGCATGAGATGCGTTTGGATCTCAAGTTCACTATTTCTCTTCTTATATGACACGCGTTGGGATTTGTTCACTATTTCTCCTCTCGCGTGAGGCGCATTTAGGTTTGTTCACCATCTTTCCTCCTTTCACGTGAGATGCGTTAGGTTGTTTATTTACTCGGTTAAAAACATCAGGTGCGCCTGGTGTTCACACCATCTTTCCTCCTTTTGCATGAGACGCGTTAGGTTGTTTAGTTACTCGGTTAAAAACATCAGGTGTGCCTGGTGTTCACACCATCTTTCTTCTTTTCGCATGAGATGTGTTAGGTTGTTTAGTTACTCAGTTAAAAACATCAGGTGTGCCTTGTGTACACACCATCTTTCCTCTTTTCGCATGAGATGCATTAGGTTGTTGTTTCACTCGGTTAAAAATATCAGGTGGGCCTGTTGTTCACACCATCTTTTCTTATTTTGTGTGAGAAGCGTTAGGTTATTATTTCACCTCAGTTAAAGACATCAGGTGCGCCTGTTGTTCACACCACCTTTTCTCGTTTCGCGTAAGATGCGTTAGGTTGTTGATTTCTCTTGGTAGAGGTCTTCCCTCTCTTTTCGTATGCAACGCGAGGAGATATTTCTGATTGGTTACACCGTCTTATTATTTGCTTACTTCTTTCCGTGTGAGACATGGCTTTCTTTTTGTTTTGATTTAAGCTTTTCATTCATGTTATCACATTGCTCATTGCATGATCATAAGTTTTTCAAAAATAATCGGCTTCACGTAGCGTATAAGTTCAGTTCCTAAAATCTTCCTGCATATCATTAGCATCTTGCCCCTGAACTACGCTGGTTTGATTCCTTACAATGGGATACGTAGGCAACCTTCAGGTTCAATCATTTGCATTGCGTCTTGTTTGTTTGCCCAAGTCTTATGGCCTTGTCAAAAGGGTCGTCTTCGGGCTTTGACATTCACTCACATCATGAAATGACTTCGAGCTCTGTCAAAGAGGGATAACTATAAACACCCCATTTTGACCGGCCTTAAGACTTGGGCGCTTTCTTTTGATTACCCGATGATGACAATTAGAATATGTTTATCACAGAATCCTTAATAAGAGAGATGAAATTTGAACTTTAAACTCAACCTTTACACAATTTTTTTTTTGCCAAACTATTTTAGACCTTAAAACTCTCTTTTCAAAATATTTTTTCTAATGTTTTTATGATGTTCCGAGGCTCCCATTTCGATTAAAATATTGCACTTTTTAGTAAACTGAGTAAGGACAAAGTGGAAATAAATGGAAGGCAGGTGAACTCTTTGAAAAATATTTAAAACCATCTTCTTCATAGGTTTAGAGTTGAAGGAAATAGGAAGGGATGAAAGAAAACTGGTTTAGGAAAATGATGAGCATCAAATTGTTAAGAAAGAAATGAACAGCCTTTACTAAATTAGACATATCTCTTTGTACACTTGGAATTTATATATGAAACTACCACCATTGGAAAATAGACTTTTAGAGCTTCAATTTAGACCCAAGAATCACCTAAAACTATGTCCGGATAAGGGAGATACGTCCATTGAAGTTGGGCTTAGGAGTAGATTTCGTTGACTTGGCCCGAGGGAAATGAACAACCTTCACTAAATTAGGCATATCTCTTTGTACACTTGTAATTTATATGTGAGGCCACCACCATTGGAAATTAGACTTCTAGGGATTCAATTTAGGCCCAAGATCACCTAAAACCGAGTTTGGATAAAGGAGATATGCCCGTTTGAAGTTGGGCTTAAGAGTAGATTTTGTTGACCGAACCTAAAACAGTATCAAACCTCTTTTTTTTTTGGTTTTGGTTCGGTTGGGACACCCCATTGAGCCATTTTATGATCCATTCAAGTGTACCCACTCATCCTCCATTATCTCCACTCACCCTTCATTATTAAAAGAGGTTTTGGCCTTGTCATAAAGGATGAATCAAAAGCAACAAAGTCTTGATCATCGTTATCATTCTTGTCATGCCCATCACCTTTGTCTTCCACCTTGTCCCCCATTCCTTGAATTATTTATTCCTACATGGCTTATACACTCAGATGATATATTGAAGAGGGGGATGACAGAAAAGAAGAGGGGAAAATCATTCGAGAGAGTTAGAGAGAAAAGAAAGCAAAAGAGGAAAGACTGTCTAAAGTGCAACCTTAAGCCAAAACACTTCCAAGCTTCCATAGGTACTGAAATTCCTCATTTCCATACACCAAAACCACACCAAAAATTCTTATATGGCCAAAGATCAATTTCCTTGATCATAAGGAAGAGTGTTCAGTGGTTGAAAGTGAGAAAAACTAGAGAGTTAGTCACTTTTAATTTCATAAACTCCATAATTTCGAATTGAGGATTCGAGAACACCTTCCTACACTTGAGGGTGATCAAGAGGGAGTTTGTGAACTAAGAAGTTCATCCTTTCCTTCGAAGGTGAATTTCACAAATTTTTCATTTTCTTGCATTTCTTATTTATTTTGCTCTTTTGCTTTGATTTCTTGTTATATTATATATTGTTGTAATATAATTGAAAGTGGTGAGCTAAGAGCCCCATATATATTATTTTTAGTTCTGTTTTAAGCATGCAAAAGAGACCTTTCATGCTAAATGGTTTAATCTCTTCGGAGGTTCATTACCAAGGGATTACATCTCTCTCTCATGCCAAAAACAAACTTCTTGTTTGACACTTCTCTTCATTAGTAGACGTAATTATTACTTTTGGACAAAATAATTAAAGAATGGAAAGGTAATAAAAGGGGCTAATAAAATTGGACTAAAAGAGGCACAAGATAATAAAATTAAGTTGGGTTTAATCGGACGTCATATTGAACCTATTGCATTTCTTACTTATTTTGCTCTTTTGCTTTGATTTCTTGTTATATTATGTATTGTTGTAATTGAAAGTGGGGAGTTGAGACTCTCATATATATTATTTTTAGTTTAGTTTTTTTTTTTTTTTTGTGGAAATCTAAGAAAATAGAGTTTGGCCGAGCCTATCGAGCTACCCAGTCCATTAGTTGGCCAGGTAGCCACCTAAAAGTACACCATCGCGCCCGCAACCTTCATGATCATGCCCGCGACCTCTAGGCAAAACCGGGTAGCCTTTCGACACTAAGAAGATCAACCTCCGATGATCTTTGAGACGGTTGAAGCTGTTATTTTCTTATATTTATTTTATTTTGAGTGTTTGTGAGGGTTTTTATATTGTGTTATAATATTTATTCATCTCCCTTGGATTTGTAATATTTAAAATGTTGTAATAATTTCCTGCCCCGCTTCTTTCTATCTCATTCTTTTACTTGCTTTCTTTATTTGTGGATATGCATCATATTTTATTTTTCATTATATCCATGCTTTGTATCCATGTTTCATGCATCTTGATTCAGCTAAGTTTGCATTTATGGATTTAATCAATTCCTATGTGATTATGTACACTACCTCATATTTTTTAGATAATTCACATGTCATATCTTAGAAGCCGAATCTTTAGTTGCATCTCATGAGTGAATTGCATTTGGATTTTATATATAAGATCGTGCATGTTTTACTAACTTTGTTTTGTAGCTGTTCGTGGGACGTCGGTAAATATGTAAGTTTTTATGCTGTAGCATTGTGTGTGTTTTTCTTATTATGTTTAAGCATTCTATCATATGGCTACTTGCTTACTTGATATAACTGTATGAATGCTAGTGGATGGAGGTTGTGTCGCTTAATTTGGAATGATGTTGATCTTTCATGTTTATAAACTCAATTTATTTGGGTTGTACATCTCCAAAACTCTCTCAAAATACATGAAATCAAATTGTTCCAAAATGAATGGCATTGTCTATATTTTTATGCTTCACATAGTAAATTTTAGGATTTATTAAATAATCAAACATGAGCATATAAAGAAAATAAAATTCATATCATGGTTTAGTAAAGGCCGATCTTTTGATCGGGTGAGCGAGGGTGCTCAATTAATGACCTTTTCCCTTCATACCTAAGGTTCCGAGCCAAGCATCCTTGGTTACGACGAACAGTGGCCTTAGCACGAGTCACGAGTTTCCTAATTTTTCCAAAATAAATATTAAGTGGCGACTCTGAGATTTGATGATGCAGTCCATTTATGGCAAATGGTTTTTGCAATAAAATGGATTTTCTAAAAGTTGCCAATTCTGGACTCTCATCTAAGTTTCACATTGCACTAGCGAGACTAGATCAAAGAAATCGAGGGTCCGAACTGTTTAACGCATACAGATACCCCCTGGGCATGTTACACCAACATCAATACATTTTGAAAACTAGTTTTTTTTTCTCCAAATCCCCAACATACATATACAACAACCCAACTCTCATGGTTATTTATCAAAACCCCCAAATTTGATGATATACAACCATCGACAATTCTTTTAACATTATGACATTAACAATTTAAACACCAGGCCTTCCGGCCCCTCTTTCTAACCATGCTCCTACAACACATAACCAACCACAATTATAAACCATAAGCCCCCAAATTTAAACCCAAACCAACCCACATGAGTTTAATAAAATCAAACATGAAAACTATGCTTTTAATGCAATAAAAAGTACTACAAATCTATTTATAGTGAGATATTGAAAAGAAACTCAAGAATCTCTACCTTTTGAAGCGAAGAGAAGACCACCCAAAAATCAACGGCGACGAAATCACGATCTGCTCAGATTAAAACAACGCTCGCCACCCTCTATGTTTTGGTCCATGGAACTAGGGATAGAAAACGGGTATAAATAGATAAAACCCAAGCTTCTAGGTTGAAAAAACCCAAAAATGGTGGAAAGAGAGAGGGTGGAGAGGAAGGAAACCAGAAAAAGGTGACTTTTCAATGCACTGTGGACTTATATAATCTCACCATCGCAGCCGCAGTCTAACCCTTTGAGGGCGTGATCTCACCGACATAATAGGTCGTGGGCACGACCAATTCCACTTTTGGTCACGACCCATCGTGGGCATGACCTCCACCCTTCAACATCGCGGGCGCAGTCACATAGGTCACGAGTGTGACCAAGCTCACACAACAAACCTGGGCTGCTGTTCTGTAGCCAAGCCAAAGCACACCAGGGTCTAAACCACCCCGACAAGGTCAAAGTCAACCAGGACGACATGTGTCCCATCCAAAAACAAATCGGGTTAGGTTTTCTGACCCTAGGCCATTACACACATGGATGGAAGAGATAGAGGAAAATGGGTTTGATTTCAACAGATAACATGCGTAGATCCAAACAATTTGAAAGATGCGTCCTTATTGACCCAAACAAAAAGGCCCCTGGATCTACGTCATTAAAAGTCTATAAAATGGACCTATGGCTTGACCACCCTTAAAAGAAGAGTAAAATTTACCGTGTTTATATAAAGATTTATATATTTCTATGCACCACCTCATTAGTGAGCTCCTAAACCAATCACAGGTACCTTGCCCCTCATGTTGGCCTAATGAATGCAACTTGGGGTCTAGGGGTGCGCTCTCTTTAAGTCATAGGTTCACTCCCATTAGGAGTAATCCGCTCCTTGAGACCACGCCCGTGGGCTCTTTGGAGGAGGTTTTGCGTGGGTCCCGAAATTAATCGAGGTACGTGTAAGCTAGCCTGGACATTCAATCATTAAAAAAAAAAAATCTAATATAAATGTAATTGACCAATTGTCAAAGCAATCAAAGAAGAGAATGGTATCACATAACATTTACTTTCCAAGTACACAAAACAAAATTACTCGTACAAGGGCATCTCCAACGGTGCATTATTTTTTTCATCAAATTTGAGTAAAAACTCTCTTTGATATCGCCTGCTCCAACGGAGGGATTTGGCGTTTTAGCAAACCAGCGGTCGACCAGTCAGTGCAAAAAAGGTCATAACAGAATACTCATGTGGCAATAATTGCAAGCAGCACACTGGGATTCCCATTGTTAGAAACAATTTAAAACAAACCTGGTTCCATTACAATCTAGAAGAAAATGGTTGCTTCTTCTTCTTTTTTTTCCCCTTTTTTTTTTCTCCTCTATTTTTGAAATTTTGAAATGTGAGAATATTGGTGAAAATGAAAGCAGCAAACTTTTGCTTAAGAATAAAAACCAAAGGCACTGTAATTTGAGATGCCAACTTAGGCCTTGTTTGGCATAAACTAAAAAAGTCATTATCCTATTTAAGTCACATCATCTTATTTAAGTCATATCATCTCTCTACCACATCACTTCAAGCTCAACCCATAACCAACCCATATTTCATAAAAAGTCAAAAAGTGCACTTATTTAAAACATCTCAAACCACCCCTTAGTTGATGAAGTGTCTTCTTAGTAATATATGGTTGCCAGGCCTCCACCTCCACCTCAATCTTCCTCTCGATCCACCCTAAAAAAAATACCTATTATAGTGATCAAACATGAAGATTTTTTTTCTTCCAAAATTTTTAATTTTTTTTATACCAGAGATCAAACACTTCTCACCCTTATAGTTTGACCCAAAATAATCTACTGTTTCAATTTGAACAATTTAGTCATTACATTTGAAGTTTAGTTTCAATTTAGTTTTTTTATTCAATTTTTTGTTAATGTTTACTACGTATACACCTTAAAAAATTGTAAAGCGTTCCAAACTCCTCACATGACATTATACAAAACAAAGAAGAGCAGAGCTAGAAGAAAAGATCCCAATCCAAACCCTTCATCTTCATAACTCAATCTCTCACTTTGTCGATTTCCAATATAAAAGATGTCAAGTATGGGAAAGAAGAGAGTGAGCAAGTACATTACCATCAACATTAAGCTCATACAAAGCAGCATCATAAAGGTGAAACCACCTTCATATAGTCCATCACTTCTTGATACAGAGATGAGAAAGCTTCAACTACAGATTCCAAGAGAGGTCCAAAGATGAGCAGAGCAAGGACTTCCACCATTAGTAGTGGAACTAATGGTGATGGCCCTCTGTTACTTCCCATTTTGTTCTTGGTCCTTTATACAGCAACAATAATCACTGTAAATTATATCAAAACTGGCCATTTATACTTAACTTGGAACCTTGGAGCTATGTCACCTATTTTTGTGGGAAGTTTTCAACAAAGCAGATGACCTGGTGGACATATGGCCCGACGCTCGGCCAGTCGTCCGGGGGGTCGTCCGATGCCTGAAAACGACGGTTCTGAACAGTGAAATGTTGAAAGGTCCCAGATGTTCTCAATTTGGGGAAAGATTTTTGATATTCTCGATTTGATATGTATTTGGTGAAACCGTTGGAACAAGAAAAGAAGCTACTTTTCATCAAATTTGAATTTGGTGATAGATTTGGTATACGGTTGGAGATGGCCTAAGAGCATCTTCAATTCTCCTTCTTTTATTATATCAAATTCAAATTTGAAGAAAAAGTATTAAAAAATCATCTCTAATGCTTTCATTAAATGTTAATCAAATTAAGCGAGAATGATTTTTTTCAACAAATTTAAAACTCATTAATCCTTTGTTGAAAATTTGAATTTGAAAAAAATTTAAAAAGATGAAGTAATGAAAATGAATTTTCTTTTTTTTAATCAAATTTGATGAAAAGGGAAATTTAGAATAAGACGAGAATTTTTAAAAAGATTTTGATGAGAATTTTATGAAATGATTGGAGTAGTTCAAATCAATTCATATCAAATCAAACCTTCTACTCAAACTTGGAATCAAATTTGTGAAGGGTTGGAGATGATATAAAATAGCAAGCATATATATGTATATAACTAACAATAATGAGATTAGGTGCCCATGAACTGGGGAAAAAAGAAAGCGAAATTATCATTCAACGTAGTTTTTAAAAATTATTGCACATTATCATAATTCAATTTTGAATCGCAAATTATCATAATTCTATTAGAAAATTACATAACACTTGCCATAAAAATATATAACATACATCACAATAATACATATGGTGCATATAATTTCCCGAAGTTTCAGTCATCATCAATCATGTTCAAGAAAGAAAGTTATGCGTGTTTATTTGTTTATTTTATGATCTTCTCATTGTTTGCATTTAACTCTGCAAAAAAATCTCATGGATATATTTTACAATAAAAAGGGTAAGCATAATTTGATTGTTCTTGATACATGATAAATTTAGTTTAAAGGAGTTTATGCAATAAAAAATATTTATTTGTTCTTGTATCACTATACAAATATGGTGAAGAATTTTTACTTACCCAAAAAAAAATATGGTGAACAATTTTTGACCAAATTTTCATTTCTCTAAACCATAAAGCTCATTGGGATCACATTTTTGCTACACATGATAAAAGATTTGCTTTGATTGTAAGACTCTATTTGGATTGAGGGGAGGCGAGGGGAGGGAAAAGCTAGCTGTGAGCAGTGGCGGAGACAGGGTTTTGGCTCAGAAGGGGCACCTTTAAATTAAAATCTTATCAAAACTCATAATTTAACTTAATTTTTATTTGATGGTAGGACTAAAAATTAGTGCGATGCAAAAGTTATATTTAAATATAAGATCAAGTTGACTAATCATTATCTTTATTGTTATTAATTTATTTTATATATGATGGTCATCACAGTTTAAAAAATAATCACATATACCCTCATAAAATATGAGAACAAAATTATATTAAGATGCACACGCACAAATAAATAGATATGGTGAAGATAGAGAAAGAAATGAGAAAAAAATGAATAAATAATATACAGAGGCTATTATATATTACTTGTTTTTTTTTCACTGTTTTGAATAATTTAATTACATGGCAACATATTATTAGTTGTCATTAATTGTGTAATAATTATGTATCGTATAAGAAGTGATATAAAACAGTGACAAAATATCAGTGATATATAACATTTCTCTACTATAAAATTTATAACAATTTTTTTTAGCATAATTAAACATTTAAAGTGATAAATTAAACATTTTTTTTATAAAAAAAAAAAGTAAAGAAAATAGTGGTATTAAAATTTCAAGATATTACTTGGATTAAATTGAAATATACATTTTTATTAGAGGCAAAAGAATAATTTCCCAAAAGTTGAGGGGGGACACGTGACCCCTCTGAGCCTCACGTGCCTTCGCCCCTGCTTGTGAGAGAAGGAAAGGAAGAGAAAGTCTCCTCTATCTTATTTGGTTAGACAATATTTAATTATGAACATATATTTTAATTAGATATTTGAATATATTATTATGAAAAATACTTCACTTACCTTCCGTTTCCTCCCAATTTTGGAGAAAAAATAAAGTTCTTAAAAACTTGTACTCTCTTCCCCGCATAACCCCCTCTATGCCGTTCCATTTCCATCCTTTAAAAGAATTCAAGCATGATTTAAATAACCTTACCCTCCAAATCCTTTACTTTTCCTCCTACATCATCAATCCAAACGGACTGTGAATAAATAGGGAAAATTAGCAATAAATCTCTCATTGCATAAAAATAAACAACATAAAAAGTTTCTATAACAGGGGAGATTATTGGGAATGGGTTCAAGCCCGATACTAAAAAAACTTCTTAATTTCAAATCCACTCACTTGACCCAACATATATGAGTCGTACATAGATTGTAAGGGTTTTTTTAAAAAAAAAAAAAAAACCAAAAACAAAATAAAAATAAAAATTGGAAATAGAGAATCCTTAGTTGTTAGATGTAGCTAAAAGAAGCTCCAATTTTTATTTATTTATTTTATTTTGTGTGTGTGGTGTTGTTGTGTGTATCTATATTTAATAAGAGTTTTCTTAATTAATTTTTGTGTGCCATTTAGGTTCAAGGGCTCCACTCTTTCAGTCCCTATGTCAATAATCCATTCTATTTATAGTGGAAAGAGTTAAGTTGGTGTTGACATTTTTTGTCACAAAATTTTTATTCCAAAATTATCTTTTTGTAACTAACAAGTCAAGCACAAATTATTTTGTAATTCAATCAATAACTATCAATTTCAAGCATACACATGGGTGATGATATATATACCAAGGGCTTATTTGGTATCACTTTAGTTTTTAAAATTTTTATTTTAAGACAAAAATTATTGAACGAGCTATTTAATATATATATATATATGTATACACATAAGTTTTTTTAAAAAAATTTACAATATAATTTTACATGTAGACTCCGTTTGTTTTGACCTAAAATGTTTTTGTTAAAAATATTTTACTCATTTTCCGCCGTGTTTGATTGTTTTTAAAATTTTACAATATATTTTTACATGAAGGGTCCATTTGTTTTGAGAGAAGATGTTTTTGTCATAAATATTTCTTACTCATTTTCCGTTGTTTTGTTGAACAAAAAGCAAGTAAAATATTTTTTTAAATAAAATATTGTTGCATAATTTTCTCAAAAATCACTTACCAATAAAAATTATGTAAGTTAATTTTTACAAAGTTGACTCTCACTCACCATTTTTTCAATACATTTAGTATTTTGAAATAAATATCTTAACTCACTAAAAAGTCATTAGATGACAATTTATTGAATCAAATTTTCTCTTTTAGGCAATAAAATATTTTTATTTCAAGTGTCAACCAAACGCCAAAAAACTAAAAGAAAAATATTTTTTCGATGTTAAATCAATTTACAAGAAAAATATTTTACGTTAAAACAAACGGAACAAAGTGAAAATAACATGAAATAAATAATTAGTTTCAAAATTTTCATTGTTTTAATTTGTGAAAACTAAAAAAACCTAAAACTACAAAATAAAAACCATACTAAACAAAGTGAGCACAACAATCACGGTTGTGCACTCAATAGGACTCATTTTGGGTCCCACTTTAATAATTCGAACAGTTCATTTTTTAAGGTATATCAAGTAAAATATATTTGCAAAAAATTGATTAGAGATCGATAGCCCTTTCATTAATCACATTTATATCTAATCAACTTAATTTTTTGTAAATATATTCTACTTGACATATTTTAAAGAGTGCATAATTTAGAGTATCGAAATATGATTCAGAATAAATCCCATCGGAAGCACAGCAATAACTGCAATGTTGGAAACACAACAGCCACCCCTTTTCCACTAAACAGAACCTAAATTTATGGACTTCACATAGATGGGTGTTTCTCAAATGGTTTTGAATTCTGACATCTAATTCCATCTCTTGAGTGGACTTTTGTGGTCTATGAATTGATGGAATTGTCTCAAGTCACACCATTTTGTGATTTAGATGTCAATTTTTGAACAAATATCAGTTGTTCAACTACCGACTTACAAATAAATACACTATTCAGCAGTAGATATCCGAACAATTATTTATTATTTAGAATAAATATCAAAATGACGCAACAAACAAGATTGTTTAGAGAGTGACTTTTTGATTAAAATAGTTAAAAAATCAAACAAAATTATCACATCACTTTCTCTATTTTTTATACGTTTTTTCATAAAAAGTCAAAAATTAAATAAAACAGCCAATTTTCAAACAAGCTCTAAGTATAGTGTGTGAATAGAATTATTCCCAAGAAGTCAAGACCAAAAACCCCAATTTTTAAGTTCCTTCATGACCCATGAATTGTCTCTCAGGTTCCACAATTATTCTCTACCAAATAGTCATTTTATTAGAAAGGACAATTTAGGCTCTGGACAAAACAGGTTCTAGGGAGGCTATCATGCAAATAGTCATGTCCCAGATTTCCAAAGAGGTTTCTGTGAACCTGAAAATAGCCATTCCAAAAATAAAGTTCTATAAAAAAAACTATTTATGTGACTTAAACTTGAAAATAGTTGCTCCAAAAATAAAACAAACCTTTTACTGCTCACTGTCGATCCCCTATGCAACCGTCTCTCATAATACAATTGCAAACCATTATGAATAATGGTGCAATCTGGACAAGAATGGATAAAACCAGAAGTTGTTTCTCTTTGACAATAAAAACTGTTTTCAATTTAAAAATGTTCAACTAGAGAAAAATATGCATAACAAACAGATAAACACATTGACAAGAAAACCAAGCACAACGCACAAATGCTATGTTCATCACTATATTGCATACACGGGGCAAAAGGTAACGTCATAAATCTACAAAAATGTTTTATGAACTAGGTAACACACAACAGAAACAAAAGTAAACCACCACACAAAACCAAAGACACTTTAAAGTTACCAACCACTTAGTCTTCAACTGTTAGGGCCAATACCCTGCCCAAACTTCATTCATCCCTTACTATTTTCCTAATCAACTTCCAAGCCTTATTTATAACAAACTGTTGCAAAAATACAAAAACAAAAAAAGCACTCACTGTAAGAAAATTATACGCACAACTTGGACACCAATAACGGTTCAAAGCAAGTTACCCCCAAGTTGGTATACATAATCTTTTATCAACTCTGGCATATCATGCAAAGAAATAGAATTCAAACTCCAAATGTTGCAGCTTAGCTTCTGCCAACATTTTATGTTGATGAGACTCCTCTCTTGTCCTTGCCTTCTAAATGCTTCCTGCACAAACAGAGCATACAAATTTAAGGATCCAAATAAAAGCAAAAATACCATGTGTATGTGTGTATTTACTAGTATGCTTCGGAACGTAATCACTAGTATGCTTGTCACTACTGCATCATTTTTACAGATCATGCGTTTTCGTTCCTTTTCTTTTAAGTTTTTATTTTTTGAGGACACATCAGATATTACTAATCACCCTCAATCCAGACTACTATTACTACTTTGTACATTAAGAGTTATGGACTTGGAAACTTCCAATTTTCCAATAGAAATGTTGGCCTACTTACATACCAGATATATTGCATAAACCTTTTAGGTGTTGATGAAACATGTTCCTATTCAGGGGCATAACTAGGATTTTAATTCAGTAGTCATTCAACAAATATCATCAAGTCATTAAGTAAAAATTTGGTTCTACACAACCTATCAAAATCAACTTTCACATAATACATTATAATTTTATATATTTTCAATCAAATAGACAAAAGGGGTCATTTGTCAACTCTTCCATTATTATTTTGTGTTTTAGTATATTGTTTTCATTTTCATATAGGTAGAATCAATTCAAAAATTTTCAAAACATTTGAAACGAAAACAAAATACGTTTTTTTTTTTCTTTCAAAACAATTATTCACCCCCTCCCCTTCCCTCTCCCTATAATACTATCGCTTCAACAAAAATAAAGCAAATATCTACAGTTAACTCATACAATCAATGACAATAACATTTGCTTTTGTTTTCCACATTATAAATACACTTCAAATTTTATATTCTATTATGCATTAAGAATCATGTCATGTATAAGTTTAAACAGTAAAGACAAATTTTAGATTGTGTTTATAATGAAGTGAAATAGCAAAAATAACTCTTTTTTTCACTACCACTAGGTTCAATTTGTAAAACTCCAAACATTTTGGATAAATTTCTACATTTAATTTTTTTTAAAAAAAATATCAAAATTGAGTGTAATCAACTGACACCACTCAACATGACAGGCTATCGAGTGGTCGATATGTGAGGTTAGCAGGTGGTTGCATGTATCTTGAGTTTGCACTTCTAAGGTGGTTCCCAAAGACCCCTTACTTGGGTCGGTTCTCGATTATAAAAAAAAAAAAATTATAACAGAGACCATTCATTAAGATGTAGCTCCATCTGTTCCTTTTAGGCAACAAATTGTGCCTACCTATCCATCCTTTCTTCCTGAAATACAATTTACAAAATTCTTCATCCCCTCTTGTTTATGTTTTATCTTTTTCTACAAATAATAATATAAGAAAAAAAAGAAAAAGAAAAAAGGTGTCTACTTACCCATTCTACACAACACTTAGATGGATACCACATATCAGGTACAAGAAAATAAACAATTAATAAAGTCTTCAACTAATAAAATTCATGAGTACAAGCAAAAATGATTTCATAGCCAATAATCAAAAGAAATACTTAATAGTTTTGAATGCATATTTGCCATGAAACAAGGCTGTTGGTGTGTTTCCGTATGAAATCAGAGCTGAAAACATCGAAGGATCTTGCCTCTCCTGTTTTCACATTGTAAGCCACAACCAACTTTTCAAAGTAAATGAAGACCAAGATTTGGCCATCATCCAGCCAACCAACAGGGTATGAAACTCTCACATAAAAAATTCGGTCCATCTATTGTTTCTGTAATCTTGTAAAAGTTTAGCCCATTCATTACAACGTAAGTCTTTAATATGCATACATGAACCTCTGCCGAATGTCTCACAATGAAAGATAAACTATTCCCCCGCTCAAGAAGACTATAACAACTCCCAACAAATTCATTTGGAACTTGAATGGAGTGAGAAGTTTCATCATAAAGGTCAATAACAAAAATATGACTGTTCATTTGAGAGTAATAAATAACGCCTCCAACAGACACTGAAGCTCTATCATCACAATAAAAACTGATTCCTTTTAGTGAAGTCTCCATTCTTCTCCATGACATATTATTATCCAGAGACAATACAAACCACCTTATTATCCAGAGACAATACAAACCACCTATATTCTCCACCTGATATTTCACAATGGCAAACCACCTTGTACTCCTCAGTGCAAGAAATGTAACCAATATGACAAGAAAGCAAAAGATGACCTTTCGCAATAGGAAAAGGTAGGTTCTTATACTTTTGTGGCACATGATTCCCAACAAAAAGATATCTCTCAGGATATGAGCCTGAAAACAGTGATAAGCCACCACAACTAGAGACCATATGTCCATGACAATTTAGCTGTGTTGTTTGAATTCTCCCTCATTAAACTCAAGGAAACATAAATGATATGGTTTACCAAATTTTTGGATGAACAAGGCATCCTTTGATTAAAGGAGGTGTGCCTTGATATAAGAAGGATCATATATAATTTTGGCCCAAGCCTTGCACACAAATTTCCCACGGTAATACAAAAACTCAGCAGGAAGGCAAACAAGAATGTGAAAAATGATGTCCTCAGGAATAAATGGGATGTCATTTTTCTGTTCCTTTGTTTGAGAGGATGAAGCATTCCTACAACAATGTAGAGAATACTATAAGAATTTTATAAACGATGATAAAAAATAAGACAAATAACAACATTGTTCACACATCTATGCAATAAAAAGTTATAGCTTCGGACATGAAAATGTCTTTGGCACAAAATGAAATACTAAAGGAAGAGAAGCACATACAAAACAAAAATCTCACTTAAACCAACTAACCAAAATAATAAACTCAGTGTCACCTTTTTATTATACAAAAAAGTAAATTTTTTTTTGAAAATAGAAACCAAACGTGGTGATTATTTTTGTTTTTATTTTTTAAGGAGATGTCTGAATATTTTTGGTTTTTATACATTTTCTTGATGCTTTATTTTGATTTAAGAAATTGTGTATCTACCCAAATTAGGTTAAAGAAAATTTCTATCGACCAGTTCTAAGACTTGAGCAAGATGAAAATGACAAGTGAATTGACATGGAAAATCAAGAGTCTCTTGATCACCAGGAAAAATTGGCGCTAAAAACTTCTTGTCAACCATGAATCAATGTATCAATAGAAATCAACGATCAACCATATATCAATGTATCAATAGAAATCAACGATCAGAAGGGTGTCAAGAATCCTAAAATCCCAAGGATGGGTGGCTGTTTATTAGGCTTTACAACAAGGCAAACTTTTCTTAATTTTTTTTTTTAAAAAAAAAGTAATTTATAAATGTAAGATCTCATTGTCAAATTTCCAACCATAGTTTCCTGTCTTTGCAGACTCTCTCTCTCTCTCTTAACACACACAAACACAAATTTGTACTGTACTTAAGTTTTAACCAGTATGAAGCACTGTTGTTAACGAAAAAATATTGACCTTCTCGGAATTTAAGAACAAAATTGAATTTACTTACAGACTTGCATTAAAAGTGCAACACTAACAGAGATACGAAAGGCACTTGACCAGTCTTCAAGAGCCTGTCAAGTGCCTTACAGATCCTCTTTGTCAGTTTTGCAATTCCAATGCAAATTTGTGAGCAAATCAATTTTATTCTTGAATCCCAAGAAGATAAAAAGTAAAAATAAATAAGTACATAAAGTAAACAAGGCTTTACAACAAGGCAAACTTTTCTTAATTTTTTTTTAAAAAAAATGTAATTTACAAATGTAAGATCTCATTGTCAAATTTCCAACCATAGTTTCCTGGCTTTACAGACTCTCTCTCTCTCTCTCTCTCTCTGACACACACACAAACACAAATTTGTACTGTACTTCAGTTTTAACCAGTATGAAGCACTGTCGTTAACGAAAAAATATTGACCTTCTCGGAATTTAAGAACAAAATTGAATTTACTTACAGACTTGCAATAAAAGTGCAACACTAACAGAGAGGATACGAAAGGCACTTGACCAGTCTTCAAGAGCCTGTCAAACGCCTTACAGATCCTCTCTGTCAGTTTTGCAATTCCAATGCAAATCTGTGAGCAAATCAATTTTATTCTTGAATCCCAAGAAGATAAAAAGTAAAAATAAATAAATAAATAAAGTAAATTACAAATATAAGATCTCTTTGTCAAATTTTCATCCATAGTTTCCTAGCTTTGCAGACTCTCTCTCTCACACACACGCATGCACACACCCACATAAATTTGTACTACATTTAACCAGTATGAAGCATATTTATGGGAAAAAATATATCATATTTATGAAAAAAATATTTAAAAAATTACTAAATACCAAAACTACAAAAAAATAATACGAAAATTCAAGGTAGCGTTTGGTAGAGTTTTGTAAATGTGATTTGAGAGTATGAGTTGTATTTTGAGTTTGTGTGTTGTGGAGTTATGATTTGAGTGTAGAAAATTTGTTTGGTAAAGAGTTTTGAAAATAGTTTTGGAAAAGAGGTTTGATTTGAGTGGGGAATTATTGATGTGACATTTGATATGTGATACAAAAATTTACAACTCATAACTAAACATACAATTCAAAATTATTTTAAAGCACATAAAAAATTTAAAAAATTTCAGAAAATATTTTTTCCGATTATATAAATCAATTGCAAAAAAAAAAATTACTGTTCCGGACAGCCGGACGACCGGCCGGACGTCCCCTTAGCAAAAATTTTGAAAAAAAAAACAGAACAAAAGAGCGGCTGAGACAGATTTGGTACAGAGCTCTCAGCAGAGCTTTTGAAACGTGATTACAAAATCTTAAACAAACATCATACTGAAACACAGGTGTAGAATCACGTTTCAAAAGCACAACCAAACACAGCCCAACACATTTTTTGAATTTTTAGACATTTATTAATTTTTTAAAATATTTTTATACAAATATTTTTACTTTTTAGATACATCTAATTTTTTTTAATATTTGTTAGAAAAAATTTAAAAATCACTAAATACCAAAATTACAGAAAAAATATATATAAAAATTCAATACATTTTTTATATTTTTGTATATTTATTAACTTTTTACAAATATTTTACTTTACCAAATTTAATATTTGTAAAAAAATTCTTTAAAAAATACATAAATACCAAAATTACAAAAAAATAATACGAAAATTCAATACATTTTTGTATTTTTGGATATTTATTAATTTTTTTAAATTTTTTTTTACAAATGTTATACTTTTTAAATAGATCTAAATTTTTTTTAATATTTGTAATCTTTAAAAAATCACTAAATACCAAAATTACAAAAAAAAAATATAAAAATTCTGTACATTTTTTGTACTTTTAAATATTTTTATTAATTTTTTAATCCTACAACTAATAATGCAAATCAAACATATGATTGAGATTATATATTTCCATATCCATTGCAAAACAAAAGTAGACATTAGGGAATTATTTATCTCACTAATCTAACTCATATTAGAGTTTCTCTATAAAGTCTTAAGGTAAGACAAACACAAGGTAGGCAATATTCAACAATATTACTCTAGTATAAATATGGACCGAGGTAGAGGGTACGAGACACAACTCTAATACCTATTCCTATATTTTTTTGTTTTCTCTCCATTTTCTCTTCTTCTCTCTAGCCCTAACCTTGATCTCACATATTCTATAATTCAGCTGGTAAGAGGATAAAACCCATCCTCCCTTTCGCATGATCTCACTTTCTCTTTTTTTCATTTGCTTCTCTCCCTAATTCGTGAGCTTCAGTCCTCGTGAAGATCCAAGGGATTCAAGTTCGAAATCACTGAGCCCTAGATCTAGAAGAAGATAAGAGGGATTCGAGGTGTTCCTTCTAATAAACATGCATTTTCTTTAATTCCTCCAACATTCAAATATGCATGCACTTGTTGCTTCTAATTGTGATTGTTCTTATCATTAATTTGTTTTCCTTTTGGCTAATTGTTCTTGTTGAATGACTTTCTTGAACCTTATTGCTTTCTTGAGGTGGTATTTTTGATTAGTCTGTAGTAAGTTTATGTTGTTTCTTTTCTTTCCCCTTTGTTGCAATTTGATGCATTTAAATTGTTAAATTATAGCTATGGAAAATAAACTAATGTCCTTGAGTTGGGCAAAACTTTTCCAACTTTCAAAATTATTTTGTTAACTTTCTTTTCTTGCCAATAAAACTAGGGGAAATTGCAAGTCAGTGGGACAGTTATAAAATAATTGCACTACAGATGGAATATTTTTTGGTCCTATTTTGACACAGTAAAGACTTGCACCAAACACATAATGGACTTGCACCACACACCTAGATGGTGTTTGGGAAGTGGGTTTTTATGTAGGTTTTTATTGGATAAAAAATTTTTGGTGTTTGGGAAGATAGTTGGGTTTTTATGTGGTTGGATGTGATGTTTGTGAGAGAAAAAGTGAAATGATTATGGGGTTGGATGTGATATTTTGTTTGGATATGTTTTTTTTGATTTTGTAAAAAGTTTGTCTTTTAGTGGAAAAAATGAGAAAAAAATTTGGAACCTAGGTTCCCAAACACCACCCTAGTAGACTTGCACCACCATGAAAATAAAATTATATTTCTATTGTTCCACTAAAGAGCAATTTCCCCATTAAAGTATCTCACGTTTGGTTGATGAAGATTATTTTAAATTTGAAATGGTAGAAAAGTGGGGTACCGCATTACCAATCTAAAATGAAAATTAAGTTTTCTGCCGCCAATAGGAGAGGTGTAGGGTTCAAAGCTCTACTAGGGCATGAATAACTCTAAAATTTATCCAAATGAATGAAAGATAACCAAACCAAGCCAAGCCTTAAGTCCCATCAACTGGGGTCGACTACATGAATCCTTCTTCTCCACGCGGCCTTATCAAAGACTATTTCGTTAGTCAAATTAAGTAGATCCATATCTTTATTTACAACGCTAACCAACGTTAATCTAGGCCTACCTCGTTTCCTAACACTTCCATCTGCTATTACAGCATCGCATCTCTTCACTACTGCCTTTTTTGGTCTCCGTTGAATATGGAAGCCTTATGAAAGGTTACCTGTGGACTTTCTTCCACTTCCTTTGAGGGGACAGGCCATCATAGGCATGTCCCGAACAATTCTTATTTGTTTTGAGAAGGCTGTCGATCATCGGCCTGACTTAAGCCCTGGGCAATTTGGTTTGGAGGAGGATTTTCAGTGTACTTTGACGGACCCTCTTGTGGAAATAAGAACCATATCTCGGGGTGGGCCAAAGGTCAACCGAGATTAGTCAAAATTTGGTGATTCTCATCGGTTTAATCAAGAGTGGGAAAGAAGACACATTTTATTAATCAACTATCAAGGTATATACACCGTTTATGTGGTTTTTTAAAAGTATGTTTACGTATAGCTGTAGTTGATTTTTATTGTCTACTATTATTTTCTCTAATGTAGTTGATGGGCCCAATCCTTCCACTTCTGAAATCCCCCAACAAACCTGCCTTTCACAACATCCACTGCCTCCTACATTTGTATATAATGAAGGTAATTATAAGCCCGCCATTCCACCCATGATTTCTACTATTCTTTTCTCTACAGCTCTATAACATTGAACTGTTTTTTGAATTTTGAATTTTCTATATAATGAAGGGCCCAATCCTTCCACTTCTGAAATCCCCCAGCAAACCAACCCTTCAGAACATTCGCCGCCTTCTACATTTGTATATAATAAAGGTAGTTATAAGCCTGCCATTCCGCCCACGATTTCTCTATAACTAGTCTATGATTATTTACAGCTGTAGTTGATACTCTTCTTTTCTCTACAGCTCTATAACATTGAACTGTTTTTTGAATTTTGTTGTAGGTGAAGAGAGTCTTTCTGATGTATTGGGACTCCGCACTAAACTTTAGTTTGGGAAGTGGGAACTTTTTAGGTTAACTGTTTTTTGAATTTTTTTTATGAACTGTTTTTAGGTGAACTATTTTTTGAATATTTTTTATGTTCTATATTTCATAGGTGCATTTGTTGGGGAAGGTGGTCTGGATGATGTAGCTACCGGGTCCACAACTCCCAATTCAACAGGTAGTTTGCAGCACTGTCAAGATAAAGTTTTCCTCTTCATTTTTGTTTGTCCTACTTTGTTGTTTGATTGATATAGTTTCTATAGTTTTAGTTTTGTTTGATTCATATATTTATAATGTTTTTAATTTTGATGTTCTATATTTCATAGCTGCCACTGTTGGGGACACTCAGCACAACTCACCACCACCGCTGACCCCCAATCCAACCGGTTTAATAGTTTGTTGCACTGTCAAGATAAAGTTATCCTCTTTTTTTTTTTTTTTTTTGGTCTTACCTTGTTTTAGTGGTTATGAGTTGTGAATTATTTATTTTGATTATGTGTATGTCCAAATTATTAGTCTATGTTAATTATTTATTTTTTATTGAAAGGTGTGCCTCGCTTCAATGAAGCGTGCACCTCACCTTGTGCCTAAGCCACAATGAAAAGTTTTGGAAGTGAGAACTTTTTAGGTTAACTGTTTTTTGAATTTTTTCGATGAATTGATTTTGGCGGTGTTTGGGAAGCCTAGGTAGAGGCTATTTTAGCCTCAACAATAAAAAAAGCCTTTTAGCCCCTTTAGGCCATTGATTTAAGAAAAAAAAAAAATAGCCCGACTGTGGGCTGTCACAGTGACAGTGTAAGACTGTCACTGTGACAGGTTGGTTAATTACAATTTTACCCCTCTAAATTAATTTTGAAAAATGTGATGTCATTTTAACTTCAAACATCATTTCAACACATTTTTCAATACACCAACTCAAATAAAAATCCATCCCATCTTCCCAAACACAAACTAAAATAGCCTACTAAAATAGCCAAAAAGCCTCAATTGAAGTATTTCATAAAAATGAACACTTACAATGGTCCGAACTCAGCCTCAGAGAGGTTTACAACAGCAATCTACTTGAATCTACTTGAAGCTACTCTTATGAATCGAAGTGCAGTGCGGGTATTTAAAGTGCAGGTATTTAAAGAACAGATATTTAAAGACTGGAAATGTAAAAGACTGGGAAAGAAAATATATGAAGTAAATGACTGATTTGTATGATCTGAGTCCGTCCTTTTTTTCTGGGGGCTGCCCTGCTATTTATACTCGTCAGTGATGACCTTCGAACTGCACTTCGAACCGTCGAACTGCTCCTCCATGATCGCTGATCATGCTTCCTTACAAGTAGCTCCATTACGCCATTACTGGCAGTTGAGCTTCCCTCTTGTACTTGAATTTGAATATGAGTAACCGTTGAAGATATGTCATCTTGCATCCCGTTATTGATCTAATGTTACCCAGATCATATGAGGACCAATATTTATTGCCACGTGTACGATCAGGATTAAAGGCTTGAATAACCTTCCTTTATTACCCTTACTCTGCCACGTGTCGAACTGTAACTGGCTTTTACAAAATATGTAGCCAACATTACCCCCCGCACTAATATACCCAATACTTGGTGATATTAGTGGATTACAGTTTTCCCGCGCCTCTAGAACGTGTATGGAGTCCAAATTCTGGAAACACAACCGTCATCCATTTGGTGATCATTTGCATTAACTCGTCGAACATCCCAATACCTTAGTATTCGAACAGGCTATGGCTGCATCAACTTCCCTTACTACTGATCAAGCATATGAAGAGCCTTTGAGTGATGTTATTCCCCCTCGAAAGAACCTCCACGCATTCATTAGCCACCTTTACCCGCCCTTCTCTATTCAGGTAATGGAGGCTTTTGCAGATTATAAACCTTTGGACTACGAACACATTGTCTGTAATCCCTTGGTTTACAAACTTACAGATACAAAGAGTTCTTCCCCTAAGCTCCCTTTGTATTTTGACCGAACTACTCTCAAGCCTTTGCTTCGACAAGTTGCAAATATGGACTTAGGAAACTCTTCTTCACAGACCTCTGCATGGGATGAAACTGTAACCTCTTCACCCTCTGGGGCTTCTGGCTGGACAAGCTGGTCAACTCATGAGACTTATGATTTAAGGGAGCGAATCAATCACCATTTTGTTGAGTTCACTGACCCCTTGGAGCTTCCCTCCTACGCTCGAAGCTCAGTAGTCTACCCTTACGTGCCCATTGACCTTCGACGTAGCTTGGAAGAGACTCTGCTTGTGGCTTGGTATACTTCTTCCATGCCTACAAAGATAATGCATCCTGCCCGGCGTCCAGAAGAAGCACAAGGGTACACCCCTTCATTCTTAGCCAAGAAGGCGAAGATTTGTTCTTCTGATTGGCTTGATTACATTAATGCCTTTGTTCCTTCTGCTCCCGTGCCATCTCCCATGATAGAGGCATCCACACCCTCTTCTGCATCTTCTGAGATAGAAACATCTACTCCCTCCCCTTTGTCTTCTGAAGCAGAGCCATCTACTCTCTTCCCATCTTCCGAAGCAGGATCATCTTCTCCTTCTCCTTCTCTCATTCTTTCCTGGACAGAGAAACTAAGACTTGCCCTTCCAATGGACAAAGTTTTTCCACCTTACCAACCTCCGTCACCCCCTTCTCCAGCCGAGCGAAAGCAAGCTCAACTTTTGCTCGCGGCTTTCTCCCACCTGCCCTTCAATGTTCTTGAGGATGACATTCCTCTTAAGAACTTTCAATGGGCTTGTGATGTCCTGACTAGGGGTCATGTCCTCAACCCTCTTGCCCAAGCAGAGCTTCATTTGTTTTTGGACCAACTCCCAGTGCTCCTCTACTGGCATCGGAATTCTAAGATCACCATCCAAAATCTGGATCAACTTTTATATCTCCGAATTCATGCCCAGTATGAAGCAGAGAATTTTATCGCGATGACTTCAGGAATAAAGATTCTGCGTACTGGGATGATTTGGTTATAGATGAATTGGAACAAAAATCGAGGGAAGAGGCTTTCGAAGCAAAGGCTGAAGCACTCTATTATGAAGTGAGGGCTCATCAGCTTATGCAACCAACTTTAGAAGAGATAGAAGAAATAATAAAGAAAGAACAGAAATTTATTGACCATTGCTGGACAAAATTTCATGACCTTGTTATTTATTCTATTCCTTATTTTTATGAGCTTGAATTTGAACCCAGATAGGGTTACTTAATGTAATCATCTTGGCTTTAATATAAACAAAGTCTTTCTGTACTTAACATTGTTTGACTCTGTTTCCTTTCATCTCTAAAAGCTAACTCATAACTTCGAATTGAACAATCTCATCCTTCGAGTCAATTGCTTAATGAAATACTAAAAGAACCAACATGTCTTATTCCAATTTGTGGAGTAAAATTGACAATTCTGGCCGATATCGTCTGGAATTAATGCTTTAAATTTTAACAATATTACCCCTCAAAGCCAATTACGACCAACATATGGTCATGGTTAATATAATCAATGGCTCGGGGGGTCCAGATTGCTGATATTGTTAGGGAGATATTGTTAGGGAGATATGTGGACCAATGGCTCGGGAGGTCCAGACTCCTATATACAGAAAACCATACCCAGAATGGGTAGATAGGGTACATGAATACCCAAGAGGATTCAGAATACCAGATTTTACTCTATTTTATGGAACTGGAAATCAGTCAACTGTAGAGCATATTGCTAGATTTTCTGCTCAATGCGATGAATTCACTAACCATGATTATATGAAACTGAGATTATTTCCAAATTCTCTGACTGGAGGAGCATTCGTATGGTATATCAACCTTACACCTGGGTCCATTCAAAATTGGCAACAGATGGAAGAGGCATTCCATGCCCAATTCTTCCAATCAGAGCCAGAAGTTTCCATGGCAAACTTGGCTAGATTGAGTCAAAGGCCTGAGGAAAAGGCTACTCAGTTTATTGCCAGATTTAAAAGGGCTCGAAATAAATGTAGAGTCATCCTGCCAGAGCCAGAATTCGTCAGATTGGCTCAAAATGGTTTAGAATTCAGGCTTCGAAAGAAGTTTGATTCAACTGAATTCAGAGATTTGGTCGAACTGACCTATAAGGTGTCTCGATATGAAGCATTATTAGAAGAGGAACAAGATCGAAATAATGCATCATATAAGACATTATAGAGATCCTACTTATGAAATAGATGCAGCAGAGATTGTAGGCAAAGAACCTGTAATCTGTGAAGCATTAATTCATAAGGATACAACTATAGACCAGCAGTTTAAAAAGAAAGACTTTCACAGAAAATACTCTTTCGATTTAACAAAAGCAGATGACATCTTTGATCATTTGCTCGCGGCTAATTTCCTTAAGTTACCTAAAGGAGTAAAACTACCATCTCCAGATGAACTAAAAGGAAAAGTATACTGTAAATGGCATAATTCTTGGTCTCACTCGACTAAAAACTGCATTGTTTTTCGAGACAGGATCCAAGAACAGATTCGAAAAGGAAGTTTGAAGTTCTCAGCTAAAACAGAAAAAGCCATGGGAATTGACAGGGATCCCTTTCCAGAAGTTGGAGAGGCAGCAGCCAATGTCATTAATCAGACTTCCAGAACTTGTCCTTGACAGAATTGGAAGAAGTCAATGTGCAGATGCACGTTGCTAATCAAACCAACATCAAGAAGAATACTAGAAGCCCACCAGTTATTGAACAAGGTTTCTCGCACCAGAGGGAACACTCTGATGAAGAATCACTGGATGATGATTCTTTAGAAACAGCGGTGATGCAGAGAATGTGCCCCAGGTGCAGACTCAGTTACAAGTGGTTGAAGGGGCTCCCAACTGATGGGAAGCAACAGGGATGTTCAGAGACGTCCTAAGTCAACCAATGCTTACAACAAAAGGCCGTATCCGGCTAGTGATAGGCAGAGACCACCAGTGGTTGAGCCTGTGGTGAACAGAATGCATGACAAAGGCAAGAAGCTCTTGCATGAATCCAGGCCACATAACTATTATAGAATGGAGAGTAGCCATTCTGAAAGAAAACTGGAGAGAGGTTCAGTTCATGGAATCAAAGCCAGAGATTGGCCCCCTAGACCAGTTTCACGCAGGACAAAAAATGGTCACCCTTATCGAAGGTCTGAATCAGATTCAAAACATGAGGACAAAACCAAGCACTTACCTTCACGGCCAGTTTCGAAGATGGCTTCGAAGGTGGAAAAGGGCAGATCAGCGTCTGAATCAGCAAGTTCATGGGTACCTGGAGTCCCAGACTGGTTTGTAATGCAAAACAAACCTAGAGAATTGCCTGTTCGAGGAGATGTTGTAAACCAAGGCAGGATGATCAGGCCTCCTATGGTGGCTCCGAATAACTGGGTGCTGCTTAAACACCCAAAGACAAGGGAACCAGACATGGTCCCAGTCATCTCAAGATCACAGAGAAGAAAAATTCAACACAGGTACACCCAGTATTAGAAAGATCTGAAGGAAAGTGGAGAAAATTCTTCACCAGTCAAAACGGAAGGGAGGAAGAACCCAAAGTCAGACTATGCTCCAAAGCCAGTTCCACAGAGCAAAGTGGTCTGCAGCCCAGAACAGTTGGCCAAGGTTCATTCTGAACTGAAAACCAGAGAGAAGGCTAGTTTGGTAGGGTTGGAGAAAGCTCTGATGGAGACAGATAGCGAGACCGAAGAAGAGATTAGCATAAGCCAGAAGAAAGAGGTCGTGGACGAAGAGATGTTCGAAGCCTTCATGGCTGAGCAAACGTTTCTGACTGAAGAGCCAGTTGAGAAAGATCCTTCGAAGGGATCAGTTAGCAATGAAATACCAGAATGCATCATGCAGGATGTTTCTGAGGGAGTCAACCAAAGTCACCAAGAGGGGGAACAAGTACAGCCAGCCATCCAGTTTGGCTCGTTTCCCCCAGTATCAGTGAACATGGTACACATACTACCACAGGAATTCCAAGCTGGAGATGAAAATCAGGAGGGGCAGGAAGCTGATCCAGTTCAGATCTCTAGTGAAGACTCGCAAGCAAGTATGATGCAAGATAATTTAAAAATGGTTACCCCGATGGAAGATGAATATGAAAGTGAGGAAGTGGTAAGCATCAATCTATCGTATCCATTTGAGTACCCCTCGGATTCAATGACGCAGCACGTCAGGCCTTTGTACATCAAGGCTTTCTTTGATGGTCCTGATAGACAATGGGGCAGCAGTAAACCTACTCTCGAAATCTTCTTTGAAGAAACTAGGAAAAAAGAATCCCAGGTTGATACCAACCAGCACAACCATTGCTGGTTTTGCTGGAGATAAGCAAATGGCTCAGGGGATTCTACCCATTAATTTAAGTGTGGGAACCAGGGATTGTATGACAGCATTTTTCGTAATCGACAGTAATGCTAAATACAATGCTTTGCTTGGAAGGGATTGGATCCACACTAACAAATGTGTGCCTTCTCTACATCAGAAAATCATGATGGCTTTAGGCAATGGAGAGACAGAGGAAATCGATGCAGATCCTCAACCCTTCATAGCCTGTGCAGACTTTGCGGAGGGTAAATTGTATATTGAGGGAGTGACACCGCTCAGTATACTGATGAAAGATGACAGTTCAGCCGAAGTGACGGCTGATGAGGAGGTGACATACCTGAAGCACTTAGTCCAAGAAAGTGCTGATGAAGAGGTTGTCCTTAGAGATGACAATGATGCCTGATTATAGGCAAAGAGAGGAACCACAAGAAGCCAAGTACTTGGCTTTGATTAAATTTTCAGCATTGGATATAAAAGCAATAGTCCAGAAAGTTCAAGAGTAAGAGAGAGAGGCCATGATAATTGGCTGCAAACAGCAGAAGCAACAGGCTAGAGTCTTGAACCTAAATGGCTGCAAACAGCAGAAGCATGTGCCTGGAGTTAGAAGGCATAGATGAAGCCAGAATCCTGGCTTTGAATAGCATTCTTTTCCAAAAAAAGAAAGCAGCCAAGAATTATAATAAGAAAGTTAAACACATTGGCTTTGATGAAGGTGATTTGGTATGGAAGACAATACTCCCAATTGGGATTAAAAGCCATAAGTTTGGCAAATGGTCACCTAACTGGGAAGGACCATATCAAATTCATAGGGTTCTGCCTTTTAGAGCATACCATTTAAGAAATTTGAATAGTTATGTACATCCCAAAAGGATTAATGGCAGATATTTAAAACCTTATTTTCCAACCATTTGGGAAACACAAGGGATAGAGTGAACACCATATGCAAAAACACAAGCTTGCTCAAATGATATACAAAATATTGTGCTTTCATAAAGAATCAAGTACATTGTGCCACAAATTGGCCCAAAAATCATTACAATACTTTAATTGTTTTTGTACAATAGCTTTCCTATTGCTAAGGGAAGGAAATAATTGAATAGCTACAGCCATGTCTTCTTTTCGATCAGCCAGCCCTTGATTGGTGATATGCAGTTTCTTATCAGTTCGAACCAAGGCTTGGTTTACTGCGGCTAACTCCTCTTCAAGCTGAGCTTTCTTCTCCAGAAGTTGGACTCGAAAGTGGGAGGCAAAAAAGTGTTGTTCTTTCAGAGTTGATACTTCAGTATGCACTTGAGAAACAAAACTCTGGTCCTTAGCCAGCTTCTCATCCGCAGTCTTAGCAGCATGGCAAATGTTGAGATAAAAATCAATAGTAGCTGCAGCCTGAGATAGATGACTTGAGACACTCATGGCAGACTGCTCAGCAATGTTACAGCATTGAAGGAACCCATTCCTGATGATAGGCCTTTGTAGAGCCTCGAAGGGGATCCTTGAAAAAGAAGTCAACAGTTGCAAGCATGTGTCCAAATCTACTGAAGGTGCAAAAGGCTTGTTGCTGGAGGAAGGAGAACTCTTGAAAATTTCCAGTAGGGAGTCAACCAAGGCTAATGGCTCAGCTTCAGCAGTAGAGGTGGGAGAGGTAGAAGGTATGTCAAAGAGACTAGCTAGTCTTCCTTCAAAGATGTCTACCTCGTCCCTTGACATGAAGGGCATAGAGAGTGTTGTGGTGGAAGACACAAAGGGCTGCATAGGGATGGGAGAAACGGATGGAGCATCTTTGGCAGCCTCTATGGTCTTGGCCACCAGCAAATCAAGTGAAAAGGGGCTAGAAGTGGGCATTGGTGATGAGCCATGAATTGAAGAGCTACCAATGTCCTCTGTGGAAGAATCAACTGCCCCTGGGAATGGAGCAGCAGTTGGAGTTTCTGTAAGGGACGAAAAAAGAGCAAGGCTCAAAGGAAAAGTAGACTGAGGTAGGTCACGAGCCAAAAAAGGGAGGTATGGCTTTAATCCAAGAAAAGGAGATGCAGGAATACTGGGACTTAAGGAAGGTACGTCAAATATAGGCTTTGGAAGTGGAAGTACGATTCGAACAACCCTGACGTTCTGCATTTGATCAACCTCAACCGAAATTGAGGAAGGCCTTATTGGAAAGGTGAGTGCAGTAGTTGTCGCTGCAAAAGGAAGAAATGCAGAACAATGTTAAACTTCAATACCACAAGCTGACAAAGTAAAAAAACAGCAGAGGTATGAAAGAAATTACTTGTTCCAGAGGCACTGGTACTGATGGGAGAACTGCGGAGAGAATAGTGTCCAGCAGTCCGTTGTTTTCTGGCTAGTTCCCTTTGCAATGCATCAGCAGCAGTAGCTCTCTCTCTTAAAATTTGTTGTTGCCGTCTTTTCTCAGCCTTTTCAAAGACGACTATGGCTTTGGAATGTTTTTGTTCCACGACCTTGGCGGCTACCTCACGGAGAGGATCTTCAATCAAGGCAGTAGTTGAAGTAGTCATTTTCCTTCTCTTTCCTATTGCTTGGGCAATTGTCTCAGAATCAGAATCCTCATCAAAGTTGGAAGGGGAGATATTAAACTCAGAAGAAGAGACAGTAATCTTTCTTCTCTTTTTTCTTTGAATTGGCATTGTCTGCTCCTCAACAGTTTTCTCAGCTCCTTCAGCCTGAGGTTCGGATTCCTTAAAAATAACCTCCTCCTCTACTTCCCTAGTGGTTGTCTCTTCTTGGGACAAATCAATTACCCTTTTTCTCCTCATCAAGGGTGACTCATGCTCTTGATCTTTTGCATCTTCTTTTTCTTCTTCTTGCACCTTAATTGTTTTCTTCTCAGGCTCAAGCAGTCTCCGCTTTTTTTGTTTCTGATCACCTTCAACTAAATAAACTTCCATATTACTCACCCACCAACTCTGATATCTCTTCAAAAAGGTGCCTTGAGGTATGAAAGGGATGTACTCAAAAGTGGCCAAATCATCCATAAACTTGAAGGTTGCCTCTTCTAGCCTTGACTTTCGAACCTTCAAATCTCTCTTGGTCAGAGTTAGGTTGGTGTTGCTGCAGAGAGGTATTGGAACTCCTTGTGTGAGGCCAAATTGTCTAGCAAATTGAGCAGGACAATAAGGCTCAGCTATGCATTTATAGGCTCTGGGGTTGGTGGTCCCAATAAACAGTTCTCTGGGGATCAGTAGGGAAGCCCACATGTCTTTATGAATAGGCAAGGCACAGAGCCTGTCACTGAGGAAGTGATTCAACCAGGCTGGACCTATGCTAGCTTCGAAGGGACGGAAACGGTGATCAGGAAGAGCAACTGGTAGTTGATGAAAGAAGGAGAAATAAAAGGCAAAAATAGCTGGATAAAGTGAAGCATTGGCTAGTTTTATGCCATGAGTGAGAGAGTGTAGCCCAGAAAATTTAAGGCATTTGGATTGTAGTTCAGTAAAATAGGCAAAGAGCCAAAGCTGAAGGATCCAAAATGGTCCCCCTTGACTAGCATCTAAGGGTTTCTCACAAAAGAGGGAACAAACTCTATATACATGACCCAGAATGTATGGGGCTAAGGCTACTCTTTTCTGCAAAACCAAGGCTTTGGCAAGAGGGGCAAATTCAGGCATGATTCTTTGGGAGCAGATGCAGAAAAGAAATTTGCAAAGCCAATATAATAAAAAGGAAAAGAATTCCCTATCAGTTACTGGACCCACTCTTTTGTTCTCGGCTCTAACAAAATCACTGTAAGATGAATTAAGAGAGGGGAGGGAGAAAGGGACTGCAAAGTCAGGAAAATCTGGTGTGATGGGGGTACCAATGGGGGATACTCCTAATAGATGGCAAATATCAAGAACAGTGGGGGCCATCATCCCACATCTGAATTGAAAGAAATTGAAGACGGGGTTCCAAAAGCACAAAGCAGTAGGAACTAGGAAAGGGTCCTCTGAGATAGTTACCCTAGATAGTCGAAGGGCATCGAGGAGGCAGAGCTCTTGGAGATCCAGTGTCTTAGCAGGAATGATCCGATCATACCATTCTTGCCATTCCGGTCTTATCGTGGGCCAGCATCGATGAGGACGATTGCTTTTCCAGTTCTTCCAGTCAAGGCCACCTTCATAAAGGAGACGTTGGTCCACCAGACGCGGATAAAAGGTTGGAAGCTCAGTAAGGACTTCCTTGAAAATTGGTCCGAGCACGTAGTTCTGCTGCTCATGATGACGAGGGACGAAGATACGCCCATCGATAGCACTTTTCTCTCCAGCCTTGTACTTCTCACATTCTGCGTCAATAAGCCTCTTCAAAGCTAAAGATGAGCCTACGCGCTCTGGGGTTAGCACTTTTTGTGAAGAAGAAGCCATTGATGATACACTTTTCAGAAGATGAAGACCGAAGCAAAGAGGAACCAGTAGAGAGAAGGGTTTGTAAAAGGCAAGAGATTTCGGAACACGAAGCGAGAGGGTTTTAAAATCTGTGTCCGAAATTATACCCCGTGAGTCGTTAAGTATTAAAAGTACGAATGCGAGGAATCTCTTCCAATATTGATAGTTTTGGAGGGAAGAGCTTATTCCGGGATTAGAGCCAGCATCGAAATGAAATATTTGGCTTCGAAGACAAGATGCTGGCGCCAAAAAATCAAATAACAACGGCTTCGAAATACATAAGCCGGCTTCGAAGCCCATTATATGTGTAAAGGTGCTAAATTGCTTGATTATTGGTCTATTTCAAAGGGTTTAAAGACCTGTTTAGGGATTATGAATCAAAGTAACGACTTTCGGAGCAAACCCTAGTATTCTTTGAGTATGAGAAACACTGTTTAAAGCATCAAAACCAATTGTTGGTTTTTTATACATATTACTCTTCGGAAAAAAAAAATGATCAATTTTAAATTGATTGATTATATTAACCATGACCATATGTTGGTCGTAATTGGCTTTGAGGGGTAATATTGTTAAAATTTAAAGCATTAATTCCAGACGATATCGGCCAGAATTGTCAATTTTACTCCACAAATTGGAATAAGACATGTTGGTTCTTTTAGTATTTCATTAAGCAATTGACTCGAAGGATGAGATTGTTCAATTCGAAGTTATGAGTTAGCTTTTAGAGATGAAAGGAAACAGAGTCAAACAGTGTTAAGTACAGAAAGACTTTGTTTATATTAAAGCCAAGATGATTACATTAAGTAACCCTATCTGGGTTCAAATTCAAGCTCATAAAAATAAGGAATAGAATAAATAACAAGGTCATGAAATTTTGTTCAGCAATGGTCAATAAATTTCTGTTCTTTCTTTATTATTTCTTCTATCTCTTCTAAAGTTGGTTGCATAAGCTGATGAGCCCTCACTTCATAATAGAGTGCTTCAGCCTTTGTTTCGAAAGCCTCTTCCCTTGATTTTTGTTCCAATTCATCTATAACCAAATCATCCCAGTACGCAGAATCTTTATTCCTGAAGTCATCGAACTCTTCGATAAAATTCTCTGCTTCATACTGGGCATGAATTCGGAGAGATAAAAGTTGATCCAGATTTTGGATGGTAATCTTAGAATTCCGATGCCAGTAGAGGAGCACTGGGAGTTGGTCCAAAAACAAATGAAGCTCTGCTTGGGCAAGAGGGTTGAGGACATGACCCCTAGTCAGGACATCACAAGCCCATTGAAAGTTCTTAAGAGGAATGTCATCCTCAAGAACATTGAAGGGCAGGTGGGAGAAAACCGCGAGCAAAAGTTGAGCTTGCTTTCGCTCGGCTGGAGAAGGGGGTGACGGAGGTTGGTAAGGTGGAAAAACTTTGTCCATTGGAAGGGCAAGTCTTAGTTTCTCTGTCCAGGAAAGAATGAGAGAAGGAGAAGGAGAAGATGATCCTGCTTCGGAAGATGGGAAGAGAGTAGATGGCTCTGCTTCAGAAGACAAAGGGGAGGGAGTAGATGTTTCTATCTCAGAAGATGCAGAAGAGGGTGTGGATGCCTCTATCATGGGAGATGGCACGGGAGCAGAAGGAACAAAGGCATTAATGTAATCAAGCCAATCAGAAGAACAAATCTTCGCCTTCTTGGCTAAGAATGAAGGGGTGTACCCTTGTGCTTCTTCTGGACGCCGGGCAGGATGCATTATCTTTGTAGGCATGGAAGAAGTATACCAAGCCACAAGCAGAGTCTCTTCCAAGCTACGTCGAAGGTCAATGGGCACGTAAGGGTAGACTACTGAGCTTCGAGCGTAGGAGGGAAGCTCCAAGGGGTCAGTGAACTCAACAAAATGGTGATTGATTCGCTCCCTTAAATCATAAGTCTCAGGAGTTGACCAGCTTGTCCAGCCAGAAGCCCCAGAGGGTGAAGAGGTTACAGTTTCATCCCATGCAGAGGTCTGTGAAGAAGAGTTTCCTAAGTCCATATTTGCAACTTGTCGAAGCAAAGGCTTGAGAGTAGTTCGGTCAAAATACAAAGGGAGCTTAGGGGAAGAACTCTTTGTATCTGTAAGTTTGTAAACCAAGGGATTACAGGCAATGTGTTCGTAGTCCAAAGGTTTATAATCTGCAAAAGCCTCCATTACCTGAATAGAGAAGGGCGGGTAAAGGTGGCTAATGAATGCGTGGAGGTTCTTTCGAGGGGGAATAACATCACTCAAAGGCTCTTCATATGCTTGATCAGTAGTAAGGGAAGTTGATGCAGCCATAGCCTGTTCGAATACTAAGGTATTGGGATGTTCGACGAGTTAATGCAAATGATCACCAAATGGATGACGGTTGTGTTTCCAGAATTTGGACTCCATACACGTTCTAGAGGCGCGGGAAAACTGTAATCCACTAATATCACCAAGTATTGGGTATATTAGTGCGGGGGGTAATGTTGGCTACATATTTTGTAAAAGCCAGTTACAGTTCGACACGTGGCAGAGTAAGGGTAATAAAGGAAGGTTATTCAAGCCTTTAATCCTGATCGTACACGTGGCAATAAATATTGGTCCTCATATGATCTGGGTAACATTAGATCAATAACGGGATGCAAGATGACATATCTTCAACGGTTACTCATATTCAAATTCAAGTACAAGAGGGAAGCTCAACTGCCAGTAATGGCGTAATGGAGCTACTTGTAAGGAAGCATGATCAGCGATCATGGAGGAGCAGTTCGACGGTTCGAAGTGCAGTTCGAAGGTCATCACTGACGAGTATAAATAGCAGGGCAGCCCCCAGAAAAAAAGGACGGACTCAGATCATACAAATCAGTCATTTACTTCATATATTTTCTTTCCCAGTCTTTTACATTTCCAGTCTTTAAATATCTGTTCTTTAAATACCTGCACTTTAAATACCCGCACTGCACTTCGATTCATAAGAGTAGCTTCAAGTAGATTCAAGTAGATTGCTGTTGTAAACCTCTCTGAGGCTGAGTTCGGACCATTGTAAGTGTTCATTTTTATGAAATACTTCAATTGAGGCTTTTTGGCTATTTTAGTAGGCTATTTTAGTTTGTGTTTGGGAAGATGGGATGGATTTTTATTTGAGTTGGTGTATTGAAAAATGTGTTGAAATGATGTTTGAAGTTAAAATGACATCACATTTTTCAAAATTAATTTAGAGGGGTAAAATTGTAATTAACCAACCTGTCACAGTGACAGTCTTACACTGTCACTGTGACAGCCCACAGCCGGGCTATTTTTTTTTTTTTCTTAAATCAATGGCCTAAAGGGGCTAAAAGGCTTTTTTTATTGTTGAGGCTAAAATAGCCTCTACCTAGGCTTCCCAAACACCGCCAAAATCAATTCATCGAAAAAATTCAAAAAACAGTTAACCTAAAAAGTTAACACTTCCAAAACTTTTCATTGTGGCTTAGGCACAAGGTGAGGTGCACGCTTCATTGAAGCGAGGCACACCTTTCAATAAAAAATAAATAATTAACATAGACTAATAATTTGGACATACACATAATCAAAATAAATAATTCACAACTCATAACCACTAAAACAAGGTAAGACCAAAAAAAAAAAAAAAAAAGAGGATAACTTTATCTTGACAGTGCAACAAACTATTAAACCGGTTGGATTGGGGGTCAGCGGTGGTGGTGAGTTGTGCTGAGTGTCCCCAACAGTGGCAGCTATGAAATATAGAACATCAAAATTAAAAACATTATAAATATATGAATCAAACAAAACTAAAACTATAGAAACTATATCAATCAAACAACAAAGTAGGACAAACAAAAATGAAGAGGAAAACTTTATCTTGACAGTGCTGCAAACTACCTGTTGAATTGGGAGTTGTGGACCCGGTAGCTACATCATCCAGACCACCTTCCCCAACAAATGCACCTATGAAATACAGAACATAAAAAATATTCAAAAAATAGTTCACCTAAAAACAGTTCATAAAAAAAATTCAAAAAACAGTTAACCTAAAAAGTTCCCACTTCCCAAACTAAAGTTTAGTGCGGAGTCCCAATACATCAGAAAGACTCTCTTCACCTACAACAAAATTCAAAAAACAGTTCAATGTTATAGAGCTGTAGAGAAAAGAAGAGTATCAACTACAGCTGTAAATAATCATAGACTAGTTATAGAGAAATCGTGGGCGGAATGGCAGGCTTATAACTACCTTCATTATATACAAATGTAGAAGGCGGCGAATGTTCTGAAGGGTTGGTTTGCTGGGGGATTTCAGAAGTGGAAGGATTGGGCCCTTCATTATATAGAAAATTCAAAATTCAAAAAACAGTTCAATGTTATAGAGCTGTAGAGAAAAGAATAGTAGAAATCATGGGTGGAATGGCGGGCTTATAATTACCTTCATTATATACAAATGTAGGAGGCAGTGGATGTTGTGAAAGGCAGGTTTGTTGGGGGATTTCAGAAGTGGAAGGATTGGGCCCATCAACTACATTAGAGAAAATAATAGTAGACAATAAAAATCAACTACAGCTATACGTAAACATACTTTTAAAAAACCACATAAACGGTGTATATACCTTGATAGTTGATTAATAAAATGTGTCTTCTTTCCCACTCTTGATTAAACCGATGAGAATCACCAAATTTTGACTAATCTCGGTTGACCTTTGGCCCACCCCGAGATATGGTTCTTATTTCCACAAGAGGGTCCGTCAAAGTACACTGAAAATCCTCCTCCAAACCAAATTGCCCAGGGCTTAAGTCAGGCCGATGATCGACAGCCTTCTCAAAACAAATAAGAATTGTTCGGGACATGCCTATGATGGCCTGTCCCCTCAAAGGAAGTGGAAGAAAGTCCACAGGTAACCTTTCATAAGGCTTCCATATTCAACGGAGACCAAAAAAGGCAGTAGTGAAGAGATGCGATGCTGTAATAGCAGATGGAAGTGTTAGGAAACGAGGTAGGCCTAGATTAACGTTGGTTAGCGTTGTAAATAAAGATATGGATCTACTTAATTTGACTAACGAAATAGTCTTTGATAAGGCCGCGTGGAGAAGAAGGATTCATGTAGTCGACCCCAGTTGATGGGACTTAAGGCTTGGCTTGGTTTGGTTATCTTTCATTCATTTGGATAAATTTTAGAGTTATTCATGCCCTAGTAGAGCTTTGAACCCTACACCTCTCCTATTGGCGGCAGAAAACTTAATTTTCATTTTAGATTGGTAATGCGGTACCCCACTTTTCTACCATTTCAAATTTAAAATAATCTTCATCAACCAAACGTGAGATACTTTAATGGGGAAATTGCTCTTTAGTGGAACAATAGAAATATAATTTTATTTTCATGGTGGTGCAAGTCTACTAGGGTGGTGTTTGGGAACCTAGGTTCCAAATTTTTTTCTCATTTTTTCCACTAAAAGACAAACTTTTTACAAAATCAAAAAAAACATATCCAAACAAAATATCACATCCAACCCCATAATCATTTCACTTTTTCTCTCACAAACATCACATCCAACCACATAAAAACCCAACTATCTTCCCAAACACCAAAAATTTTTTATCCAATAAAAACCTACATAAAAACCCACTTCCCAAACACCATCTAGGTGTGTGGTGCAAGTCCATTATGTGTTTGGTGCAAGTCTTTACTGTGTCAAAATAGGACCAAAAAATATTCCATCTGTAGTGCAATTATTTTATAACTGTCCCACTGACTTGCAATTTCCCCTAGTTTTATTGGCAAGAAAAGAAAGTTAACAAAATAATTTTGAAAGTTGGAAAAGTTTTGCCCAACTCAAGGACATTAGTTTATTTTCCATAGCTATAATTTAACAATTTAAATGCATCAAATTGCAACAAAGGGGAAAGAAAAGAAACAACATAAACTTACTACAGACTAATCAAAAATACCACCTCAAGAAAGCAATAAGGTTCAAGAAAGTCATTCAACAAGAACAATTAGCCAAAAGGAAAACAAATTAATGATAAGAACAATCACAATTAGAAGCAACAAGTGCATGCATATTTGAATGTTGGAGGAATTAAAGAAAATGCATGTTTATTAGAAGGAACACCTCGAATCCCTCTTATCTTCTTCTAGATCTAGGGCTCAGTGATTTCGAACTTGAATCCCTTGGATCTTCACGAGGACTGAAGCTCACGAATTAGGGAGAGAAGCAAATGAAAAAAGAGAAAGTGAGATCATGCGAAAGGGAGGATGGGTTTTATCCTCTTACCAGCTGAATTATAGAATATGTGAGATCAAGGTTAGGTCTAGAGAGAAGAAGAGAAAATGGAGAGAAAACAAAAAAATATAGGAATAGGTATTAGAGTTGTGTCTCGTACCCTCTACCTCGGTCCATATTTATACTAGAGTAATAAAATAACAAAATGACCACAGTACCCTCGCTAATAACAATAAAAGACACTCGATATATAAACGACATCTATTCTAACATTACCAACTTTCTTTTGCCCAAAATAGCCTTTTTTCCTATTTCTCATTATTAACCTTAGTCATCATTTAAATTACAAACGAAAAAAATTATTTCCCAAGCCAAACCAAGATGACAAAAAACCCCAAACAACGAAACACAAGATGGCAAAAAGGTAATAAAATTTAATTTCTTGGTCACAATGGTATGTCCCTAACTAGAGTGGAAAAGATTATTAACTTTGGTTTGCAGTGGTCTTGATATGGAAACAACTAATAAATTAGCTAGCTAGAGCCCAAGTGTCAATGACAAACGTAAGCTAAGAAAAATTAAGGCAACAAAACCAACCCTGCTAGTAAACCCCCTAAGTCAATAATTTATGTTCTGATTAATGAAAACAACATAGAAAATCAAGTGGGCATTGAAATATGAATTAACATAGATGATTAGAAGTGCACCAACATTCATTGAGTTTTTTAAAATGAAGAATAAGGCAAACCACTAACATTAAATTTTGATTTGGGTTAATTACACTTTTAAGCCCTACACTTTGACTCAAATTTTACCTTGGTCCCTATAGTTTCAAATTGAACAGCTCGATCCCTACGATTTTAATTCAATTTCAATTTAGTCTTTCCGTCCAAATTTCCGTTTATTTTCCTACATGGGTATTAGGAGACTAACAAGCGATCCAAAATTGTTAACTTTAACCTCAAACTAGAATGGAATGACCAAGCTAAAATTAGATTTAGAGTGTAGGGATCAAATTATCCAATTTGAAACTATGGCGACTAAAGTGAAATTTGAATCAAACTATAAAGGTGAGAAGTGTAATCAACCCTTTTGATTTTGACCAATAGATTATGAGTAAAATTACAAATTGGTTAAAGAGACAAATATACATTCATAAAAAAGCAAAGCATCACACTCATAAGATATTAGGAATAAAAGTGAAATTTTAATATAACAAAAGATAAATGATATTTCGTTGCAAATATAAAAAATAAGAAAAAAAATTCAAATCGGGCTCAGCTACTTTAATCTTTGGTCGTACTACTTGTGACTGAAATGATGAAATGTTTCTATAACGTATGATTTGGTATTGTATCGCAATTCCATACATATCACACGACTAATTAATCTTTACCTTTTTCTTCACCTCTGACTCTGTTAACAGTTTTTTTTTATTCTTCGTCTTTTTCACTATCAATCATCATGACCAATTGATGTAGATGGAGAGGGAGAAATGGATAGAGGAAAAACAAAAGGGCCACAACCCAAATCACACAAATCTATTAATCAACTATGTCCAATACAATTACCACAACTTCTTATTTATAGGCAAAAATCCCAATACTAAAAAGAAATTTAGAATTCTTAACAAAATAGGAAACCAAATACTAAAGAATCCTAATTAAACAATAATTTAAAATACTAAAGACATCAAATTATAAAATTGTAAATAAAATTTCCATATCAAATTGGTGTGCCAACAGTCAACCATACAACAATGATACATCCCTCTAATTTATCACCCCTAAATGACCCCTAACGATGTGGCATTGAGATTAGACCCCACATGATGGAATGTTTGACAAATCAAAATTTGACACTTGTTAGACACATCATTAGGAGTAGATTTTAGGGGTGATAAATTAGGTGTCTCAAGCATTTCTTGTGAACAATATTCTTAATCCCATACAAAGAATACCAATATCCAAATAAACTCGCAAGCAAAAATGAATGCCTTATTGACTTTCCTACAAGAAATTGAATTACTCTTATGCACCTAATTCAGGTGAAAGAACATAGTGTTTACACACAAATTGTGGGATTTGAGCCAAAAGGCTTATTTCGACCATGACAAAAAACCATATAACAAGTATGTTTGCTACTACTCATATCCAAACAAGTATTAAAGAATATCTTCGGTTGCAAATCATGAACTAGAAAAACACTCACATAAAAGGCAAGCAATAACTTCTATCATGGGATTACAACTGATAATCAATCAAATTAACATAAATGAAATTTTATTTAGTACTAAAGCTAAAACAAGATATAAATTCAAGTAAGACATTTGTAACAATAAAGGAGGACCAAAAGGCAATGTTGAATTTGTGACGATTGTTTCCACAATTAAACATATTTAGCAAACGAGAATAAATATCAATTACATTCAATCTCATAATCTTCGTGATTATTGAACTTAGAAACAAGTGCCATATTTTCACAAAAACACTAGTTACTGAATATAAGTATCTCGGTAAAACTCTACATGACCAGAAGTGTATTAATAGTTTGAACTATAGCTAAAAGAAAACTAAATCATTTTAATCTAATTGGTTCGGACCATGAAATCAAAAATCATGCACATATTTATTGAAGATCAAATCTGTATGGTCCTGAGCTAATCCACCAATCTTGCAAAAGAAGTAGTGAGTCTTTAGTGACACCACTGTGGTGTCATCCAAAAGCCCTTCGATGGTTCAATCGGTACTCATTTTGATGGAACAGAATAAGAGTAGAGAGAGAGAGATTAAGAGGAGAGATTTAGGGTTGCTGAATATTGCCTACCTTGTGTTTGTCTTACCTTAAGACTTTATAGAGAAACTCTAATATGAGTTAGATTAGTGAGATAAATAATTCCCTAATGTCTACTTTTGTTTTGCAATGGATATAGAAATATATAATCTCAATCATATGTTTGATTTGCATTATTAGTTGTAGGATTAAAAAATTCACCAATTTTCTTTGGACAGAATGTGCATCGAAATCTAATCTGTATAACAAAAATTGCAACCAAACAATGAAATGTGAGTCTCTTAGATTAATAATCTCAATCATATGGTATAATCCACTCAATCAAACAAGCCCTTACAGTATAATCACATTCGGTGAAATTTAAAGAAAAACACCAAAGAATATGATATCATGAAATTAGTTTCATTTAGATGGAAAATATAAACTCTTTCGGGTGAAAAATCAAATAATTGAGCATATAGCTCTTCATAGAGTGGAATGAGGAAATACACGTTCATGTAATTGAGCCCACCAAATTGGAACAAAAGGGTCTATTTGTTTGGTTTAAGTGAAGATTGAAAGTTCCTTTCCTTCTTTTTAAACATTGCACTTCCTCATATTTAGGTGGACCTAACACAGCCGAATCCCATGCTATCAATTCCATTTCAATTTGACACACTTAGCTACAGATTTTCAAGACCCCTTTCCAAAAAAAAAAAAAGCTGGTCAAAAAATCCAGGCGTGACAGATTGTAATTTGTAATTACTTTGCAAATAATTTTTGGTAAAGATTCTCAATCCGTAACACGTAAGAACCAAGTTTTAACCACGAAAGGCATAATACGAAAATACCAACCAACCCAATACCTGAGTTACACAATGAATCAAAAGAATTTGTAATTATTATTTCACCAAATTACTATGAAAAATATGCAGCATTGTCACAAGAGCAGAGAAGCTATTGATTGAACAATTAAAAAGAAAACTAGTCATGTTTAGATCATGAATTTTGGTAGGAATTTGGCAAAGGAAAGAGAAAAAGTAACAAGAAATATGAATACAATATAAGTTAAATTTTTCGTCATTTCTCTTTTCATTTCGCTATCCAAATTTCTATCCAGATTATCCAAACACAACGCAAATATAAAGTATAAAAAATAAAAAATTGAATCTAATTGAATAAGTAAAATTCACATAGAATATTGACAAGCAAATCTTACCTTAATTTATTTTTTTTCCGACTCCACTCATGCCATCAAAATTTCCAAAGTTCCAAGTAAACCTATTTTATTGCCAAAAAAATAAAAAATAAAAAAAGGAAGATGATATAAAAGCATTTACTCTTGTTTCCAAGCATTAGAAACAATTTGAAGGACAAATTACACCGATGGTACCTACATTTTGTCTCATGTTATTTGGCCTCTACACTTTCAATTGACTCAATTTTAACCCTTAATTTTAGATTTTGAATTAATTTGATCCAATTGATAATTCTGTTAATGTTTTACAAAAAAATTAACATTGAATTAGTTGATGTTAACTCACTCACTCAGTTGAGTAAATTTATAATTTTGCCATTAAAAATACAACCCATGCCACTTATGTACCTATTTTCCATACAAAAATGTAAAAAGTTATAAACAATTGAACCAAATTGAGACAGATTCATAAATTCATGATAAAAATCAAATCAATTGAAATTATTGAGACCAAAGTAGAGGGACTAACATCGTAATTTGCCTTATTTAGAAATATAACAACAGCAAATCCAAAACAGTGAAACCTAGATCTTAAAAAAATGACCTGAAGACTGAGGAGGCATGGTTCTCTTCTTGAGTCCTAACCCAATAAAACAATGAAACCGATGTGATGAAGAATGGTTTTATAAGAACTCAAAGTTCCAAAAACCTGCCAATCAATCACTTAATCAATCAAAAAATAAAATAAAATAAAATAAAAAATGTTTTATGTTTTTGTCGGATATTCATCTCAGGTGTAAATTGTTTCCATGAAAAGCATTTTTCTTATATGAAATTAAATTTCACAATTGGAAGGAATAAAAAAACCCATTGGAAAATAACCAGATCGTTTAATCTTCCTTTTGGTGGACTAATTTAAAAAGAAAAAAAAAATTAAGAAAAAATGTTTATCCACGAACTCAACACATGAGGTAAAGGATCTCAATCCATAAAATGCAGGGGGTGTCACGGGTCGGTTCGGCTCGGGTTACAGAATCGGCCATCCGTCATCGACCGAACTACCATTCGAAATCGACCGAATAGAACAGATCAGTTTGGCGGTCGGTTCGGATGATTTCGAATATCTAACAAATTTTTTAAAAAAAAATATGAAAAATGAAATAAAATTTTAAAACAACAAATTTAAAATTATATATATATACATATATACAGACCTATGAAAAAGAATGGAAGAGAGGAGAATATAAGGAAGAGAGAGAGGGGGGGAAGACTTGCCATTACCCTCAGTGACCGTCCACGCCACCGTTCAACAACATCACATCATCGCTCATCGCAATCGCAATCGCCACCATTGTTACTGAGATGAGGAAGATAGTGAGAGATGGGTTTGTCATGAGAGAGAGACACGAAAGGGGAAAAAAACAGAGATGAGAAAGACTTAGATGGGTTTGTCCCTCAAAAGGAGAGAGAAAGAGAGTGCCAAACGGGGGAGGAAAAAAAAAAAGCACAGAAATAATAAAGGATGGGTTTATCTTTCAAAGAGAGAGAGAGAAGAGGATGGAGCCGAAAGGGAGTAAGAGGGAGATGAGAGGTTTCAGAAGAAGAAAGGAAATGAGAGAGATGAAACGTGATGATGCGGTGGGAAGTCAGATCAATCACTTGGAAAGATGATAAATGTATCGGGAAGTTACAAAAGTTTTCTTGAAAATAATCAAATGGTTTGTTATCACTTTTTAAAAAATATTTTTTAAATAATTTTATTTTTTTATTTTTTGTATTTTTTTATTTTTATTAAATTTTTTTAATATTTTAAGTAAATTTTTTATTTTTTAGATACACCTGATATAAATACACTTAAAAAGTAAAAAAATTATAAAATTTTTTTAAAAAAAAATTACTAAATACAAAAAATATATAAAAAATATAAAAATTCAGTATATTTTTTATATTTTTATGCATTTATTAATTTTTTAAAATATTTAAAAATTTCTTACTTTTTAAATACATCTAAATAAGGTGCATCTAAAAAAGTAAAAAAAATGTTTAAAATTTTAAAAATATTCACTAAAAACAAAAAAATACGAAAACTAAAAAAGTCTAAGTAAGGTGCATCTAAAAAAGTAAAAAAAATATTTAAAATTTAAAAAATGTTCACTAAAAACAAAAAAAAAATACGAAAACCAAAAAAGTCAATTTTCAAAAAATTTAATCCAGAAAACTCAAACCAAACACACTGAATGATATTATGCTGTTGTTGTTTTATTTTTCTAGGCAAGTAAATCCCAAGTGATGGTTAAAAGTATATATATTACACGTATATATTTTCGGTCGAGTCGGATTGGGTGAATATTTTTTAAATAAATCCGACCTCCGATCGAAAATTAAATAAAATTAAAGAATTTCAACTGCAGTTGACCGTGAAGTTGGTCGAAACCGCCTGTACCATGAACAGGTCGATCAGGTTAGGTCAGTTCTACGAGTAATTCGATTTTTTGAACACTCCTAATAAAATGATAGCAAATAATAAATTGCTTACTCGAAAAAAAAAAAAAACAATTTTTCTTGGTCCTGTTGAATCCTAACCCAATTGTCCAAAGCCTGGGTTTTCTTTCCCTGTGGGTATCCATGGAGACCCAACCCAAATACATGGGTTTTCTTCTCTTTTTCTTATCCATTGGGTAGGGTAGGTGATATTCTTTAAATATCCACAGGGGATGGGTTGGGGATGGGTACCCACTAATTTCCCCATATGTTTTTTTTTTTTTTTTTTTTTTTTTTTTAAGATTCACAACTAAAACTAAATATACATTCAATCTTTTTTCTTTTTTTTATTTATTTATTTTTTCAGGTTCACAACCAATTTTTTTTTTTTTTTTTTTTTTTTTTTTAAGATCCACAACCAAAGCTAAATATACGTCCAATCTTTTTTTATTTTATTTTTAAGGTTCACAACCATTTTTTTTTTAATTTTTAAGATTCACAACAAAAGCTAAATATACATTTAATTTTTTTCCTTTTTTTAATTTTTTTTAAGGTTCACAACCATTTTTTTTTTTTTTAAGATTCACAACCAAAGCTAAATATATATTTAATTTTTTTTTCTTTTTTTTTACCAAAGCTAAATATATATTTAATTTTTTTTTTACCAAAGCTAAATATATATTTAATTTTTTTTTATAAAGGTTCTGACTTTGTTATATAAATTTAAAGGTTCTGACTTTTTTATAAAGGTTCTGACTTTGTTATATACTCCATGTGTGGAAACTTTATTTCCATTTATACTTTTTTTTTTTAAAAAAAAATTTAAATTCTAAAAAGAAAACAACTTCCAATCGTTTGCCATATCGCTGCAATATTTAAGGTAATTAATTGATGGTTATCAATTATACATGGAACTACATGGTTGGAAGAGCTAAAGGTTCTGACTTTGTTATAATTTATATATTTAGTTTTGGTTGTGAATCTTTAAAAAAAAAAAAATTAAATATATATTTAGTTTTGGTTATAATTTAAATATATATATTTTAAAGAGTAGGTAACTCATCCAATATATAAATTTTTTTTTTACCAAAGCTAAATATATTTTTTTTGTTAAAAAAAATAAAAAATAAAAAATAAAAAATAATAAAAAAAATTGTTAACATTAAATATATTTAAAAAGAAAGAAAAAAGATTGAAGGTATATTTAGTTTTTGTTGTGAACCTTAAAAAAAAAAAAAAAAAAAAAGTGGTTGTTAACATTAAATATAAAAAATAAAAATGGGGATTAAAGTGGGTTGGGGAAAATCCATACCCATTAAAAAATGGGGAGGGTGGTACCCATGGGGAATGGGGAATGGGGAATGGGGAAAATTTATTATAGGGGAATGGGGATGGGAAATTAATATCCACCCCCATTGCCATTCCTAGGAAGAACAGTAAAGTAGAGGGATGACAATTATCAAGTACGAAATGTCGAAGTCAATTTGTCAAGAAAATTTGATTTACTATACCACTCAGAATTTCTGATTACACACTACTTACTACTAATTGATTTTTTTCCCCCCTCAAATCTTACTAATCACCTTGCTTGGTTTTTAGTTTTCTAAAACACTTTTCAGAAAATTTTACTCTCTTATTTTTCGTATTTTTTTGTTTTTACTGAATTTTTTTAATATTTTAAGTAATTTTTTTATTTTTTAGACACACATAACATAAATATACCTAAAAAGTAAAAAAATTGTAAAAAAAATCTTTTAAAAATTTATTAAATACCAAAAATACAAAAAAAATACAAGAATTCAGTACATTTTTTATATTTTTATGTATTTATTAATTTTTTAAATTATTTTTTCACAAATTTTTTACTTTTTAGATATATCTAAGTAAGGTGCATCTAAAAAAGTAAAAAAAATGTTTAAAATTTTAAAAATATTCACTAAAAACAAAAAAACACAAAAACTAAAAAAGTCAGTTTTCAAAAAACTTAATCTAGAAAACTCAAACCAAACACAGTGAATAATTTTTTTAAATATTATCAAGTATACCTTGTGAATGTTTGGAAAGTGGATTTTTATGTAAATTTTTTTAGTTGTAGGATATTATTGGAGAAAAAATTTTTGGTGTTTGAATAGATAGTTGGGTTTTTTTGTGGTTAGGTGTGATGTTTGTGAGTAAAAAAAAATGATTATAGGGTTGAATGTGATATTTTGTTTGTATGTGTTTTTTTTTGATTTTGTATAAACTTTGTTTTTTAGTGAAAAAAATCAAAAAAACCCAACAAAAAATCTTCCCAAACACCACCAAATCTTTATCAATTTTAAAGCTCAACCCTAATTTAATTTTAACCCTCAAACACCATCCACCACTGTTGTTAGGGTTGCGTAAAATACCGCATAATCTGCTAAAATTGTACTGATCCGTATCGATCTGCACCACTCTATCTGCTAATCGCAGTTTAAACTTTAAAATTTATAAATCGCCTTCGAAACCGCTTCACTCTACTATAGTTAATACATATATATTTTTTAATCTATAATGAAATATCAAAGTAAAAATAAATATGAGAAATATTTAATATGTAAAATTTATTACAAATTAGTAATTATATATATAGAAAATATTACGTAAATTAGTGTCATATATTATGCAAGTGTCATATATTATGTAAATTAGTGTCATATAAGGAATAAGAGAGAGAGAGAGAGAGAGAGAGAGAGAGAGAGAGAAATAGAAAATGAGGTTGAATATATCCAAGGTTTTGGTAGGTGGGTTTGAGAGAGAGATGGGAGTATTGTAGCACACATTATAACGCCTCAACTTTTATTATCCAAATCCAGTACCGAATCCTTTATAGGCTTCGTTTGGGAAGAAGTCTTGGATTGGGTTGGGTTTGGGCTATTTTAGCCACAAAAAGACAAAATAAATTTTTTAGCCTAATAAGACAAAATATCATATCCAACCTATAATCATTACATTCTTTCTCTCACAAAAAATCAAAAAAATCAAAAAGTCCTTCCTAAATGAGACTTTTTAGCCCCAGGCTAAAATAACCAAAAAGCCAAAAAGCTAACCCACTTCCCAAACGAATCCATATTATTACCAATTTCAATAATATCAAACATGTGTTAACATAACAATAAATAAATAATAACATGCTCTCTCAGAAGTGATGATGTTATATAAATGAAATCTGATACAATGTCCATAGGCTTACATTGAATAATAATAGATAAAAGGGATTTCCCCTTATATAATACGTGGTATTCAACCAACGGTTAAATGCATTAACCCATTCTTGCAAAATGTGCTACGGGTTTTCATTCATTTCCAAAACACTTCAAGGTTTACAATCACCACCAATACCATTACTCCCTAATGGTTACCACTTACTCAACAACAAAATAATGAAACAAATTATATTACCACAATCCCAACTCTTCACTCATTCACCAATTCTCATTTCAATAATGCAACACTTAGTAACGAACAGATAATGTTAACCATCGACACTTACCAATACATAATAGATAAATAAGATCAACTATCAATAACTAATAACATATCACTTTACAATAATATTCATAGCACCTACCTAGCAACAATCAATACCATCCTCAACCGATAGCCAAAGACAGAACTCTAAGACTCCAATTACATAATAATAAACATAAAGATAATAACATGCACCTCCGACGTACCAATCCCTTCCAATTCTCATTTTCTTTTAAAAAAGAAGTAATCAATTACACTTTGTTTTGAAAATCAGTTCACAATTTCTTTTATAAAAAGATTACCAACTGTAGACAACCCATTTTGACCGGCCCTAAGACTTGGGCGCTTTCTTTTGATTACCCGATGATGACAATTAGAATATGTTTCTCACAGAATCCTCAATAAGAGAGATGAAATTTGAACGTTAATCTCAACCTTTATACTTTTTTTTTAGCTAAACTATTTTAGACCTTAAAACCCTCTTTTCAAAATATTTTTTCAAATACTTTTACGATGTTCCGAGGCTCCCATTTCAATTAAAATATTTTACTTGTAAGGACAAAGTGGAAATAAATGGAAGCGAGGTGAACTTTTTGAAAAATATTTAAAAACATCTTCTTTATAGGTTTAGAGTTGAAGGAAATATGAGGGAATAGAAGAAAACTTGTTTAGGAAAAGGATGAGCATCAAATTGTTAAGAAAGAAATGAACAGCCTTTACTAAATTAGACATATCTCTTTGTATACTTGGAATTTAGATATGAGGCCATCAACATTGGAAAGTATACTTCTGGAGATTCAATTTAGACCGAAGAATCACCTAAAACCAAGTCTGGATAATGGAGATAAGTCCATTTGAAGTTGGGCTTAAGAGCAGATTTCGTTGACCTGACCCGAGAAAAACGAACAGCCTTCACTAAATTAGGCATATCTCTTTGTACACTTGAAATTTATATGCGAGGCCACCACCATTGGAAATTAGACTTCTAGGGCTTCAATTTAGACCCAAGAATCACCTAAAACTGAGTTCGGATAAGGGAGATATGCCTGTTTGAAGTTGGACTTAATAGCAGATTTTGTTAACCGGGCCTGAAACAGCGTCAGACCTCTTTTTTTTTTTTGGTTTTGGTTCGGTTGGGACACCCCATTGAGCCATTTTCTGATCCATTTAAGTGCACCCATTCATCCTCCATTATCTCCACTCACCCTCCATTATCAAAAGAGGTTTTGGCCTTGTCATAAAAGATGAATCAAAAGCAACAAAGTCTTGATCATCGTTATCATCCTTGTCATGCCCATCACCTTTGTCTTCCACCTTGCCCTCCATTCCTTGACTTATTTATTCCTATATGGCTTATACACTCAGATGATATATTCAAGATGGGGATGACAAAAAAGAAGAGGGGAAAATCATTTGAGAGAGTTAGAGAGAAAAGAGAGCAAAAGAGAAAAGAATGTCTAAAGTGCAACCTTGAGCCAAAACACTTCTAAGCTTCCATAGCTACTGAAATTTTTCATTTCCATACACCAAAACCACTCCAAAAATTCTTTTATAGCCAAAGATCAATTTCCTTGATCATAAGAAAGAGCGTTTAGTGATTGAAAGTGAGAGAAACTAGAGAGTTAGTCACTTTCCATTCCATAAACTCCATAATTTCGACTTAAGGATTCGAGAACACACTTCCTACATTTGAGGGTGATCAAGAGGGAGTTTGTGAATTAAAGAGTTTATCCTTTCCTTGGAAGGTGAATTTCACAAACTTTTCATTTTCTTGCATTTCTTATTTATTTTGCTCTTTTGCTTTGATTTCTTGTTATATTATATATTGTTGTAATCTAATTGAAAGTGGTGAGTTGAGAGTCCCATATATATTATTTTTAGTTCTATTTTAAGCATGAGAAAGAGACCTTTCATGCTATATGGTTTAATCTCTTCGGAGATTCATTACCAAAGCATTACATCTCTCTCTCTCTCTCTCGTGCCAAAAACAAACTTTTTGTTTAACGCTTCTCTTCATTAGTGGACGTAATTATCATTTTTGAACAAAATAATTAAAGTATGGAGAGGTAATAAAAAGGGCTAATAAAATTGGACTAAAAGAGGCACAAGACAATAAAATTAAGTTGGGTTCAATCAAACGTCATATTGAACCCATTGCATTTCTTACTTATTTTGCTTTTTTGTTTTGATTTCTTGTTATATTATGTATTATTGTAATTAAAAGTGGTGAGTTAAGACTCCCATATATATTATTTTTAGTTTTTTTTTTTTTGTTGGAAATCTAAGAAAACAGAGTTTGGCCGAGCCTATCGAGCTACCCAGCCCATTAGTTGAACGGGTAGCCACCTAAAAGTACACCATCGCACCCACAACCTTCATGATCGTGCCCGCGACCTCTAGGCAAAATCGGGCAACCTTCCGACATTAAGAAGATCAACCTCCAATGGCCTTTGAGACGCTTGAAGCTGCTATTTTCTTATATTTATTTTATTTTGAGTGTTTGTGAGGTTTTTTATATTGTATTGTAATATTTATTCATCTCCCTTGGATTTGTAATATTTAAAATGTTGTAATAATTTACCGCCCCGCTTCTTTCTATCCCATTCTTTTACTTGCTTTCTTTATTTGTGAATATGCATCATTTTTTTTTTCATTATATCCATGCTTTGCATCCATGTTTCATGCATTTTGATTCAGCTAAGTTTGCATTTATGGATTTAATCAATTCCTATGTGATTATGTGCACTATCTCATATTTTTGAGATGATTCACATGTCATATCTTAGAAGCCGAATCTTTAGTTGCATCTCATGCGTAAATTGCATTAGGATTTTGTATATAAGATCATGCATGTTTTACTAACTTTATTTTGTAATTGTTCGCGGGACGTCAGTAAATATGTAAGTTTTTATGCTTTAACATTATGTGTGCTTTTTTTATTATGTTTAAGCATTCTACCATGTGGCTACTTGCTTACTTGATATAACTGTATAAATACCAGTGGATGGAGGTTGTATCACTTAATTTGGAATGATGTTGATTTATCTTGTTTGTAAATTCAATTTATTTGGGTTGTACATCTCCAAAACTCTCTCAAAATACATGAAATCAAATTGTTCCGAGATGAATGGTATAGTCTATACTTGTATGCTTCACATAGTAAATTTTAGCATTTATTAAATAATCAAACATGAGCATATAAAGAAAATAAAATTCATATCATGGTTTAGTAAAGGCCAATCTGTCGATCGGGTGAGTAGGGGTGCTCAATTAATGACCTTTCTCTTTCATACCTAAGGTTCCGAGCCAAGCATCTTTGGCTACGACGGACAGTTGCCTTGGTACGAGTCACAGGTTTCCTAATTTTTTCAAAATAAATATTAGGTAGCGAATCTGAGATCCGATGGCGCAGTCCATTTTTGGCAAATGGTTTTTGCAATAAAATGGATTTTCTAAAAGTTGCCAACTCTGAACTCTCATCTATGTTTCACATTGCACTCGTGAGACTAGATCAAAGAAATCGAGGGTTCGAACTGTTTAACACGCATGGGTATCTCCCGGGCATGTTACACTTTGTGGCGACTCTGCTGGGGATTTTATGAAACCTTGACTCGAATTCCATGATATGACTTTTATTTTCAATTATATGTTTATTGCATTACATGCATTGGTGCACTTAATGTCCCTGTGTTGCCCAGACACTGGTGGGAGCACAGGCACACTTTTTGTGACACTATATCTATCTCTACATTACTTTGGAGGCCTTGTGTTATAACCTTTTGAGATCTTAAGGTTCTCAGACTTTGAAGAGAGGCAATATTGACTCTTCTGATTTCTTGGGATCTTCATTGGTTATGACCCAAAGGACTCTTTGGTAATGTCACCTTAACTTTAACCCGGGTAGAGCCAACCTTATGCATATAATGAGCTATAGTGCCTTCCAACAGTAGGGCAAGATGCTCTTCCATTTCTAGAATGTATGATACCGCTTGTTTGAATAGTGAAACCCTAGATCATTTCAAAAAGCTAGGACAGAGTAACCCTCCTCCCCTATAGGGGTGTTTGTTCTCTTTCTTGCTATGTGTAATGAATGGGATCGATACAGGAAATCTTAAATTCAGATGTGTGGTTCAGGCATTTCAAGGTTGAGTTCAGTGTGTCAGTATGAGTTAGCAGTAATCAATAATCAGTTGAGTTGAAATGCTACTAAAATTCTGATTAGGGATCCCATTGTTTTTGCAAGGTAGTTTGCAAGCATAGCTTCAGATAGACCTAATATCCCCCAAGTTTTGTGGACTCGCTCCGGCAGACTTTGCAAAATCCAAGATCTTGTTGATGGTCAGCTAGCATTAGTCTCGTTTCCACCAGTTACTCGAAGAAGAAGGAATAGACAGTCAGCAGCACCAGTACAAAGCACTCGGCAAACATCCATCCGTTCTCACCAAAACAGTTCACCAGCATCTAACTCACCCAGACCAGTAATGGCACAGAACACAGAAGAATTTGCTGCCATGATGACAACTTTTCAAAGAACAATGGATATCGTAAATCAAAGGATAGCCGCACAGGATGAAATCATCGTTGATCTGCCATGCCCATTTGGGGCATCCGCATCTACCATGCACCCAATCCCGACTGCTCAGCCAAATCCTAATCCACCTCCACCAGTGGAAAATCCCTAGGTCCCAGATCCTTAGGAGATGTTTCCACCGGCTCCGGCTTACAGACCTTTGGCATAGCCTCCTGCGAGACTACTTCTCTTTGACATCAATGATATAGATCTATCCTTAATCAAGATTGCCAGGCTAGATAAAGCGCTGAAAAAGTCCCAAGGCTTTAATTCCATTTCGGATATTGAAAACGAGTACACTGAGGCTTCGGTTAGATTATCGAAGAAGTTTAAGATGTCCCACATCGATAGATTCGATGGAAATAGGGATTCAATTGTACATGTCCGCCTATTTTCGGATGTTTTGAGGCCAATGGGTCTTTCTCAAGCTCAAAAATTGTCATTGTTTGGGAGAACTTTATCCGATGTGGTGGCCATCTGGTACACAAAACTAGAGGATTCTACGAAGCGGGACTAAGAAGAGCTGTCTGAGGGGTTTGTTAACCAGTATTCATATAACACTCAGATAGAGGTAAGCTTCAGTGAGCTAGAAGCAACTACCAAGAACCCCAAAGAACCTTTTATCGACTTTTTCGCCAGATGGAGAGCAAAGGCCTGGATGACAAACAGATTCTCTAAAATGAAGCAAGTCCGGCTGGTGGTTTAGAATCTCAAGCCCGATATGCTCCAAAGAATAATAGTGGCGCCGTTGTCTACATTTGCTTCACTACACGAGTTGGGGGTCCAAATTGAAAGTGCATTCAAGAAAGGCATCATCCACAGGAGTAGTGAACCTGTAAGGAGGCCATTCACCAGGAGTACCAATGCTAGTAATAACACTATTCCACGGCCTGCAGATGTCAGTACTGTTGTCGCAACGGCCAAAATGGCCGATCCCTTTGCCGCAACAACCTCACAACCCTCACAACCTATTGGCCCAAATCGAAACTGAAGAACCTTTACCCCCTATACATAAGCCCAACCCATGCCCTTAAACTCCTGATAGAGAAAGGGCATATTAAGCCTCTTGCTCCTCGACCCCTCCCTGACCCACTACCACCTAGACATGACTCTACCCAGTATTGCATTTTCCACCAACAACACGGTCACCCCACAGACCTGTGCTACCGCTTTCATTTTGAGATCCAGGATCTCATTGACAATAAAATCCTCGCTCCACCTGCCAAACCAAATGTAACCACCAATCCATTTCCCGCTCATAACCAAGTCCCCCTACTCAGAAACATTAACCTAATCCATACACTACCACCCGCCTTTAACCCCGACATATATATTACCTCATTCCATCTACCTAAGCTAGAAATGGTTATTCCGGAAAACATGAACATGTGTATGATGGACATAACACCACAAACCCAACTAGGGACTGTGGCGGCAGAGGTGGAAAAGAGGGAGAATGCACTAGAAAATGGGTTTCTTGACACCCAAGTCATAGAGAAAGGGGCCTCACTTACAGAGGAGTATGACCCCAGCTTATACATTGTAGCCATTGATCAGCCAAAGCCAGTAGTTATATTGTTAGACTTCCTCAGCATCAACACCAGTGGAGAAGCTGAACTAGGGCAAAATCAGAACGATTGGCCTGAACAAGGCCTAAATGACTTGGCGGAATTAGAAGAGGACCTGGCCGACCTTGAGAAAGATCTGGAGAACCTTTACTTTTTTAAAGAAGAAGGTGTGGGCTTATAACTTGGGTGGTGAGATCCAAGCTAACCCGAAACCAACAATGGGTGGTTGAGTGAAGAGGAATCGGATGTGGAGGAGCAAGTGAGAGAGACTGTGAAAGAATAGGAAATTGGTGATAATAGCAAAGCTGAGGCCGTATCTTTCACTGAGAAGAAATAAGTGTTAGAGCAATTCCAACCCGAAATGATTGAAGAAATCCAGAAAAAGATAGCCCTAGAGTAAGGAAAAGGGAAAGGAAAAGCAGAGACCGAGCCAATAACGGTAGATGTCCAAAGCATGGGAAAGCCCGAGTGGAAGCCCAGTGATAGGAAAAGAATGCCAAGAAAGCTCAGGAAAAACTGCAACGCAGAAACCAAAACTGTTGTGGAAGAGGAGTGGTATGATGATGGGGGGCGTGGTATGAACATGCTCCATGTAGAACCTGATAATAGCCCCGTTATGACTGCAGAGCAGTGGTGGGAAGATAGTGATCTAAGTCATGCGTACAAACGAATGGTGGAAAGCTGATACCCCTAATGATACATGGTGTATAGACAAGATCAATCATATGACCCGCAGTGGTCGGTATTTCAAACCCCTAACTTTAGAACAGCCAGAATCCCCCGACAACGAGGCTGAGAAATCAAAAGAGAAGGACGTTGAAGAAGACTTGGTCTTGAAACAGCTCAAAAAGATTCAGGCAGACATATCAATCTAGGGGCTGCTGATGGCTTCCTGGGAATATAGGTAGGCGCTGCTAGAGGCCATGAACAGGACAAAACTGCCCATCGACACCACCATTGACCAACTAGTGTCATTGGTCACCTCCGGGGATGTTATGCCAGTGATATCCTTTACAGATAAAGAGTTACCACCTGAGAGTGCGAACCACAACAGACCCTTATACGTGATGCCAGAGAGATAGAATAAATGGATCCCGATGGTACTAGTGGATATTGGATCGACAATTAAAGTATGTCTAACAAGGACCGCTTATGCCATAGGCTTGAAGCCAGTTGACTTCACGTCTACAACTCAAACTATTCAAGTCTATGACAACACTAGTCGAGATGTCATGGGGACTTTCAAGAGCCAGATACTGATTGGCCCGTCCGAACATGAGGTTGAATTCCATGTTATGGACGTGCAAGCAACTTTTAATTTGCTCTTGGGAAGGCCTTGGTTGCACCAAATGTGGGTAGTCTCATTAACGGTTCACTAGCTGGTGAAATATCCATTCAAAGGTGGGATTGCTTCTATTTACGACAATTCTTCTATCCACCCTTCCCAGGAAACTACCACGTCCTTGTTAGAAATCTTCCATGGAGAAAATGATGTATTCCTCTCCAGTTTTTCCTTGGCAGAGGATGATGGGAACTATGTGAGCGCCCAGTCCATTTATATGATAAATAAACAAGGACACATTCTCGAATTGGGACTGGACATGAATGGCAGTTAAGAAGGTACTATTGCTAGAGAAATAAGTCACAACCCCCATGCTTTTGGGCTAGGGTGTAAGCCTACTACCAAAGACTGGAAGAAATAGGAGGATAAGTTGAGAGGGAGACTTGAAGCAAAAAAGGCCGGGAGGCAACATGAACTAGTCCACAAGCCGATTCAGGGAACCCTGAATGGATGCTTTGTCCGCCAAGGGAAAGATTTCCCATTCTGTGGATTTCTAGAGCCATGGGTCGACTGGAAAACAAAGATAAGGTACCCGGGATTTGAGATCTTCTTCGAGCACCATTTATCAGAAGATGAGGATAAGCAGATTGACTTGAGCAACATTACAGAATAAGGTAGGACTGCAAGCTTGGACATCAACGAAGAAGAGCTGCTAGGGATGGCACTAGTTGACCTACTAATGGATTCTAATGTTGGGGCTAAGCTCGTTAACTTGGGGGATAGTATTACTATCTCTATGACCAGGGATAAACCAGTAGTAGATTACTCTAGTCTCATTGTGGAAGCGTCTGAGGTTTCATGCCTAGTCTAGCAATTTGAGAAAGGCACCATTGGAAATTCTGAACCGGATAAAGAGTCCGAATCTAATTCCACTGAGTCTGTTGAGTCGGGATTAGATTTGAGTTCTTCTGAGGAGTCTGAGTCTGGTACTTCCAAGGGTGTAACCCAGGTGCCAAAATCCTGTCAAGGTCTTCTTTTAGTTTTTCTTTTAAGTCGCCTGTAACAGAGGATTCAGACTTTGCTAATGAGAATACAATGGATTTCACTTACTTCTCTGTGCCTTTAGTTTGTTACACTGATCTTGATTTTCAAAATTTTGACTTAAACGAAGAGAACGAAATTTCTCAGGCTTTGAAAAATTTGGTTGATCAAGAAGAGGAAAGGCGTGTTAAGCCCTGCACAAATGAAATCATTGCAATTAACGTAGGTACTGAGGAGGATCCCCGCTTGGTCCATATCGGGTCCACATTGTCTTCGGAGGAACGCGAGGGTTTAATGGTTTTATTAAAAGATTTCAAAGATGTTTTCTTATGGTCCTACGAAGACATGCCTGGAATCGATCTTGAGATTGTACAACACCGGATCCCTCTTGACCCTAAGGCCTGACCAGTTAAGCAAAAACTCTGCAGAGTTCGTCCAGACTGGGCGTTGAAGATTAAAGAGGAGGTCACCAAACAGATTGATGCGGGTTTCTTGATGGTATCAGAGTACCCGACTTGGCTGACTAATATCGTCTTCGGTTTTGAAAAAGGATGGCAGAATTAGGGTTTGCGTCAACTTCCGAGATCTAAACAGAACTCGTCCGAAAGATGGTTTTCTATTGCCACATATTAATGAACTTGTGGACTTGACCGCAGGCCATGCGTTACTTTTGTTTATGGATGGGTTCTCAGGGTATAATTAGATTTTGATGGCACCAAAGGACAAAGAGAAGACTGCTTTCACTATGCCGTGGGGTACTTATCGCTACAGGGTCATGCATTTTGGGTTGAAAAATGCTAGGGCTACATATCAGAGGGTTTCGACCACAATCTTGCACTACATGATTCATAAAGAAGTTGAGGTGTATGTGGACGACATGATTGTCAAGTCCAAGGAGCGAGAAGGCCATTATGCTACACTGGAAAATTTCTTTGAACGAATCAGAAAGTACAAATTGAGGTTGAACCCATAGAAATGCACCTTTGGTATGATTGCAGGGAAAATGCATGGGTTCTTGATTATGCAGAGGGAAATTGAAGTAGATCCTTTCAAAATTAAGGCCATCTTAGAAATGCCACCATTGAGGACTGAAAAAGATGTGTGTGGCTTTCTAGGTAAAGTAAAATTCATAAGACGGTTTATCTCAAAATTAACCTTGACTTGTGAACCACTGTTTGGTCTCCTAAAGAAAGGGAAGAAGTTCTAATGGAATGATCATTATTAGTTCGCCTTTGAATAGGTCAAGCAGTATTTACAGAATCCACCTGTATTGTCACCACCAGAACCTGGGAAGCCTCTGATCTTGTACCTATCGATAACATATTCAACTATGGGGTGCATGCTAGCTCAAGAATCAGAAACTAAAGTGGAGAAGGCCATCTACTAGCTAAGCAAGAAGATGTTGGATTACGAGACCCGTTACACTTCCCTCGAGAAAGTTTGTTTAGCTTTAGTATGGGCAACGAGGAAGTTGAGGCACTATCTGTTAGCTCACTCCGTAATTCTGGTTTCGAGATTAGACCCCAGCAAATATCTCTTTGAGAAACTAGCATTTACGGGTAGGCTAGCTTGCTAGTTGCTCTTTCTTTCTAAGTTTGGCCTTAAGTATGTCACGCGCAAATCTGTCAAAGGGAGAGCTGTAGTGGAATTTTCGGCAAACCACCCAGTGGAAAGAGATGAAGCAGTAGAGTAACCTTTTCCCAGACGAGGACATTTTGCAGATAGAAGAGGAAACATGGACAATGTACTTTAACGGAACGTCTAATAAGTACGGTTATGGGATAGGCGTCTTGCTAATAACACCCAATGACTCCTATATACCCCTAGCCTTCAAACTCTGATTCAAAGTGTCCAATAATGAAGAAGAATACGAGGTATGTATTGTTAGATTGGAAGCTACCCTAGAACTAGGGGCAATAAGGTTGGACGTCATTGGAGACTTGAACCTGGTTGTTTCTTAAGCCAACAAGGATTGGAAGGGCAAGGAAGAGAACATGAAGGTTTATCATCAGACCCTGGATGTTTTGATTCTGAGGTTTGAACAACTTACATTCACATATCTGCTAAGAGAGAACAACCGGTTCATTGATGCATTAGCAACTCTATCTTCCGTGGTAGACATCCAGCTGGGAGTGAAGATGCGTCCAATCATCATTGACCAGAAGTATACACCTGCTTATAAGACCATTGCCACGATAGACGAAGTTCAAGACAAGAAACCCTGGTATTATGACATTTGGAAACTTCTGGAGAAAGATGCATACCCACTAGGGGCAAATTCCAAAGATAAACAAGGAATACGATGTTTGGCCGTTCAGTTCATCATCTGTAGAGATAAGTTGTACAAGAGAGGCCATCTGGGAATGCACAAGCTCCGCGTCGAAGAAGAGGAGTCGAAACGTCTTATGGAGTCCATCCACGGAGGAGAATGTGGAGCACACATGAATGGTGTGATGCTAGCTAGGAAAATCCTCAAGCATGACTATTATTGGTCAGCCATGGAGGAGGACTATATCAACTTTGTTCGGCGATGCCACAAATGTCAAATTCATGTTAATCACATAAACGTCCTGTCGTTAAGGCTCTACAACATGACTTCACCATGGCCTTTCTCAGTTTGGGAAATTGACGTCATCGGGGCTCTCTCACCAAAGGGTTCAAATAGACATGAGTTCATCTTGGTGAAGATCCATTATTTTACTAAATGGGTGGAAGCTCAGTCTTATTCAGTGTTGAAGGCGTCACATGTGGCTACGTTCATCAGAAACAACATCATTTGCAGGTATGGGGTACCAAATGAGATCATTTCAGATAATGGCTCACACTTTAAGAAGGAGGTGGTAGATTTGCTTGAGAAATACAATGTGGCTTTTCACAAGTCATCAACATACAAACCACAGACCAACGGAGCTGTTGAGGCCGCCAACAAGAATGTCAAGAACACCCTGTGAAATATGGTGGAAACTTACAAGGATTGGCCGAATAAACTGCCATTTGCACTCTAGGGTTACAGAATGTTAATTCGAACATCTATAGGGGCAACCCCCTATTCTCTAGTGTATGGGATGGAAACTATTCTACCGATTGAGATCGAAGTACCGTCGCTGAGAATTATGGCAGAGTGTCAAGTAATAGAGGCGGATTGGCAGCAGAGCAGGTTTGAAAAATTGATGTTGATTGACGAGAGGAGGTTGAAGGCGTTATATCACATCCAAGGGTATTAGCACAGAATTGCCAGGGCCTTCAATAAGAAAGTTACATCTAGAAATCTAAAAGAAGGAGATATGGTGCTCAAGGACAATCGAGCTCCCATCCATGACCCTAGGGGCAAGTTCAGACCCAATTGGACTGGTCCTTTCATTATCAAATCCATCTAGTCAGGAGGAGCGATTATTCTTATGGATTTATATGGCCTGGAGTTCTTACAGCCGATCAATATGGACAAGTTGAAGAAATACTATCCCTAAAAGGCTCGCTAGGCTGAAAATCCAAAAGGGCGACCTAGACAAAAGTTAGAGCATGAAAAAATTAGA